>NC_092036.1:39263206-40694162 GCF_003086295.3 Arachis hypogaea
CAAGATAGCCAGATATTTGGCATTTGTTTAGACACATAATGTCCCTTGCTGGAGTGGCAAAATACCATCTATGGAAGAAGAAGGTAGAATTGCATGCAAATCCACACATACTCTTGTCTAGGGATGGCAAGCGGGGAAGCCCGCCTCGCCCCGCCCCGCCAGAAGCCCGCCTTTCGGCGGGCTGACCCGCCCCGCCCCGCCTAATGAGGCGGTCCCAAAATTCTAGCCCGTCCCGCCTAACGGCGGGCTGGCGGACCGGCGGACTAAGCCCGCCAAATTATATTTTTTTTATTTTTAACTATTAAATAATATATATAAAGGCATAAAAAAATCTCTTCTATTTTTTACTTTTAACTATTATAATTTCTAAAAGTATAAACAAATTATAATTTTTATATTCACAAACATTAAAATCTTTGTAATTATAAATATATAATAAATATAATTATAAACCAAGTTTTCATCCAAAACATAATTATAAATATTGTTCCCAAAACAAAATAAAGATAATCCAAAACATAATTATAAATATTGTCTCTAAAATAAAATAAATATAATCCAAAATACTCAATTTTCATCTTCATTCTTTTGTAAGTTGGGTTGGAGAAAGTTGGATTTTAGTAAAAAAATTGTAAAAATACCCTAGGCTAAAAAAATCTCAAGCCCGGCGGGGAAGCCCGCCCCGTCCCGCCAAAGCCCGCCAAAGCTCGCGGTTTAAGCGGTGCGGGTTAGGCGGGCTTTTACTATTTGGCGGTCCCAATTTTCCAGCCCAGCCCGCCTTATTTGGCGGGTTATGCGGGCCGGCCCGGCGGATTTAGGCCCGTTTGCCACTCCTACTCTTATCTTCTTTTTCTTCAACGATAACTGAATATTGAAAAACAAAAATCTGGCAGTAAAGTGACAAATAAAACCAGAAAAAGAATTATCGGTGATTTTTGCTTTAATACTGATGATTTTTAAGTATGTATTTATTTGATAATTAAAAATAAAAAATCTTTTCAAATAACTTCTTGATGCAAATTATTTTTAATTTTTATACTTTATGATTATTATTTAGGAATTTCATAAATATGAATGCACAATGATTTACAATGAATAGGAAGATAATTAAAAAAAAATCATTTTTAATGTTTAATAGTTTAAATAAATTATAAATACACACCAAAAAATTAAATTATAATAACTAATATTTTTTCGTTTTTATATATTCTTAAAGAAGATACTTATACAATTAAGTATTTTAATATCTATTTGTGCCTATTATAACACATTTTGAATTTTAGGCCCTATTAAATTAACCTTTTATTTAGTACATGTGTATAATAAAAACAAATGTAAAATTAAGGACAATTTAAGAAAATAAAACATATGACTTTCAAAATTACGAAAATGAACTTTTGCAGTTTGAATATGAAAATGTAATTTTTTACAAATTTATGTAAATCATGGAAGAGTCCCACGGATTTAAAATACACGTAAACCGTTGAAAAGATTCTACGGTTTACGATGATAAAGCATTTAGGAAGAAACTGTGGTAGGGATTCTTCAGTTTCTATGAGAATACAAAAATATGCATAAACTGTGAAAGGGATCTAATGTGAATGAATGGTGTGATAATAGCGTGTCATTTTTATTTCAGTAATTTGCCCTTTTATTTGTTTTATGCTTAAAAAATTGAAAAGATTCTAAAATAATAATACAAAATAGAGAGTACATTTGAACTTTGTTAAAAGAAAAAGTTGAGTATACTAAATGGTTGTTGACATGGCGAGACTTTCGAAATGCTTGTCCTAATAATGTTGTAAGCTTGCAACTTCTCTTGAGGCTTATTTTTTTCTTTTATTTTAAATTTATCCTTTTTAAGTCACCAAAAAAAATTATTAACAAATATATGGAATTATATATCATTCAAATAATAAAATTTAAAATTTTAACATTTAAATTATATTTATTTAAATTTTAAATTTTTGGGAGTAAAATATGTTAGTATTAATAAAAATTTGAAAGTATTATTTAAATAAATATATAAATATATGTATTAAAAATTTAAAATATTATTTAAATATATGTACTAAAAATTTGAATGAGTTATTTAAATTAAAAAATTTAAATTTAAATAGAATATAATTCTATTTAATTTAAATTATATTAGATTAAATCAGAATAGTTTGAATAATAAATTTAAATTAGCACCGTATAAATTAATTATTTGTATAAAATTAAATTAGATTAAAAAGTATAAATCAAATCAATATTATTCAAATCGTTTAAAATTATATTATTTTTATAATTTGAATAAATTCAAAATGTACTATAAAATATAATCTTATTTCGTTCACAGTATAAATGATAGATGTAAATATATCCTACTCACTTTATGTTGGTATATATAGTAAAACTCGTGTATAAATCGTTGGATCCTTTCCACGGTTTATGTGATTTACGTGTATTTTAAATTTGTAGAACTCCTTCCATAGTTTACATAAATTTGTAAAAAATTACATTTTCGTATCCAAATTACAAAAATTGTATTTTTATAATTTTAAAAGTCAAATATTTTATTTTTGTAAATTTCTAAAATTAATTAAGATATAGTAAAAACTTTATTATTTGACATGTTGACCAAGAATTACTGTATGTTTATAGAATATATAATTTTGTTTTGAATCTAATTTTTCTTAGGTTGTTTTATAAAAAATTTATATATACATTTAATTATATTTAAACTTATATATAATCTTAAAAAATCATTATTTTAAAAAACAAAAATAATTATATTGACTATTTAAAGTTTTTACAATATTAATCTATTAAAATTAGAATTTAATTTTGATATACTAATTCCATATAAATAGTTTTATATATGTATTCAATTAGGTAATGCTACATCAATAAAAATAACTATCTTTTATATTAATCATATAAATAATAATCTGATAAATATAATTATATAACTGTATATTTTATACTTATCAATATATTAAAATTAAATTCTTAAAATTAAACTCTTTTATTTTTAACCAAAATAAATTATAATTCAGCCTGAGATGATGATAAGAATTAAAAAGTCAAATGTCTTTCCTATCTTGTTATCAAAGATTACTCTGGCTTATAACTTTATAGTTAAGAACAGATTGTTATTTTTATTTCAGTTAAAAATCAAGTTGTCATAAAAGAAAGGGTGCTGAATTGAGGGTTGATGCCACAATAAATAAATAATCCAAAATTGAAATACGAGGGTAGTTCTCTTTGTGACGGTGGTAGGTGGAGTGTTGCGAGATCGAGGGCTTTCGTCTGTTTACTAATTTTCTCTCTCTTTTCGTGTGTCTCTGATTCTCTTTCAGTTCTTCGAAAAAACAAAATTTTCATTGCGCACAGGTTTGATTTTTCATCTTTTTTTTTTCCGTCCTTTTGCTTCGCGGCACAAAACGGTGCGTTTGATCGAGGCTGAAGCTTTGCAGTTTCCGGGTAATGCTCTTTCCTTCGAATTTTCCTCGTTGATTTGCAGGTTCTCCGATTTCGTCGATTTTGGAGTTCGCAGATCTTGCGACTTCGGCAACTCGAGATTGTGCTTGTTTTTTGGAGCAGTGAATTCTTGAGTCTTTTGGATCTCGAGTTAAAGCTCCGTTACGGAGGTTAGGATTTTTTGTTAGAAGGCGAAATTAGGGATTGTATAGTGGGAATAGGGAATTGAGTTTTTGGTTGGCAAGGATTAGGGTTTTTGGAGGAGATGGCTTCGAATCCTCCATTTCAGTTGGAGGATCAGACGGATGAGGATTTCTTCGATAAGCTGGTTGAGGACGATGATGTCCACGTGGCACCTGTTAAGCCCATGGCTCAAGATGTAAGCAGTGATTCCGATGATGCCGCCAAAGTGTTTGCAAATCTGGGAATCGGTGATGCCGATGCCACCGTCGCTTCTGAAAATTCAGGTGTTGGCAAGAGTGGGATTGAGCTGAATAGAGAAGATGATGGCAATAAATCCAATGTTGGAACCGTTGCAGGTGATTATGAAAAGGGAGGTTTTATGGCGTCCTTGAGTGAAGGGACTGTAGATCCAGGAATACATGGAACCGGATCCGATGTTTTGAAGGATTCAAATGCCAGCAAGAGCAATGGAACTGCCGGTCCAGAGATTAAGCAAGTCGGTTGGAATGCTTTTAATATGGATTCTAGTGGAGGCGAAGGCTTTTCCGACTTTTTCAGTGAATTTGGGGATCAGTCTAGTGGGGATTTTGGTGCGAAAGTGTATGGTGGTTCTAATGGTGAAGTGAAACATGATGAGGTGAAACATGATAATGGAATCCAAAGTGATGGATTTAACAGTTCGGTTACGTATGCCCAATACCAAGAGGGTCAAGCTTATGATGCATCTCTTGGAAATAGCACAAGTGGTCAAGATCTCGGTAGCAGCCAGGACTGGGAGAGTCTTTATCCTGGATGGAAGTATGACTACAATACTGGGCAATGGTATCAAGTAGATGACAATGCAACAGCTGCAACTCAGGGAAGCACTGATGGCAATGCAGCAGTGGCAGCAGGTTGGCCTGCTGCTTCTGATGCTGCAGCAGAGATCTCCTATGAGCAACAACCTTCTCAGTCAATTGCAGGAACATTAGCCCAATCTGGTACAACTGAAAGTGTATCTAACTGGAATCAGGTTTCGCAAGGGAACAATGGGTATCCAGAACATATGTATTTCGATCCTCAATATCCCGGTTGGTATTATGACACAATTGCCCAAGAATGGCGCTCATTAGATACTTACAATTCATCAGTTCAATCCACGGCTCAGGGACTAGAAAATGGTCATGCTTCTACTGGTTCTTTTTTGCATACGGATAATAATTTGTATACAGAATTCGGCCAAGCTGGCAGTTATGGCTCACAGGATGTTAGTGGTCAAGCTGTGGATGGCAGATGGAGTGGTTCGTATGGTGTTAACCATCAGCAAGGCTGGAACACTTACACGACTGAATCTGTTAATAGAAGTGGGGATCATGCATCTTCTGTTGGAAACAAGCAATTGGATCATTCTTATGGATCAAGTATTTCTGTAAAAGATCAACAGAGTACTTCTAGTTCATTTGGATCAGTTCCTATGTATAATAAAGTGAACCACAATCATCATCAATCTAATGGTAGTGTTGGAGTGCAAAGCTTTGCTCCTAGTGCAGATCATACTCAACATTTAAATTATTCAAATACAAAGTATGATGAGCACCAGAGTTTCTCAAATGATTACGCTGAAAGTCAGAAATCCTTTAGTTACTCCCAGCAATCATTTCAGAGCGGGAATCAGTATTCTTACGCTCCTCATGCTGGAAGATCATCAGCTGGACGTCCTCCCCATGCCTTGGTGACCTTTGGATTTGGTGGAAAACTTGTTGTAATGAAGGATTCTAGTCTCATGAGCTCATCCTTTGGTAGCCAGGTTAATTCTTAATTTGCTCTAAAGTGTTTTGATCTATGCTTACATAGTTAAATCTTAATTTAGTTTCTACAATGATTAACTCTATCATTGGCTTTCTCTGAAGGATGCTGCTGTTCAAGGTTCAGTTTCTGTGTTGAACGTGATGGAAGTTGTCAGGGGAAGCATGGGTTCTTCCAGTGATTATTTTCATGCACTGACCCAGCAATCTTTCCCAGGACCTTTGGTTGGTGGGAGTGTAGGAAGTAAAGATTTGTACAAATGGATAGATGAGCGGATTGCAAACTGTGGATCACCTGATATGGATTATAAGAAAGGTGAAAGGTTGAGACTCCTTCTCTCCTTGCTTAAAATAGCCTGCCAACATTATGGGAAATTACGTTCTCCATTTGGCACAGATACCATACTGAAAGTAAGTTAAATCTATATGCTTGTGAATTATTTATCGTTTCCTTGTTTTTTGCCGTTGTTCATTTAATTTTCCATACCTTTAACAATGAAGTTCTGTTGAGAGATGTTATGTGCATTGAAGCAACTGCAAAAGTATTAGTTTCTGCTGTTATATGCATAATTGCATATGTTGCACACCTAGTTCTCTACCTTCTATATTTGCTACCCTTCATGTTGCTGTACTATTGATGCAAATGGAATCTACCTTTTCTTTTTCCTGCATGTTTCAGTCAACTCTTTTTGAACGCTTTATTAAATTATAATTGATCTCCAACGTGGCTTCTATTCCCTATTCTCTTTCCATGGTTTAACAATTATGGAAAGCTGATTTCTCATTCATAGTGCTGTGTGTTAACAAGGAAAGAATTTGGGTAGACGTGGACAGTGGTATCCACTCTAGCTTAGCAAGAGGAGGACAGTTTTATGGCTTTTAAGGGGTGCTAATATAAGGTTTCAAACGTTCTAATAATAATAATAAGTTAATAACAAGGCCTCAAATGCATATAGGCAGACTGAAGGAATTCAGTTGGTGATTAATTTGGCTGCTGTAACTGTCTGGATTATCTGTACCCAACGCCCTGAAATATTTTTGGTTGATTTCGATTAGTTATGAATTATGATTAACTTTATTACTTATCATGTTCCTTTAGTTTAAATTCAGAGTCATTAATGTTGTAATGCTGTTCATCTCATGAAAAACCAGGATTGGTAACTTTTGGAATTAAATGCAGGAAAATGATACTCCTGAATCAGCAGTTGCAAAACTCTTTGCATCAGTCAAGATGACTAGTAAGGATTTCACTCAGTATGGCATCCTGAGCCATTGCCTGCAAAACTTGCCTCCAGAAGAAAGAATGCGGGTGTGTATTAATTCCTGACTATGCTCCCATCCTCTAGGGTTTGTTGAATTTGCACGCATTAATTATTTTGCTTTTGATCTAGGCTACGGCTTCTGAGGTACAAAATCTTCTTGTCTCGGGCAAAAAGAAGGAGGCTTTGCAATGTGCACAAGAAGGTCAATTGTGGGGCCCTGCACTTGTACTTGCTTCACAACTTGGTGAACAGGTCAGCTGCAAGTTTTAACTAATTGTATACTGGACACCTATTGATCCTGAATTGCTGAGCTAGACAGTCCCTTATGTCTTCTACAATCCTTTTTCATAATGCCGTTGTTGGGGGAATGAATTTGGTAAATATTTGCACTGCAGTTCTATGTTGATACAGTTAAGCAAATGGCCCTTCGACAACTGGTTGCAGGGTCACCTCTGCGCACATTATGCCTTCTAATTGCTGGACAACCTGCTGAAGTTTTCTCTGCTGACAGCTCAACTGGAGGGAATCCCAGTGCCTTTAATATGCCTGAGCAGTCTGCACAGGTGATATCAATAGGATAATACCATAATACACGGATTGACTTGTGTAATTTTAGATGTTTTCTTACTTTACGGTTTCAGTAGTTGCAAAGTTTATTGGTTTTTGATTGATTGGGAAAGTTAAAGTCTTGTTTTTCAGTTAGGATCTAATGCCATGCTTGATGATTGGGAAGAGAATCTGTCTGTAATAACTGCAAACAGAACCAAAGATGATGAACTAGTAATTATTCATTTAGGTGATAGCTTGTGGAAGGAGAGAAGTGAGGTATACTTTTTCTCAATCTATGTTTTTTTTATTATTGATTTTTTGTTCTTTTAAAAATAATTTCAGTATCTTTTCTTATTTGATATTTGTACTTTAGATCACCGCTGCACACATATGCTATTTAGTTGCTGAAGCAAACTTTGAGTCATACTCAGACAGTGCAAGGCTCTGTCTATTAGGAGCAGATCACTGGAAATTTCCTCGAACTTATGCTAGTCCAGAAGCTATCCAGGTTCGTTGAAATCTCGTGAGCTCTTAAGTTAGCTTTTGCACAAAATTGGTTGTTCTATTGCTTGTACATGTTTTGAATGTACTTTGGGGATCTTTAAACTTACATCTTTGGTATTCTCCAATCCTAGGTTAATCAGAAAAATACTGTAACATCTTTAAAACCTTGTGATCTCTCTGTGACAGAATTGTGCTACCTTGACATCTATCTGTAAAATAACATTATCCTCAATATGATTCACTTTTTGTAAGTTGTGTTTCTATACCTGCTCAAAACTTCTCTATTGGTTACGTGAACAGAGAACTGAATTATACGAATATTCGAAGGTGATTGGAAACTCCCAGTTTATTTTGGTTCCATTCCAGCCATATAAGCTTATATATGCCTATATGCTTGCTGAAGTGGGAAAGATTTCAGACTCGTTGAAGTAAGTCCATATTTTGTGATCTATGATTCTAGCTTTTGTGTTCCCAAACTAATAATCATTATTCTCTGACATCAGGTACTGTCAAGCAGCATTGAAATCCTTAAAAATTGGCAGGACACCGGAAGTAGAAACATGGAAACAATTGGTATTGTCTCTTGAGGAGAGGATTAGAACCCACCAACAGGTACTTCCTTACCATGATTGAGTCTTCAGTGTTTTGATAGTCTTGGCAATGTTCATCTCCTTTAACAATATCTATTCAGGGTGGATATGCTGCAAATTTGGCTCCTGCAAAGTTAGTGGGCAAATTGCTCAACTTTTTTGATAGTACTGCTCATAAAGTTGTTGGTGGATTGCCCCCGCCTGCTCCATCATCATCACAAGGAACTGTACATGGAAATGAACAGCATCATCACTCTGTGGCACACACGCAGAGAGTAGCCAGTAGCCAATCAACGATGGCCATGTCATCCTTAGTTCCATCTGTTTCTATGGAACCCATAACCGAGTGGACAACTGACAATAATAAAATGACAATGCCCAATAGAAGTGTTTCGGAGCCAGACTTTGGTAGAAGCCCCAGACAGGTGTGTGATTAATATGAAAGGTGTATTTTGGACATTTTCTGCTTCTGCTTTTCATGTGTTTGGTTGAGTTCTAGTATTGTATTTTAACTTCAAAAATAAAAGAATGAAGTTGTTCTCTTTCATCATAGGAAACTTCACCTGATGCACAAGTACGAGAGGCAGTATCAGGGGGAACTACACACTTCTCCCGTTTTGGTTTTGGCTCACAACTTTTGCAAAAGACGGTGGGGTTAGTCTTGAGGCCTCGCACTGGCAAACAGGTATTATTAGTTGTTCAATATTCCATGCTTTATTTTCTTTTTCTATTCACAGTGATTGCCAATTTGAAGGGCTTTATTCTGCTCTATGAAGGCTAAATTGGGTGAAAAGAACAAATTCTACTATGATGAAAAACTGAAGAGATGGGTAGAGGAAGGTGCGGAACCTCCTGCTGAAGAAACTGCACTTCCGCCGCCACCAACAAATGCTGTTTTCCAAAATGGTTCAACTGAATACAACTTGAAATCTGCATTACAAACAGAAGGATCACCTTCCAATGGTGGCTCTGATTTGAGAACTTCAAGTTCTCCTGGGATGCCACCAATGCCACCTAGCACAAACCAATTCTCTGCACGTGGCCGCATGGGTGTTCGGTCAAGGTAATATAATTTTTAATCTTCAATGATCATGTTGCTATTGGAAGCAGAGTTCAACTTTGCTATATGCAATAATTGTCTGTTATCAATGTAAATTTGTCCTCCTGTTGTTGGTTTATCTACTAATTAAGAAACTGGAAGATGGAGATCTTTCAGAACCGTAAGAATTGTAGCCGTAAAAATATAAATAAGTATCAAGGGTGGTTTTTGTTCTAGTTTGTAGACTAACTATAATGTACACATTAGAAATATCAAATATGAAAAGTAATGAAATTAGGAAGAGCACATGTGAATCCACTCCTGGCTGCTGGTTGGTTTAAGTGGTGCACCACTTGTTTCCCTTTATATAGTGGCTGAGGATTGAGTCTTGGGAATGGGAAAAAAAAAGCGCAAGGAAATGTTTCTTACAGTGGATTGACTGGCTCAAACCAAGTTCGACACATGGTATTTGTAATTTAAACAGGAAAAAGATAAAATAGTATAAAAATAGAAAATTTAAAGGAAGATCATATGAGTGCTGCCTCAGTGCCTCTTGTTTGCAGCTCGATTACTTTCCTGAAACAAGGGGAAGAGTTTATTATCGATAGTCATTCTCTGTCATTTAATGCATTTGAATGCATAGAATTGATATAGCTTATATGGATTATCCAGGTATGTTGATACCTTCAACCAAGGTGGTGGAAGCTCTGCAAACTTATTTCAATCGCCACCTGTTGCATCTGTCAAACCTGCTCTTGGAGCCAATGCAAAGTTTTTCATTCCGTCTCCTGCACCATCATCAAATGACCAGACAATGACGGGTATAACAGAAAGCAATCAAGAAGATACCTCGAGTAATGAAAATCCGTCTACATCTTCAGGGAATGATTGGTCCCCCCAACCCCTCAGTCCCAAGCCACCATTGCCCAAACAAAAGTTTCCAAGTATGGGTCACATCTCAAACCAGGTAACAATGACAAATAGTGGCAACCCTGGTTCCCTTCAACGGCGAGCTTCATGGGATAGTAGTGTTAGCACTTCATTTAGCCCGTTGAGGAAGGGTGAAATTAGGCCTCTAGGGGAAGCTTTGGGACTGCCACCATCAGTGTATATGCCTAATCAGTTTTCTTCGATGAGCGCACCTCCTACAAGGAGTGGCAGTGGCAGTTTTAGTGATCTTCATGAGGTTGAACTTTGAGCAGATAATTCAGCTGTAAATATCAAATTTTATTTATGGTCATTATCATGGTTGGGATCTGAGACACAAGAATGGTGGTACAAGATCTCTTCCCCTGCCCCATTGTTCTATATAATATACATCATAGGTGTTATTTTACTTTAAATGCCAAGGTCACAGGTGGCTTTAGGTGGTGGTGGTGGTGGTGGTGGCCTTCTAGTAAGGGATAGGCCCACTTACTTTGGCGAGCAGTAACCAATTTGAAGAGCCTCCTCCAACTCGGTTCTTTTCATGTCCATAAACAGTTGAACTCTGAAACAGCAGCCATCTCCAACCTCGCATCTTCGTTGAGCCTACTCTCCCCCACCAACGGGCAGCATGGCGGTGCCGATCACCACTGCAATCCATGCTGCCACAACTCTTGTTGTACAACAATGCTACACTGCTATGAAGGACAGCCACCCGTGGCAACCTCGGTCTGCAACCCCATCTCCTGCTTTCAAAATGCCCAAATTTGATCCCTTCGCTACTGGCTCATCATCCTGCATGCTTGAGAAACACTGCCTCTTTCTCTTTGATTGTTTGGATTATTTTATTTTATTTTTTGACAACGGTCTCTAAACAGATATAGAAATGTGTAGGAATTTAAACTTGTTTGGATAAGAAAACAAATATAGAAACGAGACAAGCAAACAATTTTGTTTGTGTCTTTATTTCCATGGCCTTAGTATTTCTATATTTCTGAACTTTGATATTATCAAACAATTTTGGTTCACGCGTACAAGCCTAGGTTCCTGCTTTGCATAGTTGTGTAGACTGTAGAGGAAGAGTTGATTTCGATCTTGATGACTACCAGCTACGTCTTCAAATAGATGTAAAGAGTCGGTTCCAATTGTATGAAAATACTAGTTGAATGTCCGCACGGGAAGCCAACTAAGAATTCTAATATAACAAAATTATTATATACATTAGTTTTAACACAATAAACTTAGACCACAACCAAGCTTTCAAATTGTATATAAATATATAGATGCAACAAACAAAAGAAATAACAAAAACCACCAAATATTCAAGTACAATGCTTTTAATAAAAAAGGGGGATTTGGTGAACTTATACTAAGGGGTTGAGTGAGTTTTTAAGAAAATATTTTTTTTTGAGTTATTTTTTTTAAAGATCTTATGTAAAAGTAAAAAAAAAATTTATGTTTGGATATCTCATGTAAAAAGATCTTTTTATCCATAAATTATATTTGGGTATAACAATATAAAAGTACTCTTTTGTTTGTTTATTACATGGCAAACATCTTTTTTTTTTTGTTTTTAAGAAAAATAAATCTTTAAAAAGAAGATATAAATTATAGCTTCTCAAAAAAGATGTTTTTTTTTAAATTTTTTTAGTGCTTTTAGTTTTACTAATAGAAATTTGCCAAACACGCTAAAAAATAAAAAAAGATTTCGAGTAAACTACCATTTCTAATCATAAAAGTTGAAAACGTTGACATATTTACCCATAGAAGACGAAAATTACTATTTGTACTCATAAAAAACGGCTTTTGCAAGCAAAATTATCTAAACCCTAAAAAATTAAATAAAATTCCTAGACTACCCTTCTCTCCACCACTACCACCATCATCTCTTCCCCCTCTCCCTCTCTCTCAATGTTTTCAACTACTCCAATTCCAAACTCTATCACCACTCTCCTCCCCAACTATCACCATCACTGCTGCCATTACCATCACCACCGCCACCATCACCACCCTTCCTCCTCCCTCTACCTTTTCGACTCCAATCTCATCTGCAGGCTCTGCTTCCCCCCCTTCAACCACTTCTTTTGTCTCACCACGCCAACCATAGAAGCAATAACTTGAAAATAAGAAAGATCAAAGCAAATTCTAATTACAGTCACATTCGTAATTCAATGCACAATCGACTGCCAACGATGCTGGTGCCACTACCGTCTCCCTTTGCCTCGACTGCCGCTCTCACCGCCACGACTCACTTCTCTCCGACACCCTCGCCCAATGGCAAGGTCCCGCTCTCCTCGCCTATAACGACGCCGTTTTTGCCGAGGAGGATTTCGTCAGCATCTCCAAGATTAAAGGCAGCAGCAAGCACGGCCAGGCCTGAAAGACCGGCCGCTTCGGGTATACTAACTTCACCTTTCTTCTCTTCTGCTTCGTTTTGATTCCTTGAGCTGAATTTGTTTGCCTTTAGTGATTTTTCTCAGGGTGTTTATTTTTCAAAAGTTTTGGCGGCAAATCCCGGAAAGCGGAAGGGGTTAGGGTGATGGTTGAGGAGGAGGGCGAGGCGGTGGTATTGAGAGGCGATGTGATCGATGTTGGGATTGGATTGCTGAGAACATTGAGAGAAAGGGGAGAGATGATGGTAGTAGTGGTGGAGAGAAGGGTAGTTTAGGAATTTTATTTAATTTTGTAGGGTCTAGATAATTTTGCTTGCAAAAGCCATTTTTATGGGTACAAATGGTAATTTTTGTCTTCTATAGATGTCAGCGTTTTTAACTTTTATGGTTAGAAATGGTAGTTTATTCAAAGATTATTTTTTAGCAAGATAATGATGCCCAAATAAACACTAAACATGACTAAAAAAATAAGCAATAACTTGTAACCACTATTTGGTTGAATTAACTTAATAGTAAAATTAAATAATTTAGATATAGAAAACGTTAATAAATTATATATGCACTCTAATAGTTGTGAAAGTAACTTTTTTTTAGGGTTAAGTACGATTTTAGTTCCGTATAGGTCGAAAATTTTTTCATCTCCAACCTATTTTTGTATATAAAATCGTCCCTAAAGTTTAAAATCAAGTTTTAAAATCGTTTTTTTTACTTAAATATTAAAACTTTGGACCAAATTACTCATAACAAAAAAATTATAAAATAAAAAAAAAGAAAAAATAAGAGAAAGAGAGTGTTTCTACTCCTGCGAAGAAGGAACGGAAGAAGAAGAAGGGAAAAGAGGAGAAGAAGCTGTCCAGGATCCACTTCTTCCTCCAATTCTACCGCCACGATTTTAAAACTAAGTTAAACGTTGGGGCCGATTTTGTATGAAAAAAAAAGGTTCAGAACGAAAATTTTTTTCGAACTATACATTAGGAACTAAAATCGTACTTAACTCTTTTTATTTATTTATATTTTAAGTTAGTAAACTTTAAACACTAACCTATAAAATTGATAGTCAAACAAAATTTTTTAATTAAAAAAATTAGTTTGATACAAACAATTCATTTTACATAGAATCAACAAAAGGATTACTCCTCAATAATGTAATATTGAAAAATATATATAATAAATTTTCTATCTCATTTATATCATCTATTCATTTTAAAGAATCTTATCTGACTTGAATCCAATTGTAGATCACATGCCAAGGTCAAAGAAGATAAATGTTCTAATCGTAGGAGTTGAAAGAAACTAAATCAGCCAATGGAGAATTATGATAAAATTGCTTAAATAAATTATATTACTTTCATAACTAATATTATAATTTATATAAAATTATTTCAATTCTTGAATAGACTAAAAACTTTAAGGATTGTGGTAACAGAAGTTATCCAGCACATTGATATAATAATAATAATAATAATAATAATAATAATAATAATAATAACAACAATAATAACTATTATTATTATCATCATCTCCTCTATAAGTGAAAGAAAACTAGTGGTTATTGTGTGTATAGCAGTGCGGAGAGTTTATTTGTGGCTAAACAGTTTTTTATTTTGTCAGAAAGGTTAGTGATGAATTATTATTATTATTATTTTTTGTTCGTAATTTAAGGTAATATTTTTATGTTTGTGAACTATTGTTGCTTGTTTTGTTTTTTTTTATTCTCCGTCTTTTTGTGCTTGTATGATTAGGTTCAAGAGTTTTTTTTATGCTATATTTCAATTGTTGAATAATGAGATTTTTTTATGCGGATTTAGGGATGACCTAGTGATTTAAAGAGTTTTTTTTGTTGATATTTGTTAATATTATAAGTGAATTGAGTAATGTGATTGTCTCTGTTAATTTGTTGTTCTAATGACGAAAAAAAAACAAAAATCAATCAGATGGATGTATTGAGAGAATATGTTTCATGACTTTCATCATAAAGATAAGTTATAGAAAGATAAAAATAAAATAACGATTTATTCACCTAATAACAAAGCATATGTTAGTGACCTTGATGATGATGATATATTAGATGTATTTTTTATAAAAAGTTATTACAAATAACTTGAGTATGATAAGATAGACGAATATTGGTGACATATTTTTAGGAGTAGTTTAGGTGTTGGCTTAAGAGTTTTGAATTCTGATAATGAGTTAAGAAAGATGTACTTTATGATTCAGAAGAACAATGACCTAGTTGATGTTTATTTTGTGAATAGAATGTTATCACCAGAAGTTATCACCAGAAGTTCTTGAGGAAAAGAAAATTGTGATGAGTCAAATGGCAATTTAAAGAGCAAGTCCTAACATTGAGATCTCCAAATCAAATAGTCCTCCCAAGACTAATGAAAAAGATACATCTATCTCCATTTTAAACCCCTTGCCAAAACAAGGAGCAGAATCCTACCCCATTTTCCACTCCAAACCCCTATCCAACAATAATGAACCCATTACCCTTGCGGTTAATAACCCCCTACCCAAAGCCAACGAAACCATTATCACATCCAAGTCTATTGCATGTGAGGTATTTAATACACGAATTAAAGAAGTAACAGCCAAGTCAATCATTACTCTTCTTGAAGAAGTCAGCAATGGCAAAAAATAAAGTTAAGTTGACTAACCATGTGGGTAAGTTACTACCTATAATTTAGAGTAGGCTAGAAAAAAAAAAAAGAAAGAGTCCAAAATTGGTATTCATTGTGGACTGGAGATGATGCTTACGAGATATTTGAGGTGCATGGATACTCTATAAACATGGTGGTGGACTTCCGCAAGAAGCTATGCACATGTCAGATTTGGATGTTAATAGATTAATATTTTATTCAAGTTTCATGGTATATAATTTATAATCTTTATTTCCTTTAAACTTATTTATAAGAGAAAATGATAAATAGGTTCTTGACCTTTTTATTAGTGGACATTTAAGTTCTTAAGAATTTGAAAATACATTTAAGTCCCTGATTTTTTAAAAATTTGGACATATCGATCCTTCATGTTCATTTGGGTATGTCAGACCTAACAGAAAAATCAAACTTCCCATTGTACTGACCTGATTGATACGGATGCATACGTGAGAGAGTTTTTAAAATGGGACAAATTACACAGGGATTGATGTGTCCAAATTTTAAAGGGGTCAGAGACTTAAATGCATTTTTAAATATTCAGGGACTTAAATGTCTGCGGATCAAAAAGTTAGGGATCAATTTATCATTTTTATTATTTATAATACTCACAACTTGTAGAAATAACTTGTGTACATACTTGTGCTACTCTTGCAAGAGTCAACAAGAAGCTTGTGGATTTTTGTCATAAGTGGTTGATCATGAACTCCTACAGAGATACTTATGCACATCATATAAATTATCTAAGTATGATAATCCACAAGAACCAAAGAGTAAGAAAAAATCTGGATCTCTCACAAAGAAAAAGAGAAAGGATGCAAATAAGGGTAACAAAAAAAACAAAAAAACTAACTTTAGTGAGATACTGAAAACACAACTTAAACTATCCACTTGTAGATACTGTCTGCAAAAGGGGTACACTAAGAGAGTATGTCCAAAGAACAAGAGTGATGATATTGCTGCTACTGCTAAGTCAAAGTCTAATGCTAGAAGAAATATTGCACCACAAGTTGAAATTGATCCAAATACTGAACCATAAGTTGTTACTGATCCTTTTATAGTCATTGCACTAGAAGTTGGTGGTGCTCTTTCTCAAAGTGGTGGACAAGAAGCACTTGGTCAAGCTCTTCCAAATTTTGTACCTTAGGCTATTGATGTGCAAGAAGTTATGATTGAACTATCTCAGCCAAACTACTATGATGCACAAGACTTTCAACTTGTAGTTAAATTTAGTTTTAACAAGGTTTATTCAATTATAGTTGCACACTTAACTTTAGATTTATTTTCTTGGAGTAGGCACCGCCTACAAGGCCACCTAAATTGCAAACCAGAAGAAAGTCCTCACTAACATAAGGTTTGTCACTGTGGATCCATTGCAAGGAGCAAGCTTAATCATAGCTTTCAGCTTGGCCAACTTTATAAAGTTTGCCCCAACTTTTGATTTCAAGCTACCAAGGAAGAAGTGAACTTGTTGATGCATTTGTGAATGATGCACAAGGAAGTTGGATTTTGTGAATGATGCATTTGTGTAATCTTTTGTGAATGATGTTAAACAATTAGGGTAACATGCTTTCTGTTTTGTTGAATACATAATATACTTTGATGAAAGTCCCTTATTTTAGTCTGTTTGGATTTAGAATTAGTCTTTTAATTTTTGGTGAACTTATTTCTGCTACAATTGATATTATGATATTGTTATGTCATTGTTAAGATACTCTTTTACTGGTATGATATTGTGTGTATGTTATGACAATCTCATCTTATTATTATGCAATTTTTATGCTATAGTGGAAATTTTTTCTTAGAATTTTCCTGTATAATAACACAGGATACCAAGGATAACAAGTTTGAACCTTAAAGTTGAAACTGAATCCTGCCAATTTTTTAATGTTATATTGTCGATTTTTTATTCTTATATCATATAATATCTTAACATTGAAACTAAATTTTCCTCAAACATTAAAAAGAAACTTCACACCTCCCGCTAACATTACAAATATGGCACAAACAACATCTAAATGTACAACTTTTGAGTTCTCACTTCAACTTCCAACTCTCCAATTCTTTATGCAAAATTGAGAATCACTTTGACACGTGCTCAAGAGGATATTTTTGGTATTTTAAAGTTAAGAGACAGAATGATAATATTATCTTTTTCAAAGATCTGTAGACTAAAAAAATTATACTGTATCAGTCTTGGACATCAAGAAGACAGACTTCGTCTCAAAAAGAGTGATATTAAAATGGCGGCACTCATAAAGCTCATTAGACTAAATGAGGATATCAAGAATCCTAAGAGTGCTCTTCAAGTTCTTTGGAAATCACAAATTTAGTATTAATTTTTGAAATTATTTAGTCCATATTTCAGTTTGATTTGTTGTTAAGATTTGTCATAAGACTTTATTTAGTTTTGATTTGTTTAGTAATATTTTTACGTGTTTTAAATTTAAATCAAATCTGGTCTAATCTAATAAAATCAAATCTGATTTAAATTAATTATCATATCTATAGAATTTTAAATTTAAACCAAATCTGATTTAAATTTAGTTAGGGTTAATTTTAGAGTCATATCTAGAAAGATTTGGCCTATTTTTAGGCTAAATTGTTAGGGGTTTATTTAAACACTTTTTATGAGACAATTTAGATAGTTTTGGATGAATAAATTTTTGTGGTTGCTTTATGTATGTATTTTTATGTGTGATCAAGTGAGGTGAGTGATTTACTTTGCTTGTTACTTGAAAAAATTTGAAAGATCCAACCTAAGCTAATTCTTAGTGTTAGTTCATTTATTTTTATCCTTTTGATCTAAGTTGTCAAGGACAAGCTCTTTGAAGGTCTAGTAGAAAAAATTCTTTCGATGACCTAGGTTGCTAAGAACAGGTTTCTTAGAGGTTTAATAGAAAAACCTCCATATCTATTTTCTGTGTTTCTGCTGTGTCTTTTCTTAGTTTTTCATCTCTTGTTCTTACTTATTTTTTTTTATCACACTTGGCCAATATTATCTGCAGAATTCACTCTTTCACCCATCTCTTGTCTGTTGTCAACCCACACAAATAATCTGCATCGTCTCTTCCAGTGATCTGCAACAAGGAATTTGGCCTTCAAACATAATCCATTAACAAACATGAAAGAACTAAGACAGTTTCTTACATTGTAAATGGGACATCCAAAGAATGGCTTATTAGGGTTAGACTCTGTTATTGACTAGTGAAAGACAAGGTAGTAGCCACAACTACACCACTCTGGTAGCCTCGATGCTCTTGTATGACTTTGAGTCCTCATGGTTGATCGCATAGAACTCTGGCTCATACCTGCAATGTTTACCCTAAACTTGAAATGATGCACAAAGAGGAAGAAGAAGGACGTTGTCTGATTTAGCTTATAAAGGAAGACAAAGACCAAATTAGTGCGATTACACTTATTTACTAGCTCAGCTAGCCATTACCATGTCCATCATGAAAAGGATTCAACGTTTTCTATTTTATGTTATAAAGGGAGAAAATGGTTAAATTGGTGCGACTACACTTATTTGTTAGCTCAGCTAGCTATTACCATGTTCAACGTGGCAAGAATTCTCTGGTTTATGTTATAAAGAGAGAAAAGGGTCAAATTGGTGCGATTAGACTTATTTGCTAGCTTGGCTAGCCATTATCATGTCTAACATAATAAGGACCAAGCTACGTCACTTACGATATTAGTGTTCTGATAACAGAAAATAGAGATGGAATTATCATGATGTATTTTATCGAATTTAGAGGACTAAATTAATATAATTGAGATCTGAAGGCTATTTCAGAATAACTCACGAATCTCAAAAATCAAAGTAGGACTTAACTCTATCATATCACATAAAAAGGATGTAGTACCGTACATGTGAATTTTATTACAATTAAAGAAAAGAATAATCAATTACATATTAGTGTCCATGAATACATTACGGTTACGAAACAATGAATGAACGGATTTCCAATGGTTAACAACAGAAAAAAATAACTAAATAAAGAATATGATTATAGCAAATTAGCAATAAATTATTTTTCCGATGCAATAAGCTAAGCTAAGCATCAGAAGGTGCAATCTAATGTCTGCCATTTACAAAACTCTTGACTAGGAATGGACGGGATACTTCATAATCAAGTTCTTGGGCCAGCGAGGCCCTACTTATTGTCGATGCTCCTGGGCCCAAGCACTTGTATACCCCAAAAAATGTAGTCCTGAAATAATTAAGTTTTGAAAACTATTATGCTAAAAAAAAGTTTTGAAAACTAATATCTCTAATATTTTTAAAGACAACCATGCTATATGTAACACCCTAATATTCAAATCTTTATGCTCGAGTCATAAGTCAATGATATTACGGTGGTACGACTCTCAAGTAGATCTTTAATCATAAAATAAGTATAATTGAAAGGAGTATTATTCGAGAAACTTGAAAAGGAGTAAAAATAAAATCGCGAAAACGTTTTACTCACGTTCGACAACTAACAGATAAAGCGTGAAGTCAAAAGCGATGCACGGCTAAAGGCATAAATGAGATTAAGAGATAGATAACCGATAGATATATATAACATAAGTAAATAGTCACTAGTCGCGACCCACGAAGTTTAGGCCGGCTAGGGTACAGTATGAAAGTAGTTGACAACAGAATCTCCTAATCTCTCCCAAAAAAAACATCAGAGCCTTTATAGGCAATTTCAAAAGAGTTCAATACATAATATAATATTTTCAAAACAAAAGTGGAGAGATTCTAAGAAAAGTATAAAGTAGAGAATATAAAGATCTTCGCCGTCTCTCAGATGAACTACAGCTCATTTCTGAGCACTTGGACCTGTATCTGAAAAACAAGAGATATATATACGGAATGAGAATCCACGACCCATGGGTTCCCAGTACGGTAAAAGTGCCAAATAAATACAATGCACTGCAATAAAAACTCACTAAGCATCCTAAACTTCTTTTCACCAAACATTCACCCTATGATCTCGCTAATCCATAATTAGGCAACTGTCATAAGGGAATGCTAAATCTAATTCATCTTTCTCATGCTTCTCAACTTGCTAACTCTCTAACAAACCAGGACCAGAATTTTAAATAAAACCATCACCAGTTATTCTGCCTCACCAATACTATATCAATACATCATATCCTCACCTGGAGCAAGTGAATTCACTTCAAAAAATGCACATGAAAAACAACAAACAACACAAAACAAGAAATCATCAAGATCAAACAAGAAGACTTGTCAAGAACAACTTGAAGATATGAAGAACACTATGAATGCATGGAATTTTCGAAAAAAAATGCAAGAAAAGTTTTAAAAGCATGCAATTGACACCAAACTTAAAAATTAACACAAGACTCAAACAAGAAACACAAAATATTTTTGATTTTTATGATTTTCTAATTTTTTTGTATTTTTATTTTAATTTTTTCGAAAAACATTTTTGGAAAAACGAAAAAGAAAAGAAAAATTTTGAAAAAGATTTTTGAAAAAATTTTTGAAAAGAAAATTACCTAATCTGAGCAACAAGAAGAACCGTCAGTTGTCCATACTCGAACAATCCCCGGCAACGGCGCCAAAAACTTGGTGGACGAAATTGTGATTCAATTGTTATTCCATTTTGCAAAATTCATTGCTTTTCATTCCCTGGTAATGGCGCCAAAAACATGATGCCAATACCATAGTTCACAACTCCGTTCAACTAACCAGCAAGTGTACTGGGTCATCCAAGTAATACCTTACGTGAGTAAGGGTCGATCCCACAGAGATTGTTGGTATGAAGCAAGCTATGGTCATCTTGTAAATCTCAGTTAGGCAGATTAAAATGGTTTATGGGTTTTCGAAAATTAATAATAATTGGAAAATAAAAAGGGATAGAAATACTTATGTAAATCAATAGTGGGAATTTCAGATAAGTGTGTGGAGATGCTGTGCTCCTCTTGAATCTCTATTTTCTTATTACATTCATCCAATCCTTCCTACTCCTTTCCATGGCAAGCTGTATGTAGGGCATCACCGTTGTCAATGGCTACATCCCATCCTCTCAGTGAAAACGTTCCTATGCTCTGCCACAGCACGGCTAATCATCTGTCGGTTCTCAATCAGGTTGGAATAGAATCCCTTGATTCTTTTGCGCTTGTCATCACGCCCAGCCTTCAGGAGTTTGAAGCTCGTCACAGTCATTCAATCCCAGAATCCTACTCGGAATACCACAGACAAGGTTTAGACTTTCCGGATCCTCATGAATGCCGCCATCTATCTAGCTTATACCACGAAGATTCTGTTGGGGAATCTAAGAGATATGCGCCCGGCCTAAGGTAGAACGGAAGTGGTTGTCAATCACGCGCGTTCATAGGTGAGAATGATGATGAGTGTCACGGATCATCACATTCATCAAAGTTAAGTGTAGCATATATCTTGGAATAAGAATAGAGGAGAATTGAATAGAAAGTAATAATAATTGTATTGAAACTTGAGGTACAGCAGAGCTCCACACCCTTAATCTATGGTGTGCAGAAACTCCACCGTTGAAAATACATAAGTGAAAGAGGTTCAGGCATGGCCGAATGGCCAGCCCCCTGAATGTGATCAATAGCCTCCTAAGATGAAGAATAAAACAAAACTGAGACCAAAGATGTCTAATACAATAGTAACTTATCCTATTTATACTAGACTAGCTACTAGGGTTTACATGAGTAAGTATTTGATGCATAAATTCACTTCCGGGGCCCACTTGGTGTATGTTTGGGCTGAGATTGATCTATCCACGAGCTGAGGCTTTTCTTGGAGTTGAACTCCAAGTTATAACGTGTTTTGGGCGTTCAACTCCGGATCATGACGTGTTTCTGGCGTTTAACTCCAGACAGCAGCATGTACTTGGCGTTCAACGCCAAGTTACATTGTCAATTTCCGAATAAAGTATGGACTATTATATATTGCTGAAAAGCTCTGGATGTCTACTTTCCAAAGCCGTTGAGAGCGCGCCATTTGGAGTTCTGTAGCTCCAGAAAATCCATTTCGAGTACAGGGAGGTCAGATTCCAACAGCATCAGCAGTCCTTTGTCAGCCTTTTTTCAGAGTTTTGCTCAAGTCCCTCAATTTCAGCCAGAATTTACCTGAAATCACAGAAAAACACACAAACTCATAGTAAAGACCAGAAATGTGAATTTAACATAAAAACTAATGAAAACATCCCTAAAAGTAGCTCAAACTTACTAAAAACAACCTAAAAACAATGCCAAAAAGCGTATAAATTATCCGCTCATCACAACACCAAACTTAAATTGTTGCTTGTCCCCAAGCAACTGAAAATCAATTAGGATAAAAAGAAGAGAATATACTATAAATTTAATGAATATTAATTCTAATTAGATGAGCGGGACTTGTGGCTTTTTGCTTCTGAACAGTTTTGGCATCTCACTTTTTCCTTTGAAGTTCAGAGTGATTGGCGTCTCTGGGAACTTAGAATTTTGGATAGTGTTATTGACTTTCCTAGTTTAACATGTTGATTCTTGAACACAGCTACTTATGAGTCTTGGCCGTGGCCCTAAGCACTTTGTTTTCCAGTATTACCACCGGATACACAAATGCCACAGACACATGACTGGGTGAACCATTTCAGATTGTGACTCAGCTTTGCTAGAGTCCCCAGTTAGAGGTGTCCAGAGCTCTTAAGCACACTCTTTTTGCTTTTGGATCTCGACTTTAACCACTCAGTCTCAAGCTTTTCACTTGGACCTTCATGACACAAGCACATGGTTAGGGACAGCTTGATTTAGCCACTTAGGCCTGGATTTTATTTCCTTGGGCCCTTCTATCCATTGATGCTCAAAGCCTTGGATCCTTTTTACCCTTGCCTTTTGGTTTTAAGGGCTATTGGCTTTTTCTGCTTGCTTTTTCTTTTTCTTTCTAAAATTTTTTTTCGCCTATTTTTTTTTGTAAGCTTTTGCTTTTTCACTGCTTTTTCTTGCTTCAAGAATCAATTTCATGATTTTTCAGATCCTCAATAACATTTCTCTTTGTTCCTCATTCTTTCAAGAGCCAACAATTTTAACACTCATAAACAACAATATCAAAAGACATATGCACTGTTCAATCATTCATTCAGAAAACAAAAAGTATTATCACCACATCAATATAATTAAATTAAATTCAATGATAAATTCGAAATTCATGTACTTCTTGTTCTTTTGAATTAAAACATTTTTCATTTAAGATAGGTGAAGGAATTAATGGATTTTATTCATAGCTTTAAGGCATGGTTACATACTAATGATCATGAAGTAGAGACACAAAACATAGATAAACACAACATTAAAAACCGAAAACAGAAAGAAATAAAGAACAAGGAATGAATCCACCTTTAGTGGCGTCTTCTTCTTGAAGGTCCAACAATGTCCTTAAGCTCTTCTATGTCCCTTCCTTGCCTTTGTTGTTCCTCCCTCATTGCTCTTTGATCTTCTCTTATTTCTTGGAGAATGATGTAGTGCTCATGATGTTCCACCCTTAATTGTTCCACATTGTGGCTCAAATCTTCTAAGGAGGTGTTGAGTTGCTCCCAATAGTTGTTGGGAGGAAAGTGCATTCCTTGAGGTATCTCAGGGATTTCTTGATGATGAGCTTCCTCATGCATCTCTTGAGAACCGTGCATGGTCTCTCTTGCTTGCTCCATCCTCTTCTTGGTGATGGGCTTATCCTCTTCAATGGGGATATCTCCTTCTATGATAACTCCAGCTGAGTAACACAGATGACAAATAAGGTGAGGAAACGCTAGCCTTGCCATGGTGGAGGACTTATCGGCTATTTTGTAGAGTTCATTGGAGATGACCTCATGAACTTCTACTTCCTCTCCAATCATGATGTTATGAATCATGATGGCCCGATCCACAGTAACTTCAGATCGGTTGCTAGTAGGAATGATAGAGCGCTGAATGAACTCCAACCATCCTCTAGCCACAGGCTTGAGATCCAGTCTTCTTAGTTGAACTGGCTTGCCTTTGGAATCTATTCTCCATTGAGCTCCTTCCACACATATGTCCATAAGAACTTGGTCCAACCTTTGATTAAAGTTGACCCTTCTAGTGTAGGGGCGTTCATGTCCTTGCATCATGGGCAAGTGAAACGCCAACCTCACATTTTCCGGACTAAAATCTAAGTATTTCCCCCGAACCATTGTGAGATAGTTCTTTGGACTCGGGTTCATACTTTGATCATGGTTCCTAGTGATCCATGCATTGGCATAGAACTCTTGAACCATTAAGATTCCGACTTGTTGCATGGGGTTGGTTAAGACTTCCCAACCTCTTCTTTGGATCTCATGTCGGATCTCCGGATACTCATTCTTTTTGAGCTTGAAAGGGACCTCGGGGATCACCTTCTTCTTTGCCACAACATCATAGAAGTGGTCTTGATGGCTCTTAGAGATGAATCTTTCCATCTCCCATGACTCGGAGGTGGAAGCTTTTGTCTTCCCTTTCCCTTTTCTAGAGGATACTCCGGCCTTAGGTGCCATTGATGGTAATGGAAAAACAAAAAGCTTATGCTTTTACCACACCAAACTTAAAATATTGCTCGTCCTCGAGCAAGAAAGAAAAGAAGAGAAGAAGAAGTAGAAGAGCATAGGGTAGAGAGGGAGAGAGGTAGGTTCGGCTAAGTGGGAGAAGAGGGGTTTGTGTTGTGTGAAAATGAAGGAGAATGGAAGGGTATTTATAGGGAGAGGGGAGGGTGGATGTTCGGCCATTTTGGGTGGGAATGGGTGGGAAATTGAATTTGAATTTTATGAAGGTAGGTGGGGTTTATGGGGAAGAGTGGGTTGATGTGAGTGGTGAATGAGGCAATTGGGAAGAGGAATTGAGGTGATTGGTGAGGAGTGTTGGGAAGTGTGACATGGGGAGTAGGAGAGTGTGATTAGGATTAGGAGAGTGTAATTAGGGAATATGGTAGGTGGGGATCCTGTGGGGTCCACAGATCCTGAGTTGATCCTGTGGGGTCCACAGATCCTGAGGTGTCAAGGAATTCCATCCCTGCACCAAATAAGCATGTAAAATGCCTTTGCACACCATTCTGGCGTTCAAACGCCCATTGGTGCACGTTCTGGGCGTTCAACGCCCATGTAAAGCATGTTTCTGGCGTTGAACGCCAGTTTCATGCTTGTTACTGGCGTTCAGCGCCAGCTTTTCTCCTCTAGGCACATTCCTGGCGTTCAGCGCCAGAATGTTGCTTGTTTCTGGCGTTCAGCGCCAGAATGGTGCTCTGTTCTGGCGTTGAACGCCGGCCAGATGCATCTTATTGGCGTTGAACGCCAGCCTGTGCATCCTCCAGGGTGAAATTTTTTTTTTCTGTTTTTGACTCTGTTTTTAATTTTTTTGATTTTTTTTCGTGATTCCTCATGATCATGTACCTAATAAAACATAAAATAACAATAAAATAAAAATTAGATAAATAAAATTGGGTTGCCTCCCAATAAGCGCTTCTTTAATGTGAATAGCTTGACAGTGGCTCTCATGGAGCCAAAAGGTGATCAGGTCAATGTTGTATAGTCCCAACACCAAACTTAGAGTTTGGATATGGGGTCTTAACACCAAACTTAGAGTTTGGTTGTGGCCTCACAACACCAAACTTAGAGTTTGACTGTGTGGGCTCTTCTTGACTCTGAACTGAGTGAAGCTCTTCATGCTTACTCTCTTTTGTCACAGAGGGATGGCCATGTGCCTTAAACACAAGGTAGTCCCCATTCAATTGTAGGACTAATTCACCTCTGTTGACATCTATCACAGCTCCTGCTGTGGCTAGGAAAGGTCTTCCAAGGATGATGCAATCATCCTCTTCCTTCCTAGTGTCTAGGATTATGAAATCAGCAGGGATGTAAAGGCCTTCAACCTTTACTAACATGTCCTCTACTATTCCATAAGCTTGTCTTAATGACTTGTCTGCCAATTGTAATGAGAACAAGGCAGGTTGTACCTCAATGATCCCCAGCTTCTCCATTACAGAGAGTGGCATAAGATTTATCCCTGACCCCAGATCACATAGAGCTTTTTCAAAGCTCATGGTGCCTATGGTACAAGGTATTAAGAACTTGCCAGGATCTTGTTTCTTTTGAGGTAGAGTTTTCTGAATCCAAGTATCTAGTTCACTAATGAGCAAGGGAGGTTCACTTTCCCAAGTCTCATTACTAAACAACTTGGCATTCAGCTTCATGATAGCTCATAAGTATTGAGCAATTTGCTCTCCAGTCACATCTTCATCCTCTTCAGAGGAAGAATAGTCTTCAGAGCTCATGAATGGCAGAAGGAGATTTAATGGAATCTCTATGGTCTCTATATGAGTCTCAGATTCCTTTGGATCCTTAATAGGAAACTCCTTCTTGCTTGAGGGATGTCCTAGGAGGTCTTCCTCACTAGGATTTTCGTCCTCCTCCTCCCTTCTGCATTCGGCCACATTGATCACATCAATAGCCTTGCACTCTCCTTTTGGATTCTCTTCTGTATTGCTTGGGAGAATACTGGGAGGAGTTTCAATGACTTTCTTACTCAGCTGGCCCACTTGTGCCTCCAGATTTCTGATGGAGGATCTTGTTTCATTCATGAAACTGAAAGTGGCCTTTGACAGATCAGAGACTATATTGGCTAAATTAGAAGTGTTTTGTTCAGAATTCTCTGTCTGTTGCTGAGAAGATGATGGATATGGCTTGCTATTGCTCAGCCTATTGCGTCCACCATTGTTAAAGCCTTGTTGAGGCTTTTGTTGATCCTTCCATGAGAAATTTGGATGATTTCTCCATGATAGGTTATAGGTGTTTCCATAAGGTTCACCCATGTAATTAACCTCTGCCATGGCAGGGTTCTCAGGATCATAAGCTTCTTCAGAAGCTGCCTCTCTAGTACTGTTGGATGCATGTTGCCATCCATTCAGATTTTGAGAGATCATGTTGACCTGTTGAGTCAACACTTTGTTCTGAGCCAATATGGCATTCAGAGCATCAATTTCAAGAACTCCTTTCTTCTGAGGTATCCCATTATTCACGGAATTCCTCTCAGAGGTGTACATAAATTAGTTGTTTGCAACCATGTCAATGAGTTCTTGAGCCTCTTCAGGCGTTTTCTTCAGGTGAATAGATCCACCTGCAGAATGGTCCAATGACATTTTCGAAAATTCAGATAGACCATAATAGAATATATCTAATAGGGTCCATTCTGAAAACATGTCAGATGGACATCTTTTAGTCAACTGCTTGTATCTTTCCCAAGCTTCATAGAGGGATTCACCATCTTTTTGTTTGAAGGTTTGAACATCCACTCTCAGCTTGCTTAGCTTTTGAGGAGGAAAGAATTTATCTAAGAAAGCAGTGACCAGCTTATCCCAGGAGTCCAGGCTATCCTTAGGTTGTGAATCCAACCATATTCTAGCTCTGTCTCTTACAGCAAAAGGGAAAAGCATGAGTCTGTAGACTTCAGGATCAACTCCATTCGTCTTTACAGTCTCATAGATCTGCAAGAACTCAGTTAAGAACTGATAAGGATCTTCAGATGGAAGTCCATAAAACTTGCAGTTTTGTTGCATTAAAGCAACTAGCTGAGGTTTCAGCTCAAAGTTATTGGCTCCAATGGCAGGAATGGAGATGCTTCTTCCATCAAACTTGGGCGTTGGCTTTGTGAAGTCACCAAGAATTCTCCTTGCATTATTATTATTTTCGGCTGCCATCTCCTTCTCTTGTTCGAAAATTTCTGAAAGGTTGTTTCTGGATTGTTGTAATTTAGCTTCTCTTAATTTTCTCTTCAGAGTCCTTTCAGGTTCTGGATCAATTTCAACAAGAGTGCCTTTTTCCCTGTTCCTGTTCATATGAAAGAGAGGAAAACAAGAAAAGAAAGAGGAATCCTCTATGTCACAGTATAGAGATTCCTTTATGTTAGTAGAAAAAGAAAGGGGAGAAGAAAGTAGAAGAGGGGATTCGGATATTAGGTGAAGAGGGGTGAAGAGAAGTGTTAGTAATTAAATAATTAAATATAATAAGAAAAGAGAGGGAGAAATTCGAAAATAATTTTGAAAAAGGGGTTAGTAATTTTCGAAAATTAAAGATAAGATAAGATTAAAATTAAAATTTAAAACAATTAATTAATTAAAAAGAAATTTTGAAAAGGGGATGAGATATTTTCGAAAATTAGAGAGGGAAGAGTAGTTAAGTGGTTTTGAAAAAGATAAGAAACAAACAAAAAGTCAAAAAGTTAGTTGAAAAAGATATTAAAATCAAAATTTAAAAAGATAAGAAGATAGGAGTTTAGATAAGATATTTTGAAATCAAATTTTTGAAAAAGATAAAGTTTTTGAAAAAGATAAGATAAAAGATAAAAAGATATATTTGAAAAAGATATTTTGAAAAAGATTTAATTTTAAAAATTACTTAACTAACAAGAAACTGCAAGATAAGATTCTAGAACTTAAAGATTGAACTTTTCTTAACAAGAAAATAACAAACTTCAAATTTTTGAACCAATCACATTAATTGTTAGCTAATTTTCGAAAATATGATATAAAGATAAGAAAAATATTTTGAAAAAGATTTTTGAAATTTTCGAAAATAAAAAAATTGAAAAAGATATGATTTTTGAAAAAGATTTTGAAAAGATAAGTTTTTTTTTTAAAATTGAAATTTTGACTTGACTTGTAAGAAACAACTAATTTTTAAAAATTTTTTGACCAAGTCAACCCAAAATTTCGAAAATTTGGAGGGGAATAAGGAAAAGATAATTTTTTTGATTTTTGAATTTTTAAAGAAAAACACAAAAATGACCCAAAACATGAAAATTTTGGATCAAGACACAAGATGCATGCAAGAACACTATGAATGTCAAGATGAACACCAAGAACACTTTGAAGATCATGATGAACATTAAGAACATAATTTTTGAAAAATTTTTGATGCAAAGAAAACATGCAAGACACCAAACTTAGAAATCTTTAATGCATGGACTCTAACAAACAAAAAATGCACATGAAAAACAACAAACAACATAAAACAAGAAATCATCAAGATCAAACAAGAAGACTTGTCAAGAACAACTTGAAGATCATGAAGAACACTATGAATGCATGGAATTTTCGAAAAAAATGCAAGAAAAATTTTAAAAGCATGCAATTGACACCAAACTTAAAAATTAACACAAGACTCAAACAAGAAACACAAAATATTTTTGATTTTTATGATTTTCTAATTTTTTTGTATTTTTATTTTAATTTTTTCGAAAAACATTTTTGGAAAAACGAAAAAGAAAAGAAAAATTTTGAAAAAGATTTTTGAAAAAAATTTTGAAAAGAAAATTACCTAATCTGAGCAACAAGAAGAACCGTCAGTTGTCCATACTCGAACAATCCCCGGCAACGGCGCCAAAAACTTGGTGGACGAAATTGTGATTCAATTGTTATTCCATTTTGCAAAATTCATTGCTTTTCATTCCCTGGTAATGGCACCAAAAACATGATGCCAATACCATAGTTCACAACTCCGTTCAACTAACCAGCAAGTGTACTGGGTCATCCAAGTAATACCTTACGTGAGTAAGGGTCGATCCCACAGAGATTGTTGGTATGAAGCAAGCTATGGTCATCTTGTAAATCTCAGTTAGGCAGATTAAAATGGTTTATGGGTTTTCGAAAATTAATAATAATTGGAAAATAAAAAGGGATAGAAATACTTATGTAAATCAATAGTGGGAATTTCAGATAAGTGTGTGGAGATGCTGTGCTCCTCTTGAATCTCTATTTTCTTATTACATTCATCCAATCCTTCCTACTCCTTTCCATGGCAAGCTGTATGTAGGGCATCACCGTTGTCAATGGCTACATCCCATCCTCTCAGTGAAAACGTTCCTATGCTCTGCCACAGCACGGCTAATCATCTGTCGGTTCTCAATCAGGTTGGAATAGAATCCCTTGATTCTTTTGCGCTTGTCATCACGCCCAGCCTTCAGGAGTTTGAAGCTCGTCACAGTCATTCAATCCCAGAATCCTACTCAGAATACCACAGACAAGGTTTAGACTTTCCGGATCCTCATGAATGCCGCCATCTATCTAGCTTATACCACGAAGATTCTGTTGGGGAATCTAAGAGATATGCGCCCGGCCTAAGGTAGAACGGAAGTGGTTGTCAATCACGCGCGTTCATAGGTGAGAATGATGATGAGTGTCACGGATCATCACATTCATCAAAGTTAAGTGTAGCGTATATCTTGGAATAAGAATAGAAGAGAATTGAATAGAAAGTAATAATAATTGTATTGAAACTTGAGGTACAGCAGAGCTCCACACCCTTAATCTATGGTGTGCAGAAACTCCACCGTTGAAAATACATAAGTGAAAGAGGTTCAGGCATGGCCGAATGGCCAGCCCCCTGAATGTGATCAATAGCCTCCTAAGATGAAGAATAAAACAAAACTGAGACCAAAGATGTCTAATACAATAGTAACTTATCCTATTTATACTAGACTAGCTACTAGGGTTTACATGAGTAAGTATTTGATGCATAAATTCACTTCCGGGGCCCACTTGGTGTATGTTTGGGCTGAGATTGATCTATCCACGAGCTGAGGCTTTTCTTGGAGTTGAACTCCAAGTTATAACGTGTTTTGGGCGTTCAACTCCGGATCATGACGTGTTTCTGGCGTTTAACTCCAGACAGCAGCATGTACTTGGCGTTCAACGCCAAGTTACGTTGTCAATTTCCGAATAAAGTATGGACTATTATATATTGCTGGAAAGCTCTGGATGTCTATTTTCCAACGCCGTTGAGAGCGCGCCATTTGGAGTTCTGTAGCTCCATAAAATCCATTTCGAGTGCAGGGAGGTCAGATTCCAACAGCATCAGTAGTCCTTTTGTCAGCCTTTTTTCAGAGTTTTGCTCAAGTCCCTCAATTTCAGCCAGAATTTACCTGAAATCACAGAAAAACACACAAACTCATAGTAAAGACCAGAAATGTGAATTTAACATAAAAACTAATGAAAACATCCCTAAAAGTAGCTCAAACTTACTAAAAACAACCTAAAAATAATGCCAAAAAGCGTATAAATTATCCGCTCATCAGGCATCACCGTTGTCAATGGCTACATCCCATCCTCTCAGTGAAAAAGGTCCAAATGCTCTGTCATGACACGGCTAATCATCTGTCGGTTCTCGATCATGTCGGAATAGAATCCATTGATTCTTTTGCGTTTGTCGTCACGCCCAATAATTGCGAGTTTGAAGCTCGTCACAGTCATTCAATCCCTGAATCCTACTCGGAATACCACAGACAAGGTTTAGACTTTCCGGATTCTCATGAATTCCGCCATCAATTATAGCTTATACCACGAAGACTCTGATTAAGAAATCCAAGAGATATGCGCTCGGTCTAAGGTAGAACGGGGGTGGTTGTCAGTCACGCGTTCATAGGTGAGAATGATGATAAGTGTCACAGATCATCACATTCATCATGGTGAAGTGCAACGAATATCTTAGAACAGGAATAAACTGAATTGAATGGAAAATAGTAGTAATTGCATCAAAACTTGAGGTACACCAGAGCTCTACACCCTTAATCTATGGTGTGTAGAAACTCCACCATTGAAAATACATAAGTGATGGTCCAGGCATGGCCGAATGGCCAGCCCCCATAAATGTGATCAATAGTCTCCTAAGATGAATAATAGAATAAAATTGAGACCAAAAGATGTCTAATACAATAGTAAAATGTCCTATTTATACTAGACTAGCTACTAGGGTTTACAGAAGTAAGTAATTGATGCAGAAATCCACTTCCGGGACCCACTTGGTGTGTGCTTGGGCTGAGCTTGAGCTTTACACGTGTAGAGGCTTCTTTTGGAGTTGAACGCCAAGTTGTAACGTGTTTTTGGCATTCAACTTTGGTTCGTGACGTGTTTCTTGTGTTTGACTCCAGAATGCAGCATGGAACTGGCGTTGAGCGCCGGTTTACGTCATCTAATTCCGAATAAAGTATAGACTATTATATATTTCTGGAAAGCTGTAAATGTCTACTTTCTAACGTCGTTAAGATAGTGCCATTTGGAGTTCTCTAGCTCCAGAAAAGCTATTTTGAGTGCAGGGAGGTCAGAATCCAACAGCATCATCAGTCCTTTGTCAGCCTTCTATCAAAGTTTTGCTCAGGTTCCTCAATTTCAACCAGAAAATACCTGAAATCACAGAAAAACACACAAACTCATAGTAAAGTCTAGAAATGTGAATTTTACATAAAAACTAATGAAAACATCCCTAAAAGTAGCTAGATCCTACTAAAAACTATCTAAAAACAATGCCAAAAAGCGTATAAATTATCCGCTCATCACAACACCAAACTTAAATTGTTGCTTGTCCCCAAGCAACTGAAAATAAAATAGGATAAAAAGAAGAGAATATACTATAAATCTCAAAATATCAATGAATATTAGTTTTAATTAGATGAGCAGGACATGTAGCTTTTTGCTTCTGAACAGTTTTGGCATCTCACTTTTTCCTTTGAAGTTTAGAATGATTGGCATCTCTAAGAACTTAGAATTTCAGATAGTGTTATTGATTCTCCTAGTTAAGTTTGTTGATTCTTGAACACAGCTACTTTTATGAGTCTTGGCCGTGGCCCTAAGCACTTTGTTTTCCAGTATTACCACCGGATACATAAATGCCACAGACACATGACTGGGTGAACCTTTTTAGATTGTGACTCAGCTTTGCTAAAGTCCCCAATTAGAGGTGTCCAGAGCTCTTAAGCACACTCTTTTTGCTTTGGATCACGACTTTAACCACTCAGTCTCAAGCTTTTCACTTGGACCTACATGCCACAAGCACATGGTTAAGGACAGCTTGATTTTAGCCGCTTAGGCTTGGATTTTATTTCCTTGGGCCCTCCTATCCATTGATGCTCAAAGCCTTGGATCCTTTTCACCCTTGCCTTTTGGTTTTAAGGGCTATTGGCTTTTTTTGCTTGCTTTTTCTTTTTCTTTCTCTCTCTTTTTTTTCACAAAATTATTATTATTATTTTTATTTTTTTCGCAAGCTTTTGCTTTTTCACTGCTTTTTCTTGTTTCAAGAATCAATTTCATGATTTTTCAGATTATCAGTAGCATTTCTCTTTGTTCATCATTCTTTCAAGAGCCAACAATTTTAACATTCATAAACAACAAGATCAAAAATATGCACTGTTCAAGCATTCATTCAAAAAACAAAAAATATTGTCACCACATCAATATAATTAAACTAAATTCAAGGATAAATTTGAAACTTATGTACTTCTTCTTCTTTTGTATTAAAACATTTTTCATTTAAGAGAGGTGAAAGATTCATGGAATTATTTATAGCCTTAAGACATAGTTACTACATACTAATGATCATGAAGTAGAGACACAAAACATAAACAAACATATAGCATAAAAACCGAAAAGAAAAACAATAGAGAAATAAGAACAAGGAATGAGTCCACCTTAGTGATGGTGGCACTTTCTTCTTGAAGAACCAATGATGTCCTTGCTTCTATGTCTCTTCCTTGCCTTTGTTGCTCCTCCCTCATTACTCTTTGATCTTCTCTAATTTCATGGAGAATGATGGAGTGCTCTTGATCTTCCACCCTTAATTGATCCATATTGTAACTCAAGTCTTCTAGAGAAGTGTTGAGTTGTTCCCAATAATTGTTGGGAGGAAAGTGCATCCCTTGAGACATCTCCGGGATTTCTTGATGATGAGCTTCCTCATGCGTCTCTTGGGATCCATGAGTGTGCTCTCTTGTTTGCTCCATCCTTTTCTTAGTGATGGGCTTATCCTCCTCAATGGGGATGTCTCTTTCTATGATGACTCCAGCTGAGTAACATAGATGGCAAATAAGATGAGGAAAAGCTAGCCTTGCCATGGTGGAGGACTTTTCGGCTATTTTGTAGAATTCAAGGGAGATGACTTCATGAACTTCTACTTCCTCTCCATTCATGATGCTATGAATCATGATGGCCCGATCCACAGTAACTTCGGATCGGTTGCTAGTGGGGATGATGGAGCGTTGGATGAACTCTAACCATCCTCTAGCCATAGGCTTGAGGTCCAGTCTTCTTAATTGAACCGGCTTGGTCAATCCTTTGATCAAAGTTGACCCTTCTAGTGTAGGGGCGTGCATTTCCTTGCATCATGGGCAAGTTGAACGCCAACCTCACATTTTCCAGACTAAAATCTAAATATTTTCCCCGAACCATTGTAAGATAATTCTTTGGATTCGGGTTCACGCTTTGATCATGGTTCCTAGTGATCCATGCATTGGCATAGAACTCTTGAACCATTAAGATTCTGACTTGTTGAATGGGATTGGTCAGAACTTCCCAACTTCTTCTTTGGATCTCATGTCGGATCTTTGGATACTCATTTTTCTTGAGCTTGAAAGGGACATTAGGGATCACCTTTTTCTTGGCCACAACATCATAGAAGTGGTCTTGATGGGCTTTGGAGATGAATCTCTCCATCTTTCATGACTCGGAGGTGGAAGCTTTTGTCTTCCCTTTCCATTTTCTAGAGATTTCTCCGGCCTTAGGTGCCATCAATGGTTATGAAAACACAAAAATCTATGCTTTTACCACACCAAACTTAGAATATTGCTTGCCCTCGAGCAAGAGAAGAAAGAATAGATGAAGAAGAAGAAGATATGGAGGAAAGGGAGAAGTGTGTGGTTTCGGCCAAGGTGAAGAAGAGAGGGTTGTGGTGTGTGAAAATGAAGAAGGATAGAGGGCTTTATATAGTGAAGGGAGAGAGAGTAGGTTCGGCTATTTAGGGTGGGTTTGGGTGGGAAAGAGATTTTGAATTTTGAAGGTAGGTGGGGTTTTTGGGGAAGAGTGGATGGATGTGAGTGGTGAAGAGGTGATGGGGAAGAGAGATTGAGGTGATTGGTGAAGGGTTTTGGGGAAGAGTGTTTATTGGGTTGTGTGAAAAAGAGAGAGAGGGTGAGTTGAGGTAGGTGGGGATCCTGTGGGGTCCGCAGATCCTGAGATGATCCTGTGGGGTCCACAGATCCTGAGGTGTCAAGGATTTACATCCCTGCACCAATGAGGCATGTAAAACGCCCTTTGCATGCAATCCTGGCGTTCAACGCCAGATTGATGCTTGTTTCTGGCGTTGAACGCCAGCTTCATGCTTGTTTTGGGCATTCAACGCCCATTTGCAGCATGTTTCTGGCGTTGAACGCCAGTTCCATGCTTGTTTCTGGCGTTCAGCGCCAGCTCTCCTCAGGGTGTATTCCTGGCGTTTAAACGCCAGGATGTTGCTTGTTTCTAGCATTCAACGCCAGATCCATACTCTGTTCTGGTGTTGAACGCCAGCCAGATGCTCCTTATTGGCGTTTAAACGCCAGTAAGCTCTTCCTCCAGGGTGTGCTTTTTCTTCTGCTGTTTTTGATTCTATTTTTAATGTTAGTATTTATTTTGTGACTCCACATGATCATGAACCTAATAAAACATAAAGAAAAAATAAAAGAAAAATAAAATTAGATAAATAAAAATTGGGTTGTCTCCCAATAAGCGCTCTTTTAATGTCACTAGCTTGACAGTGGGCTCTCATGGAGCCTCACAGGTGATCAGGTCAATGTTGTAGACTCCCAACACCAAACTTAGAGTTTGGCTGTGGCCTCCCAACACTAAACTTAGAGTTTGATTGTGGGGGTTTTATTTGACTCTGTATTGAGAGAAGCTTTTCATGCTTCCTCTCCATTGTTAAAGAAGAACACCCTTGGGTCTTAAACACAAGGTAGTCTCCTTTCAATTGAAGGACTAATTCTCCTCTGTTAAAATCTATCACAGTTCCTGCTGTGGCTAGGAAAGGTCTTCCAAGGATGATGCATTCATCCTCCTCCTTCCTAGTGTCTAAGATTATGAAATCAGCAGGGATGTAAAGGCCTTCAACCTTCACTAACACGTCCTTTACCAATCCATAAGCTTGTCTTACTGACTTGTCTGCCATTTGCAATGAGAATATGGCAGGTTGTACCTCAATGATCTCCAGCTTCTCCATTACAGAGAGTGGCATAAGATTTATGCCTGACCCTAGGTCGCACAAAGCCTTCTTAAAGGTCATGGTGCCTATGGTACAGGGTATTAAGAATTTGCCAGGATCTTGTCTCTTTTGAGGTAAAGTTTGCTGAACCCATGTATCTAGTTCATTAATGAGCAAGGGAGGTTCATCTTCCCAAGTCTCAATACCAAATAATTTGGCATTCAGCTTCATGATGGCTCCTAGATATTGAGCAACTTGCTCTCCAGTTACATTTTCATCCTCTTCAGAGGAAGAATAGTCTTCAGAGCTCATAAATGGAAGAAGAAGATTTAATGGGATCTCTATGGTCTCCATATGAGCCTCAGATTCCTTCAGGTCCTCAATAAGGAACTTCTTCTTGCCTGGGAGACGTCCCATGAGGTTTTCCTCATTGAGATTCACATCCTCCCCTTCCTCTCTAGGTTTGGCCATTTTTATTATATCAATGGCATTGCACTCTCTTTTTGGATTCTCTTCAGTATTGCTTGGGAGAGTACTAGGAGGAGTTTCAGTGACTTTCTTACTCAACTGGCCCACTTGTGCCTCCAAATTTCTAATGGAGGACCTTGTTTCACTCATGAAACTTAAAGTGGCCTTAGACAGATCAGAGACTAAGTTTGCTAAATTAGAAGTGCTCTGCTCAGAATTCTCTGTCTGTTGCTGAGAATATGATGGATAAGGCTTGTTGTTGCTAAGCCTATTTCTTCCACCATTATTAAAGCCTTGTTGAGGCTTTTGTTGATCCTTCCATGAGAAATTTGGATGATTTCTCCATGATGAATTATAGGTGTTTCCATAAGGTTCACCCATATAATTTACCTCTGCTATTGCAGGGTTTTCAGGATCATAAGCTTCTTCTTCAGGAGAGGCCTCTTTAGTACTGTTGGATGCATTTTTCCATCCATTCAGACTTTGAGGAATTATGTTGACTTGTTGAGTCAACATTTTGTTCTGAGCCAATATGGCATTCAGAGCATCAATTTCAAGAACTCCCTTCCTTTGAGGCGTCCCATTACTCACGGAATTCCTCTCAGAAGTATACATGAATTGGTTATTTGCAACCATGTCAATGAGTTCTTGAGCTTCTGTAGGCGTTTTCTTTAGGTGAATGGATCCACCTGCAGAATGGTCCAGTGACATCTTAGAGAATTCAGATAGACCATAATAGAATATATCCAAAATGGTCCACTCTGAAAGCATGTCATAAGGACACCTTTTGGTCATCTGCTTGTATCCTTTCCAAGCTTCATAGAGGGATTCACCATCTTTTTGTTTAAAGGTTTGAACATCCACTCTAAGCTTGCTCAGCTTTTGAGGAGGAAAGAACTTAGCCAAGAAGGCTGCGACCAGCTTATCCCAGGAGTCTAGGCTATCTTTAGGTTGGGAATCCAACCATATTCTAGCTCTGTCTCTTACAGCAAAAGGGAAAAGCATGAGCCTGTAGACTTCAGGATCTACTCCATTAGTCTTAACAGTCTCACAGATCTGCAAGAACCCAGTTAAAAACTGGTAGGGATCTTCTAATGGATGTCCATGGAACTTGCAGTTCTGTTGCAGTAGAGCAACTAGTTGAGGTTTCAGCTCAAAATTGTTTGCTCCAATGGCAGAGATTGAGATGCTTCTTCCATCAAACTTGGAAGTAGGTGTAGTGTAATCACCGAGCATCCTCCTTGCATTATTATTTTCGGTTTCCATCTCCTCTTCTTTTTCAAAATTTTCTGTATGGTTGGCTCTGGATTGTTGTAGTTTAGCTTCTCTTAGTTTCCTCTTCAGAGTCCTTTCAGGTTCAGGATCTGCTTCAACAAGAATGTTCTTGTCCTTCCTCTTGCTCATATGAAAAAAAAGGGAACAGAAAATAATAATAGGGATCCTCTTTACCACAGTAGAGAGATTCTTTTATGTTAGTAGAAGGAGAAGGGAATAGAAGAAGGAAAAGGTAAGAATCCAAACACAAGGGTGAAGATAGGTTCAGATTCTTGAGATGAAGAGAAGTGTTAGTAAATAAATAAATAAATAAATAGAATAGGATGAGAGAAGGAGAAATTCGAAAATAAATTTTGAAAAAGAGTTAGTGATTTTCGAAAATTAAGAGAAGAAATAAAATTAAAATTAAAATTTAAAACAGTTAGTTAATTAAAAGAATTTTGAAAAAGAGAGAGGTAATTTTCGAAAATTAGGGAGAGGAAAGTAGTTAGGTGGTTTTGAAAATGATAAAATATAGTTAAAACAAACAAAAAGTCAACTAGTTAGTTGAAAAAGATTTGAAATTTAATTTTGAAAAGATAAGAAGTTGGAAGATATTTTGAAATCAAATTTTTGAAAAAGATAAAATTTTGAAAAAGATATGATGGAAAAGATATGATTAAAAAGATATGGTTGAAAAAGATTTAATTTTTAAAATTAAAATTAATTACTTGATTAACAAGAAACTAAAAGATAAGATTCTAGAATTTAAAGATTGAACCTTTCTTAACAAGAAAGTAACACTTCAAATTTTTGAATCAATCACATTACTTGTTAGTTAAGTTCCAAAAATTTGAAATAAAATTAAGAAGAAGATTTTGAAAAATATTTTTAACTTTTCGAAAAATAAATAAAATGAAAGAGAATTGATTTTTGAAAAAGTTTTTGAAAAGATAAGATTTTTAAAATTGAAAATTTGACTTGACTTATAAGAAATCGCTAAGTTTTAAAAATTTTTGACTAAGTCAACTCAAATTTTCGAAATTTTGAGAAAAATAAGGACAAGATATTTTTTTTATTTTTGAATTTTTTTATTATGAGAGAGAAAAACATAAAAATGACTCACAACATGAAAATTATGAATCAAAACACATGATGCATGCAAGAACACTATGAATATCAAGATGAATACCAAGAATACTTTGAAGATCATGATGAACATCAAGAACATATTTTTGAAAAATTTTTGATGCAAAGAAAACATGCAAGACACCAAACTTAGAAATCTTTCATGTTTAGACACTATGAATGCAAAAATGCACATGAAAAATATCATACAACATAAAACAAGAAAATTTAAAGATCAAACAAGAAGACTTACCAAGAACAACTTGAAGATCATGAAGAACACTATGAATGCATGAATTTTCGAAAAATGCAAGAACAAGAATCCAACAAGAATCACAAAATATTTTTGGTTTTTTATGATTTTATGATTTTTTTTTGTATTTTCTTTATATTTTTGTTCGAAAAACATATAGGAAAAAGAAAATAAGAAATTCAAAATTTTTAATAAGAATTCCAGGAATCTTTCAATGTTAGCCTAAAGCTTCAATCCAGGGGTTGGACATGGCTTACTAGCCAGCCAGCTTTAGGATATAAATCAGGCATGCAACAGCTCATACTTCATCCAACTCCATATACATGCCTTTTATGTTGATAAGTGGAAGCCTCAATCCAAAAGAATTTGGATATGGCTTTACAGCCAGCCAGGCTTCAACATGTTACCATGAAACTCTAGAATTCATTCTAAAAAATTTTGAATAATTTTTGAAAACAAAAGGAAATATTTTTTGAAAGATTTTTGAAATTTTTTTGAAAATAAAAGAAAAAAAAATTACGTAATCTGAGCAACAAGATGAACCGTCAGTTGTCCAAACTCGAACAATCCCCGGCAATGGCGTCAAAAACTTGATAGGCAAAATTGTAATTTCTGATAATGGCATTCATGTTCGTTCTCTCCCTGGTAATAGCGCCAAAAACTTGGTGCATGATACCAGGGTCCAAACATAACTTCACAACTTCGCACAACTAACCAGCAAGTGCACTGGGTCGTCCAAGTAATAAACCTTACGTGAGTAAGGGTCGATCCCACAGAGATTGTTGGTATGAAACAAGCTATGGTCATCTTGTAAATCTCAGTTAGGCGGATAATAAATGATTATGGAGTCTTCGAATAATAATAATAAATAAATAGAAAATAAAGATAGAAATACTTATGTAAATCATTGGTGGGAATTTCAGATAGGCGTATGAAGATGCTGTGCTCCTTTTGCATCTCTGCTTTCCTACTGCCTTCATCCAATCCTTCTTACTCCTTTCCATGTCAAGCTGTATGTAGGGCATCACCGTTGTCAATGGCTACATACCATCCTCTCACTGAAAAAGGTCCAAATGCTCTGTCACGGCACGGCTAATCATCTGTCGATTCTCGATCATGTCGGAATAGAATCCATTGATTCTTTTGCGTTTGTCATCACGCCCAACAATCGCGAGTTTGAAGCTCGTCACAGTCATTCAATCCCTGAATCCTACTCGGAATACCACAGACAAGGTTTAGACTTTCCAGATTCTCATGAATGCCGCCATCAATTCTAGCTTATACCACGAAGACTCTGATTAAGGAATCCAAGAGATATGTGCTCGGTCTAAGGTAGAACGGGGGTAGTTGTCAGTCACGCGTTCATAGGGGAGAATGATGATGAGTGTCACAGATCATCACATTCGTCATGGTGAAGTGCAACGAATATCTTAGAATAGGAATAAAATGAATTGAATGGAAAATAGTAGTAATTGCATTAAAACTTGAGGTACAGCAGAGCACTACACCCTTAATCTATAGTGTGTAGAAACTCTACCGTTTAAAATACATAAGTGATGGTCCAGGCATGGCCGAATGACTAGCCCCCATAAACGTGATCAATAGTCTCCTAAGATGAATAATAGAATAAAACTGAGACCAAAAGATGTCTAATACAATAGTAAAATGTCCTATTTATACTAGACTAGCTACTAGGGTTTACAGAAGTAAGTAATTGATGCAGAAATCCACTTCCGGGACCCACTTGGTGTGTGCTTGGGCTGAGCTTGAGCTTTACACGTGCAGAGGCTTCTTTTGGAGTTGAACGCCAAGTTGTAACGTGTTTTTGGCGTTCAACTATGGTTCATGACGTGTTTCTGGCGTTTGACTCCAGAATGCAGCATGGAACTGGCGTTGAGCGCCAGTTTACATCGTCTAATCCCGAATAAAGTATGAACTATTATATATTGCTGGAAAGCTCTGGATGTCTACTTTCCAAAGCCGTTGAGATCGCGCCATTTGGAGTTTGTAGCTCCATAAAATCTATTTCGAGTTCAGGAAGGTTAGAATCCAACAGCATCATCAGTCCTTTGTCAGCCTTCTATCAAAGTTTTGCTCAAGTCTCTCAATTTCAGCCAGAAAATACCTGAAATCACAGAAAAATACACAAACTCATAGTAAAGTCCAGAAATGTGAATTTTACATAAAACTAATGAAAACATCCCTAAAAGTAGCTAGATCCTACTAAAAACTATCTAAAAATAATGTCAAAAAGCGTATAAATTATCCGCTCATCACTATGGTTATCTTGTAACTCTTAGTCAGGAGATTAATGATAAAGATGATTTTGTTTATGAAGAATAAATAACATGAAATGAAAAGTACTTGTGATTCAGTAATGGAGAACAGGTTGAGGTTTTGGAGATGCTCTGTCTTTTGAATCTCTGCTTTCCTACTGTTGTCTTCTTCACGCATGCAAGGTTCCTTCCATGGCAAGCTGTATGTTGGTGGATCACCATTGTCAATGGCTACCATCCATCCTCTCAGTGAAAATGGTCCAACTACGGGTTACGTAGGGCTAATCATCTGTCGGTTCTCACTCGTGCTGGAATAGGATCCATGGATCCTTTTGCACACTGTCACTGCGCCCAACATTTGTGAGTTTGAAGCTCGTCACAGTCACACCTTCCCAGATCCTACTTGGAATACCACAGACAAGGTTTAGAATTTTTGGATCTCAAGAGTGTTGCCATTTGATTCTAGCTTATACCACGAAGACTCTGGTTTCACGGATTTGATCACTCTGTTGTCAGGAGAGACAATCAAACTCGTGAACCAGGAACCCAAGAGATACCCACTCAATCTAAGGTAGAACGGAAGTGGTTGTTAGGTACACGTTCATAAGTTGAGAATGGTGATGAGTGTCATGGATCATCACATTCATCATGTTGAAGTACGAATGAATATTTTAGAATAGAAACCAGCGTGATTGAATAGAAAATAGAAGTAATTGCATTAATCCATCGAGACACAGCGGAGCTCCTCACCCCCAACCATGGGGTTTAGAGACTCATGCCGTAGAATATACAAATTCAGATGTAAAATGTCATGAGGTATAAAATGAATCTCTAAAAGTAGTGTTTATACTCAACTAGTAACCTAGGTTTACAGAAAATGAGTAAACTAAGATAGATAGTGCAGAAATCCACTTCCGGGACCACCTAGTGTGTGTTTGGGTTGAGCATTGAAGCTTTCACGTCCATAGGCTATTCTTGGAGTTAAATGCCAGCTTTGGTGCCAGTTTGGGCATTTAACTCCAACTTTTATGCCAGTTCTGGCGTTTAACGCCAGAAAAGGGTAAGAAGCTGGCGTTTAAACGCCGGTTTGCACTATCAAATCTCGGGCAAAGTATGAACTATTATACATTTCTGGAAAGCCCAAGATGGCTACTTTCCAACGCAGTTGAGAGCGCGCCAATTGGGCCTCCATAGCTCCAGAAAATCCATTTCGCGTGTAGGAGGGTCAGAATCCAACAGCATCTGAAGTCCTTTTTCAGCCTCTGAATCAGATTTTTGCTCAGGTCCTTCAATTTCAGCAAGAAAATACCTGAAATCACAAAAAAACACACAAACTCATTGTAAAGTCCAGAAATGTGATTTTTGCATAAAAAATAATAAAGATATACTAAAAAATAACTAAAGCACACTAAAAACTACATGGAAATACCCCCAAAAAGCGTATAAAATATCCGCTCATCACAACACCAAACTTAAACTTTTGTTGGTTCCCAAGCAAATAGATAAATAAAATAGGATAGAAAGGAAATCAAGAGGTAATACATCTCAGAGTTTTAAGTGAAGCTCAGATTCTAATTAGATGAGTGGGGCTAGTAGCTTTTTGCTCCTGAACAATTTTGGCATCTTAATTTATCCTTTGAAGCTCAGAATGATTGGCATCCATAGGAACTTAGAATTCAGATAGTGTTATTGATTCTCCTAGTTTAATATACTGATTCTTGAACACAACTACTTTATGAGTCTTGGCTGTGACCCCAAGCATCTTATTTTCTAGTAATATTACAGGATACATAAATGCCACAGGCACATAACTGGGTTAACCTTTCAGATTATGACTCAGCTTTGCTAGAGTCCCCAATTAGAGGTGCCCAGAGTTCTTAGGCACACTCTTTTGCTTTGGATCACGACTTTAACCACTCAGTCTCAAGTGTTTCACTTGGACCTTCATGACACAAGCACATGGTTAGGGACAGCTTGATTTAGCCGCTTAGGCCAGGATTTTTTTCCTTTGGGCCCTCCTATCCATTAATTCTCAAAGCCTTAGATCCTTTTTACCCTTGCCTTTTGGTTTAAAGGGCTATTGGCTTTTTCTGCTTGCTTTTTTTCTTTATTTTTCGTTTTTTTAATACTTTGTATTTTTCACTGCTTTTTCTTGCTTCAAGAATCAATTTTATGATTTTTTAGATTATCAATAACATTTCTCTTTCTTTTCATCATTCTTTCAAGAGCCAACACTTTTAACATTCATAAATTTCACTATAAAAAATATGCACTATTCAAGCATTCATTCAGAAGACAAAAAGTGTTGTCACCACATAAAAATAATTAGACTTTTTCTTAATGAAAATTTGAAACAATTGGCTCCTTATTTTGAAGAAAATCTACTATTTTATTCATGTTTAGTGATGATGAAAGGAATAAATTATAGCTTACTTTGAGATAATAAAATAAAAATAAAAATAAAGACCCTAATTACTAATACTCATGTAATTCTTAAGATAGGTTTCTAATAATAAAAGTTATCATAGGTTTAAGATTAGGACTCAACAACTTTTATCTTGGGAGATGGATGCTCCTTCAATCTGTGGGATGTCTGGTCCCTCAAGGGAGAGCTTCTGGCGCTTCAGCTCCTGTAGCTCACGCCATTGCTTTTCTTGTTCCTTAAGCAGTTTGCAGAGCATGCTATTTTGATTTACTGTTCTTCTTTAAGTTGATCCATAGCTTCTTGCAGCTTAGTGACAGATGCTTCTAGGCGGGTCCAATAGTCAATTTGATGGATTTTTGGGAGGAATTCCTGCACCCTCCTCTTGATGGAGTTATCGTGTACTTGTTGTCCCTCCATTGACTTTTTGGTGATTGGATGCTCGACTAAGATAAACTCACCCACTCCCGTTTTTACCCCAGCATCTTTACATAGCAGAGAGATTAATCTTGGGTAAGCCAATTTGGCTTCAGTGGAGTTCTTATTTGCAATTGTGTAAATCTCACAAGCAATCAGATGATGAATCTCTACTTCGTTTCCCAGCATAATGCAATGAATCATCACTGCTCTTTTGACAGTGACCTCAGAGCGGTTGCTAGTGGACAGTATAGAGTGCCCAATGAAGTCCAACCAGCCCCTCGCGACTGGTTTGAGATCTCCTCTCTTGAGTTAGTTTGGGACACCTTTTGAGTTGGTTATCCACTTAGTTCCAGGGAGGCATATGTCCTCTAGAACCTGGTCCAAACGCTTATCTACTCTCACCATTCTCCTATTAAAGGATTTTGGATCATCTTGTAGTTGCGGCAGTTTGAAGACCTCTCTTATTTTGTCAAGGTGGAAGTAAATAGTCTTTCCTCTGACCATAGTTCGAAAGGTATGGAAGGTAGTTTCTGTCATTCTCTGTTTATCTGTTAACCACAGATTTGAGTAGAACTCCTGGACCATGTTTCTTCCAACTTTTGTCTCAGGATTAGCTAGGATTTCCCAACCTCTATTTTGAATCTGTTCTTGGATCTTCGGATATTCGTCTTCTTTCAGATCGAACTTAACTTCTGGGATCACTGACCACAAACCCATTATTTTGTGGTAATGGTCTGCATGTTCTTTGGTTAAGAACCTCTCTTTATTCCAAAGTGGTTTTAGATTAGTCTCTTTCTTGCCTCTTAGAGTGGTTTGTTTTTGTTTAGGAGCCATGATCTTGGTGAGTTTTTCCTCAGTGGTCACGGAGAAACACACCAAACTTAGAGGTTTGCTTGTCCTCAAGCAAAAGAAAGGAAATGAGAGGAATAGAGGGGGAGACAGATTCGAATGGTGGATTGATGGGGATGGCCAAACGTGTATTTAAAATGGAGGGGTGGGTTTCGAAAATTTTGAAAAAGATATGATAGAAAGATATGATTTTGAAAAAGATAAATCATGATATGAAAAAGATGAGATTTTAAAATTCAAAAGATATGAAAAAGATATAAAGAAGTTAAATCTGAATTTTCATTGATGCATCTAAGAATTAAAAGATGATATGATGAGTTGGAAAAGATTTGGAAAGAAATTGAAAAGATAAATGAGTTTTTGAAAAAGATTTGAAAGGAATTTTGAAAGAAAATTAAAAATAATCTAGAAGATTATTAAATTTTTGAAATTTGAATTTGAGAGATGAAAATTTGTAACATCTTTATGCAGAAAATTATGAATTAAAACATGAAAATTTGAAAAAAATTGAAGTGGAAACAAAATCACCTCCCCCTATCCTTTCTGGCGTTAAACGCCCAGAATGATATCCATTCTGCGTTTAACGCCCATTTGTTGGCCATTTTGGGCGTTTAACGCCCAGCTAGGTACCCTACCTGGCGTTAAACGCCAGAAATCCTTTGTCACTGGGCGTTTTTCTAAACGCCCAGGATGCTGCAACTCTGGTGTTAAACGCCCAGAAATGTATCTTTACTGGCGTTAAACGCCCAGAATGGTACCCATTCTGGCGTTTAACGCCCAAAATGCCTCTTACTGGCATTTTCGAGCCAGTGAGCTCTTTTTCTCTGCTTTGTGCTCTGAATCCTTCTGTAACTCTGTGAACTTCTGCATTTAGACAATTAACCTTAAAGATAATTTATATCAAACTCCTATAATTATTATTTAAATAACAAGAACCCTTGCTAATGACTGGGTTGCCTCCCAGTAAGCGCTTCTTTATTGTCTTTAATTGGACTTTTACTGAGCTTTAGTATAGCCTCAGTTTTGAGCATTCTTGCTCAATATTGCTTTCAAGATAATGTTTGGCTCTCTGTCCATTAACAATAAACTTTTTGTCAGAGTCAACATCTTGAAGCTCTACATATCCATATGGTGACACACTTGTGATCACATATGGTCCCCTCCACCGGGATTTTAATTTTTCAGGGAACAATCTGAGCCTAGAGTTAAACACCAGAACCTTCTATCCTGGCTCAAAGACTCTGGATGACAGTTTCTTGTCATGCCACCTTTTTGCTTTCTCTTTGTAAATTTTTTCATTTTCGAAAGCATTGGGTCTGAATTCCTCTAGCTCATTCAACTGGAGCAATCTTCTCTCTCCAGCTAACTTGGCATCAAGGTTTAGGAATCTGGTTGCCCAGTAGGCCTTGTGTTCCAGTTCCACTGGCAGGTGACAGAGTTTTCCATACACAAGCTGGCATGGGGAGGTCCCTATAGGAGTTTTGAATGCAGTTTTGTATGCCCATAGAGCATTATTGGTGCACGAAATTGTGATCTCAATGGCGCCAACAACTTGGTACGCACAATTGTAATCTCAACTCTTTTTCACAACTTCGCACTACTAACCAGCAAGTGCACTGGGTCATCCAAGTAATAAACCTTACGTGAGTAAGGGTCGATCCCACGGAGATTGTCGGCTTGAAGCAAGCTATGGTCATCTTGTAAATCTCAGTCAGGCAGATTCAAATGGTTATGGAGTTTTGATAATTAAAAGATAAATAAACATAAATAAAGATAGAGATACTTATGTAATTCATTGGTGGGAATTTCAGATAAGCGTATGGAGATGCGTCATTCCTTCTGAATCTCTACTTTCCTACTACCTTCGTCCAATCCTTCATACTCCTTTCTATGGCAAGCTGTATGTTGGGGGATCACCGTTGTCAATGGCTACCGTCCGTCCTCTCAGTGAAAATGGTCCAAATGCGCTGTTACCGCATGGCTAATCCTCTGTCGGTTCTCACTCATGTTGGAATAGGATCCATTAATCCTTTTGCATCTGTCACTACGCCCAACACTTGCAAGTTTGAAGCTCGTCACAGTCATCCCATCCCAGATCCTATTCAGAATACCACAGACAAGGTTTAGACTTTTTGGATCTCAAGAATGCTGTCAATTGATTCTAGCTTATACCACAAAGACTCTGATCGTGAACCAGAAGGCTAAGAGATATGCATTCAAGCTTGTTTGCATGTAGAACGGGAGTGTTTGTCAGGCACGCATTCATAAGTGAGAATGGTGATGAGCGTCACATAATCATCACATTCATCATGTTCTTGGGTGCGAATGGATATCTTAGAACAAGAATATGCATGAATTGAATAGAAAACAGTAGTAATTACATTAATACTCGAGGAACAGCAGAGCTCCACACCTTAATCTATGGTGTGTAGAAAATCCACCATTGAAAATACATAAGTGATGAAGGTCCAGGCATGGCCAAATGGCCAGCCCCCAATGTCTAAAGACTAAACATCCACAGATCCCAGCATGACCCCGATGTCTAATACAATGAGAAAAAGTTCTATTTATACTAGACTAGTCTCTAGGGTTTACAGAGATAAGTAAATGATGCAGAAATCTACTTCCGGGCCCACTTGGTGTATGCTTGGGCTGAGCATTGAAGCTTTCATGTGTAGAGACTTCTCTTGGAGTTAAACACCAGTTTGCAGCCCGTTTTGGGCGTTTAACTCTAGCTTGTAACCTGTTTCTGGCGTTTAATGCCAGAATAGGGCAGGAAGTTGGTGTTTGAACACCAGTTTGCGTCATAAAAATTCGAGAAAAGTATGGACTATTATATATTTCTGGAAAGCTCTGGATGTCTACTTTCCAACGCAGTTGAGATCGCGCCATTTGGGTTTCTGTAGCTCCAAAAAATCCATTTCAAATGCAGGGAGGTTAGAATCCAACTGCATCAGCAGTCATTTTTCAGCCTCTGAATCAGATTTTTGCTCAGGTCCCTAAATTTCAGCCAGAAAATACCTAAAATCACAGAAAAACACACAAAATCATAGTAAAGTGTAGAAATGTGAATTTTGCTTAAAAACTAATAAAAATAAACTAAAAAGTAGCTAGATCCTACTAAAAACTATCTAAAAATAATGCCAAAAAGTGTATAAATTATCCGCTCATCAATCATCCAGACTCCTTGCCCAATCCTTTCTACGGGTACTTACTGTCCATTCCAGGATTTGTTTTAGTTCTCTATTTGAGACTTCAGCCTGTCCATTTGTCTGTGGATGATATGGAGTTGCAACTTTGTAGTTAATTCCATATCGGATCAAAGCAGAGTCAAGCTATTTATTGCAGAAATGAGTTATTCTATCACTGATTAGTATTCTGGAGACACCAAATTTGCTGAAGATGTGCTTCTGGAGGAACTTCAGCACTGTTTTAGTATCATTAGTGGGTGTGAAAATTGCCTCTACCTATTTAGATACATAATCTACTGCCACCAGAATGTAAGTATTTGAGTATGATGGTGGGAAAGGCCCCATGAAGTCAATACCCCATACATCAAACAACTCAATCTCTAAGATCCCTTGCTGAGGCATGGCATAACCGTGAGGCAGATTACCAGCTCTTTGGTAACTGTCATAGCAACATACAATCTCTCGGGAGTCTCTATAGAGAGTAGGCCAGTAGAAACCACATTGGAGGACTCTTGTGGCTGTCCGCTTACTTTCGAAATGTCCTCCATATTGTAATCCATGGCAATGCCATAGGATCTTCTGTGCCTCTTCTCTGGGCACACACCTACGGATCATTCCGTCTGCACATCTCTTAAAGAGATATGGTTCATCCCACAAGTAGTACTTTGCATCAGAAACTAATTTTTTTGTTTGCTGCCTGATGTACTCTTTGGGTATGAATCTTACCGCTTTATAATTTGCAATGTCCGCAAACCACGGTACTTCCTGAATGGCAAAGAGTTGCTCATCCGGGAAGGTTTCAGAGATCTCAGTAGAGGGGTGGGACGCCCATTCTACTAGTTCTATTCGGGACAGGTGATCTGCTTCTTGGTTCTATGTCCCTTTTCTGTCTCTTATTTTTATATCAAACTCTTGCAGAAGCAACACCCATCTTATGAGCCTGGGTTTTGAATCCTGCTTAGTGAGTAGATATTTAAGAACAACATGGTCAGTATACACAATCCTAGTAAATGATGTAGAAATCCACTTCCGGGCCCACTTGGTGTGTGCTTGGGCTGAGCATTGAAGCTTTCACGTGTAGAGGCCTTCTTTGGAGTTAAAGGCCAGTTTGTAACTTGTTTCTGGCGTTTAACTCTGCTTTGCAACTTGATACTGGCGTTTAACGCCATAATAAGGCAGAAAGCTGGCGTTAAATGCCAGTTTGCGTCGTCTAAACTCAGACAAAGTATGGAGTATTATATATTGCTGGAAAGCCCTGGATGTCTACTTTCCAAAGCAGTTGAGAGCACACCATTTTGATTTCTGTAGCTCCAAAAAATCTATTTCGAGTGCAGGGAGGTTAGAATCCAACAGCATCAGCAGTCCTTTGTCAGCCTCTGAATCAGATTTTTGCTCAGGTCCCTCAATTTCAGCCAGAAAATACCTGAAATCATAGAAAAACACACAAACTTATAGTAAAGTCCAGAAATGTGAATTTTGCTTAAAAACTAATAAAAATTTACTAAAAACTAACTAAATCATACTAAAAATTATATGAAAACAATGCCAAAAAAGCGTATAAATTATCCGCTCATCACAACACCAAACTTAAATTGTTGCTTGTCCCCAAGAAACTGAAAACAAATTAGGATAAAAAGAAGAGAATATACAATGAATCTCACAATATCAATGAAACTTAGTCCCAATTAGATGAGCGGGGCTAGTAGCTTTTTGCTTCTGAAAAGTTTTGGCATCTCAGTTTATCCTTTGAAATTCAGAATGATTGGCATCTATATGAACTCAGAATTTTGGATAGTGTTATTGATTCTCCTAGTTCAGTATGTTGATTTTTGAACACAGGTACTTTATGAGTCTTGGCTGTGACCCTAAGCACTTTGTTTTCCAGTATTACCACCGGATACATAAATGCCACAGACACATGACTGGGTGAACCTTTTCAGATTGTGACTCAGCTTTGCTAAAGTCCCCAGTTAGAGATGTCCAGAGTTCTTAAGCACACTCTTTTTGCTTTGGATCACGACTTTAACCACTCAGTCTCAAGCTTTTCACTTGGACCTTCATGACACAAGCACATGGTTAGGGACAGCTTGATTTAGCCGCTTAGGCTTGGATTTTATTTCTTTGGGCCCTCCTATCCATTAATTCTCAAAGCCTTGGATCCTTTTTACCCTTGCGTTTTGGTTTAAAGAGCTATTGGCTTTTTACTCTTGCCTATTGGCTTTTTCTGCTTGCTTTTTCTTTTTCTTTCTTTTTCTTTATTTCTTTCGCTATTTTTTTCACAAACTTTGTCATTCACTGCTTTTTCTTGCTTTAAGAATCAATTTTATGATTTTTCAGATTATCAATAACATTTCTCCTTGTTCATCATTCTTTCAAGGGCCAACAATTTTAACATTTATAAACAACAAGATAAAAAATATGCACTGTTCAAGCATTCATTCAGAAAACAAAAAGTATGGCCACCACATCAAAATAATTAAACTAATTTCAAGATAAAATTTGAAATTCAAGTACATCTTGTTCTTTTGTAATTAAGCACATTTTTCATTTAAGAGAGGTGAAGGATTCATGGAATTATTCATAGCTTTAAGACATAGACAGTAGACTCTAATGATCATGTAATAAAGACACAAAATATAGCCAAACATGAAGCTCAAAAATTGAAAACAGAAAAATAAATAGACAAGGAGATTAAGGAATGAGTACACCTTAGTGAGGGTGGCGTCTTCCTCTTGAAGAACCAATGGTGCTCCTATCCTTAGTTGCTCCCAATAGTTGTGTGGAGGAAAATGTATCCCTTGAGGTATCTCAGGAATTTCTTGATGAGGGAATTCCTCATGCCCTTGTTGAGGTCCACGAGTGGGATCTCTTGTTTGCTCCATCCTTTTCTTAGTGATGGGCTTGTCATCTTCAATGAGGATGTGTTCCTCTATGACAATTCCAGCTGAATTGCATAGGGATCACCTTTTTCTTGGCCACAACTTCATAGAAGTAGTCTTGATGGACCTTTGAGATGAATCTTTCCATCTCCCATGACTCGGAGGTGGAAGCTTTTGCCTTCCCTTTCCTCTTTCTATAGATTTCTCCGGCCTTAGGTGCCATAAATGGTTATGAAAAAACAAAAAGAAATGCTTTTACTACACCAAACTTAAAAGATTTTCACGTCCTCGAGCAAAAGAAGAAAGAAAGAAGGGGAAGAAGAAGAAAATGAAGGAGATGCAGGGAGATAGAGAGAGAGGTGGGGTATGTGGAGATTCTGTGGGGTCCACAGATCCTGAAGGGTCAAGGATTTCTTATCCCTGCTTCTTTTAGGCGTGCAAAATGCCCCTATTGTGCAATCCTGGCGTTTAATGCCAAACTATTACTTGTTTCTAGTGTTAAACGCCAGCTTTTATTCCTTTCCTGGCATTAAACGCCAAGCTGCAACCTGTTTTTGGCGTTTAACGCCAGTTTGTTGCTTTTTCTGGCATTTAACGCCAGTCTGGTGCTTCTTTCTGGCGTTTAACACCCAGAATGGTGCTAGACTGGACGTTAAACACCCATTTTGCTACCCTTACTGGCGTTTAAATGCCAGTAAGTTTCTCTTCTAGGGTGTGCTGTTTTTAATGCTATTTTTGATTTTTCTTTAATTTTTTGTAGTTATTTTTGTGACTCCACATGATCATCAACCTAAAAAAAAGAAAATAACATAAATAAATAAAATTGGGTTGCCTCCCAATAAGCGCTTCTTTAATGTCAATAGCTTGACAGTGAGCTCTCATGGAGCTTCACAGATGTTTAGAGCATTATTGGGGCCTTCCAACACCAAACTTAGAGTTTAGATGTGGGAGTTCAACACCAAACTTAGAGTTTGGTTGTAGCCTCCCAACACCAAACTTAGAGTTTGACTGTGGGGGCTTTGTTTGACTCTGCATTGAGAGAAGCTTTTCTTGCTTCCTTTCCTTGGTTACAGAGGGAGATCCTTGAGTTTTAAACACAAGGTAGTCCTCATTCAATTGAAGGATTAACTCTCCTCTGTTCACATCAATCACAGCTTTTAATGTGGCTAGGAAAGGTCTTCCAAGGATGATGGATTCATCATCATCCTTCCCAGTATCTAGGATTATGAAATCAGCAGGGATGTTAAGGCCTTTGACCTTTACTAGCACGTCCTTTACCTGTCCATAAGCCTTTTTCATGAATTTTTCTGCCATCTCTAATGAGAATTTGGCAGCCTGTACCTCAAAGATTCTCAGTTTCCATTGCAGAGAGTGGCATTAAGTTTATGCCTGACCCTAGGTTGCACAGAGCCTTCTCAAAGGTCATGGTGCCTATGGTATAGGGAATTAAGAATTTACCAAGATCCTATTTCTTTTGAGGTAATGTCTGCCTAACCAAGTCATTCAGTTTATTGGTGAGCAAGGGAGGTTCATCCACCTAAGTCTCATCACCAACTAACTTGGCATTCATCTTCATGATTGATCCAATGTACTTAGCAACTTGCTCTTCAGTAATATCTTCATCCTCTTCAGAAGAGGAATAGTCATCAGAGCTCATGAATGGCAGAAGTAGGTTCAATGGAATCTCTATGGTCTCTAGATGAGCCTTAGATTCCTTAGGTTCCTCAAATGGAAACTCTTTTTTGTCCAGAGGACATCCCATGAGATCTTCCTCACTGGGATTCACGTCCTCCTCCTCCTATCTAGGTTCGGCCACACCAAGTAAGGTTATGGCCTTGCACTCTCTTTTTGGATTCTCTTCTGTATTGCTTGGGAGAGTACTAGGAGGAGTTTCAGTGACTCTTTTACTCAGCTGGCCCACTTGTGCCTCCAAATTTCTAATGGAGGACCTTGTTTCATTCATGAAACTTAGAGTGGCCTTAGATAGATCAGAGACTATGTTTGCTAAGCTAGAGGGGCTCTGCTTAGAATTCTCTGTCTGTTGCTGAGAAGATGATGGAAAAGACTTGTTATTGCTAAACCTGTTTCTTCCACCATTATTAAAGCCTTGTTGGGGCTTTTGTTGATCCTTCCATGAGAAATTTGGATGATTTCTCCATGAGGGATTATAGGTGTTTTCATAGGCTTCACCCATGTAATTCACCTCTGCCATTGCAGGGTTCTCAGGATCATAGGCTTCTTCTTCAGAAGATGCCTCTTTGGTACTGTTGGATGTATTTTGCAACCATTCAGACTATGAGAAATCATATTGACTTGCTGAGTCAACATTTTGTTCTGAGCTAATATGGCATTCAAAGCATTAATTTTAAGAACTCCATTCCTTTGAGGCGTCCCATTACTCACATAATTTCTTTCAGAAGTGTACATGAACTGGTTGTTTGCAACCATGTCAATGAGTTCCTGAGCTTCTACAGGCGCCTTCTTTAGGTGAATAGATCCACCTGCAGAATGGTCCAATGACATCTTAGATAATTCAGACAAACCATCGTAGAATATATCTAGGATGGTCGATTGGTGCATGAAATTGTGATCTCTAATAATGGCATTCAACTTGGTATGCGCATTTATAACTCAGCACTTTATTCCCAACTCCGCACAACTAACCAACAAGTGCACTGGGTCGTCCAAGTAATAAACCTTACGTGAGTAAGGGTCGATCCCACGGAGATTGTTGGTATGAAGCAAGATATGGTCATCTTGTAGATCTCAGTTAGGCTGATTCAAATGGGTATATTGGTTTTTGAATAATAATAATAAATAAAACATAAAATAAAGATAAAGATACTTATGTAGATCATTAGTGGGAATTTTAGATAGGCGTATGAAGATGCTGTGCTCTTTCTGAATCTCTGCTTTCCTACTGCCTTCATCCAATCCTTCTTACTCCTTTCCATGGCAAGCTGTATGTAGGGCATCACCGTTGTCAATGGCTACATCCCATCCTCTTAGTGAAAATGGTCCAAATGCTCTGTCACAGCATGGCTAATCATCTGTCGGTTTTCGATTATGTCGGAATAGAATCCATTGATTCTTTTGTGTTTGTCATCACGCCCAACAATCTCGAGTTTTAAGCTCGTCACAGTCATTCAATCCCTGAATCCTACTCGGAATACCACAGACAAGGTTTAGACTTTCCGAATTCTCATGAATGCCGCCATCAATTCTAGCTTATACCACGAAGATTCTGATTAAGGAATCCAAGAGATATGCGCTCGGTCTAAGGTAGAACGGAAGTGGTTGTCAGTCACGCGTTCATAGGTGAGAATGATGATGAGTGTCACGGATCATCACATTTGTCATGGTGAAGTGCAATGAATATCTTAGAACAGGAATAAACTGAATTGAATAGAAAATAGTAGTAATTGCATTGAAACTCGAAGTACAGCAGAGCTCCACACTCTTAATCTATGGTGTGTAGAAACTCCACCGGTGAAAATACATAAGTGATAGTGGTCCAGGCATGGCCGAATGGCCAGCCCCCATGAACGTGATCAAAGGATCATAAGGTAATCCAAAAATAATCCAAAGATGTCTAATACAATAGTAAAATGTCCTATTTATACTAGACTAGCTACTAGGGTTTATAGAAGTAGTTAATTGATGCAGAAATCCACTTTCGGGGCCCACTTGGTGTGTGCTTGGGCTGAGATTTGAGCTTTATACATGCAGAGGCTTCTCTTGGAGTTGAACGCCATGTTGTAACGTGTTTTTGGTGTTCAACTCTAGTTCGTGACATGTTTCTGGCGTTTGACTCCAGAATGCAACATGGAACTGGCGTTGAGCACCATTTTGCGTCGTTTAATCTCGAATAAAGTATGGACTATTATATATTGCTGGAAAGCTCTGGATGTCTAATTTCCAACGGCGTTAAGAGCGCACCATTTGGAGTTCTGTAGCTCCAGAAAATCTATTTTGAGTTCAGGGAGGTCAGAATCCAACGGCATAAGCAGTCCTTTGACAGCCTTTTATCAGAGTTTTGCTCAGGTCCCTCAATTTCAGCCAGAAAATACCTGAAATCACAGAAAAATACACAAACTCATAGTAAAGTCCAGAAATATGAATTTTACATAAAAATTTAATAAAAACGTTCCTAAAAGTAGCTAGATCCTACTAAAAACTATTTAAAAACAATGCCAAAAAGCGTATAAATTATCCGCTCATCACAACACCAAACTTAAATTGTTGCTTGTCCCCAAGCAACTGAAAATCAAATAGGATAAAAAGAAGAGAATATACTATAAATCCAAAAATATCAATGAATATTAGTTCTAATTAGATGAGCGGGACTTGTAGCTTTTTGCTTCTGAATAGTTTTGGCATCTCACTTTATCCTTTGAAGTTTAAAATGATTGGCATCTATGGGAACTTAGAAGTTCAGATAATGTTATTGATTCTCCTAGTTAAGTATGTTGATTCTTGAACACAGCTACTTTTATGAGTCTTGGCCGTGGCCCTAAGCATTTTGTTTTCCAGTATTACCACCGGATACATAAATGCCACAGACACATGACTGGGTGAACCTTTTCAGATTGTGACTCAGCTTTGCTAAAGTCTCCAGTTAGAGGTGTTCAGAGCTCTTAAGCACACTCTTTTTGCTTTGGATCACGAATTTAACCACTCAGTCTCAAGCTTTTCACTTGGACCTGCATGCCACGAGCATATGGTTAGGGACAGCTTGTTTTAGCCGCATAGGACTGGATTTTATTTCCTTGCACCCTCCTATCCATTGATGCTCAAAGCCTTGGATCCTTTTTACCCTTGCCTTTTGGTTTTAAGGGTTATTGGCTTTTTCTGCTTGCTTTTTCTTTTTCTTTCTGTATTTTTTTTGCCACTTATTTTTTTTATTTTTTTCGCAAGCTTTTGCTATTCACTGCTTTTTCTTGCTTCAAGAATCAATTTCATGATTTTTCAGATTATCAATAACATTTCTCTTTGTTCATCATTCTTTCAAGAGCCAACAATTTTAACATTCATAAACAACAAGATAAAAAATATGCACTGTTCAAGCATTCATTCAGAAAACAAAAAGTATTGTCCCCACATCAATATAATTAAACTAAGTTCAAGGATAAATTCGGAACTCATGTACTTCTTGTTCTTTTGAATTAGAAACATTTTTCATTTAAGAGAGGTGAAGGATTCATGGAATTATTCATAGCCTTAAGACATAGTTACTACATACTAATGATCATGAAGTAGAGACACAAAACATAAACAAACATATAGCATTAAAACCGAAAAGAAGGCAATAGAGAAATAAGAACAAGGAATGAGTCCACCTTAGTGATGGTGGCACTTTCTTCTTGAAGAACCAATGATGTCCTTGAGCTCTTCTATGTCTCTTCCTTGCCTTTGTTGCTCTTCCCTCATTGCTCTTTGATCTTCTCTAATTTCATGGAGAATGATCGAGTGCTCTTGATGTTCCACCCTTAATTGATCCATATTGTAACTCAAATCTTCTAGAGAAGTGTTGAGTTGTTCCCAATAATTGTTGGGAGGAAAGTGCATCCCTTGAGGCATCTTCGGGATTTCTTGGTGATGAGCTTCCTCATGCGTCTCTTGGGATCCATGTGTGGGCTCTCTTGTTTGCTCCATCCTCTTCTTAGTGATGGGCTTATCTTCCTCAATGGGGATGTCTCCTTCTATGATAACTTCAGCTGAGTAACATAGATGGCAAATAAGATGAGGAAAAGCTAGCCTTGCCATGGTGGAGGACTTTTCAGCTATTTTGTAGAATTCAAGGGAGATGACTTCATAAACTTTTACTTCCTCTCCATTCATGATGCTATGAATCATGATGGCCCGATCCACAGTAACTTCAGATCGGTTGCTAGTGGGGATGATGGAGCATTGGATGAACTCCAACCATCCTCTAGCCACAGGCTTGAGGTCCAGTCTTCTTAATTGAACCGGCTTGCCTTTGGAGTCTCTTTTCCATTGAGCTCCTTCAACACATATGTCCATAAGGACTTGGTCCAACCTTTGATCAAAGTTGACCCTTCTAGTGTAGGGGCGTGCATCTCCTTAAATCATGGGCAAGTTGAATGCCAACCTCACATTTTTCGGACTGAAATCTAAGTATTTCCCCCAAACCATTGTAAGATAATTCTTTGGATTCGGGTTCACACTTTGATCATGGTTCCTAGTGATCCATGCATTGGCATAGAACTCTTGAACCATTAAGATTTCGACTTGTTGAATGGGGTTGGTCAGAACTTCCGAACCTCTTCTTTGGATCTCATGTCGGATCTCTGGGTACTCATTTTTCTTGAGTTTGAAAGGGACCTCGGGGATCACCTTCTTCTTGGCCACAACTTCATAGAAGTGGTTTTGATGGGCTTTGGAGATGAATCTCTCCATCTCCCATGACTCGGAGGTGGAAGCTTTTGTCTTCCCTTTTCTTTTTTTAGAGGTTTCTCCGGCGTTAGGTGCCATCAATGGTTATAGAAAAACAAAAAAGCTATGCTTTTTCCACACCAAACTTAGAATATTGCTCACCCTCGAGCAAGAGAAGAAAGAATAGATGAAGAAGAAGAAGATATGGGGGAGAGGGATAGAGGGTAGTATTTCGGCCAAGGAGGAGAAGAGAGGGTTGTGTTGTGTGAAAATGAAGAAGAATGGAGGGGTTTATATTGTGGAGGGAGAGGGGTTAAGGTTCGGCTATATTGGGTGGGTTGGGTGGGAAAAGGGATTTTTGAATTTTGAAGGTAGGTGGGGTTTATGGGGAAGAGTGGATGGATGTGAGTGGTGAAGAGGCGATGGGGAAGAGAGATTGTGGTGATTGGTAAAGGATTTTGGGGAAGCGTGTTATTGAATTGTGTGAAGAGGAGAGAAGGTGAGTTGAGGTAGGTGGGGATCCTGTGGGGTCCACAGATCTTGAGATGATCCTGTGGGGTCCACAGATCCTGAGGTGTCAAGGATTATCATCCCTGCACCAATGAGGTGCGTAAAATGCCTTTTGCATGCAATCCTGGCGTTCAACGCCAGATTGATGCTTGTCTCTGGCGTTGAACGCCAGTTCCATGCTTGTTTTGGGCGTTCAACGCCCATTTGCAGCTTGTATCTGGCGTTGAACGCCAGTTTCATGCTTGTTTCTGGCGTTCAGTGCCAGCTTTCCTCAGGGTGTATTCCTGGCATTTAAACGCCAAGATGTTGCTTGTTTCTGGTGTTCAACGCCAGATCCATGCTCTGTTCTGGAGTTGAACGTCAGCCAGATGCTCCTTACTGGTGTTTAAACGCCAGTAAGCCCTTCCTCCAGGGTGTGCTTTTTTTCTGCTGTTTTTGATTTTGTTTTTACAGTATTTATTTTGTGACTCCACATGATCATGAACCTAATAAAACATAAAAGAACAATTAAAAAAATAAAATTAGATAAATAAAAATTGGGTTGCCTCCTAATAAGCGCTTCTTTAATGTCACTAGTTTGACAGTGGGCTCTCATGGAGCCTCACAGGTGATCAGGTCAATGTTGTAGACTCCTAACACCAAACTTAGAGTTTGGATGTGGGGATTCAACACCAAACTTAGAATTTGGCTGTGGCCTCTCAATACCAAACTTAGAGTTTGATTGTGGGGGCTTTGTTTGACTCTGTACTGAGAGAAGCTTTTCATGTTTCCTCTCCTTGTATATAGAAGAACACCCTTGGGTCTTAAACACAAGATAGTCCCCATTCAATTGAAGGACAAATTCTCCCCTGTTAACATCTATCACAGCTCCTGCTGTGGCTAAGAAAGGTCTTTCAAGGATGATGTATTCATCCTCCTCCTTCCTAGTGTCTAAGATTATGAAATCAACAGGGATGTAAAGGCCTTCAACCTTCACTAACACGTCCTCTGCCAATCTATAAGCTTGTCTTACTGACTTATCTGCCATTTGTAATGAGAATATGGCAGGCTGTACCTCAATGATCCCTAGCTTCTTCATTACAGAGAGTGGCATAAGATTTATGCCTGACCGTAGGTCACACAGAGCCTTTTTAAAGGTCATGGTGCCTATGGTACAGGGTATTAAGAATTTGCCAGGATCTTGTCTCTTTTGAGGTAAAGTTTGCTGAACCCATGTATCTAGTTCACTAATGAGCAAGGGAGGTTCACCTTCCCAAGTCTCATTACCAAACAGTTTGGCATTCAGCTTCATGATGGCTCCTAGATATTGAGCAACTTGCTCTCTAGTTATATTTTCATCCTCTTCGGAGGAAGAATAGTCTTCAGAGCTCATGAATGGCAGAAGGAGGTTTAATGGGATCTCTATGGTCTCTATATGACCTTCAGATCCCTTTGGGTCCTCAATAGGGAGCTCCTTCTTGCTTGAGAGACATTCCATGAGGTTTCCTCATTGGGATTCACGTCTCTCCTTCCTCCCTAGGTTCGGCCATGTTGATTATATCTATGGCCTTGCACTCTCTTTTTGGATTCTCTTCAGTATTGCTTGGGAGAGTACTAGGAGGAGTTTCATTGACTTTCTTACTCAGTTGGCCCACTTGTGCCTCCAAATTTCTGATGGAGGACCTTATTTCACTCATGAAACTTAAAGTGGCCTTAGACAGATTAGAGACTATATTTGCTAAGTTAGAGGGGCTCTGTTCAGAATTCTCTGTCTGTTACTGAGAAGATGATGGAAAAGGCTTGCTATTGCTGAGCCTATTTCTTCCACCATTATTAAATCCTTATTAAGGCTTTTGTTGATCCTTCCATGAGAAATTTGGATGATTTCTCCATGATAAATTATAGGTGTTTCCATAAGGTTCACCCATATAATTTACCTCTGCTATTGCAGGGTTCTCAGGATCATAAGCTTCTTCTTCAGAAGATGCCTCTTCTGTACTGTTGGATGCATTTTGCCATCCATTCAGACTTTGAGAAATCATGTTGACTTACTGAGTCAACATTTTGTTCTGAGCCAATATGGCATTCAGAGCATCAATTTTAAGAACTCTCTTCCTCTGAGACGTCCCATTACTCACAGGATTCCTCTCAGAAGTGTACATGAATTGGTTATTTGCAACCATGTCAATGAGTTCTTAAGCTTCTGCAGGCATTTTTTTTAGGTGAATGGATCCACCTGCAGAATGGTCCAGTGACATCTTAGAGAACTCAGATAGACCATAATAGAATATATCCAAAATGGTCTACTCTGAAAGCATGTCAGAAGGACACCTTTTGGTCATCTGCTTGTATCTTTCCCAAGCTTCATAGAAGGATTCACCATCTTTTTGTTTGAAGGTTTGAACATCCACTCTAAGCTTGCTCAGCTTTTGAGGAGGAAAGAACTTAGCCAAGAAGGCTGTGACCAGCTTATCTCATGAGTCCAGGCTATCTTTAGGTTGTGAATCCAACCATATTCTAGATCTGTCTCTTACAGCAAAGGGAAAAAGCATGAGCCTGTAGACTTCAGGATCTACTCCATTAGTCTTAACAGTTTCACAGATCTGCAAGAACTCAGTTAAAAACTGGTAGGGATCTTCTGATCGAAGTCCATGGAACTTGTAGTTTTGTTGCAGTAGAGCAACTAGTTGAGGTTTCAGCTTAAAATTGTTTGCTCCAATGGCAGGGATTGAGATACTTTTTCCATCAAATTTGGAAGTAGGTGTAGTATAGTCACCAAGCATCCTCCTTGCATTATTATTTTCGGCTGCCATCTCCTCTTCCTTTTTGAAAATTTCTGTAAGGTTGTCTTTAGATTGTTGTAATTTAGCTTCTCTTAGTTTCCTCTTCAGAGTCCTTTCTGGATCAGGATCTGCTTTAACAAGAATATTCTTGTCCTTGCTCCTGCTCATATGAAAAAGAAGGGAACAGAAAATAATAATAGAGATCCTCTTTACCACAGTAGAGAGATTCCTTTATGTTAGTAGAAGAAGAAAGGAATAGAAGAAGGAAAAGGTAAGAATCCAAACACAAGGGTGAAGATAGGTTCAGATTCTTGAGATGAAGAGAAGTGTTAGTAAATAAATAAATAAATAGAAGAAGATGAGAGGAAGAGAATTCGAAAATTAATTTTGAAAAAGGGTTAGTGATTTTCGAAAATTAAAGGAAGAATTAAAATTAAAATTAAAATTTAAAACAATTAGTTAATTAAAAGAATTTTGAAAAAGAGGGAGGTAATTTTGGAAAATTAGAGAGCTAAAATTAGTTAGGTGGTTTTGAAAAAGATAAAAAATAAACAAAAGTTAATTGGTTAGTTGAAAAAAATTTGAAAATCAATTTTGAAAAGATAAGAAGTTGGAAAAGACATTTTAAAATCAAATTCTTGAAAAAGATAAAATTTTGAAAAAGATATGATAGAAAAGATATTTTGAAAAAGAATTGATTTTTTTTTTAAAATTAAAATTTAATTACTTGACTAACATGAAACTAAAAGATATGATTCTAGAATTTAAAGACTGAACCTTTCTTAACAAGAAAGTAACAAACTTCAAATTTTTGAATCAATGACATTAATTGTTAGTAAAGTTTTTGAAATTTTGAAATAAAGATAAGAAAAAAATTTTAAAATTCAAATTAAAAATTTTCGAAAAATAGTAAGAAAAATGAAAAAATTTTGATTTTTTGGAAAAGTTTTGAAAAGATAAGATTTTTAAAATTGAAAATTTGACTTGACTTGTAAGAAATAGCTAAGTTTTAAAAAATTTTGACTAAGCCAACTCAAATTTTCGAAATTTTGAGAAAAATAAGGAAAAGATATTTTTTTGATTTTTGAATTTTTAATGATGAGAGAGACAAACAAAAAATGACTCACAACATGAAAATTATGAATCAAAACACATGATGCATGCAAGAACACTATGAATGTCAAGATGAACACCAAGAACACTTTGAAGATCAAGATGAACATCAAGACTTATTTTTGAAAAATTTTCAAGAAAAGAAAAACATGCAAGACACAAAACTTAGAAATTTTTAATATTTAGACTCTAAGAATTCAAGAATGCATATAAAATACAACAAAAGACACAAAACAAGAAAATATCAAGATCAAACAAGAATACTTGCCAAGAACAACTTGAAGATCATGAAGAACACCATGCATCAATTTTCGAAAAATGCATAAATTTTTAAAACATGCAATTGACCCCAAACTTAAAAACATAAAACTAATAAAAACATCCCTAAAAGTAGCTAGATCCTACTAAAACCTATCTAAAAACAATGCCAAAAAGCGTATAAATTATCCGCTCATCATCCATTCTGAAAGCATGTCAGAAGGACACTTTTTGGTTAGTTGCTTGTATCTTTCCCAAGCTTCATAGAGGGATTCACCATCTTTCTGTCTGAAGGTTTGAACATCCACTCTAAGCTTGCTCAAATTTTGAGGAGGAAAGAACTTGGCCAAAAAGGCCGTGACCAGCTTATCCCAAGAGTTTAGGCTATCATTAGGTTGAGAGTCCAACCATATTCTAGCTCTGTCTCTTATAGCAAAAGGGAAAAGCATATGCCTGTAGACCTCGGGATCAACCCCATTGGTCTTAACAGTATCACAGATATGCAAGAATTCAGTTAAGAACTGAAAAGGATCTTCTGACAGAAGTCCCTGAAACTTGCAATTCTGTTGCATCAGAGAAACTAATTGAGGCTTTAGCTCAAAATTGTTTGCTCCAATGGCAGGGATTGAGATGCTTCTTCCATGTAAGTTGGAATTTGGTGCAGTAATGTCACCAAGAATCTTCCTTGCATTGTTGTTGGGTTCGGCCATGTTTCTTTCTTTTTCTAGATTCTCTGTAAGATTTTCTCTGGATTGTTATGCTTTAGCTTCTCTTAGCTTCTTCTTCAGAGTCCTTTCAGGTTCAGGATCTGCTTCAGCAAGAATGTCCTTGTCCTTGCTCTTGCTCATATGAAAAAGAAGAGAACAAAAAAGAAGAGGAATTCTCTATATTATAGTATAGAGATTCCTTTATGTGAGTAGAAGAAGAAAAGAATAGAAGAAGGAGGAGAAAAATTCTAACACAGAGGAGAAGAGAGGGTTCGAATTTTTAGATGAAGAGAAGTGTTAGTAAATGAATAAATAAATAGAAGGAGATGAGAGAGAGGAGTTTTCAAAAATTGTTTTTGAAAAATGGTTAGTGATTTTCGAAAATTAGAGATAGAAAAGTAGTTAGGTGGTTTCAAAAAAAAAATAGAAAAAACAAGATGTCAATTAGTTAGTTGAAAAATATTTGAAAATCAATTTTGAAAAGATAAGAAGTTAAAAAAGATTTTGAAATTGATTTTGAAAAAGATATGATTTGAAAAAGATATGTTTGAAAAGATATGATTGAAAAGATATGATTAAAAAGATATGATTGAAAAATATGGTTGAAAAATATTTGATTGAAATTTATTTTGAAAAAATTTGAAAAAGAAATTTAGAAAGATTTGATTTTTTTAAAATTAAAATTGATTACTTGACTAAGAAGAAACTAAAAGATATGATTCTAGAATTTAAAGATTGAACCTTTCTTAACAAGAAAGTAACAAACTTCAAATTTTTGAATCAATCACATTAATTGTTAGTAAAGTTTTCGAAATTTTGAAATGAAATTAAGAAAAAGATTTTGAAAATCAAATTAAAAAAAAATTCGAACAAATAAAAGAAAAAATGAAAAAAATTAATTTTTGAAAAAGTTTTGAAAAGATAATATTTTTTTAAAAATGAAATCTTGACTTGACTAACAAGAAACAACCAATTTTTAAAATTTTTTGACTAGGTCAACCCAAAGATTTCGAAATTTATGAGGAAAATAAGGGAAAGATATTTTTTTGATTTTTTTGAATTTTTAACGATGAGAGAGAAAAACACATATATGACCCAAAACATGAAAATTTTGGATCAAAACCAATGATGCATGCAAGAACACTATGAATGCCAAGATGAACACCAAGAACACTTTGAAGATCAAGATGAACATCAAGACTTATTTTTAAAAAAATTTTAAGAAAAGAAAAACATGCAAGACACCAAACTTAGAAATTTTTAATGTTTAGACACTATGAATGAAAAAATACATATGAAAAACAACAAAAGACACAAAACAAGAAAATATGAGGATCAAACAAGAAGACTTATTAAGAACAACTTGAAGATCATGAAGAATGCAATGCATGAATTTTTCGAAAATAATGCACAAGTTTTAAAAACATGCAATAGACACCAAACTTCAAAATTGACACTAGACTCAAACAAGAAACACAAAATATTTTTTATTTTTATGATTTTATTAATTTTTTGGATTTTTTGAAAATTATTTTGGAAAAACGAAAAAGAAGAAAATTTTGAAAGATTTTTGAAAACTTTTTGAAAATAAAATAAGAAGAAAATTACCTAATCTAAGCAACAAGATGAACCGTCAGTCGTCCAAACTCGAACAATCCCTGGCAACGGCGCCAAAAACTTGGTGCACGAAATTGTGATACAAAATGGCGCCAACAACTTGTACGCACAATTGTAATCTCAACTCTTTTTTACAACTTCGCACAACTAACCAGCAAGTGCGCTGGGTCGTCCAAGTAATAAACCTTACGTGAGTAAGGGTCGATCCCACGGAGATTGTTGGCTTGAAGCAAGCTATGATCATCTTGTAAATCTCAGTCAGGCGAATTCAAATGGTTATAGAGTTTTGATAATTAAAAGATAAATAAAACGTCAAATAAAGATAGAGATACTTATGTAAATCATTGGTGGGAGTTTCAGATAAGTGTGTGGAGATGTGTTATTCCTTCTGAATCTCTGCTTTCCTACTAGCTTCATCCAATCCTTTATACTCCATTCTATGACAAGCTGTATGTTGGGGGTCACCGTTGTCAATGGCTACTTCCCGTTCTCTCAGTGAAAATTGTCCTCTACGGTTTCTGTACGGCTAATCAACTGTCAGATTTCTCGTCTCGGATGAAAAATACCATGCACAGATATCGTATGGCTAATCAGCTGTTGGTTCTCGATCGTGTAGGAATAGGATTTACTATCCTTTTGCATCTGTCACCATGCTCTACAGTCGCGAGTTTGAAGGTCGTCACAGTCATCCCATCCCAGATCCTACTCGGAATACCACAGACAAGGTTTAGACTTTCCGGATCTCAAGAATGCTGCCAATCGATTCTAGCTTATACCACGAAGACTCTGATCTTGGATTCAGATGTCCCATTGTCAGAGGGGAGTCGATGTGAATCGTTGATTAGAAACCCAAGAAATATACATTCAAGCTTGTTTGCATGTAGAACGGAAGTGGTTGTCAATCACGCGTTCATAAGTGAGAATGGTGATGAGTGTCACATAATCATCACATTCATCATGTTCTTGTGTGCGAATGGATATCTTAGAATAAGAATAAGCATGAATTGAATAGAAAACAGTAGTACTTTGCATTAATGCTTGAGGAACAGCAGAGCTCCACACCTTAATCCATGGTGTGTAGAAACTCCATCATTGAAAATACATAAGAACAAGGTCTAGGCATGGCCGTGAGGTCAGCCTCCCCAAATGGCATATGAAATCGAAAATAGGGAAAAAGACCCCTAGTACAATAGTAAAAAGTTCTATTTATACTAAACTAGTTACTAGGGTTATAGAATTAAGTAAATGATGTAGAAATCCACTTTCGGGCCCACTTGGTGTGTGCTTGGGCTGAGCATTGAAGCTTTTATATGTAGAGGCCTTCTTTGGAGTTAAACGCCAGTTTGTAACTTGTTTCTGGCGTTTAACTCTACTTTGCAAGTTGTTTCTGGCGTTTAACGCCAGAATAGGTAGAAAGCTGGCGTTAAACGCCAGTTTGCGTCATCTAAACTCGGGCAAAGTATGAATTATTATATATTTCTGGAAAGCCCTAGATGTCTACTTTCCAACGCAGTTCAAAGCGCGCCATTTGGATTTCTGTAGCTCCAAAAAATCCATTTTGAGTGCAGGGAGGTCAGAATCCAACAGCATCAGCAGTCCTTTGTCAGCCTCTGAATCAGATTTTTGCTCACGTCCCTCAATTTCAGCCAGAAAATATCTGAAATCATGGAAAAACACACAAACTCATAGTAAAGTCTAGAAATGTGAATTTTGCTAAAAAACTAATAAAAATATACTAAAAACTAACTAAATCATACTAAAAACTATATAAAAATAATGCCAAAAAGCATATAAATTATCCGCTCATCACGCACCATTTGGGTTTCTGTAGCTCCAAAAAATCCATTTTGAGTGATGGGAGGTCAGAATCCAATAGCATCAGCAGTCCTTTTTCAGCCTCTGAATCAGATTTTTGCTCAGGTCCCTCAATTTCAGCCAGAAAATACCTGAAATCACAGAAAAACACACAAACTCAAAGTAAAGTCCAGAAATTTGAATTTTGCTTAAAAACTAATAAAAATATACTAAAAAGTAGTTAGATCCTACTAAAAACTATCTAAAAATAATGCCAAAAAGTGTATAAATTATCCGATCATCAATCATCCAGACTCCTTACCCAATCCTTTCTACGGGTACTTACTGTCCGTTCCAGGATTCGTTTTAGTTCTCTATTTGAGACTTCAGCCTGCCCATTTATCTGTGGATGATATGGAGTTGCCACTTTGTGGTTAATTTCATATCGGATCAGAGCAGAGTCAAGTTGTTTATTGCAGAAATGAGTTCTTCCGTCCCTGATTAGTATTCTGGGGACACCAAATCTGTTGAAGATGTGCTTCTGGAGGAACTTCAGCACTGTCTTAGTATCATTAGTGGGTGTGGCAATTGCCTCTACCCATTTAGATACATAATCTACTGCCTCCAGAATGTAAGTGTTTGAGTATGATGGTGGGAAAGGCCCCATGAAGTCAATACCCCATACATCAAACAACTCAATCTCTAAGATCCCTTGCTGAGGCATGGCATAACCGTGAGGTAGATTACCAGCTCTTTGGCAACTGTCATAGCTACGTACAAAATCTCGGGAGTCTCTATAGAGAGTAAGCCAGCAGAAACCACATTGGAGGACTCTTGTGGCTGTTCGCTCACTTCCGAAATGTCCTCCATATTGTAATCCATGGCAATGCCATAGGATCTTCTGTGCCTCTTCTCTGGGCACACACCTACGGATCATTTCGTATGCACATCTCTTAAAGAGATATGGTTCATCCCACAAGTAGTACTTTGCATCAGTAACTAATTTTTTTGTTTGCTGCCTGCTGTCCTCTTTGGGTATGAGTCTTTCCGCTTTATAATTTGCAATGTCCGCAAACCACGATACTTCCTGAATGGCAAAGAGTTGCTCATCCGGGAAGGTTTTAGAGATCTCAGTAGAGGGGTGGGACGCCCCTTCTACTAGTTCTATTCGGGACAGGTGATCTGCTACTTGATTCTCTGTCCCTTTTCTGTCTCTTATTTCTATATCAAACTCTTGCAGAGGCAACACCCATCTTATGAGCTTGGGTTTTGAATCTTGCTTTATGAGTAGATATTTAAGAGCAGCATAGTCAGTATACACAATCACTTTTGATCCTACTAAATAGGATCTAAACTTGTCAATGGCATAAACCACTGCAACCAGCTCTTTTTCTGTTGTTGTGTAATTCTTTTGTGCATCATTCAGGACACGGCTAGCATAATAAATGACGTGCAGAAGCTTGTTATGCTGTTGTCCTAATACTGCACCAATAGCATGGTCACTGGCATCACACATTAATTTGAATAGTAATATCCATTCTGGTGTAGAAATGACTGGTGCTGTGACCAGCTTAGCTTTCATAGTCTCAAACGCTTGCAGACACTCTGTGTCAAAGACAAAGGATGTATCAACAACTAGCAGATTGCTTAGAGATTTTGCAATTTTTGAAAAATCCTTTATAAACCTCCTATAGAATCCTGCATGCCCCAGAAAGCTTCTGATTGCCTTAACATTGGCAGGTGGTGGTAATTTCCCAATTACATCTACCTTAGCTTAATCCACCTCTATTCTCTTGTTTGAAATTTTATGCCCAAGGACAATTTCTTCAGTCACCACAAAGTGACATTTTTTCCAGTTTAAAACCAGGTTAGTCTCTTGGCACCTTTTCAGAACAAGTGCTAGATGATCAAGACAGGAGCTGAATGAGTCTCCAAAAACTGAGAAGTCATCCATGAAGACTTCCAGAAATTTTTCCACCATATCAGAGAAAATAGGGAGCATGCATCTCTAAAAGGTTGCAGGTGCATTGCATAGACCAAATGGCATCCTTCTGTAGGCAAATACTCCAGATGGACATGTGAATGCTGTTTTCTCTTGATTCTAAGGATCTACTGCAATTTGGTTATAGCCTGAATAGCCATCCAAAAAGCAGTAATAGTCATGACCTGCCAGTCTTTCTAGCATTTGGTCTATGAATGGTAAAGGAAAATGATCCTTTCTGGTGGCTGTATTGAGCCTTCTGTAGTCAATACACATGCGCCACCCTGTGACTGTTCTTGTAGGAACCATTTCATTCTTTTCATTGTGAACCACTGTCATGCCTCCCTTCTTGGGGACAACTTGGACAGGGCTCACCTAGGGGCTATCAGAAATAGGATAAATGATCCCAGCCTCTAGTAATTTAGTGTCCTCTTTTTGCACCACCTCCTTCATGGCTGGATTCAGCCGCATCTGTGGTTGAATCACTGGCTTGGCATCATCCTCCAATGGGATCTTGTGCATGTATCTGGCTGAGCTAATACCCTTAAGATCACTTATGGACCACCCAAGAGCTGTCTTATGTGTCCTTAGCACCTGAATCAGTGCTTTCTCTTCCTGTGGATCTAAAGCAAAGCTTATGATCACTAGATAAGTGTTATCTTCTCCCAGAAATGCATATTTTAGGGATGGTGGTAGTGGTTTGAGCTCGGGTTTAGGAGGCTTCTCCTCCTTATGAGGAGTTATTAAAGGTTCTTCTGTTTTCTCTGATTCCTCCAGATTGAACTGAACATCTTTAAAGATGTCGTCTAGCTCTTTTTCGAGACTCTCAGTCATATTGACTTCTTCCACCAGGGAGTCAATAATATCAACTCTCATGCAGTCTTTTGATGTGTCTAGATGCTGCATAGCTTTGACAACATTCAACTTAAACTCATCCTCATTGACTCTCAGGGTCACTTCTCCTTTTTGGACGTCAATGAGAGTTCGTCCAGTTGCTAGGAAAGGTCTTCCTAGAATGAGAGTTGCACTCTTGTGCTCCTCTATTTCCAGTACTACAAAGTCAGTGGGAAAGGCGAATGGCCCAACCTTGACAATCATGTCCTCAATCATGCCTAATGTCATTTTAATAGAGCCATCAGCAAGTTGGAGACATATCCGGGTTGGTTTGACTTCTTCAGTCAAACCAAGCTTTCTGATAGTGGATGCAGGTATCAGGTTGATACTTGCTCCTAGATCACATAGAGCTGTATTGGAACAAGTACCCTCTAATGTGCATGGTATCATAAAGCTTCCGGGGTCTTTAAGCTTCTCTGGAAGCTTTTCAAAATGACTACACTGCATTCTTCAGTGAGGAGAACTTTTTCAATTTCTCTCTAATCCTTCTTATGACTTAAGATCTCTTTCATGAACTTAGCATAAGAGGGTATTTGCTCAAGTGCCTCTGCAAACAGAATCTTTATTTCAAGAGTCATGAGATAGTCTGCAAAGCGGGCAAATTGTTTATCCTGTTTCGCTTGGCGGAGTTTCTAAGGATAAGGCATCTTGGCTTTGTATTCTTCAACCTTAGTTGTTGCAGGTTTATTTCCTACAGAGGTAGTTGGAGAAGCCTTCTTAGAGGGGTTACTATCAGCACTTGCAGGTGTCTGATCCCTCATTGGCGTTTGAACGCCATGATTGAGGGCTGGATGGGCGTTTAACGCCAATTTTCCACCCTTTTCTGGCGTTTGAACGCCAGAACTGGTCATGGATTGGGCGTTCAACGCCAGTTTTTCACCCTTTTCTGGCATTTGAACGCCAGGAATAGGCATCCACTTGGCGTTTAACGCCAATTTTCACCCTTTTCCTCTCGGGACTCTTACAGTCCTCAGAGGGATTTTGGGCAGTGGTTTTCTCATCCTCTGTTGGTTGTTCATTCCTTGACGTTTTGTTGCCTTGAATTGAGACATTTAATGTCTTCCCACTCCTTAATTGAACAGCTTGGCATTGTTCTGTTATTTGTCTGGATAACTGCTATTTTGTTTGATTCAATTGTTTCTCCAAACTTTGGTTAGCAGCCTTGGTTTCTTTTAGCATTGCCTTAAATTCTGCTAGCTGTTCTGTTAGATAACATAATTGTTGATTGAATTCAGCAACTTATTCTGGAGGATTAAGTTCAGTGGATACTGCCTTAGCTTCTTCTTTCATGGAGGACACACTACTTAAGTACAGATGTTGATTTCTAGCAACTATATCTATGAGTTCTTGAGCTTCTTCAATTATTTTTCTCATGTGTATAGATTCGCCAGCTGAATGGTCTAGAGATATCTGGGCTTTTTCTGTAATCCCATAGTAGAAGATGTCTAACTGCACCCACTCTAAAAACATTTCAGAGGGGCATTTCCTTAGCATCTCTCTGTACCTCTCCCAGGCATCATAAAGAGATTCATGATCCTCTTGGTTAAAGCCTTGGATGTCCAGCCTTAGCTGTGTTATCATTTTTGGAGGGAAATATTGATTCGGGAATTTCTGTGATAACTGTTTCCATGTTCTTATGCTGGCTTTGGGTTGGTTATTTAACCACCTCGTAGCTTGGTCTTTTACAGTAAAAAGAAACAGCAATAATCTGTAGACATCCTGATCCACTTCCTTATCACGTACTATGTCAGCAATTTGTAAGAATTGTGCCAGAAACTTAGTAGGCTCTTCCTGTGGAAGACCGGAATACTGACAGTTTTGGTGCACCATGATAATGAGCTGAGGATTTAGCTCAAAAGTGTTAGCTCTTATGGGGGTATACAGATACTACTCCCATATGAAGCAGTAGTGGGGTTAGCATATGACCCCAGAGTCCTTCTGGACTGTTCATTTCCACTTACATCCATGATGGAGAAAGGAAGATGATGTGGATTGTAAAGAAAAAACTAAAAAAATGAAATAAAAGGAAATTGAAAACTAAAATAATTAATTAATTAAAAAGATTTTGAAAAATTTTGTAGAATATTTTCGAAAAATAGAGAGAGAGAAAGTAGTTAGGAAATTGTGAAAAAGATATGATTTTAAAAAAAAATTTGACCAAGTTAACCCAAGGGATTCGAAATTTTATGAGGAATTAAAGGAAAATATATTTTTTATTTTTTTGAATTTAATGAGGAAAGAGAAAAACAATAAAAAGACACAAGACTTAAAATTTTTTAGATCTAATGCTTCTTATTTTCGAAAGTTTGAAGGGAAAACACCAAGGAACATCAAACTTAAAAATTTTAAGATCAAAACACAAAATGAGAAAAAAGACTCAAAAACACTTTGAAGACTCACAAGAACAACAAGAACATAAAAAGAACACTTTTTGAAAAAATTTTAAGGTAATAACAACACAAGAAACACCAAACTTAAAAATTTTTTATACTCTAGACACTAATAATTCGAAAATTCACAGGAAAAACAAGGAAAGACACCAAACAAGAAAATTCAAAGATCAAACAAGGAAAATAAACAAGAACAATTCGAAAAATTGAAAGAAAATAACCACATGCAATGGACACCAAACTTAAAACATGAAACTAAACTCAAAGAAAATAAAAGACTCTAAACCAAAAAGACAAATTTTTCCTAATCTAAGTCAAGATGAACCGTCAGTTGTCCAAACCCAAATAGTCCCCGGCAACGGTGCCAAAAACATGGTACACGAAATCTTGATACACAACTCTGTGCAACTAACCAGCAAGTGCACTGGGTCGTCCAAGTAATACCTTACGTGAGTAAGGGTCGATCCCACGGAGATTGTCGGCTTGAAGCAATCTATAGTTATCTAGTAACTCTTAGTCAGAAGATTAATGATAAAGATGATTTTGTTTATGAAGAATAAATAAAATGAAATGAAAAGTACTTTGGATTCAGTAATGGAGAACATGTTGAGGTTTTGGAGATGCTCTGTCTTCTGAATCTCTGCTTTCCTACTGTTGTCTTCTTCACACACGCAAGGTTCCTTCCATGGCAAGTTGTATGTTGGTAGATTACCGTTGTCAATGGCTACCATCCATCCTCTCAGTAAAAATGGTCCACTACGGGTTACGTAGGGCTAATCATCTGTTGGTTCTCACTCGTGCTGGAATAGGATCCATTGATCCTTTTGCACAATGTCACTGCGCCCAACATTTGTGAGTTTGAAGCTCGTCACAGTCACCCCTTCCTAGATTCTACTCGAAATACCACAGACAAGGTTTAGACTTTTCGAATCTCAAGAATGTTGTCAATTGATTCTAGCTTATACCACGAAGACTCTGGTTTCACAGATTTGAATACTCTGTTGTCAGGAGAGGCAATCAAACTCGTGAACCAGGAACCCAAGAGATACCCACTCAATCTAAGGTAGAACAGAAGTGGTTGTCAGGCACGCGTTCATAAGTTGAGAATGGTGATGAGTGTCACGAATCATCACATTCATCGTGTTGAAGTACGAATGAATATCTTAGAATAGAAACCACCGTGATTGAATAGAGAATAAAAGTAATTGCATTAATCCATCGAGACACAGCAGAGCTCCTCACCCCCAACCATGGGATTTAGAGACTCATGCCGTAGAAGATACAAATTCAGATGTAAAATGTCATGAGGTACAAAATGAATCTCTAAAAGTAGTTTTTATACTCAACTAGTAACCTAGGTTTACAGAAAATGAGTAAACTAAGATAGATAGTGCAGAATTTTACTTCCGGGGCCCACTTGGTGTGTGTTTGGACTGAGCATTGAAGCTTTCACGTGCATAGGCTATTTCTGGAGTTAAACGCCATCTTTGGTGCCAGTTTAGGCGTTTAACTCCAACTTTTATGCCAGTTATGGCGTTTAATGCCAGAAAAAGGGTAAGAAGCTGGGGTTTAAACGCTAGTTTGCGCTATCAAAGCTCGGGAAAAGTTTGAACTATTATACATTACTGGAAATCCCAAGATGTATACTTTCCAACGCAATTGAGAGCGCGCCAATTGGGCTTCTGTAGCTGTAGAAAATCCATTTCGCGTGTAGGAGGGTCGGAATCCAACAGCATCTGCAGTCCTTTTTCAGCCTCTGAATTAGATTTTTTCTTATGTCCCTCAATTTCAGCCAGAAAATACTTGAAATCACAGAAAAACACATAAACTCTTAGTAAAGTCCAGAAATGTGATTTTTGCATAAAAACTAATAAAAATATACTAAAAAATAACTAAAACACACTAAAAAATGATTTTAAAAATATTCTGAGTTAATTTCTTGTCTTTTTGTTGCTGAACACAACAATGAGTTGCTCTTAAAGAATCATGAAGCATGCTTAGTTGGTGCTGCCCCATTTCCTGAAGTAAATGCGGCAAATCATTACCCTAGAAAAGGTAAATGGCAATGTTTTGGTAATAAGAAAAATTATGGAAGGAAAAGGAATTATGTTCAAAAGAGAGGATCTCACTAGAAGTGGGATAAAGAAAGAAATATTGGACAAAGTAAATCAACAGAGGATAAGTGTTTCCATTGTAGTGGAAAGGGTCATTGGTCGCGTACCTGTCGTACCCAAGGCACCTAGTCGATCTTTATCAAGCATCTTTGAAAAAAGACGACAAAGGAAAGGAAACGAATTTCGTTTCAAATGATGATGCTAAAAATTCCACCACTCATTATGATATATTTGATTTTTTTGAGGACCCTGAAGGAAATATTGGTCATTTGATCAACGATGGAATAGTTTAATATGTGAAATTATTAAGTATCTATGTAAATAAATAATGTAAGAACTTATTGTTAAGTTTTATTTTCTATGTATTTAATTTTTAAATATGATGTATATAAATAATGAAATATTAATGTTTTTGAATTTTGAAATCATTAAATGTGTCAAGTATTAAAATAAAATTTTAGTATATGACATTATGTGTAGTGTTTCTTAGAAAAAATAATTCCAATCAAGAATTCAATTTGACTGTGCATGTATTACTACTCATTTTATTATTATTTATCTTTGAAGAAAATGGCAAGGATATGTTAATACTATTATTGGCTCAGGCAATGTGATAGAAGGCTCTAGAAGAGCTATAATTTTGTTTCTCGGAGGAATAAAATTCATAATAAATAACGCACTATTATCTACCAAGTCTTTGAGGAACCTGTTGAGTTTCAAAGATTCACCAAAATGGATATCATATTAAAACAATGAATGAGGAAAATCATGAGTACTTATATATCACAACTCACGATTCAAATAAGAATATTATACTAGAAAATTTACCCTCATTTTCATCTGGGTTATATAATACCAAAATTAGTGCAATTGAATCACATGACATTGTAAACCAAAAGTTTGCTAGCCCAAATGAATTCATAACTTGGCACGACCAATTGGGTCATCTGGGAACAACCATGATGCGGAGAATTATTGAAAACTCCCATGGACATTCACTAAAGAACTAGAAGATTCTTACATCTAGTGAATTTTATTGTGCTGTATGTTCTCAGGCAAAGTTAATTTTAAGGCCATCACCAGTAAAGATTGGATTTGAGTCCCCTAAATTCCTAGAAAGGATTCAAGGCGATATATGTGGATATTTTAGATATTTTATGGTCCAAATAGACGCATCTTCGAGATGATCACATGTGTGCTTATTGTCTTCTCGCAACTTGGCATTTGTGAGATTACTTGCTCAAATTATTCGATTAAAAGCACAATTTTTAGAAAATCCAATCAAAGCAATTCATCTTGATAATGCTGGTGAATTTACTTCCCAAGCTTTTAAGGCTTATTGTATGGCTAATGGAATAAGTGTCGAACATCCAGTAGCTCATGTTCACACACAAAATGGGTTAGCAGAATCATTTATTAAACTCCTCCAATTAATTGATAGACCCTTACATATGAGAACAAATCTCCCAACTTCGGCTTGGGAGCATGCTATTTTGCATGCCGCAGCATTTATTCGTTTGAGGCCAACGAGTTATCATCAGTTCTCTCTTATGCAATTAGCTTTAGGCCAGCAGCCAAATGTTCCCCATTTAAGAATATTCGGGTGTGCCATATATGTTCCCATTGCACCACTTTCTCGCCCTAAAATGGGACCCCAAAGAAAGTTGAGGATAATGTTGTATATGATTCTCCCTCCATAGTAAGGTATCTTGAGATACAAACTGGAGATGTATTTAAATCCTAGTTTGTGGATTGTTATTTTGATGAATCAAAATTTTCAATATTAGGGGGAAAGAATAAGCTTCCTGAAAAGGAACTTAATTGGAGTGCATCATCCTTGATGTATTTAGATCTTCGATCAGGACAATGTGAACTAGAAGTTCAAAAGATTATACATTTGCAAATAATAGCAAATGAATTGCCTGATGCATTTTCTGATACAAAGAGGATAACCAAATCTTATATACTAGCGGAAAATGCCCTAATTCGAATTGATGTCCCAGTCGGACAAATAGCCACTGAAGTAAATTCACGCTAGAAGTGTGGCAGGCCTGTCGGTTCCAAAGACAAAAATCCTCGAAAAAGAATAGAGGTAAATACTATTCCTGTTGAAAATGACTTAGTAAAGACACCTGTAGTTGTCCAAAATTCTGATATAGTTTTAATGCCAGAAGACGTTCAGGTACCTGAAAATTGTGAAAATAACGAGATCTCGATAAATTATGTCTTTACAGGAGAGAAATGGGACCGAAATAAGACAATTGTCAATGAAATATTTGCATATAATTTGGCATTAAATATCATGTATGAAAGTAAAGGATATTGAGCCAAGATTAGTCGAAGAATGTTGACAAAGAAATGATTGGCCAAAATGGTAAGAAGTCATGAAGGCTGAGTTAGACTCACTTGCAAAACGTGAAGTCTTTGGACCTGTAGTCTGTACACCAGAAGATGTAAAACCTGTTGAATACCGATGGGTATTTGTGAGAAAACGAAATGAGAAAAATGAAGTTGTATGCTATAAAGCTCGACTTATAGTACAAGGTTTTTCACAGAAGGCCGGTATAGATTATGAAGAAATGTATTTCCCTGTAGTGGATGCGATAACATTGCGTTATTTGGTCAGTTTATCTGCATATCATAAACTACATATGCATTTAATTGATATGGTAACAGCCTACTTATACGGCTCATTAGATCGTGATATCTATATGAAAGTCCCTGAAGGATTAAAGATATCTAAACCATCCAATGAATATTCGCAGAGGTTATACTCAGTTAAATTGCAAAGATCTTTATATGGTCTAAAGCAATCTGGACGAATGTGGTATAATCGTCTTACTGAGTATCTGGCCAAAAATGGATTCAAGAATGATGATATCTGTCCGTGTGTTTTCATAAAAAAATTTGCATATAGATTCATTATAATTGCTGTGTACGTTGATGATTTAAATATCATTGGAACTCCTGAAGAGATTCTAACAATTATAAAAACTCTAAAAGAAGAGTTTGAGATGAAAGATCTTAGAAAGACTAAATTTTGTCTCGGCCTGCATATAAAAAATGAGATCTTTATTCATCAAACAACATACACAGAAAAGATTTTGAAGAGATTTTATATGGATAAGTCACATCCATTAAGTACCCCAATGATCGTAAGATCTTTAGATGTGGAAAAGGATCAATTTCGTCCTAAAGAGAGAATGAAGATATCCTTGGTCCTGAAGTACTATATCTTAGTGCCATTGGAGTGCTAATGTATCTTGCTAATAATACATGATCTGATATATCATTCGTGGTGAATTTACTAGCAAGGTATAGTTCCTCTCCAACCAGAAGACATTGGAGTTGAATCAAGCAAATCTTTCGATATCTTCATGGAATGGTTGATATGGGATTGTTTTAACCCTATGGATCCAAGTCACAACTAGTTGGCTATGCAGATGTAGGATATTTGTCTGATCCACATATAGGAAGATCTCAAACAAGATACCTGTTCACATATGGTGGAACAGCTACATCATGGAGGTCTACGAAACTGTCAATTTGATGCAGGAGCATCTATTAGGTTATTAAAAATATTAGTTAAAGTAGTAAAATTTAGTTATGTTATTATAATATGCATATGAATTAGTCCCACATCGCCTAATACTCAAAGGCTCCCCCTCCCCCACTAGTATAAATATGCGTATGTACTCCTTTTATTTACAAGTTGAATTGATTGAGTTATATATTTAAATAAGCTATGTGCTTATTTTTCTCTAGGTTCTTTGAGAGTAAGAGGTGCATCCTTGGCTTAGCCAACTAAGGTGGGTTTATGGCTATTTTCACCATAGTGGGGTTGCTAACCTTGCCAAGATTGATAAATCTAAACTATGTCACTATAGTGGAGTTGTTAACCTCGCCAAGATTGGTGACCAAAGCGATGTTCCGGTGTCAGTTTGGTATCAGAGCCAGGTTGGTCCTCGACTTGCTCTAGAAAAATTTTATTTAGTTAGTGGGTACGGTCTTTAGTGCGGTTCTCTCGCTGTTGGTATGAGTCATCGTCAATATGGATTGTCTGCTGTGAAGTTCCGGGTAATATCGTTCTTTTTCTTTTGGTGCCTTTTCTATTAGTGATTATCATTCATTCTCATCATCATCATTGGTGCTTTCCCAAAATTGGTGCATTCCCATCATCATTGTGCATCATCATCATTATCTTAACATTAACATCCAAGCATCAGTCTCATTGCATAGTAAAAGATGGCTTCGAAGTGTAGAACTATTCAAGAAATTGAAATAGAGGAATTACGACGTCAAGTTAAGGAGTTGCAAGAGCAACTTGCAAAATATGAAGATGCTCGACATAATCATGAAAACCAGACTGAGGACAGTCCTTCTAGCGAAGAGGATAATGAAAATCCATTTCATTATCTTCTTCATCTGAAGATTTGTCCACACGAAGAGCACGGCACAATACGACTCACAAAGCTAAAGACTTAGGAATCAAAATTGATATTCCTGAGTTTGAAGGGAGACTCCAACCTAATGAGTTCATCGACTGGATTTGCACAGTGGAAAGAGTATTCGAGTTAAAAGACATTCCAGATGACAAGTGTGTGAAGCTTGTGGCGATCAAGTTAAAGAAGCACGCATCAGTATAGTTCGAGAATCTCAAGCGTCAGCGAGAAAGAGAAGGACGGAGCAAGATCAAGACATGGGATAAAATGCACTGTGAACTAAGGAAAAAGTTCCTTCCAGAGCACTACAGGCAAGAAGTTTTCATCAAATTTCACAATTTGAAACAAAAATCATTGACCGTAGAGGAATACACTATGGAGTTTGAGGAGCTTCTTATGAAGTGTGACATTCAAGAGCCTGAAGAACAAATTGTTGCTCACTACCTCGGAGGGCTTAATGAGGACAATGCAAACATGGTTCAACTATAACCATTCTGGACGTTGGATGATGTTACAAGACTAGCGTTAAAGGTTTAAAGGCAAACAACACAGAAGAAGAACAATCGCTTCTCAAAAGAGAGGGGGGTGGTTAATCTCCCAAAGCAGAAATGGACTCCTCAACAATTCTCTAAGGTGAGTCCTTTAAAAGGTTCACAAGCCAATAAGGAGCACAACTCTTCTCGCTCTACTGAATCCAACAGAAGGTGTTTCAAGTGCCAAGAATTTGGACATATTGCTGCTGATTGTCCAAATTAGAGATTTATAACTCTAATTGAAGAAGAGGACCATGAAGAGCCAAGTGAAGAGTTCGAGAAGGAGGATGATATTGACTATGATGCAACAACATTCTCTAATCATGTTGAAATACTAGCGATTCATGAAGTCGCGAGTATTTTTAGCTCAGGAGTTTGATTCAATATATTCTATCATCATGTGGACTAATTGATCATAAGATAGCTCCAATTGTCCTGTTTGAAGATAATACAACATGTATTGCTCAACTTAAAGGCAGATACATCAAAGGTGATAGAACAAAACATATTTCTCCCAAATTCTTCTTCACTCATGATATTCAAAATCAAGGAACAATTGATGTCCAACAGATCCACTCAAGTGATAATCTGGCAGATTTATTTACAAAGACACTCTCTCCTTTGAAAGATTGGTACATGAGATTGGGATGCACCGATTTCGAGACATTAAATAATGTCGACAAGAGGGGGAGACTGTACTCTTTTTTCCTTGGTCAGGTTTTTTTCACATTGAATTTTTCTTGACAAGGTTTTTAATGAGGCAGTCCCCATCACAAAGGATATTGTACTCTTTTTCCTTCACTAAAGTTTTTTTCTCACTGAGTTTTTTTTAGTAAGATTTTAATGAGGCGTATTCCTAAATGAGCATCTAAAGGGGAGTGTTACAACAAGGATGGATAAGGATAGATACCCATTTATGGACAAATTAGTTTTCCTATGTTAAAAAGAACAAGTTCTCGTGACAAAGTACAATTAATGAAGTTTGAAAAGTAGAATTTGTTTGCCTAGAAAAGCATGAACATGGCAAAAAGATTATACACACATTTACAAATACTCTTTTTTCTCTCTCTCTTTCTTATATACATTACAATATAAAGCTCCTCTTTACTTTCTTTCTTCCTATACTATTAATATAATATTAATATATTACTATTATAGTAGTATAATAATATTGATAAATACTGATAGTAGTGTTTTTCTATTTATATTTTATTTTATTACCTCTTTTTTATTTATTTTACAACAAAATTAAATCATATATATATTTATACACAAATATATTAATGACTAATTTTAGTAGTTGAGTTTAGTATACAAATGTTTAACATTTGTGTATATATGCTTGTAAGTATGAATTTTTTAAGTTAAAACTAATAATTCATATACCTTGTACGTGGACCTGCCGTTACCAAAAATGAAATCTATAGAGCCCTGGATGTAGCATTCCTTGAAGTAATGCGGCCAGCGTCGTCGCAGAGAGTGTCTTGAGCACCGTAGAAGCCGCAGTCGGAGAAGTATGCTTTGTCGCCAGATATGCGAAACGCCGCCACTTGCCATCCCTGCATCCCTGGCATTGGTGCTGGGGCTGTATTCTGCATGTATACACAAATTAAACCATTTCTTATGTTCTCATTACTTTGTAACAATATTGTAAACTTTTTGGCCAAAATTATATTACTGGAACAATTGCACTTAGCTAGGAGTTTTAGTTGAAAAATACAAAGTTAATTAATATTTAAATATAACAAATATAAAGCACTAACATTTCCGTTTTCTTTCAAACATTGCTTAGTAAAGTCCAAGCAACATGTAAGAGAAGTAAACTAACGTTCATCCAATTTGCATATAGAAACAAAATATTCCTGTACCCAACTAATTTGAAAACAAGTTGTTCTTTACCATGTATTTTATATGCAACTTATCCATGAATTTCGAGTTATATATTAAGAATAGTTCAATTAATTGATGTGGTGGCATTGCGTTTGTTTTCTAAATGCATGAATGAACAGTGCATGTTTGATATTGAAGTTAAGAATGTTTGCTCTTAAAAGAATGATGATAGAAGTGAAGTATTATTGGTGATCTGAAAAATCCAAAAATTGATTCTTAAAGCAAGAAAAAACAACAAAAAGCAATAAAAGAAAAAAAATATGTATATGCGAAAAAAAAAACAAGCAGAAAAAGAAAAAGCCAATAGCTCTTTAAACCAAAAGGCAAGAGCAAGGATCCAAGGCTTTGAACATCAATGGTTATGAGGCCTAAAAGAAACAAAATCTTAGCCTAAATAGTTCAAATGAGCTGCTTCCCTAACTATATGCTTGTGGTGTGAAGGTGTCAGATGAAAAGCTTAAGACTGAGTAGTTAAAGTCATGATCCAAAGCAAAGAGTGTGCTTAAGAACTCTGGACACCACTTTCTGGGGATTTTAGCAAAGTTGAATCACAATCCGAAAGGGTTCACCAGTTAAGTGTCGGTGGCGTTTATGTATCCGGTGGTAATACTGGAAAATAAAGCGCTTAGGGTCACGACCAAGACTCTAAAGAAGCTGTGTTCAAGAATAAAAAAAGAACTGAACTACGAGAATCAATAGTATCATCTGGATTCTAAGTTCCTAAAGATGCCAAGTATTTTGAGCTTCAATGGAAAGTGAGATGCCAAAACTGTTCAGAAGCAAAAAGCTACTAGTCCCGCTCATCTAATTGAAACTGAGCTTCATTGAGAACTCTGAGATTTGTTGTATCCTTCTATTTCTTTTTAATCCTACTTGTTTTTGGTTGCTTGGAGACAAGCAATAGTTTAAGTTTGGTGTTTTGATGAGTGGATATTTTATACGCTTTTTGGCAGCATTTTCATATAGTTTTCAGTATGTTTTGTTTAAGTTTTATTATATTTTCATAGGCTTTAGTGCAAAATTCATATTTTTGGATTCTACTTTGATTTTGTGTGTTTTATGATAATTTCAGGTATTTTCTGACTGAAATTGAGGAGTTTTGGCAAAGTCTAATTCAGAGACAGAGAAAGGACTACAGATGCTGTTAGGATCTAACTTCCGTACACTCGAAGGAGCATTTATGGAGCTACAAAGGTTCAAATGGCACGCTCTCAATGGCTATGGAAATCAAACATCCAGGACTTTCCAGAAATATATAATATTTCATACTTTGCTTTGGAAATGAATGTCCAAAACTGGCATTCAACGCCAGCCACCAGCCCCATTCCTGGCGTCCAACGCACAGAAGGGAGTAGCTGGCGTCCAACGCCCATTCAGGAGTCCAAAGCTAGCATTGGATGCCTAAAAGGGAGCACTAGCTCGTGGCTTCACTCAAGCTCAGCCCAAACACTCACCAAGTGGATCCGGAAAGTGAATTTTTGCACTACAAGACTAGTTTATCTTAATTCTGTAATTCTTAGCAGATTAGTGTATATAGGAGGAGATCACTCTTGTTTAGAATCTTCTTCCTCTCCCCCACTTTATTTTCGAACATTATTCACAGTATGAGTCACTAACCTCCTAAGGGTTAAGGTTAGGAGCTCTGCTGATTATTATGGATTAATAAAATCACTGTTCTATTTCAACCTATGCTTGATTCTATTCTAAGATGTATCTTTGTTCTTCAACCTAATGGATTGGGAGTGTAACTTGACCGTCATCCCTATTCACATGGGTTCTTGCGAGTCCTTAATGGGATAGTATTGAACCACAAGCTTGATTATACATCTCTTAGACAGCTAATCCATGGCTTCGTTGGGTACTTCTCGAGACATCAGTGCAGTCAAGGTGCGGGGCGATTAGGGCCTTTCTGGTATAGGCTAGAACCAAAGGAGCAGTGTTCTCTTATCCGAAAGATCTGACCTTGTCTGTGGTATTTTGAGTAGGATCACCAAGGGAATGGACTGCTAGAGCTTCACCCCCATTCAGATTGGATGACCGCTGACCCGGTATTTGATCTGAAGTAGAGGAGATTAATGACCGCTAACCCGGCATTAATCATATACAACCTGCCATGGAAAGAATCAATAAGAAGTTTGAGTAGATAGTGAGAAAAGTTTATCCAGAAGGAAGAAGCATCTCCGAAGCCTCAACCGTTCTCATACCATTGATTTCACACATATCTAGTAACGTTTTATTTATTTATCTATTTTATGCGTTTTCTCATGACAACTATATTTTCTATCCACCTAACTAAGATCTGCAAGGTATCCACTGCTTGCTCAAACCAACAATCTTCGTGGGATCGACCCTCACTCACCTGAGGTATTACTTGGATGACCTGGTATACTTGCCGGTCTATCTGTGCAAAACGTGCAGAGTCAATTTCGTGCACGAGTGGGAATGCACTTTTCCCCTTCAAGTGTGAGCCAGAAGGGGTGCCGACCTCGAGCCGGTCTCACCTTGAAGAAAATTTCCTTAAAGTCATGTAAGGAGTCTTCGAAGAGGCCAAAGATCCTTCGGTTCTATACGCCCAAAAAGAGAGGTACTCTTTTTGTATTTTCCCTCTCGAGAAGGGTTTGTAAAGAGGAAGAAGAAAAACTTCTACAGTGCCTGGGAGTTCTAAGTAGTTACGGACCATCTCAAAGCAACAGATGACGACCCAATTGTTCAGGTTAAGTTGCGAATGGGCGACATCACACCTATTCAAAAGAGCTATAACGAATGGGGAGAAGGGGATCCAGACACCTAAATTAGTGAACATGGGTTTGTATACCGACATCCAATTAGGGACACGACGAGCATCGAGGTTTAGTTGACAAATGCATTCTCAGGGAACTGGGACCAAGACCTCATAGTTTGCCTCATCGGGACCACCTCCACATAGTGTTCCTGAATCACGGAGCTCTTGTAGTTCCTTTGTAGTCACCCTAGAAGAGCTCATGCACCACGCATAGCGGTTCACGGGAGGTCGCATTGCTATATCTATAGTGGGGGCACCATTTGAGTTAAATCGTGAGTCGAAAACGGATCCTCGGCCAAAACTAAGTTATTCTGCACTAAGCCATTCTAGTTTAAACCATGAAAAAGACACCTACGACACCCTCCTAAAGGCTATCTAACACCAGTCTGATCCAAAAGGTAGCAACAACAAAGAAAACCAGCATGACAACGATGGAAAATAAAGCAAAATAATACAAGTGAGGGGTCACTTACCAATAAAAACAAGTATAGAAGGTTGTAAGAGGAGAACAGCGGCGTCACATGGACAGAGCAAAATTCACAACAAAGAAAGCAGCAAAGGGAATGGTGATAGCAATGAAGAAGGTGGTGGCAGTAAGCAAAGGAAATGGTGGTAGCAATCATAAGAAAGAAAGTGAAATGAAGTGATGATAATTGTAACGGAAGAGGAAGCAGCACGAAAGGTTAAGGGTAGAATGGACATTTTCACGCGCTTTCAAATCACTTTTGAAAAGCATTTAATGCTTTGGGCATGAAAATCAAAGCGACGATTCAAAGCAACGGTTAGAGGAAGACAACTTCACACGAAGACATGGGCTAAGCTAATGCTTCAAGCATAAGTCTTAGGACTTAACGCATTTTTCTGGCCCAGCCCAACAAAAATCGGAGGTCCACCCGACAGACCTGCGATCCGATGGATCCACGACCCACTTGAGCAACAGTGTCCTTTCCTTGACACAATTCTCTTATCAAAGGTTTGGATAGCTGACAAAAGCTTCTAGACAACTAGGCCCAAATGGAAGGATCCACTCAATGAAAAGGAATAAAAGGGAGGAACCTACCTTCTCCCAGATACGTTACTATTACCCTAGTTAACTGTCTTATTGTACGGACGTTTATTTTAACAACGAAATGTCTTTGCAGGTGGTCTCACCCTCCGATCCTCACCTCCAACGATCTCTCTCCAACAAACTCAACAAGCAACCGAACAATACTATAAATTTCTTTTATACATCGCTATAAAATCAACATATTTTAAATTAGTATAAAGATGATTTCTTTTTTAATTAGTATAATGAAAAAGAAAAGTTGAGTTTGAAAAATGAAATCACATACAATTTATTTTTTAAAATTTTCATTATACAATTTATTCAAATATTAGTAAGGATGATAAATTTAAATACTTTTGAATTTAACTTTAATTATTTTTTTGTTTCTTTTTTATTTGATTAACCCTTATAAATAAGTTGTAACTTATATCATATTGACACTTAGAAAATATAAATCCACTTTTATAAATCTCTTCTTAATTTCTAACTTCGTACAAAGAGCTTAGATTTTATTTCATGAAATAATTATTTTTTTTTATACTTATAACCCTTTTCGAATTATTTTTCTCCTTTTTTTGATCACCCTTCTGTTTCCACTTTTTGCCACGGACCACAACGTCCTTTCTCGTCGTTCCGAGTTGAACGAAACGAACAATGTCAAAGAAAATTTTTGGATTAATATTAAAGAACTAAAAATTATTATATTTCCTATATTTATCCATAATAATTACGTGTGAATGGTCTGACTCACATGCATTTGCTGGCATGACTTCACATGCTTGGCACTTAGAATAGATTAGATTATGCGACTGATCTTTTGGTTTAGAAAGTAGTAATAATAATTTGCTGGCATCGCACACATAGTCTAACTTAGAACATATATGGGTCATTATCTAGTCCTCCCCGTTAGACATAAACTGTCATAAACCGTACTGTTAATGTGCCTAAAGTCTAAATTTAAATTCAATCCCGTGACTATGATAAATCCATAAAATATACCAAATATAATATGCCACTTTAGCTGTCAAATCTTGCTCATTGATTCATTATGTTTTACACCCAGAACCAGCAAGAAAACTTAGGTTGCTTCAAGCAGTATAGGATTTAATTAAATGTTGCATGGCATGAGGGGGGTCAGATTGGCCAGTATACGTTTTCATTGGTCTTCATCATCCATTGCAATCTCATCAATTTTATCGGTTTGAAGTAGTATCGATCATCTTCTTTCCGATGGATATCGTCCATTGACTTTCCCATTGTTTTAGAAATAAATAAAACCTCATGCATTAACTAACGGTCACTTGAGGAAGAAAAAACAATGCATTTTTGTACATGATGCCATGGTGGTCCCAAACTCCTATAAATGGATAATGTCTTGGATATCATGCCAAATAAAGCCAACTAACATTTCTATCTTGATTTCTTTTTGCCAGACAAAAGTTATTGGCCCCCCTATCACCGCACCTTGGAAACTTTCCCATGCAAACGTCTAACAACTCTTTTCCGAACCTTGGAAACCGAACCACTGCGTCTTCACCTCTCTTTAGATCAAAGAAGACAAATTCTAAACCAACTAGCTAGAGTAGTAGTTAGAGGAGCAGTCAAAATTAGGGGGTGGTGATATTCGGGTGAAACCAAATTTGATGTGACTCAGATCTAATCTGAAATATATATCGGGGCTATTTGTTAAATCTGAACCTGACCTTAGATCTGATGAAACCTATACATTTTCAGGCTACAATTATATCGGATAAAAACCGAGTCGTTAACATTACATTACCCTAATATCTTTTTGTCAGCTAGCATGTAAAAATATTAAAATTTTCACAACTCCAACCACTATTTGACAAGATAAAATTCACTTAAAAAAATATAATAAGAACAAACCCTTCTCTAAAATTGCATAATTATAATCAATATTAATATTGTCTAATAACACCAAATATTTAAATCAATATAAATAACATAATATTATGCATTAGTCTAAAGTCTTATGCATTTTAAACATAAAAATTAACTTATAGTCTTATAATTACTAATAAAACAAAATATTAAAATTTACAATACTTAAATTTCATATAAGAATACCCATCATCCATCACTAATAACACAAAATATTAATTGTGTATGATTACTGGGCCACCGGATCGAGTTCGAGTGACCCAAACTATGACCTAAATTGGACCAAAAATAATGATCAGGTCTATTTTTGAGACCCTTATCCAAGTCTAGACTCAGTAAAATCACATCAAATTAACTCTTAAAGTGTTTGAGACCGAGTTGAATCTTCAGGCCAGATCAAACTTTGCACACCCCTAGACTTAGAACCAACTCGTGCGTGAAAATAGATGAGTTGATTTAATAAAACCACAATTGACGACTTATTTAAAAGCGGGCCAATTTGTTTGTTCCATTGGATAACTCACGAATTAAATAGGTTTGAATTGAGTGGGTACGAATTTACTGACTTTTTAAAGAGTGAAACTCGTTTAACAAATTAAGGCTCCAATAAAATTTGATGAGTTTATATTATGCAGTAGATTTGTTAATTAATTTTTTAAACTTTAGATAGCTTACTACAAAAATATATGAATATATGATAATTATATGTGATATGGCCGTTATATGTTACTCACGGGTTATAGCTCGACAACATAATTTATATTTGATCATAACTGACACATTAACTTTGCCGATTTATAATTATAAATGACTTTTATTCGGTAATATTGGATATATAATTAATCTTCCTTTTGAGCGCCTTTACTCAAAAGAAAATGGTTTCTCTCGTCTCCCGAGTATAAAAAGAAACAATAAGAGATTTTGAAGGTACGTGTTCTTTCCAAATAATAACTTTTACTAGTATTCTCGTTTGCTGACTTGAGCGTTGAAGTGCCTTTTGCAGGTACTCATCTCTTGTTCCATCTGTTACCGACGTATATCGTGATCCAGTCAGGAAGTCTGCTGACACCTACCGGAGGATGAGTTATCTGGTCACTCATATTGGAAAGGTCATTCCTTTTTTTCCTCAATATTTCGACATCCTTTTCATGACTTTCTTTATCCAATCTTAACTCCTCTTCAACGTTCGACAACTTCTTCTTTAGCTCGGATAATGCAGTCTCTTTTAATTTTAGCTGCTCTTTTAGACCGGCGCTTTCTGGTAGTATTCTGTAGCATCTTTCTATGTTTTTTCTCTTGACTTTGGCCTATGCTGGCTAGCCGAAATCCTAGCACCTAAAGCAATGATGCAAGTAGCAATCAGTATCGTAACTCTCTATGATACTTCTAAAAAAAACATAAAATCGAAATACAGAACTTACCTGCATGAATTGATCGACTTTTACATCCCCAACCTCATCAATACGAGACACATCTGAAGTGGACTAAACAACTTCTTCTTCCATAACGTTGAAAGAAAATTTTCTGTCCCACACTGACGACCCATCCCTCTCATCCTCAAATGCATGAAGTCTTTCTTGCTTAACAGTAACGCTCGATAGTTCATCGAGCTGAATCACTTTCTCTTTTTCTCATTCTTCCAAATTAATTATGAATGATTTCCTCTTTTTGAAACAATCCCTTTCTTCCTCAGTGGTGGTTGGTTAACCTCGGACCCCCTCCATTTTCTCTGGGTTTGAAGAAGAACCTTTATAGTTCTTAGCTCTGAAACGGGCCTTCAGACTCGATGCTGATACTCCTGGATACTTGCCAGTTACAAAACAAGGAAAAAGAAGTCAGCAAGGTCGAATCAGTAAGCTATCAAGCTAGACAGAAGCAGTTCGTAACTCCCTCACCAAAATAGTTTATAACTGACAACCTATCTTCCTCCCACGAAAGCAACTCGGAAACAGATATTAGACCACCCTTGTAAACCATTTCAATAAGAAAGGCTATTATGCACTCGTTCCAAGGAGTTATAAGCTTAGGACCTAGTATATGTTGAGGCTGACATCACCAATAGATCGGGAACTTCTCACCCAGGTGCTCATCTAAATAAAACGGAAAATCCTCATCTACCGAGTTCACCTTAAGAAATATTGTTTTAAAATCTTTGAAAGAGGATTTGTACAACTTAAAAACAAAGAACCCAGGAGTACCATTCAAGTTCACCCAAAGGCCTTTTCAGACTCCTTTGGCTTAAAACAGAGAAAATAAAAGTTCTAATTCTGGTTCAATTTCAAAAAATTACATCAAAACCTGAAAGCATTATAAAAATGCCCATCCATTAGGATGGACCTGAGATGGTGCGCAGTTCATCTGTTTTAACACGTCACACTCAAAATTTGTGAAAGGCAATTTCACAAAAAGTTCCTCAAGCACACAGCTGTACATGAAAAACTTTCAAAATCTTTCTTTCTATGAAAAAGGCGATCAGAGCAATTGCATGACAACAGTTCTATGCGAAACTCAGGCCTCACTATCCTCGACAAATTAACCTCACTTACACTCTCTTTGTCAATAAACAGAGATGTCCATATCTTCACATCCCCATCAACCTAATCATAAGACTCATCATCCCCAACCTTCGGCAAAGCCTTCGCCTTTTTCTCATTCATTTTTCAGAATACAAACAGTGGATAAGGCAAAGAGTAAGGAACGTTTTTACTAACCTCTTTTACTCATCCTCTTCAAATTTCTGGAAGCAACACCCATTAAAGTAATAGACTTGTGCTTAAGTAAGTGGAACTGGAAATAAATTTTACACTATTCATTTAATAAACCCTTCAGTTCCACCATAAATTACAACCATTCAATAAAGCCCATTTCCAACGGTTACAGAACCGTTTAGGAACTTGCACCCAATTTTGAAGAAACAATTAAAATTAATTTTCAATCACCATGCCTTTTCGAATACTCAAAATAAAAAAAAGAAAGAAGAAAGTTTAATTAGTATAAATGAGACTAGTATAAATGAGACACGTTGATCTGGGGGGCTCCCCATGCCGAGCTATAACTCGGTCAGGCAACTCAAAAGCTCAATCTGCCCCACTAAGACCAGGCTAAACTTGGAGGATGTGATATGACCAGGTTAAACTTGGCAACGTAACTCATACCTGATCGTAACTGATACATTAACTCTACCAATTTATAATTATAAATGACCTTTATTCGGTAACGTCGGATATATAATTAATCTCCCTTTTGAGCGCCATTACTCAGGAGAAAACGGTTACCCTCGTCTCCCGAGTATAAAAGGGAATGATAAGAGTTTTTGAATGTACATGATCTTTCCAAATAATAACTTTTACTATTATTCTCGTTTACTGACTTGAGCGTCAGAGTGTCTTTTACAAGTACTCACCCTCTCGTTTCATCTGTTATCGACGTATATCCTGATCCAGTCAAGAAGTCTGCTGACACCTACCAGAGGACGAGTTATATATCGGCTTAACCAGGCAAGAACAATATATATATATATATATATATATATATATATATATATATATATATATATATATATATATATATATATATAAGAAGTAAAAAATATTACAAAAATGGTGTATTTTTTTAAAATATTATTTGTACACCAAAATCAACCATTAAAATCAGCCATCAATAAATACATGTGTGATTTAATTTATTTTTAATATGTATTTGTATTTTAGTATATATTTTATATTAGTGACTGATTTTGGTGGCTGATTTTTGTGTACACGTAGCATAACTTATTTTTTTTAGGTTTAATTATTTTATTGGTACTTATGGTTTCATCATATTTTTAATTACGTCCTTACTTTTTTTTAATTGAATCTTTATACTGCTTTTAATTTTGTAATTAGATATGTTTTATATATAAAACATTAAAATTAACAAAATATTTTTTTTTAAAATACATGTAGTCAAAGATCTAGTTAGATTTTTAATTACGAATACCTTCAATTTGTGAAAAAATATTTAGTTAACTCTATTATTTTTTACACTAAAAATGATCTAATTATAAAATTTAAAATAATATAAAAATTTAATTAAAAAAATATAAAAATCTAATTAAAAATTTAATAAAATTATAAGAACTAATAAAATAATTAATTTTTTTTAATAAAAGAGTCCAACAAATTAAATCAACTTAATTGTTTAATTCGTTACTTCAAACGAGTTGAACAGAACCAGTATTTTTTTACTCTTTTAAACTATGGACTAACTCTGGTTTTTAATTTCAGCCTACCCTGAAGAATTGAGTCAAACCTGAGCCGCCGCTAATTCGATAGGTCTGGTATATAGGACTAAATATTGAGCGTAGTATAGCCAGTTAGCCACCAAGTAATACTGTAATACCACTCTATATGCTCATTGCATTGCATTGAGTTAATTTATGCCTGATTAAAACTCCTCGATAATGATTATGACAGCAGAAAAATAATAATAAACTATTGGAGTTTCACGAAAAGAAGGAACCTCCGGTTATCTTGTCCCAGTAAAGGTTTAGTAATTGGCTCTGAGATAACAGTTCTTAATTTTAATCCGATAGGCCGATAATCAAATTAGTTTCTTAGTTTTTAAATTGATAAAAATGTTTCTCTCAATTTTAAAGTATAAATAGAAATTAAAAGATCCCTTCGTCACTCACACAGTTAACCCCTTCTGCGAGAACCATTAACTTTCACATCGATAAAAATATAGAAAAAATACAACTAGACAATAAAAATATTAAATAAAATGAGTTGCATATTCGCTTCTGCAGGTCCAAAAATCGCCCTCAGTGTATTTCATTAAGTTGGTCACGTGCTGCTTGTCACGCGTACGTGGGAAATCATGCGTACGTGTGGCCTGGCGAATTCCTCCTCACGTGTAGGCATCGCATGACAGATTTTTAAATCCCCATTTCTTCATGAATTCTCCACTTTGCATAATTTTTCTTCACTTCTTCAATCCAATCATTGCCTCCTAAGCCTGAAATCACTAAACAAACATATCAAGGCATCGAATAGAATTAAAGTGAATTAAATTTATCAATTTTAAGGCCTAAAAAACATGTTTTTACTCTTAAGCACAATTTAGGGGAATTTATAAAACCATGCTATTTCATTGAATAAATATAGGAAAAATTGATAAAAATGCACAAAATTCAATACAAGATAAACCATAAAAATGTAGTTTATCAGCCTCACAAGCTCATATTGTATTCTATTGCTAGTAGTGCTCTTAGTGATCTTGGAGACTCATCAAAAGCTGTGAGTCCTATTTTGGAGACCTATACATGATTTGGGTCATACCCTTTTATTTCATTCAAACTTCAATTGCTTTTCTATCTAATATATTTCATATGATGTCCTCATTCAGTCACCTAAGTTTCTCTATGTTTGAAATTCTTGTGTATACAAATGAAAATGGAGAACTTGTCAAGGATGTCTGCTCAAATTTCCTGTGTAAGGATCAATAGTTTGAGTTTTCAATATTTCTATATAATGTGTTCTTAAAGAAATTCAAGTTTAAATTTTAGCCTTTTTTTTTGGAATTATGTTGTTGTTTATTCAAGTGACTTGAAACCAGGAGTGAAGTAAAGATTACTGAACATATGGGGAAAGAAATGTTTATGCCAAAAGATCTCAAACTACTATCATCATAGTACATCATCATTTTAATTCAAAATACAGTGCTTGATGATCCCTTTATTTACTCATCCTTGCTGTTGTTTTGAATTTCATAGTTGATCATGCAAATTTTTCTATGCAGTTGGCAACTAGGACTGAAATTGCCCCATTTCGTTTGTTTTTATGGAAATGCTCTTCAAGAAGCACGATGACTATAAGATAGGTGAGCCACATAAAGAATTAAAATTAAATCTAATGCCTAGACAGTGAAAATGGCCTTGTAAATACAATTGTATGTATATGCTCAAAGTCTATGATGCTGCCCAATTTCATTCCAACTAAATGGAAATGCTTATTTCTATCTTTGTGGATATTTTGAGAATTATCAACTATACTTTGTTAGTAAGCATAGGCAAAATAAAGCATTTGTTTCTTTAGAAACAAAAAAAAATTAATATGCTAAATATGTTTGTATTTGTTGGTTTCATTTGATAGTATCACCTTAATAAGTGTAGTCCCTTATCTATTGGTTTTATCTTCTAAAGACCGTGTGCCAAGTTTCACGAGGTGTATCATCCCAGTGATATGTGATTTTATGTGACAAGCACAATTGCACATAAAGTTCAAATTTTTTTATGTTGAGCAACATGATATGTAATATTTCTAACTTTGAATTGAGATGAAGTTGCACGTAATATGTCAGTATGCATAACGCTCACAATAGTTATGCTCTAATTGAACAAAACTGTATTGATTAATTATAAAGATTTAAGAAATTGGTTCTAGTTTGTTTGGCTTTTTGTAGGAATAAAAATGTATGATGTGCTTAGAGACACATCCATTACCATCAGTGCTTGAGTTGTGTTATTTACAATATTATTGAAGTTATTGGTTTCTAATCTAATCTAATATTATATGGCATGTTATTTTTATATTTTTACTATAACTTGTTATTTAACTCATTGTATTGTATAAATAAATTCATTATATTTAAAGCTTAATTTATTTTGGCCAAAAGTGATTGTGAAAGGCATTAGGATTGACAAAAGTGTATTGAGTTTTTTGTTATCATGTTTTCATTATTTTTTTTACTATCACAATTATTTTGATTCTCACATACATGCTTTGGATGATGCAGTTAGATTGTAACTATAATATAATGGTTAATGGACTAGTAGTATGTAGATTGTTTTCTTGAGGCTTACAATTGATTTTTTTCTTATACATTATAATGGAATAGTTTATATTCAACACATTTTTCAGTATACCAATTTTTCTGCATCGTAGGCATAAGAGCTTGCTAAATACATGATAGAGTTATGGGATCTTATTGATGTACCAATTGATGAGCAAAAACTATTTAGCCATCTTACTAAATTACTTTTAGCATTAGTTGATGAAGTTAGAGTAAAAGGGTGCCTTTCTACAGATATCATTGAGCAGGTGAAACTTTTTTTTCCTTAAGAGCACGTTGCAATTTGTCTCTAATTTAATTTGGCTTTAGTAGGCTGATTATTCATATTTTTGTAGGCTAAGGTTGAGATTCTACGCTTAAATGTTCTGAAAGTTAGTACGATGAAGGATTGAGTGTTTAAGAAGTAGACTGAGCTTGAAAAAATTTATAAAGAAGTTCACATGGATGTGGATAGTGAATCAGCTAGACAGATTCTAAATCGGCTTATAGAATCTGGTACTTGAACATAAACAAATCTAAAATACAACTGAAGTATGAACATAATCTCTCCTTTTTGGAATTTATTTTTGTCAAAATTACATATGGTTTTTCCTCTTTTCCTTTGTTCTTTTCCATTTAAAGATGTATTGGAATTAATGTTATAGGTGTGCGCAAAATATTTTTTGTTTCAGGCTTTAGATTTTTTGTCTTTCATTATATATATATTTTGTGTAACATAGACTTATAGTATTTGTGTTGTTTAAATTTGCATTATACTTTATAACTTTTCAAGAGAAATTTGTGTATAAATATTTTGAATTTAATGAAATATTTCATTTTATAGTAATTAATTGTAGTATATTTGTATTATGTACAATAATAATAATTGTTGGTAAAATAATTTGAAATTTTAGAAAAACGATAGATTGTTATTTCTAAAAGAATGAGTATAACTAAAAAGACTTAAGATTTTAGTGGCAATAGTAATGACAACTAAAAATAAATAACATTACAATTTTAGAATTATTTTTAGTGACTATATAAATTGCCGGTAAAATAGGCTTTGGCGGCAACAGTAATGGCCATTAAAAGTGAATAACATTGCAATCTAAGAATTATTTTTGGTGGCCATATAAATTGCCAAGAAAATAGCCACTAAAAGTTATGTACTTTTTGCGGCCATTAAAAAGGTCTTTACCGGCAAATGTTATAGTTGTCGCTAAAACCTTTTAGCGACAGAGCATAAGACGGCTAATGTTTAATTGTTGGTAAATGTATTAACGACTATTTTTATTGCTGCTAAAAGCAAAATAAATGGCTGCTAAAAAGTATTTTTTTTCTTGTAGTGAACACAGTATATCCAAATTCAAAGCTAAACCTATATATGAATTATTAAAAGCTATAACTGGTCATCATTTTGGAATATGAGTTGATGAGGAAGGACCATCGTTGCCACTCGGACATTGTGCACTATTTATATCATGTGTTGATTTTTTGGCTCGTAATAAAGATAATGCTTCATCAATATTTGTGCCAAGAGAACTCTATTACAAGAGAAGCTTCACAAGATCCTCCAAACTTTGGACTCTATCTTTTGTCTTATGAAGTTCAGTTTTCATCGAACTTGTAGTCTCTACATGTTGCTTAATTTTAGCAATCTCCCATTCTTTTTGTAGAGATATTTTTGTAATTATCCTTTCATAATATCGAACTCTTTTTGGTTGTTCTTTTCCAAATACTATAGTAAATTATTTCTCGGGAGTGTCTCCGGCTTCTTGACGATTCTTAAGTTTATCCTATTAAAAAAACATAATGATTAAGCTGCACAATCACCAATCACAAGAACATATAAAAAAAAGCAAACTCAGAGGAAAGCAGAATTCAAGTTGATGACATCTATTTAATTTATCAAGCTGCAGTAAATGCTTTCTTATTTAGTACTTCAAAAAATTTATGACCATATATACATATATTATTCTTGATCGGCTACTATATATACTTGCTCGAGGGAATTCCTAAGAACTCGGTCTCTAATACAGTAGTCAAGTGATGAATTATACAAGTAGCAAGTTAGATAGATATGAGACAAATTAAACTAAAAAAACATGGCAAGGAACGTAAAAGTGATGGAATGATAAAAGTTCCAACTAAGGACAAAATAAAAGCTAGCATGTGTATGCAGATTTGTAGTCTCCCAAGGGATCTTCTCTACTCCTCCTTTCTTTTTTCTTTCTTCAAATAATAATCATGATTCATCAAGTCTCTTATGAAAAAAAGTATTGATGAATTCAAGTTGTGTAATAAATAAACTAAAATTTGTAACTCTTATTAAGTTTCTTATGTTTTCAATTCATTATGACTTATAATAACAGCTTGTGTTCCTGAATTAACTTGTGACGAGTCTTCTCTGTTCTCATTCATTTCACGCTACAAGTAAGGGAGAAGAGTATTAAAAATGGCCAAAAATAATATTTATCTAGTCTTAAGATGATCATTATACAATAAGATAAAATCTTCCAAAAGATCAAAATTATTAACATTTCATTACGCACTATTGCAAAACTGATAGGTCCCATTCGATGCTGATGTTGTTACTTTTTACGATTTTCATAATTTACACGAGATAGAGCCTATACCCAAAAAAATTAAAGAGAGTTATATGTAATCAACCAAAAGCATAAAAAATACTAAAAGACATAGAATTATTTATTCTACAACTTAGCTTAACAGAAGTAATACTCCAACATGCAATTAACTTTTGAAATTAGACTTCTGGAATATCTGAAGAGTGATTTTTCAGCATATTTTCAATGTTGTTATATGTCCCAAAATGATTTTTCTTGATTCTTGTTTTGTAACGTTTCCAAGCTTTTCGAACACCAGTCATCACCCACATTTTTCCCTCTTTTGGAAGAATGACATTTGACTATGAAAAATTACAAAATAAAAATTGTAAATGACAATTCAAGAACACTTGAACAAAGACAAAAGAATAAATAAAATTTTAGTCTTAAATCGTAGCTAGAATATAATAACCTTCCAAACATAGTGGGTAGCATAGGATAGGATAACTACTATATATATTCAGCCATTCTCACTAAGAAGATTATTATTAACATAATGCATCACAAAATTGGAAATTTTCAGATCATAAAAAATGGAAGAGAAACACTTACATTAATATGTTTCCATATGCGTTTTTTGACTTTGAGGGCCACAACTTTTCAATTAGTGTACATCAATGTTATGAAATCACTATTCCTTTCCATTATTCTAATAAAGTAAGTTAAGTCCTCTACTCTTTTTGGAGTTGGTCCCACTGCTTATCCTCCATAAAAAGTCACATTTTCTCTTTCTTCCTACCTTCTTGTATAGATTTTAGCACACCTTATTTTTTCTTGTGTCCTTCTAGCCTTTGGAATATCTTAAAATATGTGCAATTCAACCATTTAAATGAATTAAATAGCTATACATGTTAATGAATAAGTATAATGATAATTATATATAAAGTACAGCTCTTTTAACATTGTTAGTTTCCGTAAGATGATTGTCATCACCATGAAGAACTATGTCTTTGTATTCACCAATAAAATCCTCATCATCCGAGAAATCATCATCATTATCATCATCATCATCATCTCCAACTTCATTAGCATTTACTCCACTATGTTCCTCCTCTCCTTCCACATGAATCCCATTTGTTTCCAAAAAAACATCAAGTGTCATGGCTGGACAACTTGATTTTGTATTTATTTTCCTAAGATTTTGTTGCTTTTCTTGAGTAGATCTTTCATTTTAGCACTTAGTTCAAAATTGTCATCTTCTCTTTCCAAATAAATCCCATGTGTCTCCAAAAATTTATCCATACCCATTGTTAAACACTTTTTAAGATTTTTTGGTTCATCTTCACTAGATCAAATCTTCTGGTTTAGCTTTTCATTCTTTTGGGAATTGGGACTTCTTTTTGAGTGCTTTGCTTGCAGGGCATAAGAGTCACTCTCTTTTGTCCCTGACCACCAACCACTATGGAAGAGATAAAATGTTGCTTCTTATGAATTTATGCCCTTTCTGATGCCAACTCATATTCTTATCAATCTTTGAGCACATGAATAGCCTTTGAAGCCTAGGAATTAGGGAAAAGTGCCGTAATGTATTTGTAGGAATATTGTGAGCTTTCTTTGAAGATATGTCACCTTCAACTACCGCAGGCCAAATCCAACGAGAAGTTTCACATTCATGGCAACATGTTTCATTCTTGGGCTCTTTCCAATATAGCGTGCAGTCATTTGGGCATGTATCAATCTTTTTGTAATCAAGACCTAAATCTCTTACCATAGCCTTGGCTTTGTTGAAAGAAGAAAGGAGATTCAAGTTAGGAATAGCCTCTTTCAACAGCTCTAAGAGGGAAGTGAACGAGACATTGCTCCATCCATATAGACACTTCAATAAGTATAGTCGGATGGTGAAAGATAACTTAGAAAATCCCTTGCAACCAGGATATAGTTCCTTGCTAGCCTCGTCAACCAACTTATAGAACTTCTTTACATCATCGTTCATACCTTCTTTTTCTCCCGTAGCGTCTGTCATATTCCTAAACCTTTCGTCTAGCAAGCCTTCAATGTCATCACATGAATAAATCTCATCGGTATCGCCAGTATCGACATCCATACCAATTACATTTTCTCCATAACTAACCCATCGTGGATAGCCCTTGACAAATCCAAAGCATATTAAATTGCTATAAATATTTGAACCCAAAGGAAGTTGCAACATTTTGCACAAGGATATAGAATTTCCTCTCCTTGAAGATTTCCAATGGAGTAAGCATAGTCCAAAAATCTATTGATGCCGTCTCTAAACTCTTGGCTACGTCTTGGTAAACTCATCCAGTTCTTAGATGAGTTTTGGAAAAACCTAATTATTCATAATGATATTACTATTAATCTAAGAATCTAGGTAGCAAAAATAATGTAATTTATATGTCCGTTAACAACACCTTAAAAGAATATTAACAGATGAATGAATTCTATTAATAATTCAAAAGTAGCCAATAATTACATCAAAAGAACAATATACATAAAAAATACAAAAGAATAACATACACGTATAAAAGCAAATAAGTATTAGATAGAAATATCTTACGAGGTCATGTCGTAACAATTTGCTATATATGCACAATTTGCACTTAGTGTTCACCAAAGATCTACAATATATTTTTAATCAATCTCCTTCAAGAGGAAAAAACCAAACACCAATATTAACAGTTAATATTAACTAACTATATTGAAAGAAAGCAGCAGAAAAAATTGCTATATATGGAGCTACCTTGTAATTCTCTGTAGATTTTTTCTTTACCACTTCACAAAACGTCGTTCTTTTGATTGTGAAAACATGTCAAAGTCAACAATAGGAAGTGGCCAGTAAAGTTTACTAATATGATATTCATAAATTAAAATGAATTCAATAAATATTAAATAATATGATGATGATATTAATTACGATCTTAATAAAAGTTAAGGTATACTAGTACAACCCTAGTAATTAATATATCAATACGACTTCTATGTAGGGTGGCATAGTATCCATACATGGGAGAGGCAAAAACCAGAAGGGATGAGATAGTTCTTGCATGCAATGAAATTAAAAATTTAAGATTAGAAAAATAGTAAATATATTTAATGAAGAAGAGATGCGTATGAATAAAATAATGTAATTGCCATCTGCAGTCATTTAATCACAAATTTCAGCACAATCAACATTTAGCAACAAGAATCTATGAAGCAGAAATCAGAATTGCAATAAACAAAAAATGTAATCAAATCATTCAAGAAAAAGGCAAAAGAATATGAGGAAAATTTCTAGAATAATTACTAATCTCAAAAAATCAGCACTACAACATATACTTTATATATTATTTCTATAGAGTGCATAGAATGAAAATAAGCTAAAATTCAAAATCTTAATAAAACAACTAAAATAAAATGGTACTGCACAAAGCTATGTATGTAGAAATAAATTTAAGTTCAACTAGAGGATCTAAAATACACATGCAGTTCTATTTAACGCACACTTGGATCCCATTTGTTATTTGTCTCTTTTTCTAACTACACACAGTGACAATAGAGTTTCCTCAACACCAATGCACACAGCAACGAGTTTCATATAACTAAAATTTAGGATTCAAAATACAAAAATAGAAATAAAAAACAGAGGTAGAATCATCAATACCTACAAAACAATGACCATCAATAATGAACACTAGTAGAAGAACACCGAAAATTTGGAAGAGATCAGAGATGAACGGCGAGCACAAACTAAAGAAGCTCAAAACAGCAACATTATTACCATAAACCCTATAATAGCAATAGCAATATTATTAAAATTAGGATTCAAAATGAAAAAGAAAAAGGAATAGGCAGAATCATAGGTACATACGGTGATGAACAAATGCGAGCAGAGAGGATCGAAGCTCAAAATTGAAGAACAATAATGAATGAGCATAAAAGAATGCGTGTCAAGATCTCCATTACCATCATAGAAGAGAAGAAGATGAAGATGAAGATGATTTAGCAGAGAAGAATGCACGTCAATGTCCGAGGAAGATGAAAATGAAGATGATTTAACAAAGAAGAACACACATCAATGTCTCCTCCATTGCCATCATCGAAGAGAGAAAGAGGAAGTTGAAGTTGATTGTGTTTGTAATTTCAAAAATTAGGGTTGGGGTTTTGTTTCAGTGAAAGGTGAAGATGATGAACTAAATTGGGTGTTGTTTTTCTTTTTTAGTTAAGGAGGGAAAGAATACTTTTTGTTAAAATATTTAAAGAAAATATTATCATTTTAAGAAAAAATACTAATTTATTTTAGGAAACATTTATAAGTTGATATTTATTAAAAATTTTAAAGCAACTTTTATAAAATGTAATATATGGATACATTAAATGTTGTCTATTTAATTTATTAAAGCAACATTTTTGATATGTTTTCTAATTAACTAAAAAGGAACACTTATAACATGTTGATTTAAAATGGTTGCAGTAGTCTTATTTCTTTGCAACAAATATTAAGAGTTATTTTTTATTATTTTAGACAACACTTTTAAAGCATTGCTTAGAATATATTTTGCCATAGATAAGAATAGTTATAGTTAAATAAGGAGTTTAGAAGCTAATCTCGAAGCTATTAAACTTATGGTGCTTACAATTGGGATAATCTTGTTAATCCATCTAGTATAATGGATTTGTTTAAGAAAGAAATACTTATGGAGATGTTGGTTGGTGAAAAATTAGTATTTTAGATTGTAGGTATTGCTTATTTTGTATTAATAAGTATTTAAAAATAGTTTATTGTAGTAATTAAGTTGCAAACTTATTTTAGATTATTTTTAGGAAACCTATTTTGTATATACATTTTGTTTAGAAAAAAAAAAGTCAATTACAAAATTATAGAAAGTTTCATTCTTTTTTATGAAAAACTTATATCATTTGTAAAAGAAAATAAATCTTTTCATGAAAATCTATAAATCTCAATGTGTAATTTGCAAATATATATATATATATGTAAACGTCTGCAGTGGTTAAGGTAAAGGAGGTGCCTAAGATAGCCAATGATGAGTGTCTAATGCGAGGGTTACCTGTGGCGTCTTTGGAGAATGTAGACTAGGGAAGCCGACTGGGCCGAGAATGGTAAAGTAGTTAATGAAGGTGGGTTAAATATTTTCTGTCCATAATAGAAATTAATTAAGAAGCTAATCATGGATGTTAGAAAAATTGATGATACGAAGGCATGGACCATCATTTAGGGGTTTATCACTATAAGAAATTTGCTGGATACCGTCAGATTTAGCGGTGAAATAAATTCAATGGTATAAACCTTACTGATAATTATTACTAGCAGATTTTTTTGCCCGCAGCTAATTACTGAAAAATTTATCGACAGATTTAGCTGACGGTAAATCTGACAGGTAAACTTAAATTCTAATTTTTTTTAAAATTTGTTTGAAAATTTAATATATAATTTTTAATATTTAAATTTAATAATTTCTAAACTAACAAAATTCAAAGTTTTATAATTTCTTATAATAATTTGTCTATAACTCATAAACAAGTTCAAAAAGAATCTCATTCATTCAAAAAGAAGCAATAATCAAGATGCAACGCAACACTTGAATTCTTGAAAGGCTGAAGCTAGCACACTGAGACTAAATCAGAAGATCACAATATTTATCAAATCTATGATTTCCATTTTGCACCAAACAATGCTTAATTTAATGTAACAACAAAATGCTAGTCTAGACTAAGATGTGCAACATATATAATCTGCAATGTACCCTAGATCAATTATAATACTAGAATATGTTCTATGGAACCAAAGAAATAGCACAACAAATCACAAGAATAGTGTGAACTAACTACAACATAAAACTAACATTAAGGCCACTGAAACTCAAAATTCTAACAAATAACTTGCATCAAATACTCAAGCTACAGTAATGGTACCATTATTTGTATAAATTTTAGAGCAATTATTATCTAAATACCCAAGCACTAAAATAGATAACATTTCCAATCCAAAATCCTTTAATATTCTACAATGAATGATATCTAAATATGAGAGACAAATTCAATTTGAAAAACAAAAACAAAAATTACAAATATTTGCAGGATAATAAAAATTGTGGAAGGAGTAGTGAAGAATTTATCTTCACCATAAGGGGATTTCTTGGTAATAATGTGAATTACATTAGTGGCTATCCTCATGGGTCCTTTCATCCTGAGGAACCAAGCAGGACAACCAGAAGCAACAGAAATAGAAGGGATGCAGGCGGCGAATTAAGAGTAGCAGGTAGAGGAACCAGAGGCAAAGGTGGACCTGAATGGTGGTTCAAAATATGGGTTACGGCAAAAAGGGATAAGGTTTAGCAAATGCCAACAATGTCAAAAAAAATAGAAGAAGGAAGGATAGCATTGCAGTTGACGAAGGCAAGTGGCAACGGCGGCGAACAACGGAGGTAGCAACTCGCAGGAGAGAAATGATGAATTAATTTTTGACGGTTTAGAATTTCACAAATAAATTCTCGTTGCAAGTATAGTTTCTAAACTAACTAAAATTTTTTCATACAAAAAAGTGTTTGTCACAAGTAACAAACCCAATAAAAATAAACCGAAGTATTAAACCTCGGGTTGTCTCTCAAGGAATCGAAGGGAAGTGTACTTATAATTAGTTATGAGATTGTATCTTTTTGGGTTTTTAATTGTTGAACAGGAAATGTAAATGACAAGAAGATAAACTAATAATTAAGAAAAGTCCTAGCAAGGATTGATAATTAGAATTCCTATCCCTATTATCATAGTCACTTGTGATGGTAATTGCCTTTTGCTATCACTTGGTTAACCTCTAACAATGAAGAAAAGTCAAGTGAGTAAAGTTAACTTAAGTTCACAAGTCCTAGTCAAAGAATAGCGTTAGTAAAGCTCAAGCCAACTAGCAAGTTTCAAGTACCAACCAACAAGAGACTTTGACAATTCAAGAGTCTCTAATTACTCAATCTAAGCTAAGAACATAAAAGGCTAATTTAAAATCCAACCAAGCATTTTGTCAAATACTTGGAAGGCACAAAATAAAAACATAGAAAAATAATAAGAGATAATAAAATTTAAGATACCCAATTTCAAGGCAACAATGACAAATTAAGAGAGAAGTAATAAATATGAAATACCTCAAATTACATTAATAAGAAATTGAATCTAACATGAAGTTCATAAACCTAATTAGGAAAATAAACAAATCAACAAGAGAAATAAATAAACCAAAGTACTAGAACAATTAAAGTAGAAGAAACCTAAATTGAAGCAAGGTAGAATTTTGAAATTGAGAAGAAATAAACCTAAAAGCCTAAAACCTAGAGAGAGGAGAGAGCCTCTCTCTCTAGAAAACTACATCTAAACCTAAAATTATGTGAATGAGAAGTTAATCCTTAATTCCTCCACTCTGCAGCCTCTAATATGTGTTTTCAGGCTTGAAACTGGGTCCAAATCAGCCCAGAAATTGCTGCCAATGATTTCTGGTACGTACAGCACGTGGTTCCATCACGCGTATGCGTCGCCCACGCGTACGGATCGCTTGTCTACCGCACTATCCATGCGTACGCGTCATCCACGCGTACGCGTTGCCTAACAACAAGGCAACTATGGCAAATTGCATATCATTTCGAAGCCACAGATGTTAGCTTTCCAACGCAACTAAAACTGTCTCATTCGGACCTCTGTAGCTCAAGTTATGATCGATTTAGTACGAAGAGGTCAGGCTTGACAGCTTGCAATTCCTTCAATTTCTTGTATTCCTTCCACTTTTGCATGCTTCCTTTCCATCCTCTAAGCCATTTCTGCCATATAAATCCTAAAATCACTTAACACACATATCAAGACATCGAATGGTAATAAGAGAGGATTAAAATTAGCAAATTTAAGGCCAAAGAAGCATATTTTCAATCATAGTACAAAATTAGGAAGTAAAATGTAAAACATGCAAATTCTATGAATAAGTGTGAGAATAGTGGAAAAAATCCATTAAAGTAAGCACAAGATAAACTGTAAAATAGCGGTTTATCAATCTCCTCACACTTAAACATTAGCATGTCCTCATGCTAAACTCAAGAGAAGCTATAAAGAGTGAAGGCAAAATGGTAGAATGTATGAAATGTAACCTATCTATATGAATGCAACTAAATGCAAAATACTTTTACCTACTTGGTTAAAAGTAAACAAACTCTCCAAGACAAACATGAACTGGATTTCACTAATTCAAATCATAAAATAAAGTACAAGTAAACTTGCAAGAAGAAAGCTCGTGAAAGCCGGGAACAAAGAATCGAGCATCAAACCCTCACCAGAAGTGTATACACTCTAATCACTCAAGTGTTTAAGGTTCGATTCTCTTAATTCTCTACTAACCTTGCTTTCTAAGGCTTGCTCTTCTTCTACCAATCAAGAAATATTTAATGCACAAATACACATATCATGAAGTCTTTTAAGGGTTGTAATGGGGTTAGGGTCAAGGTAGGATTGTATTTGATCAAGTGGACTAAAATCTGAATCCTTAGTTAACCTAAACTTCCCACCTAATTCAAGACAATCTATGTAATCAAAATACAAAATCTAACTACCCATTAACTATTTTTTGCCACATATTCAATTCATTCCAATTTTGAGTACAGTACATATGCATTGTTATCACCATATACTTTGGGGCATTTTGTCCCCTTTTCATTATTTGCTCTTTTTCTTTTCTTTTTTTTTTTTCTTTTTTTTTAATTTTTCTCAATGCATATGATTAAGGTATTGAATGCAAGAATATATGATCAACTATTTTTTTCACATTTTCACCAAAAATATACAATATACCTAATTTCCAAACCAAATGCTCCCAAACTGATTTTCCCACACTTAAATCATGAGCACTCTCACTAGTCTAAGCTAACTGGTGCACGAAATTGTGATCATCAATGGCGCCATCAACATGGTACGCTCAATTGCAATCTCAACTCTTTATCACAACTTCGCACAACTAAACTGCAAGTGCACTGGGTCGTCCAAGTAATAAACTTTACGCGAGTAAGGGTCGATCCCACGGAGATTGTTGGTATGAAGCAAGCTATGGTCATCTTGTAAATCTCAGTCAGGCGGATTCAAATGGTTATGGAGGATTGATAATTAAAAGATGAATAAAACATAAAACAAAGATAGAGATACTTATGTAATTCATTGGTGAGAATTTCAGATAAGCGTATGGAGATGCTTTGTCCCTTCCGTCTCTCTACTTTCCTACTGTCTTCATCCAATCCTTCTTACGCCTTTCCATGGCAAGCTGTATGTTGGGCATCACCATTGTCAATGGCTACAGTCCCGTCCTCTCAGTGAAAATGTTCAACGCGCTCTGTCACAGCATGGCTATTCATCTGTCGGTTCTCGATCATGTCGGAATAGAATCCAGTGATTCTTTTGCGTCTGTCACTAATGCACCACAATCGCGATTTTAAAACTCGTCACAGTCATTCAATCCTTGAATCCTACTCATAATACCACAGACAAGGTTTAGACCTTCCAGATTCTCAAGAATGCTGCCATCAATTCTAGCTTATACCACGAAGATTCTGATTAAGGAATCCAAGAGATACACATTCAAGCCTTGTTTGCATGTAGAACGGAAGTGGTTGTCATGCACGCGTTCATAAGTGAGAATGATGATGCGCGTCACATAATCATCACATTCATCAAGTTCTTGAGTGCGAATGAATATCTTGGAACAAGAATAAGCTGAATTGAATAGAAGAACAGTAGTAATTGCATTAATACTCGAGGTACAGCAGAGCTCCACACCTTAATCTATGGTGTGTAGAAACTCCACCATTGAGAATACATAAGTGATAATGGTGATCATTGGCTTCGGCCCCAGAGAGGGAACCAGAAGAACCAAGATGAAAATACAATAGCAAAAGGTCTTATTTATAGAGAACTAGTAGCTTAGGGTTTACAGAAATGAGTAAATGACATAAAAATCCACTTCCGGGCCCACTTGGTGTGTGCTTGGGCTGAGCATTGAAGCATTTTCATGTAGAGACTTTTCTTGGAGTTAAACGCCAACTTTTGTGCCAGTTTGGGCATTTAACTCCCACTTTTGTGCCAATTCCGGCGTTTAACGCTGGGCAGACTTGAGCTTATTTGGAACGCCGGTTTGGGCCATCAAATCTCGAGCAAAGTGTGGACTATTATATATTTATGGAAAGCCAGGATATCTACTTTCCAACGCAATTGAGAGCGCGCCAATTGGGCTTCTGTAGCTCCAGAAAATCCACTTCGCGTGCAGGGAGGTCAGAATCAAATAGCATCTGCGGTTCTTTTCAGCCTCTGAATCAGATGTTTGCTTAGGTCCCTCAATTTCAGCCAGAAAATACATGAAATCACAGAAAAACACACAAACTCATAGTAAAGTCCAGAAAAGTGAATTTTAAATAAAAACTAATAGAAATATAATAAAAACTAACTAAAACATACTAAAAACAATGCCAAAAAGCGTATAAATTATCCGCTCATCACAACACCAAACTTAAATTGTTGCTTGACCCCAAGCAACTGAAAATCAAATAGGATAAAAAGAAGAGAATATACAATGAATTCCAAAAATATCTATGAAGATCAGTATTAATTAGATGAGCGGGGCTTTTAGCTTTTTGCCTCTGAATAGTTTTGGCATCTCACTTTATCCTTTGAAGTTCAGAATGATTGGCTTCTATAGGAACTCAGAATCCGGATAGTGTTATTGATTCTCCTAGTTAAGTATGATGATTCTTGAACACAACTACTTTATGAGTCTTGGCCGTGGCCCAAAGCACTCTGTTTTCCAGTATTACCACCGGATACATCCATGCCACAGACACATAAATGGGTGAACCTTTTCAGATTGTGACTCAACTTTGCTAGAGTCCCCAATTAGAGGTGTTCAGGGTTCTTAAGCACACTCTTTTTGCTTCGGATCACGACTTTAACCGCTCAGTCTCAAGTTTTCACTTGATACCTTCACGCTACAAGCACATGATTAGGGACAGCTTGGTTTAGCCGCTTAGGCCAGGATATTATTCCTGTGGGCCCTCCTATCTACTGATGCTCAAAGCCTTGAATCCTTTTTATTTATTTATTTATTTTTATTTATTTTATTTTTTCGCATATACTCTCTTTTTTTTTGCAAGCTTTTCACTGCTTTTTCTTGCTTCAAGAATCATTTTTATGATTTTTCAGATCCTCAGTAACATGTCTCCTTTTCCATCATTCTTTCAAGAGCCAACAATTTTAACATTCATGAACAACAAATTCAAAAGACATATGCACTGTTCAAGCATACATTCAGAAGTCAAAAGTATTGCCACCACATCAAAATAATTAATCTGTTATAAAATTCAAAATTCATGCAATTCTTCTCTTTTTCATTTAAGAACATTTTTCATTTAAGAAAGGTGATGGATTCATAGGACATTCATAACTTTAAGGCATAGACACTAAGACACTAATGATCATAAGACACAAACATAAATAAAACATAAAGCATAACTTTCGAAAAATAGAAAATTAAAGAACAAGGAGATTAAAGAACGGGTCCACCTTAGTGATGGCGGCTTGTTCTTCCTCTTGAAGATCTTATGGAGTGCTTGAGCTCCTCAATGTCTCTTCCTTGCCTTTGTTGCTCCTCTCTCATGACTTTTTGGTCTTCTCTAATTTCATGGAGGAGGATGGAATGTTCTTGGTGCTCCACCCTTAGTTGTCCCTTGTTGGAACTCAATTCTCCTAAGGAGGTGTTGATTTGCTCCCAATAGTTTTGTTGAGGAAAGTGCATCCCTTGAGGTATCTCAGGGATTTTTCGTTTGCTCCATCCTTTTCTTAGTGGTATCCATGAGGACTTGGTCCAACCTTTGATCAAAGTTGACCCTTTTTGAGTTTGAAAGGGACCTCGGGGATCACCTTCTTCATGGCCACAACTTCATAGAAGTGGTCTTGATGCACCCTTGAGATGAATCTCTCCATCTCCCATGACTCGGAGGTGGAAGCTTTTGCCTTCCCTTTCCTCTTTCTAGAGGTTTCTCCTGCCTTAGATGCCATAAATGGTTATGGAAAAACAAAAAGCAACGCTTTTACCACACCAAACTTAGAAGGTTTGCTCGTCCTCGAGCAAAAGAAGAAAGAAAGGAGTAGAAGAAGAAGAAAATGGAAGAGATGGATGGGGCTTTGTGGTTCGGCCAAGGGGGAGAAGTAGTGTTTAGGTTGTATGAAAATGAAGGAGTGAAGAAGGGTTTATATAGGGGTGGAGAGGGGGGTAGGGTTCGGCCATTATGGGTGGGTTTGGGAGGAAAAGTGGTTTGAATTTGAATGGTGAGGTAGGTGAGGTTTTATGAAGGATGGATGTGAGTGGTAAAGAGAATGGTGGGATATGATAGGTGAGGGGTTTTTGGGGAAGAGGTATTAATGTGATTGGTGAGTGGGTGAAGAAGAGAGAGAGTGGTGGGGTAGGTGGGGATCCTGTGGGGTCCACAGATCCTGAGGTGTTAAGGATGATTCATCCCTGCACCAAGTGGCAAGCAAAAATGCTCCTTCTGCCAATCCTGGCGTTAAATGCCGGACTGCTGCCCATTTCTGGTGTTTAACGCCAGCTTCTTACCCATTCCTGGCGTTAAACGCCAGTCTGGTGCCCCTTTCTGGCGTTAAACGCCTAGAATGGTACCAGACTGGGCATTAAACGCCCATTTGCTGTCTTCACTGGCGTTTAAACGCCAGCAAGTTTTCCTCCAGGGTGTGCTATTTTTCTTTCTATTTTTCATTCTGTTTTTGCTTTTTTAATTGATTTTGTGACTTCACATGATCATCAACCTGCAGAAAACATAAAATAACAAAAGGAAAATAGATAAATATAACATTGGGTTGCCTCCCAACAAGCACTTCTTTAATGTCATTAGCTTGACAGTGGGCCCTCATGGAGCCTCACAAATACTCAGAGCAATGTTGGAACCTCCCAACACCAAACTTAGAGTTTGAATGTGGGGTTCAACACCAAACTTAGAATTTGATTGTGGCCTCCCAACACCAAACTTAGAGTTTGACTGTGGGGGCTCTGTTTGACTCTGTTTTGAGAGAAGCTCTTCATGCTTCCTCTCCATGGTTACAGAGGGATATCCTTGAGCCTTAAACACAAGGGATTCTTCATTCACTTGAATGATTAATTCTCCTCTGTCAACATCAATCACAGCCTTTGCTGTGGCTAGGAAGGGTCTGCCAAGGATGATGGATTCATCCATGCACTTCCCAGTCTCTAGGACTATGAAATCAGCAGGGATGTAATGGTCTTCAATCTTTACCAGAACATCCTCTACAAGTCCATAAGCTTGTTTTCTTGAATTGTCTGCCATCTCTAGTGAGATTCTTGCAGCTTGTACCTCAAAGATCCTTAGCTTCTGCATTACAGAGAGAGGCATGAGGTTTATGCTTGATCCTAGGTCACTCAGAGCCTTCTTGAAGGTCATGGTGCCTATTGTACAAGGTACTGAGAACTTCCCAGGGTCCTGTCTCTTTTGAGGTAATCTCTGCCTAGTCAAGTCATCCAGTTCTTTGGTGAGCAAAGGGGGTTCATCCTTCCAAGTCTCATTACCAAATAACTTTTCATTTAGCTTCATGATTGCTCCAAGGTACTTAGCAACTTGCTCTTCAGTGACATCTTCGTCCTCTTCAGATGAAGAATACTCATCAGAGCTCATGAATGGCTGAAGTAAATCCAATGGAATCTCTATGGTCTCAGTGTGAGCCTCAGATTCCCATGGTTCCTCATTAGGGAACTCATTGAAGGCCAGTGGACGTCCATTGAGGCCTTCCTCAGTGGCGCTCACTGCCTTTTTCTCCTCTCCAAGTTCGGCCATGTTGATGGCCTTGCACTCTCCTTTTGGATTCTCTTCTGTATTGCTTGGAAGAGTACTATGAGGGAGTTCAGTAACTTTATTACTTAGCTGACCCACTTGTGCCTCCAAGTTTCTAATGGAGGACCTTGTTTCAGTCATGAAACTTTGAGTGGTTTTGATTAGATCAGAGACCATGGTTGCTAAGTTAGAGTGGCTCTGCTTAGAATTCTCTATCTGTTGCTGAGAAGATGATGGAAAAGGCTTGCTATTGCTAAACCTGTTTCTTCCACCATTATTGTTGTTGAAACCTTGTTGAGGTCTCTGTTGATCCTTCCATGAGAGATTTGGATGATTTCTCCATGAAGGATTATAGGTGTTTCCATAGGGTTCTCCCATGTATTTCACCTCTTCCATTGATGGGTTCTCAGGGTCATAAGCTTCTTTTTCAGATGAAGCGTCCTTAGTACTGCCTGGTGCAGCTTGCATTCCAAACAGACTTTGAGAAATCATATTGACTTGTTGAGTCAATATTTTGTTCTGAGCCAATATGGCATTCAGAGTATCAATCTCAAGAACTCCTTTCTTTTGATTCGTCCCATTGTTCATAGGCTTCCTTTCAGAAATATACATGAATTGGTTATTTGCAACCATTTCAATGAGTTCTTGAGCTTCTGTAGGCGTCTTCTTTAGATGAAGAGATCCTCCAGCAGAGCTATCCAACGACATCTTGGACAGTTCAGACAGACCATCATAGAAGATACCTATGATGCTCCATTTAGAAAGCATGTCAGAAGGACACTTTCTGATCAATTGTTTGTATCTTTCCCAAGCTTCATAGAGGGATTCACCTTCCTTCTGTCTGAAGGTTTGGACTTCCACTCTAAGCTTACTCAATTTTTGAGGTGGAAAGAACTTTGCCAAGAAGGCAATGACTAGCTTTTCCCAAGAGTTCAGGCTTTCTTTGGGTTGTGAGTCCAACCATATCCTAGCTCTATCTCTTACAGCAAAAGGGAATAGCATAAATCTGTAGACCTCAGGGTCAACCCCATTGGTCTTGACAGTGTCACAGATTTGCTAGAATTCAGCTAAAAACTGATGAGGATCTTCCAATGGAAGTCCATGAAACTTGCAATTCTGTTGCATTAGAAAAACTAATTGAGGCTTAAGCTCAAAGTTGTTTGCTCCAATGGCAGGGATAGAGATTCTTCTCCCATAGAAGTTGGGAGTAGGTGCAGTAAAGTCACCCAACACCTTCCTTGCATTGTTGGCATTGTTGTTGTTTTCGGCTGCCATGTCTTCTTCTTTGAAGATTTCTGTTAGGTCCTCTACAGAGAATTGTGCTTTAGCTTCTCTTAGCTTTCGCTTCAAGGTCCTTTCAGGTTCAGGGTCAACTTCAACAAGAATGCCTTTGTCTTTGCTCCTGCTCATATGAAAGAGAAGAAAACAAGAAAATATGGAATCCTCTATGTCACAGTATAGAGATTCCTTGAGGTGTCAGAGGAAAAGAAGAATAAAAGGAGAAGGTAGAAGAATTTGAACTTATCAAGAGGGATAGAGTCCGAATTGTGCATTGAGGAGGAGTGTTAGTCTATAAATAGAAGGATGTGAGAAGAGGAGAAGAATTTTTGAAAATAAATTAAAAGATTTTTAAAAGAATTTTGAAAATTGATTGATGATTTTCGAAAACTAAGAGTGGGAAAGAAATTAAGTGATTTTTGAAAAAGATTTTGAAATTATAAATCAAAAAGATATGATTGAAAACTATTTTGAAAAAGATGTGATTAAAAAGATATGATTGAAAAGTTATGGTTTTAAAAAGATATGATTGAAAAGATACGATTGAAAAACAATTTAAAAAGATTTGATTTTTAAAATTAATGACTTGGCTAACAAGAAAAGATATGATTCAAACATTAAACCTTTCTCAACAGAAAAGGTAACATACTTGAAATGTTGAATCAAATCATTAATTGTTAGCAAGTATTTTTGAAAAATGGAAAGAAATTGATTTTGAAAATATATGATTGGAAATATATGATTTGAAAAAGATTTGATTTTGAAAAATTATGAAAACTTGAAAAAAATTTGAATTAAAAACAAAATCTTCCCTCTTGTGCAATCCTGGCGTTAAACGCCCAGAATGGTATCCATTCTGGCATTTAACGCCCAAAATGCTACCCTTTTGGGCGTTAAACGCCCAGCCAGGTACCCTGGCTGGCGTTTAAACGCCAGTTTTCCTTCTTCACTGGGCGTTTTGAACGCCCAGCTTTTTCTGTGTAATTCCTCTGCTGTATGTTCTGAATCTTCAATTCTCTGTATTATTGACTTGAAAAGAAACAAATTAATTTTTTTTTTAATTTTTAATAATGAGGAATAATCAAAATGCAACTAAAATCAAATAAACAATGCATGCAAGACACCAAACTTAGAAGTTTGTATACTACTGACACTAACAAATTGAGAATGCATATGAGAAACAACAAAACACACAAAACAAGAGAATTTAAAGATCAGAGTAAGAAAATCATCAAGAACAACTTGAAGATCAATGAAGACACATGATTGAATTCAAAAAATGCAAGAAGAATAGAAACATGCAATTGACACCAAACTTAAAATTAGACACTAGACTCAAACAAGAAACATAAAATTATTTTTGGTTTTTATGATTTTGTAATATTTTTGGATTTTTTGAAAATTATGTGGATAAAGAGAAATAAAGGATTCAAAATTCTTAATGAGAATTCCAGGAATCATGCAATGTTAGTCTAAAGCTTTAGTCTATAAAGATTAGACATGGCTAGCCAAGCTTCAACAGGACATTACATTCAAGAGCTAAATTGACGAAAATCAATCAGCTTTGGTGATGATAAGAACATTACCTTAAAACTCTAGAATTCATTCTTAAAAATTCTGAAGAAAAATACCTAATCTAAGTAACAAGATGAACCGTCAGTTGTCCAAACTCAAAAATTCCCCGGCAACGGCGCTAAAAACTTGGTGCACAAAATTGTGATCATCAATGGCGCCATCAACATGGTACGCTCAATTGCAATCTCAACTCTTTATCACAACTTCGCACAACTAACCAGCAAGTGCACTGGGTCGTCCAAGTAATAAACCTTACGCGAGTAAGGGTCGATCCCACGGAGATTGTTGGTATGAAGCAAGCTATGCTCATCTTGTAAATCTCAGTCAGGCGGATTCAAATGGTTATGGAGGATTGATAATTAAAAGATGAATAAAACATAAAACAAAGATAGAGATACTTATTTAATTCATTGGTGAGAATTTCAGATAAGCATATGGAGATGCTTTGTCCCTTCCGTCTCTCTGCTTTCCTACTGTCTTCATCCAATCCTTCTTACGCCTTTCCATGGCAAGCTGTATGTTGGGCATCACCATTGTCAATGGCTACAGTCTTGTCCTCTCAGTGAAAATGTTCAACGCGCTCTGTCACAGCACGGCTATTCATCTGTCGGTTCTCGTTCATGTTGGAATAGAATCCAGTGATTCTTTTGCGTCTGTCACTAACGCCCCACAATCCCGAGTTTGAAGCTCGTCACAGTCATTAAATCCTTGAATCCTACTCAGAATACCACAGACAAGGTTTAGACCTTCCGGATTCTCAAGAATGCCGCCATCAATTCTAGCTTATACCGTGAAGATTCTAATTAAGGAATCCAAGAGATACACATTCAAGCCTTGTTTGCATGTAGAACGGAAGTGGTTGTTATGCACGCGTTCATAAGTGAGAATGATGATGAGCATCACATAATCATCACATTCATCAAGTTCTTGAGTGCAAATGAATATCTTGGAACAAGAATAAGCTGAATTGAATAGAAGAACAATAGTAATTGCATTAATACTCGAGGTACAGAAGAGCTCCACACCTTAATCTATGGTTTGTAGAAACTCCACCGTTGAGAATACATAAGTGATAATGGTGATCATTGGCTTCGGCCCCAGAGAGGGAACCAGAAGAACCAAGACGAAAATACAATAGCAAAAGGTCTTATTTATAGAGAACTAGTAGCTTAGGGTTTACAGAAATGAGTACATGACATAAAAATTCACTTCCGGGCCCACTTGGTGTGTGCTTGGGCTGAGCATTGAAGCATTTTCGTGTAGAGACTTTTCTTGGAGTTAAACGCCAGCTTTTGTGCCAGTTTGGGCGTTTAACTCCCACTTTTGTGCCAGTTCCGGCGTTTAACGCCGGGCAGTCTTGAGCTGATTTGGAACGCCGGTTTGGGCCATCAAATCTCGAGCAAAGTGTGGATTATTATATATTGCTGGAAAGCCCAGGATGTCTACTTTCCAAAGCAATTGAGAGCGCGCCAATTGGGCTTCTGTAGCTCCAGAAAATCCACTTAGAGTGCAGGGAGGTCAGAATCCAATAGCATCTGCGGTCCTTTTCAGCCTCTGAATCAGATTTTTGCTCAGGTCCCTCAATTTCAGCCAAAAAATACCTGAAATCACAGAAAAATACACAAACTCATAGTAAAGTCCAGAAAAGTGAATTTTAAATAAAAACTAATAGAAATATAATAAAAACTAACTAAAACATACTAAAAACATACTAAAAACAATGCCAAAAAGCGTATAAATTACCCGCTCATCACTAACCAAGGATTCAAATTAAGGACATTATTATTTTCTACTTAGAGTTAATGATGTGCTAAAGTAAAAAACAAATGGGTAAAATAGGCTCAATATTGGTTTGCAAAGGATAATGAAAGGTTAAGGCCATATGGGTATGTAAGCTAAGTGAAACAAAGACCTCAATCATATAGGTGCATGCATACATCAAACAATGAAAATATAGAATCAAGCAAGACAAAGATCACAATTTTAGAGAAAACAACACACAATCAATTAGGCTCAAAATCACACGGGTTTTTTTGTGTGTTCGAGCTCTAAAACCATGTTCCAAATTAAATATCTTCAAGCAAGTTCAACAAAATTTTAGTTTAAATTAGTGAAATGCTATAAAATGTTTCTTGAAAAAGGAAATATTACTTCAACCAAGTAGTTGGTAAAATATGCACAAAATCAAACAAACATGCAATCAAACATGCAAATGCAACCACTAACTACAAAGAAGAATAAAAAAATTGGTGTTGAAAAGAAAGTGACTAACCCACGAAAGTCGGTATCGACCTCACCACACTTAAAGATTGTACCACCCTCGATGCATGCAAAGATGGGCAAGTGGACGAGTTGCGACAACTGATGCACTCTCTCCAAAGAGTATACAGCGGGACTTGTTTGCTCCATTTAGAAGTGTTTTGGTTACCTTCTTGGTGGCCATCCTGAAAGAAGAGGAAAAGGAAGAAGAGTAACCCACAAACAAAGATATGAAAATAAATAAAATATGGGTGGGTTAATGCCAAATAATAATGAGGTTCTCAACTACATGGTAGCTACAACATGTAAGTGAGAAAGCAATAGAAGTAAGGGGCATATTAATAGTGCAAAAATTACAATAATGGGAGAGATAGAGTGGGTAATGAAAGACAATATAAGTTCATATCAATGCCAAAAGAATACAAGTATTATAAAAGATTAGCATTGATATCTAAATAATATCACCCAACAAAACACGGCACTGAGCAACAAAATAATGTAAGAAAAGATGCACAGTTGAAGAAGAACATTTAACACCAGTGATAAAAAAAGAAAATTAGAAAAGAAGATAAAAACATGAACAAAGTTAAAATGCAATGAAGGAAAGTATGCAAATGCTATATGTAAAAGAGAAGGAAAGAGAATAAGGATGAGAAGGGAGGAGAAGAAAGTGAGAAAGGAAGAGGATAGAAGAAAAGGAGAGAAGAAAGAAGGAGAGAGGAGTCTATGAATCGATGTGTAAGCGTCGCCCACGCGTACGCGTGGGTGAGCAGAAATTAATATGACGCGTATGCGTGACAAGTCGTTGTGCTAGACGCACAACTCCAGTCTCATGCCCGCGCAACTCTCGAGTCAAAACATCATTTTACGCCAATTTTCCATCCACACGTACGTGTCGCTGACGCTTACGCGTGGAGTAGCCAAATTTAAGGTGACGCGCACGTGTCACCCCACACGTGCGCCAGGCACCCTTCATGCGCAGTTCTAGCCCAACTCTCTGTAACTTTTTACTGAGAGCGAAACTCGCATCGACGCGGACGCGTGGGTTACGCGTACGCGTCACATCCCCCTTTTTTTCTTTTTTATTAATAATAATAAACCAACAATCTATGAAATCAATGGCAAACATTATTAAACAGGTAAAACCACAACTTAAACTAAATAAATCAAACAAACAATAAAAATGCAACTTATTACCAATATGAATAAAAAGAAAATTGAAAGAATTTACCATAGTGGGGTGTCTCCCACCTAGCACTTTTATTTAAAGTCCTTAAGTTGGACATTCGGTGAGCTCCTTGTCATGGTGGCTTGTGCTTGAACTCGTCTTGAAACTTCCACCATTGCTTGGACTTCCAATAAGCTCCAACATATCCGCGTGAATTCACCAAGCTTTGATGAAGTTCTTCACAAGTCCTGAGCTCCCAAAGTTGATCTTCTTGTATGCCGGGATTCCAAATCTTGTTTCTACACCCGTCCTTGAGTTGATCATCATTGTTCCAACCGGGTGGTAAGTAATATGAATTCTCAATGAGGTACCAAACTCTTCTCTTAGATCCAACCAAATGATCACTATCCCGACCCTTGCATCTAGCTCTTGAAATCTCAACCTTGATGAGCCTTGATTTACAACTCCAACCACTAAACATCATTCTCTTGCGCTTAATTCCACAAAGCTTTCTAAGTTGACCATCGGTTTCAAGAATACCATACTCAAGTGGGATAGTAAAGCGAATAGAGATAAGTTTTATCCACTCAAATGAAGTAGTAGATGGCCACCTAGGTAGAGAAGTTTCCAACGATCTCGATAGAGCATACTCAACTCCCGTCCACGCTTTTTGAAGGACTTCCACCTTTTGAAGCAATTTTTTCACTTCAAGTTCTTTCTCACTAGATTCATCCAACTCTTCTCCGTCACTCAAATCATAAATATGAGGTTGAGAGAGATCTACCTCAATGTTGCTTTCAATTTTTTCGGGAGAAGGCTCTTCGAACTCAAGGATTTCGCTTGTGGGTGCAAAGTCATTACTAGAAGGGCTTGATTCATGATCATCATCACCAAGGGAACTTCCTTCTTGATCTATTCCATCCAGTTCTTCATAAGGAACATTCCTCGGAAGTTATGCACTATCCTCCTTAACATCAATTTCAAGCTTCTTGGAGGAATACTCTACAAATCTAGATTCCCATGGAGGTTCAGCATCTCCTAAGTCTTCGACCACTTCTTCCTCTTCAACAATTATAGCTTCCTCTAGTTGTTCTAATACAAACTCACATTTCTCATTTTTCATCGGAGTTCCTAATCTCTCCTTCATGCTACGTTCTTCATTAGATTCTCCACATGTAGCCATGGGAGTTCCTTGAGTGTCCAAACATTGGGAAGCTAATCGATTTACTATCTCAGTCAAGGCATCCGTGAATTCTAGTACCTCATTTTTCATCTCCTCTTCCCCTTGATGGACAACACCAATGGTGTCATCCATTGGAGATTGGAGTGGATATGAGGGTTGAGTATTGGAGGTAAAGGATTGGTCCATGCGGGATATAAGAGCTTGGATTGAATTTTGAAGGTCTCTTTGTCCTTGAAGAAGAAGACCAAGAGTGTTGTCATCCAGTGGAGGTTGGGGTGGTTGGAAAGGTTTATCGCATGGGAAGAATGATTCATGATAGGAAGGTGGTTCATCTTGATAGGGATATGGAGGTGGTGCATCTTGATAACGATATGGAGATTGTGTATATTGAGGTGGTAGTTCTTGGGAATAACTGTGTTGGAATTGTGGTGGTTCTATATATGGTCCATATGGCTTAGAAGGCTCTTCGTATGGTGGATAGGGATTAGGGTCATATGGGGGTGTTTGGTAACATGGGACTTGTGAGTATGGTGGTTCAAAACTATGTTGAAGAAGGAGTTCATAGGTATATTGTGGTGGGTATTGATTATCACGAAGAAGTCCACCATAACCATTGTCTTGGTATGCATCATGGAACGGTTGTTGATAGTACATTGGAGGTGGTTATTGCCAAGAGGGTTGATCAAATCCTTGTGGCTCCTCTCATCTTTGATTGTCCCATCCTTGATGCACGCGCCTTCATTGTAATCTCCACTTTCTACAACATAATCATAACCACACTCGTAGCCAAAGGGGTGAGAATTCATAGTAAAAAAAGAAAATAAAAACAAAAACTAATAAGAAATAATGAAAATAAACTCCTAAAACTAGAAACAACTAACAAAGAAACGAAAAGAAAAAAATATTCACAATATTCACAATAATCAATAATAAGGCACACATTTGCAATTTTCCGGCAACGGCGCCATTTTGATGAATCAATTTTTGACGGTTTAAAATTTCACAAATAAATTCTTGTTGCAAGTATAGTTTCTAAACCAACTAAAATCCTTTCATACAAAAAATTGTTTGTCACAAGTAACAAACCCAATAAAAATAAACTGAAGTGTTAAAACTCGGGTCGTCTCTCAAGGAATCGCAGGGAAGTGTACTTATAATTGGTTATGAGATTGTATCTTTTTTGGTTTTTAATTGTTGAACAAGGAATGTAAATGACAAGAAGATAAACTAATAATTAAGAAAAGTCCTAGCAAAGATTGATAATTATAATTTCTATCCCTATTATCATAGTCACTTGTGATGGTAATTGCCTTTTGCTATCAGTTGGTTAACCTCTAACAAGGAAGGAAGGTTAAGTGAGTAAAGTTAACTTAAGTTCACAAGTCCTAGTCAAAGACTAGTGTTAGTAAAGCTCAATCCAACTAGCAAGTTTCAATCACCAACCAATAAGAGACTTTGACAATTCAAGGGTCTCTAATTACTCAATCTAAGCTAAGAACATAAAAAGCTAATTTAAAATCCAACCAAGCATTTTGTCAAACACTTGGAAGGCACAAAATAAAAACATAGAAAAATAATAAGACATAATAAAATCTAAGATACCCAATTGCAAGACAACAATGACAAATGAAGAGAGAAGCAATAAATATGAAATACCTCAAATTGCATTAATAAGAAATTGAATCTAACATGAAGTTCATGAACCTAATTGGGGAAATAAACAAATCAACAAGAGAAATAAATAAACCAAAGTACTAGAACAATTAAAGTAGAAGAAACCAAAATTGAAGCAAGGTAGAATTTTGAAATTGAGAAGAAATAAATCTAAAAACCTAAAACCTAGAGAGAGGAGAGAGCCTCTCTCTCTCTAGAAAACTACATCTAAACCTAAAAGTATGTGAATGAGAAATTAATCCTTGATTCCTCCACTCTGCAGCCTCTAATCGGTGTTTTTGGGCTTGAAACTTGATCCAAATCAGCCCAGAAATTGCCCCCAGCGATTTCTGATACGTACAGCACGTGGTTCCGTCACGCATATGCGTCGCCCACGCGTACGTATCGCTTGTCTGTCGCACTATCTACACGTACACATCACCTAACAGCAAGGCAACTTTGGCAAAATGCATATCATTTCAAAGCCCCGGATGTTAGCTTTCCAACGCAACTAAAACCGCCTCATTCGGACCTCTGTAGCTCAAGTTATGATCGATTTAGTACGAAGAGGTCAGGCTTGACAGCTTGCAATTCCTTCAATTTCTTGTATTCCTTCCACTTTTGCATGCTTTCTTTCCATCCTCTAAGCCATTCCTGCCCTATAAATCCTGAAATCACTTAACACACATATCAAGGCATCAAATGGTAATAAGAGAGGATTAAAATTATCAAATTTAAGGCCAAAGAAGCATGTTTTCAATCATAGCACAAAATTAGGAAGGAAAATATAAAACATGCAAATTCTATGAATAAGTGTGAGAATATAGTAAGCACAAGATAAACCGTAAAATAGCAGTTTATCAAGAAACAAGCTCCTCCATGGAAGAAACAAGCTCCAGGTGGACGGTCCTCGATGGTGATGATGGCTAGAGTCGTGGGAAGTGGTCGACGACGATGAAATAATAGCGAATGGTGGCGATGGGGCTGGCGGAGAGAGAGAAAGAGAAATGGGAGAGAAGTGAGGTTAATGATGTTGCTGAAATAAAAGGGAAGGGTTCACAAAATTGAACATAGGCTCAATTTTACCGGCGGATTTACCGTGGAAAAAAGGTGACCAAAACGGCGCATTTCATTTATTTACCTTACTGTCGAATTTTCCCCCCTAAATCCAACGGTAATGATTACGCCAAGTTTTTTCCCTCCAATTATTACTGGTGAATTTACCATCGAAAAACCAAATCTGACAGTAACTTTTTTACCCGTCAAATTTATTGCCAAACCCGCCAGTAAATCTGCCGGTAAACCCGCCGTTAACTTTTGATGGTAAATTCGATTATATTCAGCATTTTTCTTGTAATTTATTGTTCTAAAATGAGGGTTCCGAATCATAAGGTCGGTGGAGAATCTCTAACAAGGGTTGTGTAGCCCGAATCAAGTGGGGGTGAAGGAAGACGTCTGATGATGAGCAAAACCAAATGCTTAAGATACTGGTAAATGGACCAAATCGTTCAAGTAACACCATGGTTAGTGGATATCGTTCTCACGAGAATTAAATGATTGATCACGTAAATATGGAGTTAACATTCTAATTAGATCAAATAAAGATGGATTGATGAGGAGTTGTATCTTTGCCAAAACTTAAAAGTGCTTGAATACTAAATGCTAAAGAGCAGTAAACTCAAATGTTGATTGAGAGAAGTCAATAATGATGAATGTCATGAGCTTCGGAGATGTTTAAGCCCTAGAAAAATCAAACCTTATTTACCTATTCTAAGGCATGTAGAGATCTTTTTATGACGAACCTTAATTAACTAATTTCCAATGTCTTGGCCCCTCAGTTTCTCCTCAATTAACCAACTACCAATGTCTTGGTCAATCAATTAATTGAAGATGTTAAGTACAAATCCAATTCAAATCCTCATAAGATTCAAAAGTAGTCCTTAGTTCGGATTATATTTCACATTTCCATGCTATTCCTGTCCGATTGAATCTTTATAAGAAATCACAATTTTCAAAAGTTGTTCTAATTCGAATTATATATCACGTAATCAAATTTATAGTGACTGAAAATTATGTATTGTCGTATACTAATTGAAACACTATGTCTAGTCGAATTCAAAGAGTCGTGTGAAAGAGCTTTTAAACATAATTCAGATATTAGTTTTGTCGAAACAATAAACAAATTCAAAACGGGATTAGCTTACCTTTTGATACTACTAATCCTATAAGAATGAAGAACGAATAACTCAATCATAAAACAAATCAATGCAATACTTTAAAATAAAATAAAAATTAGATTAATGAATCATAGAAATATAAACAGAGCTCCTAACGCTTCGACAGAAGGATTAGTTACTCATGGAGAATGAAAAACAATGAAATGAAGCTGTGCAAAGGAAACTGGATGCTGATAAGTGGACATCTTATACCCTTTTCATAGCATTTTCTTAGTATTTTTAAGCAAATTTTATTAAGTTTTGGTATGTTTTAGTGCAAAAATCACCTTTTGGATGCTATTTTGAGTTTTTGTGTTTTTTCTATGATTTTATGGGATTTTTGGGCGAAATTGGCAAGATTGACAAAGTCTTGTTAAGAGATAAATAAAGGATAGCAGATGTTGTCAAATCCTGACCTCCTTGCATTCCAAAGAGCTTATCTTAAGTTACAGAGGTCCAATTGATGCAGTCTTAGCAGTGTTGGAAAGCTAACTTCCAAAGTTTTCCAGTAATATATAATAGTTGATACTTCTCTTCCAGAATTATGCCCAAAAGTGGCATTGAACGTCTACATCTGGAGTTCAACGCCCAAGAAGGACCAGCCTCCAGCGATGAATGCCCAAAACTGGCATTCAACGCCAGCTAGTGAGTAGAGAGCAGCAAGTTTGTCCCCTAACTGGCGTTCAACACCCATTCTCCAAGTTGGACACTAGGTTTGGACGAAGCACATGACTAAAGTGGGCCCAAAGTAGATTTTAGCACTCCTTAGCTTAGTGTCTCTTATCCTAGTACTTTTTAATTTTAAATTAACATCTTTTAGGGTTAGTATCTCCTATTTAAAGAGGAGATCACTTAGTTTTATGCATCACTTTTTACTATCAGATACATCTAAGTTTTCTCTGTAAATTATGAACAACTAAACATCCTAGGTTAAGGTTAAGAGCTCTGCTTATTCTCATGGATTAATAATATTAATTTTTCTATTTTAATATATGTTTGATTCCATTCTATGATGTATTATCGTTCTTCATCTAATGAATTTGGGGTGGAACAGAAGTATGACCCCTTATTCTATATGGGTTCTTGTGAGTCTTTGACCGGATAGTATTGAGCTAAAGCTTGAGAATACATCTCCTAAACCAACAAGTTATCTGGGCTAATAGGGATATGTGACATATAATCTTGTTAGTTGTGGGTAGTTGATGAACAGATTTTTAAACCAAGCAATAATCCTTTCATACAAAAGATTGTTTATCACAAGTAACAAACCCCTAAATTTATAAACTGAAGTATTGAACCTCGGGTCATTCTCCCTAGGAATTACAATAAAGTGTCTTGTTATTGGTTAGAAATGTATTTGGGGTTTTGGATAAGAAGCATGAAAGTAAATGGCAATGAAAATAAACTAACAACTATAAAAGGCTCTTGGCAAGGTATGAAAATTAGAAGTCCTATCCTAGTTATCCTTCTCAATTGTGATGAGAATTGTTCATTGCTACCACTTAGTTAACCCTTACTAAATAAAGGAAAGTCAAGTGGATGAATTGACTTGAGCCACAAGTCCTAGCCAACTCCCAAGGAAAGACTAGCTTTAGTGCACTCCAAACCAATTAGCAATCTCTCCAATTACCAATCAACAAAGGAATCAGATAACTCAAGTGTCACTAATTACTCTACCTAGGCCAAGAGGAACAAAATCTATATTATATCTAGAAGAGGCATTTCAACAAACACATAAAAGGCAATAAAAGTAAACAACATAAATTGCAAGAATTAAAGAGAGATCTAACTACAAAGGCAAGAGATCAACAATAGAAAAACAAAGAAGAACAATTATTATGAATTACCTCTTATTGAATTGAAAGAAAATGGAAGAAACAATAGTAGATCTACAACAAAGTATAAGAACAACATAAAGGATATTACAATAAAAGAATGGAAGAAGAATGAATGTAACAACAAGGAATTGAGAAGATAGAAGTAGAAGAAGATGAATTAAAATCTAGATCTAAGAACTAAACCTAATCCTAATCCTAATCCTAGAGAGAAGTGAGAGCTTCTCTCTCTAGAAACTACTTCTAAAACTAAACTATGACTAATGGTAACTAACTTCTAAAGTATGAGAGTATGTTCATTCCCCCTTCAATCCTTGGCTTAAATAGCATCAGAAATGAGTTGGATTGGACCCACAAGACTTCTAAAATCGCTGGCCACGTTTTGCTTTAAGTGAACCAGGTGGCAGCAACGGTGCGTGTGCGTACTATGCACGTATGCGTCACCATGCGTGGTTCAACCATAGCAAATCTTATATCGTTTCGAAGCCCCGGATGTTAGCTTTCCAACCCAACTGGAACCGCATCATTTGGACCTCTGTAGCTCAAGTTATGGTTGTTTAAGTGCGAAGAGGTTGGCTTGACAGCTTTCCGGTTCTTTCATTTCTTCATGAGTTCTCCAACTTTTCATGCTTTCTTTCTTCATTCCCTTGATCCAATCTTTGCCTCCTAAACCTTAAATCACTTAACAAACATATCAAGGCATCTAATGGAATCAAGGAGAATTAGATTTAGCTATTTTAAGTCCTAAAAAGCATGTTTTCACTCTTAAGCACAATTAAAGGAGAATATAAAAAACCATGCTAATTCATTGGGTAAATGTGAGAAAAGGTCTACAAAATACTCTAAATTCAATACAAGATAAATCATCAATTTGGGGTTTATCAGTAATTGAGTTTTTTGTGGCGCTAAGGCTAGAATATTGAGTTTCATTCTCCGATCCGAAAGATCTGACCTTGTCTGTGGCACTTTAAGTAGGATCAAGGGAGAGTAGATTGCGTGAGCTTCATCTTCGTTCATATTAAATAACCACTGACAACGGCGTTTGATGTGAATTAGAGGAGATTAACTGATTACGAACCATGGCATTAATCACTTACAACTTTGCCATAGAATGAATCATTCATTGTTAAAGTAGTCAGTAAGAAGTACTAATCTGGAAAGATAAAGCATCTTTACAGCCTTAACTGATTTCTCATTATTGTGTCTACGTCAATTCGTTACTGCTTTCTTTACTATTTTGTTTTATGCGCCTACAACAACAACCACTCTCTTTCTATTCACCTGACTAAGATCTGCAAGATAACCATTGCTTGCTCAATCCAACAATCCTCTTGGGATCGACCCTCACTCACCTAAGGTATTAATTGGACAACCCAGTACACTTGCCGGTAAAGTGGTGCGAGTTCAATTTTGTGCATCAGATGTCCTCTCTATGAATGTCATTCGAACTAAAAATGGGCACCTACAATATAACAATAAATACTTCAGGGATGTGTTGACATTTGACTCCATGTATAGGTAAAACTTGTATAACAGGACCTTGGTAATATTTTTGGATACCAACCACCATAAATAGACTATTATTTTTGGATCTGCTTTGCTAGAGGATGAGAAGATTCCATCCTACAAATGGTTGTTGAGTAGCTTCCTGAAGCTAATAAAGCACAAGAAACCCAAAGTGGTTGTCACAGATTTTGATAAATCCATTCAAGAGGCTATTAGAAGTGAATTTCCGAATGCGACACAAAAACTGTGCACCTAGCATCTTTCTCAGAGTGTTGTTGTGAATATTAAGGACAAAGAGTTTTGTGTTGCATTTAAGACAACCATGAATGGTAATTTTGATGTGGAAGAGTTCAACAATTATTGTGTGGTTATGGTGGTGCCATTCGGTCTAGAGTATAATGATTGGGTTGCAAAGACATACATAAAAAGAGATATGTGAGCAAATACTTACTTGGGTGGAAGTTTTGTATTGGTATTCAAACTACTTTTCGGTGTGAGAGTAGTATTCATCGCTGAAGAAATTTATCAAGTCTGGAGATTGCTTACTTAAGTTGGTTGGGAACCTAGATCGGGTAATCAAAGATTATTGAAATAATAAATTCATTATAGATTATAAGATACTACTCAGATCCGATGATGACTACAATTGTCAAAACCTTGGAAATTTCTTCGAGTCAGTTGTACACAAGAGAGATATTCTATAAAAAGGAAAAACAGATCGAAGGGGTTACCGCCTTGTTAGTTTTGCACAAGGACAGTATTGGTAGCATCGAGAATTTCATATTGAGAAAGTTTTAAAGCCCCAATATGTGTACTCGGTGTTGTTGGATAGAGGTTGTGATAAGTATGCATGCTCTTGTAAGTTGTGGGAGAGATTAAAGATTCATTGCTTCCATATATTTTGTGTCCTTAAAGAACTAGAGAAAGAAGAGCTGCCCAGTCGATTGGTGCTATGTAAGCGGTGTAAAGATGCCAAAGTAGTTGATAGTAATAGTAAAGATGCGCCACTGGATCCTAAGGAAGGATTTCACATTAGATACGGTACATTGTGGAGTATCTGCTTGTCGATGTATTTTTCAGCTACGTAAGCCTCTAAAACATACGACACTGTCATGACGGAAGTTGCTAGAATGTCGAAGCATTTTGAATCTTTTTTTGTCATACAACAAAAGAGTTATTGTGTCCAAGACGTGGCAGATCGGTCTCACATCTTCGACCCAAAGGTTATTTGGTCGAAGGGTGCACCCCGTGAGAGCACAAATACCAATAACGGGAGACGTTGTAAATAGTGCCTTGATTCGGCCATAACAGAAGAAATTACGTCGCCACCGACGACAATGCAAATGATGAGGTTAGCATTTGTTGGTGAATTTTGGAGATTATGGTGTATTGTATTCCCTCATGTGGTCATACATCATATTGTCACTTGTTACTTAGTCGATGATATTTAAAGTGCGTTATTGTTAACAATTGGTGTACGTTGATATCACGAGCCGATATTATTTTGCAGGACAACGGACTCGGCCATAAGCGAGTTTAGTCATTTAGAAAGAGGCCACGAAGAACCTAGGTGGATGGACGCGACTGCCTGTGAATAAAATGTTCAGCTAATTAGGATAAAATTATATGGTTTTTTATTTGCTTGTCCATTTTCATGATTCTAGTTGTGTTGCTATGTCAAACGGTATTAAGGTAGGTTATTGTGACATGAATGTTGATTAATGTGTTGCTTATGCTATGAATATAAGACTCGTTTGAACAAAAAATTGTGACTTGGGATACAATTGACTCTATTCGTGTAGTGTTTTTTTAATCAGTTTTCTAGATTAATCTTTGAATACTGTTCCTTTAGGATGAAGGGCTTGTGATGGATAGCGATGAGTATTATTTAGTTTCAGTTGAGAGCATGCACAAGACTCAGGAGCCTTATGCATTTCTTAATATGTTATGAGTTTAGGGTGATATAACATGCATATATTATTCAAAGTTGAAAACTAATATAACAGATAATTGGAGTGCATAAGATTGTGAGTGAGAACATGATATTTTTAATCCCTCCTTTTTTTGTCATTGTTACAACCTTGTTCTCAAGAAATTTAGACTTTTTACAACCTTTTATAACTTGTTTCAAATGACTTTATCTAAGTAATTACTTGGAGAGCACTTCATATAAATCGTGCTACAATATTTCACCATGAGAAATTAAAACTTTGTAGTAAAAAATAATTCAAGTATATCTACGGACATAATTGGAAGCCATGAGATTGGTTTTTTAAATAAAGGCATAATATGCATTAAACATAAGTTTCTGTGATAGTAGATAATCCGCATAACATAATAAGCATAATATGGTAGGCAGGCCGATCATAACATTGTTAAGTCACAAATTGAATATACTAATTAGATTACAAAATAATGCTATAGATATATCAGAATAGGAAAAAAGTTCTTTGGTTATAAGCCATGGTCGTCTTCAACTTGACAAAATGAACAATCGAGTTGGTTACGCCTTCGTATACATTGATATGTTTTGTTGTTTCTTACATATTGGTCTGCCTAAAAAAAGGTTTCTTTCGCAAAGTATGTTTTCAAGGTTGCTCTTATGAAGCAACTGAGAAACTCCTCCAGTATTCCAAAGTTGGCTTAATAGTTTTCATTCTATGATCATTGTGATACTTTATTACCATGTCGATTGCAAGGCACATCCTGCTGTAGTTGGTGACAATATGAAATGGCTAGAATATTGTCAGCACACTTATAGAAGTATAAAAAATTATGCAATGTAAGTCTATATGTAAATTTATTGTAAGGGTTTAGGCACCTAATGTTAGTTTACATGTAAGGGTTTAAGCAATTCAAATTATACGTCAACAACGTAGTCATATAACAAGTGATACATGATCATCCACTATGCTACAAAAACACCACACATTTGTTGCTATAACGTTATGCTCTTAATCGAAAAAAAAGATTTAATAAGTACCTAATCAGATTTCAAGGATTGTTGACCAATTGTAATATGGTTACAATTGCAAGCAGGGCATAAAATTTCTTTTGGTTGAGACTAAATATGTTATCTTTATAGAAGTTGTTCAATAACCTTGGGCTCTTTAATTGAAAACTCACTGCATTCAATTTTATCGTTGTTTGCATTAGTGTACCAAGTAGAGTCATCCAAAAGATCATCCATAAAGATTGTCGATGGCATAGTTAGAGTTAGTTTTTGTCAGCCGTATCTTCAAATATAAAATTACACAGAAACAATAAACAATACTAGTTTAGTTGGATTTCAATTGGTAATACATTCAATGCTACTTAAGTGGCCATATTTTTTTAACATTCATGAATAATTTTTAGCAGCATTTTCTAATATCTACAGTAACACAAAACCAATAATGAATCTAGAATATGTATTATATATTAGAAGACTTTCATGGTACACACCCCAAAAATTACTATGAATAGGCTTATAATTCAACAACTTATAAATGACAACTATAACAATAGCAAAGGAGTCTCAATTTAAAATTAGATAATAATGTCAAATACATAGAAAAATATATATATTTTACAAATATATATTTGTTATAATAAATATACAGTTACGCTAATATTTCTTTATACGTACTATTATTATAATCAATAGGATTCTTTAACAGATCTCATACTAGGATAGCCATAATGTGAACATAAATTTATGAAAAACTATCTTTTCATAAAGAAACTCATACAAACACAGAGGACGTGGAAAAAATTTACAAGTAGGGTTTGAAAAAGTTTAAATCATTCTTTAGCAATAATATTTATAAATATATATTAACTACATTTTGTCATATGAAAATTTTAAATTGTTATTGTTTTCTTCGATTTAAATTATAGTTTTTGCTAATAGTTATGTTAGCTAAAATCTATTTACAACTCATAATAGCATATGTGCCCCATTTGGGGTAGGGATGTAGCACACAACATAAACTATGATGCCATTTTGTAAATTTATTTATAAATCAAAGTAAATTTATTTGACTATAAAAATATTAAATAAAATCGAACGTTTATCTGTATAAATGCAAAAAAGTAATCTTTGACTTGGCTATGCAGGACCTCAGCGAGTCAAAAGAAACCAGCTCTCCTCGTGCAAGGTCAACGATGATAAGAGACCAATAGTTATCACACCACATGGGGCATTAAATCTGTCTCGGATAAGGAAAACACAATGTATATTCACTTATAAGCTATGTTCATGTAAACGCAACGTACAATCATAAATGCATATGTAAATACCTTTAGGAGTTAGGATTTCGTCGACATACCCCATGAAATCCTTTCTTATGGCAGAAATGCTTGTCTGCGGTATAGGACCTCGTCCAATTGCTATTTGTTGCAGAATAAAAATGTTACAATACGGTCAGTGTATTCGTTAGTTAAAACCCTCATCCGTTATAAGCATTTGACATTTTTGAATTTAACTTTAACGAATAGGATGAATAGTATGATACATTCCGGGATAATGTTACTAATCGCAAAGATCATCGGAAGAAACTATTGTAGCCTTGTGGAGTCTAGAGCAAGCATCCTTGCTAGCAGAATGAATACCTGTGTAATGCAGCAGACGAACATTAAAATCAAAGCTTCGTGTCCTACAAAATAATTGGCAATCGAATTAGATTCATTAATCATGACAGTGTTACATACTCATACAAGTGTATTGTGCAAAATAAAGATGAAAATAATTCTCTTTAAGGTAAACTTGCTCTTGATCCAAGGTGGTATTGATGATGTAAGCTGTAGCAACTAGGTGCAATCCATTTCTCTCCATATCCTGAGTTGGTTGAAAAATGACCGGCATACCCTGATCAATGAAGGCTATAGATGAAGTGTTTTGGAAATAATAAAAATTCACATTAAATGAAACCAATGCCAATATTACAACCAGGTTTTGAGTCAAACCTTGGGAATTTTGTTACCATTGTCTTTTGCCATAAAGCTACAATCTATATGCCGATGTTACATGAACTTTTGTTGAAGTGCTCGAACCCAAGCAATCTTTACGATCGTATTTATTACGTAAGAGATGTGAGGTTCGTGCCCTCAGGTAAAACCATCAATGCCAAAAATAGATTGCACTTTATCCTAAGACTAGACTTTGTTGTCGCAGTCTTGGATGAAGCATTTGAGTTAGCTTTGCCGCACGTGAACTTAAAGGATCTGTCTTCTGAGTTGCTCATATGATTTGATCATGGAATGTAGTTGGAGTCATTCTTTGTTGGTGTTGGTATTAGTCTTACGTTGTTTGTATGTTTGTAGCTTTAGCTTAGCCTTCTTAGTAGTTTTTTATTGTCGTTGTCACCCAGTTCTTGGAGCGAATGGTGTTCAGAGAATTATTTTTGGGAGATTCTTCTTTCCTACCTATGGCTTGGTGCAACATTACGAGCACATCCTGATTGATTTATATATCTCTGGTTTTCAATGATAGCTTTCAAATTATTTATCTGTTACTGAATCATCTCAACGTGTAAAGCCAAATTTGAGCCAACACCTACATTTCCAGGACGATAGGTGGCCTTGTTCCTAAGCAAAGAATTACTAGTTTTTTAAACACATGGCAATCGCAAACAAAATATTTTGTTCATCCACTACAACATATGCCAGACACATTCACATTTACAGCACGATGATTGAAGAAAATACCTCTACGACACCGCTAGGGTTAGAGCCTCGCTTAAGCATGGACTTTGGTGCAATTTTTGGTAAACATGCGTGGTTGCTACCAGTGCCTAAGCTTCTTTGTCTTTAGAGGAAACCACCACCGGGCCATCCAAGACCTCCATCTTACTTTCCATTGTGCAAGGAACTTGCATACATCCATCGTCGTCAGTAGTCCAGTTGACGGTTTAGAATACTCTAACAATGGTGAAAAAAGAGTGAGTTTGGGATGACATGAAGGTGGTCTAAAGGCAAAATTATTCGTGGATGTGAAGTCATCGTAGGTTACTCTGGTTTGTGATCTTGTGTTATGAATGAACCCTAACTAATGTTATACAATGGGATTAGGGTTTTGAGTAGATGGGACATCCAAGATGGCCGATTTGTGCTATAAGTAGAATGTTACAGAATATTTTTAGGCCCAATTCTATGTTTATTTTTTTTGTTTGGATGGATACCATTTGGATTATTATATGTTAGGACTCCAGTTTCATCTGTTTTTTTAAACTACATGTTAAGTTCGTTGTTTGTTCGTAGTTGAAAAATGTGAAAGTCCAAAAATTTTGAAATACACACAACAAAATGGGTTGTAAGATGACGTCATACTAGTCTGATTATAGAAAATGGTTTGAATATAAAGAAAATGTCATTGTTCATGAAAATCCCAAATCAAGATACAAATAACAATAAATAGTTTGTTTTTATTATGATTTTATCATTCAGAGGTCAAAAACACAGAAAATTAGTCAATTCTAGGTCAAGATATTGTCATCTCGAAGATATGGAATTTGAAATCTTTAGTGCCTACCATTTCATATATTGTGTGGACGGAGTACTAGCTATTCATATATCATAATTAATCCACAACAAAAATGCATTATTTTACTAGTTACTGTAGGTAGGAACAATTATACTGAAGGTTTAGAAATCATATATAGCAATAAGTGAAGTAGCATTGAAAAGGACAACACCATGTGTACAATACTAAGAGAATAAATTAGATGTTTAGAAAAATGGCTATGCGTTGTAGATATGCAGAGATGTAGCGTGCATGTAAATAAGAATGACCTAAATTGACTACTTTGACCATTGCCTTCGTGAATAATGTGAAAACTCTAACTATATCCTTTATCCTCCACTTGGCTCACTAAGGAAAAAAGCTTATAACATGGATCCCTAAGGCATCTTACTATTAGCATTCTTTCACAAATATAGATGATGCATAAAGCTAGACCATGTTACTGTGCACATAGTTTGTCATGTAATGGAATAAAAAGTCTTAGCATATGCAAATGACACATTCGTAAGCTACTTTCAACCTTTTCAATGATATAAATTTTGAGGCATTGTCACAAAAGGGACCACAAAGACAAGAACAAATGGGTAAGAGAAGTACCTATTAAGGGTCAATTTGGATTGGTGGCCAAGAATATATTTTCTGACGAAAAATTTTGTGGCCCAACAAATATATCCTTACAAGAGAGAATAAATCCAGCAATGTCATTGGAATGACGGTGGGCCTTTGCTTAACTTAGTTCACCCGCCATGGCCATAGGAAGCATGCATTAAAGATAAAATTTGTGTGAAATTGTGTGATTTTTATGACAAATGGATTGGACTTTGTGGGATCCATGACCAAAACCCATCAGACATTGACTGAAAACGTGATTTTAACTGGTTAAAAGAATTAATACATTGGTGTAAAAAAGAAGGAATAACGTGCTTTGTGTGACTAGAAAAAGCTTTAGTATAGGGTAATACTCTTGTCAAATCCTTCCACACATCTCATATCAAACTAAATACTTTACTTATAGCTGGACCAGTTTGCATGGTTTTATTAGTCTAATATGGTAAACCAAATTATAAAAACCATACTAAAAGGAACATAGAGATCCTTCTTCGGTGGCGTAACCAAATAAATGTTGTTTTAACCATTTTTCTCAACGTCTTTTCTAGTTTACACTTCACTTAAAATGACATGAATTTAAAATTTTTTTCTGTCTCATGATCATAGTTATCAGAACCGAACCGGTGATCGAACTAGTCAAGCAACTGCGTCACTGGGTTATTGGTTCAACCGGTGAGTTACTGGTTGAACCGATTGACTCGGTCTTATATAAATAAAAAATAAAAAATAGTAAAAATTTTAAAACTAAAATTTAAAATACATATTTTCACTAATATTTTAAGAATATCTAGCTATTCTAAAACAATATAAAACAGGAACAATAAGTATTTTGTTAATTTTATTCTATCATAAATATTTTTATTTTATTTTTATATTAAAATAACTATTATTTTCAAATTTTAATCATTTATTAATTAGTTTATATCTATTATACTATTATATACTACAAGTATTTATTAAAAAATAATATTAATATATTATATAATTATGAAAAGAAAAAATAAGTGAGTTTATAATTATTGTTAAATAAAAATATAATTAATTTAAGAATGAGTGAGTTTATAACTAAAATTAAAATAAATTAAATAGAAGTAAACTATTTGATATATATATATATATATATATATATATATATATATATATATATATATATATATATATATATTATAATTTGCGTATATATTTCTGAGAAACAAGACAGCTCAATGGCAAGAAAGGTTTTTATCTCACAAAAGACAGGGGTTTGGACCCCATATCACACATTTTGGGTAATTTTTACTTTCAAACAGTTCGGTTCACTAGTTTTTCGATCGAACCAGTCAGTCCGATCCGGTTTTAATAACTATGCTCATGATATAATTTTATTCAACATATGTGAGTGAACATTTTTTTACATCAATTTTCTAAGAAAGATAACATCGCATTATAAAGGTTCATAGTGAATTCCAACCTCGGAAAATCACCTATTCTTTCAACAATTGCATTCTCCCAAATAAATTATATGATTACCTAAATTACAACTTAAGAGAAAAAAATTATATGAGTATACTAATGATTGGACTCTTGACGGTTTAGAATTTCACAAATGAAAGCTCATTGTAAAAGTATAGTTTCTAAACCAACAATAGTCCTTTCATACAAAAATTTTGGTTGTCACAAAGAACAAACCCCAAATAAGAATTAACCAGAGTATTTGGACTCCGGGTCATCTCACGAGGAATTGCAATGAAGCGTATGATTATTGGCTATGAGGGGATAAAGGGGTTTGATTTGATGTTGGGGGCAAGAACTTAAATAGGCAAGAAAAGTAAATCAAGTAAGCAATTAAAGAAAGCAAGTAATAAAGAGAGACATTCATGGCAAGGGTTGAGATCATAGGCTTTCTATCCTAGTCATGCATTGATTAATTCATCTTATTTAGTCAACTCCAACAAACGGAAGAAGGTATAATGTCATCTTCACATAGGAAGAATGTCAAACAAGACTAATTAATCATGTCACAAATATAAACAAGAATTTATCTCATTACATCATCTCCAACATTGGAAGAAGGTATCATATTATCTTCCATGAGAGAAAGTCTAATAAGACTAGCTAATCTCAATCCAAAAGTCCTAATCAACTTACAAATTAAATTAGCAAAAGATTAGCGTCAATGGAAACAATATTAGCTAACAACTCTAGATCACCAACATGAGTTGGGTTTTTTATTACTCAAGATTGCCTAATTACTCTTTCCAAGCCAAGAATGCTCAAAATCTACTCTAAAGCCCAACCAAGCATTTTGTCAAACACTTGGTGGGTACAAATGGAAAGCATGGTAAAAATGCAAGAATAATAAATCTAACAACTACAAATTGCAAGAAAAGTAAATTCACCACTCAAATCAACAATAAAAGAACAACAAACATTAAATTGCATTAAAAGTAAACAAGATCCAACATGATTGTTCATAAACATAAAAGAGACATAAATGTAAAATTGACAAGAGAACTAAGAAGAATAGAGTAGTAGAAGCAAGAATTCATAGAAGAATTAAGATGAAAACATGAAATTGAACCTAGATCTAAGGATATTAACCTACCCTAACCTAATTCTAGAGAGAAGAGGGAGCTTCTCTCTCTAGAAACTAAACTACATGATGCTAACACTTCAAACATATGCTCCCCTTTTGCTCAAGCTTGAATTCTTCATGAAATAGCATTGGAAATGAGTTGGATTGGGCCCAAAATGAGCTAGAAATCGCTGGCCACGAGTTGCTTCTTAGTGAATCACGTGCATCATCGGCGCATCCGTGCAAAGTGCACGTGTGTGCCCCTATACGCGATGCAACATATGGTAAAATTTATATCATTTCGAAGCCCCGGATGTTAGCTTTCCGATGCAACTGGAACCGCCTCATTTGGACCTCTGTAGTTCCCCCACTTGCATGCTTTTCTCCTCACTTCTTCTATCCAATACTTGCCTTATGAACCTGAAATCTCTCAACAAACACATCAAGGTATCGAATGGAATTTAAAGTGAATTGAATTTATCTATTTTAAGGCCTAAAAAGCATGTTTTTACATTTAAGCATAAATTAAGGGAGAATTACAAAACCATGCTATTTCATTGAATAAATATGAGAAAATGTGATAAAATCCTCCAAATTAAGCACAAGATAAACCACGAAATCGGGGTTTATCAAATCTCCTCACACTTAAACTAAGCATGTCCTCATGCTAAAATCAAGAAAGAAGCAAAGAGACATCAACATTTATTCAATGCAAACTAACTACATGCAACCTATCTATATGCAATCTATCTATATGAATGCATCCACTTAGTCAAAATAAATCAATTTCTAAGAATACATATACAAGCACAAGGGCTAAAGTAATAGCAATCAAAGTAAACCCACAATTGAATTGAATCATTGAAAGATTTTTACAAACTCGCAAGAAAAGATGATCATGGATAGGGACATGTAATTGAGCAATCAAACCCTCACCGGATGTGTATCCGCTCTAGGCACTCAAGTGTATAGGGTTGATTCACTCAATTCTCCCCTAATCATGCTTTCCAAGATTTATTTTTCATCTAACAATCAACAATTATTTTATGCATGCATACAAATATCAAGAGGTCTTTCCCATAGGTTGTAATGGGGCTAGGGTCAAAGTGAGGATGCATATGGTCAAGTGAGCTAGAAATTTGAATCTTTGATTAACTTAAACTTCCCACCTAACCTATGACAACCTATATAATTCTAAACTAACCTAACTACCCATTCTTCACTTTTTTTTGCACACTCATGCATTCTCTTTTGATCACCACCCATATGCATTGACTTTTATTGAACCTTGCTTTGGGGCATTTTGTCCCTTTTTTTATTGCAATTCTTTGTCTTTCTTTTTCTATTCTTTTGATATATATATATATATATATATATATATATATATATATATATATATATATATATATATATATATATATATATATATATATAAGGTGTAGTCTATGGTGGCCACAAGTTTTGGTGCCTATAGTGGCTGTGGACTTCACAAAATGATATTTTCAACCAAATAAAATGAAAAATTGAAGCAGGTTTCAGTTTTATTAATAAATAATGACATGTTTATGAGTGTAAATAAAAGAAAAAATTAGACCATTTATCATATTTTTGACAAAAAATGATCTATCGTTTTCTCTCGTCGTCGGAAATGGAGTCGCTACCAATGCCCAAAATTTAAAAAATGATAGTATCTAAAAATACTTACATTACATTAATTTTTTTTCTCATGTTAATAAATAATTATTTATATCTTTTATTTTTAATTAAAATAATCATTTTATTCTGCAATAAAAATTTTGAAGTCTAAAGTTACTGTTATTAATTAAATTTTAATATTAGTAAAGTAAAATTTAAAATTATTAATTACAAAAAAAAAGTATAAGTAGATAATGAAAATATTAATGCAATATAAGTATTTTTAGATACTATCATTTTTTAAATTTTGGGCATTGGTAGCGACTTCATTTCCGACGACGAGAGAAAATGATAGATCATTTTTTTGTCAAGAAATATGATAAATGGTCTAATTTTTTCTTTTATTTACACTCATAAACATGTCATTATTTATTAATAGAACTGAAACGTGCTTTAATTTTCCATTTTATTTGGTTAAAAATATCATTTTGTAAGTTCATAGCCACCATAGGCACCAAAACTTGTGGCCATCATAGACTCTACCTATATATATATATATATATATATATATATATATATATATATATATATATTTCTTTATTTTATATTATTTTTTTCTTTTTGCAATAAAATATATACAAAAGTATCAATGCATATGCTTTTACATTCAATGCATGAGTATATACCCAATTTTCCAAAATATTGACAAAAATACAAAAATACACTTTCATCCCAACCAATGTTCCCAACTCTCCCAAACTTGAATGATAAGCACTCTCACTAGTCTAAGCTAATCAAAGATCCAAATAAAGACATTTATTGTTTTTCGCTTTAGGCTTGTAATGTGCTAAAATTAAGAACAAATGGGTTAAGCATAGGCTCAAGATTGGTTAACAATGGAAGATAAAAGGTAGGCTATTTGGGTAAGTGAGCTAATGAAACAATGGCCTCAATCATATAATGCATGTATACATAAAATAATGGACATATAGAATCAAACAAATCAAAGATTACAATCATAGAAAGAGAATAATGCACACAAGAATGAAAATAAGTGGTTATATGATCTAACCACACAATTAGGCTCGAATCTCACATGCTTGTGTTCTTAGCTCAAGAACATGATCCACAAAATATATAATTCAAGCAAGTTCTAAAAAAAATTTTTTAATCAATTGGGGTGCCCTATGGATAAAATTCTTGAAAAATTTCATGATTTTGACTAAGCGTAATATATACATATGCAAAATAAGAAAATACAACTAAAAATCCTAAAATGAAATGCAAAAGTGTTGGGATTAGAAACTTGTTACCCAAAAACGCCGAGTGGTCGTGTGACCTCCCCACACTTAAAAGTTTGCACCGTCTTCGGTGCACTCAAATATGAGCAAGGGGATACGGCGACTTTTTGAGTTGCTACCTTCAGCTGGTAGATCAACTGGTTGCTGCGTGTTCTACTCCCACTCCATTTTTGCTTGTGATTATTCATCCTGAACAATAGAAAACAGGATAGTAAGAAAAGTGAATGTGCAAGCAAGGAAGCGTAAATTGTTGGAACGAGGTAAATCACTAGAATGAAGTGAATGGATTAGTGTGAAATGATGAAAAATAGGGGTGTGGGTCCTAACTTGCATGCGGTTTAGAACTCACACCCTAGTATTTGAAAGCCATGTCACAATTGTACAAAAGAAGTATGCACTTCACTCATTCTAGTGTGCTTGAGATACTTTAAAAGACTTGTAGGTTAAGGCAACCAAACAAGTAGTGAAGAAGCATAAAAGCATTCAAGCAAAAATCAAGCAATTGTGAAATCGGATAGTGCATGGACATTGATTGATGTGTAAGTGAACTTAATGAACATAATGGTATATGAAACTTACACAATAATTAATGACACATATTGAAGTTGTTGCAACACCTAAGTGACATAGAGGTGAAACACATGGATGCTATGGAACTTAGGAAAAGGAAGATAGAAGTGAAAATCAATCGCATAGCAAGCATGGTCCACAAAGCTTTACAAAGCTCAAAAATATGTCACTAGGTAAGCTTTTGATCCAATTTCACAATTCTACAATCTCAATGCATGAAATAAGTGATGTAAATAAGGGTAAATCATAATCAAGCATCACCTAAAAAAATGCAATGATAATATATAATTGCCTAGCAATGGATGACGAATGCAGGTGGCCAAAACATGCACTTCAAAAGAGTTAAGAAGCTTAAAGGCAATGTAACATTCACTTGATGTTCACAAACATTAAGCATTAAGAACCCAAAACCAAGTGACAAAATATAACCTCAACAATAGAATCCAACAATGACAATTAACAACAATAATGTTAAACTAACATCCTATCAATAAGCAGTAGTAGTAAACAGTAAACAAGATTAGTAATCCAACACTTATAATGAGAAACAAAAATTAAACTAACTAACTAACTAAAAGAAATGGTGTTACATAATATTTGGTAGTGTTGGATGATGTTTGAAGGGTGGAAAGAAAAGAAGAGAAGAGAGTAGAAGGAAAGAAATGGGAAGAAGAGAAGAAAAGAAGATAAGTGGGACAGGGCAATCCACGCGTGCGCGTCATTGACGCGTGCGCGCAGAACGGTGAAATGGAAGCGACGCGTACGCGTGCAGTATGCATGTGCGTTGGTGGGTTATTTCGAGAGCGGCGCATCCGCGCAAGGTACGCGTGCGCGTGCCTTGGGGCACAAGGTTGGCACACTCCAGGCACAACTCTCGGGAAAATGTATGGAGGGTGAAAAAAATTCAATCCACGCGTACGCATACATGGCGCGTGCACGTGGATGGTTGAAAATACTTGGGTCACGCGTACGCGTAGAGTGCGCGTGCGCGTGGATGGTGCTCTGTTTTTCAAAATTTTTCTATGTTTTTGCACCAAACCAAGCATTCCAAACCTCCAAACAACTACCAAAACATCATAAAACCTTATTTAACCTACTAGACTCCCAATTAAATTCAACTAAGCAATCAAACAAGGAATTAAACCTATTTTACCAATATTTACAAAAAAAAAAGAAAATGAAAAGAATTTACCATGGTGGGGTGTCTCCCACCTAGCACTTTTGTTTATTGTCCTTAAGTTGGACTTATAGGGAGCTCTTCATCAAGGTGGCTTATGCTTATAACCATCTTGGAACATCCACCAATGCTTGGTTCTCCATTGTGCCCCAAGATTTCTTATTTGTTACACCAAATATTGATGGAGTTCTTCACAAGTGTGGGGCTCCCAAAGTTGATCTTCCTTGTGCAATCCGGGATTTCACACTTTGTTTTCACACCCGTCCTTGAGTTGATCATGGTGATTTTCTTCGGGTGGCAAGGGAGATGAATTCTTATGAAGGCACCAAACTACCCTCCTAGATCCATCTACTTGAGCAATACACCAATCCATGCTCTTCAATTTCGAGCTTTCAACCATAATGAGCCTAGACTTACAACGCAAACCACTAAACATCCTCCTCTTACGCTTAATTCCACAAAGCGCCCTAAGTTGGCCATCCGTCTCAAGCAAACCAAATTCAAGTGGGATAATAAAGCTAAGAGTTAGAAGTTTTACCCACTCAAATGAAGGATTAGATGACAACCTAGGTGGAGGAGTTTCCAACGGTCTTGACAAAGCATGCTCCACTCCCGTCCATCCTCTTCTAGAGGCTTCCACCACTTGGCAAGGTTCTTCAAGCTCTACCTCTTGCCAAGCTTCCTCAAGTTCACATTCTTCTTCACCAAATTCTTCTAGCTCTTCCCCATTACTCAAATCATAAATAGGAAGTTGAGTGAAATCTACCTCTTCATCAATTTCAAGTAAAGTGGGGAAGGGTTCTTCAAGCTCAAAGGGATCACATGTTGATTCGGAATCATCATAAATAGGAGGACCTATTGGTTGGAACACTTCTTCCAATTCTTCAATCACATTGTGTCTTGGAGGTTGTGCACTCTCCTCCTCAACATCAACTTCAAACTCCATGGAAGAAGGCTCTTCAAATTGTGATTCCTCTATGTACTCAACATATCCTAAGGTTCCAACCACTACTTCCTTTGGTTCAATCATCTCTACCTTCTCCTCTTGTTGCACTTCTTGCTTTAACTCTTCTTCTCCACCATGAAGATTCAAGTTCATTCCCTCACTAAGCTCCTTGGTTGCTTCTCCATATTCAACAATGGGAGTGCCTTGATCACATAGGCTTAGGAGGGATGAGACTATGTTGCCAACGGCTTCTACCATAATGGCCATTTTCTCTCTTAACTCCTCAAACTTCTTTGCATCCTCCTCTTATCGCCTTAAGAGATGAGATTCAAGATCTCTTAGTTCTAGCATGGGTGCTTCATCGGGAGGTGATGGTGGAAGAGAGGGTTCATTGTTTGAGGGAAGGTTGTTGTAATTGGAAGGTGGTTCATATTGGTGAAATTCTTGAGGTGGTATGTATGGATTTTGTGGTTCATGGGAGTATGGGTGTTGGAATGGTGGTGGCTCTAGATATGGTTCATATGGTGGTTGGTATGGTGGATATAGGTTAGGGTCATATGGAGGTGAATGGTGGTATGAGACTTGTGAGTATGGTGAAGGGCTATGTTGAGGAGTGGGATCATATGCATATGATGATTGTGGTTGACAACCACAATGAGAATCATCACATACATTAGATTGGTATGCATTAAGATTTGAATTGTACCCATAAGAAGCCGGAGGAGGTTGTTGCCAAGAAGGTTGTCCATAAGCTTGGGGCTCCTCCCACCTTTGATCTCCAAATCCTTGATGCACATCCTCATTGAAGCTTCCATCTCCTACAACATAGTTAGAATCACACTCATAACCAAAGTGAGGATACATAATGGAAAGAGAAAATAAAAACAAAAGCTAATAGAAAACAAGAGAAACAAAATTCTACAACTAGCAAATAAAGCAAAAAGCAAGATATTCACACTATTCACATATATACAATAACCAATAACATAATACCATTGCAATTCCCCGGCAACGGCGCCATTTTGATGATTGGACTCTTGACGGTTTAGAATTTCACAAATGAAAGCTCGTTGTAAAGTATAGTTTCTAAACCAACAATAGTCCTTTCATACAAAAATTTTGGTTGTCACAGAGAACAAACCCCAAATAAGAATTAACCAGAGTATTTGGACTCCGGGTCATCTCACGAGGAATTGCAATGAAGTGTATGATTATTGGCTATGAGGGGACAAGGGGGTTTGATTTGATGTTGGGGGCAAGAAATTAAATGGGCAAGAAAAGTAAATCAAGTAAGCAATTAAAGAAAGCAAGTAATAAAGAGAGACATTCATGGCAAAGGTTGAGATCATAGGCTTTCTATCCTAGTCATGCATTGATTAATTCATCTTATTTAGTCAACTCCAACAAACGGAAGAAGGTATAATGTCATCTTCACATAGGGAGAATGTCAAACAAGACTAATTAATCATGTCACAAATATAAACAAGAATTTATCTCATTACGTCATCTCCAACATTAGAAGAATGTATTATATTATCTTCCATGAGAGAAAGTCTAATAAGACTAGCTAATCTCAATCCAAAAGTCCTAATCAACTTACAAATTAAATTAGCAAAAGATTAGCGTCAATGGAAACAATATTAGCTAACAACTCTAGATCACCAACATGAGTTGGATTTTTTATGACTCAAGATTGCCTAATTACTCTTTCCAAGCCAAGAATGCTCAAAATCTACTCTAAAGCCTAACCAAACATTTTTTCAAACACTTGGTGGGTACAAATGGAAAGCATTATAAAAATGCAAGAATAATAAATCTAACAACTACAAATTGCAAGAAAAGTAAATTCACCACTCAAATCAATAATAAAAGAACAACACACATTAAATTGCATTAAAAGTAAACAAGATCCAACATGATTGTTCATAAACATAAGAGAGACATAGATGTAAAATTGACAAGAGAACTAAGAAGAATAGAGTAGTAGAAGCAAGAATTCATAGAAGAATTAAGATGAAAACATGAAATTGAACCTAGATCTAAGAGAGATTAACCTACCCTAACCTAATTCTAGAGAGAAGAGAGAGCTTCTCTCTCTAGAAACTAAACTACATGATGCTAACACTTTAAACAATTGCTCCCCCTTGCTGAAACTTGAATTCTACATGAAATAGCATTGGAAATGAGTTGGATTGGGCCCAAAATGAGCTAGAAATCGCTGGCCACGAGTTGCTTCTTAGTGAATCACGTGCATCATCGGTGCGTCCGTGCAAAGTGTTCGTGCGCGCCCCTATACGCGAAGCAACATATGGCAAAATTTATATCAATTTGAATCCCCAGATGTTAGCTTTCCAACACAACTAGAACCGCCTCATTTGGACCTCTGTAGCTCAAGTTATGATCGTTTGAGTGCGAAGAGGTCATACTTGACAGCTCTACGGTTCCTTCATTTCTTCATGAGTTCCCCCACTTGCATGCTTTTCTCCTCACTTCTTCTATCCAATACTTTCCTTATGAACCTGAAATCACTCAAAAAACACATCAAGACATCGAATGGAATTTAAAGTGAATTGAATTTAGCTATTTTAAGGTCTAAAAAGCATGTTTTTACATTTAAAGCATAAATTAAGGGAGAATTACAAAACCATGCTATTTCATTGAATAAATATGAGAAAAGGTGATAAAATCCCCCAATTTAAGCACAAGATAAACCATGAAATCGGGGTTTATCATATACTTAACAATAGTGTCAAAATACCATTTACCTATTGTTCACTAAAATTTTATTTTTGAGGGACTTATATGACTAAAAACTAAAAATACCATATCTCAAATTCATACGAAGCTGCAGCTTGGACATAATCTTTCGCAACGGAAAAATATATAGCTAATAAGAGATTATTGTATATGCAATTTCAATTGCTTTGGATATAGGGTCTTATACAAGTGCTCGTCTCAACTCATTTAGGATTGTCTTACAACATATAAAATTATGTCTTCGAATATCATTGCAGATAATGAAAATCAAATATAATACCAAATATAGTCTTCGAAATTTTGAAAGTTGTACCCTAATTTTATAATTTTTTTCTTTTATAATTTATAATAGAAAATTTATTTCCCAAAATAAATTAAAAGAAAATTATTTTTCCGGATCCACTATTTCGTTTTTCAAATTTCATAAAGTTTACCTAATTAATCATACAGGTATAATAATGCCATTATGTTGTTAGTTTAGCAATTTAAATTACATTGTCAATTTATATTATATTTATTTAAATTTTAAATTAAAAATTGAATAGTTCAAAACTTTATATTATGTGCATAAAATTGCATCAATTAAATAAATAAAAAGACTCCAACACGATCTGAATGTTATAGTAAAGTTATCAATGTCGACAAATCCATGGGCGTTATCAATGTCGACAAACCCATAGTCAAACTTTACACAATAGACAAATTCTAATATGTGATTATCAAGTTTTGAAACCACAATAACCGCTCGCACATCTATTATTAGCGAGCCTTATGAAAATCCAAATACAAAAAACTAGATTCAGAGAAATAATGTCTTTTTAACTTGTTTTTGGAATTGAAATTATTTTCTATTTTATGATAGAAACAAATCCCTTCATTTTATCGTATATTATTGAAGTAGCAGAAGTATTAGTTGGAGTTTGCAGTATTCAAATTATATTCTTATCCTATTTAAAGTATTAAGATACAAAGTATATATACCAACGATAAAAAATTTCTTTTAGCTCTACATGCTAACACAATAACGTGAGACAAATTATCCAAACCCTAAAATATAGAACACTATACCACATGCGCCGTAAATCCAAACACGATAACCCTAAATCCTGTGTCAATCCAACTTTAAATCATTATTGCTAATGGCTGGAAGAAATTTGGGATTACCTAATATTCCAGGCATATAGTAATAAAGATAAAATTTACACTATAATAGATATAAAACTTGCGATAAATGAATTTTTTTTAATAAAACAAAAGTAATATCAACCAATATCAATTTTGTGTAGTATAAGAAATAAAACCTGAAAATTTACTAACATTTGGTAGTGGCATTTATTTATTTTCGTATTTATCTTTTTTTTCACTATTACTTCTTGTCTTCTTACTTCTTCAAACTCCATTTTCCTACAATAAACTATGTTTTATCATGTATTTTTGCATTTTTCGATTCGTTTAACAACATAAGTATTTTTTTTAAATGGCATTCAAATTTAACAGTTTAAAATTATTTGGCGATTTCGCTGGTTGCATTGAAAAAAATTGAAAAATTCATTAAACTAATACTTAAAATAATTTGAAAAGAAATGTTTGAATTTGAAAATTTAAAAGATTAAAATAATTTTTTAAAATAAAATTTATTTAACTAGGTTAAAAAATGTGAAATATAAATTTAACTTTAAATCTTTAAGATACATCTGATGAGTTTGGAAAACTCTAATTTAAATTGATGATGATCAAACATTATTAAAATAATTAGTTGCAAAATTATCAATTTGATTTTAATTCATATGTGCTAATTAAATAATTTTGCTATGCAGATTTTGCTATTGAGCCGAATATAATAAGCCCATTGAAATATTTTTCTCAGCCTTGATATTAAATTGTTGTGATTATGGTGGCTGACATCATGGTTATGTTATTTGGGCCAGAAATTGTGATATAAGCCCAATTAGAATCTTTGCTACTAAGACCAAAGCTTGGTCCGAAACCAATATTGAAAGAAAGCAAAGTTCCATGCTTCCAACGGATCCCACTTTCAATTTGTGATGGATTTTAAATTCAATTAACTTGAATTTACTTGCATTGAAAACATGAAAGAGAACAAGAAAAGTGATTTGATGGCTTTAATGATGCTACACGTTACTCGGCAAACAAAGGACGTAGAAACTTAATTCACTTTCATTCTCTCTCTTAGTTTTATTGAAAGCAATTTTAATTTCTCTTTCTACTCTCTCTTCTCACTCTCGGTCACTTATCAGGAAAATATGGAAGCTATGGCAAGCTATCGTAGAAAAGAAAAAGCAAGTAATAAGACCATTGTAATGAAGGCAAGAAAAAGAAAATCTGAAGTGTAGTGTGACTAAGATCTTTACCACAAAAGGTAAGATGTGGTGAAGTAATCTTAAACTCTCCATACCAAAAATGGAAGAAGTTGATCTTGGTCAGAGGAAGAAGATCCTTAAGGGATGGCTTGTCTCAGCTTTTGATCAACTGCCACAGGAGGTAGCTACTGTAGCTACATGGAGAAGATGGAAAAGTTAGAGCAGAAGAAGCTGTTATCATCAAGAACTCATCAAGGGCTAGGAATCCTTCATGGAGTGCAAGTCAAGATGGATGGCTCGGATTGGTGAAGCTTGGTGTAAATGGAAGACACAAAGGTAATTGCATGTTGGATTTTACATTCGGTTATCTCTCCTCTCTCTCTCTGGTCAAACCAGTTTGTATGAAGAAGAAGAAGTTGGCTCGGTTCAAGAACTTCAATCTTGGAGGCTTTCCCTTCTATAAATAAAGGAGAATAGCCAGGACTTGAAGTAAGAAAAAGAGTGAAAGCACATTGTTCACATAGCTACCTAAGCTAACAGAAGTTCTTCTCCTTCAATATTTTCTATTTTATATTTTTCTGTTTAATTTTATCTGTCTTGAGTCTCACGAAGAAAGGCAAACAGTGAGGTTTGTAAGAAAAAGTCATAGAGCGGAAAAAGGCAGAGAGTGCAAAATTAAAAGAAAAAGCCATAGATGTCCTTAGAGGTCCTTTGTACATCTGTGTTGTGTTTCATGATTCTGTGGGATTTCTCTTGCAAGTTGGGTTAGCACTTAGCAGTTGAAAGCTTGGTAGTGACTAAGTCAAATTCAGTTTTGGGATTAGATTCTGGACTTGTCCCAGATAGGAAGGGTAGTTCCTAGGGAGACTGGATGTAGGCTGCATTGCATTTTGGAGCTGAACCAGGATATATCTTGGAGTAATTTTCTCTCTCTTCTACTCCATTTCTAATTCTGCTGCATAGGAGACAAAACTGAAAAATATCTCCTGGCTGGTCACGAGACAAAACGAAAAAGTCTCTTGGCTAGGCACGAGACAAAAACAAGAAATATCTCTTCAAGTGTTTTGAAGGACAACAAGAGTTACTAAGCAAAAAGAGGGGCTAAGATTCAACCCCCCATTCTCTTAGCCTTTAATAAACCATTAATTGGTATCAGAGCTTGGTCTCAAAGAGATCAAGCTTTGCAGCTTGGAGAAACGATCCAGATGGCAGAAAATAGTGGCTCAAATGTGGTGTCCTACAACTTGACAGAAGGACAGTCAAGCAATAGACCTCCTCTTTTCAATGGGAAAAACTACACCTATTGGAAGGAGAGAATGAAGATTTTTGTGCAAGCAGTGGACTACAGACTTTAGAAAATTATCCTGGATGGTCCTCAATTTCCAACCACCACAAGTGCAGAAGGAGTAATCTCTCTCAAACCTGAAGCAACCTGGACCGAAGAAGATAGAAAGAAGGTGGAGCTCAATGCCAAGGCTATCAATCTGCTCAACTGTGCTATCAGCTTCAAGGAATACCGATGGGTATCACGATGCACAACGGCAAAGGAAATCTGGGACAAACTTCAAATCACCCATGAAGGAACCACCATAGTGAAGAAGACCAGGATAGATATGTTAAACAGAGAGTATGAAATATTTGCAATGAAGGAAGGAGAATCTATTGATGAACTGTTCGAAAGATTCAACATCATCATTGTTAGCTAAGATGCTATGGGAATTACGTATCCTAATTCTGTGCTTGTGAGAAGAGTTTTGAGATGTCTCACAAAAGAGTGGAAAACTAAAGCATTAATCATATCTGAGAATAGTAGTCTAGATTCCATGACATATGATGACTTGAGAGGAAATTTACTTGCTTTTGAAAACACTTATTTGAAAAAAGATTAAAAAAAGAAAGGAATTGCTTTTACATCTGTTACTAACCCCCTGGATGATGAATCCAGTGATAATTCCTCTAAAAATGAATTTGTGTTGCTTGCCAAAAAATTCAGGAAAATGGTGAAGTTCAAGGAAAGAGGCAAGGGAAGCAGTTCAAGAAAACAAAAGAAAGATTTTAGCAAGGTGACATGCTACAACTGCAAAGAGACTGGGCATTTTAAATCTGATTGCCCTAAGTTGAAGAAGGAGGAAAAGCCAAAGAAAGGAAAGAAAAAGGGACTGATGGCTTTTTGGGATGACTTGAAAAATGACTCAGACGATGATGAAGATTCAGAGACCAAGTCCCAACAATGTCTCATGGCAGATCACATTGAACGGGTAGTTTTTCATAACCCTGACACTGAAGATCTTCATCTTATGATAGACCACCTTTTTGAAAAAATTAGATGCTTCTTGCTTGATAACCAAGATCCTGAATAGCAAATCACCATTCTTAAAGCTGAAAATAGTTTTCTTAAAGAAAAACTAAGGGAGGCTGAAACTACTGTTGAACTTGTTGAAGAAAACAAGTAGTTAAAAGCTCAACTTAGAAGCTGTGAAAGTGATCATTCTGTTATTGCATATGTAAACTGTTTTAAAGAAAATGAAGAGTTGCTGAAAAAGATCAAAAATCTTAAAAATGACTTAGCCAAGTTCACTCAAAGTTCTGAAAATTTAAATCAAATCTTTGCTAGTCAAAAACCTCTATATGATAAAGCTGGCTTGGGGTTTCACAAGAATTTCAAATCTGTTGAAAAACCTTATTTTGAAAATATAGCCTCATCTTCAAATGATACAAGGTTTCAAAACCCAACAAGCTTTAGCAAAACAGCAACTCCAAGATTTTGTAGACTATGTAACCGAAATGGTCACTTTCCCATTCAATGCTTTTTTGGTGAAAGAATGATTGGTGACAAAGTTTACAAAGTTGTTTTTGACTACAATGGCTTGAGACATAGGAGATAGTTTAACGTGAAAAGATCCAAGAAGATTTGGATACCTAAGGTCACTTGAGCTCATTTTGTAGGTTTGCCTAGCATTCAAGCGGAAGGAAAATATGTGGTATATGGACAGCGGATGCTCTAGGCATATGACCGAAAAGGTAACCTTCTTCATAAAGCTTGATGAGTATGATGGAGGGTTTGTCACTTTCGGTGATGATGGTAAAGGAAAAATAGTGGCCATTGGAAAAGTTAGTAAAAGTTTCTCATCTTCTATAAATGATGTTCTTCTTGTTGATAGCTTGAAACATAATTTACTAAGTGTTAGTCAATTGTGTGATCTAGGATTTGAAGTTGTTTTTAGAAAGTTTGTGTGCTTAGTTATTTGTGAAAAATCTGGGGATATTTTGTTTGAGGCTAAAAGGTGCAATAACGTGTATGGATTGACTCTTGAGGACTTGAAAAATCAAAAAGTGACATGTTTTACCTCTCTTGAATCTGAAAAATGGCTATGGCATAAGAAATTGGGTCATGCTAGCATGTACCAAATTTTTAAGCTAGTTAAGAAAAACTAGGTAAGAGGAATTCTAAATATTAAATTTGATAAAGATCCTACTTGTGATGCTTTTCAATTAGGCAAACAAGTAAAATCCTAACAAAAGATGGAATTTCAACCAAGAGGCCATTAGAGATGTTACACATTGATCTTTTTGGACCAATAAGAACTCAAAGTTTAGGAGGTAGACACTATGGATTAGTGGTGGTGGATGATTACTCTAGATTTGGTTGGGTACTTTTTCTTGCTCATAAAAATTATGCTTTTCATGATTTCTCAACTCTTTGCAAAAAAATTCAAAATGAAAAAGATTTAAAAGTTGCTCATTTAAGAAGTGATCACGAAAAGGAATTTGAAAACCAAGACTTTGAAAAATTCTGTGATGATTTTAGAATTGCTCATAACTTTTCATGCCCTAGAACACCTCAACAAAATGAAATTGTTGAAAGAAGGAATAGAAGCCTTCAAGAGATGACTAGGGCTATGTTATGTGAAAATGAGGTTCCAAAATTTCTATGGGCTGAAGCTGTAAATACAGCTTGTTATATTTTGAGTAGAACCATCATTAGAAAAGGGTTGAAGAAAACTCCTTATGAGCTATGGAAAGGAACCCCTCCTAATCTTAAGTATTTTCATGTTTTTGGATGTAAATGTTTTGTACTTAACAACAAAGAAAATCTTGGTAAATTTGATCCAAAATCTTATGAGGGGATGTTTGTTGGATACTCCACTACTAGCAAGGCTTATAGAATTTACCTCAAAGAACATAGAACAATAGAGGAATCCATACATGTATCTTTCTGTGATTCTAATTCAATTCCCAGTACTGTGATAGAAAATGATTCAGATTGTGAAGATGCTGTCAATAAAGAAATCAATGAAGAAAATCCCAAGTCTGTTCAAAATGAAGAATCTGTCTGTCCAATTTTGTCTCGTCAGAATGGAGGAGACATTTCTGTTTTGTCTCTTGAACAAGCAAGAGAAACTGGAACAGAATAACCCACGGAAGCTCATCAAAGCTCAACACACCTTCGAAAACTAAGGGAATGGAAGTCCATAAGGGGTTATCCTCATGACTTTATCATTGGTGATCCCTCACAAGGTGTAACAACAAGATCCTCATCCAAAAAGCAAACCAAACCAAGCAATCTTGCTCTCTTGTCACAAATGGAGCCCAACAATGTGAATCAAGCCCTTGAAGATTCCTCTTGGGTCAAAGCTATGCAAGAGGAGCTAGCTCAATTTGACAAAAATGAGGTTTGGACACTAGTACCTCATCCGGATGGTAAAAAGGTTACGGGTACTAAGTGGGTTTTTAAAAATAAACTTGGTGATGATGGAAAAGTTGTTCGTAACAAGGCTAGATTAGTGGCCCAAGGTTACGATCAAGAAGAAGGTATAGATTTTGATGAGTCTTTTGCTCCGGTAGCTAGAATGGAAGCAATTAGGTTGCTTCTTGCCTATGCTGCCCATAAGGGTTTTAAAATGTTTCAAATGGATTTTAAATGTGCTTTCCTTAATGGCTTTATTGATAGAGAAGTGTATGTGGCACAACCCCCCGGTTTTGAAAATAAAGAATTTCCAAGTTATGTTTTCAAACTTTCTAAGGCTCTTTATGATCTTAGGCAAGCTCCAAGAGCTTGGTATGAAAGGCTTAGTGCTTTCCTATTGTAAAATCACTTTCAAAGGGGTACCACCGACACAACTTTATTTATTAAAGCATATAATGATGATATTCTCCTAGTTCAAGTTTATGTGGATGATATTGTGTTTGGATCGGCCAATGAATCCTTGTGTGAAGAGTTTGGAAAACTAATGACTAGTGAGTTTGGAATGAGTTTAATGGGAGAGCTAACTTTCTTTCTTGGCCTCCAAGTTAAGCAAACTCCTAGTGGAACTTTTATTCACCAAGGAAAGTATGCTAAAGAATTTATAAAAAAATTTGGCCTAGAAAATTCCAAACTAATGGGAACACCAATGCATCCAAACACTAAACTTGAAAAGGATGATGATGGGAAAGATGTGGATGAAACAAGGTATAGAGGAATGATCGGATCACTTATGTATCTTACCTCCTCTAGACCAGATATTGTTCAAAGTGTGGGTATATGTTCAAGATTTCAATCCAACCCAAAAAAATCCCATCTTTCAGCCGTTAAATGCATCATTAGATACATTAACGGAACTAGTGATTATGGTCTATGGTATCCAAAATCTGATGATTTTTGTGCAGTAGGTTTTGTGATGCGGATTATGCGGGAGATCGGGTGGATAGAAGAAGCACATCGGGCATGTGTTGCTTCCTTGGAAGCTCACTCAACATGTGGTCAAGCAAGAAACAAGCCACAGTAGCTCTATCCACAGCCGAAGCTGAATATATCTCTGCCTCCGCTTGTTGTTCACAATTAATATGGTTAAAAACTTAATTAGAGGATTACAAATTAAAAATCAATAGTATACCCTTGTTTTGTGACAATATAAGTGCCATAAATATTTCAAAAAATCTGTTTTGCACTCAAGAACCAAGCACATTGAAATTAAATATCAGTTCATTAGAGAACATGTGCAAAAGGGAACTATTGATATTCAATTTATAAAATCCAAAGATCAACTTGCGAATATTTTTACTAAACCCTTGTGTGAAGACAGATTCTGTGCTTTGAGAAGTAGTTTGGGAATGATAGAATTATGTTCTGTTGATAACTTGTGAATTTTTTATTCTGTTTGTTTTTGTCTCGTAGAAAAACAGGAGACAAATTTCAGGCTATGATGAATGGGCCATGAGACAGGGAGAGACTGCGCTTACATTAATTATCTTGGGCCTAAAATCTCTTTGACCTTGGTCTGACCCGTTTCTGTTTGAGTTTGCCTTAATCATGATCTTGAAGGTTGTCTTATCAAAGGAAGAAGTTGTGTGTCAAATCAAATCTTTATCCTTCTCTCATCCCTTGATTCTAGGAACTAATCTTTCAGTTTTTAATTTTAAAATCTTTCCTTGTTAATAATCGTGCCTTTTAATGGTTAATAACTCCCTCCACACACTCTCTCTCCAATCAACATATAATGCATCCTTAACCTCCCTCCACTCACGACTCTCTTCGGCCCTCTCTTCATCTTCCCTCTCCCTTCACCCTCTTCATATCATGAAAAAGAAAGTTGCCCTAAGGAGGAGTAGCCGAACCCCCTTACCAAAAAGCCCTCCATTCTCAACCCCTCAAACTCATACACACATTCATATTCATTCCACATCTTTTTCATCCCATTCACCTCCATCCAAACAAACCGAAATGATGCGCAGAAAAGTGATAGCCCAGAAAACTTCAGCAAGGAAGAAGATTGGAAAGAACAAGGAACCAATCATGGAAAAAGAAGAAGCGAAGTCTCACACCTCCCCTCCTCCCTCACCAATGAAGAAGATAACCCCACATGCATCTGCCCGAAGTTCTCAGAAGACCAAAGGTTACGTGTTACGTAACACAAAGGAACCGCCAAACCTGGAATCCCTGGAATTTAAGAACAAATACAACAAAAGCCATTCTCACTTTGATCTAGGAAGGTTCAATTCTTGTGCATCCTATGAGTTCCACAACGACATGTTGAAGAAACGTCATCTCTGTGCTTCATATTTGGTGAACCTGGATGCTTTGGCTGCCAAAGGGATCAACTTTACCACTCCTTTTGAGAATATGAAGTGGACTCCTCTGTTCAAAATCCAAAAACCAGTATACCCTGCTTTGGTTTGAGAGTTTTACACAAACATGCGGCTAATTGATGGAGCTATTCATTCCTATGTGAAGAAGGTGTATATGACTCTGAACAGCGAGACAATAAGTGCTGCCCTGGGGTACGTTGATGAAGGACTAGCAGCCTACATGTCAGAAAAATGGGAATTACAAGTGGGAGTCACACTCCAGATTGCCTTGAATCAAACATGCGAGAATTACTCTGCTTTGGATGGTACAGTGCTCACTCACAAAGCTCTTGGACCTGAGAGAGCTCTTCTTCACCGAATCATCACTCACAGAGTGGTTCACGCAATAGAGTAACAGTTTCTGATACCCTTGTGCTCTTTGCTATCATTACTTCATCTCCTATTTCCTTTGCATACCTCATGATAAGGCATATATGGGACTATGTTAGAAGTACCAAAAAGGCAAACCTCCCCTATGGCATTTTTTTCACCTGCATCTTTGAACACTTCAATGTTGACTTAGTTAATGAAGAAGTAGAGAACAAAGTTTCATTTCTTAAGGGAGGAGGAGTTACAGGTACTGCAAAAGGCACCAAAGAGAAACGGTCAATGCCCTCTGACAGTGATCTTGAGAGCCACCCAGCTGAGCCATCCAAGGTGGAGGAATCAATTCGGAAAGTTCTCACTGAGTTCTCTAACATGTCCAACATGATGGTGCAATCGTACAAGGTTGCCCGCAAGCAAGCGTATGAAAACGAAAAAGTTTGGATGAAGTGCCAAGAAAGGGTGGGACTAATGCTGCAGAATTTTGAAGAGGAGATGGGGGCTGCTGAAAAGGATAAAGGATCTGAATTAGAATACAATCTGTCTGATGATTGATCACTATGTCTTTGGTTGATTTCTGGCTTTATTTGGCTTATTTTGATACTTTGTAGGCTATTATGGATACTTTAGACCTGTGATACTTTGTTATTTTGGTGCTGATAATATTTTGAATATTTTGTATACCACTGTCATTTTGTGTAGGTTTCCCCTTTAATGACAAAAGGGGGAGGAAAGCTGAAAAATTGAAAAGTTGCTTGAAAAGTGGCTAGAACTAAAAACAGGGGCTGAAATCAAGTTGGTTCATGATTACCCATGTACATGTGATGTTCTGATTGTGTTGCTCTATTTTATGTTTATTTTTTCATGACACTAATTTTGCAAGTTTATGGTAAGTTTGTTTAACCTCTGATAATTTTGTTTAATAACCTGCAAATTATACAGTTTGGATGATGACCTAAATTAGAAATAGTTTCATAGATTGTAAATTATTGTTTGGCAAATTGTTTTGGCAAGAAACTATTTTTACAAGAATTAGTTTGATCCAAAGTATATTGAGTTTTAAATATATGTTGAAAAGTACTCTGAAAGTACTCAAGCATGCTTTATTTTTTGATTGTTTTGTTTGAGCAGAAAATCATTTATATATGATAACAAGTCAATTTGTGTTTATCATGTTATTTCTGCTCATAAATCAAGCCATTCAACATCTCAAACTTAATATGTTGAATAACATAGTTACCTTAGGCTTGATAACATTTGTTACAAGTAAAGCTTCCCTTGGTAAAATAGCATACATTAAGGGGGAACCATGTAACAATTGGAAAGGAAGAAATCCAAGTATTCAAAGGGAGTACTCTAATCTTTGATTTCTTTCCATTTCAATTTTTAATAATGTTTGTCATCAAGAGGGAGATTGATGAGTTTGGAAAACTCTAATTTAAATTGATGATGATCAAATATTATTAAAATAATTAGTTGTAAAATTATTAATTTGATTTTAATTCATATGTGCTAATTAAATAATTTTGCTATGCAGATTTTGCTATTGGGCCGAAATATAACAAGCCCATTGGAATATTTTTCTCAGCCTTGATATTAAATTGTTGTGATTATGGTGGCTGAAATCATGGTTATGTTATTTGGGCCAGAAATTGTGATATAAGCCCAATTAGAATCTTTGCTACTAAGACTAAAGCTTGGTCCGAAACCATTATTGAAAGAAAGCAAAGTTCCATGCTTCCAACGGATCCCACTTTCAATTTGTGATGGATTTCAAATTCAATTAACTTGAATTTATTTGCATTGAAAACATGAAAGAGAAAGAGAAAAGTAATTTGATGGCTTTAATGATGCTACACGTTACTCAGCAAACAAAGGAAGTGGAAACTTAATTCACTTTCATTCTCTCTCGAAAGAAATTTTAATTTCTCTTTCAACTCTCTCTTCTCCCTCTCGGTCACTTCTCAGGAAAACATGGAAGCTATGGCAAGCTACCGTAGAGAAGAAGAAGCACGTAACAAGACCATTGTAATGATGGCAAGAAAAAGAAAATCTGAAGTGTGGTGTGGCTAAGATCTTTACCACAAAAGGTAAGATGTGGTGAAGTAATCTTAAGCTCTTCATACCAGAAATGGAAGAAGTTGATCTCGGTCAGAGGAAGAAGATCCTTAAGGGATGGCTTGTCTCAGCTTTTGATCAACTGCCATAGGAGGTAGCTATTGTAGCTACGTGGAGAAGATGCAGAAGTTAGAGCAGAAGAAGCTATCATCATCAAGAACTCATCAAGGGCTAGGGATCCTTCATGGAGTGCAAGTCAAGATGGATGGCTCGGATTGGTGAAGCTTGGTGTAAAGGGAAGACATAGAGATAATTGCATGTTGGGTTTTACATTCGGTTATCTCTCCTCTCTCTGGCCGAACCGGTTTGCATGAAGAATAAGAAGTTGGCTCGGTTCAAGAACTTCAATCTTGGAGGCTTCTCCTTCTATAAATAAGGGAGAACAACCAGGACTTGAAGTAAGGAAAAGAGTGAAAGCACAGTGTTCACATAGCTACCTAAGCTAACAGAAGTTCTTCTCCTTCAATGTTTTCTATTTTGTATTTTTCTATTTAATTTTGTCTGTCTTGAGTCTCATGAAAAAAGGCAAACAGTGAGGTTTGTAAGAAAAAGCCATAGAGCAGAAAAAGGCAGAGAGTACAAAATTAAAAACAAAAGCCATAGATATCATTAGAGGTCCTTTGTACATCTGTGTTGTGTTCTATGATTCTGTGAAAATTTCCTTGCAAGTTGGGTTAGCACTTAGCAGTTGAAAGCTTGGTAATGACCAAGTCAAGTTCAGTTTTAGGATTAGATTCTGGACTTGTCCCGGATAGGAAGGATAGTTCCTAGGGAGAATTGGTGTTTGTAATCAAAGATGATTATAGTGAAATTCCATCGTTGTTGTGATGGAGACTGGATGTAGGCTGCATTGCACTTTGCAGATGAACCAGGATATATCTTGGAGTAATTTTCTCTCTCTTCTACTCCATTTCTGATTCTGCTACATAGGAGACAAAACTAAAAAATATCTCCTGGCTGGTCACGAGACAAAACAAAAAAGTCTTTTGGCTAGGCACGAGACAAAAACAAGAAATATCTTTTCAAGTGTTCTGAAGGACAGCAAGAGTTACTAAGCAAAAAGAGGGGCTAAGATTCAACCCCCCTTCTCTTTGACACTAATAAACCATCAACCTCTAATAACAAACACTCTTAAATTCCTATTTATTAGGTATTTGTCATAAAAACTAAATTCACATCAGTTATTGTATCTTAAATAATAATAGAAACTAAGATTATCTTTTTCTTCTCCAATAGGAATGAAAAACTTGTATCTCTATTGTAGTACCATCTATTTAATTAATTAAAACACAAAAAAATTAGGTAATTATCAAACAAAATTTAGGATAAAAACCTTAAATAAATCAATGCCAACCCAAATTTACGCAAATCACACAAACAAAAAACGTTATGTGCATATCCCTAAAGGACATTTCTATGTAAATTGAAGTAGGCATACTCGATTTAGGTTCATTGATAGTAAATCAATATAGCCATATTCGATTTAGTAGCGTTTCATGCAAATCGAATCAAACTCATTCGATTTATGCATGTATAGTGAGGTGTACAGGGTTTCATTTCTTGGAAACTTGTGGAATTAGGCGAAGCTGTAGATATTATTGCGGGCAAATCGATTGGAGAACCTGGTACTCAACTAACATTAAGAACTTTTCATAGAGGTGGAGTATTCACAGGAGGTACTGCAGAACACGTGCAAGCTCCGTCTAATGAAAAAATAAGATTCAATCAAGAAAAGAAAGATCATTAGAAATCTCCAAAATTGATTTTCAATATCAAAATATATGAAATAACGGTTCCTTTGACTATCTTTATCCCTAACTAAAAGAATTTTATCATTAAATCGACACAGGGCAAGTCAATTTAGTATATATTCAGGAAGATATATAAATGGATGTAACTTAATTTACCAGGCCACAAATGTATATAAATAGCCATTGAATGTGAATTCCTCATCATAGTGATTTACAATGGCTAGTGATGAAAGTTTTTCAGTTTTGGTATAGATGATCGATTAAGAAAAAAATGCGTTCCAGAATTAAGTTTACTGATAAGAATCCGCTTAATATTTTCCTCAAACCTTCAATGAGTCTCACCAAGTTTTAGAATACTATAATCCGAAAACTGGGGCTGCAAGGCGTGAAATGGGTGGAGAAGTTATTCACTTATACTACAGAATTATGATTTCTATTTTGCGGGATGATGTGAAGTACGATTCATTCGTCATAGGCAACGATGAAGATTTGCAAGTTCTGTTCCATTATCATCGACAATTTTCGGAGGTGAGGACCCTGAGCTATTGGCCAAGCTTATGGATATGGTCTCTAGTTCAGGAGGTTCTAACCGGAATCCTCAGTCTTCAGCCATGGCAACCTGCTCTAGTTCGAGGCCTGTTGGTGCCTCTTTATCTCTGCTCGTGATTTAGCCCGAGGTAGCTTTGGTTGCCTCTCCGTCCTTTGCTGCTGATCTAAACTACACTCGTGACGGAGAAATGGGTGACAATGGTCCCTTCGGGGATGTTATGATGCTGATGGCCGGTATTCCTAATGTGGTACCGGAATCCTAACAGGGTGGAGCATCGAATGGTGTGGAAGATGTATTTCAGGATGAGGATGGTGATGATGTGGAGCCCGCCGCCATTGCCGATGATAGCGATGATGAGCTAGCAATGAGTACTCCAACTGGGGGTGGTGGAGCAACTATTTCAGGAACTCTGCAGTACCCCCGCACTTTTCAACTTTGGACTTGGATACAATGAGACAGTAGGGGGTACCTGGCGTGCTTGTCAGATTTGGGGCCAGATTCACACAGGTTACAAGAAGACAAGCTGAGTTCCAAGTTGTTCAGCAGTTTCAGAATAAAAAGGAGGTCGTGTTGAGCGTGAAAACTTATAGCATTCGATGTGGAATTGAGTATAAAGTTTTGGAATCCGATTATCGCAAGTACCATGGGAAGTGTAAGAAATTCGGCAACAGGTGTACATGGTTGATTCATATTAGTCTCCGCCAGCGCAGAGGTATTTTGAGAGGTAAAACGGTACAATAGATTGCATACTTGTCTGGCCACTTCAATATACAGTGATCACAGGAGGCTTGATTACCAAGTGATCTCGGCCTTCATACTGCCTATGATTAGAGCCGATGTTACCGTGTCGATCAAGGTATTATAGAATACGACAGAGACCCATTTTGGTTTTACACCGACTTACAAGAGGGTTTGGATGGCTAAGCAGAAGGTCGTGGTTCAGATTTATGAAGACTGGGAAAAGTCATATAATGAGTTGCTACGATGGGTGCTAGGTGTGCAAATGACGATGCTGGATAGTTTTGCGGTGTTAAGAACAAGTCCTGTGCGACTGGATGGCCAAGTCGATAAGTCACATGCTTATTTCCACCATCTTTTTTGGACATTTCCACTGTGTATCAAGGCCTTCCGACGTTGCAAGCCTCTGGTTAGTGTCAACGGAACCCACTTGTACGACAAATATGGTGGTACACTACTGGTTGCAATAGCTCAGGACGGCAATTCAAATATTATCCATGATGCATTCGCCCTTTTGGAGTGTGAGAATGCAGAGTTGAGGTCATTGATTCATGAGAATCTTATGTACTTTTCTTGGGTGTTTCTTAGGTGAAATTGATAGTTTTTGCTTGATAATTACGTGATTTATTATGATATTCTATTAGTATTTTGAGTGCTTTGATTTCTTGATAATTGTAGAAAAATAATAGAAAAAGAAGGAAAAAGCACAAACACAAAAAAAAAAAAAGCAAAGAAGACTTTTTGACACACTTTGAAGCTTCGAACATGCTTTAAGCCTTAGACCACACTTTTGAAAGCATGACCCCTAAAGCAAGCGTGGCCCCTGAAGCATGGCCCATGAAGCACACACAAAAGGAAGGCATGCGTTAAGTAATAAAGCATGCACACTAATTAATGAAGCCATTTAATGATGCATGAATCAAAGGAAGCTATGGCATAAGCCAATGAAGAATGAAGCATGCATGTAGCATTATGCATGTGGCGTTATTTGATTTATTAAGCAAAGCAAGGCATTTAATGCCAAGCAAGCATGAATGAACACCAATGAATAAAGGGTGGCATTTAACGCCACAAGGAATATGGGTTTGTGGAAACTACATGCCTTCGAGGCTTTCATTTGAACAATTTTTATGGGCATGTAACGCTTCTTACTGGTGTGTCACACGCCAAGGCCTCACTCCCAGGACCGTGTATGATTCAGTGGTATTCCACACACCGCAGGCCGGTATTACACGTTGGGCCAAGAAAAGTACATAAGATTCTCATGCATCGATGACCACAACTCTGCATTTTCACCCTCCACAAGGGCGAATGTGATAGGGATGATATTGGAATTGCTGTCCTGAACAATCACAACCAGCAGCGTACCATCATATTTTCCATACAAGTGAGTCCCGTTGACACTAACCAGAGGCTTGCAATATTGGAAGGCCTTGATACACGGTGGAAATGTCCAAAAAGGACGGTGAAAATAAGCATGCAACTCATCGACTTAGCCACCCAGTCACACAAGACTCGTCCTCAACACTGCAACACTACCCGGCATCATCATCTGCACACCTAGCAGCCATTGCGGCAACTCATTATATGACTCTTTCCAGTCTCCATAAATTTGAGCCACGGTCTTTTGCTTAGCCATCCAAACACTCTTGTAAGTCGGTCTAAAACCAAAATGGGTCTTTGTCGCATTCTGTAGAACCTTGATCGACACGGCAACATCGACTCTAATCATAGGCAGTATGAAGGCCGAGATCACATGATAATCAAGCCACTTGTGATCAATGGATAAGTAGCCAAACAAGTATGTGGTCCATTGTATCGTTTTACCACCAAAATACCTCTGCACTAGCGGAGACTAATACGAATCAACCATGTGCACCCGTTGCCGAATTCCTTACACTTTTCATGGTACTTGTGATAAACAGATTCCAACACTTTATATTCAACCTCACGTCGGATGCTAGAAGTCTTCACGCTCAGCCGACCTCCTCTTTATCCTGAAACTGTTGAACAACTGGGAACTCAGCCAGTCCTCATGTATCCTATGTGTCTCTGGTCCCAAATCCGACAGGCATACCAAGTACCCCCTGTTGTCTCATGGCATCCAAGTCCAAAGTTGAAAAGTACATGGGGTACTACGGAGTTTCTGAACTAGCCACTCCATCACTCCCAGCTGGAGTACTCCTCGCTAACTCATCATTGCTATCATCGGCAATCATGGTGGGGTCCACATCATCATCATTTTCATCCTAAAATGCATCTTCCACACCATCCGGTGCTCCACCATGTCAAGATTTCGTTATCACATCAGGAATGTCATCCATCACAATCGCAACATCACCGAAGGGACCAGTGTTACCCACTTCTCCGTTGTGAGTGCGGTTTAGATCAATAGCGAAGGACGAAGAGGCAACCAAAGCTACCTCAAGCTGAATCACGGGCAGAGATGAAGAGGTACCAATAGGCCTCGAATTAAAGCAGGCTACCATGGCTGAAGGCTGAGGATTCTGGTTAGGACCTCCTGAACTAGAGACCATATCCAAAAGTTTGGCCAACAGCTCAAGGTCCTAACCTATGAGAATTGCCGATGACAATGGTACAGAACTTGCAAATCTTCATCGCTGCTTATGACGAATGAATCGTATTTCACGTTATCCCGCAAAACGGAAATTAGAATTCTGTAGAATAACTTCTCCACCCGTTTCACGCCTTGCAGCCCCAATTTTTGGATTGTAGTATTTTGAAACTTGGTAAAACTCGTTGAAGGTTTTGAGAAAAACATTAAGCGGATCATTATTAGTAAACTTAATTTCGTAACGTATTTTTTTCTTAATCGATCTTCTATAGTGCACCAAAATTAAAAAACTCTCATCAGTAACCATTGCAAATCACTTTGATGAGGAATTCACATTCAACAACTATTTATATAAATTTGTGGCCTAGTAAATCAAATTGAGTTACATCCATTCATATATCTTGCTGAATACATACTAAATCAACTTGCCCTGTGTCAATTTATTCATGGACATTTCGAGGTTGGTAAATCAAATTGGGCTCGTTCGATTTATTTAGGACCAATGATAATTTTATTTCTCATTTACTCCATTAAAGTATTTTACAATTATTTGAACTTGCATTCTATTTCAAAATGCACTTTTCACTTATATCCTAATCAAATTGGATTTTATTTTTATTTTCATTATCTTTATCTCTTAGATGTGACAATTTTCTCACTTCTTTCATTTTTTTCTCTCTCTTTCATAAGACTATTTCTCTAATTCTTTCTCTCTTTCATGATTCAACTCCATTTTATTTTCTTTTTATTTGTGTTTATATTTATCTGATATGTATGAACAATTCAAATATGTTCAACAATCATTCATTCAATATCAATATTTGGGTTGAATAATTTATTTATAATCTTTCGTTGTTTTTTTTCATTTTTTATCACTGTTTAATTTGTTTTTTTTTTCAAATGAAAAAACCTATCATTATTTCGTACTCCCTTTTATTCTTCAACATCATCTCACTTTCTTTTTCATTGGGTATATGCATTATTTTATTACATTTTGACAATATTTAACTTTTAGTGATAGTTATATGTTTCACTAATCATTCATTCAACAGCAAAATTTAAATTTTAGTTTTAGTCTTTTACCATTTCTTTTTCATTTTATTTTCAACAATAAATTTATTTTTCATTTTTTTAAATTACAAATGAAAAATCTAAAATTACACTTGTTTATCATTAGTCATAATTAAAAAGGTTAGTATAGAAGCTAAAAAATTTTTAAAATTAAATTTTTACTCACACATCTAAAACCACGCATAAACTCAAAAAATCATATCCTAACACATCCCAAAGTACTCACGCATTATAAGTGTTCATTTTATACTCTACATCCAAAAGAAAAAATATTATTCATTTCATACGTCAACCTCTCTGCCGAATTTGTTTTCTTTTGAGAAATTGAATGGGCATTTAGTTTATGGAACAGAAGTAAAGTCAAAGAAAAAAAACTAAAATTGTATATCCATCAAATATATCTTATAAGTTAAAAATTTAAAATAAAAATTTGATTACGAGAAACCTATTTACATTATGAAAAATAAAGTACTCTGCTAATGAATCACATTGATAAAAGTCCAAAGTTAAACAAAATATCCATACACTATTAGCAGTATTGCTAGACCAAACAGAAAATGCATTAAAAGTATATCAAAATCAATAACTAACACATCCAAAGGTACTACACATTCAAAATTACACATGTCCTCAAAAGATCATAATATAGCATATTCAAAATTCGTGTAAGTTGTATAACAAGGATGAATTATTTGTAAAAAACTCTATATTCTTTCATCCTCAAATAAGGCTTTTCTTTTTCAATTTTGAAGCACATCAAAAAGTCCTTATACATGCTAAAATTCATAACCTAACAAATTTGAAAGTTTTGGTTTTGTTTATTCGCTTACCAAACTCACGATAAAACCTACCCAAAAGAACACTTCACAACATATACATCTATTTGCAATGCGTATATCAAGAGACCAAGATAAAAAAGTTCACAAATTTCTAACACGTAACCAAAATTATCTAACAGTAGAATATGAAGTATTACATAGGATTCATTGTGCAATAGAGCCTAGAGAACCACATACATATTCCAAAAGAAAAAAGGGGGCACAATAGTAAACTTTCACACTTTATATAGAGAATAAAGAGGGTAGAGGCAATCAAACAATGAGGGCAGGAACGATCGTTGGCTTACAGTTTGCAGATATACAGTGGCTCCAAGGAGAGAAATGGGTTGTCGTTGCTCCTTAGGTTGCAGTATTGCAGGTTGCGGCGGCGATGATTAATAAGCGGGAGACATATAATGACTTAAGGTTGTCTGTTTGTGGGAGAAAAATGTGCAGACAAAATGGGTAAAGGGAGAAAAGGAAGGGAATAAATAAGGTGTGGGAAAAAAAGATTTTGGTTATGTTATCTTTATTTTGATTCTCCAAGTTTAATTTGAATATTTGGTGATTTGATTTGAACTTAATAGAGATTTCAAGAATTCTGGTTTTCAAATTTAAATTAAAAAAATAGAAGCTATGAGAGATAATAAGTATAGATGTTCTTTCTATAATTATTTGTTTATTGGTTGAGTAGTGACTAGTTACCTTGTTACAATGCAGGTATTAATCACCAATATTTCTCGATTTTGTCACAACCAATCTCCTTGTAGCAATATTTGACGAGTAAATAGCCAAATTGGTCCCCGAAGGATAGCCCGATTTCCAAATTAGTCCCCATAAGAAAAAGATAATAAAAATTGTCCCCGAAAAATTTAAAATTGGTAACGTTAGTTCTTCCGTCAATGTTCTGTTAATTCTGTCATTGACGCCGATAACTGTTGCTTATGTGGCTGTCAGTGTGGCATATCAGCATGCCTAGCTTGGTGCAGAGTGGCTGGTGATAAGATATGTTTCCATATGTATGTCAAATTAATCCAAGGTCTATAAACCTTAATCCCTTCTTCGTCTGAAATGCCATTGTTGCTGCAGCTTTAGATTGATTTTGCAGAGGCCGAAAATTCTTGAGCAACTACACGATGGGTAGCGTAGGTGGGGTCACAGTCGACAAGTGTCGCAATCACACGGAAGCCATGATTCGAGCTCTTCACTGCGGTGGCAGAGGAAGAACTACGACCTAGTGTGCTTTTGTAGGCTGAAGACAGTGATCAAGAAGTCTGGGACAAAAGAAAATCCTGATAGATTGTTCCATGCTTGTCCAAGATACCGGGTGAGTTATGAATGTAGTGTTGTTGAAACTTCTAATTGTTTAAGTGGGATTTTGACATTTTTGTACCCACTACAATTACTTTAGGTGGGCTGAGGATGACGAGTATGAAGGATTAGAGCACTTAGGAGAAGTTAAAAGTGATGCAAAAATGGAGAGTGATGTTGTTTTCTTGAACCATAACATATCATGGAGAATGATGAGCTTAGAGGCTGAAGTTAAAGCACTTAGGATGCAACTGTATTTTGTATTAATAATTGTGATTGTGGTTTTTATGATTATGTGTATGTTCTTTGGTGGGAAGTGAAGCAGTTACTGTGAAAACGTGGATGTTGTGAACGTTGATAGTTTGTTGTTGTTGTGAAAACATTGTATGTTCATGTTTCTTTACTAGTAGAAAGGTTATTTACATCCAACATTGTTGTTGATCATAACATAATGTAAGCAAATCAGAATAAGCATAATTAAAATTAAGTTAAGTAGGAAAAGCATAACATCACCAATGGTGTACTAGTTTCCATTGTCTCATATTCAAATAACAACATTGTTTTAACATGATAATAACAAAAAAGGTAGTAGCTGACAGTTGAATAGCAGTATACCATAAAGGGCTATACAAAAAACAGGGCTATTGAAGATACCACAACTACCACATTATTTATAAATGGTAAAATTTGGCTCTAACAAAATAACAGATACTAATTGCCCTATATTTTATATCTTCAAGTCTTGAAGTCATTCCATGTCTTTTTTTCTGGGAGGTTTGAAACCCAGAGTTAGAACAAATGTCATGAAGCTGGCAAGTTTCATGGCTGTTGCAGAGCTGCTACCCTTGATGGTTTCAGCAGATATAACAACTGGTCCTGGAGAGGCATTTTCCTTTGCCCTGGCCCTGGTGACATGGAGTTTTGGAGGCCTTCCTCTACCTCTACTCTGCATCAAACAGTTATTATCATTGTCTCAAATAAAAATAGCTACAAGTAACTAATGCTCAATTTAAAACCCTTTAGAAGATAACCTGAGTAACTGATGAGCGGATAATTAACACGCTTTTTGGCATTGTTTTTACATAGTTTTTAATATGTTTTAGTTACTTTTTAGTATATTTTTATTAGTTTTTATGCAAAAATCACAATTCTAGACTTTACTATGAGTTTGTGTGTTTTTCTATGATTTTAGCTATTTTCTGGCTGAAATTGAGGGACTTAAGCAAAAATCTGATTCAGTGGCTGAGAAAGAAATGAAGATGATGTTGGATTTTGACCTCCCTACACTCGAAGTGAATTTTCTGGAGCTACAAAAACCCAATTGGAGTGCTCTCAATTGCGTTGGAAAGTAGACATCTTGGGCTTTTCTGCAATGTAGAATAGCCCATACTTTGCCTGAGATTTGATGGTCCAAACTGGCGTCCAAACACCCACTATAGACTCTTTTCTCGCGTAAAATGCCAGAACTGGCACCAAAGCTGGAGTTAAATGCCGAAACTGTCACCAAAACTGGCGTTTAAACTCCAAGAAGAGCCTATGCACGTGAAAGCTTCAATGCTCAGCCCAAACACACACTAAGTAGGTCCCAAAAGTGGATTTCTGCACTATTTACACTTAGTTACTCATTTTCTGTAAACCTAATTTACTAGTTTAGTATAAATAGCACTTTTTACTATTGTATTCATATCTTTAGATCATTTTTGAGACTATCTTTGGATCACTTTTGATCTCTTGATCACTTTTTGGGGACTGTCCATTCGGCCATGCCTGGACCTTCATTACTTATGTATTTTCAACGGTGGAGTTTCTACACCTCATAGATTAAGGTGTGGAGCTCTGCTGTTCCTCATGAATTAATGCAAAGTACTATCATTTTTCTATTCAATTCACGCTTATTCTTGTTCTAAGATATTCACTCGTACTTCAACCTGATGGATGTGATGATCCATGACACTCATCATCACCCTTCCTTATGAACGCGTGCCTGACAACCACCTCCGTTCTATCTGCGAGAGCTTGAGTGTGTATCTCTTGGCCTCTTGGTTCATGACGCATGGTTGCCTTTCCTGACAACAGAGCCTTCCATTCTGTGAGATCAGAGTCTTCGTGGTATAAGCTAGAATCAATTGACAGCATTCTTGAGATCCGGAAAGTCTAAACCTTGTGTGTGGTATTCCGAGTAGGATCTGGGATGGGATGACTGTGACGAGCTTTAAACTCGTGACTGTTGGGCGCAATGACAGTGTGAAAAAGGATCAATGGATCTTATTCCGACACAATCGAGAACCGACAGCTGATTAGCCATGCGGGAAACCGTAGCGGACATGTTTTCATTGAGAGGACGGATGGTAGCCATTGACAACGGTGATCCACTAACATACAGCTTGCCATGGAATGTAGTACGCATAATTGGATCAGGACAATAGGAACGCAGAGGCTCAAAGGGAACAAAGCATCTCCATACGCATATCTGAAATTCCCATCAATGAATTGCATAAGTATATCTATCCTATTTTATGTTTTATTTCTCTTTTAATTATCAAAACCTTATAACCAATTGAATCCGCCTGACTGAGATTTACAAGATGACCATAGCTTGCTTCAAGCCGACAATCTCCGTAGGATCGACCCTTACTCACGTAAGGTATTACTTGGATGACCCAGTACACTTGCTGGTCAGCTGCACGGAGTTGTGAGAGAAGTGTGAACTCACGATTTTGTGTACCAAGTTTTTGGCGCTGTTGCCGGGGATCGTTCGAGTTTGGACAACTGACGGTTCATCTTGTTGCTTAGATTAGGTAATTTTTAAAAAATTTTCAAAAAAAAAAATTTCTAATTTTTCGAAAATTTTTAAAAAAATTTTTCTAATTTTCAAAAATTTTTCAAAAAAAAATTTTAATAAAATCATAAAAACCAAAAAAAATTTTTTGTGTTTCTTGTTTGAGTCTAGAGTCTAATTTTAAGTTTGATTTCAATTGCATGTTTTTATTTTTCTAGCATTTTTCGAAAATTCATGCATATGTTCTTCTTGATCTTCAAGTTGTTCTTGATGATTGTCTTTGTTTGATCTTGTGATTTTCTTGTTTTGAGTCCTTTCTTGTTTTTCATATGCATTTTTAATTTGTTAGTGTCTAAGCATTAAAAATTTCTAAGTTTGGTGCCTTGCATGTGTTTCTTTTTTTAAAAATTTTTCAAAAATAAGTTCTTGATGTTCATCATGATCTTCAAAGTGTTCTTGGTATTCATCTTGACATTCAAAGTGTTTTTACATACATTATTGGTTTTGATCTTAATTTTGTATGTTTTGAGTCATTTTGTTGTTTTTCTCTTTCTTCATTAAAATTCAAAAATCAAAAAAATATCTTTTCCCTATTTTACTTATAAATTTCGAAATTTTGGGTTGACTTAGTCAAAAATTTAAAAAAAATAGTTGTTTCTTATTAGTCAAGTCAAAATTTCAATTTAAAAATTCTATGTTTTCAAATCTTTTTCAAAACTCAAATCTTTTTCATTTTTCTTCTTAATATTTTCAAAAATTTAAAAATTGATTCTCAAAATCTTTTTTTTATTTTTATTTCATATTTTCGAAAACCTTGCTAACAATTAAGGATTTGATTCAAAAAATTTCAAGTTTGTTACTTTCTTATTAAGAAATGTTCAATATTTAAATTCTAGAATCATATCTTTTAGTTTCTTTTTAGTCAAGTCATCAATTTTAATCTTAAAAATCAAATCTTTTTTTTATCTCTTTTTCAATCAAATCTTTTTCAAATAATATCTTTTTCAAACTTAATTTCAAATTTTTTTTTCTAACTTCTTATCTTTTCAAAAGTTATTTTCAAATCTTTTTCAATTAACTACTTTTCTCTCTCTAATTTTCAAAAACCACTAACAACTTTTTCAAAAACCTCTTTAATTAACTAATTGTTTTAAACTCTTATTTTATTTTATTCCTTTCTTAATTTTCGAATACTAACTAATATTTAAAATAAAAATAAAAATATTTTTTCCTTTTCTTTTATTTAATATTCAAATTTCTCGTCTCTCTCATCTCTTTCTTTTTATTTATTTATTTACTAACACTTATCTCCTTCTTAAAATTCGTACCCTCTCTCCCTCTCTCTGTTCGAATTCTCTTTATTTTCTCTCTACCTCATTCTTCTCTTCTTCTCTTCTTCTACTCACATAAAGGAATACTATACTGTGACATAGAGGATTCCTCTTCTTTTCTATTCTCTTCTTTTTCACATGAGCAGGAACAAGGATAAAGATATTCTTGTTGAAGTCGATCCTGAACCTGAAAGGACTTTGAAGAGGAAGCTAAGAGAAGTTAAAGCACAACTCTCTGGAGAAGACCTGACAGAAATTCTCGAAAAAGAAGAAGACATGGCAACCAAAAATAACAACAACAATGCAAGGAAGATGCTTGATGACTATGCTGCACCAACTTCGAACTTCTAGGGAAGAAGCATCTCAATTCCTGCCATTGGAGCAAACAACTTTGAGCTTAAGCCTCAATTAGTTTCTCTAATGCAGCAGAACTGCAAGTTTCATGGACTTCCATCAGAAGATCCTCATCAGTTCTTATTTGAATTCTTGTAGATCTGTGATACTGTTAAGATCAATGGGGTTGATCCCGAGGTCTACAGACTTATGCTTTTTCCCTTTGCTGTAAGAGATAGAGCTAGGACATGGTTGGACTCACAACCTAGAGAAAGCTTGAACTCTTGGGACAAGTTGGTCAATGCTTTCTTGATCAAATTCTTTCCACCTCAAAAGATGAGTAAGCTCAGAGTGGACGTCCAAACCTTCAGACAGAAAGAAGGTGAATCCCTCTATGAAGCTTGGGAAAGATACAAGCAATTAACCAAAAGATATCCTTCTGACATGTTTCTAGAATGGAGCATCATATGTATATTCTATGATGGTCTTTCTGAGTTATCCAAGATGTCATTGGACCACTCTGCTGGTGGATCTCTTCATCTGAAAATGCCTGCAGAAGCCCAGGAACTCATTGAAATAGTTGCAAATAACCAGTTCATTGGTGCATGAAATTGCAATCACACTTGCAATTCCGCAAGTGCACTGGGTCGTCCAAGTAATAACTTACGTGAGTAAGGGTCGATCTCACGGAGATTGTCGGCTTGAAGTAAGCTATGGTTACCTTGTAACTCTTAGTCAGGAGATTGATAATGAAAAGGGTTTTTGTTTGTAATGTAATAAAAGAGCATGAAATAAAAGGTACTTATGATTCAATAATGGAGAACAGGTTGGAGTTTTGGAGATGTTTTGTCATATGAATCTCTGCTTTCCTACTATCTTCTTCTTCACGCACGTAAGGCTCCTTCCATGGCAAGCTGTATGTAGAGTGTCACCGTTGTCAATGGCTACTTCCCATCCTCTCAGTGAAAATTCTCCATGTGCGCTGTCACCGCATGGCTAATCATCTGTCGGCTCTCGATCATGTTGGAATAGAATCTAGTGATCCTTTTACGTCTGTCACTACGCCCAACACTCGCGAGTTTGAAGCTCATCACAGTCATTCCTTCCCAGATCCTATTCAGAATACCACAGAAAAGGTTTAGACTTTCCGAATCTCAGGAATGGCTGCCAATAATTCTAGCTTATACCACGAAGACTCTGGATGCACAAGTTCGAACACTCTGTTGTCAGGAGAGGTACTCAAATTCGTGAACCAGGAACCCAAGAGATACACATTCAATCTAAGATAGAACGAAGGTGATTGTCAGGCACATGTTCATAAGTTGAGAATGGTGATGAGTGTCACGGATCATCACATTCATCATGTTTAAGTGCGAATGAACATCTTAGAACGGAAACAAGCGTGATTGAATAGAAAACAGTGGTAATTGCATTAATCCATCGAGACACAGCAGAGCTCCTCACCCCCAACAATGGAGTTTAGAGACTCATGCCATAGAGATACAATGTAAAACGTGAAAATGTCATGAGGTACAAAATAAATCTCTAAAATTAGTTTTTATACTCAACTAGTAACCTAGGTTTACAGAAAATGAGTAAACTAAGATAGGTAGTGCAGAAATCCACTTCTGGGGCCTACTTGGTGTGTGCTTGTGCTGAGCATTGGAGCTTTCACGTGCATAGGCTATTCTTGGAGTTAAACGCCAGCTTTGGTGCCAGTTTGGGCGTTTAACTCCAACTTTTATGCCAGCTCTGGCGTTTTGACGCCAGAAGAGGGCAGAGAGCTGGCATTTTGACGCCAATTTACGTCGTCAAAACGTGCTCAAAGTATGGACTATCATATATTGTTGAAAAGCCTTGGATGTCTACTTTCCAACGCAATTGGGAGCACGCCATTTGAAGTTCTGTAGCTCTAGAAAATTCACTTCGAGTGCAGGGAGGTCAGAATCCAACAACATCTACAGTCCTTTTTCAGCCTCTGAATCAGATTTTTGCTCAGGTCCCTCAATTTCAACCAGAAAATACCTGAAATCATAGAAAAACACACAAATTCATAGCAAAGTCCAGAAATATGATTTTTTCACAAAAACTAATAAACATATACTAAAAAGTGGCTAAATCCTACTAAAAACTATTTGAAAATACCCCCAAAAAGCGTATAAAATATCCGCTCATCATTCATGTACACTTCTGAGAGAAATCCTGTGAATAATGGGGTGACTCAGAAGAAAGTAGTTCTTGAGATTGATACTCTGAATGCCATATTGGCTCAGAACAAAATATTAACTCAGCAAGTCAATATGATTTATTAGCAAAAACTCTTCGTGGTATAAGCTAGAATCAATTGGCAGCATTCTTGAGATCCGGAAAGTTTAAACCTTATCTGTGGTATTCCGAGTAGGATCTGGGATGGGATGACTATGACGAGCTTCAAACTCGTGACTGTTGAGCGCAGTGACAGTGTGCAAAAGGATAAATGGATCTTATTCTGACACAATCGAGAACCGACAGCTGATTAGCCATGCGGGAAACCGTAGCGGACATATTTTCACTGAGAGAACGGATGGTAGCCATTGACAACGGTGATCCACCAACATACAGCTTGCCATGGAAGGGAGTACGCATGATTGGATAAGGACAATAGGAAAGCAGAGGCTCAGAGGGAACAAAGCATCTCGGTACGCTTATCTGAAATTCCCACCAAGGAATTGCATAAGTATCTCTATCCTATTTTATGTTTTATTTCTCTTTTAATTATCAAAACCTCATAACCATTTGAATCTGCCTGACTGAGATTTACAAGATGACCATAGGTTGCTTCAAGCCGACAATCTCCGTAGGATCGACCCTTACTCACGTAAGGTATTACTTGGACGACCCAGTGCACTTGCTGGTCAGCTGTGCAGAGTTGTGAGAGAAGTGTGAACTCACGATTTCGCGTACCAATAACATTGGTTGAGGTCTGTGATTGTTGTGTCAGTGGAAGCTAAGCATGCTTAGTAACAGGAATTTCAGTCTATTCATCTGGAGCAGCTACTGCTACTGCAGGTAGTGTCTGTATGGGCTGAATGTGATCTATTTTTCTGCTTCCAAACCAGGTGCAGGTTGTGGTGGTTGAACAGCTACAAACTGCAACTGCATTGTCCTTGCTTTCTCTTGAGCATTGTCTTGCTTTTTCTTGCTGCAAGTTCTCTTATTGTAGCCCAGCTCTCCACAGTACATGCACCGAATTGGAGCATACTTCCTTTTCATTTTTGTCTTCGTGCCAGTGGATCCTTCAGCCTTGTCCTTCCTTCTATTTGTTGTTGGTCTGCCTGGTTTACGTTTGATAGGAAGTGGAACAGGTGCAGGAGAACCAGTTTTCTCCCATAGATCTTGTCCCTTGATGGGATTAACATTGAATTGGTATGTTCTTCTGTACGCCTCCATAGTTAACCATTCGTGGTAATACTCCTCAGGCCTCTTATCATTTTTTTCTTGAATGGCTGATATTGCGTGCATACAAGGCATTCCTATATATTTCACAAAAAATAATTTCATTCAGTTAAGTATGTATCATGGTATGCATCTGAAAGAAGAAATCAGTTATGAATTCAACCTGTAAACTGCCAAAACCTGCAGGAGCAAGTATGGTTCCCCAAATCTACCACCATATTAGTAGGCCATCCTTGAACTTCGTAGACTTCCTCTTTCGCATCACCCGACCAGTAGGGAACCCAGTTTCTAGATAACTTAATAAGAGATTCTAGCCTACTTTGCTGAACTGGAGTAAGTATTCCTTGATAACTCAGAAGCTTCAGTCTATTGTCAGACATGCTTTTCATAACCATTCTACGTACCTCCTCTGCAAAGCTCAAAATAGGCTTACCTCTATCATGCTTGGTCTTTGCATTGAAGGATTCACAAGCGTTGTTGCATATGTTGTCCACCTTTGGCCCTTCACTGAAATAGGCTTTGGTCCAAGCTTCCTTCGGCCACTTGGCTAAGTATTCCCAAGCTTGTTGATTAATCCTCTTGACTCTAGTCATATTCCTTTCGAACTCAACCGGGGTCCTCGATCTTGCACACTCCTAGACCAAGTCCTTAAGCTCGACATTGCCCCATTGTTTGGAGAAGTTCCTCCACAAATGCCAGACACAAAATCTGTGTGGAATTGCTGGGACGAGTTCTTTGATAGCTGGTATTAACCCCTGCACAAATAGTCAAACCCGACAAGATTTATAGTCATTCCAGTCCTCAAAGAGGCATCATTAATTAAAAAAGTCCTTAAAAATCAAATCGTGATTCAAATTGATCCTCACCTTTTGCATGTCTGATATGAAACACAGGTTCTTTGCCTCATATTCTCCCAGGTCTGAGAGGAGCAGTTCCAAGAACCATTTCCAATTCTCTTTGTTCTCAACATCAACAATTGCATATGCAATCACAAAAATGTGATTGTTTGCATCCTGTCCGCATGCAGTGAGAAGCTGTCCTCCATGTAATGTTTTCAAGAATTCCCCATCTAACCCTATCAATGGCCTACACCCTGCCTTGAAACCCTTCTTACAAGCATCTAGACAGACATAAAATCTCTCAAACTGAGGCGGATTATCAGTAATGGGAATCATACCCACCTGAACTATGGAACCTGGGTTGGCAGTTAGCAATTCATGTGCATAATCCCATATCAACACGTATTGAGCAATCTCATCCCCTTCAACTAACTTCCTAGATGCCTTAAAAGCTCTGGTAATGCATGAACTATTCAGCTTCACGTTGCACTTCCTAACAAAACACTCATACACCTCCCTATGCTTCATCTTAGGGTGCTTCCTAAGTTTTGGGTATAATTTATTCACAGTCCATTCCAATGTAGCAGCTCTATTTTTTCGCTTTCTTGCGCAAGTGTGATTGTCAACTAGTATTTTTATCTGCCAGGAACCATCACTGGGGTTGTGTCTACAATATACTACCCATGGACAGTCTTCACTCTTACAAACAGCCCTGACTCAAACCTTGTCATTCTTATAGAACCTTATATTCCTACCCTATTGTATAGTGTAATCTCTAGTGGCAGCCATAAAATGTTGCTTGGATTTGAAAATCATACTTACCTGAAACTTCATATCACCAAATTTGGCCTTGTCATTATAATGTGGATACACAGCTGGCCCTTCGTCTTCAGAGTCTAACTCATAGGCAGAATCTGCTGACTTCCATTCATCTCCATCTGATGATTCTTCCCACAAAAATTTGTCATCTGACTCTGAAATTACATGAAAATACCACAAAATTTGAATACAAAAAAATTAGTTGAAGCAGATCTATTAAACAAGCAAATTTAATAACTCATACACAATTAATTATAGAATACCTCCATCAGAGCATTCATCAGATTCGATATCCTCATAGCTGGAGTCATCAATTTCAATAGCTTTGTCCCTTCGTCTGTCAGCAGCAAGCCTATGCTTCTCTCTGTGATCTACTTTCTTGGCCCTAGAAGAGTCTACTCCATCAACTCCACTGTCACTGTCACTACTGTGTATAGAATCTCCTGCAACTTTTGGAGGCTTGTACAAACTGTCTTCAACACTCTCATATGAATCATGAGAGTCACTATCATTATCAACTGGAGTTGCCTTAACTTGCCTTCCAGATCTTGTCCTGGTTGTAGCTTTCACCTTCTTGTTGATCTTATCGGCTGCTGTAGCCTTGCCACTCCCTTTAGCAGCCTGGGGTTTAGTCCAAGATTTGGGCTGTTGGACGGGCTTTGTCATGGGCTTAGTTTTGGGCTTTAGAGTGGGCTTAGGTATGGGCTGAGGAGTTGCCTCAGGTGTGACTTTAGGTGTAGGCTTAGGTATGGGCTGAGGAGTGGGCTTAGGTGTGGGCTGAGGAGCGGCCTTAGGAGTGGGCTGAGTTTTGGCTCTTTTTGGCTGAGGTGATTTTTTTGTTGTCTTACAATAATCTTGGGACATTGCATCATTGTGGTCCTTGTTCAGTTTCTCTACTTCTTCAGGGATGGTTGGCAAACATAGTACATCATCATCATCCTCGCTCATGCAGTCAACCACGTGTGGCTTAGACACTACATGCTCAAAATAGATGTTTATGAGGTGATGATTCCTCCTGCAATCCTTGACCAATGCCAACAGATCAGTGTCATTTTCTAGCCTCCTCAAGCCATTATCCAGCAGCAATCCAGGCACTCTCCACAAGTAATTGTTCATCTCAGCATATCCCAGCACCTTATAGTATCCCTTCACAAAGAAAACGTCTAGAGTGTCTGAATCTACACCCATTAATACTTTAGTATTATCTGGTTCATAACACAGATAGCCTGATTCATCTGTTTTGAACTTTTCACCATGGTGAAATACAAAGGTCGTAGGGGGACCTTCCATCTGAAACCAAAACAGCAACACACACAACTGATGAAAATTTTTTTCATGAAGAGGCAAAGCATATTCAACATCAACTACCAAAATGAATCTAAAATACACACATGCAGCTACACAGAGCACAAATGGTTCTCAAGAATCCAAAAATAGGGTCATTCATGGATCATCACCAAAGCCCTAAGCCTGAACACATTCTCCTAAACCCTAACATTGCAAACAGTAACTAATGGATTTCCAACGATAATACAACCAAATTGATCAGGAGATAAAATCACAATCACTCTCACAAAATAACAAAAGAAAGCTAACCTACCTCTCACGCAAGGCGATGGAATGCTGGTGCACGAAATTGCAATCACACTTTTGCAACCCCGCACAACTAACCAGTAAGTGCACTGGGTCGTCCAAGTAATACCTTACGTGAGTAAGGGTCGATCCCACGGAGATTGTCGGCTTGAAGCAAGCTATGGTTATCTTGTAAATCTTAGTCAGGATATCAATAATTATCAAGGTTTATTGTGAAAAGTAAAAGAACATGAAATAAGTACTTGTTTTGCAGTAATGGGGAACAGGTTGAGGTTTTGGAGATGCTCCATCTTCTGAATCTCTGCTTTCCTACTGTCTTCTTCTTCAAGCACGCAAGGATCCTTCCATGGCAAGCTGTATGCAAGGGTTTCACCGTTGTCAATGGCTACCTCCCATCCTCTCAGTGGAAATGTTCAACGCACCCTGTCACGGCACGGCTATCCATCTGTCGATTCTCAATCAGGCTGGAATAGAATCCAGTGATTCTTTTGCGTCTGTCACTAACGCCCAGCCCTCAGGAGTTTGAAGCTCGTCACAGTCATTCAATCATTGAATCCTACTCAGAATACCACAGACAAGGTTTAGACCTTCCGGATTCTCTTGAATGCCGCCATCAGTTCTAGCTTATACCACGAAGATTCTGATTAAAGAATCCAAGAGATATCTACTTAGTCTAAGGTAGAACGGAGGTGGTTGTCAGGCACACGTTCATAGTTGAGAATAATGATGAGTGTCACGGATCATCACATTCATCCGGTTTAAGAACAAGTAATATCTTAGAATGGAAGCAAGCATGATTGAATGAAAAATAGTAGTAATTGCATTAATCCATCAAGACACAGCAGAGCTCCTCACCCCCAACCAAGGGGTTTAGAGACTCATGCCATGGAAGGTACACAAGGAAACGTGTAAAGTGTCATGAGGTACAGATACAATGTCAAAAGATCCTATTAATAGTGAACTAGTAACCTAGGGTATACAGAAATGAGTAAATGACGTAAAAATCCACTTCTGGGTCCACTTAGTGTGTGCTTGGGCTGAGCATTGAAGCTTTCATGTGTAGAGACTTTTTCTGGAGTTAAACGCCAGCTTTCATGCCAGTTTGGGCGTTTAACTCCAATTTTTATGCCAGTTCCAGCGTTAAACGCTGGAAATTTTGAAGCTGATTTGCAACGCCAGTTTGGGCCATCAAATCTCGGGCAAAGTATGGACTATTATACATTGCTTGAAAGCCCAGAATGTCTACTTTCTAACGCCGTTGAGAGCGCGCCAATTGGGCTTCTGTAGCTCCAGAAAATCCACTTTGAGTGCAAGGAGGTCAGAATCCAACAGCATCTGCAGTCCTTTTCAGCCTCTGAATCAGATTTTTGCTCAGGACCCTCAATTTCAGTCAGAAAATACCTGAAATCACAGAAAAACACACAAACTCATAGCAAAGTCCCGAAAAGTGAATTTTAACTAAAAACTACTAAAAATATACTAAAAACTAATTAAATTATACTAAAAACATACTAAAAACAATGCCAAAAAGCGTACAAATTATCCGCTCATCACAACACCAAACTTAAATTGTTGCTTGTCCCCAAGCAACTGAAAATCAAAATAAGATAAAAATAAGAGAACATACTATAGACTTCAAAATATCAAGGAAACTTAGCTCCAATTAGATGAGCGGGACTAGTAGCTTTTTGCTTCCGAACAGTTTTGGCATCTCACTTTATCCTTTGAAGCTCAGAATGATTGGCATCTATAGGAACTCAGAGCTCAGATAGTGTTATTGATTCTCCTAGTATAATGATTCTTGAACATAGCTATGTCATGAGTCTTGGCTGTGGCCCAAAGCACTCTGTCTTCCAGTATTACCACCGGATACATACATGCCACAGACACATAATTGGGTGAACCTTTTCAGATTGTGACTCAGCTTTGCTAGAATCCCCAATTAGAGGTGTCCAGGGTTCTTAAGCACACTCTTTTTGCCTTGGATCACAACTTTATTTTTTTCTTTTCTTTTTCTCTTTCTTTTCTTTTCATTTTTTTTTTGTATTCACTGCTTGTTCTTGCTTCAAGAATCACTTTGATGATTTTTCAGATCCTCAATAACAGTTCTCCTTTTCCATCATTCTTTCAAGGGCCAACAATTTTAACTTTCTTAAAACAACAAATTCAAAAGACATATGCACTGTTCAAGCATTCATTCAGAAAATAAAAAGCATTGTCACCACATCAAACTAATTCAACTAGTTTCAAAGATGAATTCGAAATCCTGTACTTCTTGTTCTTTTGTGATTAAAGCATTTTTCATTTAAGAGAGGTGATGGATTCATAGGACACTCATAGCTTTAAGGCATAAACTTTAAATTTTATTAATTATGAATTAAGAACAAGACTCAAAAATAGATATAAGATAAGACTAGTAGGAATAGAAAACAAAAATTTAAATAGGCTCCTAATGATAGAGGTTATCAAAGAGTTAGGACTCAACAACCTTGATTTTGAGAAGTGGATGCTCCCTCAACTTGAGAGGAGAGCTTTTGGCGTTTCAACTCTTGGAGTTCACGCCCCTGCTTCTCTTGTTCCTTCAGCAATTTGCAGAGCATGCAGTTCTGATTCTGCTGTTCTTCCTTCAGTTGCTCCAAAGTTTCTTGTAACTTGGTGATAGATGCTTCTAGGCTGGTCCAGTAGTCAATTTTAGGGAATTCAGGGAGGAATTCCTGCGCCCTCCTCTTGATAGAGTTGTCTTGCATTTGTCCTTCCATTGACTTCTTGGTGATTGGATGTTCAATGGGTATGAACTCATCTACTTCCATCTTCACCCCAGCCTCTTTACAGAGCAAGGAGATTAAGCTTGGGTAAGCCAGTTTAGCTTCAGTGGAATTCTTATTTGCAATTGTGTAGATCTCACAAGTAATCAGATGATGAACCTCCACTTCTTTTCCAAGCATAATGCAATGAATCATCACTGCTCTCTTGATAGTGACCTCAGAACGGTTGCTAGTGGGCAATATGGAACGCCCAATAAAGTCTAGCCAACCTCTTGCAATTGGTTTGAGATCTCCCCTCTTGAGTTGGTTTGGGACACCCTTTGAATTGGTTATCCACTTGGTTCCAGGGAGGCATATGTCCTCTAGAACCTGATCCAACCCTTTATCTGCTCTCACCATTCTCCTATTAAAGGATTCAGGATCATCTTGCAGTTGAGGCAATTTGAAGATTTCTCTTATTTTGTCCAGATGGAAGTAGATAACTTTCCCTCTGACCATGGTTCTGTAAGTATGGTAAGCAGTTCCAGTCATTCTCTGCTTATCTGTTAGCCACAAATTTGAGTAGAATTCCTGAACCATATTTCTTCCAACCTTTATCTCAGGATTGGTTAGAACTTCCCATCCTCTGTTTCGGATTTGCTCTTGGATCCCTGGATATTCATCTTCTTTCAGATCAAATTTAACTTCCGGGATCACTGACCTCAGACCCATTATTTTGTGATAATGGTCTTCATGTTCTTTGGTTGAGAACTTCTCTTGATTCCAAAGATTCTTTGGATTATTCTCTTTCTTTCCTCTTAAATTGGTTTGTTTTTCCTTAGGAGCCATGATCTTGATGAATTTTGACTTAGTGATCACGGAAAAGCACACCAAACTTAGAGGTTTGCTTGTCCTCAAGCAAAAGAAAGGAAAGAAGGAAGAGAAGAGCAAATTCGAATGGTGTGGGGAAAAAGGAAGGCCGAACGTGAATATATAAGGGGGGGAGGAGAGATTTCGAAAATTTGGAAGGAGATTTGAGAAGATATGGAAAGAAATTGAGAGAAAACTGGGTTTTTGAACAAGATTTGGGGAAGATTTGAAAGAGATTTGAAGGATGATTTTGATTTTTGAAGATTTGAAGATGAATGATGAAAATTTGAAATGTGTTTGTGTAGAAAAGTATGGTTCAAAAAAAAGGAAAGTTTGAAAAAATTTAAGCAGAAAGCAAAATCTCTGTCCCCCACCTTTCTGGCGTTAAACGCCCAGAATGGTACCCATTCTGGCGTTTAACGCCCATTTGCTAGCCAATGTGGGCGTTTAACGCCCAGCCAGGTGCCCTGGCTGGCGTTAAACGCCAGAATTCCCTTTATTACTGGGCGTTTTGCTAAACGCCCAGGAAGCTGCACACCTGGCGTTAAACGCCCAGAATGGTGCCCATTCTGACGTTTAACTCCCAAAATGGCACCCTTATTGGCGTTAAACGCCCAGAATGGTGCCCATTCTGGCGTTTAACGCCCAAAATGCCCCTTACTGGCGTTTTTTCGCCAGTAAGCTCTTTTTCTCTGCTTTTTGCACTGAATCCTTCTGTAACTCTGTGAATTCCTTCAATTTTGATAATTGTCTCTGTAGAAATAAAACATATAACCTGCTAATGACTGGGTTGCCTCCCAGCAAGCGCTTCTTTATTGTCTTTAGCTGGACCTTTACTGAGGATCATTCCAGCCTCAGTTTTGAGCATTCCTGCTCAAAATTGCTCTCAAGATAATGCTTGATCCTCTGTCCATTAACAATGAACTTTTTGTCAGAATCAATATCCTGAAGCTCAACATATCCATATGGTGACACTCCTGTAATCACATACGGACCCCTCCACCGGGATTTAAGTTTTCCTGGGAACAATCTGAGCCTAGAGTTGAAAAGCAGAACTTTTTGTCCTGGCTCAAAGACTCTGGATGATAACTTCTTGTCATGCCATTTCTTTGCCTTTTCCTTATAAAGTTTTGCATTTTCAAAGGCACTGAGTCTAAATTCATCTAGCTCATTTAGCTGGAGTAATCACTTTTCACCAGCTAACTTAGCATCCAGATTTAGGAATCTGGTTGCCCAGTAGGCTTTATGTTCCAGTTCCACGGGCAAATGACAGGCCTTGCCATACACAAGTTGGTATGGTGAGGTTCCTATTGGGGTCTTAAATGCTGTTCTGTATGCCCACAAAGCATCATCCAAGCTCCTTGCCCAATCCTTTTTTCGGGCCATCACAGTCCGTTCTAGGATTCTTTTTAGCTCTCTGTTAGAGACTTCAGCTTGCCCATTTGTCTGTGGATGATACGGGGTAGCCACTTTGTGGCTAATTCCATATCGGACCATAGCAGAGTACAGCTGTTTATTGCAGAAATGAGTGCCACCATCACTGATTATGACCCTGGGAACACCAAATCTGCTAAAGATGTGTTTCTGGAGGAATTTCAGCACGGTCTTAGTATCATTAGTGGGTGTGGCAATTGCTTCTACCCACTTGGATACATAGTCCACTGCCACCAGAATGCAAGTGTTTGAGTATGATGGTGGGAATGGGCCCATAAAGTCAATTCCCCATACATCAAACAACTCAATCTCTAGTATCCCTTGTTGAGGCATGGCATATCCGTGAGGTAAGTTACCAGCTCTTTGGCAACTATCACAGTTACGCACAAACTCTCGGGCATCTCTATAGAGAGTAGGCCAGTAGAAGCCACATTGGAGGACTTTAGTGGCTGTTCGCTCACTTCCAAAATGTCCTCCATACTGTGATCCATGGCAGTGCCATAGGATCCGTTGTGCTTCTTCTCTAGGTACACATCTGCGGATCATTCCGTCTGCACATCTCTTAAAGAGATATGGTTCATCCCATAGGTAGTACTTGGCATCTGAAATCAATTTCTTTCTTTGCACTCTGCTGTACTCCTGGGGTATGAACCTCACAGCTTTATAATTTGCAATATCTGCAAACCATGGAGCTTCCTGAATGGCAAAGAGTTGCTCATTTGGGAAAGTCTCAGAGATCTCAGTAGAAGGGAGGGACGCCCCAGCTACTGGTTCTATTCGGGACAGATGATCAGCTACCTGGTTCTCTGTCCCTTTTCTGTCTCTTATTTCTATATCAAACTCTTGCAGAAGCAACACCCATCTTATAAGCCTGGGTTTTGAATCCTGCTTTGTGAGTAAGTATTTAAGAGCAGCATGGTTAGTGTACACAATCACTTTGGATCCCACTAGATAGGACCTAAACTTGTCAATGGCATAGACCACTGCAAGTAACTCTTTTTCTGTGGTTGTGTAATTCTTCTGTGCATCATTTAGAACACGGCTAGCATAATAAATGACGTGCAGAAGCTTGTTATGCCTCTGTCCCAACACTGCACTAATGGCATGGTCACTGGCATCACACATTAGTTCAAATGGTAATGTCCAATCTGGTGCAGAGATGACTGGTGCTGTGACCAGTTTAGTTTTCAGGGTCTCAAATGCCTGCAGACACTGTGTGTCAAACACGAATGGTGTGTCAGCAGCTAGCAGGTTGCTCAAAGGTTTTGCAATTTTCGAAAAATCCTTTATGAACCTTCTGTAGAATCCTGCATGCCCCAGAAAGCTTCTGATTGCCTTAACATTGGCAGGTGGTGGTAATTTTTCAATTACCTCTACCTTTGCCTTATCCACCTCTATTCCCCTGCTTGAAATTTTGTGTCCAAGGACAATTCCTTCAGTCACCATAAAGTGACATTTCTCCCAGTTTAAAACCAGGTTAGTCTCTTGGCACCTTTTCAGGACAAGTGCTAGGTGGTTAAGACAGGAGCTGAATGAGTCTCCATACACTGAGAAGTCATCCATGAAGACTTCCAGGAATTTCTCCACCATGTCAGAGAAGATGGATAGCATGCATCTCTGAAAGGTTGCAGGAGCATTACACAGACCAAAAGGCATCCTTCTGTAGGCAAACACGCCAGAAGGGCAAGTAAATGCTGTTTTCTCTTGGTCCTGGGGATCTACTGCAATTTGGTTGTAACCTGAATAGCCATCCAAAAAGCAGTAATAATCATGACCAGCTAGTCTTTCTAACATTTGGTCTATGAATGGCAAAGGAAAATGATCCTTTCTGGTGGCTGTATTGAGCCTTCTGTAGTCAATACACATGCGCCACCCTGTGACTGTTCTTGTAGGAACCAGTTCATTTTTTTCATTATGAACCACTGTCATGCCTCCCTTTTTGGGGACAACTTGGACAGGGCTCACCCAGGGGCTATCAGAAATAGGATAAATAATCCCAGCCTCTAGTAATTTAGTGACCTCTTTCTGCACCACCTCCTTCATGGCTGGATTTAGCCTCCTTTGTGGTTAGACCACTGGTTTGGCATTATCCTCCAACAGGATCTTGTACATGCATCTAGCTGGGCTAATGCCCTTAAGATCACGTATGGACCACCCAAGAGCTGTCTTGTGTGTTCTTAGCACTTGAATCAGTGCTTCCTCTTCCTGTGGATTTAAAGCAGAGCTTATAATCACTGGAAAAGTATCACCCTCTCCCAGAAATGCATACTTCAGGGATGGTGGTAGTGGTTTGAGTTCAGGTTTGGGAGGCTTATCCTCCTCCTAAGGAATTTTTGAAAATTCCTTTGTTTCCTCTGGTTCTTCTTGATCAGATTGAGCATCCTTGAAGATGTCCTCAATCTCTGATTCTAGGCTTTCAGTCATATTGATCTCTTCCACCAAAGAGTCAATAATGTCAGCGCCCATGCAGTCATTTGGTGTGTCTGGATGCTGCATAGCTTTTACAGCATTCAACTTGAACTCATCCTCATTGACTCTCAGGGTTACTTCCCATTTTTGTACATCAATAAGAGTTCGTCCAGTTGCTAGGAAAGGTCTTCCTAGAATGAGAGTTGCACTCTTGTGCTCCTCCATTTCCAGCACCACAAAGTCAGTTGGAAAGGCGAATGGCCCAACCTTGACAATCATGTCCTCTATTATGCCTGATGGATGTTTAATGGAGCCATCAGCAAGTTGGAGGCATATCCTGTTGGTTTGACTTCTTCAGTCAACCCAAGCTTTCTGATAGTGGATGCAGGTATTAGATTGATACTTGCTCCAAGATCACATAGGGCTGTCTTGGTGCAAGCACCTTCTAATGTGCATGGTATCATAAAGCTTCCTGGATCTTAAAGCTTTTCTGGTAAGCTTTTCAGAATGACTGCACTGCATTCTTCAGTGAGAAATACTTTTTCAGTCTCTCTCCAATCCTTCTTATGACTTAAGATCTCTTTCATGAACTTAGCATAAGAAGGTATTTGTTCAAGTGCTTCTGCAAACGGAATCTTTATTTCAAGAGTCCTTAGATAGTCTGCAAAGCGGGCAAATTGTTTATCCTGCTCCGCTTGGCAGAGTTTCTGAGGATAAGGCATCTTGGCTTTATATTCTTCAACCTTAGTTGCTGCAGGCTTATTCCTTACAGAAGTGGTTGAAGAAGCCTTTTTAGAGGGATTACTATCAGCACTCTCAGGTGTCTGGTTCCCCTTTTGCGTTTGAACGCCAGGATTGGGTGGAAAATGGGCGTTTAACGCCAACTTTTCCCCCTTTTCTGGCGTTTGAACGCCAGAACTGGGCAGGGAATGGGCGTTTAACGCCAGCTTTCCCTCCTTTTCTGGCGTTTGAACGCCAATAGTATTCCTCTCTGGGCTCTTACTGTCCTCAGAGGGATTTTGGATAGTGGTTTGGCTCTCCTCTGTCAATTGTTCCTTATTTGGCTTTTTGCTCTTTTGAGTGGTGTTGTTCAATGTCTTCCCACTCCTCAGTTGAACTGCTTGACATTCTTCTGTTATCTGTTTAGATATCTGCTGTTTTGCTTGATTTAACTGCAGTTCTATGTTCTTGTTAGCAACTTTAGTTTCATGGAGCATCTCTTTAAATTCTGCTAACTGTTCTGTCATCAGGAGCAATTGTTGATTAAGCTCAATCATCTGTTCTTGAGGACTAGGATCAGTGGCTACTGCCATGACTTCCTCTTTTGGAGAGAACTCATTGCTAGAATACAAATATTGGTTTCTAGCAACAGTGTCTATAAGCTCTTGAGCCTCTTCAATCGTCTTCCTCATGTGTATAGATCCACCAGCTGAGTGGTCTAAAGACATCTGAGCTTTTTCTGTAAGCCCATAGTAGAAGATGTCTAACTGTACCCACTCTGAAAACATTTCAGAGGGGCATTTTCTTAGCATACTTCTATACCTCTCCCAGGCATTATAAAGGGATTCATTATCCTCTTGTTTAAAGCCTTGGATGTCCAGCCTTAGCTGTGTCATCCTCTTTGGAGGGTAAAAGTGATTCAGGAATTTGTCTGATAACTGTTTCCATGTCTTTATGCTTGCTGTAGGTTGGTTATTTAACCACCTCTTAGCTTGATCTTTTACAGCAAATGGAAACAGTAATAATCTGTAGACATCCTGATCCACCTCTTTATCACATACTGTGTCAGCAATTTGTAAGAATTGTGCCAGAAACTCAGTAGGTTCTTCTTGTGGAAGACCGAAATACTGGCAGTTTTGCTGCACTATGATAATGAGTTGAGGATTTAGCTCAAACCTGCTTGCTTTGATGGGAGGTGTACAGATGCTACTCCCATATGCAGCTGTAATGGGGTTAGCATATGACCCCAGAGTCCTTCTGGACTGTTCAATTCCACTTATGTCCATGATAGATAAGGGAAATAATATGGATTGCAAGTAGATAAAAATATATATATATATATTTTTTATTGACCGAAAAATGAAATAAAAACAAAAGGGAAAAAAAATAAAAATAAAAAAAAATCGAAAATTAAAAGGGAATAAGATCAAAGCAAGTTGAAAATTGAATCAATTAGTTAATTAAAAAGGTTTTGAGATTAGCAATTAGAAAGATATGATTGGAAAGTTTTTATGAAAAAGATTTGATTTTTGAAAAGAGGAAAGAGAAAAACAACAAAATGACACCAAACTTAAAATTTTTAGAAAATCAAACACTAATTTTCGAAAATGTTTAAGGGAAAAACACAAAGAGGACACCAAACTTAGAATTTTTATGGATCAAAAAGGGACTAAGGACATGCAAAATCGAAAATTAAAAGAAAAGCAAAAGCATGCAATTGACACCAAACTTCAAATGTGAAACTAGACTCAACTAAAGGACTCTAAACCAACAAAAACAAAACAGTCCTAATCTAAGCAACAAGATAAGCCGTCAGTTGTCCAAACTCGAACAATCCCTGGCAATGGCGCCAAAAACTTGGTGCACGAAATTGCAATCACACTTTTGCAACCCCGCACAACTAACCAGCAAGTGCACTGGGTCGTCCAAGTAATACCTTACGTGAGTAAGGGTCGATCCCACGGAGATTGTCGGCTTGAAGCAAGCTATGGTTATCTTGTAAATCTTAGTCAGGATATCAATAATTATCAAGGTTTATTGTGAAAAGTAAAAGAACATGAAATAAGTACTTGTTTTTGCAGTAATGGGGAACAGGTTGAGGTTTTGGAGATGCTCCATCTTCTGAATCTCTGCTTTCCTACTGTCTTCTTCTTCAAGCACGCAAGGCTCCTTCCATGGCAAGCTGTATGCAAGGGTTTCACCGTTGTCAATGGCTACCTCCCATCCTCTCAGTGGAAATGTTCAACGCACCCTGTCACGGCACGGCTATCCATCTGTCGGTTCTCAATCAGGCTGGAATAGAATCCAGTGATTCTTTTGCGTCTGTCACTAACGCCCAGCCCTCAGGAGTTTGAAGCTCGTCACAGTCATTCAATCATTGAATCCTACTCAGAATACCACAGACAAGGTTTAGACCTTCCGGATTCTCTTGAATGCCGCCATCAGTTCTAGCTTATACCACGAAGATTCTGATTAAAGAATCCAAGAGATATCTACTTAGTCTAAGGTAGAACGGAGGTGGTTGTCAGGCACACGTTCATAGTTGAGAATGATGATGAGTGTCACGGATCATCACATTCATCCGGTTTAAGAACAAGTAATATCTTAGAATGGAAGCAAGCATGATTGAATGAAAAACAGTAGTAATTGCATTAATCCATCAAGACACAGCAGAGCTCCTCACCCCCAACCAAGGGGTTTAGAGACTCATGCCGTGGAAGGTACACAAGGAAACGTGTAAAGTGTCATGAGGTACAGATACAATGTCAAAAGATCCTATTAATAGTGAACTAGTAACCTAGGGTATACAGAAATGAGTAAATGACGTAAAAATCCACTTCTGGGTCCACTTAGTGTGTGCTTGGGCTGAGCATTGAAGCTTTCATGTGTAGAGACTTTTTCTGGAGTTAAACGCCAGCTTTCATGCCAGTTTGGGCGTTTAACTCCAATTTTTATGCCAGTTCCAGCGTTAAACGCTGGAAATTTTGAAGCTGATTTGCAACGTCAGTTTGGGCCATCAAATCTCGGGCAAAGTATGGACTATTATACATTGCTGGAAAGCCCAGAATGTCTACTTTCCAACGCCGTTGAGAGCGCGCCAATTGGACTTCTGTAGCTCCAGAAAATCTACTTCGAGTGCAGGGAGGTCAGAATCCAACAGCATCTGCAGTCCTTTTCGGCCTCTGAATCAGATTTTTGCTCAGGACCCTCAATTTCAGTCAGAAAATACCTGAAATCACAGAAAAACACACAAACTCATAGCAAAGTCCAGAAAAGTGAATTTTAACTAAAAACTACTAAAAATATACTAAAAACTAATTAAATTATACTAAAAACATACTAAAAACAATGCAAAAAAGCGTACAAATTATCCGCTCATCAAATGCCCTTTTCGGTTGACCAACGTCATCGCAAACCGGTCATCTGCAACTCCAGCACACTGTCGTCGTCGGTCAAGTCTGGTAGTCGCCGTTCAATGCTTCATCTTCCTGGAGGAAACAACTAAGAGGAAGGGATTACATAGGTTCTTTCTTTTCAGAAGAATGATGTAACTAGAGAGACAATAGGAAACAGGGATGAAAACCCAAGCGTTGTAACGGGGAGCAAAGAAAACGACGCCGTTTAAGGTTTCGCTGAGGTGTCACACTAACGGCTAGGTCAGCAGATATTCACGCCGTTACTTAAACATTTGACGGAAAGACTAACGTTACCAATTTTAAATTTTTCGGGGACAATTTTTATTATCTTTTTCTTACGGAGACTAATTTAGAGATCGGACTATCTTTCGGAGACCAATTTGACTATTTACTCTACACAATTCATTGTACAATGTCTATGAACTGGTGAAAAAAATTCTCACCTCCTAATAATTAAAAGAAGATTAACATCATAACCAATACTAATAATTAAAAGAAGAAGATTAACATCATATTTATAATAATATTTGTTAGGCATCTAATTGCCTTATAAAAAAATTTGTTAAAAATTCATTTGTCCAACTTATATATTAAATATTTTTATTATCAGTGATAGAGAAATTTATAACTGTCTAGTAAAAATAATTCTTAGAAAACTTTTAAAATAATAAAAAATTTATTGAGAAATAAAATGTCTAATTTAAAATTTATTAGAGACTGATTTAAGAGTATACTCTCTAGATTTGTTGATACGTATCCTAAAATACATTAATGAAAAATTGTAATTTTTTTTCTCCGAAAATTATATGCATATATTTTTATAATTATGTAAATTTTTCATTGGTAATGTTAAGAAGTAAGAGTATATATTAGTTAAATTTTTATTATTTTATTGGTTGTATTAACATGCCCATTAAATTAGGCAAAAAGAAATTTTTGCTTAACATAAAGTAACTACTACTAACTACTTTTTGCAAACAATAATTTAAAACTTGTTTATACCAAGTAATATAAGTTTTGTTTGTTGAATGAAAATGAAACTAACACTAACACACTAGACCTACATGCACCGTCAGCACCGATATAATTATTGCCAAGTTACGGGTTCATGTTTCCTCCCTGGCTACCTGCAACATGAAACCTTGGAGGGTTTTGCCCTTAGTAAATTATGAAATACATCATTCTTTTAGGTTTTTTTCAAGTTACATTAAAAGCATGGTTTTAAAAATCGAATTGGACGGACCAATTCGATTAGCTTAATCGGCCAAAAATCGATTATTTAATCGGTTCAGTTGACATAAAAAATTATCTGATAAAAAATTAATAAAAAAACGACAATTAATCGATAAACTATGTGAATTAGTTCGGTTTTTTGAGAATTTTCGATTCGGTAATAATCTTTTTAAAATGACACTGTTTTAATTTTTTTTAAAAAAATAGAATGGAGAATTTCTCTCTCTTTTAACCATCCAATAACCCTAAATTTGTATGAGTTATTAACTTATTATTATTATTATTATTATTATTATTATTATTATTATTATTATTATTATTATTATTATTATTATTATTTAGCAAAAATCAATTGCATACCAACTAATGTTGTTAATTGCCATCTTGCAAATTTTTTTATGTAGCTAAAGTATATCCAAAATCTTATTAAAATATAATTTATGTTGTTGGCCGTAAGTATTTTACTAATTATTATGATTTGTGATAAATAGTATCTTTTGTTTAAATAAAACCTTTTTTTTTTTACGATGAAACATGTGTTTATTATTTATGTGTATTTTAATTTTTTTTTTGTTATAAATTTTAATGTTCAAACTTTTTTGCGAACTTTTAACATAAATCATAGGTAAGTTATTATATAAAAATTATGAAATTTTTCAATTTTATTAATCTAAAAATTATTAAATTTAAATATTTAAAATTATATATTAAAATTTTAATAATTTTATTTTATATTTAAGCAATATTGATCAAGAGAAATTCAAAAACATAACCTCTATATTCCGAAGAGGAGATAAATGTCATTTGAGCTACACGTAATGGGCTTGTAAATTCACCTTATACATATCTATATGCAAATAAATTTCCAAATCTCTTTTTTGGGGACAAGAAATTTCTGAACTTTGACTGAATTTTGTGAGAACGAATGCTTCCATGTGAATTCACATGAGCTGTAATTCGAGTTATTTGAGTGAGTTGTTTGTTTGGGTATTGAAATTTAGTAATCATATATTTAGGAGAACGAAAATTATTCAAATTTTACGACAACAGCATCAACCGTCATTTCCTGATTTCGTTAGTGTGGTTAAAGCTGATAAATAGTTGCAAACTACGAAAACAAATAAAGCAGAGATGCAATGTTGTGTGTGCCGAACTGCCGAAAACTGAATTCTCTCATCTTATCTCACTTCTTCAAAAAATTCATAGTGCAACTTAATACTGAAATCAATCAAATAAGAAAATACATATAAGTGAAGAATAACAAAACAATTGTATATTCCTAATGTTCTATACAACCCTAATCTAACTCCCTGTTCTCTTCCTTTTGACTCAAATAATTTCAATCATGAAATTGAAATCTTGTGTGTTTGCCTTAGCTTATTTTCAGTGTAAAATAATCCAAGACCAAAACACCCATTAGATGGTACAAAATCCACGGCACTTCAATTCCTCCCTCCACAATCAGGTATAGTGAAACAAATCAAGAAATGACACTTCCTCTGTTCCCTTTTATTTTTCACTTTTTAGTACATTCTTATATCAATATATACACTGATTAAAGAATGTACTTTAAAACAACAGTGACAGATAAAATGGAACGGAGAGAGTACTAACAATTTGGTCCAGTTTCAATTGTTTCACATCCCCACTTGAACCAAACAGCTCAATATAATTTGTTAAACCAAGAAGGTGGTGAAGATTCTCCTAATCTAGGCATAAAAGCTTCCCTTTCTAAAGATACCTGAAGACCAGCCATTATCCTCACAATACATGACCAAAGAACTGGCGCAGCACAAAAAGCGTAAGCAAACACACACAAGGCCCTCACCACGCCATCCGGATACCAAGGAAACGCCATGACCATTAAGGACCCAACGATCCCCAGCAACGGCGTCACAACAGGCAACATTGGTAGCAGAAAGGCATTAGTCGCAATCGAGCATAGCGCAAAGACACTGAGTATGTACAGGGCCCAGCCTAGTAGAGGGTGAATAGTGTGAGGGATGATGAAGAAAGGTGTTGTGTATGCAGCAAGGATTGTCCACAATGCCACTAGTTTGAGGATACTTTGCACGACGATGACACTCTTATCGAAGCGCCGGTAGCAGAGCTTCGAGAGGCTTGGCCTAGCCAAACGAGTCATCGCTATTAGTCCGATATATATTGCAGATTGGATAAATACCACAGCCATCTCTGCAGCATACCTGCATTGGTAATAATGTCAATTTCTTGCAATAACTTGCATCAACAATTTACCTTCTAAGCCAATTTTGCAATAATTTGCATTTTTAAAGAGCATGATATGGTTACAAAAAACAAAATGTTAATGTCAATAAGACTAGCATTATTAGAATCAATTAAAATCAAAGAAACAAAACAAAATGAATACAAAGATTTTGGACTTTACCCCAAAGTTTGACGACGTTGTTCATGCCACTGGAGGCCTAATGGAAGCACCGGCCATGACCACCAATACCACGGCTTCAACCACGGTGCCCCTGGGAACGTGATCACACTGTTTGGTCCACAGGGTATGCTCCATCGAAGTTTAAGATCTGAATTAAAATCAGCATTAACATTAACTTAGATTCCACTAATTAAGATTTGGAGTTTTATAAAAAACTATATGAACATTTTAGTTTTCATAATTGCTGTAATCATGTGCTTACAGTAGTAAGAAGCATCCATTTGATAACCCAAAGGAAGTCTATAAGTTCCTTGAAGCTTGGAGCCATTTGGATTTGGAAGGAACATTGGCCTATAAAGCAACTCTGGGAAGTAACTAGCTATGAAACCTTGGTCTGCACCATCTGGATTCTCTCTCCCATTTTGTAATTCATGAACCATGTCCTTGAACACTGCACTTGATGGCTGCAGAGATATCAAACAATTAGAATCCGTGTCATAACCCTTCTACATACATAATTTGCAAGGGTACTAAATCTCTAATACTTCTGAATTTTCTCTCCTAATATTCAAATTAGTTCATGAAATATCATGCTTGAGTTAACTTGCCAATTTGGTCCCTGAAATATATTAATGTGAATTAAGTTGGTCTTTCAGTTAACTTTTTGTTGACGTGCTATCGTTAAACGTCCATTACCTTATTCGCTAGCAACACGTTGTCAACAAGAAATTAATTGAATGACCAAATTGACTTATGTTGGTATCTTTCAGAAACCATGAATCTTTGAGAGACTAAATTAATTTATGTGATTTTTCCAGGACCATTTTAAACATTAGCCCTTTATAAATAGGATAATAATAACTTCCGAATATAGGCATAACAAGTTAAGATTTAAGAAGTGTCGTATGTAATGTTACTTAATCTCAATGGTGGTAACTGGTATGTTTAATTTGTTCTATTTATACATTATGATTATTTATTTTAAAATTGTTTGGTGGTGTGGGTACCAAACTAAAGTTGGTCAGTGTTTTTCATCCCAAACTAACCTGTTTTCAAGCGGAGCCAAATCCACTCTCTCAATTGATACTTTCTCTAGAACATTCCGGAGGGTCATAGTGCATACCTCTACCACTATGCTAACACTATTGTTGGTATAACTAAACGGTTTATTTTTTTTGGGCAGCACTAAACCGTTTCAATTAAGGAAAATATAACATGATTTTTTACCAAAGAGTTAAACCATTTTATTTCGTTTGACGACAACTTTCAAATATTTTTTTTCTTGTTTAAAGATATATCCAACACCGAATGGGCAACACTTATGTGAACGTAGTTGCACGTTTTTCTAATTTTCTTAGATATTTTGTCCATAATTATTAGTGCGGGCACTGTGGAAGTAAAAGGATACAAGGGGTCCCATTAAGAATGTGGAAATTTGAGACATAATGCAGTTCAAAAGTTGGCGTGGATAAATTATTTTAATTTACCTGGAGGACGAAGAGACCAGTGTGGAAGACGCAAGGGTTGATGAAGACAGCACAAAATTGTCCACACTGAAACAATTCATCGGTTCTCTGGAGAAAAAGATTGTCTGCATCCAACATGACGACCCTATCGTACTCCACCAGGTTCCACGCGTACAATTTGTTGAGCGATAACTTGAACCTTTTGTCGAAGTTGTCTTGGTGTTTGTAAGGGTTCTCAAAGTTCTCTACTCTCACTACCTTCGCACCATCTTCCTTTTCACTGCCACAAACAAATCTCTTACATTCAATAATTGTCTTGTATATCTTATCATCTTATACAAACAAAAACATATACCAGATGCTATCAGCTTTAAAATTTGCCAAAATATTATGTAAAAAGTGTTGAATGAATATAAAAATCAATTAATTTATGTATATTTATATAATTTGATTTATTCTAGTGAAATATCAAACATTTTAATTTTATATTGATAACTAATTTTGTATATATGTGGCATAATTAATATTATGCAGACTTAAAAATTGTAATTAAATTACTTTAACAATAATTATTTATAATTGAAAAAAACTGATATGAAAGCAAATTATTTACATTGGCTTAACTTACTGATATGAATTCTAGTAATTAGGCAAATAAAAAAAACTGTCAGAAAATATTATTATTAACCTATTTCTAATTAATTAATTTAAATTTTTTAAGAAAGTGATTTATTAGCATAATATTAATTCTCAAAAGAAAAAAAAATTGACATCAGATTAAGAAAAAGGGAAAAAATTATACAAAATTTATACAAATCTAAAATTAATCTAACTTAAGAAAACACAGTCCAAAAATAATTATTTATTTACTTTTACTTATCAACTTAAATTTAAATAAAAAAGTTAAAATTCAAAAATAAGATTAGGCGGTTCGCCAACTACTCTATTAAAGGTTGAGAAAAAAAATCAAATAAGACAAAATTGTCAGCAAACCTGCTCATCTATTCGATTAGTTAAGACTTTCAAGTACACAAAATCAACGAGTTATTATTAGTAACGATTTAACATTTACTAATATTTTATACACTTAATATTATCAAAATATAACAATTTTTAAAAATTATCAAACCCAGGATGTGGGACGAGAAAAATAAGTGTGTATACCTAAGAAGTTCATAATTTAGTAAATAAATAACAATCATATATATATTAAAATTAATTATTAATATAAAATATACATTAAAATTTAAATATATATTAAAATTAAATTATATTATATATATTTATATATAAATATATAATTAATTTAGTAGTTAAATTTTTAATATGCATATAGTATTTTTTTACAAAATAAGGATTCATGTAGTACACAATTTGAACTGAGATATTCTTATTAGTAGGACTATTTTCAAAATTTTTGAGAAATTTAACAAGTTATTTTGATAATAAAAAAGGAAAATTCGAATATGCTTTTTCTTTTCTATTTCCTTTTTTATATGGCATGGCCCTATTATGATGGACCACTAACGGGCACCGTTTTCTATTTTTTTTTTTTTTTTATTTAGACCTGCATTGTTTTTCGAAACCTAAGTAATAGTGTGAGGATCCCTGCCTAAATTGCCTCGGCGATCTCTTTGACTGTAGTATTTTATTGAGGGAAAAAACTAAAGAAGTGTTTTGGTCCTAAATCAACTCTTAAATAAAGCCATGAGACCGTAGTAGTTAGAATCTCGATTTAACTCTTAAAATCTTTCGATATTATAATTTTAAATGAGTTTATCGATTTTACGAAATTTGTACTAAGTCTGACGATTTTACGATTTAAATTTTGTTAAGATTTTACGTTTTACGTTTTTTATTTACCTTTTCGATTTCACGTAAAATCTCGATTTTCTCTACCTTGCATGAGACAATTAAGAAGATATTTAGAAACGGGTATTGGATGTGCCACATTTTTCAAAAATTATTATATAAAAAGAGTATTATAAACTCTAATAAATATATAGAATATATGAGATATTACTAGTATATAAATAAATAAATATTTTTAATATATAATATTTTAAATAACATAATATTTTATATTTAAATAATAAATATAAAACGTATAAACATAAAAAATATAAATATTTTTTATTTATAAGATTAGTTATCATACAATAAAATTTTTACAATGTTAAAAAAATTATATTAAAATAATATTTTAAATTGTAACATAAAAATATAAAATAATTAAATTTTATTTTATATTATTTAAAAAAATAATTAGATTGTTATATTAAAATTTTTTAACTAATTACTTTATTAAAATATTATTATATAATATAAATTTTTTATTAAAATATTTATAAAAATGTAATTTATTTAAAATATTAAGTATATTATATAAAAATATTGACCTTTTTATTTTTTAAATTTTTTTAAGAAAATTTGTTTTGAATAAAAAATTTAAGAAATATGCATGTCTTTTATGAAAAAAGAAAAAAAATATATCAGCGATGAAAATGTCCAAGTATGCTCTATCATGTAATAATATATGATTAACTAATATTAATAATATTGTCATAAGAGAAAATTATACCGACCTCGTCTTAATTTAATCATTTGTAGAATGTTACAACGCAACAACACTGCTTGATATGTTTACACTGACCTCATAGCATATAATCTTTCAAAAAGAGACACATTAATGTTTGTTTTTGAAAAAAAAAGAGAGAAAAAAAACGCATCTCTTTATAAAAAAATTTATTTAGAAATCACATTTAATTTGTTGTGATATTGTGCCTTATGATTTATTTTTTATTTATTTTTCAACGTTTTTTTTTTCATAAAAGATATGCGTATTTCTTTTTTTTTCCTTTTATATTCAAAGAAATTTTTCTTAAAAGGATTAAAAAAATAAACATGTCAAAATTTCTATGCATTATATATAATATTTTAAATAAATTATATTTTTATAAATATTTTAATATAACAATTTAATTATTTATCAAATAATATAACATAAAATTTAATTATTTTACTATTTTTATGTTACAATTTAGAATATTATTTTGATATATATTTTATTGCATAATAATTAATTTTAGAAAACAAAAAAAAATTATATTTATTTAATTAATTTATATACTACTAAAAAAATTATATTCATTTAAAATATTATCTATTAAAAGATATTTATTTATTTAATTTATATACTACTAACATCTAGTATATTTTATATTTATTATAATTTATCAATATTTTTTTCTATAATAATTTTTAATATGCATTTAATGAAATTTAATAATTTATAAAAATATGATACATTTAATATGTATAAAATTTTTATGCTTATTTTGGGCATACTCTTTATAGAAACATTTCATAGAGAATTAATGATATCGTTATCATATTCTTTAGATATAATTAAACACTCAAATTTGGCATCCAAACAATTTAAAATTAGTCACTTTGATTTTCAATAAATTATTATTATTTTAGAAGTTTTTTAATCTTGGTTATTTTATAAGAAGAACTAATTTATCTTATAATAATATTTGTTAGACATCTAATTATCTTATAATAAAATTTGTTAAAAATTTATTTGTTAAATATACATATTAAATATTTTATTATAAATTATAGAATAATTAAATTGTCTAACAGAAATCATTTTTAAAAAACTTTTAAAAGAATAAAAAATTATTAAAAATTAAAGCGTCTGATCTAAAATTTATTAAAGATCAATTTAAAACTTTAAATTTGTTGTTATGTGTCCTAAGACAAATTAATAAAAAATCTTAATTTTTTCTCTGAAAATTAAATGCATATATTTTTATAGTTATTATGCATATATTTTTAAATTTTTATTATTTTATTGGTTTTATTAATTTGCCCGTTAAATTATAGAGTTATTTTAATAATTGTTTTAAGAGCACGCATAAAGATATTTAATATAAAATGATTTTATCGAAAATTTAACATGTTAAAATTTTCAATACTTTCAAATAATTCTAAGAACATCTCTAATAGAGTATTTTTAAAATATTATTTTTTTATATTTTTTAAAAAATAAATTGATTTAAAATTAAAATTTACATTAGAATTAATTGATGATAAAATAAAATTAATATCACTTTAAAAATATAATATTATTTTTATGGAGAACCAATAAAATGTTGTGACTCGTATAATTATATTGATTACATAATTAAAAATAATATAAAATTTTAGCTAAACTAAGACTAAATATTACACTTTTAATTTTAAATCACTATTATTTATGATATATACTCTCACAAATATTTATATATCATTTTATAAGAGCTAAAATAAAATTAAAATTAGATCTGGTATGAGAGAGGTTTTAAATATATAATTTAAGGATACTATTAGTGAACCTTTCATCTTTTTTATAACGGTATCAATATATCTAATATTTAATGGCTATAATTTTAACTATAAATGATATTTTCTACTCTTGTTAAGTTATAAAGAAATGGAGCTTCAATGGAAATATATATAATTAAAATAGGATAATTTTAATAGGATATAACAAAAAATTTATATATTAGCATATCTGCTCGAACAAGTATTTTAATTTACATTAGGTGGTGTAGCATATTATTAGAACTACGGGGAAAAAAAATTGTTTTTTGAACTGATTTATAAAATGAAATAAAAATATTTTTTGAATTCGACCACCTGCTAGTCTGCTACAAATCATACAACAGCAAAATTTATACTAATAACTTAATTAATTAAGGCATGATTGCATTATTGATATGAAGTGGCAGAGTATTATTATATTATATAGTGCTAAAAAAACGAAGAGAGTATATCCAAATTAACAACAAAGTCAATGCTTCAAACTTGTGAAGAGAATATATTGCCATTTTGTTTAGTATTTTAGTTATTAAATTATCATTTGTTGGGTATACTGAATTTAGTAATAATATATCACTAGTGTATTATTATGGGTTTTAAATATAAATGAAAAAGGGTAATGGGTGGAATTTAAGTTGAGTGAGTGAGTGAATGAGTATTTATTTATTGACTTATTGATATTTGAGGAATCGGTGTTTGGGGAATAATGGTGACCCCATAAAACCAAATAGAAACAAGACACGAAGGAACCAGAAAAAGAACCAATGTTCAGGATTTGAATTGAAACCATCGTTGAAGACTGAGTGACTCGGAATTCACGCGCAAAAAAGACACAATAAGCGCAAAGCCCCTCGTTTCACTGCCCCCACTAACACACAAACTCAGCCACTGAAACTTCATTTAGGAAAACGACATCTAATAAAAATAGCAGTTTTTTAATCATCTTTTTGTTTTCTAGGGCATTTATTAGAATTTTATTATTAAGACTCGTATCTTTTAAAAAATATGTTTAGCAAGAATCAACATACTTGGTATTATGATCGATTAACAATTATTTCAGATGTATAACAAAAAAATCAGTTACTAAAAATAAAATATATTTAAATATATAATAATTAATTTGGTTATTATTTTTTTTTTGTACTATTATTATGTTTGTTACTTTTAAAAGAGATAAATAAGAGGGAATTTGCATCATATAAGAAAAGTGAAGATGAGAAAAATATCATGTATAGAAGGTAAAGGAGAAGAGAAAAGGAGTTAAGGAAGAGTGTAGTAAGTTTCTCGTGGGGTTTCTTTCAACACTAAAAGGACGAACCCACAATAATCCAGACTCCAGAGAATGATACACTTAACACGTGCATAGTGCATACTTCACAGTCAAACCAAACTCATCTTCTCTCACCTATTTCCCCAATCTTATCACCTTTTTCCTTTATTATATTTTTGGATAATTAGTTAAAAAGAAAAAAATACACACAAAGAAAGAGAAGCAAGGAAATTAACATGGAGAAATTAATGTAATAAAAATAGAAAAATTGAGGACAGCATAGAAGAAAAAGGGGTAAGAAATCAGGTAGCTTTAAATGAATGATGACGAGGATGATGATATATTGAAGAAGTAAGAGAAGACTTACAAAGCTCGAATCCATCTGGGAGGAACATCAATGGAAGCAATGACAACAAGATCAGCTTGCACACGAAGCTTAGCGAGTGATCTGAGAAGAACACGCACCGCTATGTAGAATTCATAGTCCCTTGGAGTCCCCACGTACATCATAGTCGCATATGCATTCTTATTCTCGTTCTTCTTCTCCGCACACACCACCGCCACCACCACTAACAGTAACACTAACCATCTCGCATTACTCCTACCATTTCCCCAACCTTCCATAGCCCTAATTGGAACGCGATTCTACTATTAATAATAAAAAATAACAATAATCCCTCCTTTTAGCTTCTTGTAATAACCGTGCACCTTCTTCTTCTGCTTTTGTTCCCTTTATTAATTTAATTTCTGTTCTGTGGAGCATCACAAGTTTCGATAAACTTGTGCAAAAGAAAGAAAAAGGTGTGGGAATTGAAAGGAAAGCAGACAGGGAAAGAAGAGAAGAGAAAATGAAGAGACGAAGAGAAGATAAAAAGGTATTTAAAGGGGATGACACAGTCAGAGAGTGGGATCGGTGGCATTTAAAAAAGAAGATTAATTAACAGTAAATGATAATATGCTATGCTTATTATTTCTACCGGCACGAGGCAGTTAAAACTTCAGATATTGATCAACAGAAATAACAGATCATATAAACCGAAATGACGATTATGTACAGCGGATGGACCCATAAGGTAAATGCCGTATTCACTATTCATTTTCAGTTTCACTGTAATGACAGCTTTTTGTAATATGAAGAGTTTGTTTAAAATGTTCGGAATTAAAATAAATAATTTGAATTTTTTAAGAATTTTAATTTTAATTTTAATTTTTTATTTATAAATCAAATTAAAAAGAATCTGATTTCTAAATTAATTCTCACATTTTTTAAATTTAATATGTCAAATATTAAAAATATTTTTATTCATAATTAATAAAACAATTTTATCAAAGATAAAATTATAAAAAAATTAATTCAAACAAAAATTATTCTAAACTAAAAAATTAAACTTCATTCTATTAATATATTATAATCATTTTAAATTATAAAATGAAATTTTACCTAAAAATATTTTTTTCATATTAAATTATTTTCAAACAAACTCTAAAAGAAAACGGTTTCAATACTCTCTCCTCTTATTAAGCCAGTTGTGAAAACTGAACATTTTTAATATCATATCATTATTTAAAAGAAACTAAGTTATTATTTATAATTATATATTTAATATTATTATTTTAAAAAATAATCAAATTTTTTAATTTTATTAATTATTACAAAAATTATTATGTTTGTCATGAGATGTTTTATATAGAGATTTCGTTTGACCATCTCATAATTGAATTGATTAAACTATTAATTTGTTACATGTATGTTGAAGTGCATGAAATCAGATGGGAATGTATATATTCTTTAACAACAATAAAAACAATAACGAAGTCTTGTCCCACTAGGTGGAGTCGGCTACATAGATCAAATGACGCTATTGAGCTCTATCATATGTATCATGTCTATAAAGAGACTATTTACATGTAGATTTTGTTTGACCACTTGAATGGTCTTTCTCTGCCTTTCACTTTTTGTCCATCTTTCATCTCGTTTACTCTTTTGACTAGGTACTCTGTCAATCTTCTTTTCACATGTCTAAACCACATGAGATGCAATTTTACCATTTTTTTCATGATAGGTGCTATTCCAACTCTCTCATATCTTTGTTTCTTATCTTATCTAATTACGTATGACCACTCGTCCATCTCAACATCTTCATCTCTTTCACACTTAACTTATGTTTGTGTTCCTCTTTGGCTGCCCAACACTCTGTACCATAAAATATAGCTGGTCTGATAGCAGTGCGATAAAATTTACCTTTAAGTTTTAAAAACACTTTTTTGGTCACATATAAAATCGGACACACTCCACTATTTTGACCAACTTGCTTGGATCCTATGATTTGCATCTTATTTAGTCTCTCCATTATCCTGTATGATGCACCCAAGATACCTAAAACTTTTAACTTTTCGTAGGATATTTTCTCCAATCTTCACCTCTATATTAGGATTTTTCCTTTGGCAGCAGAACTTATATTTCATATATTTTGTCTTGCTATGGCTTATGCATAGACCATATACTTATAAAGTTTTTCTCTATAAATTCAACTTCTTATTTAGGTCTTCCCTTGACTCTTCTATAAGGATGATATCATCAGCAAAAAGTATGCACAATGACACAATCTCTTGGATATACTCTGTGAGTACTTCCAAGACTAATGTGAAAATGTATGGACTTAAGGATGATCCCTAGTGTAATCTTGTACCAATAGAAAATTTCTTTGTCACACCACCTTGAGTTTTCACACTAGTTGTAGCTCCATCATACATGTCTTTAATTGCACGAATATATGCAATCCTTAATCTCTTCCTTTCCAAAACCTTCCATAAGACCTCCCTTGGCACCTTATCGTATGCTTTTTCCAAATAAAAAACACCATAGATCTATTTTATTACTACGATACCTCTATCATCCTTCTTAACAAATATGTAGCTTCAGTGGTGGATCTGCCTGGCATAAAATTAAATTGGTTTTCTTTTATTTGTATCTCTTGTCTCAACCTCCGTTTTATCACCCTTTCTCATAACTTCATGATATGGCTCATGACCTTGGTCCCTCTATAATTTTCGCAACTCTGTATATCCCCTTATTCTTGTTAATAGGTACCATGGTGCTCTTTCTCCACTCATGCGGCATCTTTTATTGTCATAAAATCTCATTAAAAAGTTTTGTTAACCAACTGATGCCTTTATCTCCAAAGCTCTTTCAAACTTCAATCGGAATATTATCGGGTCCTATACCTTGCCATTTTTTATCAGCTTTAGATCTTCTTTTACCTCGAAGTCTCGAATCCTTCGATAGTAGTCGAAGTTTTATATCTTCTTCCCTCGCGCATAACCGACCAAGACTCGGAAGAGTCTTCTGTCCTTCATTAAATAACTCGTAGAAGTAGCTCTTTTACCTTTCATTGATCTTCTTATTTTGAGCCAAAATTCTCTATCTTTATCCTTTATGCACTTAACCTTATCAAAGTTTTTCGTTCTTCTTTTCATGGCTCTTTTCGATTCTATATATACCTTTTTCTACTTTTTTCGTGCCTAAAGAATTGTAGAGATCATCATATGCTCTTATTTTGCTTCACTTACAGCCACTTTTGTCTCTTTCTTAGTCGTCTTATATTTTTTTCAATTATCTGTATTGCGGCACAAAGACCACTTTTTAAAGCACTCTCTTTTTGCCTTTATTTTTTCTTATACACTCGCATTCCACCACCAGAACTCTTTGTCTCTTATTCGAATCCCTTTAAATTCACCAAAACTTTTTTTTTTTGTTTTTCTAATAACTTCTACCATCTCCTTCCACATCTCCTCCGCGCTTCCATTCCCTTCCCACCTTGCCTCTTCTCATACTCGTCTTAGGAAACTTCTTTATTCTTCACTTTTCATCCGCCACCACCTCGTCCTTGGGTTCTTCGTATGATATCTTTTCCTCAACTTTTACTCAACAAAAAAAATTCACGACGAGCATCCTATATTGTATTGTTAAACTCTCTTCCGAAATAATTTTATAATTAATACAAAATTTTTGGTCGAATTTCCTCAATAAAAAGAAGTCAACTTGAGAGCTTGTCAAGCCACTCCTATAGGTTATAAGATGTTCGTCTTTCTTTTTAAAACATGTATGTGCGACAAGAAGGTCATAGGTTGTGAAAAAGTCCAAAATAGTTTTAACCTCGGAATTGATCGCCCCCAAAACCATGGCCTCCATGAATACTTCCATACCCAGTCACTTCTCTTCTAACATGGCCACTTAAATCTCCTTCTAAAAATATCTTATCTCTCGAAAGTATGTCTTGGACCAAATTCTATAGATCCTCCCAAAACCTTATCTTGTATTGCTCGTCTGAACCCACTTGCGGGTGTATAAGCGCTAATCACATGAAAAGTACCTCATTCAACCACAAATTTGATAGAGATGATCCGATCACTTACCCTCTTGACATTCACTATGTTCTTCTTCCACTGCTTATCCACGATAATACATACCTCATTCCTATTTCTTACCTTTCCTATATGCCAAAGTTTGAATTCGGAGGTATTCAACTCCCTAGCCTTCACGCCGACCAATTTTGTTTCTTGTAGGCACATGATGTTAATCTTCCTCTTTATCATGGTATCCACCATCTCCATGAATTTTCCTGTTAGAGTGCCTATATTTCATGTCTCAAATCTTAACTTCTATCGTTTCGATCTTTACCTTTACCTTTTTCTTTGTAAACTAGCTTATTTATCCTCATCCGTTCATGAAAATGCGGGACTCCTTACTCATTTAACATTACACCCAGGTACCGATGTAGCGACTCTTGCTCATTTGACATTATAAGCAGCCATACAGCACGTTGCTTCCGGATAACGACCTAACTTTAGCGCAATAATGTCTTTGATCTATGTCATAAAGATTCGGCTAAGTTTTTATGTTGGCTGTCGAAGGTTTAACACAACCCTCCTCCTTTATCCAGACTTGGGACCGGTTATGTATTGCAAGTATAGCTTAGGCGGAGTTGGAAGGTATATATTCTTCAAAAATAAATTAATTCAGAACTTAAATTCCTATGCCACATAAAATTGATTTTGGCCTATATTGTTTATTGACATTATTTAAAAAAAAAATCCAAAGTCCTGATTCATTTGGACTAAGAGTTTCGCCCAAAAACCAATTTACCAGTACTTGCTTGTGTACTTCGCCAACCATTTTAATACCCATTACCAACTCCTTACTTTTTTAATATTTTGTTTCGTTGATTAACAAGTTCCCCCGCCCCTCTCAGTTGCACGATGCAGGTATAATTGGGAAAAAACAGAATCTTCTTCCCATCATTAGTAACAATAGCTTATTTTTTTTATGTTCTATTTGATTTTAGTAGTATATTAAAATGAATAACATATAACACCCGCATGGGATAGGGCAAGAACCAGAAGAGCACGAAACATGTAATACTAAGAAGCAAATTAAAACAAGTTGACTTTGAATTTAAATGGAATAATAACATAGTATATGATCCTTATTACCTCGCTAGTCCTAACATTCGCCTGTTGCACCTAAAGATAATATCTGCTTAGAAGCATTGTTAAATATCATTATTATAATCTTAGCAAGGAAAAAGCCGTAGATTTGGTTCAATGAGAATTTAATTCGAACAAAACAAAAACAAAAGAAAAGGCCAAACACGCGTTAACATGAAAGATGAAGGTCGGCAACTACTGGCTTTTTCTTATGTACTTGACGGCTTAAACATCAAGTAATGGACGTTGACCCTTTAAAGCCATTTTACTACTTCCAATCCATCGCCCTTTTATGCCCTTTTGGGTAATATTATCCATGAAAATACATTTTTTTTCACGAATAAATAGCTAAATTCATTCTTCAATAATCATTCATTTTTTAAATTAATTTTTAAAATTTTTTTTAATCAAATTCATTTTTAAAAAATTTTAAATTAGTTATATTAATTTTTGTGTCATTTTTATTGTTAATAGTATTTACTGATATAATACGTTAAATAATATCACACTGTACACTTAATAATCCTAATTAATTATTAACATTATAAATTTATAAAATTAGATCAAATAAATTTTTCATACTAATAATCATCAATTAGAATAGTCAAGTATATACTCTAGTTTGTGTAGCGTTATTTAATATGGTACACAAACAAATTTTGATGCAATTAGTAATAAAAGTGGCGAAAAAACTACTATTAATTTATAAGATTGAGATACTGAGATTATGGCAAATTATTTTGCTTCAGATTGATATTTTAACGAGGTGCGAGTATATTTACAAGAGACTCAAACATTTAAATTAGTGATAGTAAATGAGATATAAAGATTAAAAATAAATAGTATATCTTGAGCATGTGTTATAAATCCTTTATTTACAGTGTTTAAGCATTAAATTGAGAGAATGCGAATAGATTCATGCAAAATATATGTAAATTTTTCGTAGAGATAATCCAGATTAAACCAACAAATGAACTTGTAGAAAACAAATTTTTGGGCCAGCATAGTTTTAGCCTCAGTATGAAAATTGGACCACATATATACTCTTAGGTATAGTTATGACAACCCTCAGTATAAAAGTAAAATTTTAGAATTAAATTAAATCTATTTAATTTTAATTTGATAATAACATTTTTGGATCAGTCAATATTTTGTTTTGGTGTGTGTTATTTTTTCTATGATTGTGATTTTTGTCTTATTTGATTCTATATTTTTATTGTTTGATGTATGTATACACTTGTGTGATTGAGATCTTTGTTTTATTAAGCTTACACATCCATATGACCTTACCCTTTTATTATCCTTTGCAAATTAATGTTGAGTCTATTTTATCTCATTTATTCTTTATTTTAGCACATCACTAACTCTAAACCAGAAAATAATAAAAATCCTAATTTAAATTTTTGGTTAGCTTAGACTAATAAGAGTGTACATGAATTAAGTGTGAAAAAATTGAGTTTGGGAACATTTGGTTTGGGAATTGGGTATGTTATACTTTTTTTTTAAATGTTAAAAGGATAGTTGAGTACATGTTTGTGCATTCAATACCTTAATCATATGTATTGGGAAAAACAAAAGAAAAAGAAAAATAAAAAATAAAAGAAAAATAAAAAGAAGAAAAAGAAAAAAAAGCAATAAAAGGGGATAAAATGCCTCAAAGTAAATGGTGGTAGCAATGCATATGTATCGTACTCAAATTTGGGATGCATGAATATATGAAAAACATAGTTAATGGGCAGTTAGGTTTTGTATTTTGATTATATGGATTGTCTTAGGTTAGGTGGAAAGTTTAGGTAAATCAAGGATTCGGATTTTAGTTCACTTAACCAGATACATTTCTACCTTGACCCTAACCCCATTACAACCCTTTAAAAGACCTCTTGATATGTGTAGTCGTGTATTAAATTTTTGTTGATTGGCAGAAGAAGAGCAAACCTTAGAAACCAAGATTAGTAGAGAATTGAGAGAATCCACCCTAAAAAATTTGAGAGACAAAAGTGTAAACACTTCCGGTGAGGATTCGATGCTCAATCCGTGTTCCCGGCTTTCATGAGCTTTCTTCTTGCAAGTCTATCTGTATTTTATTTTGTGATTTGAATTAGTGTCATTCTTTAATCATCATACTATATTAGCCCTACTTGTTCATATATGTTCTTAAAGATTGATTTACTTTTAACCAAGTAGGTAGAAGCATTTAGCATGTAGTTGCATTCATATAGATAGGTTGCATTGCATAAGTCCTACCATTTTTCCTTCACTCTTTTGGTTCCCTTGAGCTTAGCATGAGGACATGCTAATATTTAAGTGTGGGGAGATTTGATGAGCCAGTATTTCATGACTTATTTTGGATCGAATCGAGTGGATTTTATCAACTTTACTCACACTTATCCATATAATTTGCATGTTTTTAAGTTTTCTTCCGAATTTTGTGTTATGATTGAAAACATGCTTCCTAGGCCTTAAAATTGCTAATTTTTAATCCTTTATTTTACCATTCAATGCCGTGATATGTGTGTTAAGTGATTTCAGGGTTAGAGGGCAGGAATGACTTAGAAGATGGAAAGAAAGTATGCAAAAGTGGAAGAAACACAAGAAATTGAAGGTTTGAGAAGCTGGAATTGACACGCGCGCGTGGCTGAAGCGCATGCGTTATCACGCCATCCTCTAACCGATGCGTACGCGTGACTGATGCATACGCTTGACCAGGAGCTTCATCCAAGCGATGCGTATGCGTGGCTGACGCATACACTTGATGAGCGTCACATGCCTCAATAAAGGAAAAATGCTGGGCAATTTTTGAGCTGTTTTTGGCCCAGCTTCGAGCCCAATATGCAAATTAGAGGCTGGGGAGTGGAGCTGAATCAAGGATTCATCATTCATTCACACATTTTAGTTTTACATGTAGAATTCTAGAGAGAGGTTCTCTCCTCTCTCTAGGTTTAGGATTTCTTCTTTTATTTTCAGTTTCATCTAGGTTTAGGTTTTACTTTTCATCTTGATTCAAGTTCCTCTTTTAATTCCTCATTATTACTTCTTTGCTTTCTTAGTTTTATATGTTGTTTTCTTTACTTTGTTGCTTTATTGTTCATGACTCTTTGTTAATTCCAATTTTTCTTTAACGCACTTTGAGGTATTTTATGTTTATTGTCGTTTTCTTCAATTTGTGGTTATTGTTTTCTTGCGATTGCTAATCTTAGATTTTACTATTTCTTGTTAATTTTCTATATTTTTATTTTGCGCCTTCCAAGTGTTTGATAAAATGCTTGGTTGGATTTTAAAATAAATTTTTGTGTTCTTGGCTTGGATTGAGTAATTTGGAGACTCTTGAATTGTCGAAGTCTCTTGTTGATTGATGATTGAAAATTACTAGTTGGCTTGAACTTCACTAAATCTAGTCTTTGATTAGGACTTGTGAACTTAAGTTGATTTTGCTCACTTGACTTTCCTTCAATTGTTAGAGGTTAACTAAGTGAGAGTAAAAGGCAATTACCATCACAATTGACGATGACAATGAGGATAGGAATTCCAATTCTCAACCCTTGCTAGAACTTTTCTTAGTTGTTAGTTTATTTTCCTGTTATTTACTTTCCTTGTTCGTCATTCAAAAAACCCCAAAAATGCTTTTCCACAACTAATAATAAGTACACTTTCCTGTCATTCTTTTGAGAGACGACCCGAGGTTTGAATACTTCGGTTATTTTTATTGGGTTTGTACAAGTGACAAACAAATTAAACGTTGACTAAGGATTAATTGTCAGTTTAGAACTATACTTGCAACGCAATTTTATTGAGAAATTCTTTACTGATATTTATCATCCGTCACATACAATATTCAAAAACTATCCCTAGTTGATTTATATATCACGTATTCAAGACTAGTGTTAAATAATTGAAGATTATGAGATAAGTTTCAAGTTAATTCCGAAATTAATTTTTCCAAGTAATAACGGAATCGAAGATAGAATTAGAATATTTTCTAATACTTCTAACCACTACTGATGAAAAACAAAATTCATTCTTGAAAAAGTAAAGAGCATGAATTAAAATAAAGAAAACACTCGCATGATAAATCCATAAACCTAATAGAGCTACTAACCTTCAACAATGGAGGTCTAGTGACTCATGATAATGAAGAAAACTAAAGAGATAAGAGATGTACATATAGTAATTCTAAATCCTTTCTGGATTGTCTCTCTTGTAAACCTTGTTCACTTATTTATATCCTAAGTTCTATCTAAAATTCAAATTCAAATTCAAAACTAACTCTATTCTTATATTTAGGAATCATAAGATAAGAATCTGCTTAAATTCAAATAAAATCTTTACAATAATTCAAATATAATTTAGAATTAAATCCTAACAGCTAAATCTTTATCTTTTAGAAGGAATTGATGCTAACTAATCACTTGAATCTTGAATATTCGAATGAAATTAAGGCTTCCCATGATTTGCATATTAAAATTGGGCCTTGGCAAGTGTTGTATTATGGGTGTTTTGAATCTTAGAGTGTCGAACATGGTTTCTAAGTTTTGGGCGTTGCCCCATTTGAGCTTCAGGGGTAAGGAAGCCGGGTGTGGGTGAGTGGCTGTCGGGCTTTAGAAAGGAGACCATCGGTTATTGGTCCATTTGAGAAGGGGACACTGGGCTTTGGTGAAGGAGATGACAGGCGGATGTGCTTGGATACTGGGCGGCTAGTGATGGATGCTGGGCCCCCCATTGTGATGTTTTGGGCATCCAGTTTTAAGGTTTTGGGTCTTGCTTGGGCCCCCCTTGGATTGCATTTGTGTTTTCTTGTTAAAAAGGTTTTAATTCTTGATTACTTTGAGAACAAAAACTCCTGAAAATACAATAATACTAAAACAACTCTAAATACTTGATTAATCTTGAAATTCCACTAGAAAATATAATAATTTTGATTAAGATCTAAGAAAAATAATGAAAAAGAAACCTAAAAACTACTAAAGATGCCTAGGCATCAAATACAATATACAACGGTATATACAAAGGCTAGAAGAATCAAAGCAATAAAAGCAATAATATACAGATATGCTAAATTCTTATAATTGATGATAATTGATCCTAATTATACTCTAACATCCACCCTCAAACTCAAGTGGGAGTTAAGGATACCATATTGAGTCTGAACACTAGAGTTTGAAACAAGTAAGATGATGAGCCTTCGTGAAGATATCAGCAGTCTGATCCAGAGTCCCAATAGCTACGAGACGAACCATATCAATAAAGAGACGTTTCTAGACAAAGTGACAATCAATCTCAATGTGTTTAGTGTGTTCATAAAAAGTATCATTATAAACAATTTGAATAGTATTGCGGTTGTCACAATAAACATTAGTTGGAGACGATTGAGGGGCACCCAAGTCTTCACGAAGCCAACAAATCGAGACAACCTCAGCAGTGGTGTCAGTAAGAGCACAATATCTTGCTTCGGTGCTTGATCGAGCAATGAATGTTTGCTTCTTGGCTCGCCAAAAAATGAGAAAGTCACTAAGAAACAAATAATAACCAGTAGTAGAATGACGATCAGTGGCATCATCAGCCCATCGTCATTTGAGTACGCTTGAAGAGTTAAAGATGAATGGGAAAAAAATGAAAGCCATGAAACAGATTGCCTTTGATGTAGCGAAGAATGTGAAGAACTGCTGTATAATGAGTAGTACAAGGAGCCGACAAGAACTGGCTAAGAACATGAACTGGATAGGCAATATTTGGTTGTGTGATAGTCAAGTAGACAAGACCTCCAACTAAATGTCGATAAAGAAGAGGATTATCCAAAATATTGCCATCCATAGGAGTAAGTCCAACTTTAGGCCTAAGAGGAGTAGACTCAGTGCGACCATCTATAATGCTGGCTTGACCAAGAAGATCAGAAGCATACTTAGTTTGAGAGAGATAGATACCGTCATCAGAGGATATGATTTTAAGACCAAGAAAATAACTGAGAGAACCAAGATCTTTCATCTCAAAAGTATGGTAGAGGGATGCTTTAAGATTGGCGATACCATCAACATCATCTCCAATAATGATCATGTCATCAACATACAAAAGTAAAAGAAAAACCCCACGTTTACTTTTCCAAATAAAGAGCCATTCTCATGAGGGTTGCAAGTGAAACCGAGATTGCATATAGTAGTGCTAAACTTTTTAAACCATTCACGAAGAGCTTGCTTAAGACCATAAAGTGCCTTACAAAGAAGATAGACTTTGCTAGAAGGACAAGGGTATCCCGGAGGTGGTTTCATATAGACATTCTTTTTCAAATCCCTATTAAGAAATGCATTTCTTACATCTATCTGACTGAGAGACCATTTTTTGACCGCAACAATGGTAAGGAGAGCATGAACAGAAGTTAAACGAGTAACAGGAGAAAAAGTTTGTTCATAATCAATACCATATTCTTGTGTACATCCTTGAGGAACCAATCCTGCCTTATAATGATCAATAAAAACATCAGAGCGAGTCTTGATCTTGTATACCCATCACCTACCCACAATTTCTTAATCAGAAGGAGGATTAACCAAGTCCCAAGTATGTACTTTTTCTAGTGCTTGAATTTTTTCCTGCATTACTTGCTGCTAATTAGGATTGGTGGAGGCTTCTCAGAATGACTTAGGTTCATGGTGATAAAGAATAGTAAAAAAATAATGATAATCAAGAAGATGAGGAGGTGAATTTCTTACTCTAAAAGAACAAATGGAGGGAGGAGGCATGACAGTAGGAGCAAGATCATTGTTTGGTTTGGAATCATCGGAAGGTGGAGAAGGCGGAAGAGTGAAAGGCTTGAGAAGATGACTTGACATAGAACCTGTATTATCATCATTAGAAAAAAGATCAACATTGAGATTAGTAAAAAATGGTGCCTAAATAGAGGGAATGGACTCAAATGAGGAGAAGCTAGAGAACATGTGATGCTCCCAGAATACAACATGACGAGATATACGAATACGTCGAAAGATAAGATCCCAACAACAATAACCCTTGTGTTCAGTGCCATAACCAAGGAACAACACATGCGAGTCCGAGGTTCAAGTTTATTATGTTCACTAGGCTGAAGAAAAACAAAACAGACACAACCAAAAACTCGAAGAGAGTTGTAATCCTAGAAAAGTATGATAAATATGCTCAAAGGAAGTAATGTTACCAAGGACAGAAAAAGAAAGTCTATTGATAACATGGATAGCAGTAAAAACAGCTTCACCCTAAGTACGCTCAAGACATGCAGAAGAAATAAGCATTGCATGAACAGAGTCAAGAATGTGATGATGTTTGTGTTCAACCTGTCCATTTTGTTGAGACGTACTAGGGCAAGAAAACTTAGAGAAAGTACCATACTTAGCAAGAAAAATTAAAAGTTTGGATTCACGGTATTCCATAGTATTATCACGTCAAAAAACTTTAATGACCTTGGAAAAATTAGTTTTAAACATAGTGGCAAAGTTAATATAAATCAGAGGCAACTCATGGCAATTAGTCATCAAATAAATCCAAGTAAAATGTGAATAATCATCAATAAATACTACAAAGTATCGAATCCCTCCCATAGAAGCGATGGGAGTGGACCCGAAAGATCAAAGTGGATAAGATTAAAAGGAGAGCAAGAAAGAGATGAATTATTTTGAAAAGATAAAGCTAGTTGTTTTGCAGTTTGACAAGAAATGCAATCAAAATACTCATTATTAACTTAACCTAAAATTCCTTAGACAAAAGAGGACGCATTTTTCTAAGGAGCTACGGGTAAGATGGTGATAACACATGTGAAGGATATATGGAGAAGAAATAGCACAGGGATTTGACCTAGAAGGAAAATAAAGATTCTCGAGTTCAAACAACTTTTCGATCTTACATCTAGTCCTGATGATTTGTCTCGTCCAATAATCCTGCACACGACAACCAGAAATAAAAAAAATTGACATCAAAACCAAGATAAACAAGTTGACCAATGTAGATAATATCAAATTTTAATTTTGGAAAAAGTAAGTATAAGGGAGATTAAGATTTTACTATGAAATAAAACCCTTATGTGTCGCATGTAAGAAGGAACCATCAACAATGTTGATAGAAGGTGCATTTGTAGTGGTAGACAAAGACGAGAAAAGATGATACAAAGGAGATATGTGATGAAAGCAACCATAATCAAAATACCATTTATAATTACATGGAGGAGTGGAAAAAGCAGTAGGAGTATTACCAAAAAAAGGAGAGAAGTTTTTTAAGAAGAGACTCAATATCATATGGAGGTATAGGGGACAGGTTGAGAGAAGTAAAGCTGGTGGATTCATTAGCAGCAACAGAAGCAGGAGGCACATTCTTGGAGAAGTTGGGATGAGAATGATACTTGGTCTGATCATGACGTAGTGGATGAGTAGGACAGGTAGTAATCAAGTATTCTGAGAGCTTGCAATAATGACAAACACAACATAAGGCAATTGAAGTTAATGTGTCCTTTTCGATTGTATTTTCGACATTCAATAGAGGGATAATTTGGGAGCAGGTGACTAGAACGGTTATAGTTTCGACAAAATTTACCCTTTCTATTAGTAGCTACAAAAACAATTTCACTCTTAGAACGAGTTAACCCTAAGTGCGTTTTTTTAGACTTAAAACGAGAGAGAGCATCTTCAAGATTAGGCAAGAAATTTTGATGAAAAAGAAAAGTTCTATTGAGCTCGTTGGACATGGAACGGTGAGACAAAGATGATGGTGTAGTCACTGAAAAAGGACAATGTCAAAAAAATGATAAAAGAAATAAGTACAAAAATGCAGTCAAAAGAAGAAAACATGAAAGGTTATGAACTATTTTTCATTAAGAAAAAAAACAACCTATGCTCTTGATACCATGATAAAAAACAAAAATGTAATTTGAAAGAAGGATTATCTATTATTGAGTGTATTTAAAATAATACAATATATAAGAGTATATATAGATGTTACAATAATCAAAATAATAAAAACGTAATATCTTACAATAAATATACAAATATGCTAAATAATTATAATTGATGCTAATTGATTTAATTGAACATAATTATATTCTAATAATCTGGATTAGTACGAAGTCCCACATCGACCTTATAAATGCATTTTGATAGATTGTGTAGTTTTCGTCCCTTCTTCAATAACAAAATCGTAAGGTCTGAAATATCAAAATGAACAATATCCACAAACAAATTGCTGTGCTGCTACAATTAGCCTCAATCCCATTTTGCATTATCATGAAACTGAAAATTTGTTTCCTGCTTTAATTGCGAAGGCACTTGGCTAAGTTGAGGTACATTTGATATTGGCCAAAAGAAGCAAAGATGACTCCCCGAATATCCAAGATTAAATCTTGTGCCAATTTAATCTTAATTAACATATCGTCTGCGTAGACATCCATAATGTTACAACCTATCGGCTCCTTGGATACTTTATTCATCCATAGCTGGTATATCACACCTGCATTTTTCAAACTGAAGAACATTATTTTGTAACAAGTACCCTGGGGAGTAATGGAAGTTGTTTCTCCTCATTAATAAAATACAATGTGACTTATTTTCTGTTATTTTGAGAGAACATCGCTTTAATTACGTTATGTATGTGCCAATTTACGTATCCGTTTCAGTTGCTCTGTAATGTTCACGGCATGCTGTTACTTTTAATGCTATTATATAAAATATATGTTGCGTTCATTTCAGCACTACTTACTTTGCTAAGTGGTGGAGAATGGGAACCAAGGCTTAATATATAAAATGAAAGATAATGAGGTTTTATATTATACCTATAGAAACGCCAAAAGAAAAGATAATGTATATAATCATTGCATGCATAAGCACATATAAATCTGAAATGTTTTTAACAAATATAGTATTTACTGATATTACGTAATTCTGAGAGAAATTATATTTTTACATAAGATTACATATTGAAATCAGCATACATGTATCTTGTTTATGCAGAAACATCTCATGTTATAAAAAGCTAATTTTGGGTTCATCAAAGTTCGAACTCTTGACTTTCTGGATCTGGAACTCTAATACCATGTCCTGAAATCACTCATCCCAAAAACGTAATCTGAACACTAATAATCATATCTCTAATACTTTCTAAACCTTTATTGTACACATTATACGCTTAGGTCATTGACTCCTATACTTTCTCAATAAAATAAGACATCGATGACGGTTGTTGTGATATATATCAGTTCTGGGAAATTAAATTTGTTAATTGAGTCCAAACGTTGCAAAGTAAGAGAATATGTATTTACATTTAACTTTCAAGTGTTTATTTGTACCAAAGTCCCTATCAAGTGTCAAGTAAGAGATTATGTATTTACAATTAACTTTTAATAATGATTCATTGATGCATATAGTGTGGTAGAGTTTTTTTTTTTTTTTTTTCAGAGGTCGAAGATAGAAATTATACATTTTTTTTAGACGGTGGGACGATTAATGGATTTACTAATTTAAATAAAGAATATATTATAGGACCAAAGCTGACACGACTGCCAAATGTTTGGTACATAGTCATCGGTGGAAATGTGGAATAAATTTTTGTCCGAGTTCACTATTTTCATAAAAATGGTGGCAGTAGCTAGCATTGACTTGCATTTATATTACTACTGTACTTTATAGTTGTACATTTGGTATTGTATGATGATATATAATACAAAGTTACATACATTTGAAAACTATTTAGTTAATATCAGGGTATACCTTGCTTACGTTATGATGAGTGGGTATCATTGACTTGAATAAAATAATACCTGAATATTAATAATACCTGAATGTTAATATTATTTATAATTTATAATAATAATTTAAAAAATATAAATAATAAATAAATTCTCAAAAAAATTAAGAATTTGATAAAAATAATTAAATATTAAATGTATATTCTCAAAAAATTTTAAAGACAAAATTCTAATACGGACTTTATAAATATAATTAAAAAATAAAATATTTTTTATCTTTAAAATTTAGTTATATTACGTCAAAAAAATTGTTTTGTATCTTTTTTATGAATGATGACCAGAGGAATTAAAAAAATAAAAATATAATAATTAAATTTTATTTCAATTTTTTATATATTTTTAAATATTTATCTAAAAAATTAGATCAAATATATAAGTTATAAAAGAAAAGATAATTTTTCATTTTTTATCATTTATATTATTTAAAATTATTTTTGTTAATGACATAAATTTTTAAATTTTATTTTTTTGGTAGATTACCTAAAATATCTACATACAGGGGTTTCTTCCAGGCACTTCATAATCCCCTTGAATGCGTCTAATTTCTAAGCTGTTGCCACTTGCCATTGTTTTCAAATTTCAACTAATGATATAATTAAATTAAAACACGAAACAACAACAAACGCACGCCGTACACTTTTTCATATATAACATTGCTATTGCAATTATTTAACTTTTATGCCTTGATATCACAAGATATTTTATACATATATTCAGTTGTTACATTTATAAACTAATTAATTTTTGAAAACCTATTTTAATAATTTATCTAATCATACGAATTTAATTAAATAGTTACATAAAATATTATATTTTACATTGGTAATACAGTATAATTTAATTCTTAATAGTTAAATCATAAAAATAATACAAACCTCAAATATATAGATTTGCCCCAAATATTACTTATATAATTTTAATTAATTTGTTTAATAACTAAATTAATCTTTTTAGGAACTAAATTAAAATTAATGTCAGGTAGCACTGCTTATATTATCTTTTTTATGTGTTTGTTTTCTCAAGTCTAAGAAGGAGGTGAAATTTCTTCCATGTATTTTGTGTATAAGCTACTAATTGAAAAGGTCCACTACATGTGGTGCCTTTTTTCTTTCTCCAATATTCATAAGACCAAGAATGGAGTCTTAACGGGTAATAAGAAGATTAGGAACACTTTCCGGTTCCAGCTATGTCAAGACTTTTTCCACACAATGTGTATAAAATTAAGGCGCGAAGTCTATGGTGTAGATACCATAAATTATCTATATGTATAGAAGTAACGTGTTATAGTTTTCTCAATGACACCTAGTTCTACTTTTTTTTTCTTTTCTATGACAGCAGCCACATCAATGACACACTGCAATTTCAGATTTTTGTCTCCTTAAAAATATATAATTAGCAGTACTATTAAATTAGTAATTAAGGAGTTTTTGATCAAATATACTGGACAACTTTTCAATTAAATCTCATATAGTTAAACCTGTTGTTATGATCTAATTTCTTTTTTATAAATAATGCAATATATTTTTATAAGTTACACAACATGGTTTTCTTTTTTGCACCGCTTATTTTTTTTTCTTTTAGAACATTATTTCTTTTTTCTTTAACACTTTTAATATGGTGAATAAATTACAAAAAGTTCTTATGTTGTAGATCTTAATATTATTAATATTCGTAACTTTTTTATCTTCAAATTTTTTGTTGGATATAGTCTATGGATATTTTTTAATAATTTATTTATAAATTAAAATTTTATAAAAAAATAATTAATATTCGTGATTTAAATCATATAAATAATTTCACCAAAATAATATTTTAAGCAATACACATTTAGTATTTATTTATAAATATATATTTTTTCATTTATATTATGTCTTAATAATAGTATGTTTAAATCATATTTTAATATTTATTCACAGTTATGTGTTTTTTTTTGTTTATACGATGTGTATAATAATGTGTTCAAATAATATTTAATAATATAAATAATTTACAATTCTATAAGAAAAGAATCAATTTTTTTATAAGTGTTATATACTGGCGTGTTTTTAGATCCAAATATATAAATATAAAAGAAATCAAATTTTATTATTTAATTTACTATTATAGAATTCTTATTTTGATTTAAAATAATTCATTAAATTAATATAATTAAAATTAATTATAAATTATTTTTATATAACACATACAGATCCAATTAAATATTGCTATATGTGTTATATAAATTATTAAATCTGTATGTGTTATATAAAATAATTTATAGTTAATTTTAGTTATATTAATCGAATAAATTATTTTAAATTAAAATAAAAATTATATAATAATAAATTAAATAATGAAGTTTAATTTCTTTTATATTTATTTAGATTTAAAAACACCCAAGTATATAAAGTTTGCAAAAAGAAATTGATTCTTCTCTTATAAAATTACAAATTGTTTATATTATTAAATAATATTTGAACACATTATTATACATATAGTATAAATAAAAGAAAAATTACATAATTATGAATAAATACTAAAATATTATTTGAACATGTTATTATTAAGATATAATATAAATAAAAAAATATATTTATGAATAAATAATAAATGTGTATGTTTAAAATATTATTTTGATGAAATTACTTATATGATTTAAATTGTGAATATTAATTATCTTTTTATAAAATTTTAATTTATAAATAAGTTATTTAAAAATATATGTAGACTATGCTCAACAAAAATTTGAAGACCAAAAAGTCACGAATATTAATTATGTTAAGATCTACCACCTAAGAATTTTTTGTAATTTATTTATCATAACTAAAAGTGTTAAAGAAAAAAGAAACAATGTTCTAAAAAAAAAATAAACGGTGCAAAAAAAAACCCATGCTATGTAACTTATAAAAATATATTGCATTATTAAAAAAATAAAAAAATAGATCATAACAAGGCTTAACTATATGAGATATAATTAAAAAGTTGGTCCAGTATATTTGGTAAAAAATTCTTTGATTACTAATTTAATAGTACTGCTAATTATATATTTTTAAGGAGATAAAAATCTGAAATTGTAATGTGTCATTGATATGACTGCTGTCATAGAGAAGAAAAGATAAAAAAAAGAACTAGGTGTTACTAAGGAAATTATAACACGTTACTTCTATACATGTAGATAATTTATGGTATCTACACCATAGACTTCGCCTAAAATTAAACCTAATTTTTTTTAATAATAAAAAACCACCTACACCCACGATAGTAGGGTTGACCTCCAAATTCCAAATAAAGTTTCAGGAGTGGAAAAGCCGTCATTCAGAAGATTACATGCATACACATGTTCAAGTTTATATATAAAGGGTAAATGATTTTTTTTTAATTTTTCGGTATATATATATATATACTTTATTCTTAATTTTATGTTTTATTTATTCTTTCTTTGTAACTCTATTTATCTCACCACTACCACTACTATTATTATATATACAAACACATCGTTATTATCATCATCGTCGTCGTCACTATATTATGGGCATAGGAACATTAAGAGTCTTTCGATTCAATTAAAAATTATTTGACTCGTGTCACTGTAATGGCTATAGTTCAACCAAATGAGCCTTTAAAATTGTATATTGCTGCTTCTGATAATACTATTAGATGTATGTTAGCTTAAGATGATGGTAATGGTAATAAAAGAGCCATTTATTATTTGAGTAGGGTTTTGACCAACATTGAATCTCGGTACACACCAGTTGAAAAATTGTGTTTATCCCTTCATGACATATGTACCAAACTCAAACGTTATATGGTAGCTAAAACTGTCAATATGATTTTTAAGTCTAACCTCGTCAAATATATGCTACCTTATCCCAATTATACATGGTCAAATTTGTAAATGGATGCTTGCGCTTACTGAATATGATTTGTAATATGCTACTTTTAAAGCTGTTAAAGGATAAGTCGTTATAAATTTTTTGGTTGATCAACTAGACAATCTAAATGACTAGAGGCACATTATACTGAGGTAAAAAGCATGGAAATTATTTTTCGATGGTTCAAAAGACAAATATAGTGCTAGTTTAGAGATCCTAATTCACAAAGGGGCAAAAGATGTTGAAATTTTAGGAGATTTCTAGTAGGCGAAATTGTGATCATCAACAATGGCTCCAAAGACTTGGTGCTCTCAAACATGAATCACACTTTGTCACAACTCCGCTCAACTAACCAGCAAGTGTACTGGGTCGTCCAAGTAATAAACCTTACGTGAGTAAGGGTCGATCCCACAGAGATTGTTGATATGAAGCAAGCTATGGTCATCTTGTAAATCCAAGTCAGGCGGATTCAACTGTATTAAGAAATTATAGTATACGCGAAGGAATAAAATAGGATAGAGTTACTAATGTAATTCAATGGTAGGAATTTCAGACAAGTGTATGGAGGTGCTGTGTTCCTTCTGAATCTCTCCTTTCCTACTGCTTTCATCCAATCCTTCTTACTCCTTTCCATGGCAAGCTGTATGTAGGGCATCACCGTTGTCAATGGCTACATCCCATCCTCTCAGTGAAAATGGTCCAAATGCTTTGTCACAGCACGGCTAATCATCTGTCGGTTCTCGATCATGTTGGAATAGAATCCCTTGATTCTTTTGCGTTTGTCATCACGCCCAGCAATCGCGAGTTTGAAGCTCGTCACAGTCATTCAATCCCGGAATCCTACTCGGAATACCACAGACAAGGTTAGACTTTCCGGATTCCCATGAATGCCGCCATCAATTCTAGCTTATACCACGAAGATTCTGATTAAGGAATCCAAGAGATATGCGCCTGGTCTAAGGTAGAACGGAAGTGGTTGTCAGTCACGCGTTCATAGGTGAGAATGATGATGAGTGTCACGGATCATCACATTCATCATGTTGAAGTGCAACGAATATCTTAGAATAAAAATAAGTCGAATTGAATATAAAATAGTAGTAATTGCATTGAAACTCGAGGTACAGCAGAGCTCCACACCCTTAATCTATGATGTGTAGAAACTCCACCGTTGAAAATACATAAGTGATGAAGGTTCAGGCATGGCCGAGAGGCCAGCCCCCAAAACGTGATCAGAAGACCGAATAATACAATCCAGGATGAAAATATAATAGTAAAAAGTCCTATTTATACTAGACTAGCTACTAGGGTTTACAGAAGTAAGTAATTGATGCAGAAATCCACTTCTAGGGCCCACTTGGTGTGTGCTTGGACTGAGCTTGAACTTTACACGAGCTAAGGCTTCTATTGGAGTTGAACGCCAAGTTGTAACATGTTTTGGCGTTCAACTCTGGTTCGTGACGTGTTTCTGGCGTTTGACTCCAAAATGCAGCATGGAACTGGCGTTGAGCGCCAGTTTACGTCATCTAATCTCGAACAAAGTATGAACTATTATATATTGCTGGAAAGCTCTGGATTTCTATTTTCCAACGCCTTTAAGAGCGCACCATTTGAAGTTCTGTAGTTCCAGAAAATCCATTTTGGGTGCAGGGAGGTCAGATTCCAACAACATCAGCAGTCCTTTGTCAGCCTCCTATCAGAGTTTTGCTCAAGTCCCTCAATTTCAGCCAGAAAATACCTGAAATAACAAAAAAACACACAAACTCATAGTAAAGTACAGAAATGTGAATTTAGCATAAAACTAATGAAAACATCCCTAAAAGTAACTAGATCATACTAAAAACTACCTAAAAACAATGCCAAAAAGCGTATAAATTATCCGCTCATCACAACACCAAACTTAAATTGTTGCTTGTCCCCAAGCAACTGAAAATCAATTAGGATAAAAAGAAGAGAATATACTATAAATCCCAGAATATCAATGAATATTAATTCTAATTAGATGAGCGGGACTTGCAGCTTTTTGCTTCTGAATAGTTTTGGCATCTCATTTTTTCCTTTGAAGTTTAGAATGATTGGCTTCTCTAGGAACTTAGAATTTCGGATAGTGTTATTGATTCTCCTAGTTAAGTATGTTGATTCTTGAACACAGCTACTTTTATGAGTCTTGGCCGTGGCCCTAAGCACTTTGTTTTCCAGTATTACCACCGGATACATAAATGCCACAGACACATGACTGGGTGAACCTTTTCAGATTGTGACTCAGCTTTGCTAGAGTCCCCAGTTAGAGGTATCCAGAGCTCTTAAGCACACTCTTTTTGCTTTGGATCACGACTTTAACCACTCAGTCTCAAGCTTTTCACTTGGACCTGCATGCCACAAGCACATGGTTAGGGACAGCTTGATTTAGCCGCTTGGGCTTGGATTTTATTTCCTTGGGCCCTCCTATCCATTGATGCTCAAAGCCTTGGATCCTTTTTACCCTTGCCTTTTGGTTTTAAGGGCTATTGGCTTTTTCTGCTTGCTTTTTCTTTTTCTTTTTTTTGCCAAATTTTTTTCGCAAGCTTTTGTTTTTCACTGCTTTTTCTTGCTTCAAGAATCAATTTTATGATTTTTCAGATCATCAATAACATTTCTCTTTCTTCATCATTCTTTTAAGAGCCAACAATTTTAACATTCATAAACAACAAGATAAAAAAATATGCACTGTTTAAGCATTCATTCAGAAAACAAAAAGTATTGTCACCACATCAATATAATTAAACTAAATTCAAGGATAAATTCAAAATTCATGTACTTCTTGTTCTTTTGAATTTAAAAACATTTTTCATTTAAGAGAGGTGAAGGATTCATGGAATTATTCATAACTTTAAGACATAGTTACTAACTACTAATGATCATGAAGTAGAGACACAAAACATAGATGAACATATAACATAAAAACCGAACAACAGAAGAAAATAAGAACAAGGAATGAGTCCACCTTAGTGGCGTCTTCTTCTTGAAGGACCAATAATGTCCTTAAGCTCTTCTATGTCCCTTCCTTGCCTTTGTTGCTCCTCCTTCATTGCTCTTTGATCTTCTCTAATTTCATGGAGAATGATGGAGTGCTCTTGATGTTCAACCCTTAATTGATCCACATTGTAACTCAAATCTTCTAGGGAAGTGTTGAGTTGTTCCCAATAGTTGTTGGGAGGAAAGTGCATCCCTTGAGGCATCTTAGGGATTTCTTGATGATGAGCTTCCTCATGTATCTCTTGAGATCCGTGGATGGTCTCTCTTGTTTGCTCCATCCTCTTCTTGGTGATGGGCTTATCCTCGTCAATGAGGATGTCTCCTTCTATGATAACTCCAGCTGAGTAACATAGATGACTAATAAGATGAGGAAAAGCTAGCCTTGCCATGGTGGAGGGCTTTTCGGCTATTTTGTAGAGTTCAAGGGAGATGACTTCATAAACTTCTAGTTTCTCTCCATTCGTGATGCTATGAATCATGATGGCCCGATCCACAGTAATTTTGGATCAGTTGCTAGTAGGAATGATGGAGCGTTGGATGAATTCCAACCATCTTCTAGCCACAGGCTTGAGGTCTAGTCTTCTTAATTGAACCGGCTTGCCTTTGGAGTCTCTTTTCTATTGAGCTCCTTCCACACATATGTCCATAAGGACTTGGTCCAACCTTTGATTAAAGTTGACCCTTCTAGTGTAGGGGCGTTCATCTCCTTGCATCATGGGTAAGTTGAATACCAACCTCACATTTTTCGGACTAAAATCTAAGTATTTCCCCCAAACCATTGTAAGATAATTCTTTGGATTCGGGTTCACACTTTGATCATGGTTCCTAGTGATCCATGCATTGGCATAGAACTCTTGAACCATTAAGATTCTGACTTGTTGAATGGGATTGGTCAGAACTTCCCAACTTCTTCTTTGGATCTCATGTCGGATCTCCGGATACTCATTTTTCTTGAGCTTGAAAGGGACCTCAGGGATCACCTTCTTCTTGGCCACAACATCATAGAAGTGGTCTTGATGGGCTTTGGAGATGAATCTTTCCATCTCCCATGACTCAGAGGTGCAAGCTTTTGTATTCCCTTTCCCTTTTCTAAAGGTTTCTCCGGCCTTAGGTGCTATCAATGGTAATGGAAAAACAAAAAGCTTATGCTTTTACGACACCAAACTTAAAATATTGCTTGCCCTCGAGCAAGAGAAGAAAGAAAAGAAGAAGAAGAAGAAGAAAATATGGAAGAGAGGGGGAGAGGTGTATTCGGTCAAGAAGGAGAAGAGAGGGTTGTGTTGTGTAAAAATGAAGAAGAATAGAGGGGTTTATATAGTGAGGGGAGAGGGAGTAGGTTCGGTTATTTAGGGTGGGTTTGGGTGGGAAAGAAATTTGAATTTTGAAGGTAGGTGGGGTTTTTGGGGAAGAGTGGATGGATGTGAGTGGTGAAGGGGTGATTGGGAAGAGAGATTGAGGTGATTGGTGAAGGGTTTTGGGGAAGAGTGTTTATTGGAAAAAGAGGATGACTGTTGAGAAGAGGAGATAATATGGTAGGTGGGGATCCTGTGGAGTCCACAGATCCTGAGATGATCCTATAGGGTCCACAGATCTTGAGGTGTCAAAGATTTACATCTCTGCACCAATTAGGCATGTAAAATGCCTTTGCATGCAATTCTGGCATTTAAACGCCGAAGTGATGCATGTTCTAGGTGTTCAACGCCCATGTGCAGCATGTTTTTGTCGTTGAACGCCAGTTCCATGCTTGTTTCTGGCGTTCAGCGCCAGCTCTCCTTAGGGTGCATTCCTGGCGTTTGAACGCCAGGGTGTTGCTTGTTTCTGGCATTCAACGCCAGATCCATGCTCTGTTCTGGCGTTGAACGCCAGCCAGATGCTCCTTACTGGCGTTTAAATGCCAGTAAGTCCTTCCTCCAAGGTGCGATTTTTTCTTCTGCTATTTTTGATTCTGTTTTTAATTTTTATATTTTTTTCTTGACTCCACATGATCATGAACCTAATAAAACATAAAAGAACAATAAAATAAAAAATAAAATTAGATAAATAAAAATTGGGTTACCTCCCAATAAGCGCTCCTTTAATGTCACTAGCTTGACAGTGGGCTCTCATGGAGCCTCACAGGTGATCAGGTTAATGTTGTATAGTCCCAACACCAAACTTAGAGTTTGGTTATGGGGATTCAACACCAAACTTAGAGTTTGGTTGTGGCCTCCCAACACCAAACTTAGAGTTTGACTGTGGGGGCTTTGTTTGACTTTGTACTGAGAGAAGCTCTGCATGCTTACTCTCCCTTGTTATAGAAGGATAGCCGTGTACCTTAAACACAAGGTAGTCCCCATTCAATTGAAGGACTAATTCTCCTCTGTTAACATCTATCACAGTTTCTGCTGTGGCTAGGAAAGGTCTTCCAAGGATGATGCATTCATCCTCCTCCTTTCTAGTGTCTAAGATTATGAAATCAGCAGGGATGTAAAGGCCTTTAACCTTTACTAACACGTCTTCTACTAATCCATAAGCTTGTCTTACTGACTTGTCTACCAATTGTAATGAGAATAAGGCAGGCAGTACCTCAATGATCCCCAACTTCTCCATTACAGAGAGTGGCATAAGATTTATGCCTGACCCTAGGTGACACAGAGCTTTCTCAAAGGTCATGGTGCCTATGGTACAGGGTATTAAGAATTTCCCAGGATCTTGTTTCTTTTGAGGTAAAGTTTGCTGAACCCATGTATCAAGTTCACTAATGAGCAAGGGAGGTTCACCTTCCCAAGTCTCATTACCAAATAACTTGGCATTCAGCTTCATGATGGCTCCTAGATATTGAGCAACTTGCTCTCCAGTTACATCTTCATCCTCTTCTGAGGAAGAATAGTCTTCAGAGCTCATGAATGGAAGAGGGATATTTAGTGGGATCTCTATGGTCTCTATATGAGCCTCAGATTCCTTTAGGTCCTCAATAGAGAATTTCTTCTTGCTTGAGAGACGTCCCATGAGGTCTTCCTCATTGGGATTCACGTCCTCCTCCTCCTCCTTGCATTCGGCCATATTGACTATGTCAATGGCCTTGCACTCTCTTTGGATTTTCTTCAGTATTGCTTGGGAGAGTACTAGGAGGAGTTTCAGTTAATTTCTTACTCAACTGGCCCACTTGTGTCTCCAAATTTCTAATGGAGGATCTTGTCTCACTCATGAAACTTAAAGTGGCCTTTGACAGATCAGAGACTAAGTTTGCTAAATTAGAGAGGCTCTGCTCAGAATTCTCTGTTTGTTGCTGAAAAGATGATGGAAAAGGCTTGTTATTGTTGAGCCTGTTTCTTCCACCATTATTAAAGCCTTGTTGAGGCTTTTGTTGATCCTTCCATGAGAAATTTGGATGATTTCTCCATGATGAATTATACGTGTTTCCATAAGGTTCACTGGTGGACGAAATTGTGATCACTACAACTCCAATAATCCCCGGTAATGAATCCAAAAACTTGGTGTTCAATACCATGGCATAAACACAACTTCGCACAACTAACCAGCAAGTGTACTGGGTCGTCCAAGTAATAAACCTTACGCGAGTAAGGGTCGATCCCACAGAGATTGTTGGTATGAAGCAAGCTATGGTCACCTTGTAAATCTTAGTCAGGCAAACTCAATTGGTTATGGATGATGAATAAAACATAAAGATAAAGATAGAGATACTTATGTAATTCATTGGTGGAAATTTCAGATAAGCATATGAAGATGCTTTATCCCTTCCGTCTCTCTGCTTTCCTATTGTCTTCATCCAATCCTTCTTACTCCTTTCAATGGTAAGCTGTATGCAAGGATTTCACCGTTGTCAGTGGCTACCTCCCATCCTCTCAGTGGAAATTTTCAACGCACCCTGTCACGGCACGGCTCTCCAGCTGTCGGTTCTCGATCATGTCGGAATAGAATCTAGTGATTCTTTTGCGTCTGTCACTAACGCCCCACAATCGCGAGTTTGAAGCTCGTCACAGTCATTCAATCATTGAATCCTACTCAGAATACCACAGACAAGGTTTAGACCTTCCAGATTCTCTTGAATGCCGCCATCAGTTCTAGCTTATACCACGAAGATTCCGGTTAAAGAATCCAAGAGATATCCACCCAATCTAAGGTAGAACGGAGGTGGTTGTCAGGCACACGTTCATAGGTGAGAATGATGATGAGTGTCACGGATCATCACATTCATCAAGTTGAAGAACAAGTGATATCTTAGAACAAGAACAAGTAGAATTGAATAGAAGAACAATAGTAATTGCATTAATACTCGAGGTACAGCAGAGCTCCACACCTTAATCTATGGTGTGTAGAAACTCCACCGTTGAAAATACATAAGAACAAGGTCTAGGCATGGCCGAATGGCCAGCCTCCCAAGGATCAGAAGATCTAAAGATCAAAAGATTCCAAAGATCAGAAGATCGAAATACAATAGTAAAAGGTCCTACTTATAGAGAACTAGTAGCCTAGGGTTTACAGAGATGAGTAAATGACATAAAAATCTACTTCCGGGCCCACTTGGTGTGTGCTTTGGCTGAGCATTGAAGCATTTTCGTGTAGAGACTCTTCTTGGAGTTAAACGCCAGCTTTGGTGCCAGTTTGGGCGTTTAACTCCCATCCTTGTGCCAGTTCCGGCGTTTAACGCTGGGAATTCTGATGGTGACTTTGAACGCCGGTTTGGGCCATCAAATCTTGGGTAAAGTATGGACTATCATATATTGCTGGAAATTCCAGGATATCTACTTTCCAACGCCGTTGAGAACGCGTCAATTGGGCTTCTGTAGCTCCAGAAAATCCACTTCGAGTGCAGGGAGGTCAGAATCCAACAGCATCTGCAGTCCTTTTTAGTCTCTGAATCAGATTTTTGCTCAGGTCCCTCAATTTCAGCCAGAAAATACCTGAAATCACAAAAAAACACACAAACTCATAGTAAAGTCCAGAAAAGTAAATTTTAACTAAAAACTAATAAAAATATACTAAAAACTAACTAGATCATACTAAAAACATACTAAAAACAATGCCAAAAAGCATACAAATTATCCGCTCATCACAACACCAAACTTAAATTATTGCTTGTCCTCAAGCAACTGAAAATCAAATAAGATAAAAAGAAGAGAATATGCAATGAATTCCAAAAACATCTATGAAGATCAGTATTAATTATATGAGCGGGGCTTTTAGCTTTTTGCCTCTGAACAGTTTTGGCATCTCACTCTATCCTTTGAAATTCAGAATGATTGGCTTCTTTAGGAACTCAGAATCCAGATAGTGTTATTGATTCTCCTAGTTAAGTATGATGATTCTTGAACACAGCTACTTATTGAGTCTTGGCCGTGGCCCAAAGCACTCTGTCTTCCAGTATTACCACCGGATACATACATGCCACAGACACATAATTGGGTGAACCTTTTCAGATTGTGACTCAGCTTTGCTAGAGTCCCCAACTAGAGGTGTCCAGGGTTCTTAAGCACACTCTTTTTGCCTTGGATCACAACTTTATTTCTTTCTTTTTCTCTTTCTTTCCTTTTTTTTTCAAAATTTTTTTTTGTATTCACTGCTTTTTCTTGCTTCAAGAATCATTTTTATGATTTTTCAGATCCTCAGTAACATTTCTCCTTTTTCATCATTCTTTCAAGAGCCAACATTCATGAACCACAAATTCAAAAGACATATGCACTGTTTAAGCATACATTCAGAGAACAAAAATGTTGCCACCACATCAAAATAATTAAACTGTTATAAAATTCAAAATTCATGCAATTCTTCTCTTTTTTCAATTAAGAACATTTTTCATTTAAGAGAGGTGATGGATTCATAGGACATTCATAACTTTAAGGCATAGACACTAAGACACTAATGATCACAAGACACAAACATAGATAAACATAAGCATAATTTTCGAAAAACAGAAAAATAAAGAACAAGAAAATTAAAGAACGGGTCCACCTTAGTGATGGCGGCTTGTTCTTCCTCTTGAAGATCCTATGGAGTGCTTGAGCTCCTCAATGTCTCTTCCTTGCCTTTGTTGCTCCTCTCTCATGATTCTTTGATCTTCTCTTATTTCATGGAGGAGGATGGAATGTTCTTGGTGCTCCACCCTTAGTTGTCCCATGTTGGAACTCAATTCTCTTAGGGAGGTGTTTAGTTGCCCCCAATAGTTTTGTGGAGGAAAGTGCATCCCTTGAGGCATCTCAGGGATTTGATGATGAGAGGGGTCTCTTGTTTGCTCCATCCTCTTCTTAGTAATGGGCTTGTCCTCGATGTCTCCCTCTATGTCCACTCCAACTGAATAACAGAGGTGACAAATGAGATGAGGAAAGGCTAACCTTGCCAAGGTAGAGGACTTGTCCGCCACCTTATAAAGTTCTTGAGCTATAACATCATGAACTTCTATTTCTTCTCCAATCATGATGCTATGAATCATGATAGCCCGGTCTATAGTAACTTCGGACCGGTTGCTAGTGGGAATGATTGAGCGTTGGATAAACTCCAACCATCCCCTAGCTACAGGCTTGAGGTCATGCCTTCTCAATTGAACCGGCTTTCCTCTTGAATCTCTCTTCCATTGGGCGCCCTCCTCACAAATGTCTATGAGGACTTGGTCCAACCTTTGATCAAAGTTGACCCTTCTAGTGTAAGGATGTTCATCTCCTTGCATCATGGGCAAGTTGAATGCCAACCTTACATTTTCCGGACTAAAATCCAAGTATTTCCCCCGAACCATAGTAAGCCAATTCTTTGGGTCCGGGTTCACACTTTGATCATGGTACTTGGTGATCCATGCATTAGCATAGAACTCTTGAACCATTAAGATTCCGACTTGTTGAATGGGGTTGGTAAGAACTTCCCAACCTCTCATTCGGATCTCATGTCGGATCTCCGGATATTCACTCTTTTTGAGTTTGAAAGGGACCTCGGGGATCACCTTTTTCAAGGCCACAACTTCATAGAAGTGGTCTTGATGCACCCTTGAGATGAATCTCTCCATCTTCTATGACTCGGATGTGGAAGCTTTTGCCTTTCCTTTTCTCTTTCTAGAGATTTTTCCGGCCTTGGATGCCATAAATGGTTATGGAAAAACAAAAAGCAATGCTTTTACCACACCAAACTTAAGAGGATTGCTCGTCCTCGAGCAAAAGAAGAAAGAAGAGAGTAGAAAAAGAAGAAATAGAGGAGATGGAGATGGCCTTGTGGTTCGGCCAAAAGGGGGGAGAAGTAGTGTTTAGGTTGTGTGAAAATGAAGGAGTGAAGAAGGGTTTATATAGGAGTGGGGGGGTTATGGTTCGGTCATGTATGGGTGGGTTTGGGAGGGAAAGTGGTTTGAATTTGAATGGTGGGGTAGGTGGAGTTTTATGAAGGATGGATGTGAGTGATGAAGAGAAAGATGGGATTTGATAGGTGAAGGGTTTTTGGGGAAGAGGTGTTGAGGTGATTGGGTGAAGAAGAGAGAGAGAGAGTGGTGGGGTAGGTAGGGATCCTGTGGGGTCCACAGATCCTGAGGTGTCAAGGAAAAGTCATCCCTGCACCAAGTGGCGAGCAAAATTGCTCTTTGTGCCAATTCTGGCGTTAAACGCCGGGCTGGTGCCCATTTCTGGCGTTTAACGCCAACTTCTTGCCCTTTACTGGCGTTTAACGCCAGTCTGGTGCCCATTTCTGGCGTTAAACGCCCAGAATGGTGCCAGACTGGGCGTTAAACGCCCATCTGCTAGCCTTACTGGCGTTTAAACGCCAGCAGGTTCTTCCTCCAGGGTGTGCTGTTTTTCTTTTTGTTTTTCATTCTGTTTTTGCTTTTTCCATTGATTTTGTGACTTCTCATGATCATCAACCTACAGAAAACATAAAATAACAAAGGAAAATAGATAAGATGTAACATTGGGTTGCCTCCCAACAAGCGCTTCTTTAATGTCAGTAGCTTGACAGAGGGCTCTCATGGAGCCTCACAGATGCTCAGAGCAATGTTGGAACCTCCCAACACCAAACTTAGAGTTTGAATGTGGGGGTTCAACACCAAACTTAGACGTTGGTTGTGGCCTCCCAACACCAAACTTAGAGTTTGACTGTGGGGGCTCTGTTTGGCTCTGTTTTGAGAGAAGCTCTTCATGCTTCCTCTCCATGGTGACAGAGGGATATCCTTGAGCCTTAAACACAAAGGATTCTTCATTCACTTAAATGATCAATTCTCCTCTATCAACATCAATCACAGCCTTTGCTGTGGCTAGGAAGGGTCTGCCAAGGATGATGGATTCATCCATGCACTTCCCAGTCTCTAGGACTATGAAATCAGCAGGGATGTAATGGTCTTCAACTTTTACCAGAAATCCTCTACAAGTCCATAAGCTTGTTTTCTTGAGTTGTCTGCCATCTCTAGTGAGATTTTTGCAGCTTGCACCTCAAAGATCCCTAGCTTCTCCATTACAGAGAGAGGCATAAGGTTTACACTTGACCCTAAGTCACACAAGGCCTTCTTGAAGGTCATGGTGCCTATGGTACAAGGTATTGAAAACTTCCCAGGATCCTGTCTCTTTTGAGGTAATTTCTGCCTAGACAAGTCATCCAGTTCTTTGGTGAGCAAAGGGGGTTCATCCTCCCAAGTCTCATTTCCAAATAACTTGTCATTTAGCTTCATGATTGCTCCAAGGTATTTAGCAACTTGCTCTTCAGTGACATACTCATCCTCTTCAGAGGAAGAATACTCATCAGAGCTCATGAATGGCAGAAGTAAGTCCAATGGAATCTCTATGGTCTCATTTTGAGCCTCAGATTCCCATGGTTCCTCATTGGGAACTCATTGGAGGCCAGTGGACGTCCATTGAGGTCTTCCTCAGTGGCGTTCACTGCCTCTTCCTCCTCTCCTAATTCGGCCATGTTGATGGCTTTGCACTCTCCTTTTGGATTTTCTTCTGTATTGCTTGGAAGAGTACTAGGAGGGAGTTCAGTAATTTTCTTACTCAGCTGTCCCATTTGTGCCTCCAAATTTCTAATGGAGGACCTTGTTTCAATCATAAAACTTTGAGTGGTTTTGATTAGATCAGAGACCATGGTTGCTAAGTCAGAGGTGTTCTGCTTAGAACTCTCTGTTTGTTGCTGAGAAGATGATGGAAAAGGCTTGCTATTGCTAAACCTGTTTCTTCCACCATTATTGTTGTTGAAACCTTGTTGAGGTCTCTGTTGATCCTTCCATGAGAGATTTGGATGATTTCTCCATGAAGGATTATAGGTGTTTCCATAGGGTTCTCCCATGTAATTCACCTCTTCCATTGAAGGGTTCTCAGGATCATAAGCTTCTTCTTCAGATGAAGCTTCCTTAGTACTGCTTGGTGCATTTTGCATTCCAGACAGACTTTGAGAAATCATATTGACTTGTTGAGTCAATATTTTGTTCTGAGCCAATATGGCATTAAGAGTATAAATCTCAAGGACTCCTTTCTTCTGATTAGTCCCATTATTCACAGGATTCCTTTCAGAAGTGTACATGAATTGGTTATTTGCAACCATTTCAATTAGTTCTTGGGCTTCTGTAGGCGTCTTCTTCAGATGAAGAGATCCTCCGGCAGAGCTATCCAAAGACATCTTGGACAGTTCAGACAGACCATCATAGAAAATACCTATGATGCTCCATTCAGAAAGCATGTCAGAGGGACACTTTCTGATTAATTGTTTGTATCTTTCCCAAGCTTCATAGAGGGATTCTCCTTCCTTCTGTCTGAAGGTTTGGACTTCCACTCTAAGCTTACTCAATTTTTGAGGTGGAAAGAACTTTGCCAAGAAGGAATTGACTAGCTTTTCCCAAGAGTTCAGGCTTTCTTTAGGTTGTGAGTCCAACCATATCCTAGCTCTGTCTCTTACAGCAAAAGGGAATAGCATAAGTCTGTAGACCTCAGGGTCAACCCCATTAGTCTTGACAGTGTCACAGATTTGTAAGAATTCAGCTAAAAACTGATGAGGATCTTCCAATGGGAGTCCATGAAACTTGCAATTCTGTTGCATTAGAGAAACTAATTGAGGCTTAAGCTCAAAGTTGTTTGCTCCAATGGCAGGGATAGAGATGCTTCTCCCATAGAAGTCGGGAGTAGGTGCAGTAAAGTCACCCAGCACCTTCCTTGCATTGTTGGCATTGTTGTTGTTTTCGGCTGCCATGTGTTCTTCTTCTTTGAAGATTTCTGTTAGGTCCTCTACAGAGAATTGTGCCTTAGCTTCTCTTAGCTTTCACTTCAAGGTCCTTTCAGGTTCAGGATCAACCTCAACAAGAATGCTTTTGTCTTTGCTTCTGCTCATATGAAAGAGAAGAAAACAAGGAAATATGTGGAATCCTCTATGTCACAGTATAGAGATTCCTTGAGGTGTCAGAGGAAAAGAAAAATGGAAGGCAGAAGTAGAAGAATTCGAACTTATCAAGAGAGATAGGGTTCGAATTATTCATTGAGGAATATTGTTAGTCCATAAATAGAAGGATGTGAGAAGAGGGGAAGTAATTTTCGAAAATTAAGTAAAAGATTTTGAAAACATTTTGAAAAACACTAATTGATTTTCGAAAATAAAAGTGGGAAAGAAATCAAGTGATTTTTGAAAAAGATTTTGAAATTAGAAATCAAAAAGATTTGATTTTGAAAATTAATGACTTGGCTATCAAGAAAAGATATGATTCAAACATTAAACCTTTCTCAACAGAAAAGGCAACATACTTGAAATGTTGAATCAAATCATTAATTGATAGCAAGTATCCTTGAAAATAGAAAGAAATTGATTTTGAAAAAGATTTGATTGAAAAGATTTAATTTGAAAAAGATTTGATTTTAAAAAAAATTTGAAAACTTGAAAAAACTTTGCATTGAAAACAGAATCTTCCCTCTTGTGCCATCCTGGCGTTAAACGCCCAGAATGGTGCACATTCTGGCGTTTAACGCCCAAACTACTACCCTTTTGGGCGTTAAACGCCCAGCCAGGTGCCCTGGCTGGCGTTTAAACGCCAGTCTGTCTTCTTCACTGGGCATTTTGAACGCCCAGCTTTTTCTGTGTAATTCCTCTGCTGTATGTTCTGAATCTTCAATCCTCTGTATTATTGACTTGAAAAGACACAAATTAAAAATATTTTTGGATTTTTAATAATGAGGAATAATCAAAATGCAACTAGAATCAAATAACAATGCATGCAAGACACCAAACTTAGCAGTTTGTATACTGCTGACACTTAACAAAATGAGAATGCACATGAGACACATAAAACACTCAAGTCAATAGAATTCAAAGATCAGAGCAATAAAATCATCAAGAACATCTTGAAGATCACTTAAGACACATTAATGAATGCAAGAAGAACAGAAACATGCAATTGACACCAAACTTAAAATGAGACTCTAGACTCAAACAAGAAATTTTTGGATTTTATGATTTTGTAATTTTTTTTGTGCTTTTTCGAAAATTAAGTGGAAAAGAAAATAAAGGTATCAAAATTCTTAATGAGAATTCCAGGAATCATGCAATGTTAGTCTAAGACTCCGGTCCAGAAATTAGACATGGCTTCATAGCCAGCCAAGCTTTCAAAGAAAGCTCCGGTCCAAAACACTAGACATGGCCAATGGCCAGCCAAGCCTTAGCAGATCACTGCTCCAACAGCAAGATTGATAGAAATCAACAAGCTCTTGTGATGATAAGTTGAAACCTCGGTCCAATAAGATTAGACATGGCTTCACAGCCAGCCAGACTTCAACAGATCATCATGAAACTCTAGAATTCATTCTTAAGAATTCTGAAAAATACCTAATCTAAGCAACAAGATGAACCGTCAGTTGTCCATACTCGAACAATCCCCGGCAACGGCGCCAAAAACTTGGTGGACAAAATTGTGATCACTACAACTCCAATAATCACCGGTAATGAATCCAAAAACTTAGTGTTCAATACCATGGCATAAACACAACTTCGCACAACTAACCAGCAAGTGTACTGGGTCGTCCAAGTAATAAACCTTACGCGAGTAAGGGTCGATCCTACAGAGATTGTTGGTATGAAACAAGCTATGGTCACCTTGTAAATCTTAGTCAGGAAAACTCAATTGGTTATGGATGATGAATAAAACATAAAGATAAAGATAGAGATACTTATGTAATTCATTGGTGGGAATTTCAGATAAGCGTATGAAGATGCTTTATCCCTTCCGTCTCTCTGCTTTCCTACTGTCTTCATCCAATCCTTCTTACTCATTTCCATGGCAAGCTGTATGCAAGGGTTTCACCGTTGTCAGTGGCTACCTCCCATCCTCTCAGTGGAAATGTTCAACGCACCCTGTCACGGCACAGCTATCCAGCTGTCGGTTCTTGATCATGTCGGAATAGAATCCAGTGATTCTTTTGCGTCTGTCACTAACGCCCCACAATCGTGAGTTTGAAGCTCGTCACAGTCATTCAATCATTGAATCCTACTCAGAATACCACAGACAAGGTTTAGACCTTCCGGATTCTCTTGAATGCCGCCATCAGTTCTAGCTTATACCACGAAGATTCCAGTTAAAGAATCCAAGAGATATCCACCCAATCTAAGGTAGAACGGAGGTGGTTGTCAGGCACACGTTCATAGGTGAGAATGATGATGAGTGTCACGGATCATCACATTCATCAAGTTGAAGAACAAGTGATATCTTAGAACAAGAACAAGCGGAATTGAATAGAAGAACAATAGTAATTGCATTAATACTCGAGGTACAGCAGAGCTCCACACCTTAATCTATGGTGTGTAGAAACTCCACCGTTGAAAATACATAAGAACAAGATCTAGGCATGGCCGAATGGCCAGCCTCCCAAGGATCAGAAGATCTAAAGATCAAAAGATTCCAAAGATCAGAAGATCGAAATACAATAGTAAAAGGTCCTACTTATAGAGAACTAGTAGCCTAGGGTTTACAGAGATGAGTAAATGACATAAAAATCCACTTTCGGGCCCACTTGGTGTGTGCTTGGGCTGAGCATTGAAGCATTTTCGTGTAGAGACTCTTCTTGGAGTTAAACGCCAGCTTTGGTGCCAGTTTGGGCGTTTAACTCCCATCCTTGTGCCAGTTCCGGCGTTTAACGCTGGGAATTCTGATGGTGACTTTGAACGCAGGTTTGGGCCATCAAATCTTGGGCAAAGTATGGACTATCATATATTGCTGGAAAGCCCAGGATGTCTACTTTCCAACGCCGTTGAGAACGCGCCAATTGGGTTTCTGTAGCTCCATAAAATCCACTTTGAGTGCAGGGAGGTCAGAATCCAACAGCATCTGCAGTCCTTTTTAGTCTCTGAATCAGATTTTTGCTCAGGTCCCTCAATTTCAGCCAGAAAATACCTGAAATCACAGAAAAACACACAAACTCATAGTAAAGTCCAGAAAAGTGAATTTTAACTAAAAACTAACTAGATCATACTAAAAACATACTAAAAACAATGCCAAAAAGCGTACAAATTATCCGCTCATCATTCATCCATGTAATTAACCTCTGCTATTGCAGGGTTCTCAGGATCATAAGCTTCTTCAGAAGCTGTCTCTTTAGTACTGTTGGATGCATTTTGCCATCCATTCAGACTTTGAGAGATCATGTTGACTTGCTGAGTCAACACTTTTTTCTGAGCCAATATGGCATTCAGAACATCAATTTCAAGAACTCCCTTCCTCTGAGGCGTCCCATTATTCATGGAATTCCTCTCAGAAGTGTACATGAATTAGTTATTTGCAACCATGTCAATAAGTTCTTGAGCTTCTGCAGGCGTTTTCTTTAGGTGAATGGATCCACCTGCAAAATGGTCCAATGACATCTTGGAAAACTCAGATAGACCATAATAGAATATATCTAATATGGTCCATTCTGAAAACATATCAGAAGGACATTTTTTGGTCATCTGCTTGTATCTTTCTCAAGCTTCATAGAGGGATTCACCATCTTTTTGCTTGAAGGTCTGAACATCCACTCTAAGCTTGCTCAGCTTTTTAGGAGGAAAGAATTTATCCAAGAAGGCCATGACCAGCGTATCCCAGGAGTTCAGGCTATCTTTAGGTTGTGAGTCCAACCATGTTTTAGCTCTGTCTCTTACAGCAAAAGGGAAAAGCATGAGCCTGTAGACTTCAGAATCTACTCCATTCGTCTTAACAGTCTCACAAATCTGCAAGAACTCAGTTAAAAACTGGTAAGGATCTTCAGATGGAAGTTCATGAAACTTGCAGTTCTGTTGCATTAGAGCAACTAATTGAGGTTTCAGCTCAAAATTGTTTGCTCCAATGGCAGGAATTGAGATGCTTCTTCCATCAAACTTGGACATGGGTTTAGTAAAATCACCAAGCATCCTCCTTGCATTATTGTTGTTGGGTTCGGCTGCCATCTCCTTCTCTTGTTCGAAAATTTCAGAAAGGTTGCCTCTGAATTGTTGTAATTTAGCTTCTCCTAGTTTTCTCTTCAGAGTCCTTTCAGGTTCCGGATCAGCTTCAACAAGAGTGCCTTTTTCCTTGTTCCTGCTCATATTCAAGAGAAGAGGACAGAAAAAAGAAGAGGAATCCTCTTTGTCACAGTAAAGAGGTTCCTTATTATTGGTAGAAGAAAAAGGGAATAAAGAAAGGAGAATCCAAACATAAGGGTAAGGATAGGGGCAGTGATTTGAGATGAAGAGAGGTGAAGAGAAGTGTTAGTAAATAAATAGATAAATAGAAGAAGAGGAGAGGGGAAGAATTTCGAAAATTAATTTTGAAAAGGAGTTAATGATTTTCGAAAATTAAAGGTGAGATAGAATTTAAAATTTAAAACAATTAGTTAATTTAAAAAGAATTTTGAAAAAGGGATGAGATATTTTCAAAAATTAGAGAGGGAAAAGTAGTTAGGTGGTTTTGAAAAAGATATTAAAATCAAATTTGAAAAGATAAGAAGATAAGAAGTTAGATAATATATTTTTTTTGAAATCAAATTTTTGAAAAAGATAAAATTTTGAAAAAGATATGATATAAAAGATAAGATAAGATAGATTTAATTTTTAAAATTAAATTTGATTACTTGACTAACAAGAAACTAAAAGATATGATTCTAGAATTTAAAGATCGAACCTTTCTTAACAAGAAAGTAACAACTTCAAATTTTTGAATCAATCACATTAATTGTTGGTAAAGTTTTCAAAATTTTGAAATAAAGATAAGAAAAAGATTTTGAAAATAAATTTTTAAAAATTTTGAAAATTAAAAAAGATTTGATTTTTGAAAAAGATTTTGAAAAGATAAGATTTTTAAATTTGAAAATTTGACTTGACTTGTAAGAAACAACTAATTTTAAAATTTTTTGACTAAGTCAACTCAAATTTTTGAAAATTATGAGAAAATTAAGGAAAAGATATTTTTTTATTTTTGAATTTTTAATGAGGAGAGAGAAAAATACAATTATGACCCAAAACATGAAAATTTTGGATCAAAACTAATGATGCATGCAAGAACACTATGAATGTCAAGATGAATACCAAGAACACTTTGAAGATCATGATGAACATCAAGAACATATTTTTGAAAAATTTTTGATGCAAAGAAAACATGCAAGACACCAAAATTAGAAATCTTTAATGTTTAGACAATATGAATGCAAAAATGCACATGAAAAACAACAACAAACACACAACAAGAAAATATCAAGATCAAACAAGAAGACTTACCAAGAACAACTTGAAGATCATGAAGAACACTATAAATGCATGAAATTTTGAAAAATGCAAGAAAAATTTTTAAAGCATGCAATTGACACCAAACTTAAAAATTGACTCAAGACTCAAACAAGAAACATAAAATATTTTTGGTTTTTATGATTTTATGATTTTTTTGTATTTTTATTATTTTTTTGAAAATATTCTTTAGGAAAACGAAAAAGAAAAAAATTTTGAAAGATTTTTTTTGAAAAATTTTTGAAATTAAAACAAAAAGAAAATTACCTGATCTGAGCAACAAGATGAACCGTCAGTTGTCCATACTCGAACAATCCCCGGCAACGGCGACAAAAACTTGGTGGGCAAAATTGTGATCATCAACAATGGCTCCAAAGACTTGGTGCTCTCAAACATGAATCACACTTTGTCACAGCTCCGCTCAACTAACCAGCAAGTGTACTGAGTCGTCCAAGTAATAAACCTTACGTGAGTAAGGGTCGATCCCACAGAGATTGTTGGTATGAAGCAAGCTATGGTCATCTTGTAAATCCCAGTCAGGCGGATTCAACTGTATTAAGAAATTATAGTATACGCGAAGGAATAAAATAGGATATAGTTACTCATGTAATTCAATGGTGGGAAGTTCAGACAAGTGTATGGAGGTGCTGTGTTCCTTCTGAATCTCTGCTTTCCTACTGCTTTCATCCAATCCTTCTTACTCCTTTCCATGGCAAGCTGTATGTAGGGCATCACCATTGTCAATGGCTACATCCCATCCTCCCAGTGAAAATGGTCCAAATGCTCTGTCACAGCACGGCTAATCATCTGTCGGTTCTCGATCATGTTGGAATAGAATCCCTTGATTCTTTTACGTTTGTCATCACGCCCAGTAATCGCGAGTTTGAAGCTCGTCACAGTCATTCAATCCCAAAATCCTACTCGGAATACCACAGACAAGGTTAGACTTTCCGGATTCCCATGAATGCCGCCATCAATTCTAGCTTATACCACGAAGATTCTGATCAAGGAATCCAAGAGATATGCGCCCGGTCTAAGGTAGAACGGAAGTGGTTGTCAGTCACGCATTCATAGGTGAGAATAATGATGAGTGTCATGGATCATCACATTCATGATGTTGAAGTGCAACGAATATCTTAGAATAAGAATAAGTCGAATTGAATATAAAATAGTAGTAATTGCATTGAAACTCTAGGTACAGCAGAGCTCTACCCCCTTAATCTATGATGTGTAGAAACTCCACCGTTGAAAATACATAAGTGATGAAGGTTCAGGCATGGCCGAGAGGCCTGCCCCCAAAACGTGATCAGAAGACCGAATAATACAATCTAGGATGAAAATATAAATAGTAAAAAGTCCTATTTATACTAGACTAGCTACTAGGGTTTACAGAAGTAAGTAATTGATGTAGAAATCCACTTCCAGGGCCCACTTGGTGTGTGCGTGGGCTGAGCTTGAACTTTACACGAGCTAAGGCTTCTATTGGAGTTGAACGCCAAGTTGTAACGTGTTTTTGGCGTTCAACTCTGGTTCGTGACGTGTTTCTGGCGTTTGACTCCAGAATGCAGCATGGAACTGGCGTTGAGCGCCAGTTTATGTCATCTAATCTCGAACAAAGTATAGACTATTAAATATTGCTGGAAAGCTCTGAATGTCTATTTTCCAACGCTATTGAGAGCGCGCCATTTGGAGTTCTGTAGCTATAGAAAATCCATTTTGAGTGTAGGGAGGTCAGATTGCAACAGCATCAGCAGTCCTTTGTCTGCCTCCTATCAGAGTTTTGCTCAGGTCCCTCAATTTCAACTAGAAAATACCTGAAATCACAGAAAAACACATAAACTCATAGTAAAGTCCATAAATGTGAATTTAGCATAAAAACTAATGAAAACATCCCTAAAAGTAACTAGATCATATTAAAAACTACCTAAAAACAATGTCAAAAAGCGTATAAATTATCCGCTCATCAATTCCCAATTAGTGATGAAATAATTATCATGAGAATTCAAATGCACTAATGAAGTACTACAAAATATTTGTCGACAATATGGGAGTTGTTGGTATCATTTCAACAAGTGTTTTTAACTCATATCACAAGGATTTTAAATGAAAAAGCAAACGAATTAGCTCAAATTGCTTCAAAATATAGAATTTCTCTTTATACGTACTCTCAAAAAGTTGGCAGATACAACAAGTCCTTGTGCTAATTCGGGAAAGAGATGTAATGACTATAGATAAATGGGATGATGATGATTGAAAAAAAACTATCGCTACATATCTAATGAATCCAAATACACAAGCTAATCGAAAGTTAAAATTGCAATCGATGACTTTTGTGATATTTGGAGATGAGTTGTATAAAAAGAGTGTTGATGGAAATGTCATGAGGTGCTTAAGCAAATTCGAAGCTTTGATTGCCCTCGGTGAAGTCCATGAAAGGAATTGGGGGACATATCTAGCTAGTGAAAGAATGAAATTGATACTCTAACATAATCGAGTATACTGGCCATCTTTGGTGAATGTCAGAAACAAAGGGTAATCCAACAAGTGCCTGCTTCTGATTTACATTCGATCATTAAACTTTGGCCATTTAGAGGATGGTCTTTGGATCTAATTGGGATGATTCATCCTCCTTCTTATAAAGGTCATAAATTCATTTTGGTTGTAATTGATTATTACTTTATTAAGTGGGTAGAAGCTATACCTTTAGTAGACATTACACAAAATGAAATTATTGATTTTGTTGAAGAGTTCGTAGTTCATCAATTCGAAATTTCTCAAAAATTGAGTACTGATTAATCAACAATGTTCACTGGTTAACGTATAAGTAATTTTGCAGCATTGAAAAATACAAAACTAATAACCTCGACACCATATTATGCACAAAAAAATGGTCAAGTGAAGGCTACAAATAAAATTTTAATTAATTTAATTAAGAAACATGTTGGTCAAAAACCACGAAGTTGATATGAAACCTTAAGCGAAGCTTTATGGGCTTATCGAAACTTACCTCGAGGGTCGACCCACACATTATACACAAGGAAAATAGTTTTTTTTTCATGATATTTTTAACAAATGAATCATTACGTGAAAATGATGGTGGAAGGCCAGTACTTCTAACAGACGGAACGTTGCTTGAAAATGGTGGTGGAAGGCCCGTATTTCCAGCAGAAACAGGCAACATTTTCACACAGCCAAGAATGAAAGCAGATTTTTTTTTGTTTTGAAGTTAATTTTTTTAGGGAAGTGATAGAATGACTTATCGAGAAGGAGAAGTCATATATTTTTACTTATTAAAAAAGCTGTGAATTAACTTTTCGCAAAGTTAAAAGCTTTTTTTAAAATAGTGCCAAACACGCATATTGTGACTTTTTATAATTCAAAAGTAAAAAAGGGTAGCTTCTGCTATTTTTCAAACGGGCTCTTAGTCTAAGGCCTTTGATATTCTGCCTGTCTGAAGGTACCACTCCCTCATGCTACATATGTTTCTCAAAAACTAAATTCAGCTAAAGTTGGACAAACCAAAGAGGAGCCCTAACATTGATTGAAGACTTATTGCAGAGATTGTCGATCATTTGACCCCGCTCATCATAAAGATTCTCTAAGAAAATTTTGGCTAAACAAAGTTTATGTTTTGTTTCATGTATCAAAGCAACCAGAAATATGTATAGTTTCTGCATTGTAACACTTCTTGAATAGAAAACTATGTCATTTAACCAGTAGGAAAAACTTGTTACAGGTTCATTGCCAGTAATTAGAGTGCCATCTTCACTCATATTACTTTTGATAAATTCTCCATAAGATCTTTTGAAATTGATGTTGAACTCCTTCTCAAGGCGCATGTCAAAAGTAATTGTGTCTCCATTTTGAAGAAGAAAAGTGATGGCAACTACGTCAAAAAGAGTAGGGCAGACCATGGCACATGGTAAATGAAGATTGCTAGTGGTCTTGCTCCAGAAGCGTAGCATCGCTTCTACCATCCAGTGATTTATCGACGGGTAAAACTGAGGAAGTCTCATAAGGTCATAAATTCCTCAATAATGCTAGGAATCTTTTTAAGATGGTTCCATTGTTTTGATCCAAGTGAGGAAACTCACTTTCTTGAACGTAGTCTTTGGATTATTTTAAAAGGGGCAAGCATGGTCGACAAAAGGAGCAATGTACAAGTCATTTTTTTATCAAAATATCTTGCCCCTTGTTGCAAGGGAAATAATAGAAGACACTTAAGCTTGTTCTAGAGAATTTAAAAGACTTAAAAGACAATGCAGTTTGTTCTTGATATAGAAAGAGAATAAAATTTTTTCATTATTGATGGTGTTGACTAGGTCCTCGATAATCATGTCAAATTCCTCTTATAGAATTTTTAAGTTAGTCTTATCAGTAAACTCTTCAACCTTCTCTTTATCCTTGTCCTTTTTTGGAAAAAGCTTAGAGAGAGTTGAAGAGGCCGTTCCTATAATTCATATATAAAGATAAGTCAACAAAGAAAAATCCTAAAACCAAAATTTATTGAGAAGGACAAATAATTATACTTGCTTATAAAAAATAGAAAATGAAAACACGGATTTCTGCGTTTTCTCCTCCTGTCACTAAAGAATTTCAAATTTTTTCATTGATTAATGAAAGAAAATCAAAGATTTGAAATCATTTCCTATTGTAGAGTACATTGTGACTAGTAATCATTGTTGCAGGAATAACAGTAAAAAAAATAAAAAGGAAAGGAAAAGGAAAAACATGGATAAACTTAGTAAGTGAATGCTAAAGACAAACCAGAAAAATGCAAAAAAAAGTATGAAGAATGAAATCTTGAAATCAAGAAGCAACAATCGCAGTGATGGATGTTGGTGGCAGCAGTGGCAAAGACGATTAGCTCAGAGAGTAGATATTGTTATTAGAGGCTCTGAAGTTTAAAAATGAAAAATTAGAAGAAGAAGTTGGAGTTTTTATAAGCGTGCCTTGGAGAAGAGAGAGAGAGAGAGAGAGAGAGAGAGAGAGAGAGAGAGAGAGAGAGAGAGAGAGAACAAAAAGATTGATTAGATGTGGGGTAATCATGATAGTGATGGTTATTCACTTAAGGATGGGTGAAGGAGGAGTATAAATTTATTTCATTTGTATGAAAGGATCAATCACACTTACTCAAAAAGAAACTCAAAAGTGATAATGCTCATAGGGGACAATTTTTTGGTCGACATTAGTTGTGTCAATGTTAGGCATATCTATTAAGGAAATTTGATAGGATGAGGATCGACAAGGAAATGGTAGATTGAAGGGGGTCAAGGATGAAGTTTGCATAGTGGTTACCAGACCTGTGACTTGTGGGAACAGTTACTATCAAGGTACACTAGAGTCAACACATGAAAAATTTTGATTGGTTGAAGAGGTTTGTAAATATGGTGACAAACAAGATATAAGGAATTGAAATTTTTACTCTGAAACACACTTATTCTCTCACACATCCTAGCGACTTTCTGTGACTTATCTAAGCTAGTTCTCTATGTAGGTTTCCTTCCACATATTATTTATGTTCTTTTCAATTTTGTAATCTTTATTTTATGCAAAAAGTAATTTCTTTTCTAGTTGTATTTTACCAAATTCTTTTTTTTTGAATAATTTGTAAATTTTATTCTGAATTTTTGTGGAGTTCTTCTTTATTTGTAAATATTTCGAATTTCTATGAAGTATAGTTTAATTTTTATTTATAATCAAATCATTTTATTTTCATTTATACTGTTTATTATTCTGCAAAACTTCTTTTTCATCGACAAAGTAAAAACTTTGATGCACATAAAACTAGTACTTGCAAGAAAAGTAGATTTCTCTCCCAAAATCTAGATTTTGAACCATGTCAGATTTTGCAATTATCAAATATTTTGTTTTGTAAATCTCAATTGTTAAATATTTGCATGTTAATGAGTTATAACTCAAATGACATAATTTTTCCATATTTATCTAAGAGATCGCGAGTTTGAGTCTCCCTATCTTTGATATTAAATATCTGCATAACACATAATAAATATTCTTTATTTTTCATATGAAATTAACATGATTTATCAATTTTAATGTAAGTTTTGTCTTCTTAAATTTTAATTAATTTTGTAATGTAATGTTGATTATTGGTCGTTGTCTCTTGATTCTCACATTGATAAATGAGATTGAAAAATACTTACCCTTTGGGTTTAAGCACTTTTTTTTCACTTCATTTTTTTTAAATTACATATTTTTATCTTTTTCTCATGTTATTTCAACCATTTTATAATTATAATTATTTTTCTCTTTTTTTAGATTATGTTAGATATATATTAAAAATTAACTACTAAATTAATTACATATATTTTATACATATTAAAATATCGAATATAAAATATACTTTTTTTTCCTTCTTGATTTGCCTTTTTTTTTATTTTTTCAAAGGTTTAATTATTTTGTTAGTCCTTATAGTCTTGTGAAAATTTTAATTAGGTCCCTATACTTTTTTTTCCTTTTAATTGAGTCCCTACACTTTTTTTTCTTTTATTTGAGTCCCTGTACAAAATTTTTTTAGTAGGATCCCTATACAATTAAGCTAATTACTACTAAGAGGGACCTAATTGAAAAAAAATTGGTGCAGAGACCCAATTAAAAAGAAAAAAAAAAGTATAAGGACCTAATTGAAAATTTTACGAAACTATAGGGATCAATAGAATAATTAAATCTTTTTCAAATTACTTATTTTGTCTTTTTCTTAAGTTATTGTGAGATATATTTTCAAAATATGTGAAAAACTATTTTGAAGAGTTACATCTCTTCATGAAGTTGTGACTTATTCAAAAGTTGCAACCTATTAAAAAGTTGTAACTATTTGAAAAGTTATGTCTGTTGAAAGATTGTAACTATTTGAAAGATTAAGACTGTTGAGTACGTAGTTGCATGTACGTAGCTGCATGTTGCATGTATTCCGTACCTATAAATTTTTCTCATTTCATTATTGCTTGATATTCATCTCAACACTTTCTTTATGCGCATAAGAAAGAATAAGAAAGAATAGAGAATATTATTCTGTAAATTATCATTTAGTGTAAGGCTTAACTATGTGAGTGCATAAACAAATCAAGCGTTCTTCATTGTATCCTGCAGAAAATTTGTCAGTAATCGATTTTGCACACCATTGTACATTGGTGGGGCGAATTAAGCGTAAAAAAAGTGTGTATAACACACGCCTTGAAGAGTTGCGCTATTTAATTCACTATTCTTTTCTCTACTATTTCATAATCTTTAAGCTTAATTATGCACCAATAAAATAAAAATAGCCACAGCATCAATTAAAGAGATGACCTCGGATTTTGTCAAATTAGAAAGATTGATGGTGAAATTTTCATACGATGGCAAAAGAAGATGCACTTCCTTCTCACAACACTAAAAGTGACGTATGTTCTTACCATACAAAGACCTCCAGAAGTTGAAGGGGAGGCTACTGTAGAAACCCGAGCCAGAAAAAAAAATGGGACAACGATGACTATATATGTACCAGACACATACTCAATGGCATGAGTGATGCACTGTTTAATGTCTACCCAAATATTGGGAGCGCAAAAGAACTATCAGATATATTAGAGGCAAAATATATGGCCGAAGACACAACAAGTAAGAAATTTCTTGTCACTCGCTTTAATAATTATAAGATGGTTGATGATAGATATGTTATGGAACAACGGCATGAAATTGAGCATACTTTAAATAATTTTAAGTAACATAACATGCACATGGATGATACCATTATTATTTCTTCAATTATTGACAAACTCCCTCCATCATGGAAAGAATTTAAAAAAAAAACTATGAAACATATAAAGGATGATGTTTTTCTTGAGCAATTAAGTAATCACCTTCGTCTTGAAAAAGAGTATCGTAAACTAGACGATACTAAAGAGCAAAGTACTCATGCTAATCTTCACGTAATGGAGGATGAAAAATCCAGCAAGCCCAACAAGAAAAGATACTGAGATTTTAATAAATCTCAAGGTAGCAATGGTGATACCAGAAAGAATAAAAAGAAAGAAAATTATTTTTAATGTGAAAAACTAGGACATTTTAAGAAAGAATGTCATTTCTTAAAAGGAAGAAAGAAAAGAACGACAAAGTAATAAAAGATAATCTTATTGCTGTTATTTCTGAGATCAACATGATTGAAGACATTGAGTGATGGTGGATAGACTCTGGTGCAAATTGACATGTCTGTAAGAATAGAAATTTTTTTTAAGAAATTCAAAGAAGAGAATGGGGTTATTCTGTACATGGAAAATGTATCAGCTGTTCAAATAATTGGCAAAGGGACTGTGGAACTTGAATTCACTTCCAGCTGATTTTGTAGTCCTAGATATGGATGAAGAGGGGAACAACTCAGTCATTCTTGGTAGACCCTTTCTGGCTACAGCTAGAACAATCATTGATGTGGAAAAGGGAGAGATGATTTTCAGAGTGCATGATAAGCAAATGACCATAAATGTCTTCAAAGCAATGCAACACCCCGTTGAGAAAGAAAGTTGCATGAGGATTGATGTAGTAGATTCTTTAGTTGAAGAAGTACTTGACACGAACCATCAAGTGAAACAAGAGGAAGTCCAGGACATCCAAGGACAAGAAGAGAACAAATTGGAAGCATCAGAGGAACCAAGTGAAGATAAGAAAGAAAAGGCACTACAACAAGAGTTGAAACCACTACCCCCTCATCTTAAGTATGCATTCCTTGGTGAAAAGGACAGCTTCCCAATGATCATCAATTCTACATTGAGTGCAGAGGAAGAAGAAAAGCTCCTTGTAGTATTGAAAGCTCACAAAGAGGCGTTGGGATGGACCATTGTTGACTTGAAAGGCATAAGCCCTGCCATATGCATGCACAAGATACTCTTGGAGGAGAATTCCAAACCAGTGGTACAACCTCAAAGAAGATTGAATCCCACAATAAAGGAGGTTGTTCAAAAGGAAGTCCTGAAGTTGTGTAAAGCTGGGATCATCTACCCTATATCTGACAGCCCATGGGTCAGTCCAGTGCAAGTAGTACCTAAGAAAGGGGGAATGACTGTCATTGTTAATGAGAAGAATGAGCTTATTCCAACACGAACGGTGACAGGGTGGAGGATGTGCATAGATTATAGGAGGCTGAATGATGCCACACGAAAGGATCACTTTCCTCTCCCTTTCATTGACCAGATGCTTGAAAGGTTGGCTGGCCATGCTTATTACTGTTTTCTTGATGGGTATTCTGGGTATAACCAGATAGTGGTTGACCCCATGGATCAAGAGAAGACCTCCTTTACCTGTCCCTTTGGAGTCTTTGCATACAGGAAAATGCCATTTGGACTGTGTAATGCCCCAGCTACCTTTCAAAGATGCATGCTATCAATCTTCTCAGACATGGTAGAAAAATTTATTGAAGTTTTTATGGATGATTTCTCTGTCTTTGGTGATTCTTTCAATGCTTGCTTGCACCATCTTACCCTAGTCTTGAAAAGGTGCCAAGAAACTAATTTAGTTTTAAATTGGAAGAAATTCCACTTCATGGTACCCGAAGGCATTGTTCTTGGTCACAAAATTTCAAGAAAGGGTATAGAAGTTGACAAGGCAAAAGTAGAAATTATAGAAAAACTTCCTTTGCCAACTAGTGTGAAAGCCGTGAGAAGCTTCTTAGGGCATGCTGGATTCTATAGGAGATTCATCAAAGATTTTTCCAAAATAGCAAAACCACTAAGAGATTTGCTGGTGGTAGACAATCCTTTTCTCTTTGATGATGAATGTAAACATGCTTTTGAAACTCTAAAGGCTAAGCTCACCACAGCACCAATCATCACACCCCCAAGTTGGGGACTGCCTTTTGAACTCATGTGTGATGCAAGTAACCTTGCAATTGGTGCTGTGTTGGGGCAGAGGAAAGAAAAGAAGCTTCATGTTATCTACTATGCAAGTAAGGTATTGAATGAAGCTAAAAAAAACTACACCACAACAGAGAAAGAGCTACTAGCTGTGGTATATGCTTTTGATAAGTTTAGACAATATTTGATTGGATCTAAAGTTTTAGTGTATACTGACCATGCTGCTCTTAAGTATCTTATGTCAAAACAGGATGCCAAACCAAGGCTAATCAGATGGGTACTACTCCTACAAGAGTTTGACATTGAGATAAAAGATAGAAGGGGCAATGAAAATCAAGTTGCTGACCACTTATCAAGGTTACCACAAGATGCATGCCAAGACAACCTTCAATCAATAAATGAAGAATTTCCAGATGAGCACCTCTTGCAAATTCAACACGTCCCTTGGTTTGCAGACATGGCCAACTACAAGGCAGGAAGAATCATTCCACAAGAGTACACAAAACAACAAGTTAAGAAGCTGCTGCATGAGGCTAAGTTCTTCTTCTGGGATGAACCATTTCTGTTCAAAAGATGCCCAGATGGAATGATAAGAAGATGTGTGTCAGAGGGTGAGATGAAGAACATACTATGGCATTGTCACAACTCAAGTTATGGTGGTCATTTTGGGGCTGAAAGAACGGCTGCAAATGTACTTCAAAGTGGTTTCTACTGGCCTTCAATCTTCAAGGATGCTAGAGATTTTGTGAGCCTTTGCAATGAATGTCAAAGAACAGGGGGTTTGTCAAAGAAAAATGAGATGCCTCAGAAGTTCATCTTGGAAGTGGAACTCTTTGATCTGTGGGGAATAGACTTCATGGGACCTTTTTCTCCATCCTACACATTCAAATACATTTTGGTAGCAGTGGAGTATGTCTCAAAATGGGTAGAAGCAATAGCCACCACCACATGTGATACCAACGTGGTCTTGCAATTCCTAAAGAAGAACATCTTCACTAGATTTGGAGTGCCTAAAGGACTTATAAGTGATGGGGGAAGCCACTTCTGCAACAAGCAACTGAATTCCCTACTCCACAAATATGGTGTTACTCACAAAGTGGCCACACCGTATCACCCACAAACCAATGGACAAGCTGAACTTGCCAACAGAGAGCTAAAGAGGATTTTGGAAAAAACTGTGGGGAAAACAAGAAAGGATTGGGTTAGGAAGCTGGATGATGCACTTTGGGCATACAGGACAGCCTTGAAGACACCCATAGGAAAATCTCCATTTCAGCTGGTGTATGGAAAGGCATGCCACCTCCCTGTGGAGCTTGAACATAAGGCCTTTTGGGCTACCAAACTTCTGAATTTAAATGCTCAAGCAATAGGAGAAAAGAGGCTGCTACAACTCAATGAATTGGAGGAGTTCAGATTGGAGGCATATGAAAATGCCAGAATATACAAAGAAAGAGCAAAAAAGTGGCATGACAAGAGGATCTCCCAAAGAACATTCGAACCAGGCCAAAAGGTGTTGCTATTCAACTCGAGATTGAAGATTTTTCCTGGGAAGCTGAGGTCTAGATGGACTGGTCCATACACCATCACCAAAGTATCCCCTCATGGCTATGTAGAATTATTTGATGAAGCCTCAAAACAAACTTTCACAGCCAATGGACATAGGGTGAAGCATTATCTTGGTGGCCCCTAGAGCAAGGAAGAGAGTGTGCAAATGCTAACATGAGCAAGGAAGTTGCATTGTCAAGCTAAGGACAATAAACAAGCGCTTCATGGGAGGCAATCCATGCACAGGAGTTTTCTTTTATTTTCATGCTCTAGTAGTCAATAATAAGAGTTTTCATTTTATATTTAAAAAAAATGAGAAAAGAGATTGAAATAGCATACAATGTAGGTAAGACACTAAGTTTGGTGTGGCCATCTTTGGAGTAGATGGAAAATGTTAACTCCATAGAACACTTAGTCATAAACTAAGTTTGGTGTCTTCACATACATAAATAATGCTAGATAAAGTAAGAGAGTGTAGTCGTTGGTATAGAATAGGGAATCAATTCATAAATTTTAATTTTTGCCTAGTCAACTTTACATAAGAATATCATCATAAGTTGCTAGCTAGTAAGGTCACTTTAAGAATCTCAAGATTTTAGAATTTTGTTGCAGGGAAGTGAAAGAAAGAAGTGATAGGGAATCTTAGAAGAGAAGTCACAGACACAAGGAAGAGGAAGTCACATGAGTCTTGAACTTTGTGCATTGAAAAAAAAGCAACTCAACATGCATTGGGCACGAAGAAGCATGCTCCCCATGCTATGACCGAACCATCACTTAACCATGCCCCCACCACAAACATCAATTTAAATACTTCAACCATATTCATCAAACCTCACTTTATCCTCACTCATATTTACACCTCTCCATCACCCCATTTCATCAACCGAAGTCACACTCAACTTCCAAATCATTCTTGCTTTACAAATTCTAGCTTTGGACCTATGTTTTGCTCAACAAAACTCATGATGCACCACTTCTCCCAACATACCCGAACCACCCCTTCCCTCTCACCATCATTTTCTAGCTTGTCTAATTTACCTTGTCATCATATCTCTCTACACCCCCTTTATAAACATTTTCTTTATGCTTGAGGACAAGCATTCATCTAAGTTTGGTGTGGGAGATTCGACCCTTGCAAGTGAATCTCAATGGCCTCATCATCAAGAGATAGGAGGGACAAGCAACCCATAGAAGATGAAGGACAAAACACCTTTGATCGAAGAAGATTCAAATCCAAACACAATGAGCGCATCTTTAGTTGGATGTCAGGCAAAGATGTTGTTCCGGAGTTACCTTTCAAGCTAAGAAAGGAGGAATACTCTGAGATACAAAAAATAAGCAGGAAGAGGGGATGGGAGCTTCTTTGTAACCAACCTCAAGAAGTGAGCATGCTTCTCATTCATGAGTTCTACACTAATGTGATAAGAGAATTTGAGGATGAAGAGTCGTACATGAGCTATGTAAGAGGGGTGACTGTTGACTTTAGTCCAAACGCCATCAACAGGGTGCTAAAGGTCAAACCAAAACGGTTCAAACAAGCTAGCTATGAAGAAAGGGTTGAAAATGACCCAAGATACATGGATGTGTTAAGTGACTTATGCAGAGTAGGCACGGATTGGGTGTTGGATTCACATGGACAACCTCTCAAACTTCGGAGACGTGATCTCATACCTCAAGCAAAAGGATGGCATGACATAGTGAGGAGATCATTGATCTCTACTTCAAATAATTCTGAAGTAACAGTGAATAGAGCAATAATGATCCACTGCATAATGAAGGAAGGGGAGATCAATGTTGGAGAAATTATAGCCAACAACATCATTGAAATAGCTCAAAAGGTCAAACAGGATAGCTGGCTAGGATATCCTAGTACTATTCTTCGCTTATGTGAAGAAGCTAGAGTGCCTCTGGAAGAATTTGAAGAAACTGACGTGGTCTCTATTGGAAAACCTCTCACCAGGGAAAGGTTGGAATTTGTCACCACAACCCAATTGGAAAGGAAACCTTTAGCAAGAAGAAAGAAAAGGAAAGAAGCAAGACAAGAAGAGGAGCCTCAAGAAATGGAAGAACTCCATTCCTTAAACATGAATCAACTCCAAGCCACCTTGGAAGGAATCTCTAGGCTATATTCACAAATTCAAAGAAGCCAAGAGGAACAAGCTCAGCAACAAAGGGACCTTTGGCAGTTGATGGATCAACAAAGAGGGGTTCAAGTTCAATGGATGAACCAACAAAATGAATACCAAACACACATGATGGAACTACAACAAGAACAATATGCCAAAATGCATGAAGCCATCAACAATTCAACTGCTAAATATGAAAAACCCATGGAGAAAGTAATACAAGAACAAGCTCAACTAAGGAAAGAGCAAGCTCAGCAAAGGGAGCTTCTCCATAGGTTGGATGCTAGACATGATACATTTCACAGAGAATTCAATGAAAGCAGAATGTTCAGGGAAGCCAGGCATAAGGACAGACTCGACTATGATATATGCACCTAAGAAAAGCTCAGTTACCTTTGTGGAGCACCTCCATTACTCAACCCACAGATCAAAAGTTTTAATAAAGCTCGCAAGATATTTGAAGAGCAGGAACTTGCAAGGGTGAGATTCAATGCTCAGAGGCTAAAGGAAACAATGATAAGCTCAGGAGTATGGCAAAGAGAAGAGGGGGACTCAACAACAAAACAACAAGGAGAATTGAGAAGGAAAAAGAAAGAAGATCCAAAGGGGGACTCAACAACAAAACAACAAGGAGAACTGAGAAAGAAAAAGAAAGAAGATCCAAAGGGCAAAGAAAAGCAAGGAGAATCGAGCAAAGAAAAAGGGACATGAAGACTAAAGGTGGTAAAGTTCCTTTGTTTTTCTTTATGCTTTATTAAATAAAGAAGATGTATGTCTGAAATATGGTATACCTTCTAGGTCGATCTCTTGTATGCATTTTCTTTTATGTTTCCTATTCCATGTATCACCACTCACAGGTTCGGAATAGTTGCTTGTCTTAAGTACTTTTACTTGTCAATGGAATAAAAGATGTAGTTTGAGCAAGAACAGAGAGAAATCTAGCTTAAAAAGAATCATGTTATCCCATAGAAAAGTACTAGTATATATACATTCATTGTGAACGAATCAGAGCTCAAGAAATTCAAAAGGATGCTTGCTTATACAAGACTAGTCGGTTAAGGGCTACAAGACTTTAGAAGTTAAAAGCACAAATAACCTTGATAGCAAAGAAAACAAAGAACAAAGAATGAAAGGCTAGGCATCAATGACAAAATTTGGATATGTGTCTGTGGTGATTGGTGTTAAGAGACATACTTGGGCTAGTAAATCCGAGGGGTGCTTCATCACCCGATAACTTGAGTTAACTAACTCGGGATTATCGATTGAAAACTCACAATCAAGAGTAGCTCTATAACAGAACATTTAGCAACCCAAAGAGGTGCTGGACACCACTATCCAAACAAAATTTCAATGTTATATGCCTGTGATTGAATGTGTTAAGGAGAAAGGCTTGAGTTAGTAAATCTTTAAGAGTGTCTCAACACTTAACAACTTAAACCAACTGGTTTGGGATTGTTGATTGAAAGCTTATGCTAAAGAGCTGCCTTAAGACAAGATTTCGAGCTCAATTGAAATAAAAGAAATATGAAAAAAAAAGAGAAGCAAAGAAAAGAATGGTTCAAGGATTATGTGCTAAGGTATAGAAAAAGAAGTCTAATGAAGTTAACCAATTTAGTATTGAAGCAAGCATTTTAATTGAAGAAGTTGGTTAGCCGTGTTCGTTTGCAATAAATTGATGGCTATACAAATGAGGATGACATGTTCAATGAAAGAATTCTTCTCTGGTAAAACATTCAAGTCTTGCATCTTAGATTCTTGTGACAAAGTCTTTTATCTTTTGCTTGAGGACAAGCAACACTTTAAGTTTGGTGTTGTGATGCATTTGCATATTCACTATATTAGCTAGTTAGTTTAGTTGGTTTTAGCTTAGTTTCACTCATTTTCTCTAAATAAACAAGTATTTTTATGAGTTTTGTCTTCATGCATGAGAATACTAAGGACCATGTCGATTGTAGCCAAATTCATGCAAATGATTTAAGGAATACATAAATGAATGAGTATGAATGAATCTTATGAAATTGATTGCATGGATTGGTAAGACTTTGAAGCAATTTCCCTTGTTAATGATAGGTGATGAAACAATATGCACGTTGCCAACTTGGAGAAAGGGTGAGTGTTTGAAGGCAACGCCAAGCAGCCCTGGAGAGCACATTTGGGCATTGACAACTTGGAGAAAGGGTGAGTGTTTGAAGGCAACGCCAAGCAGCCCTGGAGAGCACATTTAGGCGTTGCCAACTTGGAGAAAGGGTGAGTGTTTGAAGGCAACGCCAGGCTACATTGGAGTGCACATTTGGGCATTGCCAACTTGGGCCAGGGAGGAGCTTCGAGGGCGTTGCCAACGTGGGGAGTATAGGCATTGTTCAAGGCAACGCTGAGCTAGAAGAATTTGCCCAGGGAAGAAGCTCGAGCACGTTGCCAACGTGCAGCTTCATTGGAGTGTTCTTTGGCAATGCAAACAAGCAAGGCTTGGCCCAGGAAGGGGAGACGTTGGCGTTGCCAACGCCAGGAACTAGAGGCGTGTTCCAAGGCAACGCAGCAAGCCTTGGATCTCCAACCACATTGCCAACGCCAGGAAACATAGGCGTGTTCAAGGACAACGCCAAGCAACAAGCATGGAGCCTTGAGGAAGGCTCGAGCATGTTGCCAATGCCAGCTTCCAAAGGCGTGTTTGGGGGCAACGTAGCAAGCAAAGCCAAGCTAGGATGCAGCCCTGGAGAAGCTCACTCGAGCACATTGCCAACTTGAGGATGTATTGGCGTGTCCAATGCCAACGCCAGGCAAGAAAACTGGCCCAGGGGAAGAAGCATGCACGTTGCCAATGCCAGCCTTCAAAGGCGTGTCCCAAGGCAACGTGACAAGCTATTTTGAGAAGAAAACCCTTCATTCGAGCACGTTGCCAATGCCAGCTTCTAGAGGCGTGTTCCAAGGCAACGTGACAAGCAAAGTTGAAGGCTAGAAAGTAGCCCTGGAGGGGAGCATGAGCACGTTGCCAACGTGCCAACAAGGGGGCGTGTTTGAGGACAACGCCAGCCCCATGTTTCAGCCTTGGGAGGCTTGGCACGTTGCCAACTTGAGAAGCAAGGGGCGTGTTCGGCAACAACTTGGCAGCCTGACCTTACCCTCTTTGAGGAAGCATAACTTGAGCTAGAAAAATCCAATTGAGATGATTCCAAGTGCATTAGAAAGAAGACACTCTGAGCTTTCCAATGATGTATGATAGTCCACATTGAAGCAGAGAATTGACACTCAAATTCTGGGCAACATTAAGCATAAAAGTAGAGTCAAGAAAAAAAAAAGTTGTTAGCAACAACTTGGGCTAGCAACGCCCAAGTCTCAAAGCTCACTCCCAGGAAAACACAATGCACGTTGCCAACATGCATTAAGGCTAGCGTTATTGGCAAAAACGCCAAGCCATTGGGCCAGGAGCATCATGAATGAACTCCTCCTTCCATGTCTAGCAACACTTCTTCCATTAAGCCAAGAATTCAACAAAGAGGAAGCCCACATTGCTAGCCCAATTGAAGATCTTGAAGGAGTTTTAGGACTAATATAAATAGAGAAGGAGTTTGTACTCTGGGGGGACTTTTTTTGGACACTGAGATTTCTAGACTTTTAACACTTACTAGCACTTTTACTTGGGGAACTCTCTAGCATTTCCGGGAGGATACCCGGAGAGCTATTTTGGGTTCTTCTTGGAACTTTTCCTCTTCATTTTTGAGTTTTTAAGCATTTTCTTCTTCTTCTTCTTCATCCTTCTTGACACTTAGTTTAATTTTCATTTTATGGCAATTGTTGTTGAAATTGGAGCTATGATTCACTAAACCCCACTTTCATTAGGGGGAAGAGCTCTGCTTGTTTGAATGCATTGATAAATCATCTTCTCCTTCTCAATTCAAGTGGTTAATCCAAGAGGAAATTCCTGTTCTTCAAAGATTCAACCACCATCGAGAGAGGGGTTAATCTATATGAAATATTTGGTGAATTTGAGAAATGAACCACATAGTTCAGTTTAGAGTTCATCCTTTCATAATCTCCTTAATCAATACACTTTGGTTGGTATGTGAGATGTAACCTCCCTAAGTTGAGATTCTGGAAATTGTGTGGCTTGGATTAGAAATTGAGCTTCATCTCTTCTCATGAACAATTAGATCACGAGAGTGGCAATTGGTTATGTTGAGAGAAATTGGATCACCAAGAGATTGGGATTCAATTACCCACTTGCCATGGATCTATACCCATGATTGAGAAGGAATTGATCAACATCAATTCATGAGAATTTGCATCTCTGATCCCTAATGATTCTCTCTATCATTAATTCTCATTTCTTTTGCTCTTAGTGTTTTAATACCCACTGCCCAATTCCCTTCTACACTCTTGCAATTTTTTATTCTTGTCATTTACATTCTGTTTCTCTATTTCTTTCTATTTACTCTTTTGCTCTTTAGAATTCAGCACTTTACTTTCTTGCAATTTACTTTCTTGTCATTTAATTCCTTGCAATTTCCTTTAAGCATTCAAAACTCATGAAATCAAAACCATGTTTGTTTGACTAAATCTATCATTTAACTAAAGTTGCTTAATCTACCAATCTCCGTGGGATCGACCTCACTCTTAGTGAGTCTTATTACTTGATACGATCCGGTATACTTGCCGGTTATACGTGAAATCTCATTTTTACGTATCAAATACTTACTTTTACTGGTGTATATTATGTACTCAAAGTAAAAAAAAAAATTAGTTTCTGTACCTTTACTTAACAAGTATGGGTTTAAGTCTGTATTTAAAGGAGACAAATTTATTTTGTCTAAGGATAGAGTACTTGTGGATAAAAAATATCTATGTGAGAATATGTTTAAATTAAATATTATAAATAATAATAATAATAATTCTGTTTATATTGCTGAGTCTTTTGATTTATGGCATAATCGTTTAGGATATGTTAATTTTCATAAATTAAATTTTATGATAAAATATGATCTTATTTCAAAATCAATTAAAAATTCAGATGTATATCCAACTTATATGTTAACCAAAATAACAAGACTTCCTTTTCAAAGAGTACAAAGAAATTCTAAGTTATTAGAATTAGTACATTCTGATGTATGTGATTTGCATGGTTGGCCTACTATAGGTGGAAAAAATATTTTGTAACTTTTATTGATGATTTTAGTAGATATTGTTATATATATTTGATGCATTCTAAATATGAAGTCTTGGATAAATTTAAAATTTTTAAAACCAAAGTTGAATTGCAACATGAAACCTTTATTAAATGCTTAAGGTTTGATCGTGGAGGAGAATATTATGATCCTAGTTATTTTGAGTCCACTGGTATTATTCATCAAACAACTACACCATATTCTGTACAACATAATGGTTTTGCTGAAGGAAAAAATAGGGTTCTGGAAGAAATGGTTAATGCCATGTTATTTAATTTTGGTCTAGCAAAAGATTATTAGAGTGAGGCTATGTTAACTACCTGTTATATTTTAAATAGAATTCCTAACAAAAAGAATAAAATAACTCCATATGTACTTTGGAAGAATAAAAAGCCTAATCTTAAATATTTTAAAGTTTGGAGTTGTAGAGTGATAAACCCCATGTTTAAGGTTTATCTTGTGCTTAATTTAGGGGATTTTATCACCTTTTACCCACATTTATTTAAGGAAATAGCATGGTTTTATGATTGTCTCCTAATTTGTATTTAAGTGTGAAAATATGCTTTTTATGCCCTTAATTGCTAATTTTGATTCACCTTTGATTCCACTAGATGCCTTGATATATTTATTAGTGAATTCAAATTGGAAAAGTTAGGGATGGATCAAAGGGATGGAGAGGAAAAGCATGCAAGTGGAGAACTCATGAAGAAACAAGGATTTGGGATGCTAAGATCGACGCGCACGCGTGGATTGTGGAGTTGCATGGCGACGCGTACGCGTATATGACGCGTACGCGTGGATAGGAAAGTGCCAAGCGACGCGTACGTGTATATGGCGCGTACGCGTCGATGCTCACACGTGACTCACTTAAAGGCGAAACACTAGGGGCGAATTCTGGGCTTTCCAGGCCCAGATCCAACTCATTTCTGAGACTATTTAAATCAGAATTCAAGGGGGAGTCAACACATTAGAATCACTTCACACATTAGGACATAGTTTAGTTAGAGAAGTAGTTAGAGTTAGTTTCTAGAGAGAGAAGCTCTCTCTTCTCTTTAGAATTAGGATTAGGTTTAGGTTAATCTTTTAGATCTAGATCTACTTCTTCTCTTGCTTCAATTTTCCTTTTGCTTTATGAATTCTCTTGTAGATCTACATTTCTTCTCAATGAAATTGGTAAGTTATTTGTTGTTTCATAATTGTTTTACATTTCTATTGTTGATCTCTTGCTTTTGTAGTTGTAGATTCCTCTAATTCTTGTAATTAATAATGTTTGCCTTTATTGCCTTCTATGTGTTTGTTAAAATATTTTAGTTATGAGTTAGATTTTGTTCCTCTTGGCTTAGGTAGAGTAATTAGTGACACTTGAGTTATCAAACTCTCTTGTTGATTGCTAATTGACTTGAATGCAACTAAACCTAGTCTTTCCTTAAGAGTTGGCTAGGACTTGTAGAATCAAGTTAATTCATCCACTTGACTCTCCTCCATAATTGGAGGTTAACTAAGTGGGAGCAATGAACATTTTTTTATCACAATTGATAAGGATAACTAGGATAGGACTTCTAGTTCTCATGCCTTGCCAAGAGCTTTCTTACTTGCTAGTTTATTTCCTTTGCCATTTATATTTCTTGTCTATTATCTCAAAATCCCAAACCTACTTTATAACCAATAGCAAACAAACTTTGTTGTAATTCCTAGGGAGAACGACCCGAGATTTGAATACTTCGGTTATTAATTTTAGGGGTTTGTACTTGTGACAACCGAATTTTTGTGTGAAAGGATTGTTGTTTGGTTTAGAAACTATACTTGCAACGAGGATTTATTTGTGAATTCTTTACCACACAAAAATCTAATCATCATAGAGCAATAGTAAAAGTTCTTGAACCTAAAAGAAAGAAATTTGGAGAAGGAGGTATAGAATGTATTTTCTTAGGAGATGCTGAGAATAGTAAAGCTTATAAATTTGTAGTTATTGAATCTAATGAATCATATTCTGTTAATACAATTATAGAACCAAGAGATGTAATTTTTTTAGAGGATAGATTTAATTCTAACTCCAAGATCTAAAAATAAAATTCACTTGAAAATAGAAGATAATGTAAAAAATAAACCCTTTGAAAATATTGAACCTAGAAAAAGTAAAAGAATCAGATAAGCAAAGACTTATCGACCATATTTCTTTATGTTCCTTGTGGAAGGAACAGGAGAATCAATAGATAGCATTGCACCTATATGCCTTCATATGGAAGGTGACCCTAAGACCTATGAAGAAGCTATAAGGTCTGAAGATTCAGATTTTTGGAAAGAAGTAATACAAGATGAAATGGACTCAATAATGAGAAATAACACTTAAAAATTAGTGGATCTCCCTCGTAGGTCAAAGGCCATTAGTTCTAAATTAATTTTCAAAAAGAAAATGAAAGTAGATGGAACTGTTGATAAGTTCAAAGCACGTTTAATTGCTAAGGGTTTGCACAAAAAGAAGGAATTGATTACTTTAATTTGATACATATGCACCAGCAGCAAGAATTGCTACAATTAGAGTGCTTATAGCACTTGTTTCAATTTTTAATTTTTTCATTCATCAAGTGGATGTTAAAACAACTTTCTTAAATGGTGAATTAGATGAAGACGTGTATATGAAGCAACCAAAAGGATTTATAGTTGCTGGTCAAGAAAATAAAATGTGCAAATTAACTAAGTCTTTATATGGACTGAATAAGCCCCTAAGTAATGGCATAAAAAATTTGCTATATCTGGTCTAGTACAGGTCATATCATACATTAAGCATCCAATTATTTTTGCATACTCAATTTGTGAAACAGACGAACCTGTATTGGGTACTAATTTGATACTTGGATCAAAAGGAGTACTTACTGAATATCCTTCAAACTCATCAAATCTTTATAATATTTTTCTATATAATGAAATTGAGATAATCCTAAATTATGACCATCTTTAATAATTTTAATTCCTAAAATTATATCTGTAACTCTCATATCTTTCATATCAAAATTACAAGCCAAAAATTGTTTAGTTTTTTCTAGCTCTTCTAAATCAGTACAAAAAATAAGCATATCATCAACATACAAACAAATCATAACACTTTTACCATTTTTAACTTTACTGTACACACATTTATCAGATTCATTTATTTTATATCCATTAGCAACAATAATAGGTCACTTAACTCGGTATACAAGCAATTCAAGTAAAAACCATTGGCATGCTATCAGAAGAATATTAAAATATTTAAAAGAAACAATAAACTATAATTTGTTATATAGTAGTAAACTTTCTATTTTAGAAGGATTCACAGATGCCAGTTGGATAAGCTATATAGAAGATCATGCATCAACAAGTGGTTGGATTTTCACCCTTGGTTGAACTCCTTCTCAAGGCCCATGTCAGAAGTAATTGTGTCTCCATTTTAAAGAAGAAAAGTGATGGCACCTACGTCAAAAAGAGTAGGGTTGACCATGCTACATGGTAATTGAAGATTGTTAGTAGTCTCGCTCCAGAAGCATAGCATCACTCCTACCATCCAGTGATTTGTCGACGAGTAAAACTGAGGGAGTCTCATGAGTTCATAGATTCCTCGATAATGCTAGGAATCTTTTTTATATGGTTCCATTCTTTTGATCCAAGTGAGGAAACTCACTTTCTGGAAAATAATCATTGGATTATTGTGAAAGGGGCAAACATGGTCGACAAAAAGAGTAATGTACAGGTCATTTTTTATCAAAATATATTACCCTTTGTTGCAAGGGAAATAATAGAAGACACTTCAAGCTTGTTTTGGAGAATTTAGAGGACTTAAAAGACAATGAAGTTCATTCTTGATATAGAAAGGGAATAAAATTTTTTCATCATTGATGGTATTGACTAGGTCCTTAATAACCATATCAAAATTTCTTTGATAGGATTTTGAAGTTAGTCTTATCAGCAAACTCTTCAACCTTCTCTTTACCCTTGTCCTTTGTTGGAAATAGCTTAGGGGGAGTTGAAAAGGTTGTTTCCATAATGCATATGTGAAGATAAGTCAACAAAGAAAAATTCTAAAACCAAAATTTATTGAGAAGAACAAATAATTATACATGGTCATGAAAAATGGAAAATGGAAAGACAAATTTCTGCGTTTGCTTGTCCATCACTAAATAATTTCAAATTTTTTCATTAATTAATGGAAGAAAATCAAAGATTTGAAATCATTTTCTACTGTGGAGTAAATTGTGGCTAGTAATCATTATTGCAGGAGTAACAGTAAATAAAATAAAAGGGAAAAGAAAAGGAAAAGCATGGATGAACTTAGTAAGTGAATGTTAAAGACAAACTAGGAGAATGAAAAAAACTATGAAGGATGAAAGTTTGAAATCAAGAAGCAACAATGACAGCAATGGACGCTGATGGCAATAGTGGCGAAGACGATTAGCATAGATAGTACATATTGTTATTAGAGGAGATGAAGTTTGAAAATGAAAAGTTAGAAGAAGAAGTTGGAGTTTTTATAAGCATTCCTTGGAAGATAAAATGTGAAAGAGAGAGAGTGCACAAAAAGATTGATTCGACGTGGGGTGATAAGCGGATATTTTATATGCTTTTTGACATCATTTTCATATATTTTTTAGTATGTTTTGTTTAGTTTTTATTGAGTTTTTATAGGTTTTAGTGTTAAAATTCACATTTTTAGATTCTACTATGAGTTTTTGTATTTTTGTATAATTTCAGGTATTTTCTGGCTGGAATTAAGTAGCTGGAGCAGACGTCTGATTCAGAGACAGAGAAAGCACTACAGATACTGTCCAAATCTGACCTCCTTGCACTCGAAAGAACCTATCTGAAGCTATAAAATTCTGAATAGAGCATTATCAAATGCTATGCAAAGCTAACTTTCAGAGCTTTCCAGCAATATATAATAGTCAATATTTTACTTCGGATTCAAAGGCTCAAAACTGGCGTCCAACGCCAGCTTCCTGCCCCTTTCCAGGCGTCCAGCGCTCAAAGAGCAGAGACCGGCGTCCAAACGCCCAAAGAGGATCCTCTAGCCAGCGTTCAATGCCCAAGGAGCCTCATAGCATGTGGATCTCATCAAAGCTCAGCCCAAACACTCATCAAGTGAGTCCCAGAAGTGAATTTTAGCACTAAATAGACTGTTTTACCCTTACTAGTCATGTGTTTAGTATTTAAAGTGTATTTTACATTCTCCTAAATGAGGACAACCATTATTTTAGAGTTTTACTTTGTATTTTATATCAGTATGAGTTTCTAAACCTCCTAAGTTGAAGGGAAGAGCCCTGCTGAGTCCTATGAATTAATAAAAGTATTACTGTTTCTTCTTCGATCCGTGTTTGTTTAATTCTAAGATGTATATTCGTACTTCAACGTGGTGGATAAGATGATCAGTGACAATCAGCTCTGTCCATCACATTAAGACGAACGTGCCTAACAAACACCCGCATCTACTTGGGTTCATGTGAATACTTCAGTTGAAAGCACGCACCACCAGCTGGAATCATACATCTCTCAGACGGCTAATCCACGACTTCGTTGGAGACTTCTCGAGACACCAATTCAGCTGATTTTGGGGAGATTAGGGTCTCTGTGTTAGAGGCTAGAATCCTATGATGCAGTATTCTCTGATTCGGAAGATCCAACATTGTCTGTGGCGTTTTGAGTAAGATCATTAAAGAGAATGGACTGTACGCACTTCACCCTCAAGCAGAGATGGATCCACACTAACCCTGGGGTTCAGATCCGGAGGAGTATTGACGACCTCTCAATAAAGGCGCCAATCACTTACAGCCTGCCATTGAAGAGATCACTCACAAGCAAAGAAGACAGTAATGCCAAAGTTAATTCAGAAAGACAAAGCAACTCCAATCCTTAACCATATTCCTATCTCTGTTTATATATTAGACCTTTTTCATTCTATCAATCCAACAACCTTCTGATCTGCCTGACTAAGACCTGCAAGATAACCATAGCTTACTTCAATCCATAATCCTCATAGAATCGACCCTGACTCGCTCAGGTATTACTTGGACGACCCAGTGCACTTGCTAGTACAGCTGTACGAAAGTATGGGGATTCGTGTACCAAGTTTTTGGCGCCGTTGTCGGGGATTGTTGAGTTTCGACAAACTGACGGATTGTCTTACTCCCTAGATTAGGTAATTTATTTTATTTTTATTTTATTTGAGTCTTTTAATTTTTGTTTTCTTCTTTCTTATTTTTTTCGAAAATTTTAAAACATTTTTCAAGAAATATTTGTCTTTTCTGTGTTTAAACTTTGTTCCTGTTTTGAGTTTTACCTATTTTCTGTCTTTCAATTACAAAAATTTAAAAACTTTTTGAAAAAGTTTATTTTCAAGTATCTTTAGCTTTTTATTTGAGTCTCTTTATTTGTGTTCTTGTTGAGTCTCTTATTTTTTTATATTCTTCTTCTCTATTTTTCGAAAAAATAAAAAAGCTTTTCAAAAATATTTTTCTTTTCTTTGTTTAATCTTTGTTCTTGGTTTGAGTCTTTTTGTTTATGTTCTTGGTAAATTTTTTTTTCTTTGAGTCTTTGTTTTTGTCCTTATTACAATTTTCGATTTTTTGGTATCTTCCGTTAAAAAAATTTTAAAAAATAGTTTCTCTTTGGTTAATCTTGTGTGAAATCTTTAAGTTTGGTGTCTTCTTGTTGTTTTTCTTTAATTTTTCAAAAATTTATGTTTGGTTTTCTAAAAATTTTTAAGTTTGGTGTTCTTTATTTGTTTTTGTGTTCTTTAAATTTCTTGAGTCTTGTTCTTTGTGTTCTTGTTAGTATTCAAAGTGTTCTTGAGTCTTTTTTGTGTTTTGATCTTAAAATTTTTAAGTTTTGTGTCCCTTTGTATTTCCCTCCAAAATTTTCAAAAATTAGGGGTATTAGATCTAAAAATTTTAAACTTTGTGTCTTTTACTTGTTTTTCTCTTTCTTCATTAAATTCAAAAATAAAAAAAATCTTTTCTATTTTTATTTTTCATTAATTTTTGAAAATTTTAAATAAAATTTCAGATTTCAATTTTAAATTTTTATCTTATCTTATCTTAGTCTTCAAGTTTTCAAAAAAAAAAATCAAATCTTTTCAAAAATAAAAATCTTATCTTTTTCAAAAATCTTATCATATCTTTTTCAAAAATTAAAAATCTTATATTTTTCAAATTTCAATTTTCAAAATTAAAACTTTTTTAAAATCAAATTTCAAATTTTATCTTTTTAAAATCTTTTTAAAATCACTTCAATCTCTTATCTTATCTTTTCTAACTTCCAAATTTTAAAATTCAATCTCTTTCAAATCTTTTTAAATTTCTTATCTTATCTTTTTCTAATTTCAAATTTCAATTTCAAATCTTTTCTTATCTTATCTTCTATCTTATTTTGAATTCAAATCTTTTCTTAATTAATTAACTATCTTCTCTCTCTTCTTTTTCAAAATTACCTAACTAACTCTTCTCTCTCTCAATTTTCAAAAACTCCCTCCTATTTCTCTCTTCTCTTTTTCGAAAATACGCTAACTAATTTTGAATTCTTTTTAAATTATTAACTTGATTTTCAAAAATAATTAATAAATAAAATAAAAATAAAAATATTTTGATTCTTATTTATCTCTTTTATTTTTACTTCTATTTATTCGAACTCTACTCTCTCTCATCTTCTATCTTCACTTTTATTTCTCTCTTCTTCTTCTCTCTTCACATCTAACTGGAAGCTCTTTGGTCCAAGTAGCACAAAAAACTTTCTTCTTTTCTTATATATGACCAGGAATAGGGATAAAAAACCCCTCTTGACTCCTGATCCTGAACTTGAGAAGACTCTAAGGTGGCGTTTACAACAAGTTAAAGCACAACACTCCAGAATAGACCTTTCAGAAAGTTTAGAACAGGAAATAGAGGACATGGCCGAACCTCAAGAGGAGCCAAGAAAGGTCCTTGGTGACTTCACCATGCCTACTTCTGACTTATATGGTAGAAGCATCTCTATACTTGCCGTTGGAGCTAACAATTTTGAGCTTAGGCCTCAGTTAGTCTCTCTTCTACAGCAGAATTGCAAGTGTCATGGACTTCCAATGGAATATCCGCATCAGTTTTTAGTTGAGTTATTGCTAATCTGTGATACTATAAAGACTAATGGAGTAGATCCTAAAGTCTACAAGCTTATGCTCTTTCCCTTTGCTGTAAGAGACAAAGCTAAGACGTGGTTAGATGCCCAACCTAGAGAGAGTCTTGACTCTTGGGAAAAGCTGGTTAATGCTTTTCTTGTTAAATTACTTCCCCCTCAGATAATGAGCAAAATTAGAGTGGATATTCAAACCTTCAAACAAAGAGAAGGTGAATCCCTCTACAAAGCTTGGAAAAGATACAAGCAACCAGTCAGGAGATGTCCTCTTGACATGCTCTCAGAATGGTCCATCATAGGCGTGTTCTATGATGGCTTGTCTGAGATGTCCAATATTATTGGACAGCTTTACAGGTGGATCAATCCACTTGAAGAAAACACCTGCAGAAGCTAGAGAGCTCATTGAGATGATTGCAAACAACTAATTCATGTACACCTCTGAGAGGAACCCTGTAAACCATGGAATCCCTCAGAAGAAAGAAGTTCATGAAGTTGAGACTTTGAATGTCATATTAGCTCAGAGCAAGATTTTGACCCAACAGGTCAACATGATCTCTCAGTATCTGACTGGGATGCAAGCTGCAGCTGGCAGTACTCAGGAAGCTTCTTCAGAAACAGAAGCTTATGATCCTGATCAACCCACCATAGAAGAGGTGAATTATATGGGATAACCCTATGGAAACACTTCCAATCCTTCATGGAGGAATTATCCTAACCTCTCATGGAAGGATCAATAGAAACCTCAGCAAAGTTTCAATAACAATCAAGGTGGAAGGAACCAGAAACGTTTAATAACAGACCACCATTTCCATCTTCTCAAGGGAACATGGAAACCTCTAAGCAGAGCCTTTCTGACTTAGTTACTCTGGTTTCCATCCTCTCTAAGACCACTCAAAATTTTATGATTGAAATAAGATCCTCCATTAAAAACTTGGAGGTGCAGGTTGGTCAACTAAGCAAGAGGATCCCTGAGACTCCTCCTGACGCCCTTCCCAGTAACACTGAAGTGAATCCAAGAGAAGAGTACAAGGCCATAACCATAGAGGTAGAGGCCGAAACTAAGGAGAATGGGGTGGCATTGAACGCCAGTGAAAAAGCCCTCACTGGGCGTTCAACACCTATCCTGGCAGCAGAGCTTGCATTGAACGCCAGCCAGGGAGCACTGGCTGGGTGTTCAATGCCCAAACAGGCAGTCATCCCGGCGTTGAACGCCTAGTGAGGGATTTCTGGCATTGAACACCGGTGAGGAATCCCACTGGGCGTTCAACACCCAACTAGGAAGGCTTTTTGGCGCTGAACGCCAGTGAGGAACCCCTCACTGGGCATTCACACCTTACCATGCAGCCATTCTAGCGCTGAACACCAGTCAGGAACCCCTCACTGGGCATTCAACACCCACACACCCAGGGAAGCTGGCGTTAAACGCCTGCAAGGACATCCCTGCTGGGCATTCAACACCCAGAATGCTAAAAGGACTAGCATTTAACGCCAGTAAGGGTGCACAGCATGGGCGTTTAACGCCCAAAGAGCTCATAGAGCTGGCGTTAAACGCCAGTGATAGCACACCCTTTGAGTGCCTAAATCCCACTCAAGAACCCTCTTTCCCAGAACCTAAGGAAACTATAAAGACCATTGAGGTTCCCTTGCATGCACTTCTGCAGTGTATGAGTTCTGATGACTACTCATCCTCTGATGAGGATGAAGACACTAGAAAAGAGCAAGTTGCTCGGTACCTAGGAGCTCTTATGAAGTTAAATGCCAAGTTATTTGGCACAAGGTCAATGGAGGAAGAACCTCCATTGCTTACCAAAGAACTCCATGCTTTGGTTCAGTAGAGGCTACCTCAGAAGCTTTTAGATCCTGGACGGTTTTTGATCCCTTGCACTATAGGCACTATGAACTTTGACAAGGCTTTGTGTGACCTAGGGTCAAGTATCAACCTCACGCCACTCTCTGTAACGGAGAAGTTGGAAATTATTGAGGTACAAGCTGCACACATCTCATTAGAGATGGCAGACAAGACAATGAAAAAGCCATATGGCTTAGTAGAGGATGTCTTGGTAAAGGTTGAAAACCACTACATCCCTGCAAACTTCATTGTCTTGGACGTTGTGAAAGGGTGAGGATGTCTCTGTCATCCTTGGAAGATCTGTCCTAGCCACTGCCAATGCTATCATTGATGTGGCTAAGGGAGAACTGACCCTACAATTAGGGGAGGACCACATCTTATTCAAGATGCCTCATCCCAATTCTCCCTCTAAAAGAGAGATAACTGTACAACACCTAGTGTGCCAACCCTCTCTTTCAGTGTAGAGCTTTACAGAGCCCCCAAACATCAATTCTAAGTTTAGTGTTGGGATGCCATCAACAAGCTCTAAGTACAAAGGTACTAAGAAAAAAGTACCTATAGGCTGGAGGGACAAGAAAGTTCCAACTGAAGGCCTCTCACTTGGCATGAGAGTTGTCTTCACCAAAAAGTCAGTCTTGCCACACACAGTGAATAACATCCTATCTTTAGAGCATGTAGAGCTCATTCATGAGAAGACAGGAAGAAAAGTTCACTGCTAGGGTGAAAATCTGAGCCCATACTCACCTCCGTAAGGAGCTAACCGTCAAGCTAGTGACGTTAAAGGAGCGCTTGTTAGGAGGCAACCCAACCTTAATTATTTATTTCATTTTATTTTGTTTTTATTTTTCTTTTAGGGTCATGATCATATGCAGCAGTCAGAACAGAGACAGAATTCACAACAGTGAAAACAGAATACTCTGGATAGAGTGTTAAAGTAGAACGCCAGCCAGGGTATCCCTGCTGGGCGTTCAACACCCTTCATAGGCAGCATTGCTGGCATTGAACACCAGTGCAAGAGAGCAGAGAATATGGAATTCCCTAACCTCTCAGGACAAGTGGGTCCCACAGAAGCTCCACCTACCCTACCTTCTTCTACCCTATTCTTTCTCATTGTTCATATTTGCTCAAGGACGAGCAAAACTCTTAAGTTTGGTGTTGCAAAAGCTTTGCTTTTTGACTTCCACCACTCCTACGTATGGCACCAAAGACTGGTGAAACCTCAAAGAAGAAAAAAGGAAAGGCATTTGCCCCTACAAGAAGAGGATGGAGCAAACTAGAAAGCATGCACATGGGCCTATGCAACAGCCTTAACAAAGACAAATAAGTGACATTAAAGAGATCAAGCACTACATGGGATCCTCAAGGAGGAGCACTAGCCACTATCATCTAGCTGGATTCGTTCTCTTTTACTCCTTTCCTGTTATTTTTCTATTTTCTGTCTGTTTATTTATCTGTTCTCTTGTTCTAGTTGCATGATCATTTGCATTGATGTCTTAAAGTTGTAAAATGTCCCATATATCTTTCACCTTACTTAGAAGAAATTTTAATTCAAAAGAATTGAGAGATGCATGAATTTCAAGTTTAAAATAAGAGTAGTTCAATTATCTTGATGTGGTGGCATTGTTTTTGTTTTTTGAATGTATGATTAAACAGTGCATATTTGAAGTTGAAATTTTAGAATGTTGGATCTTGAAAGAATAAATAAAAAGGAAAGTATTATTGATAATCTGAAAAATCTGAAATTAATTCTTAAAGTAAGAAAAAGCAATAAAAAAAAGCTTGCATGCAAAAAAAAAGAATAGAAAAAGCAAGCAGAAAAAGCTAAAAGCTCTTTAAACCAAAAGGCAAGAGCGAAAAGCCAATAACCCTTTAAACCAAAAGGCAAGGGTAAAAGGATCCAAGGCTTTGAGCATCAGTGGATAAGAGGGCCTAAAGGAATAAAATCCTAGCCTAAGCGACTCAACTAAGCTATCCCTAACCATGTGCTTGTGTCGTGAAGGTGTCAAGTGAAAAGCTTGAGACTGAGCGGTTAAAGTCATGATCCAAGGCAAAAAGAGTGTGCTTAAGAACTCTGGACACATCTATCTGGGGACTCTAGTAAAGCTGAGTCACAATCTGAAAAGGTTTACCCAGTTAAAGTGTCTGTGCCATGAATGTATTCGGTGGTAATACTGGAAAACAGAGTGCTTAGGGTCACGACCAAGACTCTGAAAGCTGTGTTCAAGAATCAAAAAGAACTTAACTAGGAGAATAATAATATCATCAAGATTCTAAGTTCCTAAAGATGCCAACCATTCTAAGTTTTAATGGATAGTGAGATGCCAAAACTATTCAGAAGTAAAAAGCTATTAAGTCCCGCTCATCTAACTGTAATTAAGCTTTATTGAAAACTTAGAAATTTATTGTATCTCAATTTTTTTGTCCTACTGTGTTTTTAGTTGCTTGGGGACAAGCAACGGTTTAAGTTTAGTGTTGTGATGAGCGGATATTTTATACGCTTTTTGACATCATTTTCATATAGTTTTTAGTATGTTTTGTTTAGTTTTTATTGAGTTTTTATAGGATTTAGTGTTAAAATTCACATTTTTAGATTCTAATATGAGTTTTTGTATTTTTGTACAATTTCTAGTATTTTCTGGCTAAAATTGAGGAGTTGGAGCAGAAGTCTGATTCAGAGACAGAGAAAGCACTACAGATGCTGTTCAGATCTGACCTCCTTGCACTCGGAAGAGCTTTTCTAGAGCTACAGAAGTTTAAATGGATCATTCTCAATGAATATGGAAAGCTAACTTCTAGAGCTTTCCAGAAATGTATAATAGTCCATACTTTGCTTCAGATTAAAAGGTCAAAAACTGGCATCCAACGCCAGCTTCCTGCCCCCTTCTAGGCGTCCAGCATCCATAGAGCAGAGACCGGCATCCAAACGCCCAAAGAGGATCCCCTAGCCAGCGTTCAATGCCCAAAGAGCCTCATAGCACGTGAATCTCATCAAAACTCAGCCCAAACACTCACCAAGTGGGGCTAGAAGTGGATTTTAGTACTAAATAGACTGTTTTACCCTTACTAGTTATCTGTTTAGTATTTAAAGTGTATTTTACATTCTCCTAAAGGAGTACAACCATTATTTTCGAGTTTTACTTTGTATTTTACATCAGTAAGTTTCTAAACCTCCTAGGTTGAGGGAAGGAGCCCTGCTGAGTCCTATGAATTAATAAAAGTATTACTGTTTCTTCTTCGATCCGTGTTTGATTAATTCTAAGATGTATATTCATACTTCAACGTGGTGGATAGGATGATCAGTGACAATCAGTTCTTTTCATCACATTAAAATTAATGTGCCTAACAAACACCCGCGTCTACTTGGATTCGTGTGAATACTTCAGTGGAAAGCATGCACCACATCCTAGCAGTTACCAAACTTGTAACTGGTGGGAATAGTTACTTTCAAGGTACACAAGGGTCAACACATGAAAAATTTTAATTGGTTGAAGAGTGACAAACCCCATTTGTAGGGTTTATCTTGTATTAATTTTAGGGGATTTTATCACCTTTCACCCACATTTATTCAATAAAATAGCATGGTTTTGTATATTCTCCTTTAATTGTGCTTAAGAGTGAAAACATGCTTTTTAGGACTCAAAATAGATAAATTTAATTCACCTTGACTCTATTAGATGCCTTGATATGTTTGTTAAGTGATTTAAGGTTTAGGAGGCAAAGATTGGATCAAGGGAATGAAGAAAAAGCATGTAAAGTTGGAGAACTCATGAAGAAATGATGGAACCAAAAAGCTGTCAAGCCTGACCTCTTCGCACTTAATTGACCATAACTTGAGCTACAGAGGTCCAAATGATGCCGTTCTAGTTGGGTTAGAAACCCAATCCAACTCATTTCTGATGCTATTTAAGCCAAGGATTGAAGGGGAATCAATATACTGGAGATACTTTAATCATTAGTCATAGTTTAGTTTTAGAAGTAGTTAGAAGTAGTTTTTAGAGAGGGAAGCTCTCACTTCTCTCTAGAATTAGGATTAGGAATTAGGGTTAGATTAGGATCTCATAGTTCTAGGTTTAATTCAAGTCTCCTTCTACTTCTACCTTCAATTGATGATTGCTACACTTTGGTTCTTCTTTCTATCCCTATCCTCTTGTTGTAATTTCTCTTATTTTGTTTCTAGGTTTTGTAATTGAGATATTTTTGTTCTTTTGTTTTCTTTTAATAATGCAATTTGAGATAATTCATGTGATTGTGATGTTGTTGATTGTTGTTTTGTTAATATTTTGTAATTGTTAGTTGTTGATTCCTTTTATTCTTACAAATAAAAATGCTTTCTTTCATTACCCTCCAAGTGTTTGATGAAATGCTTGAGAGGATGTTAGAGTAGAATTCTATGTTCTTGGCTTGAGAAGGTGACTTAGGATTTCTTGAGTCACTAGTGTCCAATTGATTGATAGTTGATAGCCATTAACTCTAGCCTTCATTAATCCAATTAGTGGAAAGCTAGGATTTATGGACTAGGATTGATATAACTCACTTGACTTTCCTTTGTTAATTGATTTAAGGATGACTAAGTGGGATTAATCCTTGCAACTACCATACTTGTGGCTAGTAATAATGATGAAGACCCTTGACAACCAAACCTTGCCAAGACCATTTTGTTAATAAAGTTTTCTTACCATTTACTATTCATATTTCTCATCCAAAACCCCAAAATAAACAAGGCCATAACCAATGACAAGAACACTACCCTGCAAGTCCTTTGAGAGACGACCCGAGGTTTAAATACTTCGGTTTATAGATTTTAGGGGTTTGTACTTGTGACAAACAAATTTTTGTATGAAAGGATTATTGTTGGTTTAGAGACTATACTTTACAACGAGATTTCATTAGTGAAATTCTAAACCGTCAAAAATCCATTCATCAAAATGGCGCCGTTGCCGGGGATTTGCAATGGTGTTGTGTTATTGGTTATTGTACATATGTGAATATTGTGAATAGGTTTATCTTTTGTTTGTTTCTTAATTTTTGTTAGTTTTATTTTGTTCTCTCACTATGAATTCTCACTTTGGCTTTGAGTTTGGTTCTAATTGTGTTGTAGGAAATGTGGACTTCAATGCTAACATGTACCAAGGATGAAACACTCCAAGATGGGAGGAGCCTCAAGGAATTGATCACTCCTATTGGCATCAACTTCCGGACACTTATAGGTATAATTCTCATCCTATTGCATGTCAATTCAATGGTTATGGTGACTCCTTTTATGACAATCAACCACCACCATATACCTATGAATCTTATCCTCAACATGATGCTCAACCATACTCACAAGCTCCTTTCTACCAAGTACCTTTATGTGACCTTTATCCATTATATAACCAATCACCCATAGCACATCCTTGTGACCATTATGAGCAAGAACCTTTAGAACCACCACAACCCTATCAAGATTACTCCCAAGAACCACCTCAATACACACAATCTCCACAACCTTACCAAGAAGAATCACCTTCCCATTATGAACCCTCTCTCCAAAGTAATGAACCTTCTTACTCACCCCAAACCCCAATAGACGATCCTCTCACTTTGTTACTTCAAGGACAAGAAGCCATGAAGCGGGATACACTTGAGTTTGTGACTAACTTGACCAAGGTAGTGCATACTTTAGCCTACAAATATTTGAACACTCAAGATGCTTCCATAGCCACATATGGAGAATCAATTGAAGAGCGTAGCATAAAGGAGAGATTGGAAACTCCGGTGGGGGATGAGGGATGCCATTTTGTATTGGAGCAACTAGAGGAAGCCATGATTATTGAAGAAAAGGAAGAAGTGGTCGAAGATTTAGGAGATATTGAAAGTCCATGGGAATGTAGCATCATGGAGAACTCTTCCAAGAAGCTTGATATTGATGTTGAGGAGGGTGCGCAACCTCCAAGGCATGTCATCGTTGGAGACTTGGAAGAGGCTTATCAAGAGATGGATTCAATCATGGATGAATTTCTCTTTACAATGGAATCCTCTCCCATTGGACATAAAGTTGAAGTTACAAAAGAGTGTGCACAACCTCCCATACCCTTGGTGAACAATGAAGAAGAGAGTGAATCAAAAGAGAGCTACCAAGAGGAAAAAGTTGGCATGGTGTATATTGAAATTGAAGAATATGAAGAGGTTGGTCAAGAGATGGATTCATTCATTAATGAATTCCTATCCAAAATTGAATCACCTTCCATTGGGCAAGATGAAGTTCTTGAAGACAACACCGAGCCATGTGATAAAAGAGGAAAGGTTGAAATTGAAGAAGCTTGCAAAGAGGTGGAAATAATCAAGAAAGAGCAAAAGGGAGTGGAGCTTGCAAGATCATTGGGACCAACCCTTCCTAAGTCATCATCCTACACAACATTCAAGTGGGTAAAATTTTTATCTTCAAGCCTCACTTTCTCACTTGAATATGGTTTGATTGAAACGGATGGACAACTTAGAGCTCTTTGTGGACTTAAAGGAAAAAGAGAATTGTGTAGTGGTTGGAAATTTGGTATAAAGCTCACTAAAGTCAAAGATTTAAGGTATAGGGATTATGATGGGACAAGAACCACTTTGTCTAGAAGGAGAAATTGGTGGACTAAAGAGAATTCTATGTGTCAACCGCCTTTATGTCAACCACCCGTACGAAAAAATCATGAAACTCAACTAACGGATGGGTGTGAAGATAAGATATGGGATCCCGGTTCGCTATGTGAAGACCAACTATGGGGACTCATATCTTGGGTAGAACTTTGCCCAAGCTTGATGAAGATGGTTGGAAATTCTGTCAACCAATTGAGGAGCAAAGATCCTTGGAGATTCAAGGATGAGTACAAACATAAGCCACCATGACAATAAGCCCCTCAAAATGTCCAACTTAAGGACTTAAACTAAAAGTGTTAGGTGGGAGACACCCCACCATGGTAAACTCTTTCCATCCTCTTTTAGTTTTGTTTAATAAGTGATTTGAGTTGCCATTGTAGGTAGATTTTTATTTCATATTGATTTGTTGGTAAAGATTGGTTGTTAGTATGTTGTATTCATTAGTAGTAGATGAATAAATCCTAAAATCAAATTGTATTTTTGTGAATTGTTTGATATTTGATTGAATAAAGAAGAGTTTTGGACATTATAGGGAGCTCTTGGGCATTTTTTCTGCTTTTTGGGCAAAAAAAAAAACGGCCATCGGCGCGCTAGCACGCTGTGCGCGCGCGCGCACATTGCACTTCCGCAACTTCTGGTACAAAAACCAGAGAGTTGTGCGCGCGTTGTGCTAGCATTGTGCTGGGAGCACAAGCTCATCCACGCGTAAGCGCGCTGTGCGCGCGCGCGGATCGTCCCAACCTCATCCACGCGTAAGCGCGCTGTGCGCGCACGCGGATTTGCTCCCTGCTTTTCTCCTTCCTCCTTTCTCCTTCTTTCCTCTTCTCTTCTTCTTTCTTTCTCATTTTTTTTCTTCTTCCTCTCTTGAAAGATTTTTTTTCTTTTCTCTTTTAATATAAAATTTTTTTTTAATAATAAAAAAAATATAATAATAAATAAATAAATAAATAAAATACTAAAAAAAATAAAAAAATTATTAAAAATATAAAAAAAATTTCTCTTCTTCCATTTCCTTTTGTCTATTACATTTGCATACTTTTATTCTTTGCATTTTAATTTTGTTTCTATAATTTGTTCTCATTTTATTTTCTAAATTTCTCATTTTAATAATGGTGTTGAATTCTCTCACTCAATTGTTGAGAATTTCTTGCATTTGTTATGGTGCTTCATGACTTGTTACATTAATTGTAATATTTGTCAACACACAAGATTAGTGCTTTAGTCCTTCCTAATTCATTACCCTTTGTTTTTTTCTTGTACCGCTTCATCATTGAGTTAGGATAGAATTAAATGCTTTCATGCGTCTCACTAATCTTGTTTGTGTCAATTCTTATTTGATCTTGATGCTCAATATACTCTCCATGCTTTAACTTTACTCTTGCATCAAGTATCAGTTGATATGCCTTTTGCTTATATTGATTTCTCACTCACATGTGGTAGCTACCATGTAGTAGGGAATCATACCCTTATTTGGCATTAGCCCCCGCCTATGTTCTATTTGCCTTGATATCTTTGTTATAGGCTTAATTTTCTTTCCTTTTCTTTCCTTCTAGGTTGGCCACCAAGAAGGGAGAAAGAAAAAATTTCTAAATGGGGTAACAAACAAGTCATCCGCACAACCTTTTGAAGGAGCCCATCAATTGTAACACCCATCCACCTTGCTCTTCTTTGCATGCACCGAGGACGGTGCAATCTTCAAGTGTGGGGAGGTCGTTCGACCGATCTCCATGGGTAAAAATTTCCTTTTCAACACCAATGTTAGTGAGTCGTTGCATTGCATGATAGGTTGCATGTTAGTTAGAATTTGTACATATTTTTACCACTTCTTTTTTTTTATTAGGACTACTTGGTTAGGGTGATGATTTCCTTTCCAAGAAATTATTTTAGGGTACCCTACCAATTTGAAAAAGAAAATTTGTGGAACTTGCTTGAAAGAATTTATTTTGGAACATGGTTTTTGAGCTAAGAACACAAGCTAGTAAGCTTTGAGCCTTGTTTTGTGGCTACATCTTATAGTCACTTATTCTCCTTCTTGTGTGCAATTGTTTTCTTTCTATGATTGTAATCTTTGATTTGTTTGAATCTATATGTCCCATTATTCCTTGTATTCATGCATTTATATGATTGAGGCCATCATTTCATTAGCTCACTTATCCAGATAGCCTTACCTTTTACTCTCCTTTGTTAGCCGATTTTGAGCCTACGCTTAACCCACTTGTTCTTTAATTTAGCACATTACAAGCCTTAAAGCGGAAAACAATGAATGTCCTTTATTTGGATCTTTGATTGGCTTAGGCTAGTGAGTGTGAGTGTCATTCAAGAGTGGGAAAACTTTGGGACATTGGTTGGGATAAAAGGGTGTTTGTGTTTTGTATTTTTATATTGGGGAATTGGGTACATACTCATGTATTGATTAAATGTATAGACCTTATGCATTGATGTTCTTGTATATAGTTTGAAAGAAAAAGAAAAAAATGAAAAGAAAAAGAGATAAAAGTGAAAAAGAAAAAAAAGAAAGGAAAAGAAAAAAATTGTATATAGAAAAAGAAAGAAAAAGAAAAGCAATAAAGGGGACAAAATGCCCCAAAGTAAAGTTCAAATAAAATCAATGCATAAGTGTTGTGAAATGAATAGAAAATGCATGAGTATGTGAAAAAGTGAGGAATGGGTAGTTATATTAATACTTAATTGTATAGGTCATTATATAGGTTAGGTGGGAAAGTTTAAGTTAATCAAAGATTCAAATCCTAAGTCCACTAGCCATATATGACCCTACCTTGACCCTAGCCCCATTACAACCTAAAGAAAAGACCTCATGATAATTGTATGCGTGCATTGAATAATTGTTGATTGTTAGATGAAAAACAAATCTTGGAAAGCATGATTAGGGGAGAATTGAGAGAATCAACCCCAAACACCGAGCGACTAGAGTGCAAACACTCCCGGTGAGGGTTCGATGCTCAATTCCTTGATTCCCGGCTTTCACGAGCGTTCTTCTTGCAAGTCTATGTGAACTTCATGTTTATACTTCAATTGGTAGGACTCATGAATCGTTATATGATCTTGGCCCTACTTGTGCATATATGTCTTGGAGATTGATTTATTTTTAACCAAGTAGGTAAAACCATTTCGCATTTAGTTGCATATAGTTTAGGTTGTATATAGTTTATTTACATTGAATAAATGTTGATGCCCTTTGCTTTCTCTTGGCTTAAGCATGAGGACATGCTTGGTTTAAGTGTGGGGAGGTTGACAAACCCCATTTGTAGGGTTTATCTTGTATTGATTTTAGGGGATTTTATCACCTTTTACCCACATTTATTCAATAAAATAGCATGGTTTTGTATATTCTCCTTTAATTGTGCTTAAGAGTGAAAACATGCTTTTTAGGACTCAAAATAGATAAATTTAATTCACCTTGACTCTATTAGATGCCTTGATATGTTTGTTAAGTGATTTAAGGTTTAGGAGGCAAAGATTGGATCAAGGGAATGAAGAAAAAGCATGTAAAGTTGGAGAACTCATGAAGAAATGATGGAACCAAAAAGCTGTCAAGCCTGGCCTCTTCGCACTTGACCATAACTTGAGCTACAGAGGTCCAAATGATGCCGTTCCAGTTGGGTTAGAAAGCCAACATCTGGGGCTTCGAAACGATATAATATTTGCCATAGTTGCATTGCGCATAGGGGCGCGCACGCGCACGGTACGCGGACGCGCCGATGGTGGCACATGACCCACTTAATGCAACACGTGGACAGCGATTTTAGAAGCCTTGTGGGCCCAATCCAACTCATTTCTGATGCTATTTAAGCCAAGGATTGAAGGGGAATCAATATACTGGAGATACTTTAATCATTAGTCATAGTTTAGTTTTAGAAGTAGTTAGAAGTAGTTTTTAGAGAGGGAAGCTCTCACTTCTCTCTAGAATTAGGATTAGGAATTAGGGTTAGATTAGGATCTCATAGTTCTAGGTTTAATTCAAGTCTCCTTCTACTTCTACCTTCAATTGATGATTGCTACACTTTGGTTCTTCTTTCTATCCCTATCCTCTTGGTGTAATTTCTCTTATTTTGTTTCTAGGTTTTGTAATTGATATATTTTTGTTCTTTTGTTTTCTTTTAATAATGCAATTTGAGATAATTCATGTGATTGTGATGTTGTTGATTGTTGTTTTGTTAATTCTTTGTAATTGTTAGTTGTTGATTCCTTTTATTCTTACAAATAAAAATGCTTTCTTTCATTACCCTCCAAGTGTTTGATGAAATGCTTGAGAGGATGTTAGAGTAGAATTCTATGTTCTTGGCTTGAGAAGGTGACTTAGGATTTCTTGAGTCACTAGTGTCCAATTGATTGATAGTTGATAGCCATTAACTCTAGCCTTCATTAATCCAATTAGTGGAAAGCTAGGATTTATGGACTAGGATTGATATAACTCACTTGACTTTCCTTTGTTAATTGATTTAAGGATGACTAAGTGGGATTAATCCTTGCAACTACCATACTTGTGGCTAGTGATAATGATGAAGACCCTTGACAACCAAACCTTGCCAAGACCATTTTGTTAATAAAGTTTTCTTACCATTTACTATTCATATTTCTCATCCAAAACCCCAAAATAAACAAGGCCATAACCAATGACAAGAACACTACCCTGCAAGTCCTTTGAGAGACGACCCGAGGTTTAAATACTTCGGTTTATAGATTTTAGGGGTTTGTACTTGTGACAAACAAATTTTTGTATGAAAGGATTATTGTTGGTTTAGAGACTATACTTTACAACGAGATTTCATTAGTGAAATTTTAAACCGTCAAAAATCCATTCATCAAAGAGGTTTGTAAATATGGTGATAAATGAGATATAAGGGATTGAAAATTTTTACTCAGCAATACACTTATTCTCTCACACATTCTAGAGACTTTCTGTGATTTGTCTAAGCCAATTCTCTATGTACATTTTCTTCCATATCTTTTTTATGTTCATTTGAATTCTGTACTCTTTATTTTATGTAAAAAGTAATTTCTTTCCTAGTATTTTATCAAATTCTCTTTTTATATAATTTGTAATTTTTATTCTGAATTTCTATGGAGTTCTTCTTTATTTGTAAATATTTCAAATTTTTATGAAGTATAGTTTTATTTTTATTTATAATCAAATCATTTTATTTTCATTTGTATTGTTTATGATTCTGCAAAAATTCTTTTTTATCGACAAAATAAAAATTTTAATGCACATAAAATTAATACTTGCAAGAGAAGTAAATTTCTCTCTCAAAATCTAGATTTTGAACCATGTCAAATGTTTACAATTATCAAATGTTTTATTTTGTAAATCTCAATTATTAAATATCTGCATAACACATAATAAGTATTTTTTATTTTTTATATGAAATTAACTATTTTTAAAAATTTCAATATATCGTAAATCGTTTGAATTTTTCACCGTTTATAAAAATTTGACCATAAAATTTGACTATTATTAATCAGTTTGAATACAAAAAATTATCCCAATTTCAAACTGAATCAGATAGATCATGATTCATCAATTTTTGATCGGACTGATCGGTCCTGACCAATTTTGATTTCACAGATTTAGCATGTTGATCAGATACGGTTGTATTGCATACCAGTGCTACCTCATCTCTGTAACAAGGCAAAGTCTACCGTATAGATTAACAAAAATATCACATGTGTATATTTCATGTGTGTATCTTGAGTAAGTGGCACATACATTTTTATTGTGGTTGAATCATTCAATTGAAGTAGTAACCACTGTAAAAGTGGCAGAGTTTTGTCTCCTTAGATTTTAATTAATTTTGTAATGTAATCTTGATTATTGGTCGTTGTCTCTTGATTCTCATATTGATGAAGGAGATTGGAAGATACTTACTCCTTAGGTCTAAGCACGTTTTATTTTTTACTTCATTTTTTAAAATTACATATTTTATCTTTTTCTCATGTTATTTTAATTATTTTATAATTATAATTATTTTTTCTCTCTTTTTAGATTATGTTAATATATATTAAAAATTAACTACTAAATTAATTACATATATTTTATACATATTAAAATATAGAATATAAAATATACTTTTTTTTCTTGATTTGCCGTTTCTTTATTTTTTCAAATTACTTATTTTGTCTTTTTCTTATGTTATTTCAATCATTTTGTAATTATAATTTTTTTAAATTATGCTAGAAATTAATTACTAATTTTTTTATATACAAATAATTTTTTTTATCATTTCTAAAAGTAGAAGAAAAAATACATCGATCAATTGCTTTTTCGAGGAGTCAAGTTTTTAGTTCAATAAAATATGTAGATATAGGTATTTGATCATATGTACTTTTTTGAATTATTATATTCATGCGTTAATTATGAAATAAATTAGTTATATTAAAATGAGAATATGTAATTAGATAGACATAGCATTCAAACACGAAAAATTGATAATCTGATATTTACACGTTGGAATAAAATATCTTAAAAGGTGTGTGTGGTTGGGGGAATTATAGAACATTCCCAGGAATTTTAAGATGGGAATATAAAATTTCTATATGTGATTCAAAGTTAAAAAAAACATTCCAAGGTAACTTTTATTCCTTGGAATTGAATTACCACTAATCCAATTCCCATCTCTCCCCTGGTTATCTCTCATTCCAATGGGAATGGAATGTAAATAATGAAACAAAAAGACTAAATTACCCCTATTATTTAATACTAGCCTTCACCTTCTTCTTCATTTTTCTCTCGAGAACGAACCCTAGCAGAGCGGTTTTTCTCCCAAATCAGTGAGCTTCACCAACGCCACCGCCACCGGCACTGCCGTTACTATAAACAGAAGATTCGTCTCCTTCTCTTCTCCAATTCATGTTCACATTACTTTTCTCTGTGAATTTTCTTCGAATCTCATATTAAGATTTCAGTTTTTTCCCAAAACAGTGGATGCTTCACCAACGCCACCGCCATTGGAGCTACGCCGGCGCCACCATTACCCTAAACGGAAGACTGGTTTCCTTCTCTTCTTCAAGTTCATGTTCGCATTACTTCTCTATGCGAATTCTCTTTGAAACTCTCATTAAGGTTTAGGTTCTTTTTATGCTTTCTACATCATATTACACTAATTTCTTGCAATAGACAGCTAATTTGATTAGTTATTTTTTATTTTGCTTGATTTCTTATATGCTCTCTGTGATTATGTTGCATGCAAACAACATGTTTGATGATTTGCCTCAATAAAGAATTTAAGCTTGTCACATATTTTTACATGCTTAATTTGGCTTGAATCTGACAAAAACATATTTTACATGCTTAATTTGCCTCAATAAAGAGTTTAAACTTATGGTTTCTTTTCTTGAATCTGACAAAAACATATTTTTACATGCTTAATTTGGCTTGAATGACTGCTTAATCTTCCTCATCTGCCTCCTCTGTTTAAGGCTTCACTTTTTTTCTCATTTAGAATCTTCCTATATAACTTGCAAAGCATTTAATTTCATTTCTTATCTTGTTGCATATTAAGGATCTTGTTCGGTTTTATGTTGGTTGAAATGAAGTAGTTGTAGCTTAGGAACCTATGATATTAGCATAATAGTAGTAGTAGTAAAGTTCCTAATTGCTACTTTATTTTCATTTATGCCTGAAATCAATCTCTTTAAAAATATGCTAATTTTTGTTCCTTTTCTCTGTCTTCTTTTATTATTATCTTTAATTCTCTGCCAATCTGTTGTTGAAATGCAATACAATAACAAATTTAGATTTCAAGAACATTGAAGGAGTTTTTTTATGGGTTTTCAGTTTTTCATTCCAAGTCTAAATTTAAACCTGGCATATTAGAGTAGAATTATTATTCAAAAAGTAGAAATTATTCTTATTTATTAATTTGATTGTTAAAAAATTAAAACAATTCCTGCATTGCATACTCCTTTGGTTTGATCTTGTCATCTATGACTTGCTCCATTTTCTCCATCAGGTGATGGAGTTTCATTATCCTTCTTCTCTTCTTTAAGTAATTGGCAAAGCACCTCTTCATATGGTACCTACTCTGCCTCAATGCATCCAACATGTTCTCCGTTATAGAATTCGTGTGCTTCAACTTCAGTGCTGAAGAAGAAGTAGCAGCCATTTCTGAGAAAGTTCCTGATCACAAAACAATAGCTCGTCTTCAGGTTCGTGCCAGCTCTTTATTATTTGCTTTTTATTTACCACTAAAATTCTGCTTGTTGACTATTTGGTATTTATGTTAAACAAAGTAGAGGGCAGATTCGAGATTCACATGTATATAACTGATAAAGAAAAAAAAGAAAATAGGGGCAGGGAAGGGAAATTACATGTGACAAAAAGAGAGGGACTTAAGAAATAATTAAATAATTGAGAAGAGACTTGAAGAAGAAGGGTGTGTGAATTGAAAAAGGAGTGCATGAGACAGACTACTCTGCTGTTTATATTATGAATACAAAAGGCCATCTTAACATTAACAATGACATAGATAGAAAGATAGATATATAGAATTATAGATAGATATATAAAGTGAAATGAAGAAAGAACAAAAGAATATGTGTGTCTTTGATGGCATTGTGAACTAAATTTGATGGCCACAATTTTAGAACCATACAGTTACAAAAATTGGAGAATTAGCGGTGCAGACCTGATATATATATATAATCTCAGAAATTTGGCTAGTTATGCTGTTATGGCCACAATTGGCTTTTACCTCCATATATATATATATATATATATATATATATATATATATATATATATATATATATATATATAATCTCAGGAATTTGGCTAGTTATGCTGTTATGGCCACAATTGGCTTTTACCTTCATTAATATGCAGACATTGTTTATACTAAAAAATTAGCAACTGAAAGTAAGTTGTGTTGAAAATAAATTTTATGACTACAATTTAATTTATTTTTATGTTATTTTATATGGTTAATTGTTTAAATTTTTTCAGGCTGTATGTTTTTCCAACACACGTTATCTGACAAATTGATTTCACGTCTTTGAAACCAAATTCAGTTGGCAGATGCAAAGGATGTATTGGAAGGCATTCAAGATGTGAAAGGTGTTAGTTTTTCTATATTAACTCCAAACCTCAAAGTAAGATATATATGCTTTAAAAATTATTATTGTCATCATAGTAAATTATATAATCAGCCAGAACTTAGACAAGTGTATGTTTACTTGCTTGACTTTTTAACTGTTACTTTTCATCTTTTAAACTATGTATTAACTGGTGAAAAGTTAAAAATCAAAATCTGCCCTTGCTGTTTAAATTTGCTACTAGTTCATTGATAGGTTCAATTTATTTCCTCTATTTTGCTGAACAGATCTGCTACATATACTATCATCTACTCCTAGACATCCGAATCTCATTGAGCACACCGGTGAGAAAGCCAAGAAAGCTAAAGATATATAAGTGAGATGAAAAGGCCCACATGAGTATTGCTGACAATGGCCTCTTTTTGAATTGTTGTTGTAATTGATACATCCTAATTCCTTTTTCATGATATATAGATGCTGATTTGTTTTTTCATGTTTGCATTCTTGTACAAGAGTTATGCGTCTGTTAGTAAATTTTAACTTTTTGAGACTTCTTTGTAATTTTAATTTGGATAATAGTAAAGCTTTTTAATACATATGTGGTTAGAATTGTTGAGATTTGTTTTATATAAGTTCAATTAGGATTATGAGACGAATTATGAATTATGAAATTTTTGAAAATTTAGATACGTATTTTGTGTTAATTTTAATTAAACATATTTAATATTAGGGGTATTTTAGTAAATTTAAAAAATTTAGAATCAATAATAATTTAACTAAAGATATTTGTTATTATGGGTATTTTAGTAAATTTAAAAAATTTAGAGTCGATAATAATTTTAACTAAAGATATTTGTTATTAGGGGTATTTTAGTAAATTTAAAAAAATTTAGAGTCAATAATAATTTAACTAAATATATTTGTTATTAGGGGTATTTTAATAAAAAAATTTAGAGTCAATAATAATTTGACTAAACATATTTGTTATTAGGGGTATTTTAATAAATTTAAAAAAAATTAGAATCAATAATAATTTTAACTAAAGATATTTGTTATTAGGGGTATTTTAGTAAAAAATTTAGAGTCAATAATAATTTAACTAAACATATTTGTTATTAGGGGTATTTTAGTAAATTTAAAAAAATTAGAATCAATAATAATTTTAACTAAAAATATTTATTATTAGAGGTATTTTACTAAATTTAAAAAATATTTAACTTTTAGTCATTAATATTTTAATTTGAATGATTAAGGGTAATTTTGACATATTACATAATATGATCAAGATATTTAAACTCAACCAAACAAAAATTTAGTCATTCTTAGGATTATTACATAATATTCCAATGTATTAAATTTTACAACCAAATATGGGAATCATATATTCCAAGTAATCTCATTCCTAGGAATATAATGCCTAGGAATGAGATTACTTGGTAATAAAATTTAATCTTTGAACCACACACACCCAAAGATGCAAAATACAAGAAATTTTGGGATGAATGTTATGGAGAAGATGGTATTTTTGAAAAAAATTATTTTTTATTAAAGAACTAAAATAACACAAATAACACACTTAGGATAAAAATATGTTTAGAAAAAGATAAAATAATTAATTTAAAAAAGTGAAGAGGAAGGTAAATTAAGGGAAAAAATATGCTTGAACCTAAAGAGTAAGTATTTTTCAATCTTCTTCCTAAGTATGAGAATCAAAAGACAACTATCAATAATCAACATTATATTATAAAACTAATTAAAATTTAAGGAGACAAAATTTTGTCATCTTTACAATGGCTACCGCTTCAATTGAATGATTTAGACACAGTAAAAATACGTGTCAATTTATTTAAGGCACATGGTGGACGAAATTGTGATCACTTGTATGTATTTATAAAAGATGTATACTCTGAGGGCATTGTTTATTTTCTTCACAATCTCGTTCAACTAACCAGCAAGTGTACTGGGTCGTCCAAGTAATAACCTTACGTGAGTAAGGGTCGAATCCACAGAGATTGTTGGTATGAAGCAAGCTATGGTCACCTTGCAAATCTCAGTTAGGCAGATTTAAAATAGTTTATGGGTTTTCGAAAATAGAAATAATAAAATAGAATATAATAAAAAGGATAGAACACTTATGCAGATTCATTGGTAGGATTTCAGATAAGCGGATGGAGATGCTGTAGAGCTCTTGGACGCCTGCTCTCCTACTCCTTCTACTCAATCCTTCTTACTCCTTTCCATGGCAAGCTTTGTATAGGGGTTCACCATCAACTGTGGCTACTTTCATTCCTCACGGGGAAATAACCTGTGCGGCTGTCACTCGCACAGCTAACCAGTCTGGAGGCATCACCCATGGCTGATGGCTACATCCCATCCTCGCAGTGAAAACTATGCAAACGCACTCTGTCACAGTACGGCTAATCACCGGTTGGTTCCCGCTCCTACTGGAATAGAATCCCTCTTTTGCGTCTGTCACCAACGCCCAGCAGGTTAAAGTTTGAAGCACGTCACGGTCATTCATGATCGGAATCCTACTCGGAACACCACAGACAAGGTTGGACTTTCCGGACTCCCAGGATCCTACTCGGAACACCACAGACAAGGTTGGACTTTCCGGATCCAGATGAATGCCGCCAACTATCTAACTTATACCACGAAGATTCTGTTGGGGAATCTAAGAGATACGCATTCAAGCTCTGTTGCATGTAGAACGGACATGGTTGTCAATCACGCACATTCATAAGTGAGAATGATAATGAGGGTAATCTGACTCATCACATTCATCATGTTCTTGGGTACGAATGAATATCTTGGAATAAGAATAAGAGAGAATTGAATAAAAGAAGATAGAATTTCATTAATACTTGAGGTGCAGCAGAGCTCCACACCCTTAATCTATGGTGTGCAGAAACTCCACCGTTGAAAATACATAAGCAAAGAGTTCAGGCATGGCCGAATGGCCAGCCCTCTCTAACGTGATCAATGATCCCCTAAGATGAAGAATAAAACAAAACTGAGATCAAAGATGAGATCAAAGATGTCTAATACAATAGATAAATGTCCTATATATACTAGACTAGCTACTAGGGTTTACATGAGTAAGTAATTGATGCATAAATCCACTTCCGGGGCCCACTTGGTGTGTGCTTGGGCTGAGCTTGATCAATCCACGTGTAGAGGCATTTCTTGGCGTCAAACTCCAGGTTATGACGTGTTTTGGGCGTTCAACTCCGGATCATGACGTTTTTCTGGCGTTTAACTCCAGACAGCAGCGTGTACTTGGCGTTCAACGCCAAGTTACGTCGTCATTCTTCGAATAAAGTATGGACTATTATATATTGCCGGAAAGCCCTGGATGTCTACTTTCCAACGCCGTTGAGAGCGCGCCAATTGGAGTTCTGTAGCTCCAGAAAATCCATTTCGAGTGCAGGGAGGTCAGAATCCAACAGCATCAGCAGTCCTTTTGTCAGCCTTCTTCAGAGTTTTGCTCAAATCCCTCAATTTCAGTCAGAATTTACCTGAAATCACAGAAAAACACACAAACTCATAGTAAAGTCCAGAAATGTGAATTTAACATCAAAACTAGTGAAAACATCCCTAAAAGTAGCTTAAACTTACTAAAAACTATATGAAAACAATGCCAAAAAGCGTATAAATTATCCGCTCATCACAACACCAAACTTAAATTGTTGCTTGTCCCCAAGCAACTGAAAATCAAATAGGATAAAAAGAAGAGAATATACTATAAAGTCCAAAATATCAATGAATATTAATTTAATTAGATGAGCGGGACTTGTAGCTTTTTGCTTCTGAACAGTTTTGGCATCTCACTTTCTCCTTTGTAGTTTAGAGTGATTGGCTTCTCTAGGAACTTAGAATTTCGGATAGTGTTATTGACTCTCCTAGTTAAGCATGTTGATTCTTGAACACAGCTACTTATGAGTCTTGGCCGTGGCCTTAAGCACTTTGTCTCCCAGTATTACCACCGGATACACAAATGCCACAGACACATGACTGGGTGAACCTTTTCAGATTGTGACTCAGCTTTGCTAGAGTCCCCAGTTAGTGGTGTCCAGAGCTCTTAAGCACACTCTTTTGGATCACGACTTTAACCACTCAGTCTCAAGCTTTTTACTTGGACCTTCATGACACAAGCACATGGTTAGGGACAGCTTGATTTAGCCGCTTAGGCCTGGATTTTATTTCCTTGGGCCCTCCTATCCATTGATGCTCAAAGCCTTGGATCCTTGCTACCCTTGCCTTTTGGTTTTAAGGGCTATTGGCTTTTTCTGCTTGCTTTTTCTTTCTATTTTTTTTTTCGCCACTTTTTTTTTTTCACTGCTTTTTCTTGCTTCAAGAATCAATTTCATGATGTTTTTCAGATCATCAATAACATTTCTCTTTGTTCATCATTCTTTCAAGAGCCAACAATTTTAACACTCATAAACAACAATATCAAAAAATATGCACTGTTCAAGCATTCATTCAGAAAACAAAAATTATTGCCACCACATCAATATAATTAAATTAAATTCACTAATAATTTCGAAAATTATGTACTTCTTGTTCTTTTGAATTAAAACATTTTTCTTTTAAGAGAGGTGAAAGACTAATGGATTTTATTCATAGCTTTAAGGCATGGTTTACACACTAATGATCATGAAGTAGAGACACAAAAACATAGATAAACACATTATTAAAAACCGAAAACAGAAAGAAATAAGAGCAAGGAATGAATCCACCTCTTAGTGGCGTCTTCTTCTTGAAGGACCAATGATGTTCTTCAACTCTTCTATGTCCCTTCCTTGCCTTTGTTGCTCCTCCCTCATAGCTCTTTGATCTTCTCTTATTTCTTGAAGAGTGAGGGCGTGTTCATGGTGTTCCACCCTTAGTTGTTCCACGTTTTGGCTCAAGTCTTCTAAGGAGGCACTGAGTTGCTCCCAATAGTTGTTGGGAGGGAAGTGCATTCCATGAGGCATTTGTTGATGAACTTCCTCATGTTCTCCTTGGGGGCCGTGAGGAACTTCCCTTGTTTGCTCCATCCTTTTCTTGGTGATGGGCTTGTCTTCTTCAATGGAGACATCTCCATCTATGATAACTCCAGCTGAGTAGCATAAATGGCATATGAGGTGGGGGAAGGCTAGCCGTGCCATGTATGAAGGCTTGTCAGCTATTTTGTAGAGTTCATTGGCTATGACTTCATGAACCTCTACTTCCTCTCCAATCATGATGCTATGGATCATGATTGCCCGATCCACAGTAACTTCAGATCGGTTGCTTGTAGGGATGATGGATCTTTGGATGAACTCCAACCATCCTCTAGCTACAGGCTTGAGGTCCAGTCTTCTTAGTTGGACTGGTTTGCCTTTGAAGTCTACTCTCCATTGGGCGCCTTCCACACAAATGTCCATTAGGACTTGGTCCAACCTTTGATTGAAGTTGACCCTCCTTGTGTAGGGGCGTTCATCACCTTGCATCATGGGTAGATGAAACGCCAACCTTACATTCTCCGGACTGAAATCTAAGTATTTCCCCCGAACCATTGTGATATAGTTCTTTGGATTCGGGTTCATACTTTGATCATGGTTCCTAGTGATCCATGCATTAGCATAGAACCCTTGAACCATCAGTAATCCGACTTGTTGCATGGGGTTGGTTATGACTTCCCACCCTCTTCTTTGGATCTCATGTCGGATTTCTGGATACTCATTCTTTTTGAGCTTGAAGGGGACCTCAGGGATCACCCTCTTCTTTGCCACAACATCATAGAAGTGGTCTTGGTGGCTCTTGGAGATGAATCTCTCCTTTTCCCATGATTCGGAAGTGGAAGCTTTTGCCTTCCCTTTTCCTTTTCTTGAGGAAACTCCGGTCTTGGGTGCCATTGATGGTGAATGAAAAATAAAAAGCTAGGCTTTTTACCACACCAAACTTAAAATTTGCTCGTCCGCGAGCAAAAAGAAAAGAAGAGTAGAAGAAGAAGAAGAAGAAGAGAAAGTGGAAGAGAGGGAGAGAAGTGGTTTCGGCTATATGAGAGAAGAATGGGTAGTGTTGTGAAAATAAAGAAGAAAGGAGAGGTATTTATAGGGAGGGGGGAAGGGTTAGGTTTCGGCCATTTTGGGTGGGAATGGGTGGGAAATTGAATTTGAATGTAATGGAGGTAGGTGGGGTTTATGGGGAAGAGGAGGTTGATGTGAATGGTGCATGGGGTAATTGGGAAGAGAAATTGATGTGATTGGTGAAGGTTTTTGGGAAGGGTGACATTGAGAATGAGATTTGGATTAGGAGAGTGTGAATAGGATTAAAAGAAAAGGTAGGTGGGGATCCTGTGGGGTCCACAGATCCTGAGGTGGGAATCCTGTGGGGTCCACAGGTCCTGAGGTGAAAAGAAATACCATTCCTTCACCCTATAGGCGTGTAAATTGCCTTCATGCACCATTCTGGCGTTCAAACGCCCATTGGTGCATGTTCTGGGCGTTAAACGCCCATGTGATGCTTGATTCTGGCGTTGAACGCCAGTTTCAAGCTTGTTTCTGGCGTTCAGCGCCAGATTGTCCTCTGCGTGCGCATCCTGGCGTTAAACGCCAGGATGTAGCTTGTTTTGGGCGTTCAGCGCCAGGAAGATGCTCTGTTCTGGCGTTGAACGCCCGCCAGATGCATCTTCTGGGCGTTGAACGCCGGCCCGTGCGTCCTCCAGGGTGAAAATTTTTTTCTTCTGTTTTTGACTCTGTTTTTAATTTTTTTGATTTTTTTCGTGACTCCTCATGATCATGTACCTAATTAAACACAAAAATAACACCAAAATAAAATAAAATTAGATAAATAAAATTGGGTTGCCTCCCAACAAGCGCTTCTTTAATGTCAATAGCTTGACAGGGGCTCTCATGGAGCCACAGAGCAATCAAGTCAATGTTGTCTAGTCCCAACACCAAACTTAGAGTTTGGATATGGGGTTTGAACACCAAACTTAGAGTTTGGTTGTGGCCTCACAACACCAAACTTAGAGTTTGACTGTGTGGGCTCTTCTTGACTCTGAATTGAGAGAAGCTCTTCATGCTTACTCTCTTTTGTCACAGAGGGATGTCCATGTGCTTGAAACACAAGGTATTCTCCATTCAATTGGAGGACTAACTCTCCTCTGTTGACATCTATCACAGCTTCTGCTGTGGCTAGGAAAGGTCTTCCTAGGATGATGCATTCATCATCTTCCTTCCTAGTGTCTAGGATGATAAAGTCAGTAGGGATGTAAAAGCCTTCAACCTTTACTAGCACATCCTCTACTATCCCATGAGCTTCTCTCATGGACTTGTCTGCCAATTGTAATGAGAACAAGGCAGGTTGTACCTCAATGATCCTTAGCTTCTCCATTACAGAGAGGGGCATAAGGTTTATTCCTGACTCAAGATCACATAGAGCTTTTTCAAAGCTCATGGTGCCAATGGTGCAAGGCATTAAGAACTTGCCAGGATCTTGTCTCTTTTGAGGTAGAGTTTCCTGAATCCAAGTATCCAAATCACTAATGAGCAAGGGAGGTTCACTTTCCCAAGTCTCATTACCAAATAGCTTGGCATTCAGTTTCATGATAGCTCCTAGATATTGAGCAACTTGCTCACCAGTCACATCTTCATCCTCTTCAGAGGATGAATAATAGTCAGAGCTCATGAATGGCAGAAGGAGATTTAATGGAATCTCTATGGTCTCTGTATGAGCCTCAGATTCCTCAGGATCCTTAATAGGAAGCTCCTTCTTGCTTGGAGGACGTCCCAGGAGGTCTTCCTCACTGGGATTTTCGTCCTCCTCCTCCTTGATGCATTCGGCCATGTTGACTAAGTCAATGGCCTTGCATTCTCCCTTTGGATTCTCTTCTGTATTACTTGGGAGAATACTGGGAGGAGTTTCAATAACTTTCTTACTCAGCTGGCCTACTTGTGCCTCCAAATTTCTAATGGAGGATCTGGTTTCATTCATGAAACTGAAAGTGGCCTTTGACAGATCAGAGACTATATTAGCTAAATTAGAATTATTTTGTTCAGCATTCTCTGTCTGTTGCTGAGAAGATGATGGATATGGCTTACTATTATTCAGCCTATTGCGTCCACCATTGTTAAAACCTTGTTGAGGCTTTTGTTGATCCTTCCAGGAGAAATTTGGATTATTTCTCCATGATGGGTTATAAGTGTTTCCATAAGGTTCACCCAGATAATTAACCTCTGCCATGGCAGGGTTCTCAGGATCATAAGCTTCTTCAGAAGCTGCCTCTCTAGTACTGTTGGATGCATGTTGCAATCCATTCAGATTTTGAGAGATCATGTTGACCTGTTGAGTCAACACTTTGTTCTGAGCCAATATGGCATTCAGAGCATCAATTTCAAGAACTCCCTTCTTCTGAGGTACCCCATTATTCACGGAATTCCTCTCAGAGGTGTACATGAACTGGTTGTTAGCAACCATGTCAATGAGTTCTTGTGCCTCTTCAGGCGTTTTCTTCAGGTGAATAGATCCACCTGCAGAGTGGTCCAATGACATTTTCGAAAATTCAGATAGACCATAATAGAATATATCTAATAAGGTCCATTCTGAAAACATGTCAGATGGACATCTCTTGGTCAGCTGCTTGTATCTTTCCCAAGCTTCATAGAGGGATTCACCATCTTTTTGTTTGAAGGTTTGAACATCCACTCTCAGCTTGCTCAGCTTTTGAGGAGGAAAGAATTTATCTAAGAAGGCAGTGACCAGCTTATCCCAGGAGTCCAGGCTATCCTTAGGTTGTGAATCCAACCATATTCTAGCTCTGTCTCTTACAGCAAAAGGGAAAAGCATGAGTCTGTAGACTTCAGGATTAACTCCATTCGTTTTTACAGTGTCACAGACTTGCAAGAACTCAGTTAAAAACTGATAGGGATCTTCAGATGGAAGCCCATAAAACTTGCAGTTTTGTTGCATTAATGCAACTAGTTGAGGCTTAAGCTCAAAGTTATTGGCTCCAATGGCAGGAATGGAGATGCTTCTTCCATCAAACTTGGATGTTGGCTTTGTGAAATCACCAAGCATTCTCCTTGCATTATTACTATTATTTTCGGCCATCTCCTTCTCTTGTTCGAAAATTTCTGAAAGGTTATTTCTGGATTGTTGTAATTTAGCTTCTCTTAATTTTCTCTTCAGAGTCCTTTCAGGTTCTGGATCAGCTTCAACAAGAGTGCCTTTGTCCTTGTTCCTGCTCATAAGAAAGAGAAGAAAACAAGAAAAGAAAAAGGAATCCTCTATGTCACAGTATAGAGATTCCCTTATGTTAGTAGAAGAAGAAAGGGGTAGAAGAATGAAGAGGGAGATTCGGATTTGTGGATGAAGAGAGGTGAAGAGAAGTGTTAGTAATTAAATAATTAAAATAGAAGAATAAAAGAAAAGAAGATTTTCGAAAATAATTTTGAAAAAGAGGTTAGTAATTTTCGAAAATTAAAGATAAGATGAGATTAAAATTAAAATTTAAAACAAAAAGAATTTTTGAAAAAGGGAGGGAGAATTTTCGAAAATTAGAGAGGGAAGAGTAGTTAGGTGGTTTTGAAAAAGATAAGAAACAAACAAAAAGTTGGTTAGTTGATTGAAAAAGATTTTGAAATCAAATTTTGAAAAAGATAAGAAGATAAGAAGTTAGATAAGATATTTTGAAATCAAATTTTGAAAAAGATAAGATAAAAGATAAAAAGATATATTTGAAAAAGATATTTTGAAAAAGATTTAATTTTAAAAATTACTTTAACTAACAAGAAACTACAAGATAAGATTCTAGAATTTAAAGATTGAACCTTTCTTAACAAGAAAGTAACAAACTTCAAATTTTTGAACCAATCACATTAATTGTTAGCAAATTTTCGAAAATTTGATAAAAAGATAAGAAAAAGATTTTGAAAATATTTTGAAAAATATTTTTGAAATTTTCGAAAATGCTAAAAAAAATGAAAAAGATATGATTTTTGAAAAGATTTTGAAAAGATAAGATTTTTAAAATTGAAATTTTGACTTGACTTGTAAGAAACAACTAATTTTTTAAAAATTTTTGACCAAGTCAACCCAAAATTTCGAAATTTTGGAGGAAAATAAGGAAAAGATATTTTTGATTTTTAAATATTGAATGAAAAACACAAAAATGACCCAAAACATGAAAATTTTGGATCAAGACACAAGATGCATGCAAGAATGCTATGAATGTCAAGATGAACACCAAGAACACTTTGAAGATCATGATGAACATCAAGAACATAATTTTGAAAAATTTTGATGCAAAGAAAACATGCAAGACACCAAACTTAGAAATTTTTAATGCTTGGAAAATATGAATGCAAAAATGCACATAAAAAACAACAAACAACACAAAACAAGAAATCATCAAGATCAAACAAGAAGACTTATCAAGAACAACTTGAAGATCATGAAGAACACTATGAATGCATGGGATTTTCGAAAAAATGCAAGAAAAATTTTAAAAGCATGCAATTGACACCAAACTTAAAAATTAACACAATACTCAAACAGGAAACACAAATTATTTTTGATTTTTATGATTTTCTAATTTTTTTTGTATTTTTATTGATTTTTTTTTCGAAAAACATTTTTGGAAAAACGAAAAATAAAAGAAAAATTTTGAAAAAGATTTTTGAAAAGAAAATTACCTAATCTGAGCAACAAGATGAACCGTCAGTTGTCCATACTCGAACAATCCCCGGCAACGGCGCCAAAAACTTGGTAGACGAAATTGTGATCACTTGTATGTATTTATAAAAGATGTATACTCTGAGGGCATTGTTTATTTTCTTCACAATCTCGTTCAACTAACCAGCAAGTGTACTGGGTCGTCCAAGTAATAACCTTACATGAGTAAGGGTCGAATCCACAGAGATTGTTGGTATGAAGCAAGCTATGGTCACCTTGCAAATCTCAGTTAGGCAGATTTAAAATAGTTTATGGGTTTTCGAAAATAGAAATAATAAAATAGAATATAATAAAAAGGATAGAACACTTATGCAGATTCATTGGTAGGATTTCAGATAAGCGGATGGAGATGCTGTAGAGCTCTTGGACGCCTGCTCTCCTACTCCTTCTACTCAATCCTTCTTACTCCTTTCCATGGCAAGCTTTGTATAGGGGTTCACCATCAACTGTGGCTACTTTCATTCCTCACGGGGAAATAACCTGTGCGGCTGTCACTCGCACAGCTAACCAGTCTGGAGGCATCACCCATGGCTGATGGCTACATCCCATCCTCGCAGTGAAAACTATGCAAACGCACTCTGTCACAGTACGGCTAATCACCGGTTGGTTCCCGCTCCTACTGGAATAGAATCCCTCTTTTGCGTCTGTCACCAACGCCCAGCAGGTTAAAGTTTGAAGCACGTCACGGTCATTCATGATCGGAATCCTACTCGGAACACCACAGACAAGGTTGGACTTTCCGGACTCCCAGGATCCTACTCGGAACACCACAGACAAGGTTGGACTTTCCGGATCCAGATGAATGCCGCCAACTATCTAACTTATACCACGAAGATTCTGTTGGGGAATCTAAGAGATACGCATTCAAGCTCTGTTGCATGTAGAACGGACATGGTTGTCAATCACGCACATTCATAAGTGAGAATGATAATGAGGGTAATCTGACTCATCACATTCATCATGTTCTTGGGTACGAATGAATATCTTGGAATAAGAATAAGAGAGAATTGAATAAAAGAAGATAGAATTTCATTAATACTTGAGGTGCAGCAGAGCTCCACACCCTTAATCTATGGTGTGCAGAAACTCCACCGTTGAAAATACATAAGCAAAGAGTTCAGGCATGGCCGAATGGCCAGCCCTCTCTAACGTGATCAATGATCCCCTAAGATGAAGAATAAAACAAAACTGAGATCAAAGATGAGATCAAAGATGTCTAATACAATAGATAAATGTCCTATATATACTAGACTAGCTACTAGGGTTTACATGAGTAAGTAATTGATGCATAAATCCACTTCCGGGGCCCACTTGGTGTGAGCTTGGGCTGAGCTTGATCAATCCACGTGTAGAGGCATTTCTTGGCGTCAAACTCCAGGTTATGACGTGTTTTGGGCGTTCAACTCCGGATCATGACGTTTTTCTGGCGTTTAACTCCAGACAGCAGCGTGTACTTGGCGTTCAACGCCAAGTTACGTCGTCATTCTTCGAATAAAGTATGGACTATTATATATTGCTGGAAATCCCTGGATGTCTACTTTCCAACGCCGTTGAGAGCGCGCCAATTGGAGTTCTGTAGCTCCAGAAAATCCATTTCGAGTGCAGGGAGGTCAGAATCCAACAGCATCAGCAGTCCTTTTGTCAGCCTTCTTCAGAGTTTTGCTCAAATCCCTCAATTTCAGTCAGAATTTACCTGAAATCACAGAAAAACACACAAACTCATAGTAAAGTCCAGAAATGTGAATTTAACATCAAAACTAGTGAAAACATCCCTAAAAGTAGCTTAAACTTACTAAAAACTATATGAAAACAATGCCAAAAAGCGTATAAATTATCCGCTCATCAGCACACATATAAAATTTACACGTATGAATATTTTTGTTAATCTATACAGTAGACTTTATCTTATAATAATATATGAATTATGAAAATAATTAGTGTTGTTGTGACGTGTGTATCTAGGATAGAATTAAAAGAAAGTGTAGAAAGATTAATTTAAAAAAAAAAATAAATAAGTTTCTAACTTTTTAATTTAAAGATACATGAATTTTTTACTAATTAAAAATATAAAAATGTTTCTTAACCATTTAAATTACGAGACAAATCAGTTCTCTAGATGGACTTAGATGTCTCGCATTTTAAAAAATAAAAAATATTTTTATATTTTTAATTAGTCAATAACTTATTTATTTTTAAAATAAAAAGTTAAGGACCTATTTATCTTTTATTCTTAATTTTATTATTGATTATATTTTTCTATTAGTTGATTAAACGGATATTATATTTATTACTTGTTAAGTATTTTCACAGATAAATTTTAATATATTTGGGTTTAGTTTTAATAATTAGAGTAACCTATTGATAGAAGAATTTTTAATTTGGCAAGTGTATCAAATCGCATCAAGTAATATTATGGGAGTAGATTATCATTTTCTCGAGGATTAAACACTACAACAATTCCGGCAGATAGCGGCAGAAATTTTGCGGCGCATATCACGGCGGTTAGGGGTGAGGCTGCAATCAAGATTATATTTAGCGGCGGTTTTTCTTAAACCGCCGTCAAATGAGGGGTTGGGCTGCAATCAGGCCGACATTTAGTAGCGATTTTTTTCGAATCGCCGCTATATTTCAATAAGGTTTTCATTTCGCGGCGTCTTTTCGAAAACCGCCGCTATATGTCCGCGGGGTGATTTATTGTTTTACATTGTGCGGCAGTTTCGTTTAAACCACCGCAAAATGGGTATTATCACATATTGTAATGTTTTCCTTAGTAATAAACCATCTGGGTATAATCTAGTTAAGTAAAGACTACTATATTAAGCTACATATGTTTAAATCATTGTTACTTAAACTCGTAACACTTCTTTCACATTCGTTTTACGTAAAAAAAATTCATAAGTTAAATAAGCTATATATGTTAACTCATGTGAACAAATTTACCAATAAGATTTTCTTGATTACGTTATTGACATTTAAATTTGCTTTCAAACATGGATGTAAAAGAAGAAAATAAAATCATATTCTGAATTTATAAAATTAAAATAAAGTCCTAGAGAGCATAAATCAAAGTTACTCCTCTTTAAAGTTATGCCTTACTAAACCTAAATCAAGAATAAACATGTATAACTGCGACCTAAATCATTAAACTATGAAAATCAGCGTAACTATTATAATAAAAGATCAAAATTTCTCTCCAACATCGTATTGACCTGGCGAAAAATACTCTGTTATGAATCTATGGGCTTCACGTTTTAGAGGATCTGATATTTCATCTCCATACTATGGCATTTTATTCAGATCAAAGCACCTTTTCTTAACATGTATATCATCTTGTTTATCTTGTTGGTCTTCGAATGTTTCATCGTCTTCTTCCGGAACCTTATTCAGATCAAACTGCATGGATCTGTCGACTGCGACAGAGGAGATATCATCTAAATTGTCTTCTGAATCAAACTCTTCTCTATCTAGACTGTCAGGAACAATTTCTCTGCAATATTCAGGTAAGACTGAAAATATCAACATGCACATAACAGAATTAGTATACATAGAAGAAATTGAGAACTCCGAAGTCATTAAATATTGACTTAGAAAAAAAACCAAACTATAAGATGCTAACACAATTTTAAAACTAAATGCAAATTTTCGACAATTACCATTACCCTTGTTAGTAGTTTGGGCAATTTTCTTAAACAAAAGCTCTGTAGCAATTGTTGTGCTTGCAGAGGATGACAAAAAGTCCTCAGTTTTCATCGATCCTGTTCCACCGTCATGTTATGTTCACTATTGTTTTCAAAACGTAACACTAGTGAAATTATATTGCGTAATAGATAGCAAGATTATCAAAAATGCAACCCTAAGAAAAATAACAACTGTAGAAGGAATAAAGATTTAACGTAAACTAACTTTTCCGTATTAAAATCATTGAAAGAAACAAAAGCCTGCTTTTACTCATGAGAATTCACAATAACATAAATATTTAATTGCAAATAAAAACTACACAAGTATAAAGTAACCAAAGAAAACAACGTACAACGTTGAGTTTATTTAACTTAGTTTATGACAAAAAGATCATTTTTAAATTACATTAAAATGCTTCATACAAGCATTACGCGAGATCATCGAAATTCTCTGAAGCATTTTCTATGAGGTCTTCTATATCTTCCTCCCTTGTCAACAGTAAATCTCCAATATCACCTTCCGCTGACATGTTCAACCCTGGCTGTGGAGAAAACCAACTTCAGCTTCTTCATTCTCTTCTCCCATGTCATACAAATCCCTTGATTTCACATGAACCACAACACTCTAATCCTTAACTACTTCATCATCCACATAGTATACAAGCTAAGCTTCTGACGCCAATAGGTACGGTTCATCTTCTTCACGATTACCAGTGTGTATCGGACAAGAGAAATTAACACTAGTAAGCCCTAAATGGTCTTGTTTGATGCCTCTACTGGTAGTGGTATCAGGCCAAACACATTTGAACAATACCACTGTGAAGGAACAGCTATAATTCAATTCAATTATATCTACAATTTTTTTGTAATACAGAATACCACCAACAGCCACTCTATTATCATGCATGCTTGCATAACTTCTTGTATTAGATGATATATATACTCCACTATTTTATGTTTTCATCCCGTTTTCCTTTGTAATAGTTCTAAACTTGTACCCGTTAATATTGTATGCCCCAAAACGTCTTGCCTGAATCATGGGACTGCATGCAAGCAACTTCAAGTCTTTCGAATGAAGCGTAGTTTTCATAGGAACTTCGAACCACATAACATTCATGCTTTATATTAAAATCAGTTTTCATATAGTACTAATTCCAGGCTAAAAACACATTGGTCAAGTTAGTATTCTGTCAACCTCATGCTTGAACCACCGAGAAAATTCTACATGGACGACAGTATCTATCTTAGCTTGCAACCTTATCTGATGACGCAAGCTTCGCTTTGTCTTTTCCCTAAATGTACTTTATTGGAGAAAAGAAAATTAGTCCAACTATTCACTGGGAGAAAAGAGTTATATTGGTGTTTTAGAAATACATGCGTATACTTACTCAACGAACGGAACCACGACATCGCAGTTGACTAGCACATGACGATGAGCTTGATGTTTTTCCATTGGAGTGAGTTCGAAATGCGAAACAGGCCCTAATGCCTTTCCAATAGCTGGAAACATACTTCCCCCTGAATTATGAAGAACATCAATGGGCTCATCGTCAACTCGCCCTGGTCGGTTGATTCTAGTCTCAATATTATCCAAATACCTGGAACAGAAAGTCAGGATTTCCTCAGATAAATAGCTTTCTGCAATTAAGCCTTCTGGTTGTGTCCTATTACGAACATATTACTTCAGACGTCCTAAATACATTTTATATAAATATAATAAAATGCTCAGTACATACACAATTAATTGAATTGAGTGTACTAAAGGGGTTTATTAGCAAACTAACATTTCTATTAGATACATCCACCTATAATGTACTGGTCCACCAAGAGTAACCTCATCAACGAGATGCACCGTGAGGTGAACCATGATGGTGAAGAAGGATGAAGAAAAAATCATTTTCATCTGACACAAGGTTTGCACAACATGATTCTGAAGCTCAGCAAGTTGCATAGGGTTTATGGCTTTCCCACAAAGTTCTCGAAAAAATGATGATAAATTTGCAATCACATTAGACACCGGACTCGGAAGTGTATTCTTCACCAAAATTGGGAGTAATTGTTCCATCAGAATATGACAGTCATGACTTTTCAACCCAGATAACTTGCGCTGTCGCAAATCAACACAATGTCAACTAATTGCAGCGGGTCTTTCACTATGAGGACAATGCCGGAGAAAAAATAAAGCGCGATATTGTGAAGAGGATAGGAAAGATATGGAAGGATACAAGGCACCACTTGTATCATAGGTGTTACAAAGAAATAAGGACTTATGAAGAAAAACTTAAGCATCACCCAAAAGGAATAGAAGAAAATAAATGGAAAACGTTCATTGACTATCGCCAAAGGAAGAAACAAAGGTAAGCCTTGATATATTTTATTATTTCCACAAAAATATACATGTGTATATATATTACTCCCCTTACATTTTATATTCAATATATATTTCTCATTTACATTTGTTCTGTTATTTGTTCATAGAAAAAGTATAAACAGAACACTTTAAATCGGAGCAAGCAATTTTATACACATACTGGGGGCTCCAAAACATTGGCAAGAAAAAAAGATGAAGTGGTAATAAGTCATTATTTGCATTAAGATTTTGATTAATTTTCCTAAATATGTTGTTGTTTACTAACTTGTGTTGATATCAACGATATAGGAGAAAAAGCAAGGAAGGCCCGTTGGTAGAGGAGAGTTGTTTATCATGACTCATAAGAAAAAAGATGGCTCGTATATCCATCCCGATGCGCGTGTTGTTAGTGTAAGTCATGTTTGAACATTTGAAGCAACTTAGCTTACTGTATATATCGTGCTACTATTAACTTATGCCTCTCCAATGTGTTGTATATTTGTAGGAAGCAATTGCGAATGTTGAGAGGCAGGATGGATCCTCTAAGCACCTTTCATAAAATGATTCGCTAGCACAAGTTTTCGGAAAGGAGCACACAGGACGAGTTCGTCCCCTTGGTGCTAGACCATGTCCCACCTAAGTCTTTGGTAACGCTCTTGGACAACCGTCAGGTTCTGCAGAGGCCAATGAAGAGTACGAGAGGAGGATTGCAGAATTGACGGTTAAGCTAGAAGATGAGCAGGCGAAGAGACAGTCGATACATAAGGTCTTGAGATATCTAGTCCAACAGCAAGGAGTTTTTTGTCACCTGAGCTCCTCCTAGGTGATCCCAGGGAAGCTACGATTCTAGCCCAGGCGATATAGCGAGGTCCCAAATGAATCCCTGAGATGGACCAGGTGCCTGATGTCCCGGACAACTGTTGAGTTGCGTGGAGCAACGTGTAGGGACACGATCGAGCCAGCGGGGGTGGATTTGGTTGGAGGGGGCCATCGATGTGATTTGAGGGGAGGGGTGCTAAACCACTATTTTATGGTTTATATTGTGCTAAATTAAGTGGATTTTATCAATCTTCCATACACTTATTCATACTAATTGCATGAGTTTACGTTTTCCTTCCTGATTTTGTGCTATGATTGAAAACATGCTTCTTTGGCTTTCATTTTCTTTTATTTGAATCCTCTCTTATTATCATTCGATGCCTTGATATGTGTGTTAAGTAATTTCAGGGATTACAGGGCAAGAATGGCTTAGAGGATGGAAAGGAAGCATGCAAAAGTGGAAGGAATACAAGAAGTTGAAGAAATTGCTAAGCTGTCCAGCCTAACCTCTTTGCACTCAAACGGCCATAACTTGAGCTACAAAGGTTCAAATGATGCGGTTTCACTTGCGTTGGAAAGCTAACATCCGGGACTTCGATTTGATATATAATTCGTCATAGTGGTCGTATAGATAAATGACGCGAACGCGCGCTCCACGCGGATGCATCGCATCTGCGAATCTCATTCCACGCAAACGCGTGGACGACGCTTCCGCGTCACTTTCCAGCGACCTGTACGTACCAGATTTTGAAATTAGCAATTTTTGGGTTGTTTCTGACCCAGTTTTTGGCCCAGAAAGTACAGATTAGAGGCTATAAAGTGGGGGAATACATCCATTCATATTCATTCACTCATAACACACTTTTCATAATTTTAGATGTAGCTTTTAGTGAAGGAGGTTCTCTCCTCTCTCTTAGGATATAGGATTAGGATTTTTAGAAATTAGGGTTTATTTCTTCTTCAGCCATAGGTTCAATATTATTTTTACTTTATATTTCTCTTCTATTTTTAGATACTCTAATGCTTTTATTTGTATTTGATTTATGTTGCCCAATTCGCTTATGAACTTTTCTATGTTAGATTTTACTGCTTCCATTAATGCAATTGAGGTATTTCAGATTTATGCTTGCTTTATTCTATTTATGATGTCTTCAATTTAATTTAGAATTTTCCCTTTTGGTCTTGGTTAAGAAATCAGTAACTCAGGAGTTATTAGACTCAACGTGATCGACAATTGTTATCTTTGCTAATTAGTTTGAATTTCAATAATCCCAATCTTTTTCTAGGAATTAACTAGGATTCGAAGATCAAACTAATTAGTCACTTGACCTTCCTTTGCATTAGCAAGGGTTAACTAAGTAGAATTAAGATTCAATTTTCATCATCATTGATAAGGATAACTAGGATAGGACTTCCAATTTCTCATACCTTGCCAAAAGTGTGTTTTACAGTTATTTATTTATTTTACAGTCTTTTACTTATTTTAATTGCAATTTAAATTACTTGTTCCTTATTTTTAAAACCCCGATTTACAATCTTCACAACCAATAATAAGAACATACCTCCCTGCAATTCCTTGAGAAGATGACCCGAGGTTTAAATACTTTGGTTATCAATTTATTTAGGGGTTTGTTACTTGTGACAACCAAAACGTTTGTACGAAGGGATTTCTGTTAGTTTAGAAACTATATCTACAACGCGACTATATTTTTATAAAATTCTTTACTAGCAAAAATCCTAACGTCAAAATGGCGCCGTTGCTGGGGAATTGCAAACGTGTGCCTTATTATTGGTTATTGTAAATATTTTTCAAAATAAAAAAATAAAAAATATTTTTCTTTTACTAGTTTATTTGTTTTCTCTCTTTCCTCTTATTTCTGATAGCTATTATGAATTCTCACCCCTCTCGCTTTGAGTTTGGTTCTAATTTTGTTGCAAGGAATGGAAGCTATAACAGGACTATGCATCAAGGTCTAAGTAATCAAAGATGGATGGAGCCACGAGGATCTGATCACCCCTTTAGGCAACAACATCCTCCTAGATATCATGGACAAAGACCATTTTACAATACATGCCCAACTGATAGATTTGGTGGACCACCTTGTAACTACCAACAAGCCCCACCCTGTGCTCAGAGACCATCCTCTCGACATAACTTCAAACCACCACACTCACAAGCTTCTTTTCACCATTCACTACCACATGATCCTTATCCACCCCAATGCCAATCCAATTACTCCCAAGAACCACCACTCCCTTATGCACCATGTCCATATCCATCAAGCCAAGAATCACAGGTTCATTTCGAGGAATCAGTAAACCAGTTCAATGCAACCCTTCATCAATTGGAGCAAGCGATAAATCAATTATCTTCCAGACGTTCGGACACTCAACAGACTCCCATGGCATCATGTGGAGAATCTAATGAAGAATGTATTGTGAAGAAGACACAAGAAGCTCCAGTGGACAGTATAGAGCATAACTTCGTACTGGAACAAATAGAGGAAGCTGTCATGGTAGAAGAAGAAGAGTTGGTTGAAGATTTAGGAGATGCCGAACCGCCACCTGAATCCAGAGTTGTGGAGAATTCCGTTAAGGATGTTACAATTGATGCTAAAGAGGATGTTGCGCAGCCCCCAATGCAGATATCTTATGAAGAACTGGACAGAATAACCCAAGATACAAGTTTCCTTGATGATGATGATCACAAGCCAAGTTCTCTTAGTAACGAACTTGCATCCACAAGTGAATTCTTTGAGATGGAAGAATCTTCCCCAAGAGAATATGAAGATGATGCAGAGGTCGACTTTTCTCAACCTCCTGTTTATGACTCAAGTGATGAGGAAGATATCAGTGACTTTGATCAAGACATGGGTGAAGTTGAAGAAATTTGCAAAGAGGTGGAGGAATTCACTGAAGACCACAAGGGAGTAAAGCTTGCAGAACCACTGGAAACACCTATCCCAAGGCCACTACCACCCGACACAACCTTCAAGTGGGTAAACTCTTTGACCTTTCTCTTCAATTTTCCACTTGAATATGGTTTACTTGAGATAGATGGCCAGCTTAGAGCTCTTTGCGGCTTTAAGAGCAAACGGGAAATGACTCGCACTCAGAGCTGGTATGCAAGATTCACTGAGGTTTCACACTTCAATTTGAGGTGCAAGGATTGGTGTCAAGCTCAATTGAAAGGATCTCGAATACTGTTTGGTCACTGCAGTGAGAATTCAGACTACTCACCACCCGGCTGGAAAAATGTAGATCAAGACAAAGACGGGTGTAGAAGAAAAGTTTGGGATCCTGGAGTCTGTTCTGACATTCAACACCCCGGGAGCCTTGAAGCCTGTTTGAACTCACTTAAGGACTTTACATGTTTTGTTTGGGACCCCGGAGGATGTTGGCATTCTAAACACTGGTGGAGATTTCTGGACGAATTCAAGCACAAGCCACCATAGCAGGAAGCTCATCAAATGTCCAACTTAAGGACTTTAACTAAAAGTGCTAGGTGGGAGACAACCCACCATGGTATGCTCGTTCTTTTTTTTTTTCAGTTTAAATTTTAGTCTATTTTTGAGTTTTTATTGAACCTAGAATCATGCATAGCATTCATATTAAGCATTGCACTCTGCATACTGAAAAAAAAAACATGCACGTGACGCGTAAGCATCGCTGACGCGTCCGCGTCACCAGTGCGTTAGGAAGAAAATAAGATTGAACAGAGAGTCACGCGAGAGCGTGGCTGGAGGCGCGCCTTTGGCACAATTTGACCGATGCGACCGCGTCGCTGACGCGTCCGCGTCATGTGAGAAAAATGCCTCCCACGCGTCCGCGTCACCCACGCGAACGCGTGCCTCAAAATCGACGTAAAAAGGGTGTATGGCCGAAAGTTGAGCTAAAAGTGAGCTGGACTCGTGCTAGAAGCAGAAGCCTTGTGGTGCACGAAATTGCAATCACACTTTGCAATCCCGCACAACTAACCAGCAAGTGCACTGGGTCGTCCAAGTAATACCTTACGTGAGTAAAGGTCGATCCCACGGAGATTGTCGGCTTGAAGTAAGCTATGGTTACCTTGTAACTCTTAGTCAGGATATCAGAAATTATCAGGATTGATTGTGAAAAGTAAAAGAACATGAAATAAGTACTTGTTTTGCAGTAATGGAGAATAGGTTGAGGTTTTGGAGATGCTCCATCTTCTGAATCTCTGCTTTCCTACTGTCTTCTTCTTCAAGCACGCAAGGTTCCTTCCATGGCAAGCTGTATGCAAGGGTTTCACCGTTGTCAATGGCTACCTCCCATCCTCTCAGTGGAAATGTTCAACGCACCCTGTCACGGCACGGCTATCCATCTGTCGGTTCTCAATCAGGCCGGAATAGAATCCAGTGATTCTTTTGCGTCTGTCACTAACGCCCCGCCTTCAGGATTTTGAAGCTCGTCACAGTCATTCAATCATTGAATCCTACTCAGAATACCACAGACAAGGTTTAGACCTTCCGGATTCTCTTGAATGCCGCCATCAGTTCTAGCTTATACCACGAAGATTCCGGTTAAAAAATCCAAGAGATATCTACTTAATCTAAGGTAGAACGGAGGTGATTGTCAGGCACACGTTCATAGTTGAGAATGACGATGAGTGTCACGGATCATCACATTCATCCAGTTTAAGAACAAGTAATATCTTGGAATGGAAGCAAGCATGATTGAATGAAAAAACAGTAGTAATTGCATTAATTCATCAAGACACAGCAGAGCTCCTCACCCCCAACCATGGGGTTTAGAGACTCATGCCGTGGAAGATACAATGAAACGTGTAAAGTGTCATGAGGTACAGATACAATGTCAAAAGATCCTATTAATAGTAAGCTAGTAACCTAGGGTATACAGAAATGAGTAAATGACGTAAAAATCCACTTCTGGGTCCACTTAGTGTGTGCTTGGGCTGAGCATTGAAGCTTTCATGTGTAGAGACCTTTTCTGGAGTTAAACGCCAGCTTTTATGCCAGTTTGGGCGTTTAACTCCAGTTTTTATGCCAGTTCCAGCGTTAAACGCTGGAAATTCTGAGGCTGATTTGCAATGCCGGTTTGGGCCATCAAATCTCGGGCAAAGTATGGACTATTATACATTGCTGGAAAGCCCAGGATGTCTACTTTCTAACGCCGTTGCGAGCGCGCCAATTGGGCTTTTGTAGCTCCAGAAAATCCACTTCGAGTGTAGGGAGGTCAGAATCCAACAGCATCTGCAGTCCTTTTCAGCCTCTGAATCAGATTTTTGCTCAGAACCCTCAATTTCAGCCAGAAAATACCTGAAATCACAGAAAAACACACAAACTCATAGTAAATTCCAGAAAAGTGAATTTTAACTAAAAACTACTAAAAATATACTAAAAACTAATTAGATTATACTAAAAACATACTAAAAATAATGCCAAAAAGCGTATAAATTATCCGCTCATCACAACACCAAACTTAAATTGTTGCTTGTCCCCAAGCAACTGAAAATCAAAATAAGATAAAAAGAAGAGAATATACTATAGACTCCAAAATATCAAGGAAACTTAGTTCCAATTAGATGAGCGGGACTAGTAGCTTTTTGCTTCCGAATAGTTTTGGCATCTCACTTTATCCCTTGAAGTTCAGAATGATTGGCATCTATAGGAACTCAGAACTCAGATAGTGTTATTGATTCTCCTAGTTAAGTATAATGATTCTTGAACATAGCTAGTGTATGAGTCTTGGCTGTGGCCCAAAGCACTCTGTTTTCCAGTATTACCACCGGATACATACATGCCACAGACACATAATTGGGTGAACCTTTTCAGATTGTGACTCAGCTTTGCTAGAGTCCCCAATTAGAGGTGTCCAGGGTTCTTAAGCACACTCTTTTTGCCTTGGATCACAACTTTATTTCTTTCTTTTTCTTTTTTTTTTCGAAAATATTTTTTTTTGTATTCACTGCTTTTTTTCTTGCTTCAAGAATCAATCTGATGATTTTTTTATATCCTCAATAACAGTTCTCTTTTTCCTTCATTCTTTCAAGAGCCAACAATTTTAACATTCTCAAAACTACAAATTCAAAAGACATATGCACTGTTCAAGCATTCATTCAGAAAACAAAAAGTATTGTCACCACATCAAACTAATTCAACTAGTTTCAAGGATAAATTCGAAATCCTGTACTTCTTGTTCTTTTGTGATTAAAGCATTTTTCATTTAAGAGAGGTGATGGATTCATAGGACATTCATAGCTTTAAGACATGAATTTTAAATTTTATTAATTATGAATTAAAAACAAGACTCAAAAATAGATATAAGATGAGAAAACAAAAAATTTAAATAGGCTCCTAATGATAGAGGTTATCACAGAGTTAGGACTCAACAACCTTGATTTTGAGAAGTGGATACTCCCTCAACTTGAGAGGAGAGCTTTTGGCGTTTCAACTCTTGGAGTTCACGCCCCTGCTTCTCTTGTTCCTTCAGCAATTTGCAGAGCATGCAGTTCTGATTCTGCTGTTCTTCCTTCAGTTGCTCCATAGTTTCTTGTAACTTGATGATAGATGCTTCTAGGCTGGTCCAGTAGTCAATTTTAGGGAATTCAGGGAGGAATTCCTGCGCCCTCCTCTTGATAGAGTTGTCTTGCATTTGTCCTTCCATTTACTTCTTGGTGATTGGATGTTCAATGGGTATGAATTCATCTACTCCCATCTTTACCCCAGCCTCTTTACAGAGCAAGGAAATCAAGCCAATTTGGCTTCAGTGAAATTCTTATTTGCAATTGTGTAGATCTCACAAGCAATCACATGATGAACCTCCACTTCTTTTCCAAGCATAATGCAATGAATCATCACTGCTCTCTTGATAGTGACCTCAGAACGGTTGCTAGTGGGCAGTATGGAACGCCCAATAAAGTCTAGCCAACCTCTTGCAATTGGTTTGAGGTCTCCCCTCTTGAGTTGGTTTGGGACACCCTTTGAATTGGTTATCCACTTAGTTCCAGGGAGGCATATGTCCTCTAGAACTTGATCCAACCCTTTATCTGCTCTCACCATTCTCCTATTGAAGGATTCAGGATCATCCTGCAGTTGAGGCAATTTGAAGATTTCTCTTATTTTGTCCAGATGGAAGTACATAACTTTCCCTCTGACCATGGTTCTGTAAGTATGGTAAGCAGTTCCAGTCATTCTCTGCTTATCTGTTAACCACAGATTTGAGTAGAATTCCTGAACCATATTCCTTCCAACCTTTATCTTAGGATTGGTTAGAACTTCCCATCCTCTTTTTCGAATTTGCTCTTGGATCCCCGGATATTCATCTTCTTTCAAATCAAATTTAACTTCTGGGATCACTGACCTCAGACCCATTATATTGTGATAATGGTCTTCATGTTCTTTGGTTAAGAACTTCTCTTGATTCCAAAGATTCTTTGGATTATTCTCTTTCTTTCCTCTTAAATTGGTTTGTTTTCCCTTAGGAGCCATGATCTTGATGAATCTTGGCTTAGTGATCACGGAAAAGCACACCAAACTTAGAGGTTTGCTTGTCCTCAAGCAAAAGAAAGGAAAGAAGAGAGAGAGGAGAAGAGCAAATTCGAATGGTGTGGGGGAATGAGGAGGCTGAACGTGTTTTTATAAAGGGGGGAAGAGATTTCGAAAAAATTGAAAGGAGATTTGAGAAGATATGGAGAGAATTTGAGAGAAGGGTGAGTTTTTGAACAAGATTTGGGATTGATTTGAGAGATTTGAAGAATGATTTTTGATTTTTGAAGATTTGGAAGTGAATGATGAAAGGTTGAAATGTGTTTATGTGGAAATGTATGGTTAAGAAAAGGAAAGTTTGAAAAAAATTTGATTGGAAAGCAAAATCTTGGTCCCCCACCTTTCTGGCGTTAAACGCCCAGAATGGCATCCATTCTGGCGTTTAACGCCCATTTGATGCCCATTGTGGGCGTTTAACGCCCAGCCAGGTGCCCTGGCTGGCGTTAAACGCCAGAATTCCCTTTATCACTGGGCGTTTTGCTAAACGCCCAGGATGCTGCACACCTGGCGTTAAACGCCCAGAATGGTGCCCATTCTGGCGTTTAACGCCCAAAATGGCACCCTTACTGGCGTTAAACGCCCAGAATGGTGCCCATTCTGGCATTTAACGCCCAAAATGCCCCTTACTGGCGTTTTTTCGCCAGTAAGCGCTTTTTCTCTGCTTTTTGCACTGAATCCTTCTATAACTCTGTGAATTCCTTCATTTTTGATACTTGCCTCTGTAAAAACAAAACATATAACCTGCTAATGACTGGGTTGCCTCCCAGCAAGCGCTTCTTTACTGTCTTTAGCTGGACCTTTACTGAGAATCACTCAAGTCTCAGTTTTGAGCATTCCTGCTCAAAATTGCTTTCAAGATAATGCTTGATTCTCTGTCCATTAACAATGAACTTTTTGTCAGAATCAATATCCTGAAGCTCAACATATCCATATGGTGACACTCCTGTAATCACATACGGACCCCTCCCCCGGGATTTGATTTTTCCTGGAAACAATCTGAGCCTAGAGTTGAAGAGCAGAACTTTTTGTCCTGGCTCAAAGACTCTGGATGACAACTTCTTGTCATGCCACTTCTTTGCCTTTTCCTTATAAATTTTTGCATTTTCAAAGGCATTGAGCCTGAACTCCTCTAGCTCATTTAGCTGGAGCAATCTTTTTTCACCAGCTAACTGAGCATCCATGTTTAGGAATCTGGTTGCCCAGTAGGCTTTATGTTCCAGTTCCACGGGCAGATGACAGGCCTTCCCATACACCAGCTGGTATGGAGAGGTTCCTATAGGAGTCTTGAATGCTGTTCTGTATGCCCACAGAGCATCATCCAAACTCTTTGCCCAATCCTTTCTTCGGGCTATCACAGTCCGTTCTAGGATTCTTTTTAGCTCTCTGTTAGAGACTTCAGCTTGCCCATTTGTCTGTGGATGATACGGAGTTGCCACTTTGTGGCTAATTCCATATCTTACCATAGTAGAGTATAGCTGTTTATTGCAGAAATGAGTGCCCCCATCACTGATTAGTACTCTGGGAACACCAAACCTGCTGAAGATGTGTTTCTGGAGGAATTTCAGCACGGTCTTGGTATCATTAGTGGGTGTAGCAATTGCTTCTACCTACTTAGATACGTAGTCCACTGCCACCAGAATGTAAGTGTTTGAGTATGATGGTGGGAATGGACCCATGATGTCAATTCCCCATACATCAAACAATTCTATCTCTAATATCCCTTGTTGAGGCATGGCATATCCGTGAGGCAAGTTACCAGCTCTTTGGCAACTATCACAGTTACGCACAAACTCTCGGGCATCTTTATAGAGAGTAGGCCAGTAGAAGCCACATTGGAGGACTTTAGTGGCTGTTCGCTCACTTCCAAAATGTCCCCCATACTGTGATCCATGGCAGTGCCATAGGATCTTTTGTGCTTCTTCTCTGGGTACACATCTGCGGATCATTCCGTCTGCACATCTCTTAAAGAGATATGGTTCATCCCAGAGGTAGTACGTGGCATCTGAAATTAATTTCTTTCTTTGCACTCTGCTGTACTCCTGGGGTATGAACCTTACAGCTTTATAATTTGCAATATCTGCAAACCATGGAGCTTCCTGAATGGCAAAGAGTTGCTCATCTGGGAAAGTCTCAGAGATCTCAGTAGAAGGGAGGGACGCCCCAGCTACTGGTTCTATTCGGGACAGATGATCAGCTACTTGGTTCTCTGTCCCTTTTCTGTCTCTTATTTCTATATCAAACTCTTGCAGAAGCAACACCCATCTTATTAGCCTGGGTTTTGAATCCTGCTTTGTGAGTAAGTATTTAAGAGCAGCATGGTCAGTGTACACAATCACTTTGGATCCCACTAGATAGGATCTAAACTTGTCAATGGCATAGACCACTGCAAGTAATTCTTTTTCTGTGGTTGTGTAATTCTTCTGTGCATCATTTAGAACACGGCTAGCATAATAAATGACGTGCAGAAGCTTGTTATGCCTCTGTCCCAACACTGCACCAATGGCATGGTCACTGGTATCACACATTAGTTCAAATGGCAATGTCCAGTCTGGTGCAGAGATGACTGGTGCTGTGACCAGCTTGGCTTTCAGGGTCTCAAATGCCTGCAGACATTGTGCATCAAACACAAATGGTGTGTCAGCAGCTAGCAGGTTGCTCAAAGGTTTTGCAATTTTTGAAAAATCCTTTATAAACCTTCTATAAAATCCTGCATGCCCAGAAAGCTTCTGATTGCCTTAACATTAACAGGTGGTGGTAATTTTTCAATTACCTCTACCTTTGCCTTATCCACCTCTATTCCCCTGCTTGAAATTTTGTGCCCAAGGACAATTCCTTCAGTCACCATAAAGTGACATTTCTCCCAGTTTAAAACCAGGTTAGTCTCTTGGCACCTTTTCAGGACAAGTGCTAGGTGGTTAAGACAGGAGCTGAATGAGTCTCCATATACTGAGAAGTCATCCATGAAGACTTCCAGGAATTTCTCCACCATGTCAGAGAAGATGGATAGCATGCATCTCTGAAAGGTTGCAGGAGCATTACACAGACCAAAAGGCATCCTTCTGTAGGCAAACACGCCAGAAGGGCAAGTAAATGCTGTTTTCTCTTGGTCCTGAGGGTCTACTGCAATTTGGTTGTAACCTGAATAGCCATCCAAAAAGTAGTAATAATCATGACCAGCTAGTCTTTCTAGCATTTGGTTTATGAAGGGTAAAGGAAAATGATCCTTTCTGGTGGCTGTATTGAGCCTTCTGTAGTCAATACACATACGCCACCCTGTGACTGTTCTTGTAGGAACCAGTTCATTTTTTTCATTATGAACCACTGTCATGCCTCCCTTCTTGGGGACAACTTGTACAGGGCTTACCCAGGGGCTATCAGAAATAGGATAAATAATCCCAGCCTCTAGTAATTTAGTGACCTCTTTCTGCACCACCTCCTTCATAGCAGGATTTAGCGTCCTCTGTGGTTGGACCACTGGTTTGGCATTATCCTCCAACAGGATCTTGTGCATGCATCTAGCTGGGCTAATGCCCTTAAGATCACTTATGGACCACCCAAGCGTTGTCTTGTGTGTCCTTAGCACTTGAATCAGTGCTTCCTCTTCCTGTGGATTTAAAGCAGAGCTTATAATCACTGGAAAAGTGTCACTTTCTCCCAGAAATGCATACTTCAGGGATGGTGGTAGTGGTTTGAGTTTAGGTTTGGGAGGCTTATCCTTCTCCTGAGGAATTTTCAAAAATTCCTTTGTTTCCACTGATTCTTCTTGATTAGGTTGAGCATCCTTGAAGATGTCCTCAAGCTCTGATTCTAGGCTTCCAGTCATATTGACCTCTTCTACCAGAAAGTCAATAATGTCAGCGCCCATGCAGTCATTTGGTGTGTCTGGATGCTGCATAGCTTTTACAGCATTCAACTTGAACTCATCCTCATTGACTCTCAGGGTTACTTCCCCTTTTGTACATCAATGAGAGTTCGTCCAGTTGCTAGGAAAGGTCTTCCTAGAATGAGAGTTGCACTCTTGTGCTCCTCCATTTCCAGCACCACAAAGTCAATTGGAAAGGCGAATGGCCCAACCTTGACAATCATGTCCTCTATTATGCCTGATGGATATTTAATAGAGCCATCAGCAAGTTGGAGGCATATCCGGGTTGGTTTGACTTCTTCAGTCATCCCAAGCTTTCTGATAGTGGATGCAGGTATTAGATTGATGCTTGCTCCAAGATCACACAGGGCTGTCTTGGTGCAAGCACCTTCTAATGTGCATGGTATCATAAAGCTTCCTGGATCTTGAAGCTTTTCTGGTAAGCTTTTTAGAATGACTGCACTGCATTCTTCAGTGAGAAACACTTTTTCATTTTCTCTCCAATCCTTCTTATGACTTAAGATTTCTTTCATGAACTTAGCATAAGAAGGTATTTGCTCAAGTGCCTCTGCAAACGGAATCTTTATTTCAAGAGTCCTTAGATAGTCTGCAAAGCGGGCAAATTGCTTATCCTGTTCCGCTTGGCGGAGTTTTTGAGGATAAGGCATCTTGGCTTTATATTCTTCAACCTTAGATGCTGCAGGTTTATTCCTTACAGAAGTGGTTGAAGAAGCCTTTTTAGAGGGATTACTGTCAGCACTTTCAGGTGTCTGATTCTCCCTTGACGTCTGAACGCCAGGATTGGGTGGAAAATGGGCGTTTAACGCCAACTTTTTCCCCTTTTCTGGCGTTTGAACGCCAGAACTGGGCAGGGAATGGGCGTTTAACGCCAGCTTTCCCTCCCTCTCTGGCATTTGAACGCCAATAACATTCCTCTCTGGGCTCTTACTGTCCTCAGAGGGATTTTGAACAGTGGTTTGGTTATCCCCTGTCAATTGTTCCTTGTTTGGCTTTTTGCTACTTTGAGTAGTGTTATTCAATGTTTTCCCACTCCTCAGTTGAACTGCTTGACATTCCTCTGTTATCTGTTTAGATATCTGCTGTTTTGCTTGATTCAACTGCAGTTCTATGTTCCTGTTAGCAACTTTAGTTTCATGGAGCATTTCTTTGAATTCTGCTAACTGTTCCGTCATCAGGAGCAATTGTTGATTAAGCTCAATCATCTGTTCTTGAGGATTAGGATCAGTGACTACTGTCATGACTTCCTCTTTTGGAGAAAACTCATTGCTAGAGTACAAATATTGGTTTCTAGCAACAGTGTCTATAAGCTCTTGAGCCTCTTCAATTGTCTTCCTCATGTGTATAGATCCACCAGCTGAGTGGTCTAAAGACATCTGAGCTTTTTCTGTAAGCCCATAGTAGAAGATGTCTAATTGTACCCACTCCGAAAACAAAGTATGGACTATTATATATTGCTGGAAAGCCCAGGATGTCTACTTTTCAACGCCGTTGAGAGCGCGCCAATTGGGCTTCTGTAGCTCCAGAAAATCCACTTCGAGTGCAGGGAGGTCAGAATCCAACAGCATCTGCAGTCCTTTTCAGCCTCTGAATCAGATTTTTGCTCAGGACCCTCAATTTCAGCCAGAAAATACCTGAAATCACAGAAAAACACACAAACTCATAGTAAAGTCCAGAAAAGTGAATTTTAACTAAAAACTACTAAAAATATACTAAAAACTAATTAGATTATACTAAAAACATACTAAAAACAATGCCAAAAAGCGTATAAATTATCCGCTCATCACCTTGCCACGCGTACGCGTGCCCCACGCGTCCACCATTTTCAAATTCGGGCCATCCACGCGATTGCGTCACCCAAGGAATTGGCAAAAAGAGTTTCGAACAGAGAGTTGTGCGACCGCGAGGCTGCCCTCGCGCCAATCGCACAAATCAGGTCACGCGATCGCGTGATCCACGCGTCCGCGTCACCTGACCTTATCGCGCACCACGCGACCACGTCACTCATGCGTCCGCGTCACATGCGACGCACAGCTTATCCAGATCAGTGCCAATTATCTTATCTTTTCTTTTCTAATCTTAATTTTTTCTATCTTTTCCTCTTTCTTTCTTACTTTATTTCTTTCACTTCTCATTCTTTTTCACCTTCATTCTATTTTTTCTTAATTTATTTGCATATTTCATTCATTGCATTTCAATTTTGTGCATATTTTTCTTTTCTTTTCTAAATTTATTATTTTTCCATCGGTGTTTCTTGTTCATATTCAACTGTTGTGTCTTTTCTGGTATTATTTTGGTGCTCAGTGACTTGTTTTACACTGTTGGGTAATATTATTTAAATCAATGTTAATCTTTTATGATACTTGTATTAATTTTTCATTGACATGAATTTATATTGTCTTTCATTACCCACACTCTTCCCCTATGTTGCAAATTTTTGCACTCTTGATTTGGCATGTGCTTTTACTGTTTTATCACTTACATGTTGAAGCTTCCATGTAAATGAGACCCTTTATCAATTGGCATTAACCCACCCATACTTTATTTATTTTCTTATCTTTATTCATGGGTTACTTTTCTTCCCTTTTTCTTTCAGGATGGCCACCCGGAAGGGAACTGGAAGACGTTTACATGGAGAGACAGACAAGTCCATCTGCACGATCTTTGGAGAAAGGCGCCAGTTGGAACTGCCCGTCCACCTGCACATCTCAGCATGCACCAAGGACGATGCAATCTTTAAGTGTGGGGAGGTCGATACCGATCTCCACGGGTTAGCTATTCTCTTCTCAACACCAATGTTTTATTTTATTTGTTAGTTCATTGTTGCATTTGCATGTTTAATTGCATATTTGTTTGATTTTATGCATATTCTACTTGGTTGAGAAATAATAAATTTTTTTTAAGACCCTATTTTTGAAAAAATTTCACTAATTTAAAATCAAAATTTTTCGTGTTAAATTTGTTTGAAGTTGTATTTGGAACATGGTTTTTGAGCCAAAGAAACCTGTGAGATTTTGAGCTTAATTGTATAGTTACATTATTTAACCATAAAATTTTATTCTTGTGTGTTTTTCTTCTCTATGATTGTAATCTTTATTTTGTTCCATTCTATATGTCCAATATTTAGTGTATTTACATGTTTGCATATGATTGAGGCCATTATTTGATTTTAGCTCACTTATCCCAAATAAGCCTACCCTTTACATCACCCTTGTTAGCCACCTTGAGCCTTTTAATTCCCTTTTGTTTTATAACCACATTACTAGTCTTAAGCAGAAAAACAAAATAAAAATCCCAAGTTGAATTCTTGGTTAGCTTAAGATAGATATTGTGTATAATTTAAGTGTGGGAAATTTTATGGAAACATGGGATGATAGAAAAAAGTAGGGAATTGAAGTGAATAAATTATTTGAAATTTGGGAGCATGCTCATGTGAAATCAAAATAATTAAAACACCATGTGCATTGATATATTATTCTTATGTTTCAAAAAAAAAAGAAAAAAAAGGAGAAAAAAGAAATTCATTAAGAAATTAAATAAGGGGACAAAAATTACCCCAATGCAAAAATTAAAGAATCAATGCACATGGGATAAAATCAAAAATAAAATTGGTGCATGAGTATGTAACACACAAATAAGAAAATTGTGCAGCTAGGCAAGATTTCTAGATTATATAGAGTATGTATATGTTAGGTGACATCTTAGACTAATCAAGGGTTCAATTATTAGCTCACTTAGCCTTATATATATACCCTTACCCTTACCTTAGCCCCATTACAACCTTGAAAAAGATCTCATGATGTTTGTATGTATACATTAAATATTTGTTGATTGGTTGGATGAAGAACAAAGTTTAGAAAGCATGACTAGGGAAGAGTAGAGTGATTACCCTATACACTAGAGAGACTAGAGTGATATACATTACCAGTGAGGGTTCAATGCTTGATTCTATGTTTCCTGCTTTCATTAGCTATCTTCTTACAAGTTTACTTACTTTTTATTGTATAATTTGAATTAGTGGAATTTGATTCATATTTGTCTTGAAGAACTTATTTATTTTTAACCAAGTAGGTAGAAACATTTTGCATGTAGTTACATTCACATAGGTAGGTTGCATTGCATACATTCTATCATTCCTCTTTACTCCCTTTTAGTTCTCTTGAGCTTAGCATGAGGACATGCTAATGTTTAAGTGTGGGGAGGTTGATAAACCACTATTTTATGGTTTATATTGTGCTAAATTGAGTGGATTTTATCAATCTTTTGTACACTTATTCATACTAACTGCATGAGTTTACGTTTTCCTTCCTGATTTTGTGTTATGATTGAAAACATGCTTCTTTGGCTTTTATTTTCTTTTATTTGAATCCTCTCTTATTATCATTCGATGCCTTGATATGTGTGTTAAGTGATTTCAGGGATTACAGGGCAAGAATGGCTTAGAGGATGGAAAGGAAGCATGCAAAAGTGGAAGGAATACAAGAAGTTGAAGAAATTGCTAAGCTGTCCAGCCTGACCTCTTCGCACTCAGACGGCCATAACTTAAGCTACAGAGATCCAAATGATGCGGTTCTACTTGTGTTGGAAAGCTAACGTCTGGGGCTTCAATTTGATATATAATTCGTCATAGTGGCCTGGTATGCGAAATTGTGATCAATACTTTTCACAACTCAAATACTCCCCGGTAATGAATCCAAAAATTTGGTGTTCAATACCATGGCATAAACACAACTTCGCACAACTAACCAGCAAGTGTACTGGGTCGTCCAAGTAATAAACCTTACGCGAGTAAGGGTCGATCCCACAGAGATTGTTGGTATGAAGCAAGCTATGGTCACCTTGTAAATCTTAATCAGGCAAACTCAAATGGATATGGGTGATATACGAATAAAACATAAAGATAAAGATAGAGATACTTATGTAATTCATTGGTGGGAATTTCAGATAAGCGCATGAAGATGCTTGGTCCCTTCCGTCTCTCTGCTTTCCTACTGTCTTCATCCAATCCTTCTTACTCCTTTCCATGGCAAGCTTATGCAAGGGTTTCACCGTTGTCAGTCGCTACCTCCCATCCTCTCAGTGGAAATGTTCAACGCACCATGTCACGGCACGGAATCCATCTGTCGGTTCTCAATCAGGCCGGAATAGAATCCAGTGATTCTTTTGCGTCTGTCACTAACGCCCCGCCTTCAGGAGTTTGAAGCACGTCACAGTCATTCAATCATTGAATCCTACTCAGAATACCACAGACAAGGTTAGACCTTCCGGATTCTCTTGAATGCCGCCATCAATTCTAGCCTATACCACGAAGACTCTGATCTCACAGAATGGCTGGCTCGGTTGTCAGGCGAGCGCTCGGTTGTCAGGCGATCAACCATGCATCGTGTATCAGGAATCCAAGAGATATTCACCCAATCTAAGGTAGAACGGAGGTGGTTGTCAGTCACACGTTCATAGGTGAGAATGATGATGAGTGTCACGGATCATCACATTCATCAAGTTGAAGAACAAGTGATATCTTAGAACAAGAACAAGCGGAATTGAATAGAAGAACAATAGTAATTGCATTAATACTCGAGGTACAGCAGAGCTCCACACCTTAATCTATGGTGTGTAGAAACTCCACCGTTGAAAATACATAAGAACAAGGTCTAGGCATGGCCGAATGGCCAGCCTCCGAAAGAGGGTTCAATCATAAAAACATGATCAAAAGCTCTCTAATACAATAGTAAAAGGTCCTACTTATAGAGAACTAGTACCCTAGGATTTACAGAGATGAGTAAATGACATAAAAATCCACTTCCGGGCCCACTTGGTGTGTGCTTGGGCTGAGCAATGAAACATTTTCGTGTAGAGACTCCTCTTGGAGTTAAACGCCAGCTTTGGTGCCAGTTTGGGCGTTTAACTCCCATTCTTGTGCCAGTTCCGGCGTTTAACGCTGGAAATTCTGAAGGTGATTTTGAACGCCGGTTTGGGCCAACAAATCTTGGGCAAAGTATGGACTATCATATATTGCTGGAAAGCCCAGGATGTCTACTTTCCAACGCCGTTGAGAGAGCACCAATTGGGCTTCTGTAGCTCTAGAAAATCCACTTCGAGTGCAGGGAGGTCAGAATCCAACAGCATCTGTAGTCCTTTTCAGTCTCTAAATCAGATTTTTGCTCAGGTCCCTCAATTTCAGCCAGAAAATACCTGAAATCACAGAAAAACACACAAACTCATAGTAAAGTCCAGAAAAGTGAATTTTAACTAAAAACTAATAAAAATATACTAAAAACTAACTAGATCATACTAAAAACATACTAAAAACAATGCCAAAAAGCGTACAAATTATCCGCTCATCATGGCCATACAGATAGCTGACGCGAACACGCGCTCCACGCGGACGTGTCGCATCTGCGAATCTCATTCCACGCAAACACGTGGACGACGCTTCCGCGTCACTTTTCCGCGACCTGTACGTACCAGATTTCGAAATTAGCGATTTCTGGGTTGTTTCTAACCCAGTTTTTGGCCCCAAAAGCACATATTGGAGGCTATAAAGTGGGGGAATGCATCCATTCATATTCATTCACTCATAACACACTTTTCATAATTTTAGATATAGCTTTTAGTGAGGGAGGTTCTCTCCTCTCTCTTAAGATTTAGGATTAGGATTTTTAGAAATTAGGGTTTATTTCTTCTTCAGCCATAGGTTCAATATTCTTTTTACTTTATATTTCTCTTCTATTTTTAGATACTCTAATGCTTTTATTTGTATTTGATTTATGTTGCCCAATTGGCTTATGAATTTTCCATGTTAGATTTTACTGCTTCCATTAATGCAATTGAGGTATTTCAGATTTATGCTTGCTTTATTCTATTTATGATGTCTTCAATTTAATTTAGAATTTTTCCTTTTGGTCTTGGTTAAGAAATCAGTAACTCAAGAGTTATTAGACTCAACGTGATCGACAATTGTTATCTTTGCTAATTAGTTTGAATTTCAATAATCCCAATCTTTTTTTTGGAATTAACTAGGATTCGAAGATCAAAATAATTAGTCACTTGACCTTCCTTTGCATTAGCAAGGGTTAACTAAGTAGAATTAAGATTCAATTTTCATCATCTTTGATAAGGATAACTAGGATAGGACTTCCAATTTCTCATACCTTGCCAAAAGTGTGTTTTACAGTTATTTATTTATTTTACAGTCTTTTACTTATTTTAATTGCAATTTAAATTACTTGTTCCTTATTTTTAAAACCCCGATTTACAATCTTCATAACCAATAATAAGAACATACCTCCCTGCAATTTCTTGAGAAGACGACCCGAGGTTTAAATACTTCGGTTATCAATTTATTTAGGGGTTTGTTACTTGTGACAACTAAAACGTTTGTACAAAGGGATTTCTTTTAGTTTAGAAACTATATCTACAACGCGACTATATTTTTATAAAATTCTTTACTAGCAAAAATCCTAACGTCAAGGGGTCATGGGCGGCGTGGTGGGAGGGGCGTGGCTTATGAGGAGCTGTAGGTTGTGGTTGAGGTCGAGCCCGACACGGAGGTAGAGGCGGCCCGGATGACCGTAATAGTGAGGACGACGGTGTTGGTGATGGGGATGACGGAGGTGACGACGATCGTCAAGGAGGTGGAGGAGGTAGTGACGGTGGTGGAGGGTATGTTGGTGGGTGTGGATGTGGTGGAGGTTTAGGGGGTTCAGGGGGAAACCACAGTGGAGGTTATAGGTTTAAAGGCGGTAGTGATTGTGGTTAGCCTGGAGGAGGTGAGGGACAGCCAGCTGGAGGTGATGCAGGGGAGGGGAGCCATGTATATGGTTGCGGTGGAGTGGGTGGGGGACCAAAGGCAAGCGGTGGTGCTCCTGGACACGGATTTGGAGACTATTTTGTCGGGGTTCCTACATGTGATGACAACCTTGCTGAGCATCAGACGTACATTATCCCAGGTTAGATGCTGTCGGAGTAGATGGGTAGTGAGGGCCTTGACGCGGAGTTTGGTAGGTCACACTTTCTTGATGAGATCAGCATGATCATATAGGCGAATGAGTTGGCCAGACGCAGGTCTCCGGTAGTTGGATACCAGACTTGGGTTGATGTGGTCCTAAATGAGCCTCTTTTCAGACCTGTGGATGACACATTTGTGTTGGGTGAGACACCCCCTCTGCATTCGCAGCACCTAGTACATCACAGCCCGGTCCATCCACAGCACAGGCTGGCACACCGAAGGAGGTGTCCCAGGCCGGAGACGGTGACAGGGACGGTGATGGTGAGGAGGACGAGGTCCCTTTGGCGCAGAGAGTCCGGCAGGTTAGGCGTCCTCGACGTTGCTTCATGATGAGCGGATAATTTATACGCTTTTTGGCATTGTTTTTAAGTAGTTTTTAGTATGATCTAGCTACTTTTAGGGATTTTTCATTAGTTTTTATGCTAAATTCACATTTCTGGACTTTACTATGAGTTTGTGTATTTTTCTGTGATTTCAGGCATTTTCTGGCTGAAATTGAGGGACCTGAGCAAAACTCTGATAAAAGGTTGACAAAGGACTGCTGATGTTGTTGGATTCTGACCTCCCTACACTCGAAATGGATTTTATGGAGCTACAAAACTTCAAATGGTGCGCTCTCAACGGCGTTGAAAATTAGACATTCAGAGCTTTCCACTAATATATAATAGTCCATACTTTATTCGAGATTAAATGATGCAAACTGGCGCTCAACGCCAGTTCCATGCTGCATTCTGGAGTCAAACGCCAGAAACACGTCACGAGCCAGAGTTGAACGCCAAAAATACGTTACAACTTGGCGTTCAACTCCAAAAGAAGACTCTGCACGTGTAAAGCTCAAGCTCAGCCCAAGCACACACCAAGTGGGCCCCGAAAGTGGATTTTTGCATCAATTACTTACTTCTATAAAACCCTAGTAGCTAGTTTAGTATAAATAGAACTTTTAACTATTGTACTAGGTGCTAGTCTTTTGACCATTCGGTCTTTTGATCACATTTGGGGGCTGGCCATTTGACCATGCCTGGACCACCATCACTTATGTATTTTCAACGGTGGAGTTTCTACACACCATAGATTAAGGGTGTGGAGCTCTGTTGTACCTCGAGTTTTAATGCAATTACTACTATTTTCTATTCAATTCAGTTTATTCCTATTCTAAGATATTCGTTGCACTTCACCATGACGAATGTGATGATCCGTGACACTCATCATCATTCTCACCTATGAACGCGTGACTGACAACCACTTCTGTTCTACCTTAGACCGAACGCATATCTCTTAGATTCCTTAATCAGAATCTTCGTGGTATAAGCTAGAATTGATGGCAGCATTCATGAGAGTCCGGAAAGTCTAAACATTGTCTGTGGTATTCTGAGTAGGATTCAGGGATTGAATGACTGTGACAAGCTTCAAACTCGCGATTGTTGGGCCTGATGACAAACGCAAAAGAATCAATGGATTCTATTCCGGCATGATCGAGAACCGACAGATGATTAGCCGTGCTGTGACAGAGCATTTGGACCATTTTCACTGAGAGGATGGAATGTAGCCATTGACAACGGTGATGGCCTACATACAGCTTGCCATGGAAAGGAGTAAGAAGGATTGGATGAAGGTAGTAGGAAAACAGAGATTCAAAAGGAGCACAGCATCTTCATACGCCTATCTGAAATTCCCATCAATGATTTACATAAGTATTTCTATCTTTATTTTCTGTTTATTTATTATTATTATTTGAAAATTCCATAACCATATATTATCTGCCTAACTGAGAATTTCAAGATGACCATAGATTGCTTCATACCAACAATCTCCGTGGGATCGACCCTTACTCACGTAAGGTTTATTACTTGGACGACCCAGTGCACTTGCTGGTTAGTTGTGCGAGGTTGTGAAGAAAGTGCTGAGTTATAAACGCGCATACCAAGTTGAATGCCATTATTAGAGATCACAATTTTGCCTACCACTTCACCGGATATAATTTACTCTGTGCTTTGAGCAGCAACTATTTAGCATCATGTTGTGTGTTCGATATTTATTTATGGAGTCCAATGAGATGTGCATACTTGGTTGTGTATTCCATGGTTTATCTATTCCATGTTTTATGTATTCCATGTTGTGTATTTTAGTTTTAGTTATGTATTCTGAGTAGTTATGTATTTCAGTTTTAGTTATGTATGCCGAGTAGTTATGTAATTCAGTTTATTGTGCTTTACTTGATGTTCTTTACTTCACATTATAGATGTATCTTTAGTAAAATACGAGTCCAGAAGTGGTAAAACAAAATGCTCAAATAAACAAAAACTAACATAAACCATCCCTCCTAAAATAACATTAACATTATGACACAACACACACGACAGTAACGATAAAATAAACCATACAACGGTGACTAAAGATGAACTGAAAGACAACATGGTACAACAAATGCCATAAAGCCTACACACATTACTGGCAAATGCAGAATTGATGGTCATTCCTCCTTGGGGACACCTCCTACGTGTGTGGCCGGGCTGTCTACAAAGCCCACATTTCTTGGGCCTATTTGGGTCAGCCTCATCAATGGTAGTCCGGATCCTGGTGGTCCTAGGGCGCCCCTCAGACGCACGTCTCTTGGCCTGATTAGGTATGACGGTCGGACCATCATACAATGGCCAAAAACCCTCCGAAATTGGAAGTGTGAATCCCATGCGATAAACATCAAACACGGAGCTAAGGCAATACACCTCGTGGACATAGGTGGACCAGGTCAGGCGTGTATATGCACAACAAGCCAAGGTATGATGACATGTATAATGAAGTGCCTGAAAATAGCCACAATCATATGTCTGGTCAGTGAGGGATACTCTGTATGTGCCTAGTGAAAAACTCCTTGTCGGAGTGGTCTCAGCCACAGTAAACTCTGATTTGTCCCTGTCGTACACAGTCACGGTGAAACACCTTGAGGCCTTTAGATTTGCCTTGATCGCCTTAATCAGATGCTAACTAAACTGTTGTCCGGTTCCTAACTGTGCCTCGGCCTATCTTCCTTTCCGAACGAATAGCTCAGCCAATCTCCCATAAGTGACCTTCACCAACACACAGATTGGAAGGTTCCTCACACCCTTTAGTATCGAGTTCACACACTCAGATATATTCGTAGTCATATGCCCGAATCTCTGACCTTCGTCCCGATGCTGAGTCCAATGTGCATAGTCAATTCGATTAGCCCAGTTGCACATAGCAGGATCTTCGGCAAAGAGAATGTCAATCCAGTAGTGAAACTCGACCTCAGTCTTAGCATAAGCAGCATTCACTAATAACTTATGTGCATCCTTGCCCTTGAAACTCAGCGTGAAATTTTCCACCATGTGACGGATGGAAAAAGCCCTATATGCAGTAGGCGGAAGCTAGCCACCATCAGGAGCTTCCAATGCAGCCTTTATCCCATTGTGCCTATTTGATATGATGAGTTTACCTGGCTGAGGTGTCACATGTTGCCGCAGGTGAAATAGAAAGAATGACCACGACTCTACATTCTCACCCTCTACAAGTGCAAATGCAATAGGAATAATGTTGGAGTTGTTGTCCTGTGTAATCGCGACCAACAGGGTACCACCGTATTTGCCATACAAGTGGGTACCATCCACACTGACCAACGACTTGCAATGATAAAAATGGCTCAATACATGGTGGGAATGTCCAAAAAAGTCGATGGAAATAAGTTGTAGACACATCCACCTGCCACCAACCCGCACAGGACTCGTCTTCAATACCGCTACACTACCTGGCATCGTGATCTACACACTCAATACCCATCGTGGCAAGTCATTGTATGACTCTTTCCAATCTCTCTAAATCTAAGTCACAGCTCTCTGTTTAGCCATCGAAACCCTCCTGCAAGTCAATGTGAAACCGAAGTGTGCCTCCGTGGCATTCTACAGTACCTTGATCGAGACCGTAGAATCAGCTCTAATCATGGTAGTATGAAGGCCGATAGGACATGATATGATCAACAGATATCGATGTGGCTAGACAAGTGTGAGGACTATTGTATCGTTTTACCTCCCAAATACATCTACGCTGGTGGAGGCTAACCCAAATGAGCCATGGGCACCCGCTGCTAAACTCCTTGCACTTGCCATAGTACTTGCGATGATCGGATTCCAATACCTTGTACCCAACCCTACGGCGAATGGTATAAGTCTTCACGCTTAACACGACTTCTTCTTTATCCTGAAACTGCTGACCAACTTGAAATTCAAATACAACTCATGTATTATGTGTCTCTCTAGCTCCGAAGCCAACAGGTACTCCGGGATCTCCCTGAGGTGCCATGGCATCAAAGTCTAGAGCTGAGAAGTGGGGGGGATACTGATTAGTACCTGAACTAGATGCTCTCCCACCCACAACTGGAGTTGTCCGTGGTGTGTCATCGTCACTGTCATCAGCTATCGTGGCGGGCTCTACATCATCATCATTATTATAATGCAGTGCATCCTCTACCCCATCGGGTACTCCAACCTCACCGAAGACTAGGACCATTGCAAGAGAATCACGTGTTGCAATTGCAGCCTCCCCCAATAGTCCAGTCTCACCAACCCATGGATTACCACTGCAGTTCAGATTAAATGCAAAAGAAGGAGAAGCAACTAAAACTGCCTCAGGTGCAATCTCCAACACAACTGACGAGGCAATAACAGGCATGAAACTAGAGCAGACTGCATGTCCTGTGGATTGTGAATTCCGATTCGAACCTCTAGAACTAAATACCACATCCACAAGCTTTGCCAACAGCTTTGGAGTCCTCACCTCGAGAAACTGACGACGACAATGGAACAGAACCCCAAATCTTCGTCACTGCTAATAACGAATGAATCGTACTTCATATCATCGCGTAAGATGGAAATCGGGATTCTATAGAACAACTTCTTCATGCGTTTCACGCCATGCAGACCTAGTTTCTAGAGTATAATATTCTTAAACTCAGTAAAATTCGTGGAAGGTTTGAGAAAAACACTTAGTATCAATAAACTTAATTCCTGATTGCATTTTTTTCTTAATGGACCCTCTATAGTGCACAAGAGTTACAAAACTCTCATCAATAGCCATTGTGAATCTCACTGTGGTAAAAACTTCACGTTAAGCTCATATTTATAAACGTTAGTACTCTATAAATCGAATTAAGTGTCTTCGATTTAATCATATGGTGCCATATATATTAAATCGACCCTAATGACTTCGTTTTATCTAAAAGGCTACGTATCATCATAAATCGAATTGAGTGGATTTGATTTACCTAGCAATTGAAAGTTGAATCTCTTTGCTTCAATTTAGTACGTGTTTTCTTAAATCGAATTTAATCAATTTGATTTACATAGAAATGCAACTTGAGACTTTAACATAGCCTTTTTCATATTGGAACATCAGTAAAATTTTGAAGGAGAGTTGGTTTATTAAAGTAAATTGTCCAATTTAATTTTATATTTCTTTTGCTCTGGAAAAAAATTCATGCTAGTGACTTTTGATTGTGATGGTAATGTTCGCGCAGTATTCTTGTGAGTGAAAAAGATAAGGCCCAAAATTCCTGAAAAAGAGTAAAAAGAAAAGAAGAGATTGAGGAGAGGGGTTTATATTCTTGTGAGTGAAACCGTTGCAGCATCTCTCGAATGAAACAAAACAAAAAGACAAGAACCTTAACTAGGAGAATTCTTCAATGGAACATGTTGAATGAATGGTTGAGATTAAAATAACTTTATTATATTTTATAATTAATTATATTTATATTTTGATATTTTAAAATAATTACATGTAAAATATCTTTCTTGTTCTCATAATTTGCTCGCTTTCCACTCTAACTTCTCTCTTTCATCTTCTCTTTTGCATCTCTTCCAATATGGTAAAAAACCAAAACCATTGACCAATATCTTAAATTATTAGACATGTATTGACGCCAGAATGAAGAACAATGAATTTACGGGTTTTGTAGGACAGTGATAACAGAAATAATTTAGTGTTGTATGTACGAACTACTATTCCTTTACTCTCAAAGCTGGCCAAAGAGTAATAAATTTAGGGGAGTTGCTTATCATTGTTAATTGGAGAATGAAACAAGAAGAACAATCACACACTCAAAGCATAAGCCTATGTAGCAAGTGTTTTCTCTCATTTAAAGTTTTTCTATAAAATAATATATAGTAATTGAAAAATGATAAAGTGGAAAATTTAAACAGCAGCATAATGAGTTGAAGGTTGTGTTTAACACACAAAGAGCAGAACATCTTATGCCATGAAAATGGTGATTTTCAATGAAGAGAAAAAGATATTTTAAAAAAATTAAAATAAGAATAGAAGTGTAATTCTATTATTTTGTAAGTTATATTTTTCATCAATGATCATCAAAGTCTGAAATTCTCCTTGTCCATAGAAGACAATGACTGCCTTATTTTTAAAAAATATATATTCTAACATATATTTTATATAAATTATTAATTTAGTAGTTAATTTTTTACGTAAAAAGTAAAAATTGTAAATCATATTAAACTTGTGATTTGTGATGTCCACTCCAGAGTTCAGATTCCAGTTGTTCTTAGAGCATCTTCAATAAAGAAACCGAGTTACTATTTAGTCAGAGAAAAAAAAAATGGGACCTATAGAGGGAACTAAAGTGAATTCCTTCACTTTTTTCAAGAAGAGAGAGAAGAGGAAGTCCCTCTGAATGGGGACTCCCAATAATCAATACACAATTGCCAAGTGGCAACTAAATAAAAAATAAATAATTATATAAAATATTAATTAATTAAATAATTATATTAATTAATTAAATAATTATATTATATAATTAAATAATAATTAATTTAATAATAATTATAATGACTAATTAAATTAAATATTAATATTCTTATTTAATTAATAATTTATATTAATTATTTATATCATAATTAATATTAAATATTATTTATATTTATATTATTATATTAATTTAGCCGTTGCAAAACTAGCTGTTGTAAAAATAGTCGTTAGAAACTAGCCGTTACTATATTACCGTTATTGTTAATAAATTAGTATTTTGTTACTCTATATATACCACTTAGATACACTTCTATTCTCACACTATCTACTACTCTTCTTTATCTTCTTCCAAGTTTACGAAATCAAAGTTCTGCTATTATTATTTTTTGTTCGAAAAAATGGATCCAAACCAACTCAACTCTTTCTTCAATTACTTACAAAACTTTCCTCAAATTCCAAATACCAAACAATCTCAAACCTCAAACTCTCAAGTTCCAAATCAAAACTTCACACTACCAAATTCATTTCAAAATCCAAATCCACAAAATATTTCTAATTTCAATTTTCAAGCTCCTTATAATAATCAGTTTCCTATATTCCAACCGCAAAATCAAAATTCACAAACACCCCATTTTCTATTTTCGTCCATATTTAACCCCTCTATCGGAAATGTTACTCCAACTTCCTTTCCGTTTCCAACTCAATTCAGTGTATCAAGACATAACTCATTTGGTGTTGGTGGCTCTTCTAACCCTTCCTCTCAGACTCCTATACAATCTAGTCCAAATTTGCAATATTCAGATTTTGCCAACCCTCGTGGATTAGATGCTATCGACCTTAATGATGATGATATTGAAGATCGGAGGCAAGATAGTATTCAACACTGGCATTGGAAAGAGGATGAGATGCTGATCAGTGGATGGTTAAATGTTTCAACTGACCCTATAGTTGGTACCGATCAAAAGGGAGAAACATTTTGGAGTTGAATTCATAGCTAATGTGTATAATTTTGCTTCGACATGACAAGGGGGGTAGTTGCATGTAAGAAATGATGGTATAAGATCTCTACGATCAAGCTAGTCGAAACATAAGGAGTGATTCGAACGCTGATGATATAAAAGAGTTGGCTTATAAACTTTATTCCACAAATTATGGTCAAAAGTTCACTTTTGAGAGGCATTGGAACATGCTTCGGTTGGAGCGAAAATGGAGAAGCCAACTACCTAACAGAGTGGCGGCTCAAAGAGAACCAAGTTAGTGCAACTGGAGCATACTCATCCTCATCAAACTCAGAAACACCGTTGGCTGACGAACCTGGTGTGGACTCTCCCGTTTGCCCACAAGGATCAAAGAAGAGCAAGCGAAGAGGTAAGGAAAAAGCACAGATGTCTGAAGATTTTAGCGAAAGAAAATCATCGGTTGTCAAAAAATTATCTCTCATGGAAGATATTAAGAATGTTAGAGAAAAGGAACTAATGGAAAGGGAAAAAGAAAGAGAAGAGGAGAAAGAACATAGAGCAAAGATGATGGCAATCAAAGAGAAGGAGTTACAAATTCAAGCGGCAATGAAAGAACAAGAATTACAAACTCAGAGGTATATTAAAGAAATGGAGATAAAAGCAAAAGAAAGGAAAATGGATATGCAAATACTTAATGCTGACACGTCTACAATGAGTGAGAAACGACGAGCTCTTCATGAGATTGCATGTGAGAAAATAATGGCCAAGTGGTTTACTTAATGGTTTCTTGTATTCGTAGAGTTATGTAGTATGTTCTTATTTATTTATTGCGTATTACTAGTATGTGATGTAGTTTGTTTTATTTATTTCTGATGTAAGTTTTTAAATTAGTCAATATTATTGTGCCGTTATTGTTCATGAAAATGACCGTTGCAAAACTAGCCGTTAAGTAGCCGTTGCAAAACTAGCCGTTAAGTAGCCGTTAAGGAAAACTAGCCGTTGCAAAACTAGCCGTTAGAGAACTAGCCGTTAAGGTACTTATTGCAGACACACTTATAAATATCAACTATCAATGACTCCACAACTCCACTTCAACTCTTGTTTCTCACCTCGACATAGAACTAAAAATTATATTTCTCCATATGGCTAGAAATTTTGATGATATATTTAATGAGGTTTTGTATGGCAAAAGAAGACGGCAAGATAACACACTCATAGATAATTGGATCGATGAGTATTTACTCGAAGATTCAGAAGAAGAAGATATCGATAGATGCCCTATCCCAATTACTCGTAGATGGATCAACAGAGATCGAGAAGCAGAACATGATCGCCTTTTCCAAGATTACTTTGCAGATGAACAGGTGTATAATGCTGACATTTTCCGACAGAGATTTTGAATGAGAAGAGATGTGTTCCTTCGGATAGTATACGCTCTCTCGAACGTCTATCTGTATTTCCAATAGATGGTTGATGCAACTGGAAGAAGAGGCTTGTCGCCACTTCAGAAATGTACCGCTGCGATACGAATGTTAGCATATGGCGTAGCAGCTGATGCTATTGATGATTATGTGTGCATAGGCGAGAGCACTACAATTGAATGTTTGGAAAAATTTGTTGAAGGTGTCATTTCCGTGTTCCAGGATGAATACTTGCGAAAACCCAATCCAAATGACGTACAACGCCTGCTATAAATGGCAGAGGGTCGTGGCTTCCCTGGCATGTTGGGTAGTATTGACTGCATGCATTGGCAATGGAAAAATTATCCAAAGGCGTGGAAAGGTATGTACATGAGTGGTTATCGTGGGGTTGCAACCATAGTACTTGAGGTTGTAGCATCTTCAGACCTTTGGATATGGCATGCGTTCTTTGGAGTTTCTGGTTCAAATAATGATATCAACGTGTTAGATCGTTCTCCAGTGTTTGATGATATTCTAAATGACCGTGCTCCGGAGGTAAATTATACTATTAATGGTAATAATTATACAATGGGATACTATTTAGCAGATGATATTTATCCTGAATGGGCCACATTTGTCAAATCAATCTCAAAGCCACAAGGTGAGAAACGCAAGTTATTTGCACAATACCAAGAAGGGCAAAGAAAATATGTGGAACGAGCATTCGGAGTGTTGCAAGCACGCTTTGTAATTATACGTGGTCCAGCTCGTTTTTGGGAAAAGAAGAAGCTTGCCAACATAATGAGAGCTTGTATTATATTGCATAATATGATTGTTGAGGATGAAAGAGACAGTTATGCAGAAAATTTTACTCAAGGCTTAGAGTATGATGATGTTGAAAATGGCTTATCACAACCTCAGCTGGGAGAGGAAGATTTTGCACCGTACCATCAATTTCTCCAAAGAAATGCCCAACTTCGAAATAGGCAGCAGCATAGACAATTGAAGGAGGACTTGATTGAACACATATGACAATTTCACAATGCTTGTCGTCAACTATAGAGTTTAATTATATTTTTCTTTGTATTAAGTAATTTTACAAATTAGTGTAACCCCGAATTATCTATTGTGTATTATTGTTATATATGAATTTATTTAATATTAATATCTTTTAATAGTGAATTATTTTTAAATTTAAATATTTAAATTACATTATTAAAAAAATTAATTACATTAATTACAAGTATTTTAATTAATTAATTAAGTGGGACCACAACAGGGACTAAAGTTAGTTCCTCATAATGGAGAAGAGAGAGATGCTTTGAGTTCCTATTTACTGTTTATGACGCAAAAGTTGATGTGGAGTTACTTTTTATGACAGGTGGACCATAAACAGAAATTGGGATGAATTTCCTACTGAAAATGGTCTTAGTGTCGCATCCTACTTACGATATTGGGATAAAGCGTATCTTTTTTTTTATCTTTCTTCTTTCCCCACATTTTATAATAAAAAAATTGTAATTTTCTTTTTTGGTAGGCAAAGGGGGCTAAAAGCCCCAAAAAGAAAACAAACAGTTACAAATCAATAACACAACGGGGTAAGGAGGCCCCTTTCATGTCAGCATCTAAGATGGATCTCAAATCCACAAAAGGGGAGTCAATGAAGCAATACCCTGTACCTCTCTCCTTCACACTTTTTTTTGCCAGCCAGTCTGCAGCCTGGTTACCCTCCCTATAGGTATGTCTGATTTCAACACTCCATTGTTTTTTCAACCAAATATTGATACTCCTGATTAAGTTGTTTGGGTGTTGATTCAGTCTCCTTCCTTTCGTAATTGCTTCATATACAGCCCTTGAGTCTACTTCAAGTTCCACTCTTTTGAACCCCAAATCCCAGGCAGTCTTCAATGCATAACATACTCCCCACAATTCAGCTTGAAAGGCAGAACAAGTCCCTAAATTATCCATGAAGCCGGCAACCCATCTCCCCCAATGGTCCCTTGCCAGTCCACCACATCCTGAACCTTTTTCGTTGGACGCCCCATCAGAATTGAATTTTATCCAGCCTTCAACAGGGGGTTTCCACGCTACTTCAATCTCCACTCTTCTTTTCTTTTGACAGAATAGCTCCTCTTTTTTGAAAGCTTCATTTATGGAATTTGTTGTCTGGAAAATAGTTGCTATAGCGTCTATCGGCCGTCTGAAGGGAGGAGAGAAGATTTCACAGTTACGCCACCTCCATAGCCACCACCAGGTAACTGAGAATTTTGTTATCCATGGAGTTTGGTTATTCTTTCCTAGCTCTGTTGTTAAATTCCACCGGAGCCAAGCATCGAAGGGAGCTCTAAAGAAGCTTTGAATTTTACAGGGATTAATTAATTGAGTCCATATACTTGAAGCAGCAGGACAATCTCGCAGGACATGGCTTTGATCTTCCGTCAGACTGTTGCAACGATGACATTCATCTCCTGTACCAAATAGTTTTCTTCTTCTTGCACCTGTCATCAATTTCCTATGCAAGGTTAGCCACATAAAGATTTTTATTTTCTGGGGCCCTTTCCATCCCCATAAAACTTCCCATATGCGGTCCTGTGTATCTGTCTGCTGGCTGATTTTTCTATATGTACTTGCTATGCTGAATTCTCCTATTGGTGTCAAACTCCATAGAATTTTGTCTTCTTCAAGGTTATCCCAAGGGGGATGTATGGCCTGAATTTTATAGATGATGTTATCTGGAAGATATCTTCTGAGTAAGTTAAAATCCCATCCTCCATTTAGGTCAGTAGCTTCTGTGAGAGTGATTTCCATGTTTTCCTCTTCTATTGGTATGATAGCTTTTTGGATTAAACTACCTTCGTTCTTAAGCCAGGGGTCAATCCACAGCCGAATTCTCCTACCATTTCCAATGAAAAACTCAATGTTATCTTTAAAAGAGCCCCAAACTTTTGCTAAACTTCTCCACAGATCAGAGTCTGATTGCTTGCTGAGGATATTTTGTCTCAGGTCTTGTCCTCTCCCATATTTACTGAGCATTACTTGCGCCCATAAGCTTTCTTTTTACATAACTAATTTCCAAATGATCTTTTGTAAAAAAGCCTCATTCATTTTACTTAGCTTCCGAAAACCGAGACCACCCTCTTTAATTGGCTTGCATATCGTCTCCCAGCTTATAGCGTGAACCTTCCTGCTCTCTCTACCATCCCCCCAGATAAAACTTTGCTGTATCCTTTCAACCTCTTTGCAAATACCTTTCGGGACTTGGGTATGCATCATATCATAATTGAGAATGGGACTGATGACTGCCTTGGCCAGAGTTATCCTCCCTGCCATCGATAAACAATTCATCTTCCATCCTCCTAGCTTGTTCTTTACTCTATCAAGAGTAGTTTTAAAGTTGTCCTTCTTCTTCCTGTTATCACTAATCATAGCTCCTAAGTATTTGCCAAGATTGGACTGTTCTTGGAATCCACTGATATTGCTGATCTGGTTCCTAAGCCTCTCTTCAACATTCTTAGAAAAAACAATTGCGGTTTTTTCTGCATTAATTTTTAAGCCAGAAACTTGTCCAAATCTGTTAAGAGTCCTCAAGATGCCTTCAATTTGGTCAACAGAAGCTTGTGAAAAAAGGATTAAATCATCCGCAAATAGAAGGTGGGAGATAAATGGTCCTTCTCTCCCTGCCCTCATAGGTTTCCAATCGCATTTATCTACCAGGTCCTCTATAAAGTGTGATAGTTTATCCATAGCTATTACAAAAAAGTATGGCGAGAGGGGGTCGCCTTGCCTGAGTCGCCGAGTAGGAGTGATTATATCAGTTTTTCCTCCATTCCACAGAATTTTATAAGTCACCGAATTGATACACTCTTTTATAAGTCGTCTGGCCACACCTCCAATTCCAAATTCAGCTATGCATTCATCCACAAAGCTCCATCTCAAGCAATCATAAGCTTTAGCAAAATCGATTTTTATCGCCATGAACTTTTTCTTACCCTTCATACGCTTCATATCATGAATCATTTCCTTTGCAATAATGACATTATCATGAATGACTCTTCCTGGGACAAAACTGGATTGATTAGGGGAAATACGGTCATGTAAGGTAGGCTTAATTCTCTCCACCAACAATTTAGAGATGCATTTATATACCACATTACAAAGAGCAATGGGTCGAAATTGTGATATAAATTCAGGTTGGTCAATTTTGGGTATGAGGGTAATGAGGGTTTGGTTTATTTCTCTTATCTCTTCTGGATTTTCCCAAATTCTTTTAATAAAACTACAGACAGAGTCTTTCACCATACTCCAATTCTCCTTATAGAAGTAGGCTGGGAATCCATCCTCTCCCGGAGCTTTTAGGGACCCAATGTGAAAAATAGCCTTCTGGATTTCTTCATTATTTGGCTGCTTCAGTAAGGCCGCTTTATGTTCATCTTTCATGACTGGGTAAGAGATAGACAGATCAAGACTTAGGTAGTCTGTGGACTCTTCCTTATAAAGACTAGAGTAAAAGCTCACTGCCATGTCTTTGAGTTCTTGTTGTTCCTCACACCAAGATCTATCCCCTCTTCTAAGTTTTAAGATCCTGTTCTTCTGTCTCCTTATAGCTGTTTTTGTGTGATAAAACTTCGTATTGCGGTCTCCATCAACAATCCATTGCTGCCGAGATTTCTGCAACCAAAGTAATTCCTCCTGGTTTAAAATTTGATCGAGTTCTCTTGACAAATCTCTTTCCAGCTTTTCTAAGTGAGGATTTCTTCCATAGGTTGGGGCTTTTTGAATACCCGCCAATCTATTCAAAATGGTTCTTTTCTTCCTAAAAACATTCCCAAAGTCTTCTAAATTCCAACTCTTTAAAGCTTCAGTGAGGGATTCCAGGGCTCTCGGGAGGGGGGTGTCATTTGTCCAAGTCTTCTCAATGAACTCGTTAAAAGATGGGTGTGTTTTCCACATGACCTCAAAACGAAAAGGTCTTTCTCCCAACAGTCTCATACCCGGGGTAAGATTAACAAGGAGAGGGTGATGATCTGAATTGACTCTCGGAAGGATGTCCACCCTAGCATTCATGTATCTTCTTCGCCATTCAGCATTAGCTAGACCCCTGTCCAAGCGCTTGAAGACTCTCTCCATGCCGTCTCTTTGACCAGCTTTCCAAGTATACTTTGATCCGACAAATCCCAGGTCTAAGAGGTTACAACTTTGTATCCAATTTTTAAATCTTCGGCACACATGTTGGTCGGCTCTCGCCCCACCTTTCTTCTCTCCTTCCTCTGCAATCTCATTAAAGTCTCCTATGACCATCCAAGCATCCGTAGTAGCATCAGCCAATCTTTTTAAGTTTTCCCATAAGTTTTTTCTAATTCCTTCTTGGGGACTTGCATAGATTGCTGTAAGTTTCCAAGGAGAGTGGCTTGGGTCCTTTACCTCCATGGCAACATATTGGTGGTGTGTCTCCAATATATTAATGGTCAGCGCTGGATTGTCCCATAACACCCAGATTCCACCTACATAACCATCCGCTTCTTCCAAAAAGGAAAAGTTAAAACCGAGAGCTTTTATCACTTCTGTAGCTTTATTTCCACTACATTTTGGCTCATAGATTAGAGTAATATCAGGTCTGTGTTGAGACTTTATTTCTTTGAGTGTGCGAATTGTAGCCTTATTCGCAACACCTCTAATGTTCCAAGCAACAATAATCATGGTAAAAGTAAGCTAAAGGAGGAACTCCTACTAAGGACAGTTGGAAAAACTTTAACCACAAAGGGGAAACAAAAGTGGTCCTGGACCATTAATTGCACTGCATATCTTCCACCTGAAGTGGATTAACTCCTTGCTGAATTGTCTTATTAGCTTCTTCATTCTCATATACTAACATAGCTTCCACCAATTCACTAGTTTGTAGTGAGTTAAAAGGTGGATCAGGTGGTTTACTCTGGGCTGGATCCTCCAAAGCTGTCTGAGGGATAGCTAAGGAGAGTACTTGGCTTGGTTGAATGGATACAATCCAATTTTCTTGAAAATTGGGAGGATGATCAGGGTTGTTCAAAATAAAGTCATTGGGCTGGACAGAGGAAGAGTTTGGTGTGTTGCAGGTTTGGGTCATGGCATGGGGGTTTTTGTCTAATTGGTGTTCTGGTTGGGAAACAGGGTTATTACTATTAATCTGTTGGTGTTGGACAGTGTTTTTTCCTGGAGTATTAGCTATTTGGGCTTGTTTGTGGGCATGTGTGTTTGGGCTTTTTGGTCTGGTTGTGGACATATGGGTAGGGTTAACTGGCTTAGGAAGGTCTAGATTATTCTTCTTATGAGAGGGAGTTGAGGACATACCTTTGTCTTTTTCTGATTGTGGTTCATTACTGATTCCTGCCGTCGCTTTAGGATTGCTTTCTTCATTCCTTTCAGGTTCTTCCTCTGCTAGTACAGCAAAACGTGACTGTCGCCCCTCACTCTCTATCTTTCTTTCCTTCTCCTTTTCTTTTCCACTTCCTCCACTACTTGTACCTTCTCCTGGTTTTGTGGTCTTTTTGCCACGCGTAGACCTCTGTACTATCATCCAGGGGCCAAAGGCATCAGCAGGTTCCTCTATCACTTTTTTGCCCTTGTCAATATTCTTATTTCCATTTCTATCCTCTTCTTCAACCTCTGTATTTGTCGCTTGACCTTCCTTCTGGATTTGTTGCTCTGGTGAGGGATCTTGTTTTCCTTCCTTGCAGTTGGCTTTGTCATGTCCCACTCTTCCACACCTAAAGCATACCAAATGAATGCCCTCATATTCCACTACATGAGTTTGTCCGTCAATCTGGTATTGAGAGACTAGAGGCTGTTGTAGGTCAACCTCCACATATAACCGTGCAAATTTTTCCCTTGTGATTTCTGCTGTATTTGTGTCCACCTTGATGGTTCTTCCCACAATGTTTCCTATTTTTTCCAAAATAGGTCTACAGTAGTACTCTATGGCCAAACCTGGAAGTCTAATCCAAGCTGCTATATTATCTATGGAAGTATTCATTGGATTAAAATCTGGTTTCCACAACCTTACTGAGAGGTAGTGATCCAGAATTTTCCATGGCCCCTCCATTAAAGCAAAATCCAGATCTTCAGAATTATAGAACTTGACAAGGAAAAACTCATTTCTGAGGTCAATGACGTCAATGCTTCCCCTCTTCCCCCACATCACCTCTAATCTCCTCTTCATAGCCAACAATGAAATTTTTCTCCCCAACAATTTAACAATGAGTGTGTCCCACCATTCCTTCTTGAGTTCTCTTTTCACTTCTTCCCCTATCACTAGATTGTAGAGGCCGTTTGGCATTTTTTTGACAATAATATCTGATTCATCCTCATCACTATCCTCTGGTTCTTCAACAGTTTCATCAGTAGCCATTTTCTCTATATTTTGATCACCCACCTCATTGGCAGCGTTCTTCCCCATTCTAACAATTTCTGCAAAAGAGTGGGGGACTCCTCCGACCCTGCTTTCTTATTCCTTGTTGCTATTTTCTTCTACTTGGGCCTCTTGTTTTCCATGTTTCTGATGCTCGACCTCTGTTTCCATCATCCATTCCTCCACTCTAGGTGTCAGAGCCATCTCTCCAGAGTATTCCTCCGCTTCTCTCGTCTTCCTCACCTTTTTTAAGTTTCTCAAAGATGATTCTCCTTCCCTTCTCCTTTCTCTAGGATCATGGGATCTGGACGTCCCCCTCTCACATAAGCTCCTCTCATAGAGGACAAAAATCACTCGCACCAGTTGAAGAAAAATCCAGCCAAATTTATTTTCACTAGTCTAAAGCACATATGACTCAGTGAGTAGCCATTATCCAACACTTCAAATTTCTTGGCTCTTTATAAAAAAAAAAATTGTAATGATACAATAAAATAAGCGCAAGTGATTTTAGGGCTTCGTTTGTTTTTCTAAAATTGGAATGGATAAATAAAAAAAAATACATTAAATAATTTTATCGATATACCTAATATTAAATATGTATTCTCAAAAAATATTTTAGAAATTGAATTTTAATGCAATTTTTTACGAATATGATTAGAAAAATAAGATATTTTTATTATTAAAATTTGATGATTTTTGCTAAGTATATATTTTTTGTAATTTTTTTATCAACAACCAATAATACTTTTAAAAATTAAAAAATATAAAAATTAAATTTTTTATTTTTTAAATAATTATCTAAATATTCCTATAAAATTTAAATTTTGATTCAAATGCGTAATACATAAGCCATTTGTCACTCACAAAAGAAATAATACTTTTCTTAGACATTTTTATCGCATTTTAAAATTATTTAAGAATATATTTTTGTTAATAACAAGATTCAAATACATTTTTATCAACAAAATTATTCACATATATTTTTAGTAGTTAAACTAATTAGAATTGAAACTGAGAGATTAAAACTAAATATTATGTCTATTTATCAGAAATCAAAACTAAAATTTAAGTTTTAAACCAAATTTTAATTCTTTCCACATTTCAAGAAAGTGAGTAACAAACAAAAGAATGATATTTATAATAGAAACTAAAAATTTAATGACATTTCTTTTTAAAGATACTCTCATTACCTTTTCAAATTCCAAATCTACTTGTCTCTATATTTATCTTAAACTAAATATGATACTACAACATAACTCAGTTCAATACATTTTACACTAAACATAATTCAGAGACTTAATTTAATTTCTATCAAATAGTCTCTGTTTTTCAATCTTAATCTCCCTTTCAAACATAACCTAATTGTTGTAGAACCAGACCGGATTTTCATTTTCAATGATCAAACTATGAGATAGCCAGATGGGTAAGATTTTTAAAACCTTGAGCCAAAGGAGCACGGAAGGTATGCACTAGTACCGTGTAAAAATACATAAGAAAATATCAGTAAATTCATCCATCACAAGTAAATCATACATTTAGATACAAAACACAAGCTGGAAATGAGCGAGTTTCTTCTTCAACTCGAAACAACTCAGGCTTCTACACGAGCCCTTACTTCATGTATTTTTGCAGGAATTTCCTGTGGAAATCATTCCTTATGGTATCATTGATGAATCGCTTGGCCACCTTGGTTTCACCACGGGCTTGGTTCTTAAACACCACATCATCGTCCCACCTAAAACAACCAAATGCACGCGCAAAACAGTTAACGAAAATAAAAATCATAAAGAAACCTAGCCAATAACTGCCGTTTTGGTTTTCAAGGAATATAAATCTGTAGATTCAAACCTTCTTTTCACGCTGAATGACGTAGGATTATTTAGCAAAGGGTTTCCTCGCAGAAGCTCTGCCTCCTTTACTTTAAGCTCTTCCTCTTGTTCTTGCCGTTCCTGCACAAGGACAACATACAATTAAAAGTAACATACTAAGAATCATGACAACTCTATTCAGACCCAGCAACTATCATCTGTAATACACAAGCAGAATGGCTCGAGCACCATCCCTCCCACAACAAAGTAAATAGACAATAGTACTAGTATGGGAGAAAATGGAAAGAAGAGTTTGAGATCCCCATCTAGAGAGTTTCAGAGGCATGACTTGACAGGTTAAGTACAACAAAAAGAGGAGATAATAACTTTACCTTGCGTAGCTTTTCTTCTGCCCTTTCCTTCTTTATTTGTTCGAGCTCGGCCATCAAAGCTTCAGTGTCATCCTCGTCGTCATCGTCATCGTCATCATCACTGACATAAGTTAAATGACACTTAAATTAAACTATAATTCAACTTGTTTGATTCCACAAGTTGAAGTAAGAAGTTTGGCATCAAATACCAGAAAAGGAAATTTAAAGAGAAAACGACAATAGATCCCTGACCTTTTAACTTGAACATAAATCCTGACTAATTGAAAATACAAAAACATCCTTCACCTTCTAAAACGCGAGACATCTAAGTCCCTCTGTGGGACGGAAGCATTTAGATGTCTCGCGTTTTGAAGAATGAGGGACGCTTTTTGAATTTTCAATTAGTCAAGGATTTATTTGTCTTCGAGTTAAACAATCAAAGACCTATTTGTCTTTTTCTCTAATTTAAAATGCAGCAGCCAACAATACAACAGAGGACAAGGAATTATGAGATTGAAAATATCAGCTGCTAAACAAAAATATGGAAAACAAAAATAAAAAGCACAATGTGTTAAAATGACAACATAGAATTATTCACTTGGTTTGAGCTTATTTGGATTTGTTTCGAAATAAATGTGACAAAAGGAAAACATTTAATTGCTAATCCAGTAACTTCCAATGGTGAAAAGCAATGCTAACACTTACATCCGCTAATAGTTAAGTGTCTATAAGTTATAGGATGTCATTTATATTATAGCATGAGTATATATATAAGCACCATTGCACCAATAATATATTTTGATCCATTTGTAATCACATAAGCATTATGTGAAGTCTTATACTTTGAATGTGTAAATAAAGTATCAATCAATTATTGCTTTGCAAACCATAAAATCAAACGATAAACATGCATAAATAATGAGCTAGAATTATTCCCACAAGGCTATATGCAGAAAGATATTTTGTCATGTTACTACTTTCTAATACTAGCATGCTTGCAGATTTGAAGCAGTAAAGATGATTTTAATTAAATCAGTGGCACATAAAGGATGCATGCTGCAAACTCATGCAAACACTCAATAGCTAAAATTTAACTGTATTTCAAATAGCAAACCTCTCATTGTCACTTTTGACTTCAACATCAGAATCATCTGCATCAATACTACGTGCAACAATGCGATCTTCAATGTCTCTCCTTGCACCTGTTACAATAAAGACCCACCAAATGAGAATACTGAACGTAGAATGCTGTTCTGCTTTCTCTCTTTCTATTTTTCAGTGAAAGCCCATGCTCAAAATATTTAATTTTTAACATTCGGTAAAGAGAATACCTTCCAACAAAAGATGGCTACCCTTTCCTCGATCTCCGTCATCTGCCAAAACATAGAAAATAGAATATTAGAATATAATAGCTTAGAACAAATGAACAGCTAGAAATTGACATATCCCCAACCCACAAATAATAATAATAATAATAATAATAATAATAATAATAATAATAATAGAAGCTTATCCGAGATGAGTTATTGCAGCAAAAAGTTTTTAAAGAGAATCACTATTGAAATTTTACCGTTATAAGATTTATTTTTCGATGAGAAATGCCTCCGCTCACGCTCTTCTAGCTCATCACGTAGGTTCCTTCTCTTCAATTCCTCCTCTGTGTCCTGGCCTTCTTTCCTGGCAAATTTAAAACGCATTCATTAGGGAGGAAAAGATACACCAGTTAAATGAGGGACTAACATTTTAACATGCATCATTGACATGGAGAATTTTTTCATCAGTAAATGATCAAAGGTGCAACATAACCAAAGGAGAGGAGCAATACATGAGAAAGACAGCGAACATAAAGATAATATCAAAAGTTTACACAAGAGAACATGAGAAGACGATGAAAACAGCCATGACACCCACACCTAACTGTAACCACACTGATTGAGAAGTTTTAGCAAATAAAGTTAGTAACCCTATCGCTTCAGTCACTTCACCAACATCTAATATTCTAATATATGAATTCAAAAGAGCTTTTCATTACATTAACCCAGAAAATAAATTGACCGTGATTACTTTCCAAACTTTCCATTATTCAATCTAGGGCACAGTGAAAACTTTTTTGCCCAGACAAAATTGTCCCAAATTCCATATTGCACCCTAGATGATATTACAACTGCTTCAAGGTACAAAATATATTGCAAATCATAACATCGTGCAAATATAAGCAAAGCATATACTTCTCTGTTAACCTACCCAGTTCATTCCTTATTACCTACCTATTTGGCTAATTGGCCTTTTTCTTATTATGGGTGTCCTGCATCTTCTGTTGGGAAAAACAGATACATATTTTGCTTGAATGAGTGTGATTATTCCTATGGTTGGGTGTGGCTGGTATTTTAGGTCATTCCAAATATATCTGCAGTTTATCTGACAAAAGTATTAATCTGGATATCGTTTGTGTGTTTCATCCCTAATTTGAACTAAAACTATAATGGGACCTAAAATTTTGCACCTCCAGTCTTGTTTCATATAAGAAATGAGAAATTATCATTTTTGTAAGTCCAAAAATTGCTATTAAATGTTTACTTTTGCTGCTCTAGCATGAAGCTTCCTTTTCTCCATACATGGGTGAATATCTTGCAGCATTTTATAATAAAACCTACATACTAGAGATCATTGTTTTTCTTAACCATGGAGAAGTTCTCAGAAAATCTAAGAAAAAGAGAAGTCAGGGTAATAGGTAACACTTTCCCACCATCAAAGCAACAAATTTCAATAGGAACTGATATTTAAAATTTGGAATTCGCAATTGCATTTGATTGCCGGAATAAAAAACCCAACAAAGCAAAATAGATAAGTAAATAACCAATTAGGAGGATCCATAATTTCTCATAACAAATAATACCACTTGCGACAAATCTAAAACTACAAAAGAGTTTCAACTTTCAACCTAAACTATGAAGTCATTAACTTTAAAAAGCAGATTCATACTAACACAACAGCTTGCGACTTCTCAATTAAAATCTTCACAGAAAACCTAATTCATGTTCAATCCCAAATTTCGAGTACGCGTAACGAAACCCTAGACCCTCTTTTCAATCCACACGATTACTCAACATATCACACAAAATTCAGAATTGAATACAAGAGAAATTAATTTCCGGGGCGGGGGGAGGAATCGTACCTGGGCTTGAGGGTGGTGTGGGAAGCGATGTCCCTGGAAGAGTATTTCTGTGAGGGACCGAAAATTCGGGTACCTCCTTGTTCGTTGCCACCCTTCGCCGGAGCCCATGTAGGTCGCGCTGCCGTCGTCATTTGTGGTTCTTTCTTGGATCAACGAGCTTCCTGAGACGGAGTTTTAAGGTCGTCGCTGCTTCTGATGCACGGATTTGGTTTTGTACAGTAACCGCCAGAAGATGATGCGGATGACGGAAGAGGAAGAGTAAAAAGGACAAACGAGAGGAAGGAAGAGGAATAAATACTTAAATAGTGCTATGGGATGAGAATGAGAAAGTTTTATGGGCTCTTCAGATGTATTGGTCATTTTATATTCGGCTTGGGATGAGACGGAATTTGGTCCTACCGATCTTGATCTGATTGGGCTTCACGCATTGAGATGGTTTACGACCAGTAAAATCAAACTTCATTACTTCACCAAAAACAAAAAGAAAACACTTGCAACACAACCAATACAAAAAGAAAAAAAAAAAACCCTCCCACGCTAAAAATATATGGCAATTGCCGGGAGACCAAAAAAAAAGCTGCGACTAGGATCCCTCATAAAAATAGTTAAGTCGAACAAGTAAAATCACAACTCGTAGAGAAGTGAGTCAGTTCAACTCATATAACTCACAAGTAAAGATTTTGAGTCGAGCGAGCACAATTTGTCTTTTTCTGACTCGTTTTTCTTTTTTTGTTCTTTTTTAGTATGTAAAGTTTCTTTTAAATTACAAAATCTCTTTTACTTGTATGGATAAAAAATAAAAAATTACAAAATTATGATGTAATTTTGTTTTACAAAATAAATAAAAAAAATAAAAAAAGAGTTAAATGGACCGACTTATCTAACTCATTCACTCAGACGAGTCGAGTTTAAAATTTTCTTAACTCGTTTAAAATACGGGACAATTCGTTTTTCTAATTCTTGCTCATCACAGGTAATGAATCGGCGAAAACTTGTCCACTCGTTTGTTTATTTGACATCTTTAATTGTTTTAAAATTCTTTTAAAATTAGAGTGAATTATCTTTTCTCTTGCATATTATATAAAAAATCTATTTGGTACGTCTTTAATACACAAAATAATCATACATTTAATTAATTTACACGGTTTAAATTTGATAAAAAGAATTTTTTAAAACCTGACCTAAATTAAATATATTCTAAAATGTGATTCACATGTTTTATAGTTTTAGAAAAATATAAATGATGCAATAATTATCTAGAATTTAATTTAAACATGATATTCTATATTTAAATAAAATATATAAAATAAATTATTTTATATTTTTATGTATTAAATATGCATACAATTAGATTTATTATGTGATAGTATATAAAAAAGGATAATTTAAAAAACTACTAGAGCAATTCCCATAAAAATATAATTAAACTCTCAAATTCACACGCCCAAAATTATTTCTTGAGCATTTTAATTAGGCATATTAGTCGCAATAATTAAAAATTAGTCTCATATTTTTAAACGGGTAAATATTTAACTTCATCTTTGAAATATCACCTTTTGACTTAAGTTGATGTCAAAGGACTTGAATAAATAAGTTAAAATTGAAAAATAAAAAAGAAAGGATAAATTCTGATCTTAAAAGGAAGTGTATAAGATAACATTTATAAATATTTAGAAGAAGCTATTAATGCTCCTTTTTAAAAAAGTAAAGAGTAAAGTGATAAATAAGTTCTGAAAGGATTTACATTTCGGACAAATTAGTTTCTAAAAACAAAAATAACAAATAGATGCTCAAAGATGACACATAGTGAACAAGTTAAATTCTTCCGTTGATTGATAATGTCAAATTAACAATGATGCTAATATGTAACGTTAAATATAGTAACTAAGTTCAAGATTGAAATTACACCACATCTTGAGGATAATTTAGTCCTTCTCTTGACTCAATTAAAAGCTTATCTCACGTTGAAAATGAACAGCACTAAAAACTCAACAAGCACGAAATAACAAATGGAAGGAAACGATGGAAGTGACTTGAGTAGTAGGGGAGATGCATATCATATCGAAGAGGTTCTAGCCACAAGTATGCTCCCAACTGTAACTCCCAATTGTATGCAATAATATATAAGTTCCAAACAATGGAAAATTTTAACCGGTTGTTCTTGGGATGTCCAAACTTTAGGATAATTGTTGCTTTCATTTGACAAACATTATCATCTACACTACTCTTCTTCTTAGCATCCTTTTTTATAGCACCTTTGTTGCCAATACCCAAATCCTCAAATCTCACATTTGATTCCTTCATTTTTGATCTAGTGACCGTTCATTTTGGATACACCTTTCTCACTTTTGCTGTATGATCATTTACATCAATATCATCATTTTCTAATCTAAGTGGTAGGGGCTTGTATGGCTCATCTTCTTCTTTCATACCTATCATCATCAATAACATCTTCTGATACAAGAGGGTTACTAGATTCATCACATGCAATAACATCTTCACCATCAAGTATAATGTGTTCATAGAAAATGTAAAACTCATTATCATCCTTATTTGTCATCTTATCCTCCCTTGACTCATTAATCTCAGCATGTCCTTCTATTGGATGCAATCAAAATTTAAAATTAATTGCATTGGGTCAAACCACAAAATTGACTTGTAATCATGGTATCTCAAACTCTTGAACAATGCTTTAAAATTAAAGAAGTTTAAATGGTCTAAATCAAAGAACTTCACAACATTGCCTTTCTTAACAAACTCACCCTATGGTGAAATATAGGAACAAGAAAGAACAAAGAAAAAATTAGAGTTTATATTAACTCACTTCCAAAACAAGTAACTAAAAACATTAAAAAAATTCATACACCTAAAAAGTGAAGACATATACAATAATTTAATAGTTTATACAGAGTTTTCAACCATAAAAAAATCATCACTTGCTTACACACTTTTAAACAAGCACAAAAAAATTTTAAAACTATTGGAACCATACAAAAAAAAAAAACAACAACCTTCTTAAATGAGAACCATTAAAAACTTTCTTCCTCCTTTGGTCTACAGAGACCAAAATCTTCACGAAAGTCACAAATTTTTTAAGAAAGATTTGATGGTTTATTTGGATTTCTGTGTAAATAAAGAGACATAGGGAGGATAAGAGAATTTTTTTAATTTAAAGAGGGAAGGATCGCCGCAAACGACGACATTTCCATTTCCACCTATCAGCAATAATGGACACGTCACTGTTCATAACAGTGCACGTGGCCAACTCCATTTCGTTTTACAATTAACAAAAGAACTGAATGTGTAAATACTTTATATATTTGTTACTTTTTTTCTTCAAGAGTTAATATGTTCAATATATAAATTTATTTAGGATTATTTGCCACTTTACTCGAAAGAAAAAAAGTTCAAAGTGATAAAAGAGTGCTACAGAACTCTTTGGTCGTGAAAATAACTATTTTATTAGGTGAACTCGATGCTTCTCTTGTGTGGAAGATCACAATTTTTTCAGGAGATGTGATTTTAGAAATACAATAATTGTGTGCTCTTACACTATAAAAAGTTTCTTTAGTTTTTTATTATGTAACCTTATTAAAAGAATGTATTTTACGGTCTTTTTTTTTTTCATGTAATTTTATACAAAATAAACTTTCACCTCTATAATCTATAATATATATAAAGCTATTACCAGAGTTTGACCATGACTTTGGCATCTAGCTTATTTAGACTACAACCCGTTTTGAGAGCAGGTCCACCCTGGTGTTCCTTTCTTGAGGGAGGTGCTAGACTACGACCTCTCCGATTTTGGCACACAATTCTCGAACTTTTTTCAAGTAGTTTTGAAGTAGTGGATCCCAGACTTGGTAGGTGTCGTTGATTTGTGAAGTGACCACCTGGAAATCACTTTTAACAAGCAAACTCTTAGCTCCGAGCATCTCTGCTAATGAAAGTCCAGCTAAGATGGCCTCGTATTCGGCTTGATTATTTGACACCAGGAACTCATACTTAATGGATTGCTCGTACAAGAGCCTTTTCAAGTTTTCCAGAATCACCCCCTACCTGAAACATTATTGGAGGCTCCGTCCACATGGAGCTCCCACTGCGGGGTCGATGGCTCAGTATCAGGACTGTCTCTTTCGACCAAGAAGTCTGCCATGGCCTGGGCTTTGATAGCATGCCTCGGCTGGTAGTCAACGTCGAACTATGATAGCTCTATCGACCATGCCATCATCCTCCCCGCCAAGTCGGATTTCTGTAGCACCTATTTGATGGGTTGGTTGGTTCGAACTATGATCAGGTGGCTTTGGAAGTATTGCCTGAGCCGCTAGGATGAGATAAGCAAGGCAAATGCCAGATTTTCCAACCTCGAGTATCGACTTTCTGCATTCTGAAATACCTTGCTAATGAAATACACTGGAAGTTGCCGACTCCCTGCTTCTCGAATGAGTGTCACGCCCATTGTTTCATCCAATATCGCAAGGTAAAGATATAACAGCTCACCACGTTGCGGTTTTGCCAACACCGGTGGTTTCGACAAAAGTTTCTTGAAGTGTCGAAAAGCTACTTCACATTCCTCCGTCCATCGGAAAGGGATTCCTTTTTTCATTAGGTTGAAGAAGGGGAGGGCCCTTTGCACCGAGGCCCCGAGAAAACACGAAAGGGCTACAAATCATCCTGATAGTCTTTGGACGTCCTTAACAGATCCTGGTGGAACTTACCAGCTCCATTGCAAAGGCACATTTCACCCGGTTCAGGCGCATCTTATGTTCACAGAGGGATCCAAAAATCTGGCGAAGATCACCCAACAGGGACTTCAACTTGGCAGTCTTGATGAGCATATCGTCAACATACAATTCTATTATCTTGCCAATTTGACTCTGAAAAATCTTGGTCATCAGCCGTTGGTACGTGGCCCCAGCATTTTTCAGGCCAAAGGGCATGACCGTATAGTAGTAGATGCCATCGGGTGTGATGAATGATGTTTTTTCCATGAAGCTCATATACTTGTACCCGGATGGCGAGTTGACTAGGTTGTTGATGTTGGGTAGTGAGAAGGAATCCTTGAGACAGTTGATAAAACACTATTTTATGGTTTATCTTGTACTTAATTGAGTGGATTTTATCAATCTTTTATACACTTATTCATACTAAATGCATGGGTTTACATTCTCCTTCCTGATTTTGTGCTATGATTGAAAACATGCTTCTTTGGCCTTATATTTGCTAATATTAATCCTCTCTTATTACCATTAGATGCCGTGATATGTGTGTTAAGTGATTTCAGGGATTACAAGGCATGAATGGCTCAGTGGATGGAAAGGAAGCATGCAAAAGTGGAAGGAATACAAGAAGTTGAAGAAATTGCAAAGCTGTCAGCCTGACCCTCTCGCACTAAAACGACCATAACTTGAGCTACAGAGGTCCAAATGATGCAGTTTCAGTTGCGTTGGAAAGCTAACATCCGGGGCTTCGCAACGATATATAATTTTCCATAGCTACTCCGAAGTTAGGTGACGCAGACGTGTGAATAACGTGCCTGCGTCGCATCTGCGAATCTCAACCCACGCAAACGCGTGGACGACGCTTCCGCGTCACTTTCCCGCAACCTGTACGTACCAGATTTCAAAATTAGCAATTTCTGGGTTGTTTTTGCCCTAGTTTTCGGCCCAGAAAGCATAGATTAGAGGCTATAGAGTGGGGAAATGCATCCATTCATAATCATTCATTCATAATTTTCACTTTTCATAGTTTAGATGTAGTTTTTAGAGAGAGAGGCTCTCTCCTCTCTCTTAGGATTTAGGATTAGGATTTCTATTAGGATTAGGATTTATCTCATCTTTATATCAGGTTCAATATTCCTTTTACTTTGTATTTCTCTTTTACTTTCAGATACTTTGATGATTGTATTACTTATGTTGCCTATTTGGCTTATGCACCATTCATGCTAGGATTTTCTTAAATAATATAATTTGAGGTATTTTCAGATTTATGATTTTTATCTAGCTTTTTATATTCTTGGCTTTAATTGATTAATTGGTAACTCTTGAGTTGTCAAACTCATTGTTGACTGAAAATTGGAATTCTTCAAGAATTAACTCGAGTTCCAATAACTCTAGCCTTTTCCAAGAAAAGACTAGGACCTAAGGAACCAAACTTATTCCATCCACTTGACTTACCTTCATAGTTAGAGGTTAACTTAGTTGGAGAAAAATTCAATTCTCATCACAATTGATAAGGATAACTGGGATAGGGCTTCCAGTTTTCATACCTTGCTAAGAGTTTTATTAGTTATTAATTTATTAATTCTTGCAATCTATTTCTCTTGCTTAAAACCTTTTTCAAACCCAAATACTGTTTTTCCATAACCAAAAATAAATCATACTTCCCTGCAATTCCTTGAGAAGACGACCCGAGGTTTGAATACTTCGGTTTATAAATTTATTGGGTTTTGTTACTTGTGACAACCAAAACGTTTGTACGAAGGGATTTTTTGTTGGTTTAGAATCTATACTCACAACGCGACTATATTTTTACAAAATTCTTTACTAGCAAAAATTCCAACGTCAAAATGGCGCCGTTGCCGGAGAATTACAAACGTGTGCCTTATTATTGGTTATTGTAAATATTTTTCAAAAAAAAAATTTCAGATTTTTATTTTAAAATTTTTATCTTATCTTATCTTATTTCAAAATCAAATTTCAAATTTCAAATCTTTTTCAAAAAAAAATCATATCTTTTTCAAAATCTTATCTTCTTCAAAATATTTTCTTTTTGTTAATTTTTGTTTTTATTTTTCTCTCACTACTATGAACTCTCACCCCTTTGGCTATGAGTCTAGTTACAATTATATTGCAGGAAGAGGAGATTACAACAGGAATGTGCATCAAGGTCAAAGCAACCAAAGATGGATGGAGCCAAGAGGATCTGATCAACCATTTAGGCAACAACACCTTCCAAGATATCATGGACAAAGACCATTCTATAATGCATACCAAGATGATAGATATGGTGGACCCCCTTGTAGCTACCAACGAGACCCACCATATACCCATGAACCCCCTCCTCCTCAATATTATTTTGAACTACTATACTCACAAGCCCCTTTCCACCATTCACCTCCATATGATCCTAACCCGTATCCACCATACCAACCAACTTATGAGCCAAATGAATCATACACAGAACCACCACCTCAATATACACCATTTCCTTATCATTTTCAAGATGAACCACCTTCCTACCATGAACCCTTTCTCCCAACAAATGAACCCTCTTATCCACCCCAAACCTCCATGGAGAAAGCATTTGCCGATCTAAACTCTACTATACAAGCTCTTGCCGCCCAAATTGGACCACCAAATACCTTCAACAATCAACCCTCAAGCTCTAGTGCATTTCCTTTTCAACCATAGAATGATCTCTCCATCCCATCACCACCATCCATGGAAGAGCACCCACATCCATCAATCCAAGAACAACATGATCCCAATGATGCTATTGACATGGAACAAGAGAGAAGGGATCATCTTCGTGAATCCATACTTCATACGGAGCTAGAGGAGGCCTTAAAGGTGAAGGTAGTTAAGACCCTTGAAGTCGAAGGAGTGGTTGAAGAATCAGTGAAGGAAGACATCAAGAAGGAGTCTGATTTTGTCTTAGAGCAAGAGGAGGCCCAAAATGTGGAGATAGGAGAGACCCTCGAAGATAAAAGAATAGTTGAAGGGAGTTATCATAGAAAAAAAGCCATCAAGGAGGAATACGATTTCATACTTAAACACCTGGATCAAGCGATAAGTCGATTACCTTCCCGACGTTCGGACACTCAAGGAACCCCCATGGCTTCATGTGGACAATCTAATGAAGAACGTAGCATGAAGGGGACATTAAAAACTCCAGTGAATAGTAAGGAGCATGAATTTGTACTGGAACAAGTGGAGGAAGCCAGAATTATTGAAGAAGAGGAAGTGGTTGAAGACTTAGGAGATGCTGAACCTCCATTGGAAAGTCCATTCATAGAGCCTCCTTCAAAGACGTTTGAAATCGATGTTGAGGAGGGTGTATGATGAGCGGATAATTTATACGCTTTTTGGCATTGTTTTTAGTATGTTTTTAGTATGATTTAGTTAGTTTTTAGTATATTTTTATTAGTTTTTAGTTAAAATTCACTTTTCTGGACTTTACTATGAGTTTGTGTGTTTTTCTGTGATTTCAGGTATTTTCTGGCTGAAATTGAGGGTCCTGAGCAAAAATATGATTCAGAGACTGAAAAGGACTGCAGATGCTGTTGGATTCTGACCTCCCTGCACTCGATGTGGATTTTCTGGAGCTACAGAAGCCCAATTGGCGCGATCTCAACGGCGTTGGAAAGTAGACATCCTGGGCTTTCCAGCAATATATGATAGTTCATACTTTGCCCAAGATTTGATGGCCCAAACCGGCGTGGCAAATCAGCCTCAGAATTTCCAGCGTTTAACGCTGGAACTGGCATAAAACTTGGAGTTAAACGCCCAAACTGGCATAAAAGCTGGCGTTTAACTCCAGGAAAGGTCTCTACATGAAAATGCTTCATTGCTCAGCCCAAGCACACACCAAGTGGACCCAGAAGTGGATTTTTACGTCATTTACTCATTTCTGTATACCCTAGGTTACTAGTTTACTATTAATAGGATCTTTTGACATTGTATCTGAACCTCATGACACTTTACACGTTTCTTTGTGTACTTTCCACGGCATGAGTCTCTAAACCCCATGGTTGGGGGTGAGGAGCTCTGCTGTGTCTTGATGGATTAATGCAATTACTACTGTTTTTCATTCAATCATTCTTGCTTCCATTCTAAGATATTACTTGTTCTTAAACCGGATGAATGTGATGATCCGTGACACTCATCATCATTCTCAACTATGAACATGTGCCTGACAACCACCTCTGTTCTACCTTAGATTAAGTAGATATCTCTTGGATTCTTTAATCAGAATCTTCGTGGTATAAGCTAGAACTGATGGCGGCATTCAAGAGAATCCGGAAGGTCTAAACCTTGTCTGTGGTATTCTGAGTAGGATTCAATGATTGAATGACTGTGACGAGCTTCAAACTCCTGAGGGCGGGGCGTTAGTGACAGACGCAAAAGAATCACTGGATTCTATTCCGGCCTGATTGAGAACCGACAAATGGATAGCCGTGCCGTGACAGGGTGCGTTGAACATTTCCACTGAGAGGATGGGAGGTAGCCACTGACAACGGTGAAACCCTTGCATACAGCTTGCCATGGAAGGAGCCTTGCGTGCTTGAAGAAGAAGATAGTAGGAAAGCAGAGATTCAGAAGATGGAGCTAAACCAACCAGGATATGTCTTCAACTTGCTGATGGCTCCATTAAATATCCATCAGGCGTGATTGAAGACATGATTGTCAAGGTTGGGCCATTTGCCTTTCCTACTGACTTTGTGGTGCTGGAAATGGAGGAGCACAAGAGTGCAACTCTCATTCTAGGAAGACCTTTCCTAGCAACTGGCCGAACCCTCATTGATGTCCAAAAAGGGGAAGTAACCTTGAGAGTCAATGAGGAAGAGTTCAAGTTGAATGTTGTTAAAGCCATGCAACATCCAGACACCCCAAATGACTGCATGAGTGTTGATCTCATTGATTCTCTGGTAAGAGAGGTCAACATGGCTGAGAGTCTCGAATCAGAGCTGGAGGACATCTTTAAAGATGTTCAGCCTGATTTGGAGGAATCAGAGAAGATAATAGAACCTCTGAAAATCCCTCAAGAAGAGGAGAAACCTCCAAAACCCGAGCTCAAACCATTACCACCATCCCTGAAATATGCATTTCTGGGAGAAGGTGAAACCTTTCCTGTAATTATAAGCTCTACCTTAGAGCCACAGGAAGAGGAAGCACTAATTCAAGTGCTAAGGACGCACAAGACAGCTCTTGGGTGGTCCATTAGTGATCTCAAGGGCATTAGCCCAGCCAGATGCATGCACAAAATCTTGTTGGAGGATGACGCCAAGCCAGTGGTTCAACCACAAAGGCAGCTGAACCCAGCTATGAAAGAAGTGGTGCAAAAAGAGGTCACTAAATTACTAGAGGCTGGGATTATTTATCCTATTTCTGACAGCCCCTGGGTGAGCCCTGTTCAAGTTGTCCCTAAGAAGGGTGGCATGACAGTGGTTCATAATGAAAAAAATGAACTGGTTCCTACAAGGACAGTTACAGGGTGGCGTATGTGCATTGATTACAGAAGACTCAATACAGCCACCAGAAAGGATCATTTTCCTTTACCATTCATAGACCAGATGCTAGAAAGACTAGCAGGTCATGAATACTACTGCTTCCTGGATGGATATTCAGGTTATAATCAAATTGCAGTAGATCCCCAGGATCAGGAGAAAACGGCCTTCACATGTCCATCTGGAGTATTTGCATACAGAAGGATGCCATTTGGCCTGTGCAATGCACCTGCAACCTTTCAGAGGTGCATGCTCTCAATTTTCTCTGATATGGTGGAAAAATTTCTGGAAGTCTTCATGGATGACTTTTCAGTATTTGGAGACTCATTCGGCTCCTGCCTTAACCATTTAGCACTTGTTCTGAAAAGATGCCAAGAGACTAACCTGGTTTTAAACTGGGAAAAATGTCACTTTATGGTGACTGAAGGAATTGTCCTTGGGCACAAAATTTCGAACAAAGGGATAGAGGTGGACCAAGCTAAAGTAGAAGTAATTGAAAAATTACCACCACCTGCTAATGTTAAGGCAATCAGAAGCTTTCTGGGACATGCAGGGTTCTACAGGAGGTTTATAAAGGATTTTTCAAAAATCGCCAAACCTCTGAGCAACCTGCTAGCTGCAGACACGCCATTTATCTTTGATGAAGAGTGTCTGCAGGCATTTGAAACTCTGAAAGCTAAATTGGTTACAGCACCGATCATCTCTGCACCAGACTGGACATTACCATTTGAACTAATGTGTGATGCCAGTGACCATGCCATTGGTGCAGTGTTGGGACAAAGGCATGACAAGCTTCTGCATGTCATTTACTATGCCAGCCGTGTGCTAAATGATGCACAGAAGAATTACACAACCACAGAAAAAGAGCTACTTGCAGTGGTTTACGCCATTGACAAATTCAGATCCTACTTAGTAGGATCAAAAGTGATTGTGTACACTGATCATGCTGCTCTTAAATATCTACTCACAAAGCAGGATTCAAAACCCAGACTCATTAGATGGGTGTTGCTTCTGCAAGAGTTTGATATAGAAATAAGAGACAGAAAAGGGACAGAAAATCAAGTAGCAGATCACCTGTCCCGAATAGAACCAGTGGAAGGGGCGTCCCCCCCTCTCACTGAAATTTCTGAAACCTTTCCGGATGAGCAATTACTAGCCGTCCAGGAAGTGCCATGGTTTGCAGACATTGCAAACTACAAGGCAGTAAGATTCATACCCAAAGAGTACAGTAAGGTGCAATCAAAGAAATTAATCACAGATGCAAAGTACTATCTTTGGGATGAACCATATCTCTTTAAGAGATGTGCAGACGGAGTAATCCGTAGATGTGTGCCTAAAGAAGAAGCACAGAAGATCCTTTGGCATTGCCATGGATCACAGTATGGAGGACATTTTGGAAGTGAACGAACAGCCACAAGAGTCCTCCAAAGTGGCTTCTACTGGCCTACTCTCTATAAAGATTCCCGAGCATTTGTGCTTAACTGTGATAGTTGCCAAAGATCAGGCAACCTGCCTCACAGTTATGCCATGCCTCAACAAGGAATCTTGGAGATTGCGTTGTTTGATGTATGGGGCATTGACTTCATGAGACCTTTCCCACCATCATACTCAAACACCTATATTCTGGTGGCAGTGGATTATGTATCCAAATGGGTGGAAGCTATTGCAACACCCACTAATGACACTAAAACAGTGTTAAGGTTCCTCCAGAAACATATCTTCAGCAGATTTGGTGTCCCTAGAGTGTTAATCAGTGATGGGGGCACTCATTTCTGTAATAAACAGCTTTATTCTGCTCTGGTACGTTATGGAGTCAACCACAGGGTGGCTACTCCATATCACCCACAAACTAATGGGCAAGCTGAAGTCTCAAATAGAGAACTTAAAAGAATCCTGGAACGGACTGTAATTAACCGTAGAAAGGATTGGGCAAGAAGCTTGGATGATGCTCTGTGGGCATACAGAACAGCATTCAAGACCCCCATAGGGACCTCTCCATACCAGCTTGTGTATGGAAAGGCATGTCACTTGCCAGTGGAACTGGAACACAAGGCCTACTGGGCAACCAGATTCCTAAACCTTGATGCCAAGTTAGCTGGAGAAAAACGATTGCTCCAACTAAATGAGCTAGAGGAATTTAGACTCAATGCTTTCGAGAATGCAAAAATTTACAAAGAGAAAGCAAAAAGATGGCATGATAAGAAATTGTCATCCAGAGTCTTTGAGCCAGGGCAGAAAGTTCTGTTATTCAATTCTAGGCTCAAATTATTCCCTGGGAAATTAAAATCCCGGTGGAGAGGTCCATATGTAATCACAAGTGTATCACCATATGGATACGTAGAGCTTCAGGATAATGAATCTAACAAAAAGTTCATTGTCAATGGACAGAGAGTTAAACACTATCTTGAAGGCAATTTTGAGCAAGAATGCTCAAAACTGAGACTTGATTAAAAGCTCAGTAATAGTCCAGCTAATGACATTAAAGAAGCGCTTGCTGGGAGGCAACCCAGCCAATCACAAAATTTAATTTTATTCGTTTTACAGGTAGATGCTACAGTATCTTCAAAAGGTGAAATAGCAATTGGTTGAAGTCACAGAGTTACAGGAAAATTTGGAAGCTCACTGGCGTGAAAAAGCCAGTGAGAAACATTTTGGGCGTTGAACGCCCAAAAGAAGCACCCACTGGGCGTTTAACGCCAGTAAGGGTAGCTTTCTGGGCGTTAAACGCCAAGAAGAAGCATCTTCTGGGCGTTAAACGCCAGAAAGATGCACCTTCTGGGCGTTTAACGCCAATCTGCTAGCATTCTGGGCGTTTAGAAAAACGCCCAGTAAAGAAGGACCTCCTGGCGTTAAACGCCAGGAAGAAGCATCACATGGGCGTTGAACGCCCAGGAGAAGCAACATCTGGGCGTTAAACGCCCAAACCATGCACCATGTGGGCGTTTAACGCCAGGATGGTGGGAGGAGGTACAATTTCATTTTTCTTTGCATTTTTTCAAAATTTTTATGTTTCAATTCATGATTTCTTGCATAAACATGTTTCAAAATGTCATCCTTCAAAATCAAATTGGTTTTCTAAAGAACCCTAATTTCTAAAATCCCTTTTTCAAAAATATCAAATGTATCTTAACTCATAAACATAAATCTTTTTCCAATCCAATTCTCTTTCAAATATTTTTAATTTCTTCTCATATCTTTTTCAACTCATCTTATCTTTATTTGAAAAATGCCTTTCCTTCTACTCCTCTCCTTTCCTTTCTTTTGCTTGAGGACAAGCAAACCTCTAAGTTTGGTGTGATTTGCCATGATCACTGAGCTAAAACTCATTAAGATCATGGCACCTAAGAGAACAGGAAGAGCAAGGATGTGAACTTAAGGGAGCTGAAGCGTCAGAAATTAATTCTTGAAGGCACCCCACAGACTAGAGGAACATCCACTTCCCAAAATACAGGTTGTTAAGTTCTAATTCCAGCTTTAACTCTGTGATAGTATGATTATAGGATTTTACCTTAGAAGTTATATAGTAGTAGTAGTAATTAGTATGTCTATTTTGATTTTATTTCCAATTAAGCTATAATTTATTTTTCCCATCATCATCAAACATGAATAAAATAGTAGATTTGTAGAATAAAGAGGCAATTTAATTTTTTTCGAGTTCTTAATAAGGAAAATTCTAATTATTTATATGTGGTGGCAATACTTTTTGTCTTCTGAATGAATGCTTGAACAGTGCATATTTTTGATCTTGTTGTTTATGAATGTTAAAATTGTTGGCTCTTGAAAGAATGATGAACAAAGAGAAATGTTATTGATGATCTGAAAAATCATGAAATTGATTCTTGAAGCAAGAAAAAGCAGTGAAAAAAGCAAAAGCTTGTGAAAAAAAAAGTGGCGAAAAAAAAATAGAAAGAAAAAGAAAAAGCAAGCAGAAAAAAACCAATAGCCCTTAAAACCAAAAGGCAAGGGTAAAAAGGATCCAAGGCTTTGAGCATCAATGGATAGGAGGGCCCAAGGAAATAAAATCCAGGCCTAAGCGGCTAAATCAAGCTGTCCCTAACCATGTGCTTGTGTCATGAAGGTCCAAGTGAAAAGCTTGAGACTGAGTGGTTAAAGTCATGATCCAAGGCAAAAAGAGTGTGCTTAAGAGCTCTGGACACCTCTAACTGGGGACTCTAGCAAAGCTGAGTCACAATCTGAAAAGGTTCACCCAGTTATGTGTCTGTGGCATTTGTGTATCCGGTGGTAATACTGGAAAACAAAGTGCTTAGGGCCACGGCCAAGACTCATAAAAGTAGCTGTGTTCAAGAATCAACATACTAAACTAGGAGAGTCAATAACACTATCTGAATTCTGAGTTCCTATGGATGCCAACCATTCTGAATTTCAAAGGATAAAGTGAGATGCCAAAACTATTCAGAGGCAAAAAGCTACAAGCCCCGCTCATCTAATAAGAATCTGAGCTTCACTTAAAACTCTGAGATATTATTGCTTCTTTATTTCTGTTAAAACCTATTTTATTTATCTAGTTGCTTGAGGACAAGCAACAGTTTAAGTTTGGTGTTGTGATGAGCGGATATTTTATACACTTTTTGGGGGTAATTTCATGTAGATTTTAGCATGTTTTAGTTAGTTTTTAGTAGAATAATATTAGTTTTTAGGCAAAAATCATATTTCTGGACTTTACTATGAGTTTGTGTGTTTTTCTGTGATTTCAGATATTTTCTGGCTGAAATTGAGGGAGCTGAGCAAAAATCTGACTTAGGCTGAAAAAGGACTGCTGATGCTGTTGGATCCTGACCTCCCTGCACTCGAAATAGATTTTCTGGAGCTACATGAGTCCAATTGGCGCGCTCTCAACGGCGTTGGAAAGTAGACATCCAGGGCTTTCCAGCAATATATAATAGTCCATACTTTGAGCGAGGATAGACGACGTAACTTGGCGTTAAACGCCAAGTTCATGCTGCTGTCTGGAGTTAAACGCCAGAAAAACGTCATTATCCGGAGTTGGACGCCCAAAACACGTCACAACCTGAAGTTTGACGCCAAGAAAGGCCTCCACACGTGAAAAGCTTTAGTCTCAGCCCCAGCACACACCAAGTGGGCCCCAGAAGTGGATTTCTGCACCAATTATCTTAGTTTATTCATTTCCTGTAAACCTAGGGTACTAGTTTACTATTTAAACAACTTTTACAGACTTATCTTGTACCTCATGACATTTTCAGATCTGAATTACATACTTTGTGACGGCATGAGTCTCTAAACTCCATTGTTGGGGGTGAGGAGCTCTGCAGCGTCTCGATGATTTAATACAATTCCTTTGTTTTCCATTCAAACACGCTTGTTCTTATCTAAGATGTTTATTCGCGCTTAACCGTGGAGAAGGTGATGATCCGTGACACTCATCACCTTCCTCAACCCATGAACGTGTGCCTGACAACCACCTCCGTTCTACATCAGATTGAATGAATATCTCTTAGATTCCCCAACAGAATCTTCGTGGTATAAGCCGGATTGATGGCGGCATTCATGAGAATCCGGAAAGTCTAAACCTTGTCTGTGGTATTCCGAGTAGGATTCCGGGATTGAATGACTGTGACGTGCTTCAAACTTTAACCTGCTGGGCGTTAGTGACAGACGCAAAAGAGTGATTCTATTCCAGTAGGAGCGGGAACCAACCGGTGATTAGCCGTACTGTGACAGAGTGCGTGCATAGTTTTCACTGCGAGGATGGGAAGTAGCCATTGACAACGGTGACACCCTACATAGAGCTTGCCATGGAAGGAACCTGCGTGTGAGAAGAGGATTTCAAGGAAGAGTTGAAGTCAGAGGGCAAAGCATCTCCAAAACTCAGACATATTCCCCAGTACTGAAAATCAAGTAACTCTATTATTTTAACTTACAATTTTATGAAATTTGCAGTTTGGCTTTTTACAAATAAATCCAAATAATCCTATTGATATCCTGACTAAGACTAATAAAATAAATATTGATTGCTTCAAACCAATAATCTCTGTGGATTCGACCCTTACTCACGTAAGGTATTACTTGGACGACCCAGTACACTTGCTGGTTATTTGAACGAAGTTGATCTTGGACCAGCTCTATTATCATATTCCATAAAGAGATACAATTTCGTCCACCAAGTTTTTGGCGGGACGGCGCCAAAAACTTGGTGGACGAAATTGTGATTCCCTTTTTTCTTGTAATTGGATTTATAAAAGATGTATACTCTGAGGGCATTGTTTATTTTCTTCACAATCTCGTTCAACTAACCAGCAAGTGTACTGGGTCGTCCAAGTAATAACCTTACGTGAGTAAGGGTCGAATCCACAGAGATTGTTGGTATGAAGCAAGCTATGGTCACCTTGTAAATCTCAGTCAGGCAAATTAAACATTATTTATGGGTTTGAGGATAGGAATAATAAAAAGAAATAAATAATAACAGGGATAGAACACTTATGCAGATTCATTAGTAGAGGTATCTTTTAAGTATATACAGCTGCTGCATGGCTCAAGGATGCCTGCTCTTCCATTGCTTCTACTCAATCCTTCTTACTCCTTTCCATGGCAAGCTTTGTATAGGGGTTCACCATCAACTGTGGCTACTTTCATTCCTCACGGGGAAATAACCTGTGCGGCTGTCACTCGCACAGCTAACCAGTCTGGAGGCATCACCCGTGGCTGATGGCTACATCCCATCCTCGCAGTGAAAACTATGCAACGCACTCTGTCACAGTACGGCTAATCACCGGTTGGTTCCCGCTCCTACTGGAATAGAATCCCTCTTTTGCGTCTGTCACCAACGCCCAGCAGGTTAAAGTTTGAAGCACGTCACGGTCATTCATGATCGGAATCCTACTCGGAACACCACAGACAAGGTTGGACTTTTCGGACTCCCAGGATCCTACTCGGAACACCACAGACAAGGTTGGACTTTCCGGATCCAGATGAATGCCGCCAACTATCTAACTTATACCACGAAGATTCTGTTGGGGAATCTAAGAGATACGCATTCAAGCTCTGTTGCATGTAGAACGGACATGGTTGTCAATCACGCGCATTCATAAGTGAGAATGATAATGAGGGTAATCTGACTCATCACATTCATCATGTTCTTGGGTACGAATGAATATCTTGGAATAAGAATAAGAGAGAATTGAATAAAAGAAGATAGAATTTCATTAATACCTGAGGTACAGCAGAGCTCCACACCCTTAATCTATGGTGTGCAGAAACTCCACCGTTGAAAATACATAAGCAAAAGGTTCAGGCATGGCCGAATGGCCAGCCCTCTCTAACGTGATCACAGGATTCAATTTACAATCCAGGATGTCTAATACAATAGATAAATGTCCTATATATACTAGACTAGCTACTAGGGTTTACATGAGTAAGTAATTGATGCATAAATCCACTTCCGGGGCCCACTTGGTGTGTGCTTGGGCTGAGCTTGATGAATTCACGTGCTAAGGCATATCTTGGCGTTGAACTCTGAGTTATGACGTGTTTTGGGCGTTCAACTCCGGATCATGACGTTTTTCTGGCGTTTAACTCCAGACAGCAGCGTGTACTTGGCGTTCAACGCCAAGTTACGTCGTCATTCTTCGAATAAAGTATGGACTATTATATATTGCTGGAAAGCTCTGGATGTCTACTTTCCAACGCCGTTGAGAGCGCGCCAATTGGAGTTCTGTAGCTCCAGAAAATCCATTTCGAGTGCAGGGAGGTCAGAATCCAACAGCATCAGCAGTCCTTTTGTTAGCCTTCTTCAGAGTTTTGCTCAAATCCCTCAATTTCAGTCAGAATTTACCTGAAATCACAGAAAAACACACAAACTCATAGTAAAGTCCAGAAATGTGAATTTAACATAAAAACTAATGAAAACATCCCTAAAAGTAGCTAAAACTTACTAAAAACTATATGAAAACAATGCCAAAAAGCGTATAAATTATCCGCTCATCACAACACCAAACTTAAATTGTTGCTTGTCCCCAAGCAACTGAAAATCAAATAGGATAAAAAGAAGAGAATATACTATAAAGTCCAAAATATCAATGAATATTAATTTAATTAGATGAGCGGGACTTGTAGCTTTTTGCTTCTGAACAGTTTTGGCATCTCACTTTTTCCTTTGAAGTTTAGAGTGATTGGCTTCTCTAGGAACTTAGAATTTCAGATAGTGTTATTGACTTTCCTAGTTAGGCATGTTGATTCTTGAACACAGCTACTTTATGAGTCTTGGCTGTGGCCCTAAGCACTTTGTCTTCCAGTATTACCACCGGATACACAAATGCCACAGACACATAACTGGGTGAACCTTTTCAGATTGTGACTCAGCTTTGCTAAAGTCCCCAGTTAGTGGTGTCCAGAGCTCTTAAGCACACTCTTTTGATTTGGATCACGACTTTAACCACTCAGTCTCAAGCTTTTCACTTGGACCTTCATGACACAAGCACATGGTTAGGGACAGCTTGATTTAGCCGCTTAGGCCTGGATTTTATTTCCTTGGGCCCTCCTATCCATTGATGCTCAAAGCCTTGGATCCTTGCTACCCTTGCCTTTTGGTTTTAAGGGCTATTGGCTTTTTCTGCTTGCTTTTTCTTTCTATTTTTTTTTTCGCCACTTTTTTTTCTTTTTTTTTTTCACTGCTTTTTCTTGCTTCAAGAATCAATTCATGAATTTTTCAGTTCATCAATAACATTTCTCTTTGTTCATCATTCTTTCAAGAGCCAACAATTTTAACACTCATAAACAACAAGATCAAAAATATGCACTGTTCAAGCATTCATTCAGAAAACAAAAATTATTGCCACCACATCAATATAATTAAATTAAATTCACTAATAATTTCGAAAATTATGTACTTCTTGTTCTTTTGAATTAAAACATTTTTCTTTTAAGAGAGGTGAAAGACTAATGGATTTTATTCATAGCTTTAAGGCATGGTTACACACTAATGATCATGAAGTAGAAACACAAAAACATAGATAAACATAACACTTAAAAACCGAAAACAGAAAGAAAATAAAGAACAAGGAATGAATCCACCTCTAGTGGCGTCTTCTTCTTGAAGGACCAATGATGTTCTTCAACTCTTCTATGTCCCTTCCTTGCCTTTGTTGCTCCTCTCTCATAGCTCTTTGATCTTCTCTTATTTCTTGGAGAGTGAGGGCGTGTTCATGGTGTTCCACCCTTAGTTGTTCCACGTTTTGGCTCAAGTCTTCTAAGGAGGTACTGAGTTGCTCCCAATAGTTGTTGGGAGGAAAGTGCATTCCATGAGGCATTTGTTGATGAACTTCCTCATGTTCTCCTTGGGGGCCGTGAGGGACTTCCCTTGTTTGCTCCATCCTTTTCTTGGTGATGGGCTTGTCTTCTTCAATGGAGACATCTCCATCTATGATAACTCCAGCTGAATAACATAGATGGCATATGAGGTGGGGGAAGGCTAGCCGTGCCATGTATGAAGGCTTGTCAGCTATTTTGTAGAGTTCATTGGCTATGACTTCATGAACCTCTACTTCCTCTCCAATCATGATGCTATGAATCATGATTGCCCGATCCACAGTAACTTCAGATCGGTTGCTTGTAGGGATGATGGATCTTTGGATGAACTCCAGCCATCCTCTAGCTACAGGCTTGAGGTCCAGTCTTCTTAGTTGGACTGGTTTGCCTTTGGAGTCTACTCTCCATTGGGCGCCTTCCACACAAATGTCCATTAGGACTTGGTCCAACCTTTGATTGAAGTTGACCCTCCTTGTGTAGGGGCGTTCATCACCTTGCATCATGGGTAGATGAAACGCCAACCTCACATTTTCCGGACTGAAATCTAAGTATTTCCCCCGAACCATTGTGAGATAGTTCTTTGGATTCGGGTTCATACTTTGATCATGGTTCCTTGTGATCCATGCATTAGCATAGAACTCTTGAACCATCAATAATCCGACTTGTTGAATGGGGTTGGTTATGACTTCCCACCCTCTTCTTTGGATCTCATGTTGGATTTCCGGATACTCATTCTTTTTGAGCTTGAAGGGGACCTCAGGGATCACCCTCTTCTTTGCCACAACATCATAGAAGTGGTCTTGGTGGCTCTTGGAGATGAATCTCTCCTTTTCCCATGATTCGGACGTGGAAGCTTTTGCCTTCCCTTTTCCTTTTCTTGAGGAAACTCCGGTCTTGGGTGCCATTGATGGTGAATGAAAAATAAAAAGCTAGGCTTATTACCACACCAAACTTAAAATTTGCTCGTCCTCGAGCAAAAAGAAAAGAAGAGTAGAAGAAGAAGAAGAAGAGAATTTGGAAGAGAGGGAGAGAAGTGGGTTCGGCTATGTGAGAGAAGAGTGGGTAGTGTTGTGTGAAAATGAAGAAGAAAGGAGAGGTATTTATAGGGTGGGGGGAGGGTTAGGTTTCGGCCAATTTGGGTGGGAATGGGTGGGAAATTGAATTTGAATGTAGTGGGGGTAGGTGGGGTTTATGGGGAAGAGGAGGTTGATGTGAATGGTGCATGGGGTAATTGGGAAGAGAAATTGATGTGATTGGTGAAGGTTTTTGGGAAGGGTGACATTGAGAATGAGATTTGGATTAGGAGAGTGTGAATAGGATTAAAAGAAAAGGTAGGCGGGGATCCTGTGGGGTCCACAGGTCCTGAGGTGGGGATCCTGTGGGGTCCACAGGTCCTGAGGTGAAAAGAAATACCATTCCTTCACCCTATAGGCGTGTAAATTGCCTTCATGCACCATTCTGGCGTTCAAACGCCCATTGGTGCATGTTCTGGGCGTTAAACGCCCATGTGATGCTTGATTCTGGCGTTGAACGCCAGTTTCAAGCTTGTTTCTGGCGTTCAGCGCCAGATTGTCCTCTGCGTGCGCATCCTGGCGTTAAACGCCAGGATGTTGCTTGTTTTGGGCGTTCAGCGCCAGGAAGATGCTCTGTTCTGGCGTTGAACGCCCGCCAGATGCATCTTCTGGGCGCTGAACGCCGGCCCGTGCGTCCTCCAGGGTGAAAAATTTTTTTCTTCTGTTTTTGACTCTGTTTTTAATTTTTTTGATTTTTTCGTGACTCCTCATGATCATGTACCTAATTAAACACAAAAATAACAAAGAAACAAAATAAAATAAAATTAGATAAATAAAATTGGGTTGCCTCCCAACAAGCGCTTCTTTAATGTCAATAGCTTGACAGTGGCTCTCATGGAGCCACAGAGCAATCAAGTCAATGTTGTCTAGTCCCAACACCAAACTTAGAGTTTGGTTGTGGCTTCACAACACCAAACTTAGAGTTTGACTGTGTGGGCTCTTCTTGACTTTGAACTGAGAGAAGCTCTTCATGCTTACTCTCTTTTGTCACAGAGGGATTGCCATGTGCTTGAAACACAAGGTATTCTCCATTCAATTGAAGGACTAACTCTCCTCTGTTGACATCTATCACAGCTTCTGCTGTGGCTAGGAAAGGTCTTCCTAGGATGATGCATTCATCATCTTCCTTCCTAGTATCTAGGATTAGGAAATCAGCAGGGATGTAAAAGTCTTCAACTTTCATAAGCACGTCCTCTACTATCCCATGAGCTTGTCTCACTGACTTATCTGCCAATTGCAGTGAGAACAAAGCAGGTTGCACCTCAATGATCCCTAGCTTCTCCATTACAGAGAGTGGCATAAGGTTTATCCCTGACCCAAGATCACACAGAGCTTTTTCAAAGCTCATGGTGCCAATGGTGCAAGGTATCAAGAACTTGCCAGGATCTTGTCGCTTTTGAGGTAGAGTTTCCTGAATCCAAGTATCCAAATCACTAATGAGCAAGGGAGGTTCACTTTCCCAAGTCTCATTACCAAATAGCTTGGCATTCAGTTTCATGATAGCTCCTAGATATTGAGCAACTTGCTCACTAGTCACATCTTCATCCTCTTCAGAGGATGAATAATAGTCAGAGCTCATGAATGGCAGAAGGAGATTTAATGGAATCTCTATGGTCTCTGTGTGAGCCTCAGATTCCTCAGGATCCTTATTAGGAAGCTCCTTTTTGCTTGGAGGACGTCCCAGGAGTTCTTTCTCACTAGGATTTTCGTCCTCCTCCTCCTTTGTGCTTTCGGCCATGTTGACTAAGTCAATGGCTTTGCACTCTCCTTTTGGATTCTCTTCTGTATTACTTGGGAGAATACTGGGAGGAGTTTCAATAACTTTCTTACTCAGCTGGCCTACTTGTGCCTCCAAATTTCTAATGGAGGATCTTGTTTCATTCATGAAACTGAAGGTGGCCTTTGACAGATCAGAGACTATATTAGCTAAATTAGAATTATTTTGTTCAGAGTTCTCTGTCTGTTGCTGAGAAGATGATGGATATGGCTTACTATGATTCAGCCTATTGCGTCCACCATTGTTAAACCCTTGTTGAGGTTTTTGTTGATCCTTCCAGGAGAAATTTGGATGATTTCTCCATGATGGGTTATAGGTATTTCCATATGGTTCACCCAGATAATTAACCTCTGCCATGGCAGGGTTCTCAGGATCATAAGCTTCTTCAGAAGCTACCTCTCTAGTACTGTTGGATGCATGTTGCAATCCATTCAGATTTTGAGAGATCATGTTGACCTGTTGAGTCAACACTTTGTTCTGAGCCAGTATGGCATTCAGAGCATCAATTTCAAGAACTCCCTTCTCCTGAGGGACCCCAGTATTCACGGAATTCCTCTCAGAGGTATACATGAACTGGTTGTTTGCAACCATGTCAATGAGTTCTTGAGCCTCTTCAGGCGTTTTCTTCAGGTGAATAGATCCACCTGCAGAATGGTCCAGTGACATTTTCGAAAATTCAGAGAGACCATAATAGAATATATCTAATAGGGTCCATTCTGAAAACATGTCAGATGGACATCTCTTGGTCAGCTGCTTGTATCTTTCCCAAGCTTCATAGAGGGATTCACCATCTTTTTGTTTGAAAGTTTGAACATCCACTCTCAGCTTGCTCAGCTTTTGAGGAGGAAAGAATTTATCTAAGAATGCAGTGACCAGCTTATCCCAGGAGTCCAGGCTATCCTTAGGTTGTGAATCCAACCATATTCTAGCTCTGTCTCTTACAGCAAAAGGGAAAAGCATAAGTCTGTGGACTTCAGGATTAACTCCATTCGTCTTTACAGTATCACAGACCTACAAGAATTCAGTTAAGAACTGATAAGGATCTTCAGATGGAAGTCCATAAAACTTGCAGTTTTGTTGCATTAATGCAACTAGTTGAGGCTTAAGCTCAAAGTTATTGGCTCCAATGGCAGGAATGGAGATGCTTCTTCCATCAAACTTGGATGTTGGCTTTGTGAAGTCACCAAGCATTCTCCTTGCATTATTATTATTATTATTTTCGGCTGCCATCTCCTTCTCTTGTTCGAAAATTTCTGAAAGGTTGTTTCTGGATTGTTGTAATTTAGCTTCTCTTAATTTTCTCTTCAGAGTCCTTTCAGGTTCTGGATCAACTTCAACAAGAGTGCCCTTTTCCTTGTTCCTGCTCATAAGAAAGAGAAGAAAACAAGAAAAGAAAGAGGAATACTCTATGTCACAGTATAGAGATTCCTTTATGTTAGTAGAAGAAGAAAGGGGTAGAAGAATGAAGGAAGAGGTTCGGATTTGGATGAAGAGAGGTGAAGAGAAGTGTTAGTAATTAAATAATTAAATAGAATAAGAAAAGAGAAGAGAAATTTTCGAAAATAATTTTGAAAAAATGGTTAGTGATTTTCGAAAATTAAAGATGAGATGAGATTAAAATTAGAATTTAAAACAATTAAAAAGAATTTTTGAAAAAGAGGGGGAGAATTTTCGAAAATTTAGAGAGGGAAAAGTAGTTAGGTGGTTTTGAAAAAGATAAGAAACAAACAAGGAGTTAGTTAGTTGATTGAAAAAGATTTGAAATCAAATTTTGAAAAAGATAAGAAGATAGGAGGTTAGATAAGATATTTTGAAATCAAATTTTGAAAAAGATAAAATTTTTGAAAAAGATAAGATAAAAGATAAAAAGATATATTTGAAAAAGATATTTGAAAAAAAAGATTTAATTTTAAAAATTACTTAACTAACAAGAAACTACAAGATAAGATTCTAGAATTTAAAGATTGAACCTTTCTTAACAAGAAAGTAACAAACTTCAAATTTTTGAACCAATCACATTAATTGTTAGCTAATTTTTCGAAAATTGGATAAAAAGATAAGAAAAAGATTTTGAAAATATTTTGAAAAATATTTTTGAAATTTTCGAAAATTAAAAAAAAATGAAAAAGATATGATTTTTGAAAAAAGATTTTGAAAAGATAAGATTTTTAAAATTGAAATTTTGACTTGACTTGTAAGAAACAACTAATTTTTAAAAATTTTTGACCAAGTCAACCCAAAATTTCGAAATTTTGGAGGAAAATAAGGAAAAGATATTTTTGATTTTTAAATATTGAATGAAAAACACAAAAATGACCCAAAACATGAAAATTTTGGATCAAGACACAAGATGCATGCAAGAATGCTATGAATGTCAAGATGAACACCAAGAACACTATGAAGATCATGATGAACATCAAGAACATAATTTTGAAAAGTTTTTGATGCAAAGAAAACATGCAAGACACCAAACTTAGAAATCTTTAATGCATGAAAATTATGAATGCAAAAATGCACATGAAAAACAACAAAAGACACAAAACAAGAAATCATCAAGATCAAACAAGAGGACTTGTCAAGAACAACTTGAAGATCATGAAGAACACTATGAATGCATGGATTTTCGAAAACAATGCAAGAAAAAATTTTAAAAGCATGCAATTGACACCAAACTTAAAAATTAACACAAGACTCAAACAAGAAACACAAAATATTTTTGATTTTTATGATTTTCTAATTTTTTTGTATTTTTATAATTTTTTTCGAAAAACATTTTTGGGAAAACGAAAAATAAAAGAAAAAAAAATTTTGAAAAAGATTTTTGAAAAGAAAATTACCTAATCTGAGCAACAAGATGAACCGTCAGTTGTCCATACTCGAACAATCCCCGGCAACGGCGCCAAAAACTTGGTGGACGAAATTGTGATTCCCTTTTTTCTTGTAATTGGATTTATAAAAGATGTATACTCTGAGGGCATTGTTTATTTTCTTCACAATCTCGTTCAACTAACCAGCAAGTGTACTGGGTCGTCCAAGTAATAACCTTACGTGAGTAAGGGTCGAATCCACAGAGATTGTTGGTATGAAGCAAGCTATGGTCACCTTGTAAATCTCAGTCAGGCAAATTAAACATTATTTATGGGTTTGAGGATAGGAATAATAAAAAGAAATAAATAATAAAAGGGATAGAACACTTATGCAGATTCATTAGTAGAGGTATCTTTTAAGTATATACAGCTGCTGCATGGCTCAAGGATGCCTGCTCTTCCATTGCTTCTACTCAATCCTTCTTACTCCTTTCCATGGCAAGCTTTGTATAGGGGTTCACCATCAACTGTGGCTACTTTCATTCCTCACGGGGAAATAACCTGTGCGGCTGTCACTCGCACAGCTAACCAGTCTGGAGGCATCACCCGTGGCTGATGGCTACATCCCATCCTCGCAGTGAAAACTATGCAACGCACTCTGTCACAGTACGGCTAATCACCGGTTGGTTCCCGCTCCTACTGGAATAGAATCCCTCTTTTGCGTCTGTCACCAACGCCCAGCAGGTTAAAGTTTGAAGCACGTCACGGTCATTCATGATCGGAATCCTACTCGGAACACCACAGACAAGGTTGGACTTTTCGGACTCCCAGGATCCTACTCGGAACACCACAGACAAGGTTGGACTTTCCGGATCCAGATGAATGCCGCCAACTATCTAACTTATACCACGAAGATTCTGTTGGGGAATCTAAGAGATACGCATTCAAGCTCTGTTGCATGTAGAACGGACATGGTTGTCAATCACGCGCATTCATAAGTGAGAATGATAATGAGGGTAATCTGACTCATCACATTCATCATGTTCTTGGGTACGAATGAATATCTTGGAATAAGAATAAGAGAGAATTGAATAAAAGAAGATAGAATTTCATTAATACTTGAGGTACAGCAGAGCTCCACACCCTTAATCTATGGTGTGCAGAAACTCCACCGTTGAAAATACATAAGCAAAAGGTTCAGGCATGGCCGAATGGCCAGCCCTCTCTAACGTGATCACAGGATTCAATTTACAATCCAGGATGTCTAATACAATAGATAAATGTCCTATATATACTAGACTAGCTACTAGGGTTTACATGAGTAAGTAATTGATGCATAAATCCACTTCCGGGGCCCACTTGGTGTGTGCTTGGGCTGAGCTTGATGAATTCACGTGCTAAGGCATATCTTGGCGTTGAACTCTGAGTTATGACGTGTTTTGGGCGTTCAACTCCGGATCATGACGTTTTTCTGGCGTTTAACTCCAGACAGCAGCGTGTACTTGGCGTTCAACGCCAAGTTACGTCGTCATTCTTCGAATAAAGTATGGACTATTATATATTGCTGGAAAGCTCTGGATGTCTACTTTCCAACGCCGTTGAGAGCGCGCCAATTGGAGTTCTGTAGCTCCAGAAAATCCATTTCGAGTGCAGGGAGGTCAGAATCCAACAGCATCAGCAGTCCTTTTGTTAGCCTTCTTCAGAGTTTTGCTCAAATCCCTCAATTTCAGTCAGAATTTACCTGAAATCACAGAAAAACACACAAACTCATAGTAAAGTCCAGAAATGTGAATTTAACATAAAAACTAATGAAAACATCCCTAAAAGTAGCTAAAACTTACTAAAAACTATATGAAAACAATGCCAAAAAGCGTATAAATTATCCGCTCATCACAACACCAAACTTAAATTGTTGCTTGTCCCCAAGCAACTGAAAATCAAATAGGATAAAAAGAAGAGAATATACTATAAAGTCCAAAATATCAATGAATATTAATTTAATTAGATGAGCGGGACTTGTAGCTTTTTGCTTCTGAACAGTTTTGGCATCTCACTTTTTCCTTTGAAGTTTAGAGTGATTGGCTTCTCTAGGAACTTAGAATTTCAGATAGTGTTATTGACTTTCCTAGTTAGGCATGTTGATTCTTGAACACAGCTACTTTATGAGTCTTGGCTGTGGCCCTAAGCACTTTGTCTTCCAGTATTACCACCGGATACACAAATGCCACAGACACATAACTGGGTGAACCTTTTCAGATTGTGACTCAGCTTTGCTAAAGTCCCCAGTTAGTGGTGTCCAGAGCTCTTAAGCACACTCTTTTGATTTGGATCACGACTTTAACCACTCAGTCTCAAGCTTTTCACTTGGACCTTCATGACACAAGCACATGGTTAGGGACAGCTTGATTTAGCCGCTTAGGCCTGGATTTTATTTCCTTGGGCCCTCCTATCCATTGATGCTCAAAGCCTTGGATCCTTGCTAGCATCGAGTGCAGGGAGGTCAGAATCCAACAGCATCAGCAGTCCTTTTGTTAGCCTTCTTCAGAGTTTTGCTCAAATCCCTCAATTTCAGTCAGAATTTACCTGAAATCACAGAAAAACACACAAACTCATAGTAAAGTCCAGAAATGTGAATTTAACATAAAAACTAATGAAAACATCCCTAAAAGTAGCTCAAACTTACTAAAAACTATATGAAAACAATGCCAAAAAGCGTATAAATTATCCGCTCATCAATGGAGCATCTCCAAAACCTCAACCTATTCTCCATTACTGCAAAACAAGTACTTATTTCATGTTCTTTTGCTTTTCACAATCAATCCTGATAATTTCTGATATCCTGACTAAGATTTACAAGATAACCATAGCTTGCTTCAAGCCGACAATCTCCGTGGGATCGACCCTTACTCACGTAAGGTATTACTTGGACGACCCAGTGCACTTGCTGGTTAGTTGTGCGGGGTTGCAAAAGTGTGATTGCAATTTCGTGCACGAAGTTTTTGGCGCCGTTGCCGGGGATTGTTCGAGTTTGGACAACTGACGGCTTATTTTGTTGCTTAGATTAGGACTGTTTTATTTTTGTTGGTTTAGAGTCTTTTAGTTGAGTCTAGTTTCATATTTTAAGTTTGGTGTCAATTGCATGCTTTTTGCTTTTCTTTTAGTTTTTCGAATTTGCATGTCCTTAGTCTCTTTTTGATCTTTAAAAAATTCTAAGTTTGGTGTCCTCTTTGTGTTTTTTCCTTAAAAATTTTCGAAAATTAGTGTTTGATTTTCTAAAAATTTTAAGTTTGGTGTCTTTTTGTTGTTTTTCTCTTTCCTCTTTTCAAAAATCAAATCTTTTTCATAAAAATTTTCTCAATCATATCTTTTTAATTGCTAATCTCAAAATCTTTTTAATTAACTAATTGATTCAATTTTCAATTTGCTTTGATCTTATTTTCTTTTGATTTTTGAATTTTTTTTATTTATTTTCCTCTTATTTTTATTATTATTTTTCGGTTAAGTCAAAAAAAAAAATTAAATATATTTTTATCTACTTGCAATCCATACCATTTCCCTTTATCCATTATGGACCTAAGTGGGATTGATCAGTCCAAAAGGACTCTGGGGTCATATGCTAACCCCATTACAGCTGCATATGGGAGTAGCATCTGTACACCTCACATCAAAGCAAGCAGCTTTGAGCTAAATCCTCAACTCATTATCATAGTGCAGAAAAATTGCCAGTATTCCGGTCTTCCACAGGAAGAGCCTACTGAGTTTCTGGCACAGTTCTTACAAATTGCTGACACAGTACATGATAAAGAGGTGGATCAGGATGTCTACAGACTATTACTGTTTCCATTTGCTGTAAAAGATCAAGCTAAAAGGTGGTTGAATAACCAACCTACAGCAAGCATAAAGACATGGAAACAGTTATCAGACAAATTCCTGAATCACTTTTACCCTCCAAAGAGGATGACACAGCTAAGGCTGGACATCCAAGGCTTTAAACAAGAGGATAATGAATCCCTTTATAATGCCTGGGAGAGGTATAGAGGTATGCTAAGAAAATGCCCCTCTGAAATGTTTTCAGAGTGGGTACAGTTAGACATCTTCTACTATGGGCTTACAGAAAAAGCTCAGATGTCTTTAGACCACTCAGCTGGTGGATCTATCCACATGAGGAAGACAATTGAAGAAGCTCAAGAGCTTATAGACACTGTTGCTAGAAATCAATATTTGTACTCTAACAATGAGTTCTCTCCAAAAGAGGAAGTCATGACAGTAGTCACTGATCCTAATCCTCAAGAACAGATGATTGAGCTTAATCAACAATTGCTCCTGATGACAGAACAATTAGCAGAATTTAAAGAGATACTCCATGAAACTAAAGTTGCTAACAAGAACATAGAACTGCAGTTGAATCAAGCAAAACAGCAAATATCTAAACAGATAACAGAGGAATGTCAAGTAGTTCAACTGAGGAGTGGGAAGACACTGAATAACACTGCTCAAAAGAGCAAAAGGCCAAATAAGGAACAATTGACAGAGGATAGCCAAACCACTATCCAAAATCCCTCTGAGGACAGTAAGAGCCCAGAGAGGAATACTATTGGCGTTCAAATGCCAGAAAGGGAGGGAAAGCTGGCGTTAAACACCCATTCCCTGCCCAGTTCTGGCGTTCAAACGCTAGAAAAGGGGGAAAAGTTGGCGTTAAACGCCCATTTTCCACCCAATCCTGGCGTTCAGACGCCAAGGGAAGATCAGACACCTGAGAGTGCTGACAGTAATCCCTCTAACAAGGCTTCTTCAACCACTTTTGTAAGGAATAAACCTGCAGCATCTAAGGTTGAAGACTATAAAGCCAAGATGCCTTATCCTCAAAAACTCCGCCAAGCGGAACAGGATAAGCAATTTGCCCGCTTTGCAGACTATCTAAGGACTCTTGAAATAAAGATTCCGTTTGCAGAGGCACTTGAGCAAATACCTTCTTATGCTAAGTTCATGAAAGAAATCTTAAGTCATAAGAAGGATTGGAGAGAAACTGAAAAAGTGTTTCTCACTGAAGAATGCAGTGCAGTCATTCTGAAAAGCTTACTAGAAAAGCTTCAAGATCCAGGAAGCTTTATGATACCATGCACATTAGAAGGTGCCTGCACCAAGACAGCCCTATGTGATCTTGGAGCAAGCATCAATCTAATACCTGCATCCACTATCAGAAAGCTTGGGTTGACTGGAGAAGTCAAACCAACCCGGATATGCCTCCAACTTGCTGATGGCTCCATTAAATATCCATCAGGCATAATAGAGGATATGATTGTCAAAGTTGGGCCATTTGCCTTTCCAACTGACTTTGTGGTGCTGGAAATGGAGGAGCACAAGAGTGCAACTCTCATTCTAGGAAGACCTTTCCTAGCAACTGGACGAACTCTCATTGATGTACAAAAAGGGGAAGTAACCCTGAGAGTCAATGAGGATGAGTTCAAGTTGAATGCTGTAAAAGCTATGCAGCATCCAGACACACCAAATGACTGCATGGGCGCTGACATTATTGACTCTCTGGTAGAAGAGATCAATATGACTGAAAGCCTAGAATCAGAGCTTGAAGACATCTTCAAGGATGCTCAACCTGATCAAGAAGAATCAGTGGAAACAAAGGAATTTTCGAAAATTCCTCAGGAGGAGGATAAGCCTCCGAGACCTGAACTCAAACCACTACCACCATCCCTGAAGTATGCATTTCTGGGAGAGGGTGACACTTTTCCAGTGATTATAAGCTCTGCTTTAAATCCACAGGAAGAGGAAGCACTGATTCAAGTGCTAAGGACACACAAGACAGCTCTTGGGTGGTCCATAAGTGATCTTAAGGGCATTAGCCCAGCTAGATGCATGCACAAGATCCTGTTGGAGGATAATGCCAAACCAGTGGTCCAACCACAAAGGAGGCTAAATCCAGCCATGAAGGAGGTGGTGCAGAAAGAGGTCACTAAATTACTAGAGGCTGGGATTATTTATCCTATTTCTGATAGCCCCTGGGTGAGCCCTGTCCAAGTTGTCCCCAAAAAGGGAGGCATGACAGTGGTTCATAATGAAAAAAATGAACTGGTTCCTACAAGAACAGTCACAGGGTGGCGTATGTGTATTGACTACAGAAGGCTCAATACAGCCACCAGAAAGGATCATTTTCCTTTACCCTTCATAGACCAAATGCTAGAAAGACTAGCTGGTCATGATTATTACTGCTTTTTGGATGGCTATTCAGGCTACAACCAAATTGCAGTAGACCCTCAGGACCAAGAGAAAACAGCATTTACTTGCCCTTCTGGCGTGTTTGCCTACAGAAGGATGCCTTTTGGTCTGTGCAATGCACCTGCAACCTTTCAGAGGTGCATGCTCTCTATCTTCTCAGATATGGTAGAGAAATTTCTGGAAGTCTTCATGGATGACTTCTCAGTATATGGAGACTCATTCAGCTCCTGTCTTAATCACCTAGCACTTGTCCTGAAAAGGTGCCAAGAGACTAACCTGGTTTTAAACTGGGAGAAATGTCACTTTATGGTGACTGAAGGAATTGTCCTTGGGCACAAAATTTCAAGCAGGGGAATAGAGGTGGATAAGGCAAAGGTAGAGGTAATTGAAAAATTACCACCACCTGCCAATGTTAAGGCAATCAGAAGCTTTCTGGGGCATGCAGGATTCTACAGAAGGTTCATAAAGGATTTTTCGAAAATTGCAAAACCTTTGAGTAACCTGCTAGCTGCTGACACACCATTTGTGTTTGACACACAGTGTCTGCAGGCATTTGAGACCCTGAAAGCTAAGCTGGTCACAGCACCAGTCATCTCTGCACCAGATTGGACATTGCCATTTGAACTAATGTGTGATGCCAGTGACCATGCCATTGGTGCAGTGTTGGGACAGAGGCATAACAAGCTTCTGCACGTCATTTATTATGCCAACCGTGTTCTAAATGACGCACAGAAGAATTACACAACCACAGAAAAAGAGTTACTTGCAGTGGTCTATGCCATTGACAAGTTTAGATCTTATCTAGTGGGACCCAAAGTGGTTGTGTACACTGACCATGCTGCTCTTAAATACTTACTCACAAAGCAGGATTCAAAACCCAGACTTATTAGATGGGTGTTGCTTCTGCAAGAGTTTGATATTGAAATAAGAGACAGAAAAGGGACAGAGAACCAAGTAGCTGATCATCTGTCCTGAATAGAACCAGTAGCTGGGGCGTCCCTCCCTTCTACTGAGATCTCTGAGACTTTCCCAGATGAGCAACTCTTTGCCATTCAGGAAGCTCCATGGTTTGCAGATATTGCAAATTATAAAGCTGTGAGGTTCATACCCCAGGAGTACAGCAGAGTGCAAAGAAAGAAATTAATTTCAGATGCCAAGTACTACCTATGGGATGAACCATATCTCTTTAAGAGATGTGCAGACGGAATGATCCGCAGATGTGTACCCAGAGAAGAAGCACAAAGGATCCTATGGCATTGCCATGGATCACAGTATGGAGGACATTTTGGAAGTGAGTGAACAGCCACTAAAGTCCTCCAATGTGGCTTCTACTGGCCTACTCTCTATAAAGATTCCCGAGAGTTTGTGCGTAACTGTGACAGTTGCCAAAGAGCTGGTAACTTGCCTCACGGATATGCCATGCCTCAACAAGGGATATTAGAGATAGAATTATTTGATGTATGGGGAATTGACTTCATGGGGCCATTCCCACCATCATACTCAAACACTTACATTTTGGTGGCAGTGGACTATGTATCTAAGTGGGTAGAAGCAATTGCTACACCCACTAATGATACCAAGACCGTGCTAAAATTCCTCCAGAAACACATCTTCAGCAGATTTGGTGTTCCCAGAGTACTGATCAGTGACGGGGGCACTCATTTCTGCAATAGACAGCTATACCCTGCTATGGTTAGATATGGAATTAGCCACAAAGTGGCAACTCCGTATCATCCACAGACAAATGGGCAAGCTGAAGTCTCTAACAGAGAGCTAAAAAGAATCCTGGAACGGACTGTGATAGCCCGAAGAAAGGATTGGGCAAAGAGCTTGGATGATGCTCTGTGGGCATACAGAACAGCATTCAAGACTCCTATAGGAACCTCTCCATACCAACTGGTGTATGGGAAGGCCTGTCATCTGCCCGTGGAACTGGAACATAAAGCCTACTGGGCAACCAGATTCCTAAACATGGATGCTCAGTTAGCTGGTGAAAAAAGATTACTCCAGCTAAATGAGCTAGAGGAGTTCAGACTCAATGCCTTTGAAAATGCAAAAATTTATAAGGAAAAGGCAAAGAAATGGCATGACAAGAAGTTGTCAACCAGAGTCTTTGAGCCAGGACAAAAAGTTCTGCTCTTTAACTCTAGGCTCAGACTGTTTCCAGGAAAACTTAAATCCCGGTGGAGGGGTCCGTATGTGATTACAGGAGTGTCACCATATGGATATGTTGAGCTTCAGGATATTAATTCTGACAAAAAGTTCATTGTTAATGGACAGAGAATCAAGCATTATCTTGAAGGCAATTTTGAGCAGAAATGCTCAAAACTGAGACTTGAGTGATTCTCAGTAAAGGTCCAGCTAAAGACAGTAAAGAAGCGCTTGCTGGGAGGCAACCCAGTCATTAGGAGGTTATATAATTTGTTCTTACAGAGGCAAGTATCAAAAATGAAGGAATTCACAGAGTTACAGAAGGATTCAGCTCAAAAAGCAGAGAAAAAGAGCTTACTGGCGAAAAAATGCCAGTAAGGGGCATTTTGGGCGTTAAACGCCAGAATGGGTACCATTCTGGGCGTTTAACGCCAGGAATGGTGCCATTTTGGGCGTTAAACGCCCAGAATGGGCACCATTCTGGGCGTTTAACGCCAGGTGTGCAGCATCCTGGGCGTTTTCGAAAAACGCCCAGTGATAAAGGAATTCTGGCGTTTAACGCCAGCCAGGGCACCTAGCTGGGCGTTAAACGCCCACAAGGGGCACCAATTGGGCGTTAAACGCCAGAATGGGTGCTATTCTGGGCGTTTAACGCCAGAAAGGTGGGGGGACCAAGATTTTGATTTTCAATCAAATTTTTTTCAAATTTCCTTTTTCTTACCCATACTTTTCTACATAAATACATCTCAACCTTTCATCATTCACTTTCAAATTTTCAAAAATCTAAAATCATTCTTCAAATCTCTCAAATCAATCCCAAATCTTGTTCAAAAACTCACCCTTTTCTCAAATTCTTTCCATATCTTCTCAAATCTTCTTTCAAATTTTTCTTTTTTTCGAAATCTCTCCTCCCCACTTTATAAATACACGTTTGGCCCCCTCATTCCTCCACACCATTCGAATTTGCTCTCCTCTTCTCTCTCTTCTTTCCTTTCTTTTGCTTGAGGACAAGCAAACCTCTAAGTTTGGTGTGCTTTTCCGTGATCACTGAGCCAAGATTCATCAAGATCATGGCTCCTAAGGGAAAACAAACCAATTCAAGAGGAAAGAAAGAGAATAATCCAAAGAATCTTTGGAACCAAGAGAAGTTCTTAACCAAAGAACATGAAGACCATTATCACAAAATAATGGGCCTGAGATCAGTGATCCCGGAAGTTAAATTTGATCGAAAGAAGATGAATATCCGGGGATCCAAGAGCAGATTCGAAACAGAGGATGGGAAGTTCTAACCAATCTTGAAATAAAGGTTAGAAGGAATATGGTTCAGGAATTCTACTCAAATCTGTGGCTAACAGATAAGCAGAGAATGACTGGAACTGCTTACCATACCTACAGAACCATGGTCAGAGGGAAAGTTATGTACTTCCATCTGGACAAAATAAGAGAAATCTTCAAATTGCCTCAACTGCAAGATGATCCTGAATCCTTTAATAGGAGAATGGTGAGAGCAGATAAAGGGTTGGATCAAGTTCTAGAGGACATATGCCTCCCTGGAACTAAGTGGATAACCAATTCAAAGGGTGTCCCAAACCAACTCAAGAGGGGAGACCTCAAACCAATTGCAAGAGGTTGGCTAGACTTTATTGGGCGTTCCATACTGCCCACTAGCAACCGTTCTGAGGTCACTATCAAGAGAGCAGTGATGATTCATTGCATTATGCTTGGAAAAGAAGTGGAGGTCCATCATGTGATTGCTTGTGAGATCTACACAATTGCAAATAAGAATTCCACTGAAGCCAAACTGGCTTACCCAAGCTTGATCTCCTTGCTCTGTAAAGAGGCTGGGGTAAAGATGGGAGTAGACGAATTCATACCCATTGAACATCCAATCACCAAGAAGTCAATGGAAGGACAAATGCAAGACAACTCTATCAAGAGGAGGGCGCAGGAATTCCTCCCTGAGTTCCCTAAAATTGACTACTGGACCAGCCTAGAAGCATCTATCACCAAGTTACAAGAAACTATGGAGCAACTGAAGGAAGAACAGCAGAATCAGAACTGCATGCTCTGCAAATTGCTGAAGGAACAAGAGAAGCAGGGGCGTGAACTCCAAGAGTTGAAACGCCAAAAGCTCTCCTCTCAAGTTGAGGGAGCATCCACTTCTCAAAATCAAGGTTGTTGAGTCCTAACTCTGTGAAAACTTCTATCATTAGGAGCCTATTTAAATGTTTGTTTTTTTTGTTTTCTATTTTTATTTTCTAGTCTCATCTTATATCTATTTTTGAGTCTTATTTTTAATTCATAATTAATAAAATTTAAAATTCATGTCTTAAAGCTATGAATGTCCTATGAATCCATCACCTCTCTTAAATGAAAAATGCTTTAATCACAAAAGAACAAGAAGTACAGGATTTCAAAATTTATCCTTGAAACTAGTTGAATTAGTTTGATGTGGTGACAATACTTTTTGTTTTCTGAATGAATGCTTGAACAGTGCATATGTCTTTTGAATTTGTTGTTTTGAGAATGTTAAAATTGTTGGCTCTTGAAAGAATGAGGAAAAAGAGAACTGTTATTGTGGATCTAAAAAATCATTAGATTGATTCTTGAAGCAAGAAAAAGCAGTGAATACAAAAAAAAAAACAAAAAAAAACAAAAAAAATTTTCGAAAAAAAGAAGAAGAAAGAAAGAAAAAAGAAAAAGAGAAAGAAATAAAGTTGTGATCCAAGGCAAAAAGGAGTGTGCTTAAGAACCCTGGACACCTCTAATTGGGGACTCTAGCAAAGCTGAGTCACAATCTGAAAGGGTTCACCCAATTATGTGTCTGTGGCATGTATGTATCCGGTGGTAATACTGGAAGACAGAGTGCTTTGGGCCACAGCCAAGACTCATACACTAGCTATGTTCAAGAATCATTATGCTTAACTAGGAGAATCAATAACACTATCTGAGTTCTGAGTTCTTATAGATGCCAATCATTCTGAACTTCAAAGGATAGAGTGAGATGCCAAAACTGTTCGGAGGCAAAAAGCTACTAGTCCCGCTCATCTAATTGGAACTAAGTTTCCTTGATATTTTGGAGTCTATAGTATATTCTCTTCTTTTTATCTTATTTTGATTTTCAGTTGCTTGGGGACAAGCAACAATTTAAGTTTGGTGTTGTGATGAGCGGATAATTTATACGCTTTTTGGCATTGTTTTTAGTATGTTTTTAGTATGATTTAGTTAGTTTTTAGTATATTTTTATTAGTTTTTAGTTAAAATTCACTTTTCTGGACTTTACTATGAGTTTGTGTGTTTTTCTGTGATTTCAGGTATTTTCTGGCTGAAATTGAGGGTCCTGAGCAAAAATATGATTCAGAGACTGAAAAGGACTGCAGATGCTGTTGGATTCTGACCTCCCTGCACTCGAAGTGGATTTTCTGGAGCTACAGAAGCCCAATTGGCGCGCTCTCAATGGCGTTGGAAAGTATACATCCTGGGCTTTCCAGCAATATATGATAGTTCATACTTTGCCCAAGATTTGATGGCCCAAACCGGCGTGGCAAATCAGCCTCAGAATTTCTAGCGTTTAACGCTGGAACTGGCATAAAACTTGGAGTTAAACGCCCAAACTGGCATAAAAGCTGGCGTTTAACTCCAGGAAAGGTCTCTACACGAAAATGCTTCATTGCTCAGCCCAAGCACACACCAAGTGGACCCAGAAGTAGATTTTTACGTCATTTACTCATTTCTGTATACCCTAGGTTACTAGTTTACTATTAATAGGATCTTTTGACATTGTATCTGAACCTCATGACACTTTACACGTTTCTTTGTGTACTTTCCACGGCATGAGTCTCTAAACCCCATGGTTGGGGGTGAGGAGCTCTACTGTGTCTTGATGGATTAATGCAATTACTACTGTTTTTCATTCAATCATTTTTGCTTCCATTCTAAGATATTACTTGTTCTTAAACCGGATGAATGTGATGATCCGTGACACTCATCCTCATTCTCAACTATGAACATGTGCCTGACAACCACCTCTGTTCTACCTTAGATTAAGTAGATATCTCTTGGATTCTTTAATCAGAATCTTCGTGGTATAAGCTAGAACTGATGGCGGCATTCAAGAGAATCCGGAAGGTCTAAACCTTGTCTGTGGTATTCTGAGTAGGATTCAATGATTGGATGACTGTGACGAGCTTCAAACTCCTGAGGGCGGGGCGTTAGTGACAGACGCAAAAGAATCACTGGATTCTATTCCGGCCTGATTGAGAACCGACAGATGGATAGCCGTGCCGTGACAGGGTGCGTTGAACATTTCCACTGAGAGGATGGGAGGTAGCCACTGACAACGGTGAAACCCTTGCATACAGCTTGCCATGGAAGGAGCCTTGCGTGCTTGAAGAAGAAGACAGTAGGAAAGCAGAGATTCAGAAGATGGAGCATCTCCAAAACCTCAACCTATTCTCCATTACTGCAAAACAAGTACTTATTTCATGTTCTTTTGCTTTTCACAATCAATCCTGATAATTTCTGATATCCTGACTAAGATTTACAAGATAACCATAGCTTGCTTCAAGCCGACAATCTCCGTGGGATCGACCCTTACTCACGTAAGGTATTACTTGGACGACCCAGTGCACTTGCTGGTTAGTTGTGCGGGGTTGCAAAAGTGTGATTGCAATTTCGTGCACCAGTGTACAACCTCCAAGGCATCTCATGGTTGAAGACTTTGAAGGGGATGATCAAGAGATGGATTCAATCATTAATGAATTCTTATCTACATTTGAATCCTATCCCATTGGACTTGACATGGAGATTAAAGAAGAAGAAGTACAACCTCCCATGCCCTTGGTGAACAATGAAGAAGAAATTAAATCAGAAGAAAGCTACTAAGAGGAAGAGGTTGAAATTGAAGAAGCTTGCAAAGAGGTGGAAGAGGTCAAAGAAGAGCACAAGGGAGTGGAGCTTGCAAGTTCATTAGAAACCCCTCCCCCTAAGTTGCCATCATCCTTCACAACATTCAAGTGGGCAAAATTCATATCCCTTAGCTTTCTAATTCCACTTGAATATGGGCTACTGGAGACGGATGGTCAGCTTAGAGCCCTTTGTGGCATTAAGCGTAAGAGGGAGATGGTCAGTGGTAGAAGTTGTCAAGCAAGGTTCAACATGGTTGTGTGCTCAAGGTTTAAATGCAAGGGTTGGTGTAAAGCTCAACTGAATGGGTCTAGGAAGTTGTTTGGCCGCTTTAGTGAGAATTCAGATTGCTTGCTACCCGGATGGAATCATAATGATCAACAAGAAGACGGGTGCAAAAGCAAGGTTTGGGACCCCGGGATTCAATCTAGAAATCAATACTCTTGGGGCCTTGTCACTTTCTTTAGCTTGCTTGAAGGCTTTCTGCGCCTAGTTTGGGATCCCGGAGGCTGTGGGAATTCCAAACACTGGTGGAGATTCTTGGATGAATACAAGCACAAGCCACCATAACAAAGAGCTCACCAGAATGTCCAACTTAAGGACTTTAACTAAAAGTGCTAGGTGGGAGACAACCCACCATGGTATGATCGTTCCTTTTTTAGTTTTAATTTTAGTATGTTTTTGAATTTTTATTGAACCTGGAATCATGCATAGCCTTCATATTAAGCATTGCATTCTGCATACTGCATCAAAAAAAAAATTTTGTCGCCAACGTGTCTGCGTCATAGGTGCGTTGGGAAGAAAATAAATTGAACAGAGAGTCACGCAAAAATGTGGCTGGAGGCGTGCCTTTGGCACAAATTGATCCACGTGACCACGTTGCTGACGCGTTCGCGTCATTTGCGAAAAATGCCTCCCACGCGTCCGCGTCACTCACGCGAACGCGTGCCTCAAAATCGACGTAAAAAGGGTGTATGAATGAAAGTTGAGCTGAAGCTGGGCTGAACCTGTGCTAACTGCACAAGCCCTACCACGCGTACGCATGCCCCATGCGTCCGCGCCTTTTTCAAATTTAGGCCGTCCACGCGATCGTGTCAACCACGCGACCGCGTCACCCTACAATTTGGCAATATGAGTTTCAAACAGAGAGTTGTGCGACCACGAGGCTGCCCTCGCGCTAATGGCACAAATCAATCCACGCGACCGCGTGGATGACGCGTCGTGTCATTTCATAGAAGCGCTATCCACGCGAACGCGTCACTCACGCGTCCGCGTCACAAGCGCCGCACAACTTATTCAGATAAGCCAAATATCTTATCTTTTCTTCCCCAAATCTAAATCTTTTCTTTCCCTTCTTATTTCTTTCTTCCTTCTTTTCTTTTTCTTTCTTTTTTTCTTTTAATTGGTGTTGGATATTTAATTGGGTCATTATTTTGCTTGTGGATTGTTAAGAAATTGTTTGACAATTATATATCATTTTTTAAGGGTTCTTGCATGTTCAATTTAATACTTTCCATACCTTATTTAATATGCATGCTTTGTGTTTGTGAAAAAGTCCGTATGGCATTGTGCATTTTTAATTATTCTATCCTTCTACTCTAATACCTGCTTTTCACAAAACCCTTTCCAATATTTTATTAATTGAATATAATTGTCAATACAAACGTTATTGTTAGTTTCTCATGACTAATAATACATTATGGCTTTTAATGCTTGATTTGTGCTACTCATGCCTTTGCCAGCATGCCAATAAACATCTTGCATCTAACTGCCTTAATTTATCATGCCCTGTTTCCATTGTTGGCCTGATTTCATGGAGTCGCGCCCATGTGTTAACGGCATTCTTCTTTACCTTGGCATGATTATCACTCGTACTACCCTCCTCTCTGCTCTATCCCTTTGACTTCATGTCCCTTTCTCTTCTCCCTTTTCATGATGGCCACTAGGAAGAGTAAAGAGAAAGACTCTACAACGCGCACCGGCTGAGGAACCACAACCCCCATCCACCTGCACATCTTTGCATGCACCGAGGACGGTGCAGTCTTTAAGTGTGGGGAGGTCGATACCGATCTCCACGGGTTAGTTAGTCTCTTCTCAACACCAATTTTTGTTTTTTATTGTTGCATTTGCATGTTTGATTGCATGTTTGTTTGATTTTGTGCATATTTTACCACTTGGTTGAAGTAATATTTTCTTTTTCAAGAAACTTTTTATAGTATTTCACTAATTTAAATTAAAAACTTTTTGAAAAAAATTTGTATGAAGAAATATTATTTTGGAACATAGTTTAGAGCTCGAACACACAAAACCAGCGAGATTTTGAGCCTATTTGATTGGTTGCATTTTATCAACCAATATATTTTATTTTTGTGTGTTATTCTCTCTAAAATTGTAATATTTGTCTTGCTTAATTCTATATTTCCACTGTTTGATGTATGCATGCACTTATATGATTGAAGCCTTGTTTCACTAAGATTACATACCCATATGGCCTTACCCTTCCATTATCCTTTGCAAACCAATTTGAGCCTATTTTACCCATTTGTTCTTTACTTTAGCTCATTACTAACTCTAAGCGAAAAACAATAATGTCCTTAATTTGAATCCTTGATTAGCTTAGAGTAGTAAATGTGCTCATGATTTAAGTGTGGGGAAGTTGGATTTGAAAATATTTGGTTTGAGTAATTGGGTGTTGTATATTTTAGTGAAAATGTGCAAAATAATAGTTGAGCACATATTATTGCATTCAATACTTTAATCATATGCATTGAGAAAAATAAAAGAAAAATAATAAAAAAAAGAAGAGAAAAATAAAAAGAAAAAAAAAGGTGAAAAAGAAAAGAAAAAAAGCAAATAATAAAAAGGGACAAAATGCCCCAAAGTAAGTGTTGGTATCAATGCATATGTACTGAACTCAAATTTAGGATGCATGAATATGTGGAAAACACAGTTAATGGGAAGTTAGATCTTGTATTGTGATTATATGGGTTGTCTTAAGTTAGGTGGGAAAAGTTTATGTTAATTAAGGATTCAGATTTTAGTTTACTTGGCCAAATACAATCCTACCTTGACCCTAACCCCATTACAACCCTTAAAAGACCTCTTGATTTGTGTATTGGTGCATTAAATTTTTGTTGATTGTTAGATGAAGAGCAAGCTATAGAAAGCAAGATTAGTAGAAAATTGAGAGAATTGACCCTAGACACTTGAGAGCTAGAGTGATATACACTACCAGTAAGGGTTCACTACTTAATTCTATGTTCCCTACTTTCATGAGCTATCTTCTTCTTGGAAGTTATTTGTATTGTATTTTGTGATTTGAATTAGTAAAATCCAGTTCATATTTGTTCTCGAAAGATTTATTTACTTTTCCACCAAGTAGGTAGAATCATCTTTGCATGTAGTTGCATTCATATAGATAGGTTGCATTTCATACATTCTATCATTCCTCTTCACTCCTTTATAGCTTCTCATGAGCTTAGCATGAGGACATGCTAATATTTAAGTATGGGGAGGTTGATAAACCACTATTTTATGGTTTATCTTGTGCTTAATTGAGTGGATTTTTATCAATCTTTCATACACTTATTCATACTAAATGCATGGGTTTACATTCTCCTTCCTGATTTTGTTCTATGATTGAAAACATGCTTCTTTGGCCTTATATTTGCTAATATTAATCCTCTCTTATTACCATTAGATGCCGTGATATGTGTGTTAAGTGATTTCAGGGATTACAGGGCATGAATGGCTCAGAGGATGGAAAGGAAGCATGCAAAGGTGGAAGGAATACAAGAAGTTGAAGAAATTGCAAAGCTGTCAGCCTGACCCTCTCGCACTAAAACCACCATAACTTGAGCTACAGAGGTTTAAATGATGTGGTTCTAGTTGCGTTGGAAAGCTAACATCTGGGGCTTTGCAACGATATATAATTTGTCATAGCTACTCTGAATTTAGGCGACGCGGACGTGTCATTCACGCGTCCGCGTTGCATTTGCGAATCTCAACCCACGCAAACACGTTGACGACGCTTCCGCGTCACTTTCCCGCGACCTGTACGTACCAGATTTCGAAATTAGCAATTTCTGGATTGTTTTTGACCCAGTTTTCGGCCCAAAAAGCACAAATTAGAGGCTATAGAGTTGGGGAATGCATCCATTCATAATCATTCATTCATAATTTTCACTTTTCATAGTTTAGATATAGTTTTTAGAGAGAGAGGCTCTCTCCTCTCTCTTAGGATTTAGGATTAGGATTTCTATTGGGATTAGGATTTATCTCATCTTCATATCAGGTTTAATATTCCTTTTACTTTGTATTTCTCTTTTACTTTCAGATACTTTGATGCTTGTATTACTTATGTTGCCTATTTGGCTTACGCACCATTCATGTTAGGATTTTCTTAAATAATATAATTTGAGGTATTTTCAGATGTATGATTTTTATCTAGCTTTTTATATTCTTGGCTTTAATTGATTAATTGGTAACTTTTGAGTTGTCAAACTCATTGTCGACTGAAAATTGGAATTCTTCAAGAATTAACTCGAGTTCCAATAACTCTTGCCTTTTCCAAGGAAAGACTAGGACATGAGGAACCAAACTTATTCCATCCATTTGACTTACCTTCATAGTTAGAGGTTACCTTAGTAGGAGAAAAATCCAATTCTCATCACAATTGATAAGGATAACTGGGATAGGACTTCCAGTTTTCATACCTTGCCAAGAGTTTTATTAGTTATTAATTTATTAATTCTTGCAATCTATTTTTCTTGCTTAAAACCTTTTTCAAACCCAAACACTATTTTTCCATAACCAATAATAAATCATACTTCCCTGCAATTCCTTGAGAAGACGACCTGAGGTTTGAATACTTCGGTTTATAAATTTATTGGGTTTTGTTACTTGTGACAACCAAAACGTTTGTACGAAGGGATTTTCTGTTGGTTTAGAATCTATACTCACAACGCGACTATATTTTTACAAAATTCTTTACCAGCAAAAATCCCAACGTCAACAGGCCTTGTTGAGGTCCGAGTAATCAACGCACATCCTCCATTTGCCATTGGGCTTTTAGACCATCACCATGTTCGACAACCATGTCGAGTACGTGAGTTCTCGAATAAAACTGGCTTGTATGAGGCTAGTTGCCTGCCTTTTCACTTCAGCCACTGACGTTAGGATTTTTGCTAGTAAAGAATTTTATAAAAATAGTCATGTTGTAGATATAGATTCTAAACCAACAGAAATCCCTTCGTACAAACGTTTTGGTTGTCACAAGTAACAAACCCCTTTTAAAATTGATAACCGAGTATTTAAACCTCGGGTCGTCTTCTCAAGGAATTGTAGGGAGGTATGTTCTTATTATTGGCTATGAAAAAGGTAAAATTGGGGTTTTGAGAATGAGGAATAAATATGGCAAATAATTTAAATGACAATTAAAATAAATAAATACTGTAAAGCAAACCCTTTGGCAAGATAGGAGAAATTGGAAGTCCAGACTTAGTTATTCTTATCAATAATAATGAAAGTTGAATCTTAATTCCACTTAGTCAACCTTTGCTAAGGCAAAGGAAAGTCAAGGGACTAATTAGTTAGACCTTCGAATCCTATTTATTTCCTAAGAAAAGGTTGGGATTATTGAGGTTCAGTCTAATTAGCAAAGATAACAGTTGTCAATTATGTTGAGCTAAGATAACTTCTGAGTTACTGATTTCTCAACCAAGACCAAAAGGAAAAGAAACTAAATTTGCTAGAATAAAAATTGTCTTCAGATTGGGAATAATAAAAAGGAACAATCATAAACTGAAATACCTCAAAAATCATTAAATAAAAATGTCAATTCTAACATGGACAATATCAACAGCCAATTGGGCAACATCAATCAAACACAATAAAAGCTTCAGAGTAAACAAAAATAGAAGAGAAATTAAATAGTAAAAGGAATATTGAACCTGGGATCGAGAGTTACTCCTAAAACTAAGAGAAGTCCTAAATCCTAAATCCTAAAGAGAGAGAGGAGAGAACCTCTCTCAACCTAAATCATGGAAAGTGAATTATGAAAACATGATGATGAATGGATGTATTCCCCCACTTTATAGCCTCTAATCTGTGTTCTCTGGGCCAAAAACTTGGTCAGAAACAGCCCAGAAGTCACTTCCAGTGCTTTCTGGTCCGTACAGGTCGCGGGCAAGTGACGCTGAGGCGTCGCCCACGCGGCCGCGCGGGTTGAAGTTTGCAGATGCAACACGTCCGCGTGAATCACGCGTTTGTGTCGCCTAGCATCAGGGCAACTATGGCATATTATATATCAAATCGAAACCCCAGAAGTTAGCTTTCCAACGAAATGAAACCGCGTCATTTGGACCTCTGTAACTAAAGTTATAGCCGTTTGAGTGCGAAGAGGTCAGGTTGGACAGCTTAGCAACTTCTTCAACTTCTTGTATTCCTTCCACTTTTGCATGCTTCCTTTCCATCCTCCAAGCCATTCCTGCCCTATATTATCTGAAAACACTTAACACACATATCAAGGCATCTAATGGTAATAAGAGAGAATTAATAATAAGCAAATATAAGATCAAAGAAGCATGTTTTCAATCATAGCACATAATTAGGAAGGTAAATGTAAAACCATGCAAATAGTATGAATAAGTGGGTAAAGAGTTGATAAAATCCACTCAATTAAGCACAAGATAAGCCATAAAATAGTGGTTTATCAACCTCCCCACACTTAAACAATAGCATGTCCTCATGCTAAGCTCAAGAGAAGCTATAAAGATAAAGAGGAATGGTAGAAAGTATGAAATGCAATCCTATCTATATGAATGCAACTAAATGTGAAATGCTTCTACCTACTTGGTTAAAAATAAATAAGTTCTCCAAGACAAACATAAATAAGATTTTACTAATTCAAATTATACAACAAAAGACAAGTAAACTTGTAAGAAGATAGCTCATGAAAGTAGGGAACATAGAATCAAGCATTGAATCCCTCACTGGAAGTGTATATCACTCTAATCTCTCAAGTGTATAGGGTTATTCACTCTACTCTCCTCTAGTCATGCTTTCTAAACCTTGTTCTTCATCTAACCAATCAACAAATATTTAATGTACCAATGCAAATATCATGAGGTCTTTTCAAGGTTGTAATGGGGCTGAGGTAAAAGTAAGGATATATGTATGGCCAAGTGAGCTTTATAGATTGAATCTTTAATTATCCTAAGCTTTCACCTAACATACATATACTCTATATAACTCTAGTTCATGCCTAGCTACCCAAAATTCCCACTTTTACATCACATACTCATGTATCAACTTTTTCTTTTTAATTTATCACATGTGCATTGATTTTTCATTAACTTAACATTGGGGTAATTTTGTCCCCTTATTTATTTATTTATATATATATATATATATATATATATATATATATTCCTTTTTTCTTTTTCTTTTTCTCTTTTTTTTTGAATCATAAAAGCAAACATAACTTACCAATGCACATGGATTCTCCATTATTTTTCTATTTTGGTTTTTCATGAGTAGGTTCCCAAATTCCCAATATTCAAATAGATTAGAGACATGATACATTCCCTTATTAACCCATGTTCCCACAGTTTTCCCCACACTTAGTTGATGCACAATCTCTATCTTAAGCTAACCAAAGATTCAATTGGGATATTACTTTTGTTTTTCTGCTTAAGGCTAGTGATGTGGTAAAATACAGAACAAATGGGATTAAAAGGCTCAAAGTGGCTGACAATGGTGATTTAAAGGTAGGTTTATTTGGGATAAGTGAGCTAAAATCAAACAATGGCCTCAATCATATGCAAGCATATAAATACACTAAATAATGGACATATAGATTGGAACAAAATATAGATTATAATCATAGAGGAGGAAACACACAAGAATAAAATATTTATGGTTAAATAATGTAACCATGTAAATAAGCTCAAAATCTCACAGGTTGTGTGTTCTTTGGCTCAAAAACCATGTTCCAAATACAACTTCAAACAAATTTAACAAAAAATTTTCAATTTAAATTAGTGAAATACTATAAAAATTTCTTGAAAAAGAAAATATTACTTCAACCAAGTAGTAACTAAATGTACAAAATCAAATAAACATGCAATTAAACATGCAAATGCAGCAACTAATTTAACAAAGAAAATTTAAACATTGGTGTTGAAACAGAAATGTACTAACCCATGGAGATCGGTATCGACCTCCCCACACTTAAAGATTGCACGGTCCTCGGTGCATGCTGAGATGTGCAGGTGGACGGGTTGTTTCAACTGATGCTTTACTCCAAAAATTGTGCAGATGGACTTGCCTGTCTCCCCATGTGAACGTCTTCCGGTTCTCTTCCGGGTGGCCATCCTGAAAGAAAAAGGGAAGAAGAGTAACCCAGAAATAAAGATAGGAAAATAAATACAGTATGGGTAGGTTAATGCCAAATAATAAGGGTCTCAATTACATGGTAGCTACAACATGTAAGTGAGAAAACAATAGAAGCCATGGCATGCCAATGGTACAAAATGTACAACAATGAGGAAGAGAGAGGAAAAGGAGAGATAATATAAATTCATGTCAATACAAAAGTAATACAGATATAAAAGATTGGCATTGATTTAAATAATATTACTCAATCAGAATTAAACAAGTCACTAAGCACCAAGAAAATACCAGAAGAGATGTAACAGTTGAATAAGAATATTTAAACACCAATGGTAAAATAATAAATTTAGAAAAATAAAAATATGCAATGAATGAAAGTATTAAATAAAATAAAATAAAAGATAGGAAGAATAAGAAGGGAAAGAACGGAAGAAGAAGTAAGTAAGAAAGGAGGGAGGAAAAATTAGGGTTGGCGAAGAAAAGATAAGATATTTGGCAAATTAGGATAAGCTGTGCGGCGCAAGCGACGCGGACGCTGGGGCACGCGGTCGCGTGACTTGCGCTTTAAGTTAACCGACGTGGTCGCGTCGGTCACGCGATCGCGTAACCTGTTTTATGCTACTGGCGCGAGGGCAGCCTCGCTCTCGTACAACTCTCTGTTCAAAAATCATTAATTGCCAAATATTGGGTGACGCGATCGCGTGGGGCATGCGATCGCGTGAGTGGGCTTTAGAAGAATGTGACGCGGTCGCGTGGATCACGTAGCTGCGTGGGTAGAATTGTGCGTTCAGCATCAATCCAGCACCACTCTAGCACAATAATTGGTTGTGCACCCTTTTACGTCGAAATCCAGGGCACGCGGTCGCGTGGAAGGCCATTATTCCCATGTGATGTGGACGCGTCAGCGACGCGGTCGCGTGGGACGGTTTGTGCCACTGGCACGCCTCCAGCCACGCTCTCGCGTGACCTTCTGTTCGTTTTTATTTTCTCCCCTCTCCTTGCGACGCGGACGCGTCGCTGATGCGGTCGCGTCGCGTGGCAAATTTTTATTTTTTTTTATGCATGAAAAATGCAGAATGCAATGCTAATATGAATGTTATGCAAAACTCTAGGTTCAATATAATAAGATAAAATAAGAATTGGAAACAAATAAAACTAGATAAAAATGAAAAAGAAACGATCATACCATGGTGGGTTGTCTCCCACCTAGCACTTTTAGTTAAAGTCCTTAAGTTGGACATTGGATGAGCTTCCTGCTATGGTGGCTTTTGTTTGAATTCGTCTAGAAATCTCCACCAGTGTTTGGAATGCCAGCATCCTCCGGGGTTCCAAACAAAGTACTTAAAGCCCTTGTGTGAGTTCAAACAGGCTTGTAGGCTCCCGGAGTATTGAATGTCAGAATAGACTCCAGGATCCCAAACTTTTCTTCTACACCCGTCTTTGTCTTGATCTACATTGGTCCAGTCGGGTGATGAGTAATTCGAATTCTCACTGCAGTGACCAAATGGCTTCCGAGATCCTTTAAATTGAGCTTGACACCAATTCTTGCACCTTAAGTTGAAGTGCGAACCCTTACTGAATCTTTCATACCAGCGCTGAGTGCGAGTCATATCCCTTTTCCTCTTAAAACCGCAGAGAGCTCTAAGCTGGCCATCTGTTTCAAGTAAACCATATTCAAGTGGAAAAGTAAAGATAAAAGGCAAAGGTGTTACCCACTTGTAATTTGTGTTGGGCGGTAATGGCCTTAGGATAGGTGTTTCCAGTGGTTCTATAAGTTCTACTCCCTTATAATCTTCTGTGAATTCTTCCACTTCAACCATATCTTGATCAGAGTCTTCAATTTCTCCCTCATCATCGCTCGAGTCATATATTGGAGGTTGAGAAAAATCTACCTCAGCATCATCTTCATGTTCACTCAGGGAAGATTCTTCTGTCTCAGAGAAATCACTTGTGGATGCAAGGTCGTCACTAAGAGAACAGGACTCGTGATCATCATCATCAAGGAAGCCTGTGTCCTGGGTTATTCCGTTCAGTCCTTCATAAGATATTTGCAGTGGAGGCGGTGCAAAATCCTCCTCAGCGTCAATTGTAACATCTTTGACGGAGTTCTCCACAACTCTGGATTCAAGTGGCGGTTCGACATCTCCTGAATCTTCAACCAACTCTTCTTCTTCTGCAATGACAGCTTCCTCTACTTGTTCTAGTATGAAGTTATGCTCTATGCTGTTCACTGGAGCTTCTAGCGTCTTCTTTGTACTGCGTTCTTCATTGGATTCTCCACATAAAGCCATGGGGGTCTGTTGAGGGGCTGAACGTCTGGAAGATAATTTTTTTAACTCCTCCACTATTGCTTGCTCCAGTTGATGAAGGGGTGCAGTAAATTATTTCATTGATTCTTCAAGGCGAACCTGTGATTCTGGCTTTGATGGATATGGGTATGGTGTATGGGGGAGTGGTGATTCTTGGGAGTAATTGGATTGGTGTTGGGGCGGATAAGGATCGTATGGTGGCAAATGGTGAAAAGAAGCTTGTGAGTGTGGTGGTTCGAGGTTATGTTGAGAGGATGGTCTATAGGCACGGGGTGGAGCTTGTTGGTAGTTACAAGGTTGTTCACCATATCTTTCACCTGGGTATGCATTGTAGAATGGTCGTTGTCCATGATATCTTGGAGGGTGTTGTTGCCTAAAGGGTTGATTAGATCCTCTTGACTCCATCCATCCTTGATTGGTCTGACCTTGATGCATATTCCTGCTGTGGTTTCTATTTCCTTCAACAAAGTTAGAACTAAACTCAAAGCGAGAGGGGTGAGAATTCATAGTAGTTATCAGAAATAAGGGGGGAAAAAGGAGAAACAAATAAATAAGTAAAAGAAAAATATTTACATTAACCAATAATAAGGCACATGTTTGCAATTCCCCGGCAACGGTGCCATTTTGACGTTAGGATTTTTGCTAGTAAAGAATTTTATAAAAATAGTCGCGTTGTAGATATAGATTCTAAACCAACAGAAATCCCTTCGTACAAACGTTTTGGTTGTCACAAGTAACAAACCCCTTTTAAAATTGATAACCGAGTATTTAAACCTCGGGTCGTCTTCTCAAGAAATTTCAGGGAGGTATGTTCTTATTATTGGCTATGAAAAAGGTAAAATTGAGGTTTTGAGAATGAGGAATAAATATGGCAAATAATTTAAATGACAATTAAAATAAATAAATACTGTAAAGCAAACCCTTTGGCAAAGTAGGAGAAATTGGAAGTCCAGACTTAGTTATTCTTATCAATAATAATGAAAATTGAATTTTAATTCCACTTAGTCAACCTTTGCTAAAGCAAAGGAAAGTCAAGGGACTAATTAGTTAGACCTTCGAATCCTATTTATTTCCTAAGAAAATGTTGGGATTATTGAAGTTCAGTCCAATTAGCAAAGATAACAGTTGTCAACTATGTTGAGCTAAGATAACTTCTGAGTTACTGATTTCTCAACCAAGACCAAAAGGAAAAGAAACTAAATCTGCTAGAATAAAAATTGTCTTCAGATTGGGAATAATAAAAAGGAACAATCATAAACTGAAATACCTCAAAAATCATTAAATAAAAATGTCAATTCTAACATGGACAATATCAACAGCCAATTGGGTAACATCAATCAAACACAATAAAAGCTTCAGAGTAAACAAAAATAGAAGAGAAATTAAATAGTAAAAGGAATATTGAACCTGGGATCGAGAGTTACTCCTAAAACTAAGAGAAGTCCTAAATCCTAAATCCTAAAGAGAGAGAGGAGAGAACCTCTCTCAAAACTAAACCTAAATCATGGAAAGTGAATTATGAAAGCATGATGATGAATGGATGTATTCCCCCACTTTATAGCCACTAATCTGTGTTCTCTGGGCCGAAAACATGGTCAGAAACAGCCCAGAAGTCACTTCCAGTGCTTTCTGGTCCGTACAGGTCGCGGGCAAGTGACGCGGAGGCGTCGCCCACGCGGCCGCGCGGGTTGAAGTTTGCAGATGCGACGCGTCCGCGTGAATCACGCATTTGTGTCGCCTAGAGTCAGGGCAACTATGGCATATTATATATCAAATCGAAGCCCCGAACGTTAGCTTTCTAACGCAAGTGAAACCGCGTCATTTGGATCTCTGTAGCTAAAGTTATAGCTGTTTGAGTGCGAAGAGGTTAGGCTGGACAGCTTAACAACTTCTTCAACTTCTTGTATTCCTTCCACTTTTGCATGCTTCCTTTCCATCCTCCAAGCCATTCCTGTCCTATAATATCTGAAAAAACTTAACACACATATCAATGCATCTAATGGTAATAAGAGAGGATTAATAATAAGCAAATATAAGATCAAAGAAGCAAGTTTTCAATCATAGCACATAATTAGGAAGGTAAATGTAAAACCATGCAAATAGTATGAATAAGTGGGTAAAGAGTTGATAAAATCTACTCAATTAAGCACAAGATAAACCGTAAAATAGTGGTTTATCAGCCACTCTGTCTGCTGACATCTTCTGTCGCTTCTGCACTACCAGCTTTTCCTCCCCTTTCACGGCAAGCTGGTGGGACATGAAACTGGGGTCTAGGCCCGGTATGTCTGCTGGGGTCCATGTGAAGAGATCCATGTTTTCTATTAAGAGGGACGCCGAGGGAAATTTTAGCTCGTATGGCAGGCTTTGATTGATGAAGGTGTACTTGTCCTCCGTCTTTCCAACCTTTTCAAGGTCTCCTTTCGGTTCGGGTCTGAGGCGTTCTTCTATCCTTGCATCTAGATCGGCCATGAATACCCTCGTTGCGTCAAGAGATTTTTTTTGAAGGCTCGGGTTGGTGTGATCGCAGGCTACTGCCGCCTCCAAATCACCATGTATGGTTCCGATTGCCCCATCACTTGCCCAAAACTTCATGTTCAGGTATCTTGTGAATACTACCGCATAGAAGTTGTTTTGTCTCCCCAAAATGACATTGTATGAAGTCTTTGAGAATGACAAAGTCAACCATGCCAGTTCATCTCTTGATTCTGTTTCTGATACTAATCGAGAGCTTAACTGCCCCGTCTGCCTTGATGAAGAAGTCTCCTAGGCCGACCACCCCGTTATGGTGTGTGAGGAGGTCGGAGTCGTGGAGTCCGAGGGCATCGAAGATGTTCCTAAACAGGATATTAGAATCTGCACCTGTGTCTACCAGTATCCTCTTCACTAGCCTGGATCCTATCCTGGCTGTGATAACCATGGGTGGGTCATTGTTAACGTCCCAAATCCGGCAATGTTGTGACGGGATGCAAAATCGGGAAAGGTAGGTGGCGCGCGATGTTTAGAGGCCATTACTGCGAGGACCTTGAGCTCTTTCTTTTGCGAGGACTTTAACTTCTCGCTTGATCTTCCAACCACCACGATGGTGGGATCCACCTCAGTTTCTTTCCTCGAAGGTGGTTTGGAAGCTCGAGGTTGTGGCCCTCTCTGATTTTCGGGGATATTTCCCTTGCAGGTTTTCGGGGCTCACGTATTATTTTCACGAACTCAGAGAGTTTCTCATCCAGGATGGCTTGCTCCAAAGCATCCTTTAGGTCAAAACAATTATGAGTCCTATATCCCTAACCCCAATGGTAATCGCAGTATAGGGACTTATTTCCTCTAGTCTACTCCTTGAGCTGTAGTGCCTTCGGGATCCTGCCACAATCGACTATTTGCTAGTAATATTTAGTAATGGGGGCAGTTAGAGGAGTATAGTTGGTGAACTTCTCGATCCTTGGGGGTTGGGAGGTTTCCCGGCTATTCTTTGGCCCCTTCCTTTGGGGGAAGGATGGGGGCCGTGTGACGAAGGGGAACATAGCCGAGGCATTTCGCTTGTTGGCCACCACGACTTGGCTAACTTCTTCGTCGTTTATATATTCTCTTGCCACGTTCTGGATCTCATGCATGGTCCATATGGGCTTAGTATTCAGATGCGTTCCAAAATCCTCATTTGTTAGCCCATTGATTAGGCAGAGATTGGTAATAGAATATGTTAGGCCATTGATCTCTATGCATTTGTCGTTGAAACGGTTTAGATACTTTCTCGTGGACTCATTTTCACGCTGGATTACACCTACGAGGTTTATATGATGTTTAGCCTTTGTGATCTTAGTCGTGAACTGGGCTAGCAATCTTCGAGATATGATCACAAAGCCCTTGATAAATCCATGAGGTAGCTAGTTGAACCATTTGATCGTTGGTCCAACAAGCGTTACTGGGAAAGTACAGCAACGTATTGCATCTGGTGCCCCCTTCAAGATTCATTCAGGTTTTGACTGTCGTTAAATATTCTTTTGGATCTTTCGTCTTATCATATCGCATATTCGTAGGCTTGTCAAAGTATCTCGGGAGGCAGAACTGAAGGATCTTGTCGAAAAAGGGGATTGCTCCCATGACGACGGGCTTATCGCGCCACCTCTTCTTCTCCGTCGGAGATTGTTCACGGCCCTAGGTTCATCTTCGTGGCCTCCTGGTTTGCTGCTCCAAGGAACCTGAAGGGTTCCGTTCTCAGGGCTAGTCCCCGAATGTCCTTTTGAAGACACTAGAAATGGTCCCTAGCTTCTACCTCCCTTTCTAAGTTCTACAACCAGTGGCATAACTCTTGGATGATCCGAGAGTTATCTGACCCTGTTCCCTCGAAGGAGCGCTAACTGACCTAACTCGATAAGACTGCGACTGGACGATGGGCGAGCAGTTGCTACAACGCTCCGGGGCATTGGGTAAGAATCATATGGGGTGGACCTGCAATGATACTGGTGCACGAAATTGTGATGACACTTTTCACAATTCCGCACAACTAACCAGCAAGTGCACTGGGTCGTCCAAGTAATACCTTACGTGAGTAAGGGTCGATCCCACGGAGATTGACGGCTTGAAGCACGCTATGGTCATCTTGTAAATCTCAGTCAGGTGGATTCAAATGGTTACGAGGTTTTGATAATTAAAAGATAAATAAAACAGAAAATAACATAGAGATACTTATGTAATTCATTGGTGGGGATTTCAGATAAGCGTATGGAGATGCTTTATTCTTTCTGAATCTCTGGTTTCCTACTGCCTTCATCCAGTCATGCGTACTCCCTTCCATGGCAAGCTATATGTTGTGGGATCACCATTGTTAATGGCTACCGTCCGTCCTCTCAGTGAAAATGGTCTGGCTACGGGTTACGTAGGGCTAATCATCTATCGGTTCTCGATCATGTCGGAATAAGATCCATTGATCCTTTTGCGCACTGTCACTGCGCCCAGCACTCGCGAGCTTGAAGCTCGTCACAGTCATCCCATCCCAGATCCTACTCGGAATACCACAGACAAGGTTTAGACTTTTCGGATCTCAAAAATGCTGCCAATTGATTCTAACTTATACCACGAAGACTCTGATTGCACGGAATGGAGGACTCTGTTGTCAGGAGAGGCAACCATGTGTTGTGAACCAGGAGGCCAAGAGATATGCATTCAAGCTTGTTTTCAGGCAGAACGGAAGTGGTTGTCAAGCACGCGCTCATAAGTGAGAATGGTGATGAGTGTCACTTGATCATCACATTCATCATGTTGAAGTACGAATGGATATCTTAGAACAAGAATAAGCTTGAATTGAATAGAAAACAGTAGTAATTGCATTAATTCATAAGTAGCAGTAGAGTTCCACACTTTAATCTATGAGGTATAGAAACTCCACCATTGAAAATACATAAGAACAAGGTCTAGACATGGCCGAATGGCCATGCCTCCCAAATAACATGAAAAAATTGAAAATGGTTCAAAGACCTGATCCCAAGATCAAAGATGATCAAAAAGATGAAAATACAATAGTAAAAGGTCCTATTTATAGTGAACTAATAACCTAGGGTTTACAGAAATAAGTAAATGATACAGAAATCCACTTTCGGGGCCCACTTGGTGTGTACTTGGGCTGAGCATTAAAGCTTTCACGTGCATAGGCTTTTCTTGGAGTTAAACGCCAGCTCTGGTGCCAGTTTGGGCGTTTAACTCCAGCTTTTATGCCAGTTCTGGCGTTTAATGCCAGAAAAAGGGTCTTTGAATGGCGTTTTGACACTAATTTAGGCCATCAAATCTTAGGCAAAGTATGGACTATTATACATTGCTGGAAAGTCCAAGATGTCTACTTTCCAACGCAATTAAAAGGTGTGCCAATTGGGCTTCTGTAGCTCCAAAAAATCTATTTCGAGTGCAGGGTGGTCAGAATCCAACAACATCTGCAGTCCTTTTTCAGCCTCTGAATCAGATTTTTGCTCAGGTCCCTCAATTTCAGCCAGAAAATATCTGAAATCACAAAAAAACACACAAACTCATAGTAAAGTCTAGAAATGTGATTTTTGCAAAAAAAAAAACAAATAGTTATATACTAAAAACTATCTAAATCATACTAAAAACTACCTAAAAATAATGCCAAAAAGCGTATAAATTATCCGCTCATCAATACTCCTACATCAAAGTCAAAAGAGTGTTTATAAGGTCAAAATTTAGGGTTATTGTGCATATCTTGGGAGGAATCGGGGTTCCCTTAGACTCTGGTGTTTCCTAAATTGAAAAGATACGATGTGTATATGCAATACTAAATGCCAAAAATGACACAATCAAATTTCTTAGGATGTATTGGGTCACTGCGTTGGTCCCCGAGGAGTCATGTCTGGGACCCATCCGTCATCGAATCCGAAACCCAAGTCCAAAATAGTATTTTAAACAATAGGTAAATTAGTAGCAATGCATACTATTTTTTTCAACAATGTCTAAAAAAGATATCATATCATATTATTATTATTTAGAATTTACTCATTGACGGAAGATTTTTGTCGGTAAAGAATTTCTCAAAATAACTTCGTTGCAAGTATTGTTCTAAACCGACAAGCAATTCTCGGTCAACGTTTAAATTGTTTGTCACGGGTAGAAACCCAATAAAATAACCGAAGTATTCAAATCTCGGGTCGTCTCTCAAAGGAATTGATAGGAAGTGTACTTCTTATTGATTATGGTTTTTTATATTTTGGGATTTAGGTTTGATAACAAGAAAATATAAATTGCGAGAAAATAAACTAACAACTAAGAAAGGTCCTAGCAAGGATTGAGAATTAGAATTCCTATCCTCATTATCATCTCCAATTGTGATGGTAAATGTAAATTTCCTTCACTTAGTTAACCTCTAACCAATAAAGGAAAGTCAAGTGCATACAATCAACTTGAGTTCACAAGTCTTAGTCAACTCATAGTGAGAGACTAGATTTAGTGAAGTTCAAGCTAATCGGCAATCTTCAATTACCAATTGTTCATACCCTGGGTCGAGTTGTCCGACCCGGGATGTTCGACAGACAAAGCAACCGACCTCTTCAGGTCAGGACAATCCGACCTCTCCTCAAAGAGCTCGGCCAAGTCACAGGAAAGCCCAAAGAAGGGCCCAAATAGAAGAGCACGCCCCAAATCTTATGACAGCCCAAGCCTACGGAGAGAAGGGTGGTTCCCTTGAAGATAAGCTGACCTCACCCAAAAGATAAGATAGGATAAGATAACTAACTTATCTTATCTAAGAAGGTCACTCTACGCCATTATAAATACACTGGAGCACCCAGGTATAACTCATACTCTGATTCTACTCAATACCTGCTTAATACCCTTGCTAACTTAAGCATCGGAGTCCCTTGCAGGTACCCCCCACCCTCCGGGGACGAAGGATCAGGAGTGCAGCCAGTCTAACAAGTCGGACACGGCGGCTCTGACCAAGCACAGAAGATCTCATCCGAGATCGACCTCCAAGTTTCAGGTAACCCTCGGAACATTGGCGCCGTTGTCGGGGAACCTGGAAGTCATCCCAACACCATGGCGGATAACAATGACAACGACCACGACTCAGGTTTGGAAGATAGAACACCGCATAAGAACACGGATACTATACTTAAAGATACTCTGGAATCCAATGGAGACAAAAATTCATCAAATCCAGGGGCGATAGAAGCACTTCAAAATCGATTAAAGCAACTTGAGAAAGAAGCCCAACATCAACGCGAAAAAGAAGAAGATCTACATCGAGAGATAAGGCGGCACCAAGAATTAGAAGATAGGCTTATGAAACTCGAAGCTGATCTCAAAACTAAATCTACTCGACCCTCCACAGAGGATAGCTCTCAGAAAGATCAAGATCCATTCACCAGGAAAATTTTGAAGACCAAAATCCCAAAAGATTTCAAACTTCCAGATATGACTCTATATGACGGCACCTCGGATCCCAATCACCATCTCAGCAACTTCAGAAGTAGAATGTACCTCACTGACGCCTCAGATGCAGTTCGCTACAAAGCCTTTCCAACAACTCTTACCAAGACAGCCATTAGATGGTTCGACAACCTACCTCCAAAATCCATCTCAAGTTTCGACGACCTGGCCAAAAAATTCCTGGCCCGATTTTCCATACAAAAGGACAAAGCCAAACACGCACCCAGCCTACTAGGGATCAAACAAGGAGATCGGGAGAGTCTTCGTAACTACATGAAAAGATTCAACAAAACATGCATGGACATACAAAGTCTACCAACAGAAGCTGCCATCATGGGCCTCATAAATGGCCTACGAGAAGGACCATTTAGCCAATCTATATCAAAGAGGTACCCGACATCCCTAGACGAAGTACAAGAACGGGCGCAGAAGTACATCAACATGGAGGAGAATTCTCGACTTGGGGAAACCTCGAGGTTCAGTTCTGCCTACCGAGATAAAGATAAAGAAGCCAAGAAAAAAGAAGATCGCTCCGGAGAGAAAATCAAAAAATATCATAACTACACCCCTCTTAGGGTATCCTTGGTAGATATTTACAAAGAAGTCTGCCATACGGAAAAAATACCCCCAGCTCGGCCACTAAAAGGCAAAAGGGGAGGAGGAAATCGGAGCGAATACTGTGAGTATCATCGAGTCCGAGGACATTCCACCAACGAATGCTTTGACTTGAAAAATGTCATAGAGAAATTAGTTATGGAAGGAAGATTAGATCGGTTCCTGGCCAATCGGGACAAAGAACCAAAAAGAAGAAGAAGGGATGAAGATGCCGGACGATCTGAACGATCACCCCGCACACCAGAGAGACACATTCACATAATACACGGCGGATTCAATGGAGGAGGAATCTCTAAATCATCTCGCAAGCGACACCTCAAAGAAGTATACCATGTCGAAGGAAAGAAGGAGGCACCAGATATCCCAGCAATCACGTTTACCAAAGAAGATGCATCCGGAATCATCCCGGGACACGACGACCCCATGGTCATCACAATCATATTGGCAAACGCCAACTTCCACTGTACATTAATTGACCAAGGAAGCTCCGCCGACATTCTATTCAAAACTGCCTTCGACAAGCTCGGCTTAGAGGAAAAAGAGCTAAGAGCATACCCGAACAGCCTGTTCGGACTTGGGGATACCCCAGTACAGCCACTAGGATACGTATCATTACACACAACCTTTGGAAAGGGGAACCAATCCAGAACACTTAAGATAGACTATATCGTGGTCGACGTAAGCTCAGCCTACAATGCCTTAATAGGTCGGACAACGTTAAATCAACTCAGAGCAATAGTTTCAACTCCACATCTATGTATGAAATTCCCAACTACAGAAGGGATAGCTACAATAAAAGCAGATCAAAAGATGGCGCGACGCTGTTATAACGAAAGTCTAAATCTCCGAGGCGAAGGAGGAGAGTTCCACACAATCGAACTCGGCGGAGATCAGAGACGAGAAGAACTCCGCCCACGACCCGAAGGAGAAATAGAAAGAGTCCAGATAAGAGATACCTCAGACAAAACAACTAATATTGGCACGATCCTGAAAGGAGACGCAAAAGAATCACTAATACAGTTTCTACGAGATAATGTTGATCTCTTCGCATGGAAAGCTGCCGACATGCCTGACATAGATCCCGAACTAATGAGCCACAAGCTGGCAGTCTACCTGGGATCCCGGCCGGTACAACAAAGACGAAGAAAACTCGGGCCAAAACGGTCTCAAGCTTTAGAAGAACAAGTACAAGCACTACTAGAGGCAGGGTTCATAAGAGAAGTTAAATACCCACTATGGTTAGCAAATGTCGTCTTGGTGAAAAAGTCAAATGGGAAGTGGCGAATGTGCACCGACTACGCCGACCTCAACAAAGCCTGCCCAAAAGACCCTTATCCACTCCCAAGCATTGATGCTCTAGTAGATGCCTCATCAGGATATAAGTATCTCTCATTCATGGACGCATACTCAAGCTACAACCAGATTCCAATGTATCCACCGGATCAAGAAAAAACCTCGTTTCTCACACCAAAAGCAAATTATTGCTATATCGTAATGCCATTCGGCCTTAAGAACGCGGGAGCCACTTATCAAAGGCTAATGAATAAAGTCTTCTCAAAACACATCGGAAAAATCATGGAGATCTATGTGGACGACATGTTGATAAAGACACAAAGTGAGAAAACATTATTAACCGACTTGGTTCAAGTGTTCGACACCATACGGAAGCACGACATGCGACTCAACCCGGCTAAATGCACCTTCGCAGTGGAAGCAGGTAAATTTTTGGGCTTTATGCTCACACAAAGAGGAATCGAGGCAAATCCAGATAAATGCCAGGCCATACTCAACATGAAAAGCCCAACCTGCCTCAAAGAGGTACAACAACTCAATGGGAGATTAGCGGCCTTGTCCAGATTCCTAGCAGGGTCAGCAATAAGATCCCTCCCCTTCTATGCTACCTTAAGGAAGGGAAAGAACTTCGCCCATACTTCCAAGCGCACACCATCAAAGTTCCGACCAACCAGCCCATAAAATGGATACTGCAGAAAACAGATCTAACAGAATCCTACAGTGGGCAATTGAGTTATCCGAGTTCGACCTCCAATACGAGGCGCGGACAGCCATCAAATTACAATACCTAGCCACTTCATTGCAGAATTCACGAACGCCACGGAAATCCCCATAGAGTGGAACATATACATGGACGGTTCCTCGAATAAAGCTGAAAGCGGTGCAGGTGTGATAATCGAAAGCAACCAAGGAACCCAACTTGAGCTTTTCCTAAAATTTGGATTCCCGGCCTTAAACAACCAGGCGGAATATGAAGCGTTATTAGCTGGTTTGAAGCTGGCTAGGGAAGTTGGAGCTCAGAAACTCAACATCTACAGTGACTCACAAGTCGTTACCTCGCAAATAATGGGAAGCTACCAAGCCAAAGATCCTACCATGAAAAAATATTTGGATAAAACCAAAGAACAGCTCGAACAACTCAGGGAATATAGGATCTGCCACATACCCCGCGAGCAAAATACCCGAGCAGACGCACTCTCAAAACTAGCCAGCACCAAACCAGGGGGCAACAATAGAAGCCTCATCCAGGAAATACTGCAAAACCCATCAATATTGAAAGAAAAAAAAATCCTAGCCATAACAGGTCGGGATCAAGGATGGATGACCCCCATAATTAATTACCACAAAACAGAAGCGCTCCCCACAGATGAAAAGGAGGCAAAGAGGTTAAAAAGGGAGGCACAGTACTACACTATCATAAACAACATCCTATACAAAAGAGAAATCTCGACACCATTGTTAAAATACGTACCGACTTCCAATACAAAGGAAGTCTTGGAGGAAAAACACAGCGGCATTTGTGGCAATCATCTCGGAGCACAGGCTCTCACCAAGAAGGTACTCCGAGCGGGATTCTATTGGCCAACTCTACAAAAGGAAGCTACCGAATTTGTAAAGACATGTCCACCATGTCAGAAGCATGCCAACTTTCACATCGCCCCGCCAGAAAAGCTCATCAGCGTAACCTCACCCTGGCCATTTGCAAAGTGGGGACTCGATCTTCTCGGACCTTTCCTCCAGGGATCGGGACAAGTCAAATTCCTCATAGTAGGGGTAGACTACTTCACAAAATGGATCGAGGCAGAACCCCTAGCCAACGCCACTGCCCAAACAAGCCGGAAATTCCTATATAGGAACATTATTACGAGGTTCGGGGTTCCATACTCCATCACCACAGACAACGGTACCCAATTTACAGATGCAGGCTTCAGAAAACTAGTGGCCGACCTGAATATAAAACACCAGTTCACCTCCGTCGAACATCCCCAAGCCAATGGACAAGCCGAAGCGGCCAATAAAGTCATATTGGCCGGACTGAAACGGAGACTGCAAGAAGCAAAAGGAGCTTGGGCCGAGGAACTTCCACAAGTCCTATGGGCGTATCGAACAACCCCTCATTCTACTACGAACGAATCACCATTCCGACTAGCATACGGAGTAGAGGCAATGATTCCAATAGAGGTCGAGGAAGGATCCCCCCCGAGTAGTCCACTTCAATGAACAAACCAATTCTCAACTCCAAAGAGAAGAGCTCGACCTACTTCCAGAAATCCGAGAAAAAGCACGGATTAGAGAAGAAGCACTACAGCGGCGAATGGCTTCCAGGTATAATCAAAAGGTAGTGCCAAGAGGTTTCGCTGAGAAGGATCTCATCTTAATCCGAAATGATATCGGAGCAACTCGACCCGGAGAAGGAAAGCTGGAAGCTAATTGGAAAGGACCCTACCGAGTCACAGAAGTACTTGGAAAGGGCTACTACAGACTGTCCGAACTCGAAGGACGAGAACTCCCCAGATCATGGCACGCCTGTAACCTAAGAAGGTACTATAGTTAGGTAAAGGTCCCATCACAAGATGCACTCTTTTTCCTGAAAAGGTTTTTTAATGAGGCATCAAGATTGAGATTCAATCGGACTTAAGGGTATGAAAAACTCCCGCCTGTATATATATTTGCACTTTCTTTAAATAAAATACATTTCAGATATTCTACAAGTTCTCAAGACGCATTAATCTGAAGCATTCATCGTCCGATTATAAAGCAACAGATCGACAGAAAGTGAAGAACAGATTCACTATACGATCTCGATAGAAATGATCGACCGACAAAGGTGAAAACGCGATTCACCTAAAGATCGATCAAACCGGGATAGAAACCACCATCTACAAATCGGCAAAGATGAACACAGAATAATGCAAGAACTTATCGAAAGTGATCCCAAAAAAGAACCTGACGAGGTCTTATGGATTGCTATATAATAACTTAAAAAGACTGGCCGATACTAAAAAATCGGACCAAGTCAACCCAAGTTATCAGCAAATCCCTGGAAAGAGGTCTGGCCAACCCTATTAAAGAGGAATTGCTATAACTTAGAAGAGATCGACCTAACGAAGTCGGTCTCCTACAAAACAAGTTGTAAAAAGTAATCCCTGAAAGAGACCTAACAAAGGTCCAAGAAAGAGGATTATAAAAAGAAATTAGAAGAGATCGACCTAACGAAGTTGGTCTCCTACAAAACAAGTTGTAAAAAGTAATCCCTGAAAGAGACCTAACAAAGGTCCAAGAAAGAGGATTACAAAAACAACTTAGAAGAGATCGACCTAACGAAGTCGGTCTCCAACAAAACAAGTTGTAAAAGTAATCCCTGAAAGAGACCTAACAAAGGTCCAAGAAAGAGGATTACAAAAACAACTTAGAAGAGATCGACCTAACGAAGTCGGTCTCCTACAAAACAAGTTGTAAAGGTAATCCCTAAAAGAGGCCTAACAAAGGTCCAAGAAAGAGGATTACAAAAACAACTTAGAAGAGATCGACCTAACGAAGTTGGTCTCCAACAAAAAAAGTTGTAAAAGTAATCCCTGAAAGAGACCTAACAAAGGTCCAAGAAAGAGGATTACAAAAACAACTTAGAAGAGATCGACCTAACGAAGTCGGTCTCCTACAAAACAAGTTGTAAAAGTAATCCCTGAAAGAGACCTAACAAAGGTTCAAGAAAGAGGATTACAAAAACAACTTAGAAGAGATCGACCTAACGAAGTCGGTCTCCTATAAAACAAGTTGTAAAAGTAATCCCTGAAAGAGACCTAATAAAGGTCCAAGAAAGAGGATTACAAAAACAACTTAGAAGAGATCGACCTAACGAAGTCGGTCTCCTACAAAACAAGTTGTAAAAAGTAATCCCTAAAAGAGACCTAACAAAGGTCCAAGAAAAAGGATAACAAAAATAACTTAGAAGGGGACCAACATAAAATCGGTTATGAGGTGCTAAAAATACAAAAGCGAGGAAACCGAGAAACAAGTCGGACCCCCCACAATCATGGCCTCAAAAGGATCCAAGCTACAAACAATAAAGTATGAAAGCAATCTAAAGAGGTCAAGCAGCAAGATTCCAACAGATACCATGTCAAAGCACAATAAAGGCATAATACGATAAAGCTTCAGGAGGCCACCAAAATCAACCTCAGAAAGCTACCTTTGTTTTTCAAAATAAAAGTTGCCAGGCAGAAAACTAAAAGCGTCAGCAGTTAAAGAAGAACAATAAAAAAGTTCAAAAGTCCATAAATCGGGCTATTTACACAAATATTCAGAAAAAAGATCAGCTAAGATCGGGAGCCTTCCCGGCAGCATCAATACGGGGAGAAGGAGGGCGAGTCTGAAGGGGCACAGCATCTACAGTTCCATCATCCCGGTTCAGAATCTGGCAATCCGGATCAGACGTAACTGGAGGAACCGAGGAGGTCGACACCTTAAGAGAAGGCACTGGGAGAGGGTCAGCCTCATCATCATCCTGGTCATCAGGGACAATCTTACCATCCCTCACAACCTTGTCCAGGCTGATGAGAGTCAAGTCGGCATCAGGAGCAACAATCCGGAACTGCTCCATCAGGTTCTCGGAGGCGGCAGTTACGCTACCCACAAGGTGACCCTGAAGCTCACCATAATTAACCCGACCAGTTTCCAAATCCTCCCGGAGATGCATCAATTCCTTATAAGCCGAGACATAGCTATCCTTATGTTTCAGTGCCATGTCCTCAGCCAACTTCAAAGAAGCAGCCAAGGCAATAGAACTGGCCTTCTCACCCTCAAGCTCCTTCTCCACCTTTGCTAACTTCACCTCCAACTCCTCCTTCAGACCCTTGATACGATCAAATTCTGACTTGGCCTCCTCCATGAAGGATTTTGTGGCATGAATTGGAATCCCCTGAACTGTTCGGAAAATAGCCGCACCCATATGAGCCATCTTCACACTACTTTTGGTGATAAAATCCAAATGCTGAAGAAGAGACACGTCATCCATGGAAAGCCCACCATAGGGGGCAATTTGCTGGTCAACAAACTCGATAGCATCAAAGTCCAGGGCATCCAGGTTAAAAGGCTCGGATGTTTTTTCCTTTTTCAAGGGAGGGACACCAGAAGCAACGGTAGAAGTCTGTGAAGGATCGACATGATGAAACCGAGGAGTAGGAATTACTTTCCTCGGCCCGAGAGCACTCGGCACAGGAGGCTTCACTGGGACCTGAGAAGATCCCTCGCCGGTCACTTTGGCCGAGATGTTCAGAGCAGCAGTTGCCTTCTTTGCCCTTTTAAAGGCCTCCATGGAGTCGTTGTTCTTAGACATCTCTGCAAATACAGAAATAGCCCCAGCAAAGAGTTATGGTCACAACAAAGGGAAGAAAAAATTAAGAAATAAGTATAAGAGACAAGACAGACAAGTACCCAAAACAGTCCGAACCAAGGACGGGTCATTCAAAAACCTTTTTGTATCAAGATGGGGTGGTTTCCCCCACAGATCCTCAAGAACAACAAGAAAAGCACGCTCGACATCATCAAGCATCTCCTAGGTATAATGGGACACCCTCAAATCCCTCTGCCACTCCAAAGGAAAAGAAGGCTCATCATTTTCATCAAGGAAAAAGGGGCGGGCCCCCTCAACAGCTCGAATTTTAAAGAAGTAACTTCTTGAAGTCCTTAAAGGACTCATCATACATCGCAAAAACTTTATGGCCCTGGGCGGACCTGAAAGAAACCCAAGAAGCTTTCTTTTTTGAAGAACCGCCAGGCTTGGCGGAAACAAACAAGTAAAGGAAAAGAGTCTGAGAAGGTGTTACATCTAACTCTCTACAAAGAAGCTGAAAAATTTTAATAAAACCCCAGGAATTTAGATGAAGCTGGGATGGGACAATGCTACAAGACCACAACAAGTCGGTCTCAAAAGCAGTAAAGGGAAAGGTAACGTTTAATTGACTGAAAAAGTATTCATAGGCATAAAATAAGGGACGCTCCCCCTCGACGGAAGTCGGAAAACAAACTCTTTCATTGGCCTCAGGAGCAACAAGCTCATAATCCCCCTCACGGGCGCTGTTACCACAAATCCTATGGCGCTTCCTCAGCTCTGTGCAAAATTCGGCATCCACAATAGAAACACACAACAAGACAAGGGAGTCCAGCCAATCGGACGTGCCCTCAGGAACTCTGGAAGACATCTCTACAATGTTATTGCGAGAAGACATGAGGCCAACTAATCCTACAAGTAAGAAAAGAAGATGGGGTTACTAAAAACATCTCGGACAAGGGAGAAAACAACTCAATACGATACAGGCAAAACAAAACATAAAAGGAAAAACCCCAAGACCCAAACCAAAAGCCTTGGGGCATCCTTTGGAGGCAATAATCAAGCAAGGTTTCTAGAAAAATCTACAGCTCCCACCCTAGCATTTCTCAAAAAGACTTCAAACAAGCAAGCATTTTTAGAAGCATAAGTCATCAAAGTTTACCAAGCAAAAAGCATTCCCAAACGTCAAAATGCGCCAAGTAGAAATTGTTAAAAGTACAAACTTTCTCAAAATTAGAAACAAAAAGCAATCAAGCAAAGCGAGGAACAGATGCAGATTCTCTACCAGAAGCAACAACAAAACCCTAGAAAGCCTCGACGGAAATAGAGTGCACAAAAGAAAGCCAAGGAAAACACATTTACAGCGACAAAACAAACACAAGATCACGAAAAGGCTCAAACTTTCAAACATGCAAAATCAAAGCTTCACCAAAAAACTAAAAGTGAGCCGTAAAAGAAGCAAGAAAGTTAGTACCAACCTGAAAAAAGCAGCAGGCATCAAAGGAAGTTGAAGAGGGAAGGCGAAATCTGGAATTGCTCTCTCAAAGTAAAAGAGAAGACACGAGCAAAAGCAACGTCGCGGGGCTGAAATGCGGAACTGTAAAACTCCAGGCAGAGGCTTCAGAAAAATCAAACAACGCCGCAACACAAAGAAAAGTTGAAAGCGAGAGAATGAAGGAAGAAATGTGAAGAAGTTATGAAAAGGGCGAAGGAGAGAAACCGTTTCTGAGTTTTCAAAATCAAAATAAAAGATCCAAAAAGGAAACGGGGCAGTTAATGTTAAAATTAATGTAGGCATTAAACCCTCGCATGTTTTTCAAAGCACCGATATAAAAGCGCGCGCTTTTAGAGGAAAAAATGTTCTACATTCAAAAGCTGCTACAAAGGAATCGACAAAATGCTTGAGTTCGGCTTCACCAAAGAAGGACCGAAGCCCAGGACCCGACCTCAACAAAAAGATCGAGCTCAAGCAGGGGCATTTTTCATACCCTGGGTCGAGTTGTCCGACCCGGGATGTTCGACAGACAAAGTGACCGACCTCTTCAGGTCAGGACAATCCGACCTCTCCTCAAAGAGCTCGGCCAAGTCACAGGAAAGCCCAAAGAAGGGCCTAAATAGAGGAGCACTCCCCAAATCTTACGACAGCCCATGCCTATGGAAAGAAAGGCGGTTCCCTTGAAGATAAGCTGACCTCACCCAAAAGATAAGATAGGATAAGATAACTAACTTATCTTATCTAAGAAGGTCACTCTATGCCATTATAAATACACTGGAGCACCCAGGTATAACTCATACTCTGATTCTACTCAATACCTGCTTAATACCCTTGCTAACTTAAGCATCGGAGTCCCTTGCAGGTACCCCCACCCTCCGGGGACGAAGGATCAGTAGTGCAGCCAGTCTAACAAGTTGGACGCGGCGGCTCCGACCAAGCACAGAAGATCTCATCTGAGATCGACCTCCAAGTTTCAGGTAACCCTCGGAACACCAATCAACAAGAGACTTTGACAGTTCAAGAGTCTCCAAATTACTCAATCCAAGCCAAGAACACAAAAATCTAAATTAAAATCCACTGAAGCATTTTATCGAACACTTGAAAGGCACAAAATAGAAGCATAGAAAATTAATAAGAGATAGTAAAATCTAAGAAAAGCAATTGCAAAAAAACTATAACAACAAATTAAAGGAAATGACAATAGACATGAAATACCTCAAATGCATTAAAAGAAAATTGGATCTAACAAGAAGAGTTCATAAACTAAATTGGAAAAATAAAGAAATAAACAAGAGAAGATAAACTACGATACTAGAACAATAAAAGGTAGAAAAGAAACTAAATTAAAGCAAGATGAAAATCTGAATTTGAGAAGAAATAAAACTAAAGAAATCCTAAAACCTAAAGAGACGAGAGATCATTTCTCTCTCTAGAATTCAACATCTAAAACCTAACTAATGTGTGAACGAATGAATGATGAGTGAATTCATGCCTCCTGGGTCCACTCTACAACCTCTTGTCTTTATTTTCGGACCTGAAACTAGGTCAAAAGTAGCCCGTCACTGAGGCACGTGCCGCTTGTCACGCATTCGCGTCAGCCACGCGTACGCGTCTCTTTGACTCTGCACTGGCCACGTGATGCACCACTACTTTGTGGTACATTTTGTGCTTAATTTAGGTGGATTTTATCCATTTTTTCCACATTTATCCAATGAAATGGTATGGTTTCATGATTTCTTCCTAATTTGTGCTTAAGTGTGAAAACATGCTTTTTAGGCCTTAAATTGGTTGATTTTGATTTACCTTTGATTCCACTAGATGCCTTGATATGTTTGTTAGAGATTTCAGGTTTAAGAGGCTAGGGATGGATCAAAGGAATGAAGAGAAAATTCTAGTGGTTTTTACCTCATTCCAACAATTTATGCTTCCTTGCTTTTACATTTACTTTTCCTACTATCCTGCCTTCTACTTTCAGGATGAGTCATTAGAAGCAATATGGAAGTGGAAGAAGGAACACACAGCAACCGGTTGACCCACTAGCTGAGGAGGTGGCAATCCAGAGAGTCGTCGTACCCCTTGCTTATCTTTGAATGCACCGAGGACAGTGCAAACTTTTAAGTGTGGGGAGGTCGTCCGACCAGTCGGCATTTTTGGGTGACAAGTTTCTAATCCCAACACTTCTACTTTTCATATTATTAGGTCTTTTAGGATTTTTACTTGCATTTTCTTATTTTGCATATATATATGTATAATAAGCTTAGTCAAAATAAAGAAAGTTTTCAAGGAATTTATCTATAGGGAATCGACATCCCAATTGAATTGAGTGAAAACTTTTCATTGAACTTGCTTGAATTATATATATTGTGGAACATGTTTTGAGCTAAGAACACAAGCTTGTGAGTCTTGAGTCTAATGATGTGGTTACATCTTATAACCACTTATTTCCCTTCTTGTGTGCATTATTCTCTCTCTATGATTGTAATATTTAGTTTGTTTGATTCTTTATGTCCATTATTCCTTGTGTACATGCATTTAAATGATTGAGGCCATTGATTCATTTAGCTCACTTATCCAAATAGCCTACCTTTCATCTTCCATTGTTAGCCAACTTTGAGCCTACGATTAACCCACTTGTTCATAATTTTAGCACATTACAAGCCTTGAAGCGAAAAATAATAAATGTCCTTAATTTGGATCTTTGATTATCTTAGGCTAGTGAGTGTGTATTATTCAAGTGTGGAAAACTTGGGACATTGGTTGGAAAAAGGGTAGTGTTGTATTTTTGTTGAAAATATTGGAAATTGGGTACAGACTCATGTGTTAATTAAATGTAAAACCATATGCATTGATACTTTTGCAAAAATAAAAAAAATAAAAATGAGAAAATAAAAAAGAAGAAAAAAATGAAAAGAAAAAAATAGAAAAAGAAAGAAAAGAAAAAGAAAGAAATAAAAAGGGTACAAAATGCCCCAAAATGAAGCTCAATAATAACCAATGCATATGAGTTGTGATCAAGAAAAGAATGCATGAATATGTGAAAAAGTGAAGAATAGGTAGTTAGGTTAGCTTTAAAATTGTATAGGTTGTCATATAGGCTAGGTGGGAAGTTTAAGTTGATCAAAGATTCAAATCTCAAGCTCACTTGACCATATGCATCTTACCTTGACCCTAACCCCATTACAACCTAATGAAAAGTCCTCATGATATTTGTATGCATGCATGAATAATTGTTGATTGTTAGATGAAAAACAAATCTTAGAAAGCATGATTAGGGGAGAATTGAGCGAATCAACCCTAAACACTTGAGTGAATAGAGTGCAAACACATCCGGTGAGGGTTCGATGCTCAATTACATGTTTTCACATAGAATCATCATTTTTCTTGCAAGTTTGTAAAATCTTTAATAGCTCAATTCAATTGTGGTTTGATTTGGTTGCTAAGATCTTTAGCCCTCATGTGCTTATATATATACTTTCTTGGGAGTTGATTTATTTTGACCAAGCAATTGCATTCATTTAGATAGATTTCATTTATATAGTATAGTTTACATTGAATAAAGAGTAAATAGCCATTTCTGACCATGAAAGATTCGAACGCTGACAAAACTGACCATGAAAAATTAAAACTAAAGTTATATCCATATAAGATACATTTTGTTCGACAAAATGACCAATCTTTAAATTTTTTTATAATTCCGTAAATACCCCCACCTTTCATCTTCTTTCATCTTCAAACCCAATTCCTAACCCTAACAATACAAGCGCCGCTCCCTTTTCCTCCTCTGCATCTACCTCTACCCTTCACCCGCCATGCTTCTCTACCGCCACAACCTCCTTCCACTACCACCATCCCCTCCCTTCCCCTCCATCCCTCATCACCAGCTCCTCGTTCATTTGAACACATCATCATCAAACAATAATGGCACAAAGAGTATAATATATAAAGAGTTATACAAGTACACAAATAATTGAAAGTCATGTACTTCCCGCATAGCCATATAGCTCAGTTTCCAGCTTCACCTAACTATTTTTCTATTAATGGAGTTCTTCACCAAGGCAAAAGCCGATAAGCTCCGCAGCCACCACGACAAGTACCTGGTGGCGAACCGAGACCTCGAGAAGGTCCACCAGAGCCAAAAAGGAGACACAAGCGCCAAATGGCAGCGGCGGCAGCCCCCGTGTGAGGCTGAGGAGCTGCCTCAGGAGGTATCTTGCTGTTACAAAAACCCCTTTTCTCCTTGGAAATTTGCTTAGAGGGAACGGTGCGACTCTTTCGTGGAGGAACACGGTCACTGATTCTCCATATTTAACTCACTCATGGTCATCTTTTTTTTACCAACATTGTTTGTGATCTTCTTAAGAATCGTGATAAGGGACTTGATCAGGCATGAAGAACTGGACAAATAGGCTTAAGCTCAAATGAACGAGGAGTTGGTGATAGGGGATAAAGAGATAGGGAGGGTGAGGGGGAATAAAGGGGATGGTGGTGGTAGAAGGGGTTGTGGCGGCGGAGAAGGGTTGAGGGTAGAGGTTACAGGAAAAGAAGGGAGCGGAGGTTTTTTTGTTAGGATAGGAAGATGAAAGAAGATGAAAGGTGGGGGGTATTCTTGAAAGTTGGGTATTCTTGAAGGACTTGTTGAGGCATCTGGTACCAAAAATGAAGATAAAGATGTGAGTCATAAAAGCTCTATGGGGATCAAGATAATTATAGTATGCCTCAGTGTGGTGGATCTGTTAGCACTATCTGTTTTTCTTTTCAAATTATGGCAAAATAAGAGGCGAGAAGCCCAGCATGCTCGTCTTTTGAAGCTGTTTAAAGACGATGATGAACTCGAGGTTGAACTTGGGAGGGTAGAGGTAGAGGCATAGGAGGAGAAGGGAGTGGCGCTTGTATTGTTAGGGTTGGGAATTGGGTTTGAAGATGAAAGAAGATGAAAGGTGGAGGTATTTACGGAATTATAAACAAAAATTTAAAGATTGGTCATTTTTGTCGAACAAAATGTATCTTATATGGGTATAACTTTAGTTTTAATTTTTCATGGTCAGTTTTGTCAGCGTTCGAATCTTTCATGATCAGAAATGGCTATTTACTCTTGAATAAATGATAGTACCCTTTGCTTCTTTCATGATTTAAGCATGAGGACATGCTTGGTTTAAGTGTGGGGAGATTTGATGCACCGCTACTTCGTGGTATATTTTGTGCTTAATTTAGGTGGATTTTATCCATTTTTCCTACATTTATCCAATGAAATGGTATGGTTTCATTATTTCTTCTTAATTTGTGCTTAAGTGTGAAAACATGCTTTCTAGGCCTTAAATTGGTTGATTTTGATTTACCTTTAATTCCACTAGATGCCTTGATATGTTTGTTAGTGATTTCAGGTTTAAGAGGCTAGGGATGGATCAAAGGAATAAAGAGAAAAGCATGCAAGGTGGAGAAATCATGGAAAATCAAGGATTTGGGACGAATTCAACGATGCGCACGCCTGAATTTGAGGTTGTATTGCGACGCGTACGCGTACATGACGTGTACGCGTCAATACTCGCACGTGACTTCATTAAAGTAAAAACACTGGGGGCGAATTTTGGGCTTCCCAGATCGAAATCTAACTCACTTCTGAGCCTATTATATGCAGAAATCAAGAGGAGTCAAAGGGGGGAGTCATAATTGAATTTTGGAGGGAAATGCTTTAGGATAGTTTCTAAAGACAGAAGCTCTCTCTTCTCTCTAGAATTAGGTTAGATCTAGATTAGGATTTCTTATATCTAGGTTTAGTTTATGTTTTGATTCACTTTTCCTTTATCAATTCTTGTTCTTCTACATTTCCTCTCTCTAGTTTAGCATTTAATTCTTGTAATTCTTTACTTTTATGTTGATGCACTTTTGTTTCTTCTATTTCTCTTTAATGCAATTCATGTTCTATGTTCCTTTATTATTGATTTGATTTGTTGTTGTGACTTTCCTTGCAATTAGTGATTGTAGATTTATATTTCTTGCAATTCTATCTTGCTTTCTTTTTACACCTTCCAAGTGTTTGATTGAATGCTTGGGAGGATGTTAGTTTAGATTTTCTCCTCTTGGCTTTGGTTGAGTAATTGGAGACTCTTGAGTTCTCAAACTCCTTTGTTGATTGATATTTGAAAGTTGCTAGTTGATTTGAATTCCACTAACTCTAGTATTTCCTTAGGAGTTGACTAGGACTTGAGGAATTAAATTGATTCATCCACTTAACTTTCCTTCATAGTTAGAGATTGACTAAGTAGGAGCAATGACCAATTGTTGTCACAATTGAGGAAGATAATGAGGATAGGATTTCTAGTTCTCATACCTTGCCAAGAGCTTTCTTAGCTATTAGTTTACTTTCTTGCCATTTACTATTCATGTTTCTTACTCAAAACCCCAAAATATACATCCCATAACCAATAACAAGAACACTTTATTGCAATTCCTAGGGAGAACGACCCAAGGTTTGAATACTTCGGTTATTTTCATTGGGGTTTGTTTTAGTGACAACCAAATTTTTGTATGAAAGGATTATTTGTTGGTTTAGAAACTATACTTGCAACGAGATCTTATTGTGAAATTCTAAACCGTAAATTTTCCATTTATCACCACACGTAGGCGTTGGTGCAAAATTAATAACCACAAACTAACTGACAAGTACACCAGATCGTACCAAGTAATACCTCAGGTGAGTGAGGTTCGATCCCACGAGGATTGATGGATTAAGCAACAATGATTAAGTGATTTGCTTAGTTAGACAAACAGAAAAGAGCGTTTGGGTCTCAATTGCATTAAATAGTAAATTTAGAAGATTTATAAAGCAAGCAGTAAATAAGTTGTGAATAATATATGGAGAAAGCAGTTAAGGCTTCAGAGTTATTTATTTTCCGGCAAACTATATATGACTAAACCCTAATTCCTGGCAAACTATATATGACTAAACCCTAATTCCTTAGACCTTTTTAGTCTCCTCTAAAATTCATCAACCACCAATTCCTTGGTCAATTAATTCCAATTAGAGGGTAAAGTTCAATTCTAGTTATATGCCACAGAAATCCTAATTACCCAAATATAAGAGGATTATATGTCATGTATCCTGTTAAATCCAGATAATTAGAAATTTAGAAGAATATGTTTTCAAGCTGTTGTTCAGGTAAAGAGATTTTTCAAGTTATACAAGAACTCAATTAGAAAGAGGGTCATACTTCCGTTCCACCCAATTTCATAAAATAAAGAACGAAAATAATTCTTGAAATATAAATCAGTACATAAATTAAAATAGAAAAAACAAGGAACAGAATCAATCCATACAATAGACAGAGCTCCTAACCCTAACAGTGGATGTTTAGTTGCTCGTGGAAAAGAGTGAAAACTAGGATTCTGGTAAACTGTAATTTTCAGAATGAGATGGAATTCCCCAGAAGAGAAGTTTATTTTCTCTTTTATATCTAATCCTAATTAATTTAAAAAAAATTTTAAAACCAAAATAAAATTTTTTTTCTATTTTAAAATAAAATACAAATTTAATCAAAATTAATTAAACTATGCATGCAAATTTACTAGGAAAAGATAGAGAAGATGCTCACGCATTAGGCGTCAGCCACGCGTACGCGTCATTTGGTTATGGCTTGGTCACGCGTACGTGTCATCCATGCGTACGCATCGAGACCAGCTTTTCAAATCTCCAAATTCATGTGTTCCTTTCAGTTTTGTATGCTTCATTTCCATCCTCTAAGCCATTCCTGCCCTATAAAACCTGAAAACACTTAATACACATATCACGACATCGAATGATAATAAGAGAAGATTAAAAATTAGCAATTTTAAGGCCAAAGAAGCATGTTTTCAATCATAGTGCAAATTCAGAAGGATTTATAAAACCATGCAATTTATATAAAATGGTGTAAGAATAATTGATAAAATTCACTCAATCTAATACAAAATAAATCATAAAATAATGATTTATCAATCTTCCCACACTTAGACATTAGCATGTCCTCATGCTAAGCTTAAGGGAACCAAAAGAGTGAAGGGAAATGGTAGGACTTATGCAATGCAACCTATCTATATGAATGCAACTACATGCTGAATGCTTCTACCTACTTAGTTAAAAGTAAATAAATCTTTCAAGAACAAATATGATCTGGATTCTACTAATTCAAATCTCAAAATGAAGTACAAGTAGAATTTCAAGAAGAAAGCTCGTGAAAGCCAGGAACAAAGAATCGAGCACCGAACCCTCACGGAAGTATATACACTCTAATCATTCTAGTGTTTGAAGATCGATTCTCTTAGTTCTCTACTAGTCATGCTTTTTAAGGCTTGCTCTTCTTCTACCAATCAACAAAAATTTAATGCACGAATACACATATCAAGAGGTCTTTTCAAGGGTTGTAATAAAGTTATGGTCAAGGTAGGATTGTATTTGGTCATGTGGACTAAAATATGAATCCTTGATCAACCTAAACTTCCCACCTAACCTAAGACAATCCACGTAATTACTATACAAAACCTAACTACCCATTAACTATCTTTTCCACATATTCATGCATTCCCATTTTGAGTACAATAAATATGCATTACTAACACCATTTACTTTGGGGCATTTTGTACCTTTTAATTACTTTTCTTTTTTTTATTCTTTTTATATATGTGGTGGATTATATTTATGAGAGATCAATGCATATGATTAAGGTATTGAATGCATGAACATGCGCCCAAAATTCCTTTCACATTTTTGCAAAATATACAATATTCAATTCCCAAACCAAGCATTCCCATACCTAATTTTCCCACACTTAAAATCATGCACACTCTCACTAGTCTAAGTTAACCAAGGATTCAAATTAAGAACTGATGGAGTGCAGAAGCTGGTGAATTAAAAATTTATTAAAATGGTTACGTTGCAAGTATAGTTCTTAACTCACCAAAAATCTGCCTATCAATTTAGAAATATGTCACTGAAAGTTTAAATTAAAATTACTGGGAGTTTTAAGTCCCAGGTCGTCTCCCAACGAGTTGCAGAAAAATGTGATGTTTTATTAATCAGATATTCCAAAAAGAGTTGAGCTAAGTAAATTGGGATTTAAATTGAGGAATTTTAAATAATAAAAATAAGAGGCCTTGACTGGGAATTGATTGGTTAGAATCTCTATCATTGATGGTGTGATTGTAAGATTAATTTATAATTAATAGTTGTTCTGTTTGGTTATCCCTTACTAGGTAAGAGAAAGTCAAACAAGTGGAAATGTCAGATCTGTTCACAAGTTGCAACCCACTTAGTTCAAAGGGATTGGCGTCGGTGACAGGATAGCAATCCAACATTCAACCCAATTACAAATTTTTCTTTTAATCCTTCCAACTCAAGAGTTCCTTTTAATCAACTCCCCATCAAGTAATGAAACTACTCACGCATTGTAAATAAAGAATCCATGGCACATGAAAGGGTATTAAAAGAAGACATGATTATTGGAATGGAATTTAAATTAAAAAGAAATAATCCTTGCATTAATTAATCATAAAAATATCTGAATGACAAAATTGAACATAACAAAGAACATGGAAGAATAAAACCAAGTTAAGAGAACAAACTAGAGTGATGAAGTCTTGATGAGGAAAATAACTCTTCTCAATGTTCCAATGCTAAGATCAATTGAAAATTAAAATTCTTAAAACTAGAGAGAAAAAAACCTAAGAGAGTCCAAAAACTAGATCTAAACTACTCCATGAATGTCTTTTCTTTTTTTGTTGTTTCTGCATATTCTCTGACTCTAGTCTGCTGTTTTGGACCGAAAACTGGGCCGAAATAGGGTCCAAAATCGCTGGTTTCAGATTCTGCAGTTTATGCAGATCACGCATGTCACGCGATCGCGTCGTCCATGCGGACGCGTCGCTGGCGCTTTTCCTCTTCACGCGTTCGCGTCGTCCACGCTACCGCGTTGCTTGTGCTTTCCAATCCGCGCGGCCGCGTCACTGCGATTTGCGCTCCTTCGCGCGGTCGCGTGAGCCATGCGACCGCGTCACTTTTCGCTGGTTATCTCCTCAAACTCTTGTGTTCCTTCCATTTTTGCTAGCTTCCTCTCCAATCTCCGTCTCATTTATGCCCTATAAAGCCTGAAATGCTTGACACACAGATTACGGCATTGAATGGAATAAAGGAGAATTAAAATTAAATAATTAAAGTCTCTAGGAAGCAATTTTCAAACATGTAATAAATTCAGGAAGGAAATCTAAATGCATGCTAAATTGATGAATAAGTGGGTAAGGATCACGACAAAACCACACAATTAAACACAATATAAACTATAAAATAGTGGTTTATCAAGAACATTCATTATTTTCTGCTTAGAGTTAGTGATGTGCTAAAATAGAGAACAAATGGGGTAAATAGGCTCAACATTAGTTTGCAAAGGATGATGAAAGGATAAGGCCATATGGATATGTAAGTTTAGTGAAACAAATACCTTAATCACATAAGTGCATGCATACATCAAACAATGGAAATATAAAATCAAGCAAGAAAAAGATCATAATTTTAGAGAGAACAACATACACCGAAACAAAATATTGGTTGATAGGATGCAACCAATCAAGTAGGTTCAAAAATCTCAATGGGTTGTGTGTTCTAGCTCTAAAACCTTGTTTTAAAATAAATTTCTTTAAGCAAGCTCAACAAAAGTTTTGATTAAAATTAGTGAAATTCCCAAAAATAGTTTCTTGGAAAGGAAATTATTACTTCAACCAAGTAGTACCTAAATGCAAGCAACTAATTAGCAAAGAAGATTAAGAATTAGTGTTGAAAAGGAAGTAATTACCCACGGAAGTCAGTCCTCGACCTCTCCACACTTAGAGATTGCATCGTCCTCGGTGCATGCAAAGATGAGCAAAGTGGACTAGGGTGAGATGCTACAACTGCTGAGTTCCTTCAAAAGATTATGCAGAGGAACTTGTTTGTCCATCCATTTAGAAGCCTTTTCTTTCCCTTCTTGGTGGCCAGCCTAAAAAGAGAGAAAAAGAAAGAGATTAAGCCCGAAAACAAAGATATCAAAGCAAATAAAATATAGGTGGGGCTAATGCCAAATAAGAGTGGAGTTCTCAACTATATGGTAGCTACAACATGTAAGTGAGAAGGTAATATAAGCGAATGGCATATCAACTAACACTTGATGTAAGAGGAAAGTCAAAGCATAAATAAATGAAAAGAATACTCGGAAGCATCAAGTAAAAACAAGAATTGACATAGACAAAATTAGTGATAAACATGAGAGCATTTGGTCCCATCCTAACTCAATGATAATGATGCACAAAATAAAGAATAATGAGTTAGGAAGGACTAAAGCACTAATCTTGTGTGTGGGGCAAAATTTGCAAATAATAAGTAAGAAAAAATAGGTTATGAAAGACAATGTGAGTCCATATCAATGCACAAAGAATGCAAGTATCACAAAAAATTAAGCATTGATTTAAAAATTTCAGCACCCAACAATATCAAACAAGTTAAGAAGCACCAAAATAATGCAAAAAATATTCAACAGTTGAGTAAGAAAATTCAACACTAATGATAAAATATCAAAACTTAGAAAAGAAAACAAGAACAAGCTTACAAGAACAAAAGTAAAATGTGATAAATGAAAGTATGCAGATGAAAAATTAGAAAAAATGAGAAGTGAAAGTTTCGAAAAGAGGGAGAAGGGAAAGCGGAAAAATGTAATTGAGAAATGTTGAGAAATTTGAGAACAAAATAGAAGAGAAGAAGAGAAGTAGGGAAGAAAAGAAATTGGGGAAGGAGAGAAAGAATTCAAAAAGAAGGAGAGAGAAGAGAAACAGGATAGCGCACTCTTTTTATTTGAATTCGGGATGCGATGCTTACGCGAAAGAGCAAGTGACGTATACGCGTCAGTCACGCGAACGCGTGGAGACCTATTGTGCTCCGCGCACAAAATCATCACGGTACCATCATAAGTCTCTGGATTTTGTACCAGCATTACGGCATTGAGATACGATGCGTGTGCGTCGTCCACGCTCACGCGTGGCTAGCCAAAAAGGTAACATGACGCGTACGCGTCAGTGAGGCACCCATGTGGGACGCACCTTTTTTTTAAGAAAACTGATAAGCTACCCAAAGCAATGCCAAATATTATTAAACAAGCTAAACCACAAATTGGACTAAATAAACCTAACTAAAAGTGAAAATTCAACTTATTACCAATATAAATAAAAGGAAAAATAGGAAGAGTTTACCATGGTGGGATGTCTCCCACCTATCACTTTTAGTTAAAGTCCTTAAGTTAGACATTTGGTGAGCTCCTTGTCATGGTGGCTTGTGCTTGAACTCATTTTGAAACTTTCACCAATGCTTGGACTTCCAATAACCTCTGGGATCCCAAACCTTGTTTGTCATCACCCTTTCTTCAAGTTGATCATCACAATTCCAATTGGGTGGTTCACAATCTGAATTCTCCTTCAAGCACCAAACAGCTTCCTAGACCCAAGCAATCTAGCTCTACACCAACCTTTGCATTTAGATTTTGAGCTTTCAACCACAATGAACCTAGCATGACAACTCCAACTACTAACCATCTCTCTTTTGCTCTTAAAGCCACAAAGAACTCTAAGTTGACCATCTGTCTCAAGAAAACCATATTCAAGTGGAAAAGTAAAGTTTAAGGATAAGAATTTTATCCACTTGAATGTTGTGTTGGATGGTAATGCCTTGGGGAGAGGTGTTTTTAATGATCTTGCAAGCTCCACTCCCTTGTACTCTTCCTTGACTGCTTCTACCTCTTGGCAAGCTTCTTCAACTTCAACCTCTTCCTCTTGGTACCTTTCTTCCAATTCAATTCCTTTCTCACCAACTTCTTCTATACATTCCTCATTGTTCAAGACATGTGTTGGAGGTTGCGGTCTAGCCTCTTCAACATCAATTTTACAACACAATGAGGAAGATTCAACAATCTCAAATAGCACATTAGTTAGCGTGGAATCATATTCAATAATAGGATTTATTGCTTGCTCAACCTCTTTTAATCTCTCATCATTCACAATATGCCTAAGAAGTTGTACATTATCCCCTTCAACATCAAATTCATGCTGATGAGCGGATATTTTATACGCTTTTTAGCATCATTTTCATATAGTTTTCATTATGTTTTGTTTAAGTATCATTATGTTTTCATAGGTTTTAGTGAAAAATAAATATTTTTGGATTCTACTTTGATTTTGTGTGTTTTATGGTGATTTCAGGTATTTTCTGGATGAAATTGAGGAGCTTGAGCAAAAGTATGATTCAGAGACAGAGAAAGGACTGCAGATGCTGTCAAGATCTGACTTACGTGCACTCAAAGGAGCTTTTCTAGAGTTACAGAAGTTTAAATGGCACGCTCTTAATGGCTATGGAAAGCTAACATCTAGGGCTTTCCAAAAATATATAATAGTATATACTTTGCTCTGGAAATAAAGCTCCAAAATTGGCATTCAACGCCAGTACTCCACTCTATTCCTGGCGTTGGACGCCCAAAAGGGAGCAGGTGGCGTCCAATGCCCAAAAGGGAGGCCCATGCCAGCGTTCAATTCCCCAAGGAGTCCTAGCACGTGGAGACACCCTTAGCTCAGCTCAAACACTCACCAAGTGGGCCCCATAACTGGATTTTCGCACTATCAACCTAGTTTATCTTATTTCTGTAATTCTTAGTTAGCAGATTAGTATATATAGGAGGAGATCAACCATGTTTAGGATCTTCGACCTCATCTCTCTAGCATATTTTTACTTTTCACATTTTACATTATGTACAGTATGAGTTACTAACCTCCTAAGGTTAAGGTTAGGAGCTCTGCTGATTCTTATGGATTAATAATATCATTATTTTACTTCAATCTATGCTTGATTCTATTCTAAGATGTATCTTTGTTTCTTCGTCCTAATGGGTTGGGAGTGTAACTCGACTGTCATCCCAATTCTACATAGGTTCTTGCAAGTCCTTGATGAGATAGTATTGAACCACAAGCTTGATTATACATCTCTTAGACGGCTAATCCACGGCTTCGTTGGGGACTTCTTGAGACATCAGTTCAACCAAGGTGCGGGGCGATTAGGGCCTTTATGGTATAGGCTAGAACCAAAGGAGCAGCGTTCTCTGATCTGGAAGATTCGACCATATTTGTGGCATTTTGAGTAGGATCACCAAGGGAATGGACTGCTAGAGTTTTACCCCCATTCAGATTGGATGACCGCTGACTCGGCGTTTGATTTGAAGCAGAGGAGATTAATGACTACTGACCCGACGTTAATCATATACAGACTGTCATGGAATGAATCAATCAGAAGTTGGAGTAGATGGTGAGAAAAGTTGATCCAGAAGGGAGAAGCATCTCCAAAGCCTCAACTATTTTTCTACCATAGATTTCACACCTATCTAGTAATGTTTTATTTATTTATCTGTTCTATGCGTTTTCTCGTGACAACTATATTTTCTACCCGCCTGACTAAGATCTGCAAGGTATCCACTGCTTGCTCAAACTAACAATCTCTGTGGGATCGACCCTCACTCACCTGAGGTATTACTTGGACGACTCGGTATACTTGTCCGTCTATCTGTGCAAAACGTGCGGAGCTAGTTTCGTGCACCACATGCTCAATAGAAGAAGGTTCAATAACTTCCACAAAATCGTCAATAACATCACTTGGTGTGGAAGTGTTCTCAAGCATGGAATCCACCTTTTCTTCAACTTCGCCTAGGCTTTTAACCACTTCTACTTCTTCGACAATCTCCATACTTCCCATTTGTTGCACAACTTTCCAGTATTACCACTGGATACATAAATTCCACAGACACATAACTGGGTGAACCTTTTCAGATTGTGACTCATCTTTGCTAGAATCCCCAGTTAGAGGTGTCCAGAGTTCTTAAGCACACTTTTTTTGTTTTGGATCACGACTTTAACCACTCAGTCTCAAGCTTTTCACTTGGACCTTCATGCCACAAGCACATGGTTAGGGACAGCTTGATTTAGCAGCTTAGGCTAGGATTTTATTCCTTTAGGCCCTCCTATCCATTAATGCTCAAAGTCTTGGATCCCTTTTTACCCTTTTCTTTTGGTTTAAAGGGCTATTGGCTTTTTCTGCTTGCTTTTTTGTTTTCTTTCTTTTTCTTTTTTTTGCCATTTTTTCTATATATTTTTTACTACTTTTTCTTGCTTTAAGAATCAATTTCATGATTTTTCAGATTATCAATAACATTTCTCTTTGTTCATCATTCTTTCAAGAGCCAACAATTTTAACATTCATAAACTTCACTATAAAAAAATATGCACTGTTCAAGCATTCATTTAGAAAACAAAAAGTATTACCACCACATCAAAATAATTAAACTAATTTCAAGATAAAATTTGAAATTCAAGTACTTCTTGTTCTTTTGTGATTAGGCACATTTTTCATTTAAGAGAGGTGAAGGATTCATGGAATTATTCATAGCTTTAAGGCATAAACACTAGATACTAATGATCATGTAGTGAAGACACAAACATAGACAAACATAAAGCATCAAATTTGAAAAATAGAAAAATAAGAACAAGGAAATCATAGAACGGGTCCACCTTAGTGATGGCGGCTAGTTCTTCCTCTTGAAGATCCAATGGAACGCCTGAGCTCCTCTATGCCTCTTCCTTGCCTTTATTGTTCTTGGTGCTCCACCCTTAGTTGGTCTATGTTGTAACTCAAGCCTTCCAAAGAGGTGTTGAGTTACTCCCAATAGTTGTGTGGAGAAAAATGCATACCTTGAGGCATATCAGGGATTTCTTGATGAAGGGTTTCCTTATGCTCTTGTTAAGGTCCATGAGTGGGCTCTCTTGTTTGCTCCATCCTTTTCTTAGTGATGGGCTTGTCCTCTTCAATGAGGATGTCTCCTTCTATGTCAGTCCCAGCCGAATTGCATAGGTGACAGATGAGATGAGGGAAGGCTAACCTTGCCAAAGTGGAGGACTTGTCAGCCACCTTGTAGAGTTCCAGAGGTATGATCTCATGAACTTTCACTTCCTCTCCAATCATGATACTATGGATCATGATGGCCCGATCCACAGTTACTTCGAATCGGTTGCTAGTAGGAATGATGGAGCGTTGGATGAACTCCAACTATCCTCTAGCCACAAGCTTAAGGTCCGATCTTCTCAATTGAACCGGCTTGCCTCTTGAGTCTCTTTTCCATTGAGCTCCTTCCACACATATGTCCATGAGGACTTGGTCCAACCTTTGGTCAAAGTTGACCCTTCTAGTGTAGGGGCATGCATTTTCTTGCATTATTGGCATGTTGAACGCCAACCTTACATTTTCTGGACTGAAATCTAAGTATTTCTCCCGAACCATTGTAAGCCAATTCTTTGGATTCGGGTTTATACTTTGATCATGGTTCCTAGTGATCCATGCATTGGCATAGAACTCTTGAACCATTAAGATTCTGACTTGTTGAATGAGGTTGGTGAGAACTTTTCAACCTCTTCTTCAGATCTCATGTCGGATCTCCAGATACTCATTCTTCTTGAGCATGAAAGGAACCTCAGGGATCACTTTCTTCTTGGCCACAACTTCATAGAAGTGGTCTTGATGGACTTTTAAGATGAATCTCTCCATCTCCCATGACTCGGAAGTGGAAGCTTTTGCCTTCCCTTTCCTCTTTCTAGAGATTTTTCTGGCCTTAGTTGCCATAAATGGTTATGGAAAAACAAAAAAGCAATGGTTTTACCACACCAAACTTAAAAGATTTGCTCGTCCTCGAGCAAAAGAAGAAAGAAAGAAGGGAAAGAAGAATAAAATGGAGGATATGGAGGTAGAGTGTGAATTTGGCCAAGGGGGTATAAGGTGTTTGTGCTATGTGAAATTGAAGGAGGGTGATGAGCGGTTAATTTATACGCTTTTTGGCATTGTTTTTAGTATGTTTTTAATATGTTTTAGTTAGTTTTTATTACATTTTTATTAGTTTTTAGTTAAAATTCACTTTTTTGGACTTTACTATGAGTTTGTGTGTTTTTCTGTGATTTCAGGTATTTTCTGGCTGAAATTGAGGGACTTGAGCAAAAATCTGATTCAGAGGCTGAAAAGGACTGCAGATGCTGTTGGATTCTGACCTCCCTGCACTCGAAGTGGATTTTATGGAGCTACAGAAGCCCAATTGGCGCGCTCTTAACTGCGTTGGAAAGTAGACATCCTGGGCTTTCCAGCAATGTATAATAGTCCATACTTTTCCCGAGATTTGATGGCCCAAACAGGCGTTCCAAATCAGCTCAAGAATTCTGGTGTAAAACACCGGAACTGGCACAAGAATGGGAGTTAAACGCCCAAACTGGCACAAAAGTTGGCGTTTAACTCCAAGAAGAGTCTCTACACAAAAATGCTTCAATGCTCAGCCCAAGCACACACCAAGTGGGCCCGGAAGTGGATTTTTATGTCACTTACTCATTTCTGTAAACCCTAGCTACTAGTTTTCTATAAGTAGGACCTTTTGCTATTGTATTAGACATCTTTTGATCACTTTAGATCCTTAGATTATCTTTGGATGTCTAGTTCTTAGATTATTGGGGGCTGGCCTCTCGGCCATGCCTAGACCTTGTTCTTATGTATTTTCAACGGTGGAGTTTCTACACACCATAGATTAAGGTGTGGAGCTCTGCTGTACCTCGAGTATTAATGCAATTACTATTGTTCTTCTATTCAATTCAGCTTATTCTTGTTCTAAGATATTCATTCGCACCCAAGAACATGATGAATGTGATGATTATGTGACGCTCATCATCATTCTCACTTATGAACGCGTGCCTGACAACCACTTCCGTTCTACAAGCAAACAAGGCTTGAATGTTTATCTCTTGGATTTCTTAATCGGAATCTTCGTGGTATAAGCTAGAATTGATGGCGGCATTCAAGAGAATCTGGAAGGTCTAAACCTTGTCTGTGGTATTCTGAGTAGGATTCAAGGATTGAATGACTGTGACGAGCTTCAAACTCGCGATTGTGGGGCGTTAGTGACAGACGCAAAAGAATCACTAGATTCTATTCCGACATGATCAAGAACCGACAGATGAATAGCCGTGCTGTGACAGAGTTGAACATTTTCACTGAGAGGACGAGACTGTAGCCATTGACAACGGTGATGCCCAACATACAGCTTGCCATGGAAAGGAGTAAGAAGGATTGGATGAAGACAGTAGGAAAGCAGAGAGACGGAAGGGACAAAGCATCTCCATACGCTTATCTGAAATTCTCACCAATAAATTGCATAAGTATCTCTATCTTTATTTTATGCTTTATTCATAAATCATTCATAACCATTTGAATCTGCCTGACTGAGATTTACAAGATGACCATAGCTTGCTTCATACCAACAACCTCCGTGGGATCGACCCTTACTCGCGTAAGGTTTATTACTTGGACGACCCAGTGCACTTGCTGGTTAGTTGTGCGAAGTTGTGATTGCAATTGAGCGTACCATGTTGATGGCACCATTGATGATCACAATTTCGTGCACCAAGTTTTTGGCGCCGTTGCTGGGGATTGTTTGGGTTTGGACAACTGACGGTTCATCTTGTTGCTTAGATTAGGTATTTTTCAGAATTTTTAAGAATGAATTCTAGTGTTTCAAGGTGATGTTCTTATCATCACCTAAGCTGATTGATCTTCATCAATTTAGTTCTTGAATGCAATGTCCTGCTGAAGTTTGGCTAGCCATGTTTAATTCCTTTAGACTAAAGCTTTAGACTAACATTGCATGATTCCTGGAATTCTTATTAAAAGTTTTGATCCTCTTTATTTTCTTTTTCCACATAATTTTCGAAAAAACAAAAAAAATTACAAAATCATAAAAATCAAAAATATTTCTTGTTTGAGTCTAGTGTCTCATTTTAAGTTTGGTGTCAATTGCATGTTTCTGTTCTTCTTGCATTTATCATGTGTCTTCATTGATCTTCAAGTTGTTCTTGATGATTTACTTGCTCTGATCTTTAAATTCTCTTGTTTTGTGTGTTTTGTTGTTTCTCATATGCATTCTCAATTTGTTAGTGTCAGTAGTATACAAACTTCTAAGTTTGGTGTCTTGCATGCATTGTTTATTTGATTTTAGTTGCATTGTGATTTTTCCTCATCATTAAAAATCCAAAAAAAATTTTAATTTGTGTCTTTTCAAGTCAATAATGCAGAGAATTGAAGATTCAGAACATACAGCAGAGGATATACATAGAAAAAGCTGGGCGTTCAAAACGCCCAGTGAAGAAGGAAAACTGACGTTTAAACGCCAGCCAAGGCACCTGGCTGGGCATTTAACGCCCAAAAGGGTAGCATTTTGGGCGTTAAACGCCAGAATGTATACCATTCTGGGCGTTTAATGCCAGGATGGCACAAGAGGGAAGATTTTGTTTTTAATTCGAAATTTTTTCAAGTTTTCAAAATTTTTCAAAATCAAATCTTTTTCAAATCATATCTTTTCAATCATATATTTTCAAAATCAATTTCTTTCCATTTTCAAAAATACTTGCTAACAATTAATGATTTGATTCAACATTTCAAGTATGTTGCCTTTTCTGTTGTGAAAGGTTTAATGTTTGAATCATATCTTTTCTTGTTAGCCAAGTCATTGATTTTAAAAATCAAATCTTTTTAAATTGTTTTTCCAAATCATATCTTCTCAATCATATCTTTTTAAAACTATATCTTTTCAATTATATCTTCTTAATCACATCTTTTTCAAAAATAGTTTTCAATCATATCTTTATGAATTCTAATTTCAAAATCTTTTTCAAAAATCACTTTACTTCTTTCTCAATCTTAGTTTTCGAAAATCATCAATCAATTTTCAAAATGTTTTTAAAATCGTTTTAATTTATTTTCGAAAATTTCTTCCCCTCTTCTCACATCCTTCTATTTATGGACTAACATGTACAATTCGAACTCTATCTTTCTAAGATCGAATTCTTCTACCTCTTCCTTCTATTTTTCTTTTCCTCTGACACCTCAAGGAATCTCTATACTGTGACATAGAGGATTCCATATTTTCTTGTTCTCTTCTCTTTCATATGAGCAGGATCAAAGACAAAAGCATTCTTGTTGAGGCTGACCCTGAACCTGAAAGGACCTTGAAGTGAAAGCTAAGAGAAGCTAAAGCACTACCTTCTGTAGAGGACCTAACAGAAATCTTCAAAAAAGAAGACATGGCAGCCGAAAACAACAATAATGCCAACAATGCAAAGAAGGTGCTGGGTGACTTTACTGCACCTACTCCCGACTTCTATGGGAGAAGCATCTCTATCCCTGCCATTGGAGCAAACAACTTTGAGCTTAAGCCTCAATTAGTTTCTCTAATGCAACAGAATTGCAAGTTCCATAGACTTCCACTGGAAGATCCTCATCAGTTTTTAGCTGAGTTCTTGCAAATCTGTGACACTGTCAAGACCAATGGGGTTAACCCTGAGGTCTACAGACTTATGCTATTCCCTTTTGCTGTAAGAGACAGAGCTAGGATATGGTTAGACTCACAACCTAAAGAAAGCCTGAACTCTTGGAAAAAGCTAGTCAATGCCTTCTTGGCAAAGTTCTTTCCACCTCAAAAATTGAGTAAGCTTAGAGTGGAAGTCCAAACCTTCAGACAGAAGGAAGGTGAATCCCTCTATGAAGCTTGGGAAAGATACAAACAATTGATCAGAAAGTGTCCTTCTAACATGCTTTCTGAATGGAGCATCATAGGTATCTTCTATGATGGTCTGTCTGAACTGTCCAAGATGTCATTGGATAGCTCTGCTGGAGGATCTCTTCATCTGAAGAAGACGCCTGCAGAAGCTCAAGAACTCATTGAAATGGTTGCAAATAACCAATTCATGTACACTTCTGAAAGGAATCCTGTGAACAATGGGACGAATCAGAAGAAAGGAGTTCTTGAGATTGATACTCTGATTGTTATATTGGCTCAGAATAAAATATTGACTCAGCAAGTCAATATGATTTCTCAAAGTCTGTCTGGAATGCAAGCTGCACCAGGCAGTACTAAGGATGCTTCATCTGAAGAAGAAGCTTATGATCCTGAGAACCCTTCAATGGAAGAGGTGAATTACATGGGAAAACCCTATGGAAACACCTATAATCCTTCATGGAGAAATCATCCAAATCTCTCATGGAAGGATCAACAGAGACCTCAACAAGGTTTCAACAATAATAATGGTGGAAGAAACAGGTTTAGCAATGGCAAGCCTTTTCCATCATCTTCTCAGCAACAGACAGAGAATTCTAAGCAGAACTCCTCTGACTTAGCAACTATAGTCTCTGATCTAATCAAAACCACTCAAAGTTTCATAACTGAAACAAGGTCCTCCATTAGAAACTTGGAGGCACAAGTGGGTCAGCTGAGCAAGAAAGTTACTGAACTCCCTCCTAGTACTCTTCCAAGCAATACAGAAGAGAATCCAAAAGGAGAGTGCAAGGCCATTAACATGACCTACATGGCCAATTTGGAGAGGAGGAAGAGGCAGTGATCGCCACTGAGGAAGACCTCAATGGACGTCCGCTGGCCTCCAATGAGTTCCCTAATGAGGAACCATAGGAATCTGAGGCTCACACTGAGACCATAGAGATTCCATTGGATTTACTTCTGCCATTCATGAGCTCTGATAAGTATTCTTCCTCTGAAGAGGATGAAGATGTCACTGAAGAGCAAGTTGCTAAATACCTTAAAGCAATCATGAAGTTAAATGACAAGTTATTTGGTAATGAGACTTGGGAGGATGAACCCCCTTTGCTCACCAAAGAACTGGATGACTTGACTAGGCAGAAATTACCTCAAAAGAGACAGGACCCTGGAAAGTTCTCAATACCTTGTACAGTAGGCACCATGACCTTCAAGAAGGCTCTGTGTGACCTAGGGTCAAGCATAAACCTCATGCCTCTCTCTATAATGGAGAAGCTAGGGATCTTTGAGGTACAAGCTGCAAGAATCTCACTAGAGATGGCAGACAATTCAAGAAAACAAGCTTATGGACTTGTAGAGGATGTTCTGGTAAAAGTTAAAGACCATTACATCCCTGCTGATTTCATAGTCCTAGAGACTGGAAAGTGCATGGATGAATCCATCATCCTTGGCAGACCCTTCCTAGCCACAGCAAAGGTTGTGATTGATGTTGACAGAGGAGAATTGATCATTCAAGTGAATGAAGAATCCCTTGTGTTTAAGGCTCAAGGATATCCCTCTGTAACTATGGAGAGGAAGCATGAAGAGCTTCTCTCAAAACAGAGTCAAACAGAGCCCCCACAGTCAAACTCTAAGTTTAGTGTTGGGAGGCCACAACCAACTTCTAAGTTTAGTGTTGAACCCCCACATTCAACCTCTAAGTTTGGTGTTGGGAGGTTCCAACATTGCTCTGAGTATCTGTAAGGCTCCATGAGAGCCCACTGTCAAGCTACTAACATTAAAGAAGCGCTTGTTGGGAGGCAACCCAATGTTATATTTATCTATTTTTCCTTTGTTATTTTATGTTTTCTACAGGTTGATGATCATGGGAAGTCACAAAATCAATTGAAAAAGTAAAAACAGCATGAAAAACAGAAAGAAAAATAGCACACCCTGGAGGAAAATTTGCTGGCGTTTAAACGCCAGTAAGGGCAGCAAATGGGCGTTTAACACCCAATCTGGCACCATTCTAGGCGTTTAACGCCAGAAAGGGGCACCAGACTGGCGTTAAATGCCAGGAAAGGGCAAGAAGGTGGCGTTAAACACCAGAAATGGGCACCAGCCCGGCGTTTAATGCCAGAATTGGCATAAAGAGCAATTTTGCTCGCCACTTGGTGCAGGGATGAATTTTCCTTGACACCTCAGGATCTGTGGACCCCATAGGATCCCCACCTACCCCACCACTCTCTCTCTTCTTCACGCACTCACCAATCACCTCAATACCTCTTCCCCAAAAACCCCTCACCTATCAAATCCCACTATTCTCTTCACCACTCACATCTATCCTTCATAAAACTCCACCTACCTCACCATTCAAATTCAAACCACTTCCCCTCCTAAACCCACCCATAATTTCCGAACCCTACCCCTCTCTCCACCCCTATATAAACCATTCTTCACTCCTTCATTTTCACACAACCTAAACACTACTTCTCCCCCTTGGTCGAACCACAAAGCCACCTCCATCTCCTCTATTTCTTCTTCTTCTACTCTCTTCTTTCTTCTTTTGCTCGAGGACGAGCAAACCTTCTAAGTTTGGTGTGGTAAAAGCATTGCTTTTTGTTTTTCCATAACCATTTATGGCATCTAAGGCCGGAGAAACCTCTAGAAAGAGGAAAGGGAAGGCAAAAGCTTCCACCTCCGAGTCATGAGAGATGGAGAGATTCATCTCAAGGGTGCATCAAGACCACTTCTATGAAGTTATGGCCATGATGAAGGTGATCCCCGAGGTCCCTTTCAAACTCAAAAAGAGTAAATATCCGGAGATCCGACATGAGATCCGAAGAAGAGGTTGGGAAGTTCTTACCAACCCCATTCAACAAGTCAGAATCTTAATGGTTCAAGAGTTCTATGCCAATGCATAGATCACCAAGAACCATGACCAAAGTGTGAACCCGGACCCAAAGAATTGGCTTACAATGGTTCGGGGGAAATGCTTGGATTTTAGTCTGGAAAATGTAAGGTTGGCATTCAACTTACCCATGATGCAAAGAGATGAACACCCTTACACTAGAAGGGTCAACTTTGGTCAAAGATTGGACCAAGTCTTCATAGACATTTGTGAAGAGGGTGCTCAATGGAAGAGAGATTCAAGAGGGAAGCCGGTTCAACTGAGAAGGAATGACCTCAAGCCCGTGGCTAGGGGATGGTTGGAGTTTATCCAACGCTCAATCATTCCCACTAGCAACCGGTCCGAAGTTACTATAGACCGGGCTATCATGATTCATAGCATCATGATTGGAGAGGAAGTATAAGTTCATGAGGTTATATCCCAAGAACTTTATAAGGTGGCGAACAAGTCCTCTACCTTAGCAAGGTTAGCTTTCCCTCATCTCATTTGTCACCTCTGTTATTCAGTTGGAATTGACATAGAGGGAGACATCCTCATTGATGAAGACAAGCCCATCACTAAGAAGAGGATGGAGCAAACAAGAGATCCCACTCACCATGAAATCCCTGAGATACCTCAAGGGATGCACTTTCCTCCACAAAACTATTAGGAGCAAATCAACACCTCCCTAGGAGAATTGAGTTCCAACATGGGACAACTAAGGGTGGAGCACCAAGAATATCCCCATTCTCCTCCATGAAATTAGAGAAGATCAAAGAGTCATGAGAGAGGAGCAACAAAGGCAAGGAAGAGACATTGAGGAGCTCAAGCACTCCATAAGATCTTTAAGAGGAAGAACAAGCCGCCATCACTAAGGTGGACCCGTTCTTTAATCTCCTTGTTCTTTATTTTCCTGTTTTTCGAATTTTCATGCTTATGTTTATCTATGTTTGTGTCTTATGATCATTAGTGTCTTAGTGTCTATGCCTTAAAGTTATGAATGTCCTATGAATCCATCACCTTTCTTAAAAAAAATGTTCTTAATTGAAAAGGAGAAGGATTGCATGAATTTTGAATTTTATAGCAGATTAATCATTTTGATGTGGTGGCAATACTTTGACTTCTGAATGTATGCTTGAACAGTGCATATGTCTTTTGAATTTGTTGTTCATGAATGTGGGCTCTTGAAAGAATGATGAAAAAGGAGACATGTTACTGAGGATCTGAAAAATCATAAAAATGATTCTTGAAGCAAGAAAAAGCATTGAATTCAAAAAAAATGAAAAGGGGGAAAAGAAAAATAAAAAAATAAAGTTGTGATCCAAGGCAAAAAAAGTGTGCTTAAGAACCCTGAACACCTCTAATTGGGGACTCTAGCAAAGCTGAGTCACAATCTGAAAAGGTTCACCCAGTTATGTGTCTGTGGCATGTATGTATCCAGTGGTAATACTGGAAGACAGAGTGCTTTGGGCCACGGCCAAGACTCATAAAGTAGCTATGTTCAAGAATCATCATACTTAACTAGGAGAATCAATAACACTATCTGGATTCTGAGTTCCTATAGAAGCCCATCATTTTGAGTTTCAAAGGATAAAGTGAGATGCCAAAACTGTTCAGGGGCAAAAAGCTAAAAGCCCCGCTCATCTAATTAATACTGATCTTCATAGATGTTTTTGGAATTCATTGCATATTCTCTTCTTTTTATCTTATTTGATCTTCAGTTGCTTGGGGACAAGCAACAATTTAAGTTTGGTATTGTGATGAGAGGATAATTTATACGCTTTTTGGCATTGTTTTTAGTATGTTTTTAATATGTTTTAGTTAGTTTTTATTACATTTTTATTAGTTTTTAGTTAAAATTCACTTTTCTGGACTTTACTATGAGTTTGTGTGTTTTTCTGTGATTTCATGTATTTTCTGGCTGAAATTGAGGGACCTGAGCAAAAATCTGATTCAGAGGCTGAAAAGGACTGCAGATGCTTTTGGATTCTGACCTCCCTGCACTTGAAGTGGATTTTCTGGAGCTACAGAAGCCCAATTGGTGCACTCTCAACTGCGTTGGAAAGTAGACATCCTGGGATTTCCAGAAATGCATAATAGTCCATACTTTGCTTGAGATTTGATGGCTCAAATAGGCGTTCCAAGTCAGCTCAAGAATTCTGGCGTAAAACGCCGGAACTGGCACAAGAATGGGAGTTAAACGCCCAAACTGGCACAAAAGTTGGCGTTTAACTCCAAGAAGAGTCTCTACACGAAAATGCTTCAACTCTCAGCCCAAGCACACACCAAGTGGGCCCGGAAGTGGATTTTTATGTCATTTACTCATTTCTGTAAACCCTAGCTACTAGTTCTCTATAAGTAGGACCTTTTGCTATTGTATTAAACATCTTTTGATCACTTTAGATCCTTAGATCATCTTTGGACGTCTAGTTCTTAGATTATTGGGGGCTGGCCTCTCGGCCATGCCTAGACCTTGTTCTTATGTATTTTCAACGGTGGAGTTTCTACACACCATAGATTAAGGTGTGGAGCTCTGCTGTACGTCGAGTATTAATGCAATTACTATTGTTCTTCTATTCAATTCAGCTTATTCTTGTTCTAAGATATTCATTCGCACCCAAGAACATGATGAATGTGATGATTATGTGACGCTCATCATCATTCTCACTTATGAACGCGTGCCTGACAACCACTTCCGTTCTACAGCAAACAAGGCTTGAATGTTTATCTCTTGGATTTCTTAATCGAAATCTTCGTGGTATAAGCTAGAATTGATGGCGGCATTCAAGAGAAACTGGAAGGTCTAAACCTTGTCTGTGGTATTCTGAGTAGGATTCAAGGATTGAATGACTGTGACGAGCTTCAAACGCGCGATTGTGGGGCGTTAGTGACAGACGCAAAAGAATCACTGGATTCTATTCCGACATGATCGAGAACCGACAGCTGAATAGCCGTGTTGTGACAGAGCGCGTTGAACATTTTCACTGAGAGGACGGGACTGTAGCCATTGACAACGGTGATGCCCAACATACAGCTTGCCATGGAAAGGAGTAAGAAGGATTGGATGAAGATAATAGGAAAGCAGAGAGACGGAAGGGACAAAGCATCTCCATACGCTTATCTGAAATTCTCACCAATGAATTGCATAAGTATCTCTATCTTTATTTTATGTTTTATTCATACATCATTCATAACCATTTGAATCTGCCTGACTGAGAATTACAAGATGACCGTAGCTTGCTTCATACCAACAATCTTCGTGGGATCGACCCTTACTCGCGTAAGGTTTATTACTTGGACGACCCAGTGCACTTGCTGGTTAGTTGTGCGAAGTTGTGATAAAGAGTTGAGATTGCAATTGAGCGTACCATGTTGATGGCGCCATTGATGATCACAATTTCGTACACCAGAGGGATGAGGGGTTTATATAGGAGTGGGTAGAAGGTTTGCTTCGTGTATTTGGGGTTGGGTTTGGGAGGGAAAGGTGTTTGAATTTGAAAAGTGAGGTAGGTGGGGTTTTTTGGGGAAGAGGGAATGAGGTAATTGGTGAAGGGTATTTGGGAAAGAATGTTATGAAAAGGTGTGAGGGAGAGAGAGAATGAGTTGAGGTTGGTGGGGATCCTGTGGGATCCACAGATCCTGAGGGGTCAAGGACTTCTCATCCCTGCTCCATTTAGGCATGCAAAACGCCCTTAGAATGCAATCCTGGCATTAAACGCCAGGTTGCTGCTTATTTCTGGCGTTTAACGCCAGCTTTTCTTCCTTTTCTGGCATTTAATGCCAAGTTGTAGCCTGTTTCTGGCATTTAACGCCAGCTTGTTGCTTCTTTCTGGCGTTAAACGCCCAGAATGGTGCCAGACTGGGTGTTTAACGCCCATTCTGCTACTCTTACTGGCGTTTAAATGCTAGTAAATTCCTCCTCCAGGGTGTGCTATTTTTAATGTTATTTTTTATTTTGCTTTAATTTTTGCAGTTGTTTTTGTGACTCCAGATGATCATCAACCTAAAGAAAACATAAAATAATAATGGACAATGGAAATTTGACATAGATAAATAAAAATTGGGTTGCCACCCAATAAACACTTCTTTAATGTCAATAGCTTGACAGTGAGCTCTCATGGAGCCTCACAGATAATCAGAGCATAGTTGGGGCCTCTCAACACCAAACTTAGAGTTTGGTTGTGGCCTCTCAACACCAAACTTAGAGTTTGGTTGTGGCCTCCCAACACCAAACTTAGAGTTTGAATGTGGGGGCTTTGTTTGACTCTGTATTGAGAGAAGCTTTCCGTGCTTCCTCTCCATGGTTACAGAAGGAGATCTTTGAGCTTTAAACACAAGGTAGTCCTCATTCAATTGAAGGACCAACTCTCCTCTGTCAACATCAATCACAGCTCTTGCTGTGGCTAGGAAGGGTCTTCCAAGGATGATGGATTCATCTTCATCCTTCCCAATGTCTAGGATTATGAAATCAGTAGGGATGTAAAGGCCTTCAACCTTCACTAGTACGTCCTCTACTAGTCCATAAGCCTTTTCATGGATTTATCTGTCATCTCTAGTGAGATTCTTACAGCTTGTACCTCAAAGATCCCTAGTTTCTCCATTACAGAGAGTGGCATGAGGTTAATACCTGACCCCAGGTCACACAAAGCCTTCTTAAAGGTCATGGTGCCTATGGTACAGGGTATTAAGAATTTACCAGGATCCTGTTTCTTTTGAGGTAACGTTTGTTGAACCCATGTATTCAGGTCATTAATGAGCAATGGAGGTTCATCCTCCCAAGTCTTATTAACGAATAGCTTGGCATTCAGCTTCATGATTGCTCCTAAATACTGGGCAACTTTCCCTTCAGCAATGTCGTCATCCTCTTCAGAAGATGAATAGTTATCAGAGCTCATGAATGGTAAAAGGAAGTTCAAAGGAATCTCTATGGTCTCTGTATGAGTCTCAGATTCCTCTGGTTCCTCAAATGGAAACTCTTTTTTTGTCCAGAGGACGTCCCATGAGGTCTTCCTCATTGGGATTCACGTCCTCCTCTTCCTCTGTGCATTCGGCCACACCAAGTAAGGTTATGGCCTTGCACTCTCTTTTTGGGTTCTCTTCTGTATTGCTTGGGAGAGTACTAGGAGGAGTTTCAGTGACTCTTTTACTCAGCTGGCCCACTTGTGCCTCCAAGTTTCTGATGGAGGACCTTGTTTCATTCATGAAACCGAGAGTGGCCTTAGATAGATCAAAAACTATGTTTGCTAAGCTAGAGAGGCTCTGCTCAGAATTTTTTGTCTGTTGCTGAGAGGATCATGGAAAAGGTTTGCTATTGCTAAATCTGTTTCTTCCACCATTATTAAAGCCTTGTTGAGGCTTTTGTTGATCCTTCCATGAGAAATTTGGATGATTTCTCTATGAGGTATTATAGGTGTTTCCATAGGCTTCACCCATGTAATTCACCTCTGCCATTGCAGGGTTCTCAGGATCATAAGCTTCTTCTTCAGAAGATGCTTCTTTAGTACTGTTGGATGTATTTTACAATCCATTCAGACTCTGAGAAATCATATTGACTTGCTGAGTCAATATTTTATTCTGAGCCAATATGGCATTCAGAGCATCAATTTCAAGAACTCATTTCTTCTGAGGCGTCCCATTATTCACAGGATTCCTCTTAGAGGTGTACATGAACTGGTTATTTATAACCATTTCAATGAGTTCCTGAGCTTCTGCAGACGTTTTCTTCAGGTGAATAGATCCACCTGCAGAATAGTCCAATGACATTTTAGACAATTCAGACAGACCATCATAGAATATATCCAGGATGGTCCATTCTGAGAGCATGTCAGAAGGACACTTTTTGGTTAGTTGCTTGTATCTTTTCCAAGCTTCATAGAGGGATTCACCTTCTTTCTGCCTGAAGGTTTGAACATCCACTTTAAGCTTGCTCAGCTTTTGAGAAGGAAAGAATTTGGCTAAGAAAGTCGTGACCAGCTTATCCCAAGAGTTCAGGCTATCTCTAGGTTGAAAGTCCAACCATATTCTAGCTCTGTCTCTTATAGCAAAAGGGAAAAGCATAAGCTTGTAGACCTCGGGATCAACTCCATTGGTCTTAACAGTATCACCAGATCTGCAAGAATTCAATTAAGAACTGAAAAGGATCTTCTAATGAAAGTTCATAAAACTTGCAATTCTGTTGCATTAGAGAAACTAATTGAGGCTTTAGCTCAAAGTTGTTTGCTCCAATGGCAGGGATTGAGATGCTTCTTCCATGGAAGTTGGAATTTGGTGCAGTGAAGTCACCAAGCATCTTCCTTGCATTGTTATTATTGTTGGGTTCTGTCATTACTTCTTTTTCGAGATTTTCTGTAAGGTTTTCTCTGGATTGTTGTGCTTTAGCTTCTCTTAGCTTCTTCTTCAAAGTCCTTTCAGGTTTAGGATCTGCTTCAACAAGAATGTCCTTGTCCTTGCTCCTGCTCATATGAAAAAGAAGAGGACAAAAAAGAAAGAGGAATTCTCTATGTCACAGTATAGAGATTCCTTTATGTGAGTAGAAGAAGAAAAGAATAGAAGAATAATGTAGAGAGAAGAGATGAAGAACTCGAACACGGAGAGGGAGAGGGGGTTCAAATTATGAGTAGAAGAGAAGTGTTAGCAAATAAATAGAAATAGATAAGAGAGAGAAAGAGTTTTCGAAAATAATTAAAAGGAAAAGGAAAATATTTTTATTTTTATTTTAAAATTTTGTTAGAATTCAAAAATTAAGAGAAGAAATAGAATAAAATTAAAATCTAAAACAATTGGTTAATTAAAAAGAATTTTGAAAAAGAAGTTAATGATTTTCAAAAATTAGAGAGAGAAAAGTAGTTAGGTAGTTTTGAAAAAGATAAGAATTTTAAAATCAAACAAAAAGTTAAGTAGTTAATTGAAAAAGATTTGAAAATCAATTTAGGAAAGATAAGAAGTTAGAAAAGATTTTGAAATTGATTTTGAAAAAGATATGATTTGAAAAGATATGATTGAAAAGATATGATTAAAAAGATATGATTGAAATTTATTTTGAAAAAGATTTGAAAAAGAAATTTAGAAAGATTTGATTTTGAAAATTAAAGTTAATGACTTGACTAACAAGAAACTAAAAGATATGATTCTAGAATTTAAATGTTGAACCTTTCTTAACAAGAAAGTAACAAACTTAAAATTTTTGAATCAATCACATTAATTGTTAGTAAAGTTTTTGAAAATTTGAAATAAAAATAAGAAAAAGATTTTGAAAATCAATTTTTAAAATTTTCGAAAATATTAAGAAGAAAAATGAAAAAGATTTTATTTTTGAAAAAAGATTTTGAAAAGATAAATTTTTGAGATTGAAATCTTGACTTGACTAACAAGAAACAACTTATTTTAAAAATTTTGACTGAGTCAACCCAAAGATTTAGAAATTTATGAGTGAAATAAGGAAAAGATATTTTTTATTTTTTTTAATTTAATAAGGAAAGAGAAAACCACTAAATGACTCAACACATAAAAATTTTGGATTAAAACAAATGATGCATGCAAGAACACTATGAATGTCAAGATGAACACCAAGAACACTTTGAAGATCATGATGAACATCAAGAACTTATTTTTGAAAAATTTTCAAGAAAGGAAAAATATGCAAGACACCAAACATAAAGATTTTTAATGTTTAGACACTATGAATTCAAAAATATATATGAAAAACAACAAAAGACACAAAACAAGAAAATATGAAGATCAAACAAGGAGACTCATTAAGAACAACTTGAAGATCATGAAGAATGCAATGCATGAATTTTTGAAAAAAAAAATTTTAGAAAAATTAAAACATGCAATTGACACCAAACTTAAAAATTGACACTGGACTCAAACAAGAAACACAAAATATTTTTTGGTTTTTATGATTTTATTAAAAAAAAATTTTGGATTTTTTGAAAATTATTTTGGAAAGACGAAAAAGAAGAAAGATTTTTGAAAACTTTTTGAAAATAAAATAAAGGTTGAAAGAAGAAGAAAATTACCTAATCTGAGCAACAAGATGAACCGTCAGTTGTCCAAACTCGAAAAATCCCCGGCAACGGCGCCAAAAACTTGGTGCACAATATCATGATTTACACGTCTCTTCACAACTTCGCACAACTGACCAGCAAGTGCACTGGGTCGTCCAAGTAATACCTTACGTGAGTAAGGGTCGATCCCACGGAGATTGTCGGCTTGAAGCAAGCTATGGTCATCTTGTAAATCTCAATCAGGTGGATTCAAATGGTTATGAAGCTTTGATAATTAAAAGATAAATAAACATAACATAAAGATAGAGATACTTATGTAATTCATTGGTGGGAATTTCATATAAGCGTATGGAGATGCATTATTCCTTCTGAATCTCAACTTTCCTATTGTCTTCATTCAATCATTCATACTCCTTTCCATGGCAAGCTGTATGTAGGTGGATCACCGTTGTCAATGGCTACCATCCATTTTCTCAGTGAAAAAGGTTCGGATACGGGTTACGTAGGGCTAATCATCTGTCGGTTCTCGATCGTGTCGGAATAAGATCCAATGATCCTTTTGCGCACTGTCACTGCACCCAGCACTCACGAGCTTGAAGCTCGTCACAGTCATCCCATCCCAGATCCTACTCGGAATACCACAGACAAGGTTTAGACTTTCCGGATCTCAAGAATGCTGCCAATTGATTCTAACTTATACAACGAAGACTTTGATCTCACGGAATGGAAGGCTCTGCTTTCAGGAGAGGCAACCATGCGTCATGGACCAAGAGGCCAAGAGATACTCACTCAAGTTATAGCATGTAGAACGGAAGTAGTTGTCAGGCACGCGTTCATAAGGGAGAATGATGATAAGTGTCACAGATCATCACATTCATCAGGTTGAAGTACGAGTGAATATCTTAGAATAATAAAAAGCTTGAATTGAATAGAAGAACAATAGTACTTTGCATTAATACTCGAGGAACAGTAAAGCTCCACACCTTAATCTATGGTGTGTAGAAACTCCACCGTTGAAAATACATAAGTGATGAAGGTCCAGGCATGGCCGAATGGCCAGCCCCCAAAACATGATCAAGAGATCAAAAGATGATCAAAAGAGTCTCAAAAATGATCTAAAGATGTAAATACAATAGTAAAAGGTCCTATTTATACTATACCAGTTACTAGGGTTTACAGAAATAAGTAAATGATGCAGAAATCTATTTCTGGGCCCACTTGGTGTGTGCTTGGGCTGAGCATTGAAGCTTTCATGTGTAGAGACTTTTCTTGGAGTTAAACGCCATTTTTTATGCCAGTTTGGGCGTTTAACTCAGCTTCTATCCTGTTTCTGGCGTTTAACGCCAGAATAGGACAGGAAATTGGCGTTTGAACGCCAGTTTGCATCATCAAAACTCGAGCAAAGTATAAACTATTATATATTGCTGAAAAGCCCTGGATGTCTACTTTCCAACGCAATTGAGAGCGCGTCATTTGGGTTTTTGTAGCTCCAAAAAATCTATTTCGAGTGCAGGGAGGTCAGAATCTAACAGCATCAGCAGTCCTTTTTCAGCCTCTGAATCAGATTTTTGCTCAGGTCTCTCAATTTCAGCCAGAAAATACTTGAAATCACAAAAAAATACATAGACTCATAGTAAAGTCCCGAAATGTGAATTTTGCTTAAAAACTAATAAAAATATACTAAAAAGTAGCTAGATCTTACTAAAAACTACCTAAAAATAATGCCAAAAAGCGTATAAATTATCCGCTCATCAGTTTACAAACTAGGCTGCCATCTCCCATGACATATCCTTGAGGTTGCCTCATGTAGGCATCTTCACTTAAGTCTCCATGAAGGAGACATCTAGCTGCCTAATATTCCACCCATTTGACAATCCTACTGTGAGAATTACTCTTATTGAGGTTGGCTTTACTACTGGGCTATACGTTTCATTAAAATCAAACCCAGACCTTTGAGAGAACCCTTGTGCAACTAAACTAGCCTTATGCTTCTGTAATGAGCCATCAGCATTGTACTTGGATCTGAACACCCATTTGCTTCCAATGGCTTCTCTCCCTTGTGGCAGTGGTACCAGTTTCCATGTGTGATTCCTTATTAGAGCTTCATACTCATTATCTATAGCTTTCTTCCATTCAGGCTGAGCTAATGCTTCTTTGACACTTCTAGGCTCAATAGTGGCTTGGAGGGCTTTTGGCTTGAAAATGCCATTCTTACTTCTTGTGATCATAGGATGTACACTACAGTGTCTTGTTTGAGCAACATCATCTGGTAGTGCTGGTGGGACAACTTCCAAGTCAGATATGGGAATTAGAATTGCAAGACTAGATGGTGCTATAGGTTGTGTTACTGGCTGGTGGTGAGAGATTTCAGGTGGTGGTGTGGAATTTATAGGTGATGTGTTAGGCGATAGAGCTGAAGCTGAAGATGTGCTAGTGTTTGTCATGGTTGGCTGAGGTGAGGTTGGAGGTAGGGGTGGGCATGGTTTGGATTTTTAAAAATCCAAACTGGATCCACTTCAGAACCAGTTCTATGGTTCAGAAAACCAAACCAGAACTGGATTGAAGAGCGAAACCGGTTCTAAATCGGTTTGAAAAAATAAAAACCGGTTCTAAATCGGTTTTAAAATTTAAATCCGGTTTTATTTATAAACTGGTTTTAAATCCGGTTTTACTTGCAAACCGGTTTTAAATCCGATTTTTTTAAAATCCAAATTTAAAATCCGGTTTTTTTTTTATAAAATCCAGTTTTAAAACCAGTTTTTGAAAATCCAGTTTTAAAACCAGTTTCTTCAACCAAAAATCCAATTTTAAAACTAGTTTTTAAAAATTCAATTTTTAAACCAGATATTTTAACAAAAAATCTACTTTTAAAACCAATTTTTAGAAATTCAATTTTTAAACCATAATTTTTTTAAAAGTAAAATTAATACTAAAGTCATTTTAAAGTGTATAGGTTCATTACAACAAGAATTTGGTTCTTTATAAATCTAATGACAATAGCTAATCTATATAACATTTAATCATTCTCAAGACATCAAAAGAATACCACCGAAAAATCTCTCTAACCAAATACTACTACTATGCATGCCACCTCCATCTATCTCTATAAAACACTTTAATTTGAGCCTTCTTAATACTTCTAATTTATTTATATTTTGTGGCTGCACCTAATACACATGCACCCACCTAGCTAGGCTTATTATATATATATATCTGGGTTGTTGCTGTATCGTGTATATATAATATGGGATGTTGCTGTATCGTGTATATATAATTTCACTCAAGTAGTGCTACTGCTACGTACTCTACTATTTTATATCTATGAATTACAATACTAGCCCAATTCGGATAGTTTCAATGAACTAAATAATTTACTGCATTGCTTCATCAATGGGCTATAGATCCAGATTCACAGAGAAGTTCTCATTGAAAATCCAAAATCTCTTTTCTGTGCTTTATCTTTGGCAAAATTTTATGAAAAACAATTTGCAAATCAAGGTTCAGGTACATCAGGGACTTCAACAACAACCACTTTTGATTTTCATGTTCAGCCACAGCAACAACAAGAAGACTCAACAGAATCTACAGAGCAAACAGAATTTCAAATCTCAGATCTAGAAATCCAATCAAAAGAAAGAAAATTATAGAATAAAATAGAAAAAGAAACATTAGCATTTTGAAGGGTTGTTCACTTCCACCAGAAGGCAAAGATATAACAACCTAAACAAGATTCCAACGAGGGTCATGGAAGAAATGAATAGAAGGCTAATCTCTGAGGTCTCAGAAGAGGAAATAAGGAAAGTAATTTTCAGTTTGGGGGAGAGTTATGGAATCAGAAATCCCATAATTAATCCCAACATGCACTTCACTAATTTCATTGAATAAATCGGTTAACTAACCACAGCCAACACATTCACTAAATCACTGTCTTGTACCTCAAAACAGCAGAACAAGACAGCAGCAGTGTTTCATATCAACAAAATTAAGATGGGGACTAGTAAAAGCAAGCACTCCTAAGTCCTAAGATCTTGAGTTGTTTCCATTGCCTATATTATAGTTGCTACTTGCTAAAGCGAGAGATTCAAGGCAGTAAATAATGATAAGAAAAAGAAGGCCAAGGCAGAACATAGTTAATGATTTTTCATAACAAAATTCTATTTACAACAAAAATCAGAACAACAAAGCCAGAAACATGTATAAGATAAGTTAGTTTTCTTCAATTACATAATGATTTTTCATATGATTGCTAATTGAACCACAGTTAATACACTTTTTACTAAAGTTCTTGAATCAATGTCAACATTTGAAGTGTTCTTACTATCCCTCTTATGCAGCATTGTTCAAATTCATTATTCATCCCTGCAACTTCAACTACTAGTCTATTTCTTATGCAGCATTGTTCAAATTCATCATTCATCCCTGCAACTTCAACTACTAGTCTATCTAATTCTAATTCCTATAAGAGATTAGGAGATTGGTTGTTGGTTATATATATATAACCAAGTAGCACAATACATATAGCACAATATATAAAGATTAGGAGATTGGTTGTTAGCTTAAATCAGCAAGTAGATTTTTTATGAAATCAAGTTTTAGGGGGGTTCAATTTGAAAATTCATACACCGTATATAAACAACTAGCGCTACATATATACTGTATATATTATGGTACATGAATGAACCAACAAAATAATAAATGAGCATGGCAATCAGTTCATCAAGGATTCAACAAAACAGAACAAATCAGTATACTCATGAAGGAACAAAACAGAACAAATCAACAAAATAGAAAAAACCCAAATAAAACTCAGAACTCAAAACCAAGGGCAAGGAGGAGGCTTACCTCAATTGATGAGCATGAGCTCCGGCAAGCCACCAATGAAAGAAGAAGAGAACCGAAAAAGAGAGAAGACAGAGTCGCGAATGGGAGGTTGAGGCAGAGAGACAGAGTCTCAAATCAAAGTGAAGATTGAAGACTCGAAGAGGTAGAGGCCGACTAACCACCGGCGAGCTCCGACGAGAGGCAGAGAGGAAGAAATGTTGACGGTAGCGAAGAGTGGATTTGGTTTTGTTGAATGGATTTGTCGAAGAGAGGAAGAAATTAGGGTGTTTTTGGATCTGGATCTTAATTTGGATCTAGATCTGGATCTGGATTTAAAACCATTTAAATGGATTGGATCAAAAATCAAATTATAAAATAAATGTAATTTGGTTTGGATTTTTTTTGTTTAAAATTGTTTTTTTTAAATGGTTTGATTTGGATTTGGTTTAAAATCTAAAATTTAGATTTTTTTGCCCACCCCTAGTTGGAGGATTCAGTTGAGGTATGAGACTTGGTAGCAGAGATATTCTTGGTGGAGCATGTTGGTTGGTGTCTGGATTCTCATTTTCTGGCTTGCTGATCAGAAAATTTCCCTCTTTGAAAGGGAATATGTTTTTATCGAAGACTACATCTCTGGTCACCACTATTTTGCCACTTTGTGTGAGGCATTTGTAGCCCTTATGTGCTGAGCTGTATCCTATGAACACAGAGGGAGCAGAGTGAAAATCTAGCTTGTGCTTGTTGTAGGGCCTTAGATGAGGGAAACACAGACAGCCAAACACTCTTAAGCTATCATAATTCGACCACTTTCCAAAGAGCTTCTCCATAGGTGATGCATTGTCTAGTGTAAGTGTAGGGAGTTGGTTGATGAGGTTTGCTGCTGAAGAGAAGGCCTCTCCCCAGTATTTGGTAGACATGCCAGCTCTAGCCAGCATTGATAATCCTTTCTCTACTACATGCCTATTTTTCCTTTCAACACCGCCATTCTGTTAATGTATGTAAGGACATGAGAACCTGTGTATGATGCCCTGTGCCTGCAATTCTTTTGCTAAACTAGTGTATTCAACAGCATTATCAGTTTGTAATATTTTTAGCTTAGTATCTAATTGTAATTCAACCATACGTTAGAAAGAGGTAAATACTTATTTGAGCTGAGACCTTGCCTTGATAAGGTACAACCAAGAAAATTTAGAAAATGCATCAATGAACAAAACAAAATAGAAGTTTCCATTAGTGTCAGGTGTAGGGGCAGGGCCCCAAATGTCAGAATACACAGGTTGAACTGGAGCTGTATACATAGAATCAGAAATAGGAAAGGGAAATTGATGAGATTTTCCTACACAATAGGCTTCACATACTGACTTATTGGAATCAAAATGAACATTGCTATTACAATATTTCAGAACAGTGGCTACTATACTATTGGAGGGATGCACCAACCTATTGTGCTAAAGCAAGAAGCTATCCTTGCTGCACAGAGTTGAGACATAGGCAGATTTGGTTGCTGGTGTGAAATGAAAGAATTTGTACATTCCATTTTCAACATCTCCCTGGATTACTACTTCACTGGTTCCCTGGAATTTGACACAAATTTATCAGAATGAAACTCAAAGTATATTGCATTGTCACAGCAGAATTGGTATACACTCAACAGGTTTTTAGTGATGTCAGGCACATGCAATAATTTTTGCAGAATAAACTCCCTATTGCTCAAATTAGATTTAAAAAGAGATCTTCCAACAAGATTGATTTGCAAACCTGAACCATTTCCTACAATCACTTGATCTGACCCTTCATAGACTTGTCCTTCCATCAGATTTTGCTGATCTGAGGTCATGTGATGAGTAGCTCCCGAGTCCAGTTACCAGTTTGGATCTTGGATTGTAGAGGGAGTTGCTAGCAGTGCCTGACGTTGAGAGCTCGCTTGTAAGTTTTGTGATTTGGGCTCAGATCTTGAATCAGCTCTTCTATACCTATTATCTCTCTCATATCTGTACCAGCAATTCTTAGCAGTGTGACCAACCTTATCACATACTTGACACACAGGCCTCTCACCATTCACCATTCTTCTATTGTTCATATCATCATTTTGCACCAATCTTGAATTTTCATTGTAGCCTCTTTGTGTAAATCTTGAGTTGTCACTATACTGAGCAGCAGATCTTGAATTATTTTGATTGCTTTGAAAATTGCTGTCCTGAATCGATCTTATTGTAGTCATTGTATGAAAATCTTCCTCCTCTACCTGATTTTCTACCCCTAAAGCCTCCTCTGAAGCCTCCACCTCTTGTGTGAGCAAGATTGGCCTGGACAAAAGATTCTGGTTTCTTGAACCGTTCAAGCATGCTTTTGTGTGTTAGAAGAAGTGCTTCGAGCTCATCAACTGTGATACTTACTGGTCTTGCAACTACTGAAGTGATTACAGATCCATATTCCTTTGTTAGGCCATTTAAAATTGCATTGACATGGTCGCTCTCTCTCATTGGTTCTCCAACCGATGCTAACGCGTCTATGGTGCTTTTCAAGGCAAGTACATACTCATTCACAGAACTCCCGATCTTGATAGTGCTGAGTTTGTGCTTCAATTGTATAATCTTTGCTCTGATCTGAGAAGTGAAATGATCGTCTAGACGTTTTCATACCTCATACGCATACACACACTCAACCATTCTGGTGGTGAAGGGTTTTGTCATGGAGGCCAAGAGCCATGATATCAACAGAGCATCCTGCCTCTTCCAGACTGAGAATTCAGGATTTACTTCACCATTTTCCTTGAACCGTGTTGGTATCCTTTCTCCAGTTATGTGATGCAGCAGATTATGTCCTTCAATTATAGATTCGGCTTGGTCTTTCCATTGTAGAAAATTGTCCTCATCGAGCTTCATTGAGATTAGAGAGGATGTGAAGTTTTGTTGTGGCGCAGCTAGTGTTGCTTGTTCTTCAGCCATGATTGCAGATTCTGTGAAGCTCTGATACCATGAAAGGTACCAGGCTTTAGTAGAGAAGAAAAAAAAAAGAAGAGAGAAGAGTTGAGAGAAGAGTGGAGTAAGTTTCTGTTGTATTTTGTTAATGATTCATCACTCACAACTTTACATAAGAACAGTTGGAAGGAGTGTTTAACTAACTGATTGAGAAAGCTAACAGAATAAAACTAACTAACTAAAGTCCAACCTGGCACTCATAACTACAATCTCTAACTGACTAACAGACTCTAACTGAATGCACAACAGAAACCTTAACTGCTTGAATGCACCATTACTCTGTCATTCATTTATTTATGAATTTTTATAATTCATTGTGTGTGCCAAGATAATAATCTCTTATAATTATACCGATACAAAATTATTCCACTACCACTCACGATATTCTAGTTTGATGTTTTTTCTTATTTAAATCGATAATTATATGCATCCTACAATACCATCCTTTATTTTTAATGTTGTGTATTATTTTTAAATTAATTTTGTATCTCCTATCAAAATTAAAATAATTTATGTAGATATTTAATTATATATTATCACATCAATAAAAAATAGTTGCCTTTCAAATTTATTATTTACAAGGATATAAAAAAAACTATAAAAAGTTAAGTTCTGATTAAATAAAAATGAAAATAAATATATTGTGAAGTCAATCATTCATTCAAATTATTTCTTTTTTGATTGAGTCACTAGCTAATAGCCATAGGCAACTCCCTCAACAGAAGAAGCATGCCTTACTATGTCATCGCGACATGACAATCATATTTATAGATACAAAGATTGTACTTGTCACACTGATAATGGAGACTACACAAGCAATCAATAATCCAACCCAAAATTCATAACCAAAACCAGTCCATGAATCACACACACCAAATTGACATTACCAACTCATGTTTCTTAAGATTTTAATAAATTTTTATTGCAATTATTAGCTGCCTAATACAACTTTTATGCAAAGATTTGCAACAAAGCACTATATAACTGATCTAACGAAGAATAAATAACTAAAACTCATTCATCGTGTCCAAAAATTTACATTCTCATAGAAAATATTTCACCCATTACATGCGTAAAATTCAAAACTTACAAAGCACATTGCAACATAAATTTTTATCATTTTTCGGTCTCTTTCGAAAGAGGTTTTAGGGAATTCAAATAGAAGGACTAATAATGCTCAATCAAATGCTAAAAGTTCCAACCAAGTAGCAGAGGAGATTCATGTCTCCAATCAGCTCCCGAACGATAGGTACAACTTTTACACTTTGGATATTTTATTCTTGGAAGGGACTATTTTAAAATTTTAAAAATTTTTTAAGAATTGTCTTGATATTTTATTTTTCAGTACTTGTTTTATACTTTTGCTTTACCTTAGATACTTATTGTATATGTAGACACGTATCATTTACTTATACGAGTTAACGTTCCATATTAACAATCACTGTTAATAATTAACGGATTGAATTGGAGAAAAATTATATTCTCTAATGAAAATAAACGTTAAAAACTGTTTTGAGTATTTTAAAATTTAAAAATTAAAATATTTAATTTTAAAAAATTTCAAGAACTCATTTGAATAATTATATGTATTTTATTATCTTACCTTATTAAAAGAGTATATGTATTTTACGGTCTTTTCTTTTTTATGTAATTTTACACAAAAACACAAATCTTCTCATATGGATTTTAGTTCAACTGTTCAACTCATTCTTAATATTTTTTAATGGATTAATTGGTCAAATTAATTTCCAAAAGATCACTCATTCTTCAAATTAATTTTCGAAAGCTTTTTTTAATCAAATTCGCCTTCAAAATTTTTAAGTTAGTCATTTTAGTTTTTCCGTCACTTCCGTTACTAACGACGTCAAAATTTATTGATATGACACATTAAGTAACATCACAACACACCCTATAGTCTTAATTAGCAGCTAATATAATAAATGTATGAAATTAGATCAAATTAATCTCAAATTGAGAGATTCTAATGTCTCAAGTTATTTCTTTAATTATATTTTAATTTGATCTAATTTTATAAATTTATTATGCTAATAGTCAATTAAAATTTATATGTGTATATTATAGTATTATTTAACATGTTATATTAATAAATTTTTTAACTATCAACAAAGAAAATAATAAAAAGACTAATATAATTAATTTAAATTTTTAAAAAATAAATTTTATTAAAAATATTTTTAAATATTAATTTAAAAATTGAATAATTTTTTAGAGACTAAAATCCGACCATTTTTTTTAAATGGACAAGGGGCATGTAGAGAATGTTTTAAATTTAAACGCAAAAGTTTAAAAAAAATCTCTCCCTTTCACTCTTTTATTATTATTATTATTATTATTATTATTATTATTATTATTATTATTATTATTATTATTATTATTATTATTATTATTATTATTATATTCCTTCTTCTGAGCTTCAGAGTATGTTGTTAATTCGACCACTTTCTCTACCAAATAGAAATCAGTTACGTAAACCAAAATGAAGATTTCTTTCATCACTGCATTTTCTCAATTTCCGATTTTCTTTTTCCTCTTCCTCTAAATCTCGTTTTCGATCTTTCCTATTTTACAATCATAACTCCAAACCTTCTAGAACCTTTCGCAACCTCAATCAGTCGGAGATGAGCAACGGGAAACTTTTTAGCATCGAATCTTTCGAGCTCAAGTTCCCCTGTCAGTTCCCATTTTTGTCATTCTCCTTCGATCTATTTTTCTCATCTTCTAGAATTTTAAATTTCCATGATTTTCTAATTCTTTCTTTTCTTCTCATTAGTTGAGTTGAAGAAGCAGATCTCGTGCGCTCTCCAATTGTTCAATAAGACTGATAGCTATGTAGCTTTCAAGGTAAATGGTGACATTTTTTTTTCTAGCTTTAGCTTCCTTCTTTTTCAAAATCCAAATTGTTTGTCTCCTCATGCTCTTTATTTTCCTATCTTCAATTTGGAGAATTTGTTTTGACTAGTTGTTTTGATTCTATTATAAGATCTATTGAATTCACAATAACTGTAACTCTTCAGTAAGTGTTTGGTGCAATGCGGTATTAAAAAAATTGTACGATAATTTGTTACTATTCTATTATTTTATTTATTTGTTGATGTGATAAAATGTTTAATTTCCATGTTTACGTGTTGCATATTTGGTTTTGTTCAGGTGAAAACAACTAATCCGAAGAAGTATTGTGTTCGTCCAAACACAGGAATTGTCTTGCCACGATCAACATGTGATATTATGGGTACTAATACTTCTATGCACTATTATTGAACAGGCGAAAGGGAAAAATGGAATCAGTTATTGAACTTCTCAATTGAAGATTTATATACATGCACTATAATAAAATTGATGGCACTATAATAAAGTTGATGGAGCCTGGGACTAATTAAACCCTTATTCTAACTGACTGGTACAGCTAATTTAATTTCTAACTAACTAGTTAACTTATGCTACTAATTAGAATATCTAATATCTCCCCTCAAGTTGGAGCATACATGTTGTATGTTCCTAACTTGGCCATGAAAAACTGAAATTGAGGTGTAAGGAGTGTTTTAGTGAGAATATCTGCAAGTTGATGCTTGCTTGAAAGGTGCATCAGCTTGATAATCCCATATGCGACTTTCTCTCGAATAAAGTGGCAGTCGATTTCAATGTGTTTGGACTTTTCATGTAAGGTTAAATTGGTAGACATCTGAATAGCCGATATGTTATTGCAAAAAACTATGGCTGAGTGGACCTCATGTGCATGAATTTTAGCAAAGCAACAAGTGCAAGCACCTTACAAGCAACATTTGCCAACGCCCGATATTCAGCCTCAGTTGAGCTTCTGAAAATCACATCTTGTTTCTTGTTCTTCCACGATATCAAAGAATCACCCAAAAAGGTACAATACCTAGTGGTAGATTGCCTCATATCTAAACAACCACCCCAATCTGCATTAGCGTACATAATGCGATTGAATTTAGACTTAGATGAGAAAAGGAGCCCTTGTCCCGGTGCAGCTTTCAAGTAACGAAGGACATGATGAGTGGCATTTAAATGGGGAAGGCGCGGATCGGGCATAAACTGGGCCAATTTTACGACTACAAAGGTAATGTCTGGTCTGAAAATAGTCAAAGATATGAGGCGGCCAATCAGTCTTCTATAGTGGGATGGGTAAGGTACGGGATCGTCTTTACCAGCTCGAAGTTTAAGATTTGCATCTATAGGTGTGGTGGCAAGCTTATATCCTAAGTAACCTGTCTCTTTCAATAACAACATTGCATACTTTCTCTAAGTAAGCACCATGCTAGCTTTAGAGTGTGCAAGTTCTAAACCCAGAAAAAATTCGAGGTCACCCAAGATTTTGAGCTTGAATATTGATTGGAGTTTCAGCTTAACATTGTCAACCATCTCTTGCTCGGGGGCAGTAATAATGATATCATCCACATAAACAATGAGAAAAGTAGTCGCATCACCTTCTCCCAAAACAAATAGAGACTAATCCTATTTGCATTGTGTGAACCCGTGGCTGAGGAGAGTATTGCAGAACTTGGTAAACCATTGCCGTGAAACTTGCCTTAGACCATACAAGGACCTTGTAAGCTTGTAAACTAATCCCCCTTTCCTTTGAGGATGGCCTAAGGGTAACTCCATGTAAACTTCTTCATCTAATTCGCTGTTGAGAAACGCATTGTTGATATCTAATTGGAGAAGACTCCAATTCTTGACCGCAGCAATGGTGAGGAGAGTCCTTACTGTGGTGATTTTTACGACCGGGATAAAGGTATCCCTAAAGTCGATCCCGGCTTGTTGAGTGTAGTCTTTGGAGACGAAGGGTGCCTTATAGCGCTCCGGTGTACCATCAGCCTTTAATTTGGCTTTGTACATCCATCGGCACCCGATTGCACGTTTGGCTTTGGGTAACTCGACCAAGATCCAAGTATTATTGGCTTTGAGGGCATCTATCTCTTTTTGCATGGCCTGCCGCCACTCTTTGAACTTGAGAGCTTGGTGATAGAATTGAGGTTCAGGAATGATGTTCAACTGAGCAATGGAATTGGGATATTTGGAGCTGAGCTTGTGAGCACTAAGGTGGTTAGTGAGAGGATATGGTGTTGAGATATGGTACACATAGTCATTTAAATATAATGGTGGCTGAGTGTGTCAGGTAGATCGTCGTAATGGTGGTGGCTGAGGCTAAGTGCTGGGGACGATGGAAGAAAGGCTTGGAGAATGGGGTGCAGGTGTGGAATTGGAGTGAGGTGAAGGTGGTAAATGTGATGAAGTAGGATCTAGAATAAGTTTAGGTAGTGCAAAGTCATGAAGCATATTTGTGTTAGATTGAAGATGAGGGGATTGACTAAAGGGCATGATGGTTTCATGAAATATAATATCTCTGGATTTGAAAAATTGTTGGTGTGAAGATTGTAAAGTTTATATCCTTTATAGCCAATAGGATAGCCAACAAAGACAGAGGGGTTAGCTCTTGGGCAAAATTTAGTTCTAGAATCGGGAGTAGTTGCTGCATAGGTAAGGCATCCAAAACTTCTCAAGGAATCATAGTTGGGTGTCTTGCTAAAAAGGAGTTCAAATGGTGGCTTGAAATGTAGAAGTTTGCTGGGAGTTTGGTTGATAAGGAAGGAAGCAGTGATGATGCATTCACCCCAAAAGGAAATGGGCACTATGGATTGGAAAAGTAATGCTCCTGCAACATTCAAAAGGTGTTGATGCTTGCGTTCCACGACGGCATTCTGCTGCATATAATAAGGATAGGAGAATTGATACAAGACTCCTTGTTGCTGTAGGAATGCATCGAGAGCAAGTTCTTTGGCATTATCTGACCTGAAACACTTAATTCTTTTGCCAAATTGAGTTTCAATCAAGGCAAAAAAATTCTAAGCAATCTGTGGCCTCAGACTTGTGAGTTAGCATATAAATCCAACAAAAACGAATCGCATCATCAACAATTGTTAAGAAGAAATATTTTTCATTATAAGTTGGGATATTGTAAAGTCCCCAAACATCACAATGTATAAGGTCAAAAGCATTGGAGGACATGTTATTATGTGATTTGAAAGGAAGTCTTTTGAATTCGCTAAGTGACAAACTTCACAAGTGTAATGGTCTGACTTATTTGGTAATTGCAAGATGTTATCTTAAATTCTGTAAAAAACTAAAAGGAGCATGTCTTAAACGTGCATGCCATAACTGGGATTTGCATAAATTTATTTGATTAAAACTAGTATGAAAGGTCGGATTAGACTGAGTAGAGACATAAGGATTTGAGGAACCATATGATGATGACTCGATTGGGGTGTCAACTTTCAGGATATAAAGTCCCTGCTGTAGGTTACCCTTCCCAATTTTCTTCGAAAACTTGTCCTAAATAACGAAGTGAGTGTATCCAATAGTTACAGTGAGTGAAGAATTAGAAAGTAAGAAAGACACTAATAGTAAATTGACTCAAAATTCAGGCACATAAAATACATTGTGGAGTGTAATATTGTTATTGATGAAAATTGAGCCTATGAAATTTGCAGAAAAGATGTCACCATTTGGTAAAGAAACTAAAAAGTTTTTAGAGGTATGAATGGACTCGAAGTGATAAATCACAAGCAATATGTATAGTGGCTCCACTATCCAAGATCCAAGAATTATTGGGTAAATTTGACCTTAATATGGATGTGTTGAGAACAATACCTGTTGGGGTTGTGACGCTTGTGGATTCAGGAGTTGGAATTTCCTGAATTTGGTGATGGTTGAGTAAGGATAAGAGTTATTGAACTTGAGCAGAAGTCAGGTTGGGAGTGGCAGATGTTGATGGTTCCAAATTGGTAGACACATTGTGTACGGATGGCCTCGTATCTCTCCTTTCACCAAAATTTGGTGCTAATCCGTGGAGCTTGTAGCACTTATCGATTGTGTGCCCAAAAAAGCTACAATGAAAGCAAAGAGGACGATCTTTCTTGAGTGTGCCTTGGCCACGACCTTAAGGTTGAGTGGCATGAGGATTGCGGGCGAGGAAAGCAACCTGAGATTGTGGCAGTGAATTTAAGGAAGCTCTTAATGCTCGATGTTTCTCTTCTTGAGTCACCAAAGATAGCACCTTGTTAATCACAGGAAGAGGTTCCATGAGTAGGATTTGATCCCGAATTTTAGAGTAAGACTTATCTAGTCCCATCAAGAAGCAATGGACGTATTATGCTTGAAGAAATTCTTGTATAGCTCGAGCATCACCATAGTTGCATTGTACGGGTCTGTAGCAGTTCAATTCCTCTCCAAAAACTTTGATCTAAGTAAAGTATTGTGAGATGGTCATCGTGCCTTGGCGGAGATTCATCAAATCACGTTTTAACTCGAAAACGCGAAAAGCCATTGGCATGCTGAAAATCGCTCTTTCAAATCATTCCAAAGTTCAGCAGCTGAATTTGTATACACCAGTGAAGTGGCTATCTCTTTCGAAACAAAGTTCAGTAGCTGAATTTGTATACACCAGTGAAGTGGCTATCTCTTTCGAAGCAGAGTTCAAAATCCAAGTGCTCACTACATCATTGACACACTGCCATTTTTCAAATTTCTCTGGTTTAGTGGTAGGATCATGTTGAGGAACAGAACCTGTGATAAAACCAAGCTTTCTCTTGGCATTGTGTAAGGGACTTGGGTATTATGGGTGCTCAAAGTCCCACATCGAGTAGTATGGGATGCTTGATGTTGTATATAAGGAGAGTGGTTATTCCCCCTTAACAGCTAGCTTTTAAGGTGTGGTTCCCCACTTTCCTTAGATACTTAACAATGGTATCAGAGCGTGGTTGTCAACGCCATGGAAAGGGCTACCTATAGGCTGGATTAGGGTGAATACCGAATACTGATAGACCGTAGCAAAGTGGCTACCGTTGGGTCAGTGTCGATAGAGTGAAGCCGCCGTGGACGTCGGCTCTCCAGAGCCGGTGTATTGTTAGGGACTTGGGTATTATGGGTGCTCAAAGTCCCACATCGAGTAATATGGGATGCTTGATGTTGTATATAAGGATAGTGGTTCTTCCCCCTTAACAACTAGCTTTTAAGGTGTGGATCCCCACTTTCCTTAGATACTTAACACATTGAGGGCTTTTCATATAGCGCGGCTCCTGAGTTGTTGAGTGACTAAGATCAAACCTAGTTGATCAGCCGGAGAGAGATTGTATGGATAGATCGTCATGGATGAAGCTGAAGAAGCAGCCGAAGACGGTGAAACGGAAGGCTCCATGAACACGCATGATGAATGTCTTCTCTTTGAGGCTCGTTGATCGGAAATTGCTGTTTCGATTCAAGAACAAGGATGAAACAAGCAAGATCTCATCAATCTCTATCGTGTGAGCTAAGAACTGAGGAAGAAAGAAGATACAGAAACGGCAGAGAGGAGAGAGAGTGGAAGGTTACGGAAGCTTCAAGAAGGATTTGCTTCTGATACCATATTGAACAGAGGAAAGGGAAAAACGGAACCTGTTATTGAACTCTGGTACAGCTAATTTAATTTCTAACTAACTTGTTAACTTATGCTACTAATCAGTACATCTAATAACTATTACTCTCCCTTTCCCCCTACATTATGATGTTATTGGTTATCATCCATTAATGTTCACTTTTTTCTACTATTTTTTTGGTTAATAAGTTGCCATGCAGGCGCAAAAGGAAGCGCCACCTGATATGCAATGCAAGGATAAATTTCTTCTTCAGAGTGTGAAAACTTTTGACGGTGCTTCTACAAAAGATATCAATTCAGAAATGGTATAATACTTAATAATAGTTGCCTTTGCATTTTCATTTAATTTCTTTTTCACCTTTTTGGTTTGAATTTTAAATCTTATGCTGCTTTGTCTAGTTCAACAAAGAGGCAGGGCATTTGGTTGAGGAGTGTAAATTGAGAGTGGTGTATGTTTCTCCACCTCAACCACCATCTCCAGTCCCAGAAGGTTCCGAGGAAGGGTCATCGCCTAAAGGTTCTGTTTCAGAAAATGGGAATGTCAGTAGTGTTGACTTCACACAAGTGGGTTCTTAACTTGTCCTCAATTGGATGAACCTTAACCTTTCTCCAAGTGAAAATCCGATGATGTCAATTGGGATTCCTTTTATTATTGAATATTGCAGGCATCAAGAGAATTTACTGAAAGATCCGATACTCAAGACAAATATGCAGAGGTAAAGAAAGAAAAAGTGTGTTGTAGTTATTAGAAAAATTAATTTTTATTTATTGGTAGCTAATTTGTTGATTGATAAATCTTTATTTCTAATATGGAAGTTTTAGAAAGAATATCAACTATAACCGAGTTATCTTGTTCAATCATTTAAAGAAATCATATCGTTTTGTTTGTCTGTTAATTTGTACGACTTCTGGTTGTTTTCATGTCATTTTGCTTAGTTTGTGATCAAATGTTGACAATTGAGCTCTTTAGAAACTATTTCATGCCCTTACTTGGAGCATAATAATTGGAGAACATTTCAGTACTATGCAGAGTTTGTATGTTTCCTTCTGTGTCATTGATTGATTGGCATTGCTAGTAGTTGACCCTACGACCTTCTTTCTACAACTCAGTCAACTCTACAATTTTAATTCTATGGAATACATGAGCATGAGAATTTTTAGAAGAGCTCTGCCCGAGTTGAGAAATGGTTTATGCCTAACTTACTAAGTGGCCTGGGGATCACAGATTCTTCTCTAATATCAAATTTGGAGGATAAGTTCATATTTTCAAGTCCCAATGATGGTTTTTATGTATCTTAGATTAACAGGAAAAGGCAATCCGAAAAATATTTAAACTTATATATATATATATATATATATATATATATATATATATATATATATATATATATATATATATATATATGATTTAGATACTACATAAAGTTGTTATTGTGTGGCAACGTTATTTTGATTATAATTGTTTTGTTGCAGGGAAGGGCTCTTATCACAAGATTGACTGAAGAAAAAAGTAATGCAATTCAACAGAACAACAAGTTCCATCAGGAACCGGTGAGCTTTAATCAAATATGGTTTAGATAATTTTATCTACCAATTTGTATAGTCTATATTGATGTCTTTCTGGCAATTATATTTGTAGTGTTTGCTATTAAAGCAATATATACCACAGATATTAAAGTCTCTAAAACACCATCAAAATCTGATGCTCTTTCTAACTATCTATTTTAAAAGCATATATTCTCAGATAGATGTGGTAACAATCACAGTTCATGTCAAAGTAATGCTATGGGAGGGACCTTACATAATTTAAACTATTCTTTTGTTTTGCCTTCAAATATATTTTAAGGTGTTCTCCGAATTTGATGATTTTCAAGATATTGTGTATTGTTTGTGGGTTTCAATTTTTAGTAATATGAGATGAAAAGCACATATTTTCAACACCAATATGAGGTTTAGTTGTATGAACATTTTGTGTAGGACATGAAGTAATAATTGTGCTTCATTAGTTTTATATTGATTTTATGTATTGCATATATAATGTTTGCTTGTGTTGAGATTTTGCCTTTGCCATGACCCCTCTAATAGTCTGTTAGGGATTTGATTGTTCCGGTCAATTTCTTCCACATCAGGGTTTAAACAATTTCCTTTACACGTGCTACTCTATTGCATGTAGAGAGGGGCGCGAGCTCGTGCACATACAAACACAATCATGCACTTTAATTTGTGCCATGCACATGCATTAATTCTTTCAAACTTAGCTTTGCGCTCAAGAAAACATTTATTTTGGTGATTTTACTAATTGTAGGATCTTCTGAAGCGTGAAGGCAATAAAAATCGCAGTGGAGTCTCCTTTATCATTATTGTATTAATTGGCTTACTTGGCATGATTATGGGGTATCTCATGAGGAAGACCTAATCAATTCTGCAATTTGATCTCTCTTTCTTCTTACTCCATTTTTGTTTCTATTTTTTGGTCTCGGATGGATAGCATTCTGGAAGTAGAAAACATTGGGGAATGTCATAGGTATAAGATTGCCCTTATTTGGGACTTGGCTCATACTTTCGGTACATGAATTCCTTTCGTAACTTAAAGAGGGGAACTTTATTTGTTATTTCTCTTGTTTATCTGGTGGCTCTTGGGTAAAGTCGAAGTTGTAAAAAAAATGATGATAAGAGGCTCCTTTTCTTATCTTTCCATGTTAAAAATGTCCTTAGTACGTTACTTATGACAGTGTTCTATGTTTCTGTCGTAATCCCCCTTTTATGTATGTGTGTGTGTATGTATATACATATTGATAGTTTCTCTCAAATAAGAGAAGCTCACAAAAAGGCTACAGGTACTCTTGAAGGGTGTATAAATCTCATCCTTTCGTGACTCATCAGATATATGTTACTCTGGTTTCCATTATTGGGTATTTTAGCACATTTTCCTTCTTGTTTAGGGTTTCCATTATGAAGACGAGTTTTGTACTTAAAGATCACATATTCTGATTATTTTGGCTAATGACTTTATTCAAATTTATGGTGTCGAAAAAATATCGTAAAGCTTATGGCATAATACCTTCACTGTCAAATATCTGGTAGAAAATTGATGAATAACATGGATTCCGGATAATAATAAAAAGGATAGAAAAAAAAAACTTGGATACATAAATGTGCCAGAAAAATAAAAAATATTATTCATGAAATGTTGGTGTGTTAAAACGTTGGTGTTTGCCATAGTGCCTGCAACTACGGTCCAGAAATCAAATAGAAAGGAATGGGCTTCAAATTCATATATCTCTCCAACATCAAAAGTTGTTTATATTTTGGCAAATTCAACAAGTATTTACAAGGGCAGCTGAGGAGGCCTTAGTTCAAATGGTAAATTATATGTATTTTAATATGTTATATTTGGGTTGAACTTTGACAAATGTGTCAGGTATTGAATATTGAATATGAATCTTTTAGTATTGTGTGAATGAGTGTGTAGCGTGAGTATGTTATAGAGTTGTAATATTTAGGATTATAAGTTGTTTAATTTATTTAAAAATAAAAAAACAAGTATTTACAAGGTACTATAGTGTTTTTCTATAAATTTTTGGGTAATGCCACGGTGCGAAAGCAATTTTTTTTCTCACCTGCTGAAATGTGGTAGAAGCAGAAGAAAGAAAAGTCACCAAAAAAACAAGAAGAAAGAAACACGTATTTGCATTGGTTCCCATTTGGCCCGATAAATACCGTAATATTGTAGAATTGACATAAAATGTGGGCCAAGTTATACTTAATTAATTAGCGTTAGTTTTTGCATATAATATGATGATTAGTTATTTGAGTTTTTTTGTTTAAATCAGATCAATTTTTGGAAAAAAATGTGCTGGGTTTAAACTATTGAAGGTAATTTTTTTTCTGATTTTTAAACGTGACAATACATTTAATTTTGCAATTAACCCATGTTTTGAATGTTTGTGGGTATAATGTGTTTTGGGAATATGATGTTTGTAGTGTTAAATTATTGTGTTTAAACCAATTTGGGTTGGTCGAGTGGTGAGCTCACTCGTCCGCTTAAACAAGTGTCTGAAATTTGAACTCCGCCTTACGCATGCAGCAACTCATTGGCCAACGGCAAACCCTTAAATGGAACTCAGATTTGCGATGGATTAGTCCTTAACCTGTCGGGTTGGGAGATACCGTTTGGGTAAACAAAAAAAATTATTGTGTGTTTCTTTTACAGCTAAATTATTTAATTAAAAAATTATTATTAATAAAATTATTTATTTAAATTTAACTTTTCTACATTACAAATAATTTCAAATTTTAAAATTAGTTCTGCTACATTTTTTATTTCAAATTTTGTAATTTCACAATATATTAATAATTACAAATTTTAAATTTGAGACTTATTTGTTAATTTAAAAAATTACAAACTAACATCAACTTTAATAAATCTTAATCTATGTTGTAAAATTTTTCACTTGAAAAAAAAATTCAAATATTTTTATTTTCAAATTTATAAAATAACGTAAAAATAATAAAATGATAAAGTTATATTTTTTATTATTTTTATGTTTTTAATAAAACTTTTAAAATAAAAATAAAAATATTTTCATAAAATCAAACTAAATTACAAACCCTAATCCCTAAATCTTACGCCTTAAATCCTAAATTCTCAAAAACATACTCTAAACTCTAACTCCAAATCTAAAATACATCAATCTTAAACCATAAACCTTAAATTACAAACTCTAAACACTCAATCTATAATAATAATAATAATAATAATAATAATAATAATAATAATAATAATAATAATAATAATAATAATAATAATATAAAAGTAATGAAAAATATAACTATCATTTTATTATTTTTACGTTATTTTACAAATTTAAAAATAAAAATATTTGAAAAAAAATTTTTCAGGTGAAAAATTTTACAACATAAGTTAGAATTTATCAAAATTGATGTTAGTTTGTAATTTTTTAAATTAACAAATAAGCCTCAAATTTAAAATTTGAAATTATTAATATATTTTAAAATTATAAAATTTGAAATAAAAAATGTAGTTAAATTAATTTTAAAAATTAAATTAAAAAATTTAAAATTTGAAATTTTTTAAATTTGAAATTATTTATAACATAAAAAAGTTAAGTTTAAATAAATAATTTTATTAATAATAATTTTTTAATTAAATAATTTAACTGTAAAAAAACACACAATAATTTAATACTACAAACATCATATTTCCAAAACACACTATACTCACAAACATTTAAAACATGGGTTAATTACAAAATCAAATGTATTGTCACATTTAAAAATAAATAAAATTACCTTTCATAACTTAAACCCAGTTTTTTTCTTCCCAAATATTGATCTATTTTAGACCAAAAAACCTAAATAATTAATCATCATATTATATGCAAAACTAACGTCAATTAATTAAGTATAACTTGGCCAATATTTTATATTAATTCTACAATATTATAGCACTTGTCGGATCAAATAGAAACCAATATAAATACGCGTTTTTTTTTCTGTTTTCACTATATTTTAACATATGAGAAAAAAAAATTTGCTTCTGTATCGTAGCATTACCCTAAATTTTTAGGATGAATTTGTGGGTTTCTAAGTGGTGATTTTGGAGACATTGGAAAGTGAAAATATTTTTGTTTTAAAAATCTCTCTTAATAATTTTCCTAACATTACCAACAAGGGTAAGAAATTAAAGTCATGAATGGGTCTACTTTGTACGACTCCCCTCCCCCATCCCTGAATTGTAAAAAGGATATATATTATAAAAATAAAATTTTTATATGAGAATGTTAGAATGTATTTATAATTATTGGATTAATTTAAAAGGTTAAAATTATATGTAGCTAATAAATAATATACAAATAATATATTTAATATAGTAATTAAATTTATGAGAGAGAATATATTTAATAGGCATTGTATTTATAACAATTGTCTTTATTTTTTATTAAAATATATCTAATAATAAATTAAAATAACTGAATTTCACATAATTATAAAAATATAACATCATTAAAAAGTTCACATACAACAAATATTTTTAAAAAAACTAGAATCATACTTAAAAAATTTTCACGTTTTATTTTTTCATTCAAAAAAGTAATAGTTTCTTAAATCTGTGTTAGATTAAAACAATATTTTTGTATTAGATTAAAAATTTTGAAAAAGTAATAATTTCTTAAATTTCAGTTATTATTGTCTAATTTTGTTACCGATATAAGTATATAACAATACAGTATAAATTATTTGTATAATTTAAATATTTTTTATTTTTTATTCTCTTATTAATATGAGATTATCAAATATCTACTTTTTTAAATGAGAAAATAAAAAAATTATTCTAAAATAAAGATTTAATTATTAAAAGAGATTTTATTATGAAAATAAGAATTAGGATAAGAGAAGGAGGAAAGAGAATAGGGAGAATAATAGGTAATTCTATTATTGATTGTGATATTAGAGAATATGAGAGGGGCTATTTATAACCAACGGCCCAACACCTCGTTAGGATATTCACAATAAATATATTTATAACACTCTCTCTTAGATGTCTCTAGTAGTAATAGTAGATTAGTGCCTCATTAAAAAAAAATCTTTCTAAAAAAATATACTCAAGGAAAAAGAGTACAGTGTCTTGTAATATGTTAGGTAACTGCCTAATTAAAAACCTTACTAGAAAAAATCCAAAGTGGGATAAAACTATGGTTAAGGAAAAGAGCACAGTCCGTATTACTCCACTTGATAATTACATTACTTGATATCTCTTAATTGGCGCATTCCTATCTTGTATACTAACTTCTCAAATGTTGAAGTAGGTAGTGCTTTAGTGAACATATCCAATAAATTATCATTGGAACGGATTTGTTGACGGTCTATATCACCATTTTGTTGAAAATCATGAGAGTAGAAGAATTTTGGTAAAATGTGCTTTGTTCTATCTCCTTATGTATCCTTCTTTTAGTTGATGTATGCAAGCAGAGTTATCTTCATGTATGACTATTGGCATTTTCTTCACAGATAAGCCATACATAGGGGTGAACGTGAATCGGATCGGATCGGATATGGCCAAAATTTCGATCCGATCCGCACTAAAATTATCGGATTCAATATCCGCAGTTTTTAAGTTTGGATCCGATCCGTACATTTGCAGATCGGATCGGATCAGATATCGGATATATCCGCAAAAACACAAAAATATTTTTAAAAGCTTATTTTTATTAAAAAATATCAATAAAATTTATTTTTTCTATTTTTTAAATATGTTTACTCTTAAAATAATATTAAACATATTTTTTTAAATAATAAATTAAAATAATGCAACATATATGATAATTATTAGTTGAAATAAAACATAAAAAGAATATTTACTTATTTATTTCTTATTTTTGCGGATACGCAGATATGCGGATACCAATACAAAATCTACAATCCGATCCAATTAGTGTGCGGATCTGATCCAATCCGATAGCCTTGCGGATCAGATCCATATCCACAATTTTCGGATCGGATTCAGATAAATACCGCGGATATGCGGATCCGATCCGATCCATGAACACCCTTAGCCACACAAATCTTGGACTATGTTGGGTGATTGAACTAAGCCACACATATCTTGGACATTTGAGGATGTTGCAGCAATACTTTGCTTTGTTGGTACCAAGATATAGTTGTGCCTCCACATGTGAATAGATAACCTGTTTGTGATCTGCCTTTATGCGGATAAAAAAAACCTGCATCTGTATATCCAACTAATTGAAATATTGATTCATTAGAGTAAAATAAACCCTTATCAACAGATATTTGAAGATATCTTAATATATGTTTGACACCTTTCCAATGTCTTCTAGTTGGGTAGGAGCTAAATCTCAATAATACGTTTACTGAAAAAGTTATATCTAGTCTTGTATTCTTAGCGAGATACATTAATGCGCCAATAGCACTAAGATAGGGTACTTCACGACCAAGGGACTCCTCATTATTTTTACATGGCCGAAATGGATCTTTATCCACATCTAGTGATCTCACCACTATTGGAGTGCTCAATGGGTGTGTCTTATCCACGTAAATTTTTTCCAAAAGTTTCTCATTATAGGTTGACTGATGGATGAATATACCATCCTTCAAGTGTTCAATTTGTGAATCAAGACAGAATTTTGTTTTACCAAGATCTTTCATTTCAAATTCTCTTTTTAAATAATTCACCGTTTTTGGAATTTCTTCAGGTGGTCCAATGAATGTTTAAATCATCAGTATATATTGTAATAATAACAAATTTGAATTTAGATTTTTTATGAACACACATGGGCATATACGGTCATTTTTTACCCATCTTTCAATAAGTACGACGTTTATACCATATAACCCCAGATTGTTTTAATCTATACATGAATTTTTGAAGTTCTCCTAAACAAATCTCTGAAAAATTATTATATGCTTCAGGAACTTTGAGTCTTTCAGGGACTTTCTTATAAATTTCTTTATCAATTGAGTCGCATAAATAGACTGTAACAATATCCATTACAGGAGAATATGTTTTCACATAGTCAATACTAAGTTTTTGTAAGAACCTTTATGCTACTAGTCGTGCTTTGTATTTTTTTATTTCATTTTTCTCATTTTGTTTGTGCACAAAAATTCACTTGACTGGTTCTATACCTTCAGGGGTTTTGACTATAGGACTAAAAACTTCACATTTTTTAAGTGAAGTTAATTCAGCGTGAATTGCGTTTTTTCATTTTGGCCAATCATCTCTCTATCTGCATTCTTTGACAGATTTTGGTTTATAATTCTCATCTTGCTTTGCTATTTTTCCAGCAATATTATAAGCAAAAGTGTTGTTGACAACAGTATTTTTTTGGTCTCATATTTTTTCGATAATAACATAATTTATGGAGATCTCTTCATTTTCAGGTACTTGAATCTCTTCGAAGGTTTCATCAATAATTATGTCTTCGGATCCTCTTTGAGTATTTGCCTCCATATTATGACCATCATGATTGATTATCTCTCTTCTTTTTTGGAGATTTTTGTTCTTAGAACCAATTGGGCTTCCATGCTTTAGGTATGGATTGCTTTCATTTGCACTAACAATTTAACCTTTTAAAATACTTATTTTTATTGGTATATTTGCGGCTAGAATGTAAAGTTTTGTTACCCTATTTAGATCAATAAATGTATCTAACAATTATTTTGCAATATTTTATATATGAATTAATCTTTGTACTTCTATTAACCTTTGCATATGAGTTTTTAATATTATCAAGAAGATTAGGTTCTTACTCTATAACTTCTTCCGTCGCCATTGCATAACATTCAAAGTGGAATTATGAAAAATAGAACAGAAACCAAAAGCTAGCTGGGACTATGGGTTTAGAAAAGATAATTGTGGAATGTGACTAAGTCTGTTATTGAGGTCCTCAGCAATCTCAAAGACTTAAAGAATCATCTAAATGCTCTTATAAAAAATATCTATAACTGGAAGAACAGAAAATCGAACATTCCTTTTATAAATATATACAGGGAAGATAATAGACATGTTGATTATCTAGCACACAAAAGCATATAATTGAGATAGAATTTCACTTTGAGGAAATTTCTCCTGAAGAGTTAGTGACTAGCATGTATTTAATTTCCTTTTCAAATTTTATGCCTTATTTCTATACCAAAAAAAAAAATTTATCCATCACTCAAAGTCAACAGATTGATACTTTCATTTCATCATCAATTGCATCAAATTACACTTTTTCTTTCTTATTTTTTTCTTTTCTAAAACATAAAATACAAAATCATAGTAGTTTATAATTTGCTATTCTAAGTTTGAATATATGAAAAGCAGCATAACATATTACTTAACAAGTAAAACGGCAAAAATAAGGACCAAATCAAATTTGCGATCGATTCATTGTATGACCAGTTCGACCAATCAGTTCAATCCAATTTTGAAGACCATGGTTCTCATAAATAATGCTGGTTAGAATGGAAAAAAATTGAAATAAAGATAGAACTGTAATTTTATGTTTTTATCATGTTTTTACATCGAGAACCATAACTCTATAAGGATGATGATCCTATTATTACTTTTGTTCCATTGAACACAAATTCATATGGAACATTTATATGTTTGTAAAGCTCATCAAAAACGTAGGAGTGTTCATAAAAAAATCAAAATGTAGTTAAACGGTTAAAAAATTATAACTATATTATGGTTAACCAGTTTAATAAAATAATTTTAAAAATTATATTCATATTTTTTAAAATTGGTTAACCAAAACTAAATTAAAAAAAACGATTTTTAATCGGTTAACCAAAACCAAAACCAAATTAAAATCAAAACTTAATTTTAAAACCAAATTACATACTCTTTCTCTCTCTCTCTCTCTCACTCTCTCCCCCTTCCTTTCTTTCTCTCTCCCTCCCTCCCTCCTTTCTTTCTCTTCTTCTTCTTCTTCTCTCTCTCTCTCTCTCTCCTCTTTCTCTCCCTTCTCTCTCTCCTCCTATCTCTCTTTTTCCTTCTCTCCCTCTTCTCTCTCTCATTTTCCTCTTTCTCCTCTTCTTCTTTGTCCTTTCCTTTTCTCTCTCCCCCTCCTCTCTCTCTCTCTCTATTCTCTCTCCCCTTCTCTCTCTTCATTTCCCTCTATTTCTCTCCCCTCTCCCTCTCTCTCCCCCTTCCTTCCCCCTCTCTCTCTCACTCATTTTTCTCTTTGTCTCATCTCTCCTTTCTCTCTCTCTCTCTCCGTTTTTCTCTCTCTCTTTTTCCTCTTTCTCTCCTCCTCTCTCTCCCATATCTCTCTCTTTTCCTTTCTTCCTCTCTTTCTCTCTCTCTCCCCTCTCCCTCCTCTCTCTCTCTTTCCTCTTTCTCTCTCTACCTCGTCTTTCTTTCTCTATCTCTTATCTTTCTATCCTTCTCTCCCTTTCTCTCCCTCCTTCCCTCTTTCTCTCTCTCCTTCTCTCCCTCTCTCTTTCTCTCCTTCTCTCTCTGTCTCTCTCTCCTTCTCTCCGCTCTCTCACTAACTCTCTCTCCTTACCTTCTTTCTCCCCCTCCCTTCTCTCCCTTCCTCTCTCTCCTCCTCTTCCTCTCTCTAATCGTATCTCCCCTTTTTCTATCTCTCCTCCTCCTCTCTCTCTCCCCTCCTATCTCTCTCTCCTCTCCTCTCTTTCTCTTTCTTCCATATCTCTCTCCTTTCTCCTCTCTTTTTCCTTCTCTCTCTCTCCCTCTCCTTCCTCTCTCTCCTTTCCCTCCCCTCTCTTTCTCTCTCTCTCTTTTTTCTTTTCTCTCTCTCTCACTCCTCTCTTTCCTTTTCTTCTTTCTCTCTCTCTCTCTCTCCTATTTTCTCTCTCTCCTCCTCTTTCTCTCTTTCTTTTCTCTCCTTCTCCTCTTTCTTTTCTTACTCTCTTTTTTCTCTTTCTCACTCAACCTTCTCTCAATCTCTATCTCTCTTTTATCTTTTTTCTCTTCTTCTCACTGAAACGAGAGAGAAGAGAGAGAGGAGGAGAAAGAAAAAAGGAGAAATAAGAAGAGAGAGGAGGAGAAAGAAAAAAGGAGAGAGATAAGAAAAGAGAAGAAGGATATGAGAGAGAAGAAGAGAGAGAAAGAGGAATAGAAATAGGACAAAGAGAGAGAAGGATAGAGGGGAGAGAGAAGGAGAGAGAGAAAAGAGAGGAGGGGAGAGAGAATGAGAGAGGGAGAGGAGGGGAGAGAGCATGGGGAGAGAGAGGGAGAGAAGGAAGAGAGAAGAGGAGAGGGAGAGAAAAGGAGAGAGATGGAAAGAAGGAGATAAAAAAAGTTACTCGTATTAATTAGAAAGAAAATTATTTATATTAGAAAAATTATTTATAGAAAATGCTAAAAAGAGATAAGAAAGAAAAAGGAACGAAAGCAATGGAAGAGATTTCATTATTTACAAATGTTACTAGTATTATTTAAAAAGAAAAAAATTAGATTAAAAAATTCAATTAAAAAAAGATTTAAAAATTTAGATTTTTGCATGTAAAAATATTAATTTTTGTGTAAAATTTACATATATAAAAACGAATTTTATGGTATAAAACCAATTTTTTAGCATAAAAATCGTTTTTTTATACTAAAAAAAAAAAACAGATTTTTTATATAAAACATTATTTTTTAAAAATCGATTTTTACTTTAATAACCGATTAAAAATCGGTTTAAAATTTCATTAACCGGTTAATAACCAATTTCATCGTAAAAAACCAATTTAATTAATTAACTAATACTATATTTTTAGTTAAAAAAAACTGATTTAATTTTTGAATTAATCAAATCATAAACACCCCTAAAAAAAACGTATAAAAGATAGCATGCTCTACAAATAAACAAATATTTATCCAAAATGCATGCCTAATTGTCTTGTATGAAAGGTTTTCGAAATTCCCAGTATAAAAGTATTTCTCTAGTAGTATAAACCCCACGTTGCAAGGTCAGAGGTTATTTTCAAAAACAACTGCATTATTTTAATCATCAGCATTTCTTCATATACAATTTTTTTTTTTTGACAGACGACAGTCGTTTCTTCATATACAAGTTAATGATCAAAACTCGGGTACAAACTTGACAAACTCTAAACTAAAAAAATAACAACCAATGTTATTTCCCACTTTTTCACATAAGCTCAAGCAATTTGAAGATCCTTTCTACACGGGGCAATAACCGAAACTAAGCTTCATCTAAAAGCTTTAGAAACTCCAAACCAAAAAATATAACGTGATTCTGCTTTCTTTTTCCCCTTCGGACAAGCAATTTGATTCCACTGGACTCGAGTCTAAGTAATAGCACAAGCTCTGACAGGTGATTTTACAGGGTCTATTTAGCAAAGTGGGAGCTTTGATGTGGGTTGCAAGAAACTGCATGTGATTTGCGAATTTGCAATGAAATTACCCTAGAACAAAAAGAACAAAATCCCAAAGGCCATATCCGGCAGAGCAAATCCAGAGATCCGTGCAACAAGACATGGGAGGAAGCATCAATAAGGAAATCTGTGTCACTTACTGAAATTATCGCCTGTAAAACAATAGAATATGGGTTTTCATTAAACAAAATAATGAAACAGAATAACCAATAAAATCGTTATCTCATAACATCAGGTATGATGTGCACTTTTTGGCCTGTCATCACCTGGGGTCAGTATCAAACATAATCCACTGTTATATGTAAATGTAAAGAAAGAAATACGGCGAGTAGTCCATTTTCGCAAACATAACATTCACCCAACAACATTCCTTTACAGTTATATCTCTGACTATATACTTTGGAAAGGAAAAGTCCAAAGGGTAAGTTAAAAATTATTAAAATTATGAATTCTAATGTTAAGTATCATATTTAGATGTGGAGCAATTCAATAAATCAATATTAGAAAAAAAATGACACCATTCAAATAGTGACCAGTGAAACAGCAACCAATCAGAAGATTGAAAAAAAAAACCCTAGGTTAAATAAGATGGACTGAGGATCTCAGCCATATTCTGAATTACTTCCTGAAAAACTCAAATAGACAATGTCATATTCATAATATGTTTTACAATAGTGAGACCCCAGAAGTAAGAACCTTGTGCACGATCAAGCAAGAAAACAGTTGCAAGTCAGATACAAAATTTGAATGGGGGGCATATATCTCTGCTAATTTTGTAACTTTATTTTAGAAATATATGATCCTAACTGTATTTCGACATTTAGAATTACGAGATTACTTGATGAAAGAAAACCAAGCCAATTTTGATTTTTGATTCGTTACATTATTCTTTTATGTTACAAGATTACTGAATCAACAACTTTTTACACAGCATTGAATTTCTAAGCTTGTCGTAGTAGACATACCAAGAGCATTTATCATTTAAAAGAGCTTCACACAAAATTGCCAAATGCATAACATTAAATACATGGTCAATATGTGATCACCTGTTAAACTTCTTGTTCCCATACACATCTCTATCGCTGCGGCGCTCACTATGGCTGCTGCTGCTGCGGCCCTTCTCCCCGGTCAACGCCCTCTCCCGCTCCTTCTCGTGCTTCTCCCTCTTCAACCTCTCTTCCCTCAACTCCTCCAAAGTCTTCCTCCCATTCTTCTTCTTGTTCTCATTCTTCACTTCCCCATCACCATCATCCCCATCGCCCTTCTTATCGTCGCCATTACGCTTCTCAAGATACCAAGGCATCTTCACACCCTTCCCTGCTACCCCATACCCTAACCTATACTTCTCATCCTCGGGACCCACCACCACCCCCGAGGACTTTCCTTCTTCTTTCTTCATCCTCTTCTCCTTCTTCCACCCTTCCCTTTCCCCTAACAACTCCTTCCTCTTCTCGGTTTCTCGTACAGGATCGAAAATCTTAATTCCCTCGAACAAGTTAATGTGTCTGTTGTCACCCGAATTCTTCAATTCCGGTTCTTCTTCTTCTTCCTCCTCCTTCTCTTCCTCTGCCTTGGCCTTAACGAGAGGAGCCAAACCCTTGGCGGTGCGGAGGCGCTCGAGGCGGAGCTCGGCGTCGCGCTTTCTGACCTCATCGCGCTTGATCTGCTCGTCTCTGGCGGCTTGCTCCTCGTCGCGGCGGACCTTTTCCCTGTTCTCGTAGTTGTAGACGTTCCACCGCTTCTGCGGGAGAATGTTGAGGCCGCCATGGCCTCCCATTTTCGGTGGCTTAACGATTTAGCTTGCCAAGGTTGCAGATTATTGGGTGTAAAATTTGTAATATCGATGAACTATGAGCTTGATGATAGGCCTCTTTCGATTTTCCCAGCGAGAGATACGATATTGATAACAAATTTGCAATACTTTGTTGTGAATTTAGTTTGGAACACGTTGTGTGTCAGCGGGTGTAATTGGGAATTCTGAAAACCCTAAGACGATACTGTAAGGGGCTAAATAGTGATAGTACAAAGTAACCTATGCCAAATCAATATGATCCTTCTTCTCTGTCTTCAATTTGTGTCGCCTCTCCATGTGGCTTCCTGCAACCTAGGAGATGGAAGGTGAAAAAAAATTCAACGCCGGAAGAACAAGAACAAAAAAATTAAGAACTTAATTAAGCAAATTAACAAACGAATACAACGCAGCAAGAACACAGCAAAGAGAGGACTCACCTACGAGAATTTCGGCGAGAACGGAGAGAAACAAAGCAACACAGAAAGACCGCGAGAAGCACCGTAATAGGCAAGAACTACGCGCATCACGGCGAGGAGGGTAAGAAGTTGCTTGGCCAACACGGACAGAAGGGGACGGCAACTATAGAGTTGGGGGATGATGGCTTGGGTCTCTTTGGTGTTTGTTTTCTCTTATTTAGTTGTTTCTGAGTTTGAATTGTTTGATGCTGAAAAGTGAAGGAGCAAAGAGGAAATTAGGGTATATATTGTTTTCCTTTTTTATTTTGGGTTGTTTTAAAGGATTAATTTTCATGTACAAGCCTTTTCACTATACAAGCCATACAAGTCCTAAAAATTTTTAATCCCTAAAATGCATCTCTTATGACATGTATGTTTCACGCACTTCCTTAACAGATTTTTTAATCAATCAACGCACAAATATATAACTTTCTTTTTTTAAAAGATTTCGTTTTCTTTTTTGAATTCCTTCTGTAATCTCTTTCGTGCGTTTCTCTCTTTCTTCTCCTTCGCCGTTTACGTAAGTTTCTCTTTCTGTTCTCTTTCTTCTTTTTTTGTTTCCATTGTTTCTGAAATTAAGCTCTGAAATCGTTTTGAAAATAATGGATGATTCAACTTCAGATTATCAGCTCTATATACTATTTGGAGATGATGATAATAGATTAAAAATTTGAAATTCAAAAAAACTTAAAAGAGAGTTTGTCGGAGGTTAGGGAAACTCTATAAAATTTATAGAGCTTGCCGGAGAATTAGGCGAACTTGCTAAATTTTATAGAGTTCGTCGGGTCTGGTGAACTTGCTTAAATGCCCAAAAAAAAATTGGAAATTAAAGTCTAAAAATCATGTTTAGGGAAATATAAATTTTTTTTATTTTATTATTGAAAAAATTTCTGTTTTAGGCTTTAGGTTTTAGGTTTTTTTTAAAAAAAAAAAAACTAAATAATTTTGGTTCAACTCTGTTTTTTAAAATAGGCATTTTTGTATATCAACAAATCAAATTAGCTACTGATTTTAAGTTCAATTAGTTCAACCGGCCGGTTCAATCCAATTTTGAGAACATTGATAGAATGTAAACAAAACCATCACCAAAAGATCGCACTCCCTCCTAATTTTATATCAAAAGAATAAACTATTATTTTTAATCGTAAATATTGAGTTAAGTCTAAAAGTGATTCTTAAAAATTTTGTATCAAAAAAGTTTGAGATTTCAATTGCACCATAAATATTCCTAAAATTAAAAATATGGTAGATACTACTATGAAGACTTTATAATTGTCTTCATATGAAAATGTTTGCTTTTAACTCTTAGATAATAGATTGTATGGTTAAATTTTGATATGTTATAAAAGTATTGTCTTTGTTTAAAATTTAGCTAAATAAATAAGTCACATTTTTTAACAAAACATCTTCATAAAAAAGATATTTTTGCCATCTTTACTTGAGTAATTGCCTGAAAATATTACACCACGTTAATTCCTCACTCTCTTTCTATCGAATTATTAGTCACACTGCGAGTGACGCGACATATACCATTCCACGCTAGACTAGACGAAATGACGTCATTTTAGTTTTGACACCAAATGCTTGATGAAACGACATCGTTTAACCTTATTAATCATACATTTTTTCGTGGGACATAAGACATTTTGTTGAAACGATATCGTTTAACCCTAATAAACAACAAAATATCTTATGTCCCACGAAAAAATGTATGATTAGTAAGGTTAAACGATGTCGTTTCATCAACCATTTAGCAGCAAAAATAAAGTGACATCTTCTCTTCGTACATTAAAGAGATGTATTAAGTCACTCATAGTGTAAAGAGTAATTAGACAGAAAGAGGTGTAGACCAACATGGTACAATTTTTCAATCTTGAAGATCTTTATAGTGTATTTGGAACCTTGGAAATCTCTTCGATACAAACAGCCAATTTCAGAGACTTCTTTAAAGTTTAACTCCACAAAAATTCAAACGTAAAAAATATACCTATAAATGAACGAAACTAACTTTATACAAAACCTACCAAACTATATAGGCGTTAATTTCCTTCGTGAGTAAATTTATAAGCGTTTTAATTTTTTTTGGATAAAAATGATAGTTTACTTTGGAAAGATAGAAAGACATGTATACGTTTCCATTTAAAAACAGATACATGATTATGTTTCTAAGGATACAAAATTAATGTATTTTCTATATATATCTTTTAATCTTTACATTTGCATTATGTCCCTTAAACCTCACACATTCTTCAAAGTGAAGCTCAAATTCTTCCAGGACAAACTGAGCGAGTGTCTCAACCATCAAAAAATGAAGTCACTAAGTTGCCTAGGTTTACCTCTTCGACCGTCATTTTTAAAAATATATGCATTAACTTCCACATCTGCATTCAAACAATTCATCCTGTGCCTGATCCATGATAAAGTAATGTTAGGTGAAAGGAACAAAAAAAAAAAAAATAGTGGATGTAGAAAACAAGATGGAAGTGCTCAACAGACGCACTTTCACCTAGGTTTCAAATTGGGCAATTTAACTAAATAAAATGTTTGGAAACCAATATTACTCAAATGTTCTAATTTGAATCAGGTTACATCTTTTACGAATTACTAATTCGCTAGACTACGAAAAAGAACATAATTTGCTAGATGCAGAAATGAATTAGGAGGATATTCTGCCACAAGCTAATTCGTTGAAGGATGCAACGAATTACTTGGAGAAACATAATTCATGAGTAATTCGTTGTTGGCAGCAGCGAATTATTATGGGCAGCATAATTCGTGGCTCGCTGAAGCGAATTATGAATTTTCCTTTCTACTTTATCCTTCATTCTCATTTTCAGAAAGGGACACAAGAAACACAAAATAATTTTTTCATGGTCATATTTTATAAGTAAATATTTTTGTTTTTTGATATTTTATTTCTCTTCCAAAATTTTGACCTTTCTACCAATTCTTTGTTGTATTTTCTTGATTCATATAACGAATGTTTTTTTAGATAGACCTCTCTTTTAGTGTTTTATGATGTATGCTGTTATTTTTTAATGGAGTTTTGAGTATAGTTTGTTCATGTGGGTCCTTTTTTATTGTTTTTGCTACTTTCTAATGCATGTTTTTTTGTTCATACATCATAGAACACTAAAAAAAAGGTCTTTTTAAAAAAACATTCATTATATGAACATAAAAAAGAAAAATTGGCAAAAAAAAAAAATCAAAATTTGAAAGAGAGGAAATAAAATATCCAAAAACTAAAATATTCACTTATATAATGCAGCCATGAAAAAATCATCTTATGTTACTTGTGTCCCTTTCGAAAGATAAGAATGAAGGACAATGTTGGTAGAAAGGAAAATTCATAATTTACTTGCAAATCATGCTTTCCCAAATAATTCATTGCAGGCTCCAATGAATTAGCAAGACAGAATATCCTCCTAATTCGTTTCTGCCTTTAGCGAATTACATTCTTTTTTGTAGTTTTGTTCATGGGTCCAGCAAATTATATAGATGCGTAAAAGAAAACACATGTAACCTGATTCTAATTAGGACATTTGGGTAATATTAGTTCTCAAATAATTTATTTAGATAAATTGCCCAAGGATTGGGCAGGAGTATCTCTTCAGTTTACAATATCTTTTATATACCACAAAAATTAGTAACAGAACTTACGAGGGAAATCATAATACCACTCTCATTTTTTATAACGCCACTATACACATGATTTCTTTACATCGTATGTTTCATAAATTTATATAAAAAAGAGTAACATTATCAAAATAGGAGTAGCAAAATCCATTTCCAACTTATTGGTATATTAAAAAATTAATATTAAGTCGCAACAAAACAACAAATGTTTGAGATGCAATATTCCTTTTCGGGATGTAGAATTCTTTAGCATCAGACTAAAGAAACAGAAACACTTGGTCCACATAGAAGAATTACAAATCAAAATCCAAAAAACTTTAATTTGATAAAAATTGTACTGTTATTAAACCATAAATTGTATCCTATCATAAAATTTGATACTACTTATTTATAATTTTTTATAAAATTGGCGATGATGTTACAAAAATTCAAGTCAAGCATACTAAGATTTAAGACTGCTAAGGGGAGTCACAGGCATGACACATCCCTAAATCTAGGATTACTTACTAGCAATGAACACTGATGGAAATATCTCCAATACCAGTTTTGAAGGCATATAAGAACCCCATATGATTTTATCAGACACCGCCAAATAGAGATAGAGGAATTACTTACCAGGTGAAGTGGTCTTCACAGCATATAGAACCCCATATGATTGAAAGCCCAGCCTCCTTCCTGCATATGAACAAGCAACAGGACATATTAGATGAATAAGAAAAGAAAGGTGGCAGAAGCTGACATTACAAAGGAAACATTTAAACAGAAGACTATAATATCTATATATTCACCACATGCATTAAACTATAAGAATAGGCAACTGCTATTCTGATCCATCTTAAACCCAAAGTTAGTCTTGATATGTATTTATTGCCCGATAAATGCTCTTCACATGAAAACCCTTTGAAAAGTAAAGGCAACAACACGAAAGAAGACGACTATATTACAATACTATTTGAAAACTCCATTTCATGACATTGTATTATGATTTGATACAGGAATGCGTTTTATATAATATAATCACTTATTCAGAACTTCAGAAGTAGAGAAGAAAGAGGATCTGGATATGCAGAACTTGAAATGCTTACCACGTTGCGGTATACATGTCATAGAACTTTTCAAAGGCTTTATCAAAGCAGTAGTGGCAAATCAAAAGATCCTTGATGTCAGTGACATTGCATGTTGACTTGCAGCATTTTACCTATATATAATGCGAAATGTTAGATCTTGCCTCAGACAGTTTGTTCTTGAGTGTAGAAGACTTGTAGAAGCCCCAGTACGGAGTATATCAGATCAAGCATAGCACAATAATAAGAGGAAAAGGACTTGCCAAAAGTGACAGAAAGTGCAGACAAAGGAGACAGAAATAAGTATAAGGCAGAAAAATGTATGAATCAAATTATCCTAGGTCTGTCATTAGTTTTCAGAGTGTTAACATGGCTGGTAAAAGGTTACATGGCCTAGATTAGGTTAAGATTCAACTCCAGAGTTACTTGCTGTGCATTTTAAATTCATTTGTACATATGAAGTAAGATTTTAGCCCTTGTTAAATCAAAGCATGGTAACTCACCAGACGTTTTAGCTTGTGTGAGTAACACTTTTGATGAGATGGGTGTGTCTTTATATGTTCATCCAAGTGTCCTGCCCTGGAAAATCAAAATCTTAGAGCAATAACTACTGAAATCTGCATTCCTACCACGTTACGTGTTTGTATGCTATCTATTTTATGGAAACAATGTTCATCAAGAAGGTGTAGTATGAACTACAAAATTTCAGCACAAGTTCATTTAATTGGAATGGAGCATAAATCACAATATAATCCATCTTAATGCCAACTACAAATGCATAAAACTATGGCAGCAAAATATTATACCACTCAAGAGCAACAGTATGTCCAAATAGGGTAAAAATAAAAGATAACACACAACATAAAAAGTACTACAAATATGCATGAACTCAAGAATTTAGTTTTAGTGAATAACAACTATAGGTATATGAGGATTTATGCAACAAAGGAAACAAGAAACCAAGTAAAAAATTACGAAGAATTTAGTAAATTAGAACTTAGATAATTCTTGTTAAAAACCAGAAACTTAGTATCTCCGTTTACAAGTGTTTTTGAAAAAGTTTTTGAAAGTACAAATTTTCACAAAACATGTTAGATATCTTTCAAGGATCAAATAATCATTAGCCTTAAGCTTTTAAAAACATGAACTCTATTTGTTTTTCTTATTATTTGCGCAAATTTGTTAAAAATGTTAGTACTCAATTCACCACTCTTGAGTAATTATGTTTATTGACTACTAACACATTTGTTCTAGCATAGCATCAACTACCATCATAAGTTAGTAGTTTTCACAGCAATATCATCTAATTCAAAAAGAGGGGCATGGAGAGGAAAATAACTATCCTTAGACATTTTACAGGAAATGTAGCCAGAGTACAAATTTTCAACTTACCGGTCACAAAGGACTACACTACAATCAAGGCAAGTAGCCAAATTTGATGAGTTACGGCACACATTACAGTTTGCAGCCAACAAGTCTTTACCAATTTGATGGCATCTACATAAAATCAATAAAAATAAATAAATTAATAAATTCTGCTGATTTTACTTCATTTGCATGCCAAAAATCATTCAATAACAAATTCTCTTCAAAGAATATGCAATACAAAATGAGAAGCACTACTACTAATTCACTCGAAGTATGGACCACGAAAATAATTTCATTTTTTGGTCACCATAAGATATAAAATTCAACTTTCCAACATCCAAATTTCAAGCTATACAGGCAACAAGTCAACAACAACTTTACTCCCTTTGACCTAGATACAGAAGCATTTAACAACCACAAAACTTCTCCTAGGAAGTATGATGAAGTCATAGCCTCATAAGGATAGGATAGAGGTACTCAAGGAGGAGGGAAAATTTGCTTTCCTATGTACATTAACAACTTCAAAATTAATCTGAACATGACATTTTTAAAAGAATTTATGTTTGTCATTCACATTCCATAAACTCAACATGCACTTCAGAAAATCATTTGAATAAAGACTAAACAACAACAACAACAAAGCCTTGTCCCACTAAGTGGGGTCGGCTAAATAAAGACTAAAGGCTAGACAAAAAAAGAATAGGTCAATAATAAAAAAGACAGATACTTGAAAGCTATCCTTGATAATGTGTCCTATTATCAACCTAAGAACTGATTAAATGGAAAAATGGTACAACTATGGGAACACTGCATTATCAAAAACTGACAGAAAACAGAAATTTGGAACCTTCTATACAGTCCAAGAAGATCCTTGGGAATGGAACTAGATCTATTACTTGATGGTGTGATCTGTATATAAAAATAGTATAATTCATTAATCACTATCCATTATAATTTATACAATTTTTAAACAAAAAGGAAAGATGAAAGGAGTGAACTTTTGTGTATGAAGGGATTGATGACAAACCTGGCTACAACTCTTTACTAGACAGTCTTCAGCTAGGTGCCCAGGTCTATGACATTTCCAACTACAATAAAATAAAACCATACGCACAGCCCAAATGAGAAAAGGATTAGAACACAAAGGTACTCAAGTGCATGGGCATGAAATATGCAAGCATTGATGGGGATATTCATCTCTTAAGTTTCTCAAGCATATAATCAGAACTGCTAGCATCTGACATTTTGACTAACTACGTAAGTATTGAGTACTAAATTCCCAATGAAAATATATACCATTCATATGTTGAAAGGCTAGATCTCTTTTTTGTCCAGCGATGCCGATCATAATCCCAGTTATCATCACTAAATACAGGCTCCAGCAATACATTACTGATTCCAGATGAGGAGAAATGTCTGACTTGGATATGGGAGGATCCCTAAATACATTATGAAAGAAGAAGAGAATATTAGATGGGTATGATGGCTAGAACTTTTAGACAGAAATAAATAATATTATAATAGATGTACCTCATTCAATTTCAGAGTTTCCAAAAGCTCCTTTTTGCACTCCATGCTACAGACATCATCATTTGTCTATGAAAGCCAAAAAAAAATTATATAAATTGTCATTGAAATAAGAAAAGCCCATAAACTACAAATTAGAGTGAATAATTTAGATCACAAACTCACCTCATTGCATATGTATTCTCCGCATCTGCCACATATGAGACAAACAGGTTCTCCACTGACAGGAAAGCGCTGCTCACTTCTGCTTTTGATTCCATCAAATTCTTTTTCTTGGTCTTAAGAATATAGTCAAAGCCATAATTGATGTAAGCATTCTTGAATGCTAAAAGTGTAAATAAGAGAGGAATTTAATATACAAAACTTAATCTTAAGAATGAAGAAACAAACCAGTAGTATCGGGAGGAGTGTGTGCTTCTTGACGGTCTGAAGGGCTACCTTCATCACCTATCCATCAGTATAATTGAATTGTTAGAAGCACAGATACATTCCAAGATGATAGCATGTTTCAATAAATTTTTGTTAGAAAAGATACATTTCTTTATCAACTAATCATGAAACTTCTCACTACACGTGATAAACAATAGGTGCATTCCTCTCCCAAAAAGGAAACAAAAAAACGAAGACAGAAAAGTGGTAAAAGAAATTAATGAACAACAAAATTAGTATGCATGATCATGAAAATAATATCACGTGATTTTTTACATGCTAATTATCAAAAAAAAAAATTGTCATTGAAAAAAATGCAAAAAGTTGAACGAAAGTTTTCCAAGAAACTCACTAGCATAATCCACCAAGGCTACAGCAGAGTTAGGGTTTCCCCGGCAGTGCTGTCACATGAATAAGCAAAATTTGAGGAGAAAATTAAATAATCAGGCAATCTTCAAAGACATGACATCAATCAAACTTCAGTAATTGAAATTACCAACAACACATCTTCAGTCAATTCTACACGATCGGAATTCCGAGACGAATCAACTTCGTCCCTGGCAAACCCAAAAATAAAATAAGAAATTGTGATTCACGAATTTTCAGAGCAAAAAAAAAATAGGATAAAAAAATTAATGCATAAGAAGCAACGGTGGCAACAACTGCTTATTTGAGGAAATCATGGTTGACGAAGGAAAAGTGAGAATTACCTTCTTTTTTGGACGTAATCGCGGTGTGACATGGAGCTAGGTACATCGCAATCGGGCTGGGATTTCGGAGACTTGGGATCGCGGTGGCGTTTGAGGGAGCGAGTATTTTCGACGGAGGAGCTGGCGGAAATAGATGGCGGTTCATCGGATGGAGGAGCGTTGCCGGTGGCAGTATTGTAAGCTGGACAAATGAAAAAAAAAATAGATGAATTGAAAGGAAGGGGAGAAAGAAAATGTAGAAAGGGGTGTTTTGTGTACCTTGTAGGTTCTGAAGAACAGAAGAGAGACTGAAGTGTTTGTTGTAAGAGATGGATGGGTTCTTGTAGAAATTCGATCGAGTTCCCATTTCCTTACCAAAGAGAGACACTGACAGAGTAACAAGAGAAACTATTCTCTAGGCCAGTCTTGAAAGTGATTTTGGCTATATTCTTCTTCGGGGAAAAGTTGCCTCCTCCATTCCATCTTGGTAGCTACGCTTCCTCTAAAATCTTCAACAAATGGAAAAAAAGACTTAACATTCTCTGGTTTCTATCTCGGAGCTTCTTTGGAAATTGCAACCTTCTAACGGCTTGTTTGGTGAGCCTACGAGAAAAGATTTTTTTTGAGCCTTTTTTTTTTGTCATGAATTTTTTATTCCTACTTTTTTTAGGAGTATTTTTAACCATTATTAAAATAATTATAAAATATACTCCATTTTTTTTTAAAAAATTACTAATTAGATTTTGATTCCTCTAAGTTTTGATTTTTTAATTTTTTTTCCTTTTTTTTATTTCAGATTCAGAAAATTCTAGTAGAATAGAAGTTCTGGACCCTGTACCTTACAACTTGCAGAAGAGCTGTTCGTTACTATAGATGCATCTTATCTGAACAGCGGATCATGATATCGGGGAGTTGTTCACAGCGGAAGAAGTTGGGAAACGCTAGGGTTTTTCTTCCAATTTCAATCACTGTCATTCTCTCATCTTCTTCCTCTTCTCGTTCGCTTATCCTCGCCGCCGCAACACGCCTCAGACGACGCGAGGACTAATTCGTCGCTGCCGCGCAACCTGCTTCTGTCACCGCCGCGCAAAACGCCATTTTTGCTCCTGTGAGCTTATCCTCCTTCCACGAGCTTTTGCTCTGGTAGCTTTGCCTTATCCATTAACGTGCCTTCGCCTCCTCGATCTGTTTCTCAATTTGCGTTCTAACTTTGCACGTTTAGATCTGTAACTAAATTCACATCCTCTTGTTCTAATTACTTTAATCATTGTTATATGCTAATTATTCTAATTACATCCTCTCTCAATAATGTTTTCGATTTCGATTTTGTATTCACTCTTAATTATTTTTTCTAGTATTTCATCTTTCATGAGGCTTTGATAATTGACTCGATGCTCTTTATTACTTATTTCTTCCTAGTAATTTCATGGAAGTTCTATTTCGGTTCATTTCTTGTGATGTGCTGTTATCAAATTACCGAATTTAGGGTTTTCCTCTTCTTGATTTTGGTTTTGGTTCCATCGAATTCTGATTTTGGTCCACATCCTGCTATTGCTAATTTTGTGATTGTGCCACTACTTGATTGTTAATTTTGGTTTTGGTTCTATGGAATTTTAATTTTCTTACTGATGCAGAGGTACATAAAGCAGAACAATGACGTTGTCCTCTGTGAACCAGAGATGGGTATCAATTTCTTTCACTTCTCTACTTTCTTTGTGCACATTATTACCTCATTACTTCTTTTTCCATTAGGTTCCATAAAAAAATAATCATTGTTTTAATAAAACCGATATGGTATTATTACTTGATTGATTGTGTTAAAAGCAATTAAGAATTAAGATACAGGAGTTTTAGATATAATTGAGATATCAGCTGAAAAGTTCGAAGAGCAGCAGCCAAATGCCTAGCAGCATTGATTGTTTCTCGCCCTGAAATGCTTTCAAAGCTATATGATGAGGCATGTCCCAAATTGATCGGCAGATTTAAAAAGAGAGAAGAAAATGTCAAGATGGATGTATTTAATACTTTCATTGAGCTCTTGCGTCAAATTGGCAATGTAACTAAAGGGCAGATTGATGCAAATGAAACCAGTCCTAGATGGTTGTTGAAGCAAGAAGTTTCAAAGATTGTCAAATCTATAAATAGGCAATTGCATGAGAAATCTATCAAGACAAAGGTTGGTGCGTTTTCTGTTCTAAAAGAACTGGTGGTTGTCTTGCCAGACTGTCTTGCAGACCACATTGGGTCACTCATTCCAAGAATCGAAAAAGCATTAAATGACAAATCATCTACATCAAATTTGAAGATTGAAGCTCTCGTATTTACTAGATTGGTATTATCTTCACACTCTCCTGATGTTTTCCACCCATATATTAAGGCTCTTTCTGCTCCTGTTATATCAGCTGTTGGTGAGCGATATTATAAGGTCACTGCTGAGGCCTTGAGGGTATGTGGAGAACTCGTACGTGTTGTCCGCCCAAGCATTGAGGGATCTGGATTTGATTTCAGATCGTATGTCCATCCCATTTATAATGACATTATGTCGCGCATAATAAACCAAGATCAGGATCAGGAGGTTAAGGAGTGTGCCATCTCCTGCATTGGCCTCATTGTGTCAACATTTGGTGATCATCTAAATGAAGAACTACCAGCATGCCTTCCTGTACTTGTTGAACGAATGGGAAATGAGATAACTAGTCCTATAGCTGTCAAGGCATTTGCTGTCATTGCTGCTTCTCCACTTCTCGGGTGGATCTGTCGTGTTCTGGAGCTTGTAATAGCAGATTTGACTGCATTTCTACGGAAAGCTAATCGAGCACTAAGGTAGGCAACATTAGGAACCTTATATTCAATTATAGTTGCATATGGTGATAAGATTGGTTCTTCTGCATATGAAGTTATTATTGTAGAACTCTCGGGACTAATTAGTGATTCTGATTTACATATGACAGCTATTGCCCTTGAACTCTGCTGCACGTTAATGAGTGACAAGAGATCCAGTCCTAGTGTTGGTCTGGCTGTCAGAAACAAAGTTCTTTCTAAAGCTCTGACATTAATTAAAAGCTCCTTGCTGCAGGGGCAAGCTCTTTTGGCTTTACAGAATTTTTTTGCTGCTTTAGTCTATTCTACAAATACTATATCTGCTAATGTAAAGATTTATGATTTGTTGATTGTATGAAAATATTTGAAGCTTGCATTGAAATTAATCAAAACCTAGATTGGAAGTCTCTCTCTCTCTTTTTTGAAAAGTGGGGTTAGAATCCTCTTTTCCTTCTTCCCTTTGTCTTACTTCTTTTAAAAACTTATCAGAGTGCACAATATATTTCATTACCAATGAGATTGATTAATTTTATTTTTTCCTTCGTTATTGCCTTGTGTTTGAAGGATACTTGTTTATCGAGGTTTTTCTCCTTATGGTCATTCTTTCTTGCTTTCCCAAAAAAAGTTACAAGCCTCCTAAACGACCTTTAACAAACAAGGTTTGTTCAACAGTACCCCGTGGTGTATTTTTATTTTTATTTATTTTTTTAAATTTCTTTTTCTAATACTATGAAATATCTAAGTTTATTGTTGTTTTTGAAAGCCATACTCAAATTATTCTTTGCATGAATAATAATGAGCTTTTAAGTTGAATCCCTATGCTTATTGTTTTGATGTTTGTTCTAGAGCAAGTAAATCTGAGAATAATCATGTTTAGGTATTTTGACTCTCTTTCAAAAATTGCTTAATATCTGCAGGAAATTGACGAGTTATGTGATGAATGGGTTCCTGAGCCACTTATTCCTTCTCTTAATGAAGAGCTGTATGCACCACTAGTGCTTGAGAAGTGATTGCATGTTCTTGTCTGGAGGCATCTTCATTTATTCTTTATTGATAAATGTTTCTAACATGTTATAACTTATCTCACTGATAAGAAACTTTGAAAAATCATACTACAAAAGTTTCCTACCCTATAAACCATCCACTATTATCCCATATTTTCATTGTGGGACTCAAGTCCTACACCTTGTAAAGTTGTAACTAGATCCTAAGAGTTTCTTGTTTGCTTAGATGGAGTTACTACTGAAAAACTACATTGTTATGGTTGCATTTCTTGGACTATACACATAATATTGGTGGAGTCACTACTTGCCAGCGCCAAGCCTTTACCACAGTCAGGTGGCATTGCCAAACAAGCGTTGCATTCAATAGATCAATGTATGACTGTTCTGTGCCTTGCTGTTAGGGGATCAGAAGTGTTCGTCCACAGTGAAAATGCTTACAAACATTCTCAAGGATGACAGCAATTCTAATTCTGTTAAGCAGCACCTTGCCCTTCTATGTTTGGGAGAGATTGGTAGGAGGAAGGATCTTAGTGCACATGCTCATATAGAAAATATTGTCATTGAATCCTTCCAATCTCCCTTTATTTGAACTTTGCTCTTGTTCATTTTTTGGATTAAGATAGATCAATTATATCTTATAAATTCAGGATATGTTTGAACTTTACTTTTGTTCATTTTTTGGATTAAGTTATATTGTATTTATCATACTCATCAATAATTAGTTACGGGAATATATAGGTTATGAATAATTTATATTAACCGATAAAGTAAAGAAAATTAGTAATATAGAATTCTAATATATAGAAGAAGGATAAATTAGTGTACAAACTAATGAAACATAGCTTAATAATTTATCTTTCAAAGAAAATATTAAAAATATCTACAAAGATAATTCCTTATTCCCAAATATCTTCATGCTCTGCTTCCACCTTGGTCTTATATTGCCAAGCATTTTCATGGATTACGAGACACAAATTGTTGTACTCCTCTAAAACCATATCCACGGCAAGTCTCTTCGTGTGGAGTCGTTAATCTGCTTAAACCACCAACAATATAATTCTAATTAGAAGTATGTTGAAAAAATTATGTTAAAAATACTTTGTTATAAATATTACCTGAATATTGAAGTCATCTTGTAAAGTACATTCTCTCATCCAACTGGTCACCCAAACTTCGCTATCATTCCTAAGATATAAAGCATTCAACAACAAGTTATTATATACATATAAGATATAAACTATAGAATAAGTTATAATATTTAAACAAAATTAAATATTAGACTTACGATCTATTTTTTTAGTGGGTAGGCCAAAAGGTGTGATAGGCCAAAAAGTGAAGTAATCTACAACTTTAGACTTATTATCATAAAAAATATGATCATCTAACATCGCTTCTAAATAAGTTGCCTGTACAAGAGTGAATTCATGACAAAAAAAAGAGTGAATTGTAAATGATTTAAATTGACTAAGAGTACTAGTTACAACAAACAGTTATTTAAATTGTTAAATTCTTAGGCGATTTTAGAAGATTGAGTACTGATTTAGAACAAATAATAGTTCTTCACAGATAGGGATAAAAACCTGTGATAAGCCTTAAACCATTATAAACATTAAAAAATATAATAGTATATTAATGGGAAACAAATTGGTCACTTGTACCCTAATGACGTGGCTAATTTTCAGTGACGTATATGCTCCAAGAAAATCAAAGATAACCTCGGCCAGTGTGTATTTGTCACTTAAAGCATATCGCTGCATACAAAAAATATTGTTAAATGAAAATATGTTTTTAATTTAACAACTATTTTTGAATTGATAATTTAATTATACACTTTACTCGTGTGAGTACATAGCATGGTTTAGTCTAGAAAAAAAAACTTCTTTATAAATTAGTATATCCACTCAAACTATTAGACAAAAATATTAACTAATAATTTAGAAATATTATAAGGATAACTTTACTATAAAATGTTTAGGAATGAACCAGCAAATTGGATCTTCATTCCTACCTCGAACACGCGTCATCATAAGTGCCACCAGGTTTATAACCTACAATATGTTAAAATTATATGTAAAACATGTTTATATGTACATAGAGGCTTAAAAATATAATTACAAGAAAAAGTATATTATGTATTGACCTCTATACTTACTCGTGATTCGACACATCTCTCCGATACAAGACATCTAAATGTACTTCTATAACCTTTTTCATCTGAGATTACCAACTCTTCAGAACTGTCAAAGTCATAAAATGGTTAGCTGAGAGTATCATAGAATTTTTAAACCATTATATATTACACATAATCATAAACCACACATACGGATCTAACGTATCCGAAAAAATATAGGCTACAGCATCAGCTTGAGAATCGGTTAACATCATCGAAAGTGTAGGCTCAAATGCAATAAGTGTCCACCACTGCAGTTAAAAAAATAGTTTCAAGATTACACTAAAAAATAAAGAAAAAATAAAAAAATAAAAGAAAGAAGAAAAAAAATAAAGTTACCTTTGGCAGTACAGCTTCTACTCTAACATGTGGTTGCCCATTAGGTGGAGTTATTGCTTCACGAGTAATATCCGAGTGGAAAAACTTTTTCGGTTGAATTGACAGGATACTAGTAAGATCACTAGTTTTTATACTTTCCGAAGATTGCACAACTACAGTAGGATCCAATATAGAACTACTATTTGTGGAAGTTATTTGTTGTGCCATGATCACTTCAATTTTTTGGTGTGGAACATGAATGACAGATTCTAAGTTTTTTATCCTTTTTGTTATATCGTTAAACATACTCTTGACCTGCATATTTTTCATTGGAATAATTTTTTACTACTCACTTAGATAGTATTTTGTCTTATACGATACCATATAACTCCTTAGGATGTATATATAGCAAATTCGGTTATAAAATATAAAATAAGATAAAAATAATACAATTTTAAAATATTTTATTTCTATCTTTTAAAAAAAAATATCTAATTAAAATAAGATAAAAAAAGTTAAAAATAATAAGATTATATAAAATAATCTAATTTTATCTTTTTTAAAAAGCTAATATTTAAAATATAACCTCAAATTTATTATTATTTTAATACAAAATAAAAGGATAGTAATTTTGGCCATGGGAAGTTGTTAAATTTTGTATAAATTTTGATTTTTAAGTTAAAGTTAAGTTATAAATTATTGGTTATCATATTTAAATTATTAAAGGAGAATTAGTTGTGTGAAACATAATCTTATTCTTATATATAAACACTCAAGCATAGAACACTATTAACTATCTTTACTAAAACTACAATTACAATCTAGTAGAGTAATGGAAGAAAAAGTAGTAGACGATCACATTGGATCTTCTTCGATAGAAATTATTGAAAATTCTCCGTTAAAACAAATACTACATGCAATAGCGGTAATATATCCAACTCATGATAAATTACAATGTTAGTTATATATATCAATGCTAATTTTCTTTTTATAATGTAGTCTTTATCCAAGAGAGTTGATGGATAAAGCAATGTGGATGGCGAAGAAGTCACTTGATAAATTAACCGCCCTTCAATATAAAACTGATGAGAAGCATGAGAAATTCGACAATACGGATCTATATGAGATGAAGAATAAATCCTGTGGTGATGTAACAAAGAAAAACTCTTGTCCATTGCAAGTAAAGTCCGAACATTGTGTGTTTACGGATTTATCGGCGAAAATAAGGACGTTGAGATTTTGCACAATCTGCCACCATCGTTCTACAAAGGAACGCAAACATGCCTGGATGGAGAAGAAAAATCGAAGCCAAAGTCAAGATTGGATTTTCAAGGAAATAGCAAAACTAATAAAACTGTGCAAGAACATCCGAATACGTTTGTAAGGCAAAAAGACAAATTGGCAAGAGTCAATAATCTACCATCTATCCAAAACATAGCGTTTGCACGACCAGCTAAAATGCCAAAACTTGAGCACAAAGGTCAACTATCAAGCAAGATGACGGAAACTAGAGTACGCAAAGGGCCTTTAACTTTCACCATAGACAATACACGGTTAACGACCTCTGCAAAACAAAAAAAATGGTTTTCAAGTCAACTTCTATCCCCAAGGTATTTGATTTATTTAAAAATAATTTTTTTGGCATAGTATTCAAATACGTATATTGTGGATAACCTTTATATTTTGTGCAGAATCTTAACTGTTCATTCAAACCACCACAAGATATGAGGTTGAGTGAGGATTTGGTCAATATGGCTATGTACATCTTTGCTGCTGATAATGATATAGCGTAAGCATTTTTTTGTAATCTTTTATCTTTAATTTTAGTTATCTTTGTGGCTAACATGTTGGCTTCATGTTAGAGAGGATTTGGTTCATATTCACGATACAACTGCAACTAGAGAAGATCTATTCTGTCTCGTACCTGAAAAGCAAGTGTCTGAACTGATAATAAAGCTGATGGCATTGAAGATAACATCAAATATTAGCATGACCAAATTAAAGAATGTTTGGTCCCTTCCACCATCATTTGCGGTAAGTCAAAATCTTGATTTACTCATTTTAACTAAGTAAAATAAATAACCATTGTGCCCAAACATACTTAAGATGACGTATCGTTACATATGGAGGATCATGACCTACTGAAAAAATATGCACATTATATGTCACCAACCCGTGACCTTCAATTTGTAAGTTCTCATTAATTATTGGAATATTTTTATTATAATAAAAAGTACTCAAAATTGTACTTATACATATTACATCCTATTTATTATACAGATATATGTACCAATCAAAGAGAATGATCACTGGTATCTAATGGTAATGAGCATTCCTGACAAAATACTTTATCATTTAGACTCTCACTGTAAGGTTGAAGATGGTGAACCACGCAAACATCATATTAGAAATATAGTAAGTTCTCCTACTATAGAAACAAAGCTAATAATAACATTACTTCAAATAATAAAGCACAATATTCTGATTACAGGGAATGGCTCTTTTTGAAATAATATTTTCAGAGAAGTATGCAGAATGTGGTATATAAGAAATAGTGAGTTTCGAGGGTTGGGACGTCCGTAGGGCAATATGTATTCCTAGGTGCACAAATAGGTAATTATTCAAATTGTTGGTTATTTAATTTAATATATATATATATATATATATATATATATATATATATTTTGCTTTCGACGGCCTTATGTTGTATTACATGATACGTTTTCACACAGCAATGATTCACCTGTATGGGTTATGCAATGGATGGATGTGCAATAGGAATTCACTCCTATGGTCCCCCCAAAGTTAATTTTTAACGTAGAGAATTTCGCTCTTTAATTACACTAATACATGTGTTAACGTTTAGGAAAATAAATGAGGAAAGGAGTAGAATGTATTTAGCATTAGATTTCGTCACCGGAGATTGGAATAAGATACGGGCAGATGTTAATGAGGGGTTTCAATTATGGTGGCTTATGATACACCCATAACATCTTTACTGAAATTGGGAAGAGTTATTCATGTCTTCTTGTTAGACTTATTAAAATAGACGAATTTTTTAATTATGTATTTTTTATTTCTCTCGTTGTGTATCACTTTTTCATTATCCTATTAAGAACTTATAATTTTGAATAAAACTCAAAATCATCAATGCTATTTACCTCATTTTTTTCAATTTTTTTATGATGAACTCTTCTTTATTAAAGTAAAAAAATAAACTTTATAATATATATTTCACAACTATAACAACAAAATTATTTAAAATCTTGAAATTTAGATAATAATGATTCATTCACTAATTATGCTTATTATTTTCTAGGGAATAAAAAGGTGTATAAAAAAATCACTTAACAGAATCTCTTTTTATCAATCTTCTATTCTCTTGGACATTTTGTACCAAAGTCCATCGCATCCAACATATCTAACCATTAAGCCGAAACCAATCAACATACTTTGACTATCTTTATAGAAAAAGAAATTGATCAACCAAAAAAAATTCCATTTTCTTTGTCTTTAATAAAAAGGACTTATAATTCTACCTAATAGAAAGGTAAACAAATCAACACTCGTATCGCTATCCAGCTCAAGCATAAGTGCTTCAAAAAGTTGTCCTGGAAAAAAAATAAAAAATAAAAAAGGAAAAACGAATAATCTGAGAACATTAATCCATAAGACAGAGTAGAACTGAATGAATAGCAGAAACACAATCACTCACTTTCTTCAGTATCTTCGAACTCCGGCAGAACCTTGCCATCTTCCTGGATTGATTTCTGAAAATAGATAAAAACACAACATCCATACTAATGAGAAATTCCATCTCACAAAAGAACAAATACCAACTCTAAAAACTAACAGAGTAATATATACAAAACATGGCAATGATGCAACATAATCCTTCCTGAATCTCCGTATACAAATTATAAACAAGAAACAACTAAACCGAATAATATATACAAAACATGGAAAGGATGCAACATATTCATTCTGAGTCTTCCCAAAAACTATGTCATGCTACAAACCTAAACAATACTCCCCGAATTCTTCACCAAAAATCAAGGTTATAATTGGAAGAAACTAAATAGTATATATATAATTGTATAATTTAATGATTCATCCAAGAGTCAAACCTCAATAACCATATCATACAATCTAGCAAGTTCTAAAGTTGGAAAAATTTCTTACTCTCTAGCAATTTCTGCCTATAAAAGAGAGTAGGAAAAGTAATCCATTTCCTTAGCATCTATCATGATTGAAATTCTTCCTTTTGAACAAAATAGAAAACAGATAAGAATTTTGCTTTTATAATAGAAAGAAATGACTTTCAACCACTAGAAGTGCACAGTACTAATAGAACTAAAGCAATTTATACCGCTAGAAGCTTAAGGTGAACGAATATCCAAAAGGGTATCTTGTTCTCAACACAAGAAAACCCACAGAAAAATGAGAAAGAAAAAAAATTAAACAAACAGTTGGTGTGCGTAAAAAAGCTCACTTTTTTAAGGAGTACTGCTTCTGGGAAGAAGCCAGTGGACTCGTTGGGGTTGGAAACTGTTCCGAAGGTTACCTGAAACTGTAGGTCGATCTCGGACGAGATCTTCTATGTAGGTCGGAGTTGTTGTGTCCGACTTGTTGGACTTGGTGATGGTGCTGATCCTTCGTCCCCGGAGGGTGGAGGGTACCTGCAAGGGACTCCGATGCTTAAGTTAGCAAGGGTATTAAGCAGGTATTAAGTAGAATCAGAGTATGAGTTATACATGGGTGCTCCAGTGTATTTATAATGGTGTAGAGTGACCTTTGCAGATAAGATAAGTTAGTTATCTTTATCTTTATCTTTATCTTTATCTTTCATGGGAACTGCCCTTATCTCTATAGGCTTGGGCTGCCTTTTGGATTGGGGTCGTGTTCCTCTATTTGGGCCCTTTATTGGGCTTTCCTGTGACTTGGCCGAGCTCTTTGAGAAGAGGTCGGTTTGTCCTGACCTGAAGAGGTCGGTCGCTTTGTCTGTAGAACATTCCGGGTCGAACATCTCGATCCAGGGTATGAACAGTGCCCCTGCTCGAGCTCGGTTTCCCTTTGGAGGTAAAGTCTTAGTTTTTAGGACTTTGAACCTTCTTGGGTGGAGCCGAACTCGAGCATTTTGTCGACTTTTATCTTTGTAGAGTTCCTTTTTGAATGCGGAACATTTCGCTTCCTTTGAGAGCGTAGCGCTTTTGGATTAGCGTCCTTGCCTTGGGAATGCACAAGGGTTTTTAAATGCCCTCATTAATTGGTTTTAATGCTTCGTTTCTTTGATATTTTTGAAATTTTCACCAAACGGTTTCTCTTCTCTATTTCATGACTTCCCTTTTCTTTCTCATCTTCTGTTTTCCCCTGAAAGCTTACGTTTCTTGGTGTCTCAACGTGGTTTCGATGATCGTGAGTGCTTCCGACGACAGCTTCTGGCCTCTTCATCTTCAACCTTCTTCCGCATTCTTCTCCTTTTTTCAAGTTATTTTTTTTCTTTTTCTTCCGTCGTCTATTTTGCTGCTCTGTATTTGTTTTTTAAAGTTCTGACTGAGTGCATGTTGGAAAGCTTGAATCTTTGTATATTGTCACGCTCGGTTTATCACTGTGATGCACGCCTTCTGGTCTTCCTTTTGCCTTTATGTATGCTTCTGGGTGTTTTCTCCTGATTTTGCTTTTTTAGGGCTTTGTATGCTACTCCTGTTTTGCTAAACTTTGTTTGTTTTGAGGAAGTTTTTCTTGGAAAGGGTTTCTGCTGAGACATTAGTCTTGTGGATTTTCCTTGAATCTTTATTCCCTGATTGCCTCCAAAGGATGCCCCTGGACTTTGGGTTGTGTCCTGGGGTTTTCCTTTTTATCTGCTATACCGCGCTGGATTGTGCTGTCTGAGTTGTTTTGATTTCATCTAGGATGTCTTTACCTTTTTAGTAACCCAATTTTTTTTCTTGCTTGTAGGATTAGTTGGCCATGTCTTTCCAAAAAAATATTGTCAAGGCGTCTTCTGAGGTTCCCGAAGGGATGTCGATTGGCTGGACTCTCTTGTCTTGCTGTGTGTTTCTTTAGTCAATTCAGAATTTTGTGTGATGCTTAGAAAGCATCATTGTGTCTATAGCAGTGAGGATCAGGAGGGCAATTATGAGTTGGTAGCACCTGATTCTGGTGATAGAGTTTGCTTCCCAGTCCTGATCCAGGGGGAGCGTCCCTTCTTCTATGTTTATGACTTCTTTTTTAGCCAAATGAACATCACCTTTCCTTTTACGTCTTTTGAAACTGACCTGTTATGGTCTTGTAACGTAGCCCCTTCGCATCTCCATCCGAATTCATGGAGCTTCATCAAGATTTTTCAGCTTGTTTGTCAAGAATTTGGTGTTACGCCTTCGCAAACTCTTTTTCTATATCTTTTTGTGTTGACCAAGCCTGGGACTACTAAGAAGAAGGCTTCTTGGGTTTCTTTTAGGTCTGCCTAGGGGCATAAAGTTTTTTTTCATGTATGACGAATCTTTCCGGGATTTTAAGAACTATTTCTTTAAGGTCCGGGTTGTTGAAGGAGCCCGACCTTTCTTTCTGGATGAAAATAATGAGCCCTACTTTCCCTTAGAGTGGCAGAGAAACATAGTGGTATCCCGATATACTTGGGAGATGCTGGATGAGGTCGAACAGGCCTTTGTGAATGTCCTGGAGGATATTTGGGGGGAACCTCCTTACTTGGATACTAAAAAATCTTTGGGAGACCCGTCCCTTATTCGAACTGCATTGGGTATTTGTCTTGATATATCTTGTTATCTTGTTTTTCTCCTGCTTTCTTTCCTGGCGTGATAATTTGTTGTTTTTCATTTTGCAGAGATGGCCAAGAATAATGATGCAATGAAGGCTTTCAATAAGGCGAGGAAAGCTACTGCAGCTCAAAACATCTCGGCCCGGGCTGATGGGGAAGGAACTTCCCAAGCTCCTTTGAAGCCATCCGTGCTGAACTCTCTTGGCCCGAGGAGAATGATCCCTACACCTCGGGTCTGTTTAGTGGATCCCTCTCAATCTTCTACTGCTACTGTGGTTTCTTCTTCGGTCGCCCCTCCTCCAAAAAGACCTCGAACTGTTGAACCTTTCAATCTAGATGCCCCGGATTTTGATCCTATTAGTTTTGTGGACCAACAGATCGCACCTTATGGTGCTCTTTCAATGGATGATGTATCTCTCCTTCATCACTTGGATTTTATAACTTGGAGTAGTGTTAAGATGGCTCATATGGGAGCTGCTTTGTATTGCACTGCCCAAAATCTGCCTCTGTATGCTACCAAAGTTTTATGGAGGAAGCTAAGCAAGAATTTAATCGGATGAAGGGTCTCAAGGAGGAGTTTGAAGCGGAGGTGACTAAACTGAAGAGGTAGCTGGAGGGGGAGAAAGCCAGCTCTCTTGCCCTGGCAGCCTCTGTGCGATTTGCTGAGGATGTGGCGTTGAAGCACAAAGAAAGCTATGTCACGTCCTACCAAGAAGTGATGCATCTTCGGGAGGAGCTAGAGTCGGTCCGGGTTGATTATTCCGAGCTCCAGGGTCATCTTGTGGGCAGCGTAACTGCTGCTTATGAGAACCTGAAGGAACAGGTTCGGGTTATTGCCTCGGATGCTGACCTTGCCTTGTTTAGCTTGGATAATGTTCTGAAGGATGGCAAAATCGTTCCCGAGGACCCTGATGATGATGATGTTGAGCCTCCTCCTGTTCCTTCTACCAAAGTCTCCGTTGTGCCGCCCTCTTCTTCTCAGGCAGCTGAAGTCATTCATTTTGAGTCCGATCCTGATGTCCAGATCCTGAATCGGGATGATGGGATGGTAGATGCGGTGCCTCTTCAGACTCGTCCTCCTTCACCTCGGGATGTTGCTACTGGGAAACCTTTGGACTCTCTTTGATTATTTTTTATGTATTTGTGTATAGCTCGGCCTGTGGGCTTTGAACTCTTTTATTTTGTAAATGGTGTTTTGTGGACTGTTGATACTTCTGTTGCTTGTTTAGCAACTTTGTTTTGAAAAACAAAGCGGCTTTCGAGCTTCCTGGGCTGATTTTGGTGGCCTCTGAAGCTTGCTATTACCATAACTTAGTAGTTTTTATATCCTGTCTGCTTTGCACTCATCTTGGCACCTTCGTAGGTTTTTGTCTAACATGATCAGCTTGATTCTTTGGCCTGATGCTGCTCTCATCAATCTTAAACTGTTGTTTTTCGTTTGGAGTCGTAATATTGAGATTGCCGATTTTTCAACTTGGTTTTTGATTGTTTGTAGCCTTCCTTTTTGGACTTTACTTAAGGTCTCTTCCAAGGGTAGCTTTATCATGTCAGTTCCTGTCAAATTACTTGGTAATCCTCTTTCTTGGACTTTGTTCAGGTCTCTTTCAGGGATTACCTTTGTAGCTTTGTATCTTGGACCGAATTCGTCATGTTAGGCTTTGTCGAGTTAGCTTGGTAATCCTCTTTCCTAGACTTTGTTTTAGGTCTCTTTCAGGGATTACCTTCTGTAGCTTTACATCTTGGGCCGACTTTGTCACATCAGATCCTATCGAGTTAATTGGTAATCCTCTTTCTTGGACCTGGTTCAGGTCTCTTTCAGGGATCACCTTCTGTAACTTTGTATCTTGGGCCGACTTCGTCATGTTGGGCCCCGTCGAGTTACTTGATAATCCTCTTTCTTGGACCTTGTTTAGGTCTCTTTCAGGGATTATCTTTTGTAAGTTATCTTTCTGGGCCGACTTTGTCACGTCGGGCCCTGTTGAGTTAGTTGATAATCCTCTTTCTTGGACCTTGTTTAGGTCTCTTTCAGGGATTATCTTTTGTAACTTATCTTTCTGGGCGGACTTTGTCACGTCGGGCCCTGTCGAGTTACTTGATAATCCTCTTTCTTGGACCTTGTTTAGGTCTCTTTCAGGGATTATCTTTGTAACTTTTTGTAGGAGTCTGACTTCATCATGTCGGGCTCTTCGAAGTTATAGTAATCTTCTTTTATAGGGTTGGCCAGACCTCTTTCCAGGGCTTTACTTATAACTTGGGTTGTTGTGGCTGGTCCGACTTTTTGTGCCGGTCAGTCTTTAAGTTATTTTATAGCAATTCATTTTATTAGGACCTCGTCAGGTCCTTTCTATGGATCACTTTCTATAACTTCTTGTATTATCCTGTTTTCATCTTTGCTGATTTTGTAGAATTTGGGTTTTAACCCTCATTTTTATCGTGATCGCGCAGTGAATTTTGGTTTTCACTCTCTGTCGATTTGTAGCTTTATAATCAGGCGATGAATGTTTCAGAATAATACGACTTGAGTGTTTGTAGAGAATCTGAACAAATTTTATTAAAAAGGAATGCAAATATACATGGGGTTAATTTTCTAAGTCGGGTGATTTATAGGTCTTGGCTGGGGGCCTCGTTAAAAAACCTTTTTTTAGAAAAAAGGGTGTGCTTTGTCCAAGATCTTTTATCATCCCTAGCTATAGTACCTTCTTAGGTTGCAGGCGTGCCATGATCTAGGAAGCTCTTGCCCGTCGAGTTTGGAAAGCCTGTAGTAGCCCTTTCCCAGTTCTTCTATGGCTCGGAAGGGTCCTTTCCAGTTTGCTGCCAGCTTTCCTTCTCCAGGTCGAGTTGTTCCTATGTCGTTTCGAATTAGGATGAGGTCATTTTCAGCAAAGGCCTACTGTATTACTTTTCGGTTGTATTTGGAGGCCATTCATCATTTCAACGCCTCTTCCCTTATCCGAGCTCTTTCTCGGATTTCTGGAAGTAAGTCGAGCTCTTCCCTTTGAAGTTGGGAATTGGCTTTTTCGTTAAAATGGATTACTCTGGGTGATCCTTCTTCGACCTCCATTGGGATCATCACCTCTATTTCGTAAGATAATCAGAAGGATGACTCCTTTGTTGTGGAATGTGGAGTCGTTCGATATGCCCATAGGACTTGTGGGAGCTCCTCAGCCCAGGCTCCATTTGCATCATGTAATCTTCATTTTAACCCTGCTAATATAACTTTGTTAGCAGCTTCAGCTTGCCCATTGGCTTAGGGGTGCTCAACAAAGGTGACTTGTTGTTTTATATTCAGGTCGGCCGCTAGTTTTCTGAAGCCTGCATCTGTGAACTGGGTACCATTATCTGTAGTGATGGAGTATTAAACTCCGAACCTTGTGACGATGTTTCTATATAGGAATTTCCAACTTCTTTGAGTTGTGGCATTGGCTAGGGGTTCTGCCTCGATCCATTTTGTAAAGTAGTCTATTCCTACTATGAGGAATTTGACTTGTCCTGATCCTTGAGGAAAAGGTCCGAGGAGATCGAGTCCCCATTTTGCGAATGGCTAAGGTGAGGTTACGCTGATGAGTTCCTCTGGCAGAGCGGTGTAGAAGTTGGCATGCTTCTGACATGGTGAACATGTCCTTACAAATTCTGTGGCTTCTTTTTGTAGAGTTGGCCAATAAAATCCTACCCGAAGTACTTTTTTGGCGAGTGCCTGCGTTCCGAGGTGATTGCCACAAATGCCACTGTGTACTTCTTCTAGGACATCTTTTGTGTTGGAAGTCGGCACACATTTTAGCAGTGGTATTGAAATTCCTCTTTTGTATAGAGTATTATTTATGATGGTATAGTATTGTGCTTCTCGTTTTAACCTCTTTGCCTCTTTCTCATCTGTGGGGAGAGCTTCTGTTCTGAGGTAGTTAATTATGGGAGTCATCCATCCCTGATCGCGACCTGTTATGGCTAGGACTTTTTCTTCCTCTGAGATTGATAGATTCAGTAGAATTTCTTGGATGAGGCTTCTATTGTTGCCTCTTGGTTTGGTGCTGGCTAGTTTTGAGAGTGCATTGGCCCGGGTATTTTGTTCTCGGGGTATGTGACGAATCTCATACTCTCCGAGTTATCCAAGTTGTTCCCTGATTTTGTCCAAGTACTTTTTCATAGTGGGATCTTTGGCTTGGTAGCTTCCTGCTATTTGTGAAGTAACTACCTGTGAATCGCTGAAGATGATAAGTTTTTGAGCTCCAACCTCCCTAGCCAGCTTCAAACCAGCTAGTAGTGCCTCATATTCCACTTGATTGTTTGAGGTAGGGAACTCGAATTTCAGGGAGAGTTCGATTTGGGTTCCCTAGTCGCTTTCAATTATTACGCCAGCGCCACTTTTCATTTTATTTGAGGAGCCATCCACATATAGATTCCATTCTGTGGGGATTTCCGGTGTGTCCGTAAATTCCGCAATGAAGTCGGCCAGATACTGAGATTTGATGGCCGTCCGAGCTTTGTATTGAAGGTCAAATTCGGACAACTCAACTGCCCATTGCAAGATTTTGCCTGGCAAGTCTGTTTTCTGTAAGATCCCTTTTATGGGCTGGTTGGTCCGAACTTTAATAGTGTGAGACTGGAAATATGGGCGAAGTCGTCGAGATGTTATTATGAGAGCGTAAGCGAACTTTTCTATTTTCTGGTAGTTCAGTTCAGATCCTTGTAATGCTTTGCTGATAAAGTATATGGGTCATTGCCCACTGTTGTCTTTTCGGACCAGTGCTGAGGCTATTGCCCGATTTCCCACCGCGAGGTACAATATGAGTGGTTCTCCTTTCCGTGGCCGACTTAATATAGGTGGCCGTCCCAGGAATTTTTTGAAGTCTTGGAAGGCTTGCTCGCATTCTGCTGTCCATTCAAACTCCTTTCCCTTCTTTAGAGTGGCATAGAAGGGGAGAGATCTTATTGCTGATCCAGCCAGGAATCTGGACAAGGCTGCCAACCTCCCGTTGAGTTGTTGTACCTCTTTGATACAAGTAAGACTTTTCATGTCGAGTACGGCCCTGCACTTATCCGGGTTTGCCTCGATTCCTCTTTGTGTGATCATAAAGCCCAATAATTTACCAGCTTCTACTGCGAAGGTACATTTTGCGGGATTGAGTCGCATTCCGTGTCGTCTTATGGTGTTGAATACTTGTGTCAGTTCGAATAATAACATTTCTTTGCTTTGCATCTTCACTAGCATGTCGTCTACGTAGACCTCCATGATCTTTTCGATGTGATCTGAAAAAACTTTGTTCATTAATCTTTGGTAAGTGGCTCCTGTGTTTTTAAGACCGAAGGGCATAACAATGTAGTAATAATTTGCCTTTGGGGTTAAGAATGAGGATTTTTCTTGGTCGGGTAGGTACATTGGGATTTGGTTATATCCTGAGTATGCATCCATGAAGGAGATGTATTTATATCTGGAGGAGGCATCTACCAAAGCGTCGATTTTTGGGAGCGGATAAGGATCTTTCGGGCATGCTTTGTTGAGATCGGCATAGTCAGTGCACATTCTCAACTTCCCGTTTGACTTTTTTACCAATATGACATTAGCAAGCCATAGCGGGTATTTGACTTCTCTTATGAAACCTGCCTCCAGTAGAGCTCGTACCTATTCTTCCACGGCTTGAGAGCGTTCGGGTCCTAGCTTTCTACGCCTTTGTTGTACCGGCCGAGATCTTGGGTAGACTGCTAGCTTGTGGCATATTAGTTTGGGATCTATGTCTGGCATGTCTGTGGCCTTCCACGCAAAGAGGTCGGCGTTGTCTCATAGAAACTGTATGAGTGATTCTTTTATGTCTCCTTTTAGGAGTGTGCCGATGTTGGTTGTTTGGTTCGGGGTGTCCCCGATCTGGATTTTCTCTACTTCTCCTTCAGGTTGTGGGCGGAGCTCGTCCCGCCTCTAAACTCTACCGAGCTCAATTATGTGGAATTCTTCTCCTCTGCCTCTGAGGTTTAAACTTTCGTTGTAACAGCGGCGCGCCATCTTCTGATCTGCCTTTTGTCGTGGCTATTCCTCCTGCAGTTGGGAACTTCATGCATAGATACGGAGTCGAGACTATTGCGCCGAGCTAATTTAACGTTGTCTGACCTATTAGGGCATTGTAAGCTGAACTTATGTCGACTATGATGTAATCTATTTTGAGTGTTCTTGACTGACTTTCTTTTCTAAAAGTTGTGTGGAGCGAGATGTATCACATCGGTTGAACTGGGGTATCTCCTAGCCCGAACAGGCTGTCCGGATATGCTATGAGTTCTTTTTCTTCCAAGCCGAGTTTGTCGAAAGCAGTTTTGAATAAGATATCGGTGGAGCTCCCCTGGTCTATCAACGTATGGTGGAGATTTGCGTTTGCTAGTATAATAGTGATGACCATGGGGTCGTCATGCCTTGATGCGACGCCGGATGCGTCTTCTTTGGTAAATGTGATCACCGGGATGTCAGGTGCTTCCTTCTTTCCTGCGACGTGGTATACGTCTTTGAGATCTCTTTTGCGAGATGATTTTGAGATTCCTCCCCTGGCAAATCCGCCGTGTATCATGTGGACATGTCTTTCTAGCGTTCGAGATGATCGCGCGGTTGGTCCGACATCTTCTGCTCTTCTTCTTTTTCTTTGTTCATCATCATGGGTGGCTAGATATCGATCTAGCTTTCCTTCTCGTACGAGCTTTTCTATGACATTTTTTTAAGTCGAAACACTCATTGGTGGAGTGCCCGCGGATCCGATGGTATTCACAATATTCAGCCCGGTTTCATCCTCCTTTTTTGCCTTTGAGAGGTCGAGCTGGTGGTATTTTTTCCGTGTTGCAAACCTCTCTGTATACATCCATAAGAGACACCCGAAGAGAGGTGTAATTGTGGTATTTTTTGATTTTCTCTCCATGTTGACCTTCCTTTTTTCTGGAATCTTTGTCTTTATCCCGGGGGGTGAACCCGGCCTTCGAGGTCTCTCCTAACCGGGAGTTTTCCTCCATGTTGATGTACTTCTCCGCTCGTTCCTGCACCTCATTCAGGGATGTGGGGTACTTCTTTGATATAGATTGACTAAAGGGCCCTTCTTGCAAGCCATTAATAAGGCCCATAATGGCGGCTTCTGTCGGCAGGTTCTGTATATCCATGCATGTCTTGTTGAATCTTTCCATGTAGTTACGCAGGGTTTCTCGTTCTCCTTGTCTGATTCCTAGTAAGGTCGGAGCATGTTTAGCTTTGTCCTTTTGGATGGAGAATCTGGCTAGGAATTTCTTAGCCATGTCGTCGAAACTTGAGATGGACCTAGGAGGGAGGTTGTCAAACCATCTAATTGCTGTTTTTGTTAAAGTAGTTGGAAAGGCTTTGCAACGAACTGCATCTGAGGCGTCGGTGAGATACATTCTGCTTCTGAAGTTGCTGAGATGATGGCTGGGATCTGTAGTACCGTCATATAAGGTCATGTCTGAGAGTTTAAAGTCCTTTAGGATTTTCGTCTTCATGATCTCCTTGGTGAACGGATCTTGCTCCTTGCGGTTGCTATCTTCAGGAGTGGATCGGCTGGCTTTCGTCTTGACATCGGCTTCAAGTTTTAGGAGTTTATTTTCCAATTCCCGGCGTCGCCTTATTTCCCTTTGTAGGTCCTTCTCATTGGCATAGGGCTTCTTCCTCAAGTTGTTTTAACCGGTCTTGAAATGTATCCATGGCTCCCTCGTTTGGGGAGTTCTTCTTGTTGTTGTTTTGGGAAGTATCTTTTGGGGTAGTGTCCACGTTTTTATGCAGCGTTCTTTCCTCTAGATCTGAGGTGTGGTCGTTGTCATGGTCGTCCGCCATGGTGATGGGATGACTTCAGGGTTCCCCGGTAACGGCGCCAATGTTCCGAGGGTTACCTGAAACTGTAGGTCGATCTCGGATGAGATCTTCTGTGTAGGTCGGAGCTGTTGTGTCTGACTTGTTGGACTTGTTGATGGTGCTGATCCTTCATCCCGGAGGGTGGGGGGTACCTGCAAGGGATTCTGATGCTTAAGTTAGCAAGGGTATTAAGCAGGTATTGAGTAGAATCAGAGTATGAGTTATACCTGGGTGCTCCAGTGTATTTATAATGGTGTAGAGTGACCTTTGCGGATAAGATAAGTTAGTTATCTTATCTTTATCTTTATCTTTATCTTTCATGGGAACCACCCTTATCTCTATATGCTTGGGCTGCCTTTTGGATTGGGGTCGTGTTCCTCTATTTGGGCCCTTTATTTTGCTTTCCTGTGACTTGGCCGAGCTCTTTGAGAAGAGGTCGGTTTGTCCTGACCTGAAGAGGTCGGTCGCTTTGTCTGTAGAACATTCCGGGTCGAACATCTTGACCCAGGGTATGAACAGAAACAAAGCATGGAATTGGAAGTACTAGTCCTCTTACTCCGGATTTGAAGGCACTTCAAGAGGATCCTCACTAGTTCTCAACACACAAATTTTAAGAGGAAATGTTACTGTAATCAGCAAGCATGGACTTGGAACAGTTAATTTAGAAAGACATCTAGCCACAATTAAGCATGATTCAAATGAAACCAAAACACCTAAAACTCCAAAGGTTGTAAAGTTTTAACAGATTAAGCTATAATTCTATCAAAGCTAGAAAGAGAGATTAAAAAGTAAACATTTCTTTTCCAAATAAGATTTCAGCAACACCATCGCATCATACTCTAACCATAATCTGAGGAAATATAAGTTTATGGAACCCATGTGTTCTGATAAGTGGATTCTGGATTAGACTTACATCATTTCATACATAATTACGTAAAGATATTGACTTCCAGCAATAACAATATTACGTGCCACACCAAAGGTGATGGATACTTGCAACTTCCTTTAATTCAAACATATTCTCGGCACTCAAAAATTGGTGATAACATAAGGCATATTCATCATTAAAAATACAAATAATTATATGTTAAAGACAATCACCAGTAATCAAACAGAGGTGATAGGTTAAAGACAATCACCAGTAATCAAACAGATGTGATAGATGCAGCCAAGTAGGACTTCAAACTTTGGTTCATAATAGTAAATAGCAATAGTATAACATATAATAAACATAATATTTGAATAGATCAATGTGACAAAGAACACAACAAATCCACTAACGAAGGAAGGATAGCAAATTTTTCTTTTTTCATTTCTAAGATGGAATAAAAAAACAAATGCTTCACATTATAACAATTTTGGATGATGCACGGAGCACACTAGGCTGAGCCAAAAGGTCTGAAACACAAGGGAACGAGGAAAGTGTTAACACGAAGGATGGCAATCCATTGTGCAAAACGGTGTTTGTTGATTGTGAAGGAGGTGACTAAAGGTTAAAGTTTAACCTAATGTAACTGTAGCATAAGAGAATTGGACAGCTGAGAATTGCAAATAGAGGCTTTGGCTGCCACAAACCGGTGGACTAGCTATACCCAAAGAATGCCGTAGCTCCCAATATATGCAAACCAGATAATGCAATCTACATGATTCTATTCAATGGACAACATGATTAAACTTCTAGAACAGTTTGGATCCACCAAAAAAGTGTAATGCCGCAAATATTATCCTAAGAATCTTCTTGTCAATGACATGGATTTTGATACAGTTCAGGGTCAATTCAATGATACACCAAAGAGAATCCAAAGCAAAGTCCCCAATTCGATTTACCCAACTATGAATTAGCAAACACTACCATTACCGAATGAGCCCCTCACTCCACCTGACCACTTTTTGGGATGAATTTCGAGTTTTTGCCAGTTGTGTGAACTCTTCTTGGAAATCACTACCTGAAGGCAAAAAAACCATGAAAAGATTCACCATAAACTAGCATCAAGCCATAACAAGAGTGCAAACCTCAATCCCAAATAAAATAAAAATGAGAGAATACCAGAAACTTAAACCATTAACTATACCTTATTATAGCACTTCATTGCTGCTGTACGAAGCACTCCCATCATATACCTACAATATCAACAATATAATATCATTAGTAATAGCTAATAAGCAGCAATTAAAACAGTGTCATACCTCATTGATAAAAATACTTAATAGTGAATCATCTTCAATGTTCATGTGATCATCCAAGTCATTATCAAATGTGTCATTTCTACGGCCTTCTAAATGTGAAATGCCCCGATGAACACAACAAGTTGTTCGATTGTGGCCCTCCATGCCACACTGTCCACATCGATGTTTTCTTTTATTGGACTGTGAAGCCCCACATTTTGTCCTACATTTTCTTGGGTCTCTTGGCATGCTATGTCCCAGATCATTGGTTGCAAGCCCAGCTCCAGAAGCATTCACTTGCACATCATCTCTTGTTATCTTGGCAAGCAAAGTTGGCTAGTTGTCTAAACCAATCCATCAAAAAACCGTATTGACTTAGCATCAAAGAATTCCAATAAAATTCGACCGCATTTCGCAAACCTACTTTGGCAGTCTTGGTCCACCGAGGCAAGACTAATGACCTTGGCAACTCTTCTATATCTTCATGCACCAAGACACAAACTATGTGTTCACAAGGTATGACAAATGATTCCATTTTCATACATGAACAATTGAATTCCATCTCAATGTCACAATAGAATACATGCCACATCTCATTTGGCGTTTGGTCCAAACCGATAGAGTAAATCACATAAGAGCCAGTTTGCCTCATATTTATTACCTTCATTGACGCAACTCGTACAAGGATTGGTTGGAACATATAAAATACTGATAGGGTGTAAACATTGGCAGCACTCCTCTCTAACTGTTGAAAATAGGTTTACATACTGGGTCTCTAATGAGCGGATAATTTATACGCTTTTTGGCATTATTTTTGGGTAGTTTTTAGCATGTTTTAGTGAATTTTTAGTATATTTTTATTAGTTCTTATGCAAAAATCATGTTTCTAGACTTTACTATGAGTTTGTGTGTTTTTCTATAATTTCAGGTATTTTCTGGCTGAAATTGAGGGACCTGAGCAAAAGTCTGATTCAGAGGCTGAAAAAGGACTGTAGATGCTATTTGATTCTGACCCTCCTGCACTTGAAGTGGATTTTCTAGAGCTACAGAAGCCCAATTGGCATGCTCTCAATTGCGTTGGAAAGTAGACATATTGGACTTTCCAGAAATGTATAATAGTTTATACTTTGCTCGAGATTTGATGACCCAAACTGGCGTTAAAATGCTCACCAGAGACCCTTTTCTGGCATAAAACACCGAAACTGGCACCAGAACTGGAGTTAAACGCCCAAACTGGCATCCAAGCTGGCGTTTAAGTCCAAGAATGGCCTATGCACGTAAAAGCTTCAAAGCTCAGCCTAAACACACACTAAGTGGGCTCCAGAAGTGGATTTTTGCACTATCTGCACTTAGTTACTTATTTTCTTTAAGCTCAAGTAACTAGTTTAGTATAAATAGCACTTTTTACTATTGTATTTCATCTTTAGACCCCTTTTTTAGACTTTATGCTTGGCTGGCCTCACGGCCATGCCTAAGCTATTTTCTCTTATGTATTTTTCAACGATGGAGTTTCTACACCTCATAGATTAAGGTGCGGAGCTCTGCTGTTCTTCATGAATTAATGCAAGTACTATTGTTTCTCTTTCAATTCACGCTTACTTCTTTTCCAAGATATACTCTCGTACTTAATTCAGTTAAGTCAGAATGAAGGGGGTGACCCGTGACAATCACCCATTATCTTCGTTACTCGCTTAGCCAAGATCCGCGTGCTTGAAAACCACAAGCGGTCTACATGATGTTCAACGTAGTCATTGGACGATAGTCAGAGTATAGTCTCTTGGGTCTCTGATTCACGGACCGAGTCTGTGAGGTTAGAACCTTCGTGGTATAGGCTAGAACCAATTGGCAGCATTTCTAAGATCCGGAAATTCTAAACCTTGTCTGTGGTATTCCGAGTGGGATCTGGGATGGGATGACTGTGACGAGCTTCAAACTCATGAATGTTCGGCGCAGTGATAGTGTGCAAAAGGATAGATAGATCCTATTCCGACACAAGTGAGAACCGACAGATGATTAGCCATGCGGTAGCTGTGCCTGGTATTTTTCATCCAAGACGAGAAATTCGACAGTTGATTAGCCGTGCAGAAACTGTACTTGGACCATTTTCACTGAGAGGATCATACAGATTGCCATGGAAGGGAGCACGCATGATTGGATGAAGACAATAGGAAAGCAGAGGTTCAGAAGCAACAAAGCATCTCCAAACGCTTATCTGAAAATCCCACCAATGAATTACATAAGTATTTTTATTTTAATTTACGTTTTATTTATCTTTCAATTATCAAAACTCATAACCAATTGAATCAGCCTGACTAAGATTTACAGGATGACCATAGCTTGCTTCAAGCCGGCAATCTCCGTGGGATCGATCTTTACTCACGTAAGGTTTTATTACTTGGACGACCCAGTGCACTTGCTGGTTAGTTGTATCGGAGTTGTGAAAAGTGTGAATCACAATTCTGTGCACCAAGTTTTTGGCACAGTTGTCGGGGATTGTTTGAATTTGGACAACTGACGGTTCATCTTGTTGCTTAGATTGGGTAATCTTCTTTCTTGTTTGAGTCTAGTGTCAAATTTTAAGTTTGGTGTCAACTGCTTTTTTTTAATTTAAGTTTCTTAAAATTTTCGAAAATTTATGCATTGTGTTCTTCTTTGATCTTTAAGTTGTTCTTGATGATTTTCCTTGTTTGATCTCTAAATTTTCTTGTTTTGTGTCTTTTCTTGTTTTTCATATGCATTTTCGAATCCATAGTGTCTAAACATTCAAAATTTCTATGTTTGGTGTCTTGCATGTCTTTCTTTTCTTAAAAGATTTCAAAAATATGTTCTTGATGTTCATCATGATCTTCAAAGTGTTCTTGGTGTTCATCTTGACATTCAAAGTGTTCTTGCATGCATTATTCGTTTTGATCTTAAAATTTTATGTTTTGTTTCATTTTGTTGTTTTTCTCTCTCCTCATTCAAAATTCAAATGTAAAAAATATCTTTTCCTTTTTCTTATAATTTTCAAAATTTTGAGTTGACTTGGTCAAAAAAATTTTTAAAATTTAGTTGTTTCTTGTTAGTCAAGTCAAAATTTTAAATTAATATATATATACTTTCAGTAAATAATACAGAGAAATGAAGGTTCAGAACATAAAGCAGAGGAATCACAGAGAAAAAGAGCTCACTGGAGTTAAAATACCAGTAAAGAGTCACTTTGGGCGTTAAACGCCAAAATAGCTATCATTCTGGGCATTTAACGCTAGTAAAAGTATCATTCTGGGCGTTAAACGCCAGAAATATCAGCATTCTGGGCGTTTAGAAAAACGCCCAGAAAAGAAGGGTTCCTGGCGTTTAACACCAGCCAGGGTATCTGGCTGGGCGTTAAACGCTAGAATGGATAGCATTCTGGGCGTTTAACGCCAGGATGACATAAGGGAGGTAATTTTGTTTCCAATTCGATTTTTTTTCAAATTTTCATGTTTTAATTCATAACTTTTTGCATCAAACATATTTTAAATGTTCATCTTTCAATTTTTTTATGTTTTTGAAAATTTTCAAACTAATTTTTTTTCAAAAATCTTTTTCTTAATCTTATTTCATATTTTCGAAAATCCTTGCTAACAATTAATGTTTTGATTCAAAAATTCCAAGTTTGTTACTTTCTTGTTAAGAAAGGTTCAATCTTTAAATTCTAGAGTCATATCTTTTAGTTTCTTGTTAGTCAAGTCATCATCTTTTATTTTAAAAATCAATTCTTTTTAATTTCTTTTTCAACTCTTTTTCAAAATAAATGTCAATCATATCTTTTAAAATTTTGATTTCAAAATCTTTTTCTAACTTCTTATCTTTTCAAAATTTATTTCAAATCTTTTTCAACTAACTACTTGATTTGCTTGTTTTAATTCAAAAAAGTTTACTATTTCTTATCTTTTTCAAAACCACCTAACTACTTTTTCACTTCTAATTTTCGAAAATCACTAACCACTTTTTCAAAATTCTTTTTAATTAACTAATTGTTTTAAATTCTAATTTTATTTTATTTCTTTTATAATATTTTTGAAACTAACTTAATTAATTAAATAAAAAAATTTCTTTTCCCTCTTTTAAAATTCAAATACTCTCTCTCTCATCTCTTTCTATTTATTTGCTAACACTTCTCTTCTACTCATCTAATAATTCGAACCCTCTCTCTCTCTCTCTCTGTGTGTGTGTGTGTTTGAATTTTTCTTATTCTCTCTCTACCTCATTCTTCTATTCTTCTTTTCTTCTGACACCTCAAGGAATCTCTATATTGTGACATAGAGGATTCCATTACTCTCTTTGTTCTCTTCTTTTTCATATGAGCAGAAACAGGGATAAAAACATTCTTGTTGAAGCTAACCCTGAACCTGAAAGGACTCTGAGGATGAAGCTAAGAGAAGCTAAAGCACAACACTTCGGAGAGGACCTTACAGAAAATTTTGAAAAAGAAGCAAACATGGCAGTCGAATCCAACAACAATGCCAGAGATGCAAGGAAGATGCTTGGTGACTATACTGCATCAACTTCCAACTTCTATGGAAGAAGCATATCAATTCCTGCCATTGGAGCAAACAAATTTGAGCTTAAGCCTCAATTAGTTTCTCTAATGCAGAAGAATTACAAGTTTTATGGACTTCCATCGGAAGATCCTCATCAGTTCTTAGCTGAATTCTTGCAGATTTGTGATACTGTTAAGACCAATGGGGTTGATCCCGAGGTCTACAGACTTATGTCTTTCCCCTTTGCTGTAAGAGACAGGGCTAGGATATGGTTGGACTCACAACCTAGAGAAAGCCTGAACTCTTGGGACAAGTTGATCAGTGCTTTCTTGACCAAATTCTTTCCACCTCAAAAGATGAGCAAACTTAGAGTGAAAGTCCAAACCTTCAAACAGAAGGAACACTACAAGAAAAACACCCATTGAGGTATACTTGAAAAGTGTAGCCAAAAGTGAAAAAAATGATGCCTTAGGCAACGGCTACGTTTTTCGGGCTACGGCTATGCTTTTGGGGTGATTCCTATTCAGCCGTTGCCTATTCTCAAAGGCTACGCTTTTCTGCACCAAGGGCTACGCTTTTGGCATTTGGGAATAGGGTGAACTTTTCAAGTGATGCTGTCTAGGACCAAAGGCTACACTTTTCAGCTTCCATTTTTGCCAGAATAGGCTACGCTTTTCAACGCTACTGCATCACCTGTAAAGCGTAGCCACATTGTATACCATAGCTACTTTTTATAAGTGTAGCCTTAGGTCCTTCTTTTTTTTTGTATTCTATATCTACTGTATATAAGTGTAGCCTTAAGTTCCTTATTGTTTTTTTTAATTTTCTGTATATATATAATATTCTAATAATTATTAATATAACATAATATTTTGTAATATGATTACATGTATAATAATTCTGCACAATTAATTAAATGAGTTAAATATTATAAAATAAAAATAAATACATAATTATACTAACTAGTTTCTTTAAATAATAAAAATTATCTCTAACCAAAATATATTTATAATAATGATCCAAAAGTACTAGAATGAAGTTAATTGTGAGTATTCATACATCTCAAACTAAAATATGCATAGCCATATCAAAATAACCATGATACCACTTAGAATTTACTACTAATACTCTACGAAAAACATATCCTACATAAGTATCTTCTAATAAAAGTCATTAGTAGTTAACCATACATGTATCCATTTTCAACACTACTCTATCTTAGCTAATAAACCATAATAATAATCAGCTTAAGCTTCATTATGATCCTCAATATTATCCTGCATAATTATATAAAAAATTATTAAAAAAACATTCATAATGACATTCGCAATTATAAAAATTAAAAAATTAAACTAAAAACTATCAATGACTGATATCATTAATTCACTTCTGCCTTCTTTGTTCTTTACTAAATGCTGGCCACACTAAAGATATATATGAACATGGTAATCAAATCACACAAGTCAGAATCGAGAATTGCACCATCCAAACTATCTAGGCTACCCAATGTTCTATATCCACTAATTTTTAGTTTTTCAAAATTTCAATAAATCTCGTTTTGGAGATATGAGAGTTAAGAGTTCACCTTCATAGGAGGGATTTATCAGTGCTTCATATATTAAATTAACAATGTCATCCAAATGAATATAGAAAAACCTGTACAAAAAGAAAGAAAAATAACTTAATTATGGCACCTTTCTAAAATTAAGACGCAACCAGGAACCAATCAATAACAGCTAGAAGATGCGGGACATACCATTATTTTCCAGAGCCTATAGGTCCACCAACAAACATCTTGAAGAGAGGTATCAATTTAGCTGTAGAAGATTAAACACAAAAAATATAATGAATTTTAGGAACTTCAGATAGTATTCAATTTTAATAGTATTTTAGGTGAAAATGTAAATGACTGTATATCTTCATAAAACCTGCTGAGTAACACTGAGAATATTCTTTCGAGGTTCTATAATTTTAATATCTTGCATTTTCTGCAATAGTATCAACAAACATCTGTTCTTACCTAAGTAATCATTTCCTGATGAACTTTGTTCATCAAACACTTGTGTTTCACTGGTGCCTGAACAGTGAAAAGAAATGAAAGACATTTTATATGTAAAATCATGCATACTTCTCTATCAATTCAAGTGATTCTAAAGAGCTCACCAAAGCAGTTAACAATCAATAAGCAAGAAAATAATCGACTAGTAAAGAAGAAGATTTGGCATATGAACATACCATAGTAACCAATATCTGTTGCACTAACGAAAACTTTAGGTCGAATATCCTCTGGTGCACTGTTTATCAATTCTACAACCTTTGCTATTAATGGATAGGTCAGAGGAAGAATAAGCAATTTCTTGCAAGTAAAACTTGCTTAACTTGATGCACATATATTTGTCAAGAAAAATATACATATAAAAAGGTTCATTTTCAATTTGTACCAGCAGGAATCATATGCTTACTTTTGTTGTTACTCTAATCCTGCTCTGCTTGATTTCTATTTTTATCTGTAGAATTAAAATGAGCGTTGGCAAAACTCTATGAATCTTTAAGTCAATACAATCCAATAATGATAGTGATAGGAACAAGGCAATAACCTCCGAAGATCATCTGGTACTTATGGGCATTCCAACCAAGTTAACCACCCCTGTTGTGCCCTGAATGCTATTCTTCCATTTCGACGCCTCCGCAATCTTAATTCCTGGAAAGTCTTTCACTGGAAGGACAAGGCAAAGTTAACCAAAAATAAAAAATGCTTTAGAAGAAAAATAAAAGAAAAATAAGTAGTTGGAAGCAATTGTAGACAATAGTAGAGATTTAATCTCACAAAATGAGAAATGGATAACTTATATTTCACTATGTAGTTGCTGAGAGAATACCAAACTCATTTAGTAGCTAGCCACCTGGCATATTTGAGGATATTCACATAGAAAATAAAGTATAACAGTACAATGACATTAATTGAGAAAACAAATCTTTCGCACAACAATGAAATCACCCTTTGAAAAGCTCAACTCCTTTTCTGATTCAGCACTAAAAGAATGCATTGCCTTCAAGATGGCTGCAAAGTTACCTTGCAAGAGAAGTGTTGACTTAGCAATAAGCATTAGAATAATCTCCTTTCACTCCTAATATTATATTGAATTATAAGCCAAATTATGAAGACCGTTATCCAAAGTTCCATTCAGAACATATGTAGGGACCAATTTGAAGATTAACATAAAGTCCAGCTTGTTGCACTACCTTGATGAACTTAACTAAGTTGTATCTATCCTCGAAATAATTCTGAAATATTTTGTAAGCAAAAGTATATTAGTTTCAATTTATTTCCAGTTCTTTTTCAAATGAAAGAATAAAAACCCTACAAATTTTTTGGAAAGTGAATTACTTTTCCTGGAGAAGGTTCATGGCCATTCCAACACACATAGGTTTGAATAACATCCAACCCTCCCTATTTAGCTTTTTGAATAAGTTCTGGCCACATCTACATGCATTCCCCCCATCAATGAACAATGAGAAAATACAATTAAAAAGAATGATTAATAAAAGAAAAACATAATTAAGAAAGGAAGTACCTGAGGTGTGCTTCTGGGGTAGTGTATAAAACCAAAAAATAGAATCTTTCTCTGCCTATTAACAAGAATTGCTTTGTGATCATATGTAACAAAAGCTGTCACTGCATGAACCCAGTATAAACATAACACCATCACACAAAGCTTCTTCCCACTCATCACCAAACTCTCCATTTTCTCCTCTTATCAACACATTCACACTAAAAACAAAACTTGAAAAGCTGTTTCTTTTTCCATTTTTTTGAGATTGAGAGGCTTTAACTATGGCTGATGAAGGAAGTGGTGAAACTTAGAAGCTCCCAAATTGTTTATATATGTTTAAAGATCCAAAGCTATGGGACCCATATCCCTCCTTCCTTCCTTCTAAGGTACTGGACCCCACGCGCAACTGCTACTTATACATTCTTAGATAGAGTGACATCAAATTAAGTAGTACAATGTTTATTCTCTTTAATAGACATTGAGTAAAGCAAAATAAAAAAGATAGTAATTATTTGGATATATAGAAAACTAAAATTGGGTATACAAACTAATAAAATGATAAAAAAATTAAATTATGAAGGGTTTAAGTTTGGGATCTTATTTAATGTCATTTTTGCTTCTTCCAAAGTTTTCTGACCTTTCTTTGAGTTGCACTTGGAACAAGCAGTCACCCGAGTCAGCATCAAAAACACTAATTAAGGAGTTCTTCACATAGTCTTTGGAATGCTCACAAAAATTCCTCCCTCCCTAAACTTATCAATAGGTAAACTTACAGTTACAGGCTATAGGCTATGTATTGTTTTTCTTCCATGACAAAAGTGTGTTTGGTTTTTAATGGAACAGTGAGCAATGAACTCCAAAACTAATGTCAATGGTCATTGTATCGTTTTCAGTAAATATATCTTCAGCTAGATATGCAGAATTTTCTTAAGTTTCTGTTGGCTGATTATATAGGGAACAAATAATACATGGAATCAATGGCTCTGATGAAAAAAGTGGGGAGATTAAAAAACCCTAGTAAACAAGAACGAGGATGTTCAAAACAAAACCTTTCAACCTTCACCAGATCAAGGTTTCTTTAAACCCTATCGTTAATCTAACAACAAAATATTCATTTCATTCACAGTGACAACAATCGAAAGCAACAAGATCACACATCTCATATCTCATAATCATCATCAGGTCACTATACCTAATCAAATCCAAAATCAATATCAAGAATCTGAAATAATAATCTCTGTATGACGCATAGCAATACAAACACAAAGCAAAGAAAGTGCGAAAACATATTGTATCCATTGTCAACAAGGTAATTGAAGGTGTGATTATCGCAGTTGTAGGTGAACTTGTTGTTGGTAGCAGGTAGCTTCTGAAGGCACTGGAGAGCGATGGAGTTGAAGTTCCCTGAGAATTTAGTGTACTCGGCGAGAATTAAGGTCCCGCGAGAAACGAAAGCGTAGATCAGCGACCTCTGGTTCTGCCCCATCGATGAATCAAAATTCCAAATATTTGAAATTCGAAAAAATTCTAGGGATTTCGAATGAAAAAAAGAAATAAGAGAAAGGGTGGCTGTGGCGATAGTGGCGATAGTGAATAGTGAGTTGTGAGTGTGCGGCGATGTGGCGATAGTGAGTGCTGCGTGTGGTTCTTCACGATGGTGAGAGGGTTTTAGAAAGGGGATAAAGGCATTTGATAAAAAAAATTTCAGAGAGGGATTCAAAGAGGGTTCTTCGCGATAATAAGTGATGAGCTTTGGAGGGAATAAAGGCACTGTGATTCGTGTGGTTCCAGGGAATAAAGGCGATGTGATTCACTAAGGGTTGTGAGTTTCAGAAAGGGGATAATGAGCTTTGGAGGGAACAAAAATTTCACTAAGTGTCGTGAGTTTGCTTTCGATCGGGAAAAAGAAGGAAAAGCGCTCATTAGGCATCACTTTTGAAGCGCACCCAAAACTTAACGAATAGGCTACCCTCAAAAAGCACTCTCTTTGATACAAAAGTATATCCACAGATATTAACATACGACTACGCTTTATAAGTGATTTCTATAATACCTAAGGCTACACATTTTAATTGATGCTAGAATTGTGTTTCTTTTTCTCTAAAAAATAGGCAATACTGAGAAAAGCGTAGCCTATTCTATGAATAGGCTACGCTTTTTAAATGTAGCTTAATAAAAGTGTGGGTGAATGTGTATTTTTCTTGTAGTGGAAGGTGAATCTCTCTATGAAGCTTGGGAAAGATACAAGCAATTAACCAAAAGGTATCCTTCTGACATGCTTCCAGAATGGCGCATCATATGTATATTCTATGATGGTCTGTCTGAATTGTCCAAGATGTCATTGAACCATTCTGCTGGTGGATCTCTTCATCTGAAAACACCTGCGAAAGCCTAGGAACTCATTGAGATGGTTACAAATAACCAGTTCATGTACACTTCTGAAAGAAATCCTGTGAATAATGGGATGACTCAGAAGAAAGGAGTTCTTTAGATTGATACTCTGCATGCCATATTGGCTCAAAACAAAATATTGACTTAGCAAGTCAATATGATTTCTCAGAATCTGACTGGATTGCAAACTGCATCTGGTAGTACTAAAGAAGCCTCCTCTGAAGGAGAAGCTTATGATCCTGAGAACCCTGCAATGGAAGAGGTGAATTACATGGGACAATCCTATGGAAACACCTATAATCCTTCATGGAGAAATCATCCAAATTTCTAAAGGAAAGATCAACAGAAGAATTTTGGCAATAGCAAGCCTTTTCCATCATCGTCTCAGCAACAAACAAAGAATTTTGAGCAGAGTCCATCTGGCTTAGCAAACATAGTCTCTGATCTATCTAATGCGTGAGCATCTTTCCTATCTTTTCCTAGTGAATTTGCATCTAATTTGTTGAGTTTAATAAAGAATTAATTATCTTTTAGCCAATATGGATGCTACTTTGAGTCTTTTGCAATTTTGTTTATTTTAGGTAGCATTCAGTTGGATTTGATAGAGTTTTTACAGCACAAGAATCAAGAGGATATGGCAGCGAGGAGCGACGCGTACGCGTGACTGACGCGTATGCGTGATTAAAGCTTTCCATGGCAACGCCTGCACCTGACTGATGCGTACGCGTGATTTGAAGATTTGCTCAGCGACGCGTGCGCATGGCCGACATGTTCGCGTGACTTGCGAAAAAGACCAGCGACGCGTGCGCGTGGCCGATGCGTCCGCGTGACTCGCAAAAAAGATCATCGACGCGTACGCGTGACTGATGCATACACGTGACATGAGCCACGTGCAGAAAAATACAGAAAATACTGGGGGCAATTTCTGGGCTGTTTTGACCCAGTTTCTAGCCCAAAAAACACAGATTACAAGCTGCAGAACGGACAAAACAAGTGGTCCCCACCCATCAGCTGAAGACTTGTTAATTAATTCGAATTTAAATTCAAATCTTATTTTTAGGAAAAGATATTATTTTAGTTTTAGATAGATTTAATTAATTAGGATTAATTAGAAAAGGAATACCAACAGGGTAATTCCAAGATAACATTATTCCATTCTAATTTACAATCCTAGTTTTCGACTCTGAACCATGAGCAACTAATCCTCCATTGTTAAGGTTAGGAGCTCTGTCTATTATATGGATTGATTCATTTGCTCTTTCTAATTTTATTCATGTATGGATTTATAATTTAAGAATTGTTTTCGCTCTTTATTTTATGAATTTGGGTGGAACGGAAGTATGACCATCTTTCTATTTGAGTTCTTGTATAACTTGGAAAAGCTCTATACTTGAACAACAGCTTGAAAACAAATTCTCCTAAATTTTAATTATCTGAATTTAACAGGATACGTGACATATAATCCTTTTATTTCTTGGGTAATTAGAGTTTTTGTGGCATATAAACTAGAAATTGATTATCACCCTCTAATTGGAATTAATTGACCAAGGAATTGGCAGTTAATGAATTTTAGAGGAGACTAGGAAGGTCTAAGAAATTAAGGTCTAGTCATATACAGTTTGTCATAAATTAAATCCTGCATAATTAAATTAGTTAGTAAGAAAAGTTAATCCGGAAAAATAGGTAACTTTGAAACCTTAACTGTTTTCTCCATATTTTATTCCTAACTCATTGCTGCTTGCTTTCTGAAATTCTTAATTTACTGTTTAATGCTTTTTGAATACCAAAACACTCATTTCTGTTTGTCTAACTAAGCTAATCACTTAACCATTGTTGCTTAGTCCATCAATCCTCATGGGATCGACCTTTACTCACATAAGGTATTACTTGGTACGACCCAGTGCACTTGCCGGTTAGTTTGTGGGTTGTAAAACACCGCATCACTATCTAAGGCCACTCTCAGTTTTATGACTGAAACAAGGTCCTCCATCAGAAATTTGGAGACACAAGTGGGTCAGCTGAGTAAAAGAGTTACTGAAACCCCTCATAGTACTTTCCCAAGCAATACAGAAGAAAATCCAAAGAGAGAGTGCAAGGCCATCAATATAACCAAAATGGTCGAACCTATAGAGGAGGAAGAGGCAGTGATTTCCAGTGAGGAAGACCTCAATGGACGCCCACTAGCCAATAAGGAAGTCCCTAATGAGGAACCAAAGGAATATGAGGCTCATATAGAGACCATAGAGATTCCACTGAACTTTCTATTACCATTCATGAGCTCTGATGAGTATTCTTCCTCTGAAGAAGATGAAGATATTATTGAAGAGCAAGTTACTCAATACTTAGGAGCAATGATGAAGCTGAATGCCAAGTTATTTGGTAATGAGACTTGGGAGGATGAATCTTCATTGATCATCAGTGAACTGAATGCCTGGGTTCAGTAGACATTACCTCAGAAGAAACCGGATCCTGGAAGGTTCTTAATACCTTGTACCATTGGCACCATGACCTTTGAGAAGGCTCTGTGTGACCTGGGGTCAGGTATAAACCTCATGCCACTCTCTGTAATAGAGAAACTAGGGATCTTTGAGGTACAAGCTACAAGCATCTCACTAGAGATGGCAGACAAATTAATGAAACAGGCTTATGAACTTGTAGAGGATGTCTTAGTGAAAGTAAAGGCCTTTACATCCCTGCTGACTTCATAATCCTAGACACTGGGAAGGATGAGGATGAATCTATCATCCTTGGAAGACCCTTCTTAGCCACAGCAAGAGCTGTGATTGATGTGGACAGAGGAGAGTTAGTCCTGCAACTGAATGAGGACTACCTTGTGTTTAAGGCTCAAGGATCTTCCTCTGTAACCATGGAGAGGAAGCATGAAAAGCTTCTCTCAATACAGAGTCAAGTAGAAACCCCACACTCAAACTCTAAGTTTGGTGTTGGGATGTCACAACCATGCTCTGAGCATTTGTGAAGCTCTGTAAGAGCTTCATGTCAAGCTATTGACATTAATGAAGCGCTTATTGGGAGGCAACCCAATCTTATTTATCTATGTTAATTACTTTTTCATTTTATTTTCCATTGTTAGTTAATGTTTTCTTTAGAATGATGATCATGTGGAGTCACAAAAACAGCTGCAGAATTAAAGCGGAATCAGAAACAGCATAAAAAATAGCACACCTTGGAGGACATGCTTACTGGCATTTAAACACCAGTAAGGATAGCAGAATGGGCATTTAACGCCCAGTCTAGCAGCATTCTAGGCATTAAATGCCAAAATCGGCAGACAGACTGGCGTTTAATGCTAGAAAAGGGTGTCTGGTGTCTGGCTGGCATTAAACGCCAGTAAGGGTAGTAGAATGGGTGTTTAACGCCCAGTCTGGCAGCATTCTGGGCGTTAAACGCCAGAATTGGCAGCCAGACTGGTGTTTAACGCCAGAAACGGGCATCAGCCTGGCGTTTAATGCCAGAAATGGCACACAGAGGGCGCTTAAACATAAAAAAGATGCAGGAATGAGAAATCCTTGACACCTCAGGATCTGTGGACCCCACAGGATCCCCACCTACCCCAACTCACTCTCTCCCGTTCACATCTTTCTATAACATTCTTCCCCAAACACCATTTACCTATCACATCCTACCCTCTTCCCTATAATCTCTCCATCACTCACATCTATCCACTATTTCCCAAAACCCATCATAAAACGCCACCTACCTCACCATTCAAATTCAAAACACTTCCCTCCCAAACCCACCCATTCTCACACGGATCCCCTCTCTCTTACCCTATAAATACCCCTCCTCACTCCTTCATTTTCACACATCATAACCAACCTAAACCCCCTTGGCTGAACCATTTACCCCCTCTATCTCCTCCATTTCTTCTTCTTCTCATCCTTTCTTTCTTCTTTTGCTCAAGGACGAGCAAACCTTTTAAGTTTGGTATGGAAAAAAGCTCTGCTTTTTATTTTTCCATAACCATTAATGACACCGAAGGCCGGAGAAACCTCTAGAAAGAGGAAAGGGAAGGCAGTTGCTTCCACCTCTAAGTCATGAGAGATGGAGAGATTCATCTCAAAGGTCCATCAAGACCACTTCTATGAAGTTGTGGCCAAGAAAAAGGTGATCCCCGAAGTCCCCTTCATGCTTAAAAAGAGCGAATATCCGGAGATCCGATGTTAGATTCAGAGAAGAGGTTGGAAAGCTCTCACCAACCCCATCCAATAAGTCAGAATCTTAATGGTTCAAGAGTTCTATGCTAATGCATGGATCACTAAGAACCATGATCAAAGTATGAACCCGAACCCAAAGAATTGGCTCACAATGGTTCAGGGGAAATACTTGGATTTCAGTCCAAAAACTGTGAGGTTGACATTCAACTTGCCAATAATGAGAGGAGATTCTCATCCTTTCACTAGAAGAGTCAACTTTGATCAGAGGTTTGACCAAGTCCTCAAGGACATCTGTGTGGAAGGAGCCCAATGGAAGAGAGACTCCAAAGGCAAGTTGGTTCAACTAAGAAGGCCTGACCTCAAACCCGTGGCTAGAGGATGGTTGGAGTTCATCCAACGCTCTATTATTCCTACTAGTAACTGGTCTAAAGTAACTGTGGATCGGGCTATCATGATCCATAGTATCATGATTGGAGAGGAAGTAGAAGTTCATGAGATCATATCTCTAGAACTATACAAGGTGGCTGACAAGCCCTCCAATTTAGCAAGGTTAGCCTTCCTTCATCTCATCTATCACCTATGCAATTCAGTTGGAATTGTCATAAAGGAAGACATCCTTATTGAAGTAGACAAGCCCATAACTAAAACGAGGATGGAGCAAACAAGAGAGCCCACTCATGGACCTCAACAAGAGCATGAGGAAGTCCCTCATCAAGAAATTTCTGAATACCTCAAGGGGTGTATTTTTCTCCACACAACTATTGGGAGCAACTCAACATCTCTTTAGGAGAATTGAGTTCCAACATGGAGCAACTAAGAGTGGAGCACCAAGAGCACTCCATCATCCTCTATGAAATCAGAGAGGACCAAAAGGCCATGAGAGAGGAGCAACAAAGGTGATCAGCGGATAATTTATATGCTTTTTGGCATTGTTTTTAGATAGTTTTTAGTAGGATCTAGCTACTTTTAGGGATGTTTTTATTAGTTTTTATGTAAAATTCACATTTCTGGACTTTACTATGAGTTTATGTGTTTTTCTGTGACTTCAGGTATTTTCTGGTTGGAATTGAGGAACTTGAGCAAAACTCTGATAAAAGGTTGACAAAGGACTGCTGATGCTATTGGAATCTAACCTCCCTGCACTCGAAATGGATTTTCTGGAGCTACAGAACTCCAAATGGTGCACACTTAACGGCGTTGGAAAGTAGACATCCAGAGCTTTCCAGAAATATATAATAGTTTATAACTTATTCGAGATTAGACAACGCAAACTGGCGCTCAACGCCAGTTCCATGTTGCATTATGGAGTCAAACGCCAGAAACACGTCACGAACCAGAGTTGAACGGCAAAAACACGTTACAACATGGCGTTCAACTCCAAGAGAAGCCTCTACACGTGCAAAGCTCAAGCTCAGCCCAAGCACACACCAAGTGGGCCCCGGAAGTGGATTTCTGCATCAATTACTTACTTCTGTAAACCCTAGTAGCTAGTCTAGTATAAATAGGACATTTTACTATTGTATTAGACGTCTTTTGACCATTCGATCTTTTGACCACATATCTGGTCCTTTTCCCTATTTTCGAATTCATATGTCTTTTGTGGAGGCTGGCCATTCGGCCATGCCCGGACGTTGATCACTTTTGTATTTTCAACGGTGGAGTTTCTACACACCATAGATTAAGGGTGTGGAGCTCTGCTGTACCTCGAGTTTTAATGCAATTACTACTATTTTCTATTCAATTCAGCTTATTCTTATTCTAAGATATTCGTTGCACTTCAATATGATGAATGTGATGATCCATGACACTCATCATCATTCTCACCTATGAACGCGTGACTGACAACCACTTCCGTTCTACCTTAGACCGAACTCATATCTCTTGGATTCCTTAATCAGAATCTTCGTGGTATAAGCTAGAATTGATGGCGGCATTCATGAGAATCTGGAAAGTCTAAACCTTGTCTGTGGTATTCCGAGTATGATTCAGGGATTGAATGACTGTGACGAGCTTCAAACTCGCGATTGTTGGGCATGATGACAAACGCAAAAGAATCAATGGATTCTATTTCGACATGATCGAGAACCGACAGATGATTAGCTGTGCTGTGACAGAGCATTTGGACCATTTTTACTGAGAGGATGGGATGTAGCCATTGACAACGGTGATGCCCTATATACAACTTGCCATGGAAAGGAGTAAGAAGGATTGGATGAAGGCAGTAGGAAAGCAGAGATTCAGAAGGTGCACAGCATCTTCATACGCCTATCTTAAATTCCCACCAATGATTTACATAAGTATCTTTATCTTTATTTTATGTTTTATTTATTATTATTTTCGAAAACCAACATAATCATTTAAATACACCTAACTGAGATTTACGAGATGACCATAGCTTGCTTCATATCAACAATCTCCGTGGGATCGACCCTTACTCACGTAAGGTTTATTACTTGGATGCCCAGTGCACTTGCTGGTTAGTTGTGCGAATTTGTGAAGAAAGTGCTGAGTTAGTAGATGCGCATACCAAGTTGAATGCCATTACTAGAGATCACAATTTCGTGCACCAAGTTTTTGGCGCTGTTGCCAGGGATTGTTTGAGTTTGGACAACTGACGGTTCATCTTGTTGCTTAGATTAGGTAATTTTCTTTTCAAAAATTTTTCAAAAATCTTTCAAAAAAAAAGATTTTCGTTATTTTCGTTTTTCAAAAAAATAATTTTCGAAAAAAATAAAAATCCAAAAAAATCAATAAAATCATAAAAATAAAAAATATTTTGTGTTTCTTGTTTGAGTCTAGTGTCAATTTTTATGTTTGGTGTCAATTACATGTTTTTTTAAAACTTTTGCATTTTTTCGAAAATTCATGTATGTGTTCTTCATGATCTTCAAGTTGTTCTTGATAAGTTTTCTTGTTTGATCTTGATATTTTCTTGTTTTGTGTCTTTTGTTGTTTTTCATATGCATTTTTGCATTCATAGTGTCTAAACATGAAAAATCTTTAAGTTTGATGTCTTGCATGTTCTTCTTTTCTTGAAAAATTTTCAAAAATAAATCTTGATGTTCATCATGATCTTCAAAGTGTTCTTGGTGTTCATCTTGACATTCATAGTGTTCTTGCATGCATAATGTATTTTCATGTTTTGGGTCATATTTGTGTTTTTCTCTCTCCTCATTAAAAATTCAAAAATAAAAAATATATTTTCCTTTTTTCTCTCATAAATTTCAAAAATTTGATTTGACTTAGTGAAAATTTTTTAAAACTTAGGTATTTCTTATAAGTCAAGTCAAATTTTCAATTTTAAAAATCTTATCTTTTCAAAATCTTTTTCAAAAATAAAATCTTTTTTATTTTTTTTTATATTTTCGAAAATTCTTGATTTTCAAAAATCTTTTTCTTAATTTTATTTTAAATTTTCGAAACTTAACTAACAATTAATGTGATTGATTTAAAAATTTGAAGTTTGTTACTTTCTTGTTAAGAAAGGTTCAATCTTTAAATTCTAGAATAATATCTTTTAGTTTCTTGTTAGTCAAGTAATCAATTTTAATTTTAAAAAATCAAATCTTTTTCAACTATATCTTTTCAATCATATCTTTTTCAAAAATCATATCTTTTTCAAAAAAAAAAATTAATTTCAAAAATCTTCTCTAACTTCTTATCTTTTCAAAATTGATTTTCAAATCTTCTTCAACTAACTAGTTGACTTTTTGTTTGTATTAACTATATATTATCTTTTTCAAAACCACCTAACTAACTTTATCTCTCTAATTTTCGAAAATTACCTCCCTCTTTTTCAAAACTCTTTTAATTAACTAATTGTTTTAAATTTTAATTTTAATTTTAATTTTTCTTTTAATTTTCGAAAATCACTAACCCTTTTTCAAAATTAATTTTCGAATTCTCTCCCCCTCATCTTCTTCTATTTATTTATTTATTTACTAACACTTCTCTTCATCTCAAGAATCTGAACCTATCTTCACTCTTGTGTTTGAATTCTTACCTTTTCCTTCTTCTATTCCTTTCTTCTGCTACTAACATAAAGGAATCTCTCTATTGTGGTAAAGAGGATCCCTATTATTATTTTTTATTCCCTTCTTTTTCATATGAGCAGGAGCAAGGACAAGAATATTCTTGTTGAACCAGATCCTGAACCTGAAAGGACTCTGAAGAGAAAACTAAGAAAAGCTAAATTACAACAATTCAGAGACAACCTTACAGAAACTTTCGAAAAGGAAGAGGAGATGGCAGCTAAAAATAATAATGCAAGGAGGATGCTTGGTGATTATACCACACCTACTTCCAAGTTTGATGGAAGAAGCATCTCAATCCCTGCCATTGGAGCAAACAATTTTGAGCTGAAACCTCAACTAGTTGCTCTAATGCAATAGAACTGCAAGTTTCATGGACTTCCATTAGAAGATCCCTACCAGTTTTTAACTGAGTTCTTGCAGATCTGTGAGACTGTTAAGACTAATGGAGTAGATCCTGAAGTCTACAGGCTCATGCTTTTCCCTTTTGCTGTAAGAGACAGAGCTAGAACATGGTTGGACTCACAGCCTAAAGATAGCCTGGACTCATGGGATAAGCTGGTCGCGGCCTTCTTGGCTAAGTTCTTTCCTCCTCAAAAGCTGAGCAAGCTTAGAGTGGATGTTCAGACCTTCAAACAAAAAGATGGTGAATCCCTCTTTGAAGCTTGGGAAAGATACAAGCAGATGACCAAAAGGTGTCCTTCTGACATGCTTTTAGAGTGGACCATTCTGGATATATTCTATTATAGTCTATCTGAGTTCTCTAATATGTCACTGGACCATTCTGCAGGTGGATTCATTCACCTAAAGAAAATGCCTACAGAAGCTCAAGAACTTATTGACATGGTTGCAAATAACCAGTTCATGTACACTTCTGAGAGGAATTCCATGAATAATGGGACGCCTTAAAGGAATGAAGTTCTTGAAATTGATGCTCTGAATGCCATATTGGCTCAGAACAAAATGTTGACTCAGCAAGTCAACATGATATCACAAAGTCTGAATGGATGGCAAAATGCATCCAACAGTACTAAAGAGGCATCTTCTGAAGAAGAAGCTTATAATCCTGAGAACCCTGCAATGGCAGAGGTAAATTACATGGGTGAACCTTATGGAAACACCTATAATTCATCATGGAGAAATCATCCAAATTTCTCATGGAAGGATCAACAAAAGCCTCAACAAGGCTTTAATAATGGTGGAAGAAATACGCTCAGCAATAGTAAGCCTTTTCCATCATCTTCTCAGTAACAGACAAAGAATTCTGAACAGAGCCCCTCTAACTTAGCAAACATAGTCTCTGATCTGTCTAAGGCCACTTTAAGTTTCATGAGTGAAATAAGGTTTTCCATTAGAAATTTGGAGGCACAAGTGGGCCAATTGAGTAAGAAAGTTACTGAAACTCCTCCTAGTACTCTCCCAAGTAATACTGAAGAGAATCCAAAAAGAGAGTGTAAGGCCATAGACATAATCAATATGGCCGAACCTAGGGAGGAAGGAGAGGACGTGAATCCCAATGAGGAAGACCTCATGGGATGTCTCTCAAGCAAGAAGGAGCTCCCTATTGAGGACCCAAAGGGATCTGAAGGTCATATAGAGACCATAGAGATCCCATTAAACCTTCTTCTGCCATTCATGAGCTCTGAAGACTATTCTTCCTCTGAAGAGGATGAAGATGTAACTGGAGAGCAAGTTGCTCAATATCTAGGAGCCATCATGAAGCTGAATGCTAAATTGTTTGGTAATGAGACTTGGGAAGGTGAACCTCCCTTGCTCATTAGTGAACTAGATACATGGGTTCAGCAAACTTTACCTCAAAAGAGACAAGATCCTGGCAAATTTTTAATACCCTGTACCATAGGCACCATGACCTTTGAGAAGGCTCTGTGTGACCTAGGGTCAAGCATAAATCTTATGCCACTCTTTGTAATGGAGAAGTTGGGGATCATTGAGGTACAGCCTGCCATATTCTCATTACAAATGGCAGATAAGTCAGTAAGACAGGCTTATGGATTGGTAGAGGACGTGTTAGTGAAGGTTGAAGGCCTTTACATCCCTGCTGATTTTATAATCTTAGACACTTGGAAGGAGGATGATGAATGCATCATCCTTGGAAGACCTTTCCTAGCCACAGCAGGAGCTGTGATAGATGTTAATAGAGGAGAATTAGTCCTTCAATTGAATGGGGACTACCTTGTGTTTAAGACCCAAGGGTATTCTTCTGTATACATGGAGAGGAAGCATGAAAAGCTTTTCTCAGTACAGAGTCAAACAAAGCCCCACAATCAAACTCTAAGTTTGGTGTTGAGAGGCCACAGCTAAACTCTAAGTTTGGTGTTGGGAGTCTACAACATTGACCTGATCACCTGTGAGGCTCCATGAGAGCCCACTGTCAAGCTATTGACATTAAAGAAGCGCTCATTGGGAGGCAACCCAATTTTTATTTATCTAATTTTATTTTTCTTTTATTGTTCTTTTATGTTTTTATTAGGTTCATGATCATGTGGAGTCACGAAATAAATACTAAAATTAAAAATAGAATCAAAAATAGCAGAAGAAAAAGCACACCCTGGAGAAAGGCCTTACTGGCGTCTAAATGCTAGTAAGGAGAATCTGGCTGGCGTTCAACGCCAGAACAGAGCATGAATCTGGCGTTGAACGCCAGAAACAAGCAGCATCTTGGCATTTAAATGCCAGGAGTACACCCTGAGGAGAGCTGGCGCTGAACACCAGAAACAAGCATGGAATTGGCGTTCAATGCCAGAAACATGCTGCAAATAGGCGTTGAACGCCCAAAACAAGCATGGACCTGGCGTTTAACGCCAGAAACAAGCATCAATCTGGCGTTAAACGCCAGGATTGCATGCAGAGGGCGTTTTACATGCCTCATTGGTGCAGGGATGTTACATCTTTGACAACTCAGGATCAGTGGACCCCACAGAATCATCTCAAGATCTGTGGACCCGATAGGATCCCTACCTACCTCAGCTCACCTTTTCTCTTCTTCACACAATCACCCCAATCTCTCTTCCCCATCACCTCTTCACCACTCACATCCATCCACTCTTTCCCACCCAAACCCACCCTAAAAAGCCGAATATAAAACCTTTCTCCCTCTCCTCCATATCTTCTTCTTCTTCTTCTATTCTTTCTTCTTTTGCTCGAGGGCGAGCAACATTCTAAGTTTAGTGTGGTAAAAGCATAGCTTTTTGTTTTTCCATAACCATTTATGGAACCTAAGGCCGGAGAAACCTCTAGAAAAAGAAAAGGGAAGACAAAAGCTTCCACCTCTGAGTCATAGGAGATGGAGAGATTCATCTCAAGGGTCCATAGCATAGCGGTAGAGCATTTGATTGCACATCAAGAGAGCCCACTCATGGACCTCAACAAGAGCAGGAGGAATTCCCTCATCAAGAAATCCCTGAGATACCTCAAGGGATACATTTTCCTCCACACAACTATTGGGAGCAACTAAGATTAGGAGCACCAAAATCACTAGAGATGTCTTAAGGCTATGAATAAATTCACCTTTCTTAAATGAAAAAATGTTTTTAATACAAAAGAACAAGAAGTACATGAGTTTCGAATTTATCCTTGAAATTAGTTTAATTATATTGATGTGGTGACAATACTTTTTGTTTTCAGAATGAATGCTTGAACAGTGCATATTTTTGATGTTGTTGTTTATGAATGTTAAAATTGTTGGCACTTGAAAGAATGATGAACAAAGAGAAATGTTATTGATAATCTGAAAAATCATAAATTTGATTCTTGAAGCAAGAAAAAGCAGTGAATAGCAAAAGCTTGCGAAAAAAATATAGAAAAAAAAGAAAAAGCAAGCAGAAAAAGCAAATAGCCCTTAAAACCAAAATGCAAGGGTAAAAAGGATCCAAGGCTTTGAGCATCAATGGATAGGAGGGCCCAAGGAAATAAAATTCAGGCCTAAGCGGCTAAATCAAGCTGTCCCTAACCATGTGCTTGTGGCATGCAGGTCCAAGTGAAAAGCTTGAGATTGAGTGGTTAAAGTCGTGATCCAAAGAAAAAAGAGTGTGCTTAAGAGCTCTGGACACCTCTAACTGGGGACTTTAGCAAAGCTGAGTCACAATCTGAAAAGGTTCACCCAGTTATGTGTCTGTGGCATTTATGTATTTGGTGGTAATACTGGAAAACAAAGTGCTTAGGGCCACGGCCAAGACTCATAAAAGTAGATGTGTTCAAGATTCAACAAACTTAACTAGGAGAATCAATAACACTATCTGAAATTCTAAGTTCCTAGAGATGCCAATCATTTTAAACTTCAAAGGAAAAAGTGAGATGCCAAAACTGTTTAGAAACAAAAAGCTACAAGTCCCGCTCATCTAATTAGAACTAATATTCATTGATATTTTGGGATTTATAGTATATTCTCTTCTTTTTATCCTAATTGATTTTCAATTGCTTGGGGACAAGCAACAATTTAAGTTTGGTGTTGTGATGAGCGGATAATTTATATGCTTTTTGGCATTGTTTTTAGATAGTTTTTAGTAGGATCTAGCTACTTTTAGGGATGTTTTTATTAGTTTTTATGTAAAATTCACATTTCTGGACTTTAATATGAGTTTATATGTTTTTCTGTGATTTCGGGTATTTTCTGGCTGGAATTAAGGGACCTGAGCAAAACTCTGATAAAAGGCTAACAAAGGACTGCTGATGCTGTTTGAATCTGACCTCTCTGCACTCGAAATGGATTTTCTGGAGCTACAGAACTTCCAATGGCGCGCTCTCAACGGTTTTGGAAAGTAGACATCCAGAGCTTTCCAGCAATATATAATAGTTCATAACTTATTCGAGATTAGACGACGCAAACTGGTGCTCAACGCCAGTTCCATTTTGCATTCTGGAGTCAAACGCCAGAAACACGTCACGAACCAGAGTTGAACGCCAAAAACATGTTACAACGTGGCGTTCAACTCCAAGAGAAGCCTCTGCACGTGTAAAGCTCAAGCTCAGCCCAACCATACACCAAGTGGGCCCCGGAAGTGGATTTCTGCATCAATTACTTACTTCTATAAACCCTAGTAGCTAGTCTAGTATAAATAGGACATTTTACTATTATATTAGACATCTTTTGACCATTCGGCCTTTTGACCACATATCTGGTCATTTTCCCTATTTTCGAATTCATATGTCTTTTGAACGGCCATGCCTGGACCTTGATCACTTTTGTATTTTTAACAGTAGAGTTTCTACACACCATAGATTAAGGGTGTGGAACTCTGCTGTACCTCGAGTTTTAATGCAATTACTACTATTTTCTATTCAATTCAGCTTATTCTTATTCTAAGATATTCGTTGCACTTCAACATGATGAATGTGATGATTCGTGACACGCATCATCATTCTCACCTATGAACGCGTGACTGGCAACCACTTCCGTTCTACCTTAGACCGAACACATATCTCTTGGATTCCTTAATCAGAATCTTCGTGGTATTAGCTAAAATTGATGGCGGCATTCATGAGAATCTGGAAAGTCTAAACCTTATCTGTGGTATTCCGAGTAGGATTCAGGGATTGAATGACTGTGATGAGCTTCAAACTCGCAATTGTTGGGCGTGATGACAAACGCCAAAGAATCAATGGATTCTATTCCGACATGATTGAGAACTGACAGATGATTAGCCGTGCTGTGACAGAGCATTTGGACCATTTTCATTGAGAGGATGGGATGTAGCCATTGACAACAGTGATGCCCTACATACAGCTTGCCATGGAAAGGAGTAAGAAGGATTGGATGAAGCGAGTAGGAAAGCAGAGATTCAGAAGGAGCACAGCATCTTCATACGCCTATCTGAAATTCCCACCAATGATCTACATAAGTATCTTTATCTTTTTTTATGTTTTATTTATTATTATTTTTGAAAACCAACATAATCATTTAAATCCGCCTAACTGAGATTTACACGTTGACCATAGCTTGCTTCATACCAACAATCTCCGTGGGATCGACCCTTACTCACGTAAGGTTTGTTACTTGGATGACCCAGTGCACTTGCTGGTTAGTTATGCAATTTTGTGAAGAAAGTGCTGAGTTAGTAGATGCGCATACCAAGTTGAATGCCATTATTAGAGATCACAATTTCGTGAACTAAAAGGCAAGGAAGAGACATAGAGGAGTTCAAGAACTCCATTGGTTCTTCAAGAGGAAGAACTAGTCGCCATCACTAAGGTGGACTCGTTCTTTAATTTTCTTGTTCTTATTTTTCTATTTTTCGGTTTTTATGCTTTATGTTTTTACTATCTTTGTGTCTTTATTACATGATCATTAGTATTTAGTGTCTATGTCTTAAAGCTATGAATGTTCCATGAATCTTTCACCTTTCTTAAATGAAAAATGTTTTCTGAAAAAGAAAAAGAAGTACATGAATTTCGAAATTTATCTTAAAATTTGTTTAATTATTTTGATGTGGTGGCAATGCTTTTTGTTTTCTGAATGAATGCTTGAACAGTGCATATTTTTTATAGTGAAGTTTATGAATGTTAAAATTGTTGGCTCTTGAAAGAATAATGAAAAAAGAGAAATATTATTGATAATCTGAAAAATCATAAAATTGATTCTTGAAGCAAGAAAAAGCAATGAAAAACACAAAGCTTGCGAAAAAAATGGCGAAAAAATAAAGAAAAAGAAAGAAAAAGAAAAAGTAAGCAGAAAAAGCCAATAGCTTTTTAAACCAAAAGGCAAGGGCAAAAAGCCAATAACCCTTTAAACTAAAAGGCAAGGGTAAAAAGGATCCAAGGCTTTGAGCATTAATGGATAGGAGGGCCCAAAGGAATAAAATCCTGGCCTAAGCGGCTAATTCAAGCTGTCCCTAACCATGTGCTTGTGTCATGAAGGTCCAAGTGAAAAGCTTGAGACTGAGTGGTTAAAGTCGTGATCCAAAGCAAAAAGAGTGTGCTTAAGAACTATGGGCACCTCTAACTGGGGACTCTAGCAAAGCTGAGTCACAATCTGAAAAGGTTCACCCAGTTATGTGTCTGTGGCATTTATGTATCTGGTGGTAATACTGGAAAACAAGATGCTTAGGGTCACGGCCAAGACTCATAAGTAGATGTGTTCAAGAATCAACAAACTAAACTAGGAGATTCAATAACACTATCTGAATTCTGAGTTCCTATGGATGCCAATCATTCTAAACTTCAAAGGATAAAGTGAGATACCAAAACTATTCAGAAGCAAAAAGCTACTAGTCCCGCTCATCTAATTAGAACGAAGCTTCATTGATATTTTGAAATTTATTGTATATTCTCTTCTTTTTATCCTATTTTGTTTTTGGTTGCTTGGGGACAAGCAACAATTTAAGTTTGGTGTTGTAATGAGCGGATAATTTATACGTTTTTTGGCATTATTTTTGGGTAGTTTTTAGCTTATTTTAGTGACTTTTTAGAATATTTTTATTAGTTCTTATGAAAAAATCACATTTCTGGACTTTACTATGAGTTTGTGTTTTTTTCTGTAATTTCAAGTATTTTCTGGATGAAATTGAGGGACCTGAGCAAAAGTTTGATTCAGAGGCTGAGAAAGAACTGCAGATGTTGTTGGATTCTGACCCTCCTACACTCGACATGGATATTTTGGAGCTACAGAAGTCCAATTGGAATATTCTTAATTGCGTTGGAAAGTAGACATCTTGGGCTTTCCAGAAATGTATAATAATCCATACTTTGTCCGAGATTTGATGGCCCAAACTAGTGTTAAAATGCCCACCAGAGACCCTTTTTCTGGCGTAGAACGCCAGAATTAGCACCAAAACTGGAGTTAAACGCCCAAACTGGCATCCAAGCTGGCGTTTAACTCCAAGAATGGCCTATGCACGTGAAAGCTTTAAAGCTCAGCTTAAACACACACCAACTGGGCCCCGGAAGTGGGTTTCTGCACTATCTGCACTTAGTTACTTATTTTCTGTAAATCCTAGTAACTAGTTTAGTATAAATAGCACTTTTTACTATTGTATTTCATCTTTGGACCCCTTTTTGAGACTTTATGCTTGGCTGGCCTCACGGCCATGTCTAGGCTATTTTCTCTTATGTATTTTCCAACGGTGGAGTTTCTACACCTCATAGATTAAGGTGCGGAGCTCTGCTGTTCTTCATTAATTAATGCAAGTACTATTGTTTCTCTTTCAATTCACGCTTACTTCTTCTCCAAGATATAATCTCGTACTTAATTCAGTTAAGTCAGAATGAAGGGGATGACCCGTGATAATCACTCACTATCTCTGTTACTCGCTTAGCCAAGATCCGTGTGCCTGACAACCACAAGCGGTCTACATGATGTTCAACGTAGTCATTGGATGACAGCCGGAGTATAGTCTCTTGGGTCTCTAATCCATGGACCGAGTCCGTGAGGTTAGAACCTTCGTGGTATAGGCTAGAACCAATTGGCAACATTTCTGAGATCTGGAAAGTCTAAACCTTGTCTGTGGTATTCCGAGTAGGATCTGGGATGGGATGACTGTGACGAGCTTCAAACTCATGAATGTTGGGCGTAGTGACAGTGTGCAAAAGGATAGAGAGATCCTATTCCGAAATAAGTGAGAACTGACAGATGATTAGCCGTGCGGTAGCTGTGCCTGGTATTTTTCATTCGAGACGAGAAATCCGACAGTTGCTTAGCCATGCAGAAACCGTACTTGCACCATTTTCACTGAGAGGATCATACAGCTTGCCATAGAAGGGAGCACGCATGATTGGATGAATATAATAGGAAAGCAGAAGTTCAGAAGCAACAAAGCATCTCCAAACACTTATCTGAAATTCCCCCCAATGAATTACATAAGTATCTTTATTTTAATTTGCATTTTATTTATCTTTCAATTATTAAAACTCATAACCAATTGAATAAGCCTGACTAAGATTTACAGGATGACTATAGCTTGCTTCAAGCCGGCAATCTCTGTGGGATCGACCCTTACTCACGTAAGGTTTTATTACTTGGACGACCCAGTGCACTTGCTGGTTAGTTGTATCGGAGTTGTGAAAAGTGTGAATCACAATTCCGTGCACCAGTCTCCCATTCACAAATGCAAGGTCATCCTGGACCTTTTTCCACCTTGTATGGTTGACACATCGATTAAAGTGTTGAATGAACTCAACCAGATTGTATCTTGAATTGACATACTTTGCAATGATTAAGTTTAATCCCTCGCACCGAGAAGTAGTCCAAAAACTAGCAAAAAACTTCCCTCTTATATGTGCAGTTGCCCATGAATGTCTCTTTTTATACATATCTAGGACCCAATTATTGTTTTCGACACCGAATCCCTCAACCATTTCAAACCACTTCTGATGAAATACATCAATTTCATAGTCGCTTAGCATTCACTTTATAAACATGAGGTAAACTGGGGCTTGCCAATGTTACTTGTTGCATTGCGAATCAGATGCCATGCACATAATCTATGATGTGCATTAGGAAAATCTTTCTTAATGGCGAACTTCATTGATAGATCACCATCCGTGATAACCGAAACAGGTGCTTTCCCATTCATTACCACCTTCAGTTGCTATAGCAACCAGATATATGTGTCTTTTTCCTCATCGCAAATTAAAGCAGCAGCAAAGATAATTGTTTGATTGTGATGATTGACACCAAAAAATAACACCAATGGACACATATATTTATTTCTCTTATAGGTAGCATCAAAAGCCAGCACATTACCAAATAATGAGTAATCTGCCCTACTGAGACCATCGCACCATAATAAATTGCCCATCAGCATCCATGTGATGATTAAAATAGAGAGAAAGGTTATTTGTTGCTTGATCTTCTAGATACTTCAAAGATGCATATGCATCATCGGGTAATTAGCGCCTCTGCTTTGCTATTTTATTGTACATGTCCCTTTGCGTGAAAGAGAGATACTCGTAGCCACCTGCCTGATATGCTAATGCCCGGTATATCTGCCCAACACTAATCCCACCCTTTTTCATGTTAACCATGTGGCCAATATCAACCTCGGACATGAATCTATGCCCACGAAGCAATCCAGTCAACTGAGGATCCAAAAGCGGATTATTGTGTTCATCAGAAAAATAAGAAATAAACCAACGACCACTAGGTGCATCTAGACGAATCTCCATCATTGCACTGCAGCCACACCTTGTCTCTGGAGTAGGTTTTCTCTTAAAGTTTCCAATGCCATAATTATTTTGCAGTCTAAATCCTTCACAATGACATACAAAATTCTTCAACTTAAATATGCCCGCATGACTCTTCCTAGTCCTGTTCTTTCGAGCACTAAAGCCTCTTGTCCTTACATATCTATCGTAGAACTCAAATGCAATGTCGACATCAGAAAAGTGAAAATGACATACATCTTTGTCCCTGATGTTCCAAAATTCAATCATCACAATGTCTTCGAGTGAGTCAATGTTATACCCTTCATCGAAGCCGTGATAATCGAACATTGGTTCCACATTTGTGTCATCCTCATCCATATAATCCACGTCAACTTCCTCATGTTTTTCTTCCTCTTGCTCATACTGATCATATGATGTATGCTCGCTATTAACCCCTTCATGAGAAAATTCCTGACCCATAATTTCCTAAACACCAATACACAATTCAAAATGAAACTTAAGTTTGTATATAAATTGCCAAACATGATAAGAACAAATAATTTTAAAATAGAGACCAAATAGTAACGATAGAAGTAGAACCGTTGAACTTGATATCGTCCGCACACCGAGTACCAGCCATCACAAATCACAATCCTTTAAAATTAAAATCAATCCAATAGTGTCAATCTTAGGAATCATGGAATTGGACACGAGTTTATTTATTGTATTAAGGGGGAAAATGAAGAAGCATGAATCCAAAATCTAATGGCGGAACTAGAAGAGTAAAAATAGAAACACAAAAACAATTGGCAATGCCGGCTATGCATGCGGTGGGTGCAAAGGACAAAAAATAATAAAGAGTATATATCCTCTATCTATCAATCTATCTATATTTTTGATCCCATGTCACAAATTCCACGCCGCTCGCGGCCACCGAAGAACACATTGTTCCCCTTTGAGAACCCCGCAAAGTTTGCTTACGCGCGCTTATTGGTCTTTAGGCATTTATCCTTATATGTATATAAATAGTATATTGAATATTTACTTCTATTCTTTTATGAGGTTGGTATGGACCCTTTAATATTGGACTTTTATGCATTTATTGCCAGTGGAAAGCCTTCACTAAGTGAAAAATAACAAACGAGAACTTAGCGTAAGCATCATAGTAAAATATATAATGGGGAAAGGAATGGGAAGTAGGTAGTAATCAAATGTAACAAAGTCATATACGGGAATTTGCAGTGTTCAACAAATTTAAAAACAGTTAATAATTCAACCTGAAATATATTAGCAAAGATAAAGAATATTAAACATAAAAATCACACAAAGTTAAGGTGAAAGCTAGCTTCATACGGGATATGTTAATAAAGTTGCATAAAAATCTAATCACAGGCATTATCATAAAAAGAATGCTCTTTTTGTTTAGCACAAGCACATCAAGAATCTCTAGTTAAGATATGTATCAGATATATCAAGCAAATCGAAAATATTATAAAAAGTAGTTGAGTTCTTAATTATAATGAATACAATTTAATTTTAGATGTCTACACTGCATTGAAGGAAAGCTCTTTTCCGAGGCATTCAACCCACACTTTTATAATGCAGTTTTCAGCTACTAACAACTTGAACTCAACTACTAACCACTTGAACAAATTATTCAAATACCAATTTATGATACAATATTCAGTAAGCAAATAACAAAACATTAAAAAATCAAATAATTTGAACAGCAGCCCATGGTTTTGATGGATAATAATGAAAACTTGGTGCTGAATTCCATATAATTGTCACTTTCTAAATGTATATCTTATCAAAATTCATGCTGGAGGATTGATTTTATACAATAAGCACCAAAAGAAATTAATGGCATAGATCCAATAAATTACTATGAAAAGCCAGATTACAAGCATACCACCCAAGGCGTCCTTATATGACCGCCTAGCACCTTTACGCAACTTCCAATTTCACAATTGGTGTATGAAATTGTAATCTCAATGGCGCCAACAACTTGGTATGCACAATTGTAATATCAACACTTTTTCACAACTTTGCACAACTAACCTGCAAGTGCACTGGTTCATCTAAGTAATAAACCTTACGTGAGTAAGGGTAGATCCCACGGAGATTGTCGGCTTAAAGCAAGCTATGGTCACCTTGTAATCTCAGTCAGGCGGATTAAAATGGTTATGGAGTTTTGATAATTAAAATATAAATAAAACATAAAATAAAGATAGAGATACTTATGTAAATCATTTGTGGGAATTTCAGATAAGTGTATGGAGATGCGTTGTTCCTTCTGAATCTTTGCTTTCCTACTACCTTTATCCAATCCTTCATACTCATTTCCATGGCAAGCTGTATGTAGGGGGATCACCGTTGTTAATAGCTATCGTCCATCCTCTAAGTGAAAATGGTCCAGCTACGGGTTACGTAAGGCTAATCATCTGTCGGTTCTCGATCGTGTAGGAATAGGATTTACTATCCTTTTGCGTCTGTCACCACGCACTACAGTCACGAGTTTGAAGCTCGTCACAGTCATCCCATCCCAGATCCTACTCGGAATACCACAGACAAGGTTTAGACTTTTCGGATCTCAAGAATGTTGCCAATCGATTCTAGCTTATACCACAAAGACTCTGATCGCAAGGAATTGAAGGCTCTGTTGTCAGGAGAGGCAATCAAACGCATGGACCAGGAATCCAAGAGATACACATTCAAGCTTGTTTTCATGTAAAACGGAAGTGGTTGTCAATCACGCGTTCATGAGTGAGAATGGTGATGAGTGTCACATAATCATCACATTTGTCATGTTCTTGTGTGCGAATGAATATCTTAGAATAAGAATAAGCATGTATTGAATAGAGAACAGTAGTACTTTGCATTAATACTCGAGGAACAGCAGAGCTCCACACCTTAATCTATGGTGTGTAGAAACTCCACCGTTGAAAATACATAAGTGAAAATAAGGTAGGCATGGCCATGAGGCCAGCCCCCAATGTCTAAGGACTAACAATGATCAAATATATTCCAAAAGGTCATCCAAAGATGTCTAATACAATAGTAAAAGGTTCTATTTATATCAGACTAGTTACTATGGTTACAAAAATAAGTAAATGATGTAGAAATCTACTTCCGGGCCCACTTGGTGTGTGCTTGGACTGAGCATTGAAGCTTTCACGTGTAGAGGTCTTCCTTGGAGTTAAACGCCGGTTTGTAACTTGTTTTTGGCATTTAACTCTGCTTTGCAACTTGTTTCTGGCGTTTAACGCCAGAATATGGCAGAAAGCTAGCGTTAAACGCCAGTTTACGTCATCTAAACTCGGGTAAAGTATGGACTATTATATATTGATGGAAATCCCTGGATGTCTACTTTCCAACGCAGTTGAGAGCGCACCATTTAAACTTTTGTAACTCCAAAAAATTCCATTTTGAGTGCAGGGAGGTCAGAATCCAACAACATCAGCCGTCCTTTGTCAGCCTCTGAATCAGATTTTTGCTCAGGTCCCTCAATTTCAGCCAGAAAATACCTGAAATCACAGAAAAATACAAAAACTCATAGTAAAGTCTAGAAATGTGAATTTTTCTTAAAAACTAATAAAAATATACTAAAAACTAATTAAATCACACTAAAAACTATGTAAAAACAATGCCAAAAAGCGTATAAATTATCCGCTCATCACAACACCAAATTTAAATTGTTGCTTGTCCCCAAGCAAATGAAAACAAAATAGGATAAAAAGAAGAGAATATACAATGAATCTCACAATATCAATGAAACTTAGTCCCAATTAGATGAGCGGGGCTAGTAGCTTTTTGCTTCTGAACAGTTTTGACATCTTACTTTATCCTTTGAAATTCAAAATGATTAGCATCTATAGGAACTTAGAATTTTAGATAGTGTTATTGATTCTCCTAGTTCAGTATGTTGATTCATGAACACAGCTACTTTATGAGTCTTGGCCGTGGCCCTATGATGAGCGGATAATTTATACGCTTTTTGGCATTGTTTTTAGGTAGTTTTTAGTATGATCTAGTTACTTTTAGGGATGTTTTCATTAGTTTTTATAATAAATTCACATTTTTGGACTTTACTATAATTTTTTATGTTTTTTTGTGATTTCAGGTATTTTCTGGCCGAAATTGAGGGACCTGAGCAAAACTCTGATAGGAGGCTGACAAAGGACTACTGATGCTGTTGGAATCTGACCTCCCTGCACTCGAAATAGATTTTCTAGAGCTACAGAACTCCAAATGGCGCGCTCGCAACGGCGTTGGAAAGTAGACATCCAGAGCTTTCCATCAATATATAATAGTTCATACTTTGTTCGAGATTAGACGATGTAAACTGGCGCTCAACACCAGTTCCATGCTGCATTCTGGAGTCAAACACCAGAAACACGTCACAAACCAGAGTTGAACGCCAAAAACACGTTACAACTTGGCGTTCAACTCCAAAAGAAGCCTCTGCATATGTAAAGCTCAAGATCAGCCCAAGCACACACCAAGTGGGCCCCAGAAGTGGATTTCTGCATCAATTACTTACTTCTGTAAACCCTAGTAGCTAGTCTAGTATAAATAGGACTTTTTACTATTGTATTCGGTGTCTTTGATTGTATTTTTTGATCTTCTGACCACGTTTGGGGGCTGGTCATTCAGCCATGCCTGAACCTCTATCACTTATTTATTTTTAACGGTGGAGTTTCTGCACACCATAGATTAAGGGTGTGGAGCTCTGCTGTACCTTGAATTTCAATGCAATTACTACTATTTTTTATTCAATTTGACTTATTCTTATTCTAAGATATTTGTTCCACTTCAACATGATGAATGTGATGATTCGTGACACTCATCATCATTCTCACTTATGAACGCGTGACTGACAACCACTTCCGTTCTATCTTAGACCGGGCGCATATCTCTTGGATTCCTCAATCAGAATCTTCGTGGTATAAGCTAGAATTGATGGCAGCATTCATGGGAATCTGGAAAGTCTAACCTTGTCTGTGGTATTCCGAGTAGGATTCCGGAATTGAATGACTGTGACGAGCTTCAAACTCGCGATTGCTGGGCGTGATGTCAAACGCAAAAGAATCAAGGGATTCTATTCCAACATGATCGAGAACCGACAAATGATTAGTCGTGCTGTGACAGAGCATTTGGACCATTTTCACTGAGAGGATGGGATGTAGCCATTGACAACGGTGATGCCCTACATACAGCTTGCCATGGAAAGGAATAAGAAGGATTGAAGGAAGACAGTAGGAAAGCAGAGATCCAACAGGGACAAGCATCTCCATACACTTATCTGAAATTCCCACCATTGGATTACATGAGTAACTTTATCTTTATTTTCTGTTTATTTATTATTATTATTATTAAAAAAACCAATAATCTCTTAATCCAGTTAAATCCGCCTGACTGGGATTTACAAGATGACCATAGCTTGCTTCATACCAACAATCTCTATGGGATCGACCCTTACTCACGTAAGGTATTACTTGGACGACCCAGTACACTTGCTAGTTAGTTGTGCGGAGTTGTGACAAAGTGTGATTTATGTTTGAGAGCACCAAGTCTTTGGAGCCATTGTTGATGATCACAATTTCGTCCACCACCCTAAGCACTTTGTTTTCCAGTATTACCACCGGATACATAAATGCCACAGACACATAACTGGGTGAACCTTTTCAGATTGTGACTCAGCTTTGCTAAAGTCCCCAGTTAGAGGTATCCAGAGTTCTTAAGCACACTCTTTTTGCTTTGGATCACGACTTTAACCACTCAGTCTCAAGCTTTTCACTTGGACCTTCATGACACAAGCACATGGTTAGGGACAGCTTGATTTAGCCGCTTAGGCCTGGATTTTATTTCCTTGGGCCCTCCTATCCATTAATGCTCAAAGTCTTGAATCCTTTTTACCCTTGCCTTTTGGTTTTAAGGGCTATTGGCTTTTTCTGCTTGCTTTTTCTTTTTCTTTCTTTTTCTTTTAATTTTCGCCACTTTTTTTTTCGCAAGCTTTCTTATTCACTGCGTTTTCTTGCTTCAAGAATCAATTTCATGATTTTTCAGATTATTAATAACATTTCTCTTTGTTCATCATTCTTTCAAGAGCCAACAATTTTAACATTCATAAACTTCACTATCAAAAATATGCACTGCTCAAGCATTCATTCAGAAAACAAAAAGTATTGCCACCACATCAAAATAATTAAACTAATTTCAAGATAAAATTTGAAATCCAAGTACTTCTTGTTCTTTTGTAATTAAGCACATTTTTCATTTAAGAGAGGTGAAGGATTCATGGAATTATTCATAGCTTTAAGACATAGACACTTGACACTAATGATCATGTAATAAAGATACAAAACATAGCCAAACATAAAGCTCAAAATTGAAAATAGAAAAATAAATAGACAAGGAGATTAAGGAATGAGTCCACCTTAGTGAGGGTGGCGTCTTCCTCTTGAAGAACCAATGGTGCTCTTGAGCTCCTCTATGTCTCTTTCTTGCCTTTGTTGCTCCTCCCTCATAGCTCTTTGATCTTCTCTAATCTCATGGAGAATGATGGAGTGATCTTATCCTTAGTTGCTCCCAATAGTTGTGTGGAGGAAAATGTATCCCTTGAGGCATCTCAGGAATTTCTTGACTTGTTGAGGTCCATGAGTGGGCTCTCTTGTTTGCTCCATCTTTTTCTTAGTGATGGGCTTGACCTCTTCAATGAGGATGTCTTCCTCTATGACAATTCCAGCTGAATTGCATAGGGATCACCTTTTTCTTGGCCATAACTTCCTAGAAGTGGTCTTGATGAACCTTTGAGATGAATCTTTCCATCTCCCATGACTCGGAGGTGAAAGCTTTTGCCTTCCCTTTCCACTTTCTAGAGGTTTCTCCAGCCTTAGGTGCCATAAATGGTTATGGAAAAACAAAAATAGGTGGTTTGGCCAAGAGGGGGGGAAAGGTGTTTGTGTTGTGTGAATAAGAAGAAGTAGTGAGGGGTTTATATAGGGGGTGAGAGGAGGGTTAGGTTTCGGTCATTAGGGTTGGGTTTGGGAAGGAAAATGTTTAAAATTTTAAAGTGAGGTAGGTGGGGTTTTTGGGGAAGAGGTATGGAGGTGATTGGTGAAGAGAATATAGGAAAGAGGATATGATTTGATTGGTGAGTGGTGTTTTGGGTGGAGTATTACAGAGATGTGTGTAGGGGAGAGAGAGAGAGAGGTGGGGTAGGTAGGGATCCTGTGGGGTCCACAGATCCTGAGGGGTCAAGGATTTATCATCCCTGCCCTTATTAGGCGTTCAAAACGCCCTTACTGTGCAATCCTGGCGTTTAACGCCAGATTGCTGCTTGTTTCTAGCGTTAAACGCCAGCTTTTATTCCTTTCCTAGCGTTAAACGCCAGGCTGTAACCTGTTTTTGGCATTTAACGCTAAATTGTAACCTGTTTCTGGCATTTAACACCAGTCTGGTGCTTGTTTCTGACGTTTAATGCCCAAAATGGTGCCAGATTGGGCGTTAAACGCCCATTCTGCTACCCTTACTGGCATTTAAACGCCATTAAGTTGCTCCTCCAGGGTGTGCTATTTTTAATGCTATTTTTTATTTTTCTTTGATTTTTACAGTTGTTTTTATGACTCCACATGATCATCAACCTAAAAAATGAAATAACATAGATAAATAAAAATTGGGTTACCTCCCAATAAGTGCTTCTTTAATGTCAATAGTTTGATAGTGAGCTCTCATGGAGCTTCACAGATGTTCAGAGCATTGTTGGGATCTCCCAACACCAAACTTAGAGTTTGAATGTGGGGGTTCAACACTAAACTTAGAGTTTGGTTGTGGCCTCCCAACACCAAACTTAGAGTTTGACTGTGGGGGCTCTGTTTGACTCTGTATTGAGAGAAGCTTTTCATGCTTCCTCTCCATGTGTACAAAAAGAGAACCTTGAGTCCTAAATACAAGGTAGTCCTCATTCAATTGAAGGACAACTCTCCTTTGTCAACATCAATCACAGCTTTTGCTGTGGTTAGGAAAGGTCTGCCAAGGATGATGGATTCATCCTCATCTTTCCTAGTGTCTAGGATTATAAAATCAGCAGGGATGTAAAGGCCTTCAACCTTTACTAGCACGTCCTCTACCTGTCCATAAGCCTTTTTCATGGATTTGTCTGCCATCTCTAATGAAAATTTGGCAGCCTGTACCTTAAAGATTCCCAGTTTCTCCATTACAGAGAGTAGCATTAAGTTTATGCTTGACCCCAGGTCACACAAAGCCTTCTCAAAGTTCATGGTGCCTATGGTACAGGGAATTATGAATTTACTAAGATCCTGTTTCTTTTGAGGTAAAGTGTGCTGAACCCAGATATTTAGTTCATTAATGAGCAATAGAGGCTCATCCTTCCAAGTCTCATTACCAAATAGCTTGGCATTCAGCTTCATGATTGCTTCTAAATATTGGGAAACTTGCCCTTCAACAATGTCTTCATCTTCTTCAGAAGATGAATAGTCATCAGAGCTCATGAATGGTAAAAGGAGGTTCAATGGAATCTCTATGCTCTCTAGGTGAGCCTCAGATTCCTTAGGTTCCTCAAAGGGGAACTCCTTATTAGTCAGTGAACGTCCCAGGAGGTCTTCCTCACTAGGGATCATTGCCTTTCCACTCTCTCCAGGTTCGGCCATGTTACTCACAGTTATGGCCTTGCACTCTCTTTTGGGGTTCTCTTCTGTATTGCTTGGGAGAGTACTAGGAGGAGTTTCAGTGACTCTTTTACTCAGCTGGCCCACTTGTGCCTCCAAATTTCTAATGGAGGACCTCATTTCATTCATGAAACTTATAGTGGCCTTAGATAGATCAGAGACTATATTTGCTAAGCTAGAGGGGCTCTGCTCAGAATTCTCTGTCTGTTGCTGAGAGAATGATGGAAAAGGCTTGCTATTGCTAAACATGTTTCTTCCACCATTATTAAAGCCTTGTTGGGGCTTTTGTTGATCATTCCATGAGAAATTTGGATGATTTCTCCATGAGGGATTATAGGTGTTTCCATAGGCTTCACCCATGTAATTCACCTCTGCCATTGCAGGGTTTTCAGGATCATAAGCTTCTTCTTCAAAAGATGCTTTTTTAGTACTGTTGGATGTATTTTGCAATCCATTCAGACTCTGAGAAATTAAATTGACTTGTTGAGTCAACATTTTATTCTAAGCCAATATGGCATTCAGAGCATCAATTTCAAGAACTCCCTTCCTCTGAGGTGTCCCATTACTCATAGGATTCCTTTCAGAAGTGTACATGAACTGATTATTTGTAACCATGTCAATGAGTTCCTGAGCTTCTGTAGGTGTTTTCTTTAGGTGAATGAATCCACCTGTAGAATGGTCCAATGACATCTTAGATAATTCAGACAGACCATCATAGAATATATCCAGGATGGTCCATTCTGAAAGCATGTCAGAAGGACACTTTTTGGTCAGTTGCTTGTATCTCTCCCAACCTTCATAGAGGGATTCACCTTCTTTCTGCCTGAAGGTTTAAACATCAACTCTAAGCTTGCTCAACTTTTGAGGAGGAAAGAACTTGGCTAAGAAAGCTGTGACCAACTTATCCCAAGAGTTCAGGCTATCTTTAGGTTAAGAGTCCAACCATATTCTAGCTCTGTCTCATACAGCAAAAGAGAAAAGCATAAGCTTATAGACCTCGGGATCAACTCCATTGGTCTTAACAGTATCACAGATCTATAAGAATTCAGTTAAGAACTGAAAAGGATCTTCTGATGGAAGTCCATAAAACTTGCAATTCTGTTGCATCAGAGAAACTAATTGAGGCTTTAGCTCAAAATTGTTTGCTCCAATGGTAGGGATTGAGATGTTTCTTCCATGGAAGTTGGAATTTGGTGTAGTAAAGTCACCAAGCATCTTCCTTGCACCTCCACCATTATTATTGGTTTCGGCCATCTCTACTTCTTTTTCGAAAATTTCAGTAAAGTCTTCTTCAAAGTGTTGTGTTTTAGCTTCTCTTAGCTTCCTCTTCAGAGTCCTTTTAGGTTCCGGATCAGCTTCAACAAGAATGTTCTTATCCTTGCTCCTGCTCATGTGAAAAAGAAGAGAACAGAAAAGAAGAGGAATCCTCTATGTCATAGTATAGAGATTCCATTATGTGAGTAGAATAAGAAAAGAATAGAAGAATGAGAAAATTCGAACACAGAGGAGAAGAGAGGGTTCGAATTTTGAGATGAAGAGAAGTGTTAGTAAATGAATAAATAAATAGAAAAAGATGAGAGAGAGATGGAATTCGAATATTAACCAAAAGGAAAAGGGAAAATATTTTTGTTTTTATTTTAAAATTTAGTTAGAATTTGAAAGTTAAGAGAAGAAATAAAATTAAAATTAAAATTTGAAACAATTAGTTATTTAAAAAGAATTTTGAAAAAAGGTGAGAATTTTCGAAAATTAGAGAGAGAAAAGTAGTTAGGTGGTTTTGAAAAAGATAAGAAATAGTGAAACAAACAAAAAGTCAATTAGTTAGTTGAAAAAGATTTGAAATTCAATTTTGAAAAGATAGGAAGTTGAAAATATTTTTGAAATTAAAATTGATTACTTGACTAACAAGAAACTAAAAGATATGATTCTAGAATTTAAAGATTGAACCTTTCTTAACAAGAAAGTAACAAACTTCAAATTTTTGAATCAATCACATTAATTGTTAGTAAAGTTTTCGAAAATTATGAAATAAAATTAAGAAAACGATTTTGAAAAATAATTTTAAAAAAAAATTCAAAAATATTAAGAAAAAATGAAAAAGATTTGATTTTTGAAAAAGATTTGAAAAGATAAGATTTTTAAAAATAAAATCTTGACTTGACTAACAAGAAACAACTTATTTTAAAATTTTTTGACTAAGTCAACCCAAAGATTTCGAAAATTATGAGTAAAATAAGGAAAAGATATTTTTTTATTTTTGAATTTTTAAAGAGGAGAGAGAAAAACACCAATTTGAAGCAAAACATAAAAATCATGAATCAAAACAACTAATGCACGCAAGAACACTATGAATGTCAAGATGAACACCAAGAACACTTTGAAGATTAAGATGAACATCAAGACTTATTTTTGAAAAATTTTCAAGAAAAAGAGACACATGCAAGACACTAAACTTAGAAATTTTTAATGTTTAGACACTAACAAACTAAAAATGCATATGAAAAACAACAAAAGACACAAAACAAGGAAATATGAAGATCAAACAAGAAGACTTGTCAAGAACAACTTGAAGATCATGAAGAGTGCAATGCATGAATTTTTTTTTCGAAAATTTTTTTAGAAAATTAAAAATATGCAATTGACACCAAACTTAAAATTTGACTCAAGACTCAAACAAGAAACATAAAATATTTTTTATTTTTTTTATTTTATTAATTTTTTTGGATTTTTCAAAAATAATTTTGGAATAATGAAAAAGAAGAAAAATTTTTGAAAGATTTTTGAAAACTTTTTCAGAATAAAATAAAGGTTGAAACAAAAAGAAAATTACCTAATCTAAACAATACGATGAACCGTCAGTTGTCCAAACTCGAACAATCCCCGGCAATGGCGCCAAAAACATGGTGCACGAAATTGTGATCTCAATGGCGCCAACAACTTGGTACGCACAATTGTAATCTCAACTTTTTTTCACAACTTCGCACAACTGACCAGCAAGTGCACTGGGTCGTCCAAGTAATAAACCTTACGTGAGTAAGGGTCGATCCCACGGAGATTGTCGGCTTGAGGCAAGCTATGGTCACCTTGTAAATCTCAGTCAAGCGGATTAAAATGGTTATGGAGTTTTGATAATTAAAATATAAATAAAACGTAAAATAAAGATAAAGATACTTATGTAAATCATTGGTTAGAATTTCAGATAAGTGTATGGAGATGCGTTGTTCCTTCTGAATCTCTGCTTTTCTACTGCCATTATCCAATCCTTCATACTCCTTTCCATGGCAAGCTGTATGTAGGGGGATCACCGTTGTCAATGGCCACGGTCCATCCACTTAGTGAAAATGGTCCAGCTACGGGTTACGTAGGGCTAATCATTTGTCGGTTCTCGATCGTGTAGGAATAGAATTTACTATCCTTTTGCGTCTGTCACCATGCCCTACAGTTGCGAGTTTGAAGTTCGTCACAGTCATCCCATCCCAGATCCTACTCGGAATACCACAGACAAGGTTTAGACTTTTCGGATCTCAAGAATGCTGCCAATTGATTCTAGCTTATACCACGAAGACTCTGATCTCAAGGAATTAAAGGCTCTGTTGTCAGGAGAGACAATTAAACACATGGACCAGGAATCCAAGAGATACACATTCAAGCTTGTTTTCATGTAGAACAGAAGTGGTTGTCAATCACGCATTCATGAGTGAGAATGGTGATGAGTGTCACATAATCATCACATTCGTCATGTTCTTGTATGCGAATGAATATCTTAGAATAAGAATAAGCATGAATTGAATAGAGAACAGTAGTGCTTTGCATTAATACTCGAGGAACAGCAGAGCTCCACACCTTAATCTATGGTGTGTAGAAACTCCACCGTTGAAAATACATAAGTGAAAATAAGGTAGGCATGGCCGTGAAGCCAGCCCCCAATGTCTAAGGACTAACAATGATCAAAGATATTCCAAAAGGTCGTCCAAATATGTCTAATACAATAGTAAAAGGTTCTATTTATATCAGACTAGTTACTAGAGTTACAAAAATAAAAAAATGATGCAGAAATCCACTTCCGGGCCCACTTGGTGTGTGCTTGGGCTGAGCATTGAAGCTTTCACGTGTAGAGGTCTTCCTTGGAGTTAAACGCCAGTTTGTAACTTGTTTCTGGCGTTTAACTCTGCTTTGCAACTTGTTTCTGGCGTTTAATGCCAGAATAGGGCAGAAAGCTGGCGTTAAACGCCAGTTTGCATCATCTAAACTCGGGCAAAGTATGAACTATTATATATTGCTGGAAGGCCCTGGATGTCTACTTTCCAACGCAGTTGAGAGCACACCATTTGGACTTTTGTAGCTCCAAAAATTCTATTTCGAGTGCAGGGAGGTCAGAATCCAACAACATCAGCAGTCCTTTGTCAGCCTCTGAATCAGATTTTTGCTCAGGTCCCTCAATTTCAGCCAGAAAATATCTGAAATCACTGAAAAACACACAAACTCATAGTAAAGTCCAAAAATGTGAATTTTGCTTAAAAACTAATAAAAATATACTAAAAACTAACTAAATCATACTAAAAACTATGTAAAAACAATGCCAAAAAGTGTATAAATTATCCGCTTATCAACAAACAATTATCTTTACTGTGTGGTCACCCCTGTGCATGGCAAACAAACAAATTCAATCACAATAGAAATCTTAAATTCAATTTGATAAAGCTTTAATTTCAACAGTCTTAATTTCCTTTTAGAGCAGCAATTGATATAAGGTTTAACAGAGTCATAAAGGTGCAATTGATATATACAAAACAACACTTAAACACAAAATTTCAATTATAAATTAGATACTAAAATCATAAAAGCACTTCAAATATTGCTACATACACAGCTCCTTTTACGTGCAGTTCCTAGGCATCAACAGCGTTGCTCATGAGCTTTTCAAAAATTTCCTGTGAATAGAATTTTGTCATTCACGAATAGATTAAATCCATGGCATAATTAAGTCAGAGTAAAACACATATTTAATACTTAAAAGATTAGAACCCTTATAAATTAGCTCCAAAAGCTATTATATTCTCATATGCTATCTGAATGATCAATATACTAACAAGAAATGATAACAGCACATCACAAGAAATGAACCAAAATAGAACTTCTATGAAATTACTAGGAAGAAATAAGCAATAAAGAGCACGAATAGAAGAGGCAAAGCAGCAGAAACCTAATCGAGAACGGGAACGATATACTATAACTATGTTAATTGATACATCAAGTTCTTAATTAATTAAACCCAAATCATATAAGACTTATTGCGAGGAAGAGGAAAAGAGAAAGACAGGAATTGAAATTAGATGAAAAACCTAGTAGACATTCTCTTCTCTGAATGTTTCTAATCTGAAAATGAAAGGAAAAGGAAAAAAGTTTAAAAAACTAAAAATTTGAGGGATCAAAATCTAATTAGTAATTTTTTTCAAAAAAGGGGTATATTTGTAATTATTTTGATGATGGTTAATGATACACTTACAAAAAGGGCGGGAGCAAGAAATCTCATTACCATAATGCTATATGGATATTAAATCAGAAGAAAATACTAAATCAAAACCAATTCTAATTTCAAACAAAGCTGTCATAGATAACATGAAGGTGTAAACCAACCACACTGGTATTCAAAAGTTTGGTTTTATTCTATCACAGTGCCTGCTACATAAGCACAGAGAAAGAAAATCTAGTGATTTGAGATCAACATCAGGTAAGTCCAATGCAATATTAAAACAACAAAAACAGCAACAACAGTAGCTATGTAAATTAATGACATAACAAAGAGAACAAAGGCCATATTTTTTATGAGATAGCTAAAATGTAATATGATTTCAAACCTAATTCACCTAATAGACATTACATTGTTTCAATCACAATTTGCTATACAAGATATCACTTCTCTTTATTATTGAATAAGTGGATGACATTTCCACACCTTTTCACAAGCAAGTCTTTGTATATCTGAAATGGTTTAAACATATAATAGTACCTAAAAGTCAAAAATCCAATCCCACATATTTCTTACCCTAAAATCAACAAGATCAAAGTTGTTTGCCAAATGATTGATTGATACCCAGAATCCATACAATAATCTGGTCTAGATGACAGTATGTTCAAATATAACTAAATTCACAGATATGAAAACCTAGAGCTAAAAGTGAAGGCCATGGAAGCAAATCCTATGAACAAGTACAGGAGTAACAACAATTTTGTTCTCTCAAATAAAAGAGAGCAAGAAACTAACAATCAAGAAAGTAGAATCAGAAAAGATGATACATTATAATCCCTAAAATTGAAAGGAGAGGGTTCAACCTGCAAATAAGTGCATGCGATTTAGAACTACATAAGCAAAGCGGAATCCGATCTTGGAGAATAATAAACTCTGATAAAATCACAAATTGATAAGAGATGTGGAAAAGTGTTACAGAATAACCACAAATTGCGGCAGCGTCTTGCGGCGTATTGCAGTAGCGATGATATGCAAATTAGATTTGCAACAGAGGAAGAGGAAGAGAGAAAGGCAGGAATTGAAATTGGATGAAAACCTAGCAGACATTCTCTTCTCTGAATGCTTCTAATCTGAAAATGAAAGGAAAAGGGAAAAAATTAAAAAACCAAAACTTTGAGGGATCAAAATCTAATTAGTAATTTTTTTCAAAAAAAGGGGTATATTTTGTAATTATTTTGATGATGGTTAATGATACACCTACAAAAAGGTAGGAGTAAGGAATCCATGGCCTTTTTTTTTAAAGATCTTATGAAAAAGTAAAAGTAATTTTATATTTGGGTATCTCATGTAAAAAGATCTTTTTATCTATCAATAATGTTTGGGTATAACAATATAAAAGTACTTTTTTATTTATTTATTACATGAAAAATAATTTTTTTTAAGGAAAAAAGATATTTTTAAAAAAAGATGTAAATTACAACTTCTAAAAAAGATGTTTTTTTAATTTTTCTAGTGCTTTTACTTTTACTACTAGAAATTTGCCAAACACACTAAAAAATAAAAAAAAGATCTTTTTTCATTGAAAAAATATATTTTTTTATCAAGATAATAGCGCCCAAATACACACTAAGACATTTCCATTTGAAATTTTATTCATTAATTTGGAATGATTATAATATATTAATATTAATAAAATAAAATTTAAATTAAAAAATGTGAAAATTGATTTGAAAATTAATTTTTTTGTCTAATTTATAAATAAAAAAATTAAAGTTAAAATTCTCAAAAAATTTAAACTATTTATTTTTAATTATTTTAAAATTAAAAATGTTCAATTTTTAAGAGAATTTTAATTCTTAATATTTTAAATAAGTTCTCAATATTTTTAATAGGATAAAAGAGTAAAGAGATAAATAAGTTTTAAGATTTATATTTTGAACTACTACTTGAAGAAAAAAAGTGCTAAATAAGTTTTTTTAAGGTAATAAATATGGATAAATTATATTTAAATTAAAATATTTTACTCAAAGAGTAATATTATATGATTAGCAAATATTATTATTTTTAATCAGAGTCAATAATAATGTATACTCATATTTAGAGAAGTTTTGTACATTTTATATCTATATTTATTAGAGTTTTATACATATAAATCAATACAATTTATACTGATATTTTCAGAATTTATACACATAAATTAATAAAATTTATTTCTTAAAGATAATTTAGTTTTGTATTGATCAAATGATAGCCAATTATACTAAAAATAACTAACCACAAAAATTTCTCTTACTCTAATTATAAGAATTAATTTAAAAATAATATATCCACATCTATTATTACGCAGGACTTAGTTGATATTTTCTTTTTTATAGACTAATTTATATAAAGTATAAATTTTATGAGTTTATTTATTACTTTATTCTTGATAAAATAAAAAAATAGTGCTAGCATCTTAATTAATAAAAAAATTAATTATATTAAAATTATTAAAAAAATTGAATAAATATTATATTTAAAAAAAGACCATATAAATAGACAAAAATATCTTTATTTTTTTTCAAATCTCTAATTTAAGATAATTTTATATTTGATACAACCATTTTTTTTTCATCTTTAATTTTTGCTTTTACTCTCACAAAAGACTAAAGAAAAAAAAGATAATGAAAATTAAAAAAAACACAAGAAAAAAACACACTCAACTATCAAAGGTCATACCTTAAGATCAGCAGCAAACTTTTAGAAGGTTGGGGCCACTCCACAATGTGACGTTGGCACGGATGCTAAATTCAGTTAACCAATCTATTGAAATTTCGGTATACAATTATTATTATTATTATTATTATTATTATTATTATTATTATTATTATTATTATTATTATTATTATTTAAACCTGTTCTGGAAGTTACTTGAAATTGAATTGTTTTGGGCCTGAACATGAGGTCCGATTTTGACTGGTGTCAAGGTGTTGTCGTCAAAATTCTTTATGAGAAGGTGGAGGGTAGTACCTGCAACGAACTTCGATGCTTAAATTATCATAGGTTTTAGACAGGTTTTTAATAGATTGGATCCTGAATATACCTGAGGGTGTCACAATATATTTATAGTAGAATAGATAATTACCTTTCTAGAGTAGTTCCACCTTTGATGGTGGATGACCGTTCCCTTTTGTTAGGGAAGTAGTCGAGATCTTCCTTCTAGAAGAATAGGAGATATCTTAGGAGTTAGTTACTTATTTGGATAAGTAGAGTTAGATTCTTATCGCTATGTCGAGTAGGTATAGACTGAATATGATCTCTTAATTAGGCCTCATTCATTTTGGACCTAAATGTATTTTTAGGTCAGGGTATGAACAGTGCCCATATTTAAGCCCGAGCTTACTGAAGTCGAACTCGAGCATTTATAATTTAGACTTGTCTCTTGTGTGTTAGTGCATCACGTCGGGCGCGCCTCCTAGGGGTTAGGTTGGGTACTCGACATGTTTTTACAAACTTGAAGCACCACGTCTTTTCGCCGTCATTTACTCATTTTCTACGGTTACTTTGGTAACCGTGCACGTCATTAATGAAGGGGGGTGAAATTATACTTTTTTTCCTAGTATTTTATAAATACCCAAATTTTTTCTAATTTTTTTATAAAGTCATTTGTATGGACCTAATTTAAATATTTTTAAAATAATAAAGCAAAATTATATAGTTTCGCCATCCAAGACATCTCCTATTCAACATGTACTAGCAAATCATCTAGAAACAACAACCCATCTCAGCAAAAGGGATAAAATTAACCATAATTGGGGCTTATTTCGACGAAAATATGTGATGTTTTGTGTTTAATATAAGTAAATAGTTAAAAGTCTATACTAAGAATAACTTATTTTTACGAAAGAAATATTTTGACTAGCTAGCCCAACGAGCTTCGTAGGCTTTTTTTAAAGCATATGACCTAGTATTTTTAACTAATGAATTTTATAAATAGTCCAAGACTAGCCTATTTAATAAAACGAGCTGAGTCGAGCCAAACCTAAAATGAGCCGAGCCATGAGCCCCTATCGAGTAGTCTGACCCACTTTCACCCCTACTTAAATTCAAACGAAGGTAAGAAAAGCCAACGTCAACTTCTACATTGTGAGGATTTTGGGGGAGAATATACCATATTTATCGAAGATACTCATAACAAAAAAAGAGAACTCAATAACAACGGTGGGGACAAAGGGAGAAATCATGATAACATACTTGTGAATGTAGCACTTGTCAACATCGCCGATGATATACCCCTTCCTTGAAACCGCTTCTGACACATTGGTAGTCGAATACACACACATTACCTCCTCCGATCCGTGCCAAGCTGGTGCACCGCCAACGACCGACAACACTTGTCTCCGGTTTCACCTCTAACGACGATAGTCAGGAACAACGTGAAATCAAGAGGCTTCAACAACTACTCAATATGACTCACTACAATCCTCTGTTCGAGCCCTAATTGTATCTTTCGAATTTCTCTTATTTTTTCTCAATAAATTTTTTCCTAGATCCAAATTTCAATTCCCTGGTCTTGTCTTCCACTAATATTATCAACTGTTATTACTTTTAAAGGGTCAACAATCAAGTTGGGTTGGTCTAATGATTAATTCACTAGTCTACTTTAAGCAAGTGTCGGGGATTCGAATCCCCCCTGGTGCATACAGCAACCCATTGGCCAGCGACAAACTCTTAAATGGAGCTCAATACTACAACAGATTAGTCATTAGCTTGTCGGGTTGGAGGTATATTTATGCTTTTCACTTTTCTTTCCACCCCAATATTGTTAAATATTGTTAACTTAGAAGATGGTCAAAACTTACAAGATTATATCAACAAAAGTATTTTGTTGTATAGAACTTCATTTTTCCAAGCCAATTAACGATGTTAACCAAAATGGGAAATATTAACTATCTTCTCAATGAACAATATAAATTGTAAAGGGTGTTTATATTTATTGTATCTTTTAGACTATATAACATATCGAAATTTGAAGGCCACCATGCAATTTTTTTTAACAATGAGACTTAACACTCAAAATAAGAAAAATTACACATAACTTTAAAGAGTTATTTGAAGAGATTTATCTACATATGTATTAATTTTTTTAAATTTATGATAAAGAGATTAGTTGTTCAAGTTGTTGCAACTTTTTTTATGGCAGAAACTAATAATTTATGTAGAGTGGAGTTCATTCAAGTATTGTTAGCACAGTCAGATAGGCACTTCTGAATCTATTTCAATCTCCACATTTGCAAAGTCAAGATTATGAATTAGATCTGATACATCACCACATACCTCGGCCATCCAAAAACCTCGGAATGTTAACAGATAAGATCGGGCCCACTTATTTGAAAATATGAAATGTGCTCGGAAAATATGATCACCGAAACAGAATACGATAACCGACCTACAGACTCAGACTTATCCACAACAAACGGGTAAAACAACGTCTATAAAGCCTAACTAATATCCTCGGCTAAAGGGCAGGTTCTATTCTCAGTCTTCGTATTTTACTTAATACACTCATTAGAGATTATTATTGACTTGAGCGTCGGAGTATCTTTTACAGGTATTCCCGTCGCGGTGTTTGGTCCTGGCCGACGTATAGCTCTTTCTCTCTGCTGACAACTTTCTCGAAAGTGCAAAAACTCAGCCATCTCAGTACTCGGACAAATCACTTGGCGCCCACCGTGGGGTCTGAATACATCTAACCCCACTATTCTCTTTTGTTTAGTTTTTTTCTTTTACTCTGTTTTGTAGGATTCCCGATCCTCGAACATGGCTAACAGGGAGAACCCTCAACCCACACAAGCTGAGATCCTAGCCCAAATCGCTGAGCTTCAGGAAGAAGTGTGGAGGATAGCCGAGTTATCTGCGCAGAACAACGGGAAGCATGAGGGCGAAAGCTCCAAAAGCTCGGATCAGGGCAACACTGATCCCCTGAACATCACCCCGCCAAAGGAAAAGCTCACCCTCAACAATCCCTTTTCCGAGGAAATCATGAAATACTAGATGCCAAAAAACTTTGCGTTGCCTTCCGTGCTTGAGCCATACAAGGGGTTCGGTGATCTCCGAGCTCACGTCAAGAAGTTTCAATCTATGATGTTTTTTAACAGTGCTAATAATGAGCCCGTGCTCTGCCGAGCATTTCCAACTTATCTTGATGGTGCTGCATTACTCTGGTTTTCTAAGTTGTCTGCAGGTTCAATTTCTTCCTTTGAGGACTAGAAAGGTCGTTCATCGATTACTTCGCTGCGTCAAGAATATATGTACACGGATCAAATTATCTCGGCACCATCAAGCAAGGTCAGCATGAAAGTCTGAAGGATTACATGACTCAATTCGCAGAAGCAACCATGGAGATCCAAGACTTAGATCCCGCGGTCCACCTGCACGCCTTCAAGGCCGACCTCAAACCTGGCAAGTTTCGAGAAACAATTGCAATTACAAAACCAAAAACGCTGGAAGAATTCCGAGTAAGGGCTACAGGCCAGATGAAAATCGAAGAGCTTTGTGAAGCCCAGAAAACAGACAAACAACTGCATAGAAGGGACGAGGACAAAATGTTTAGATCGCCAGACAATAAAGAGCCGAAGAAACCCTTCAAGCTCACACCAAAATTCAATACCTACATCAGGTTCAACACCAATAGAGAGAATATCATCAAGGAGATTCTAAATGCCAAAATCGTGAAGTCACTAGCTCGGGCGGGGAGCTACCAAGACCAAAGGTTCGTGGACAGAAGCAAGCATTGCGCCTTCCATAAGAAGTTCGGACACACCACGAACGACTGCATCGTTGCAAAAGACTGGCACGCTAAGGACTCTTGGATAAATATGTCCAAGGTCGGAAATCCAGAGGAGCCAACTCGGACAAAGATGAACACAAACAAGCAGCGACAGATAAGGACAAAAAAGGACAGACAACCCCTAACCCACCGAGAGGAATCATCAACCACATATCAGAAGGCTACGCAGGCGGAGGTGATACAAACTTGGCCAGAAAATGAAGCTATAGGGCAATGCTGGCAATCGAGGGAACACTGCAGCCGAAGAAAAAAGAGGACCCAGACGTCATGATATCCTTTAATCAATCGGACTTCAAATCGACAAGCCCTAACCTCGACGACCCAGTAGTAATCTCCATCCAACTTGGAGAGCTATTGGTAAGAAAAACACTGCTGGACCCAGTAGTAGTGCTGATGTTTTATTTTACTCTACCTTTAAAAAGATGAAGTTATCCGAAAAAGCAATACAGCCTGCCTCTGGAGAGATAAATGGGTTCTCTGGAGAAAGAGTCCCCATCATGGGACACATATGGCTAAAGACGACGATGGGAGAGATTCCTATGTCAAAATCCATTGATATCCAATAGTTAATAGTAGACTGTTATAGCCCTTACAATATTATCATAGGAAGACCTACTTTAAATATATTCAAGGCGGTAGTATCCATGTTACACCTGTGTGTTAAGTTTCCAGTACAGGAAAACAAAATAGCAACAGTATACACCGATCACTAAGAAGCTCGGCAGTGCTACAATGCCAGCCTAAAGCAAACCCTGACGAAACTGACAGCTCGGCCATAAGTCCAAGCAATACACAATTCTGCTGAGACCCTAACGTTAGCCGATCTTGACCCGAGAGAAGACCTCGGCGAGAGACCCCAACCAATGGACAACCTCCACCAAGTGACACTAACAGCAGATGAAGAACAGTATACACACATCGGAGAAGCACTAGAGGGGGAAGAACGAGCAAAACTTATAAACATATTGCGCCAGAATGCCGATTGATTCGCATGGACATCAGACGACATGCCTGGAATATGTCCAGAAGTTATCAGCCACAAATTAGCAATTGACAAAACAGTCCAACCAGTGGCACAAAAGAAAAGAAACCTCGGAGAAGAGAAAAAACAAGCAGCACTAGAAGAAACCAAGAAACTTCTCAACGCAGGTTTCATCAGAGAGATCCGCTTCACCACATGGCTATCAAATGTGGTAATGGTAAGAAAAAATTCAGGTAAATGGCGCATGTGCGTCGACTTTACAAATTTAAACAAAGCTTGCCCTAAAGATGCATACCCATTACCTTGCGTTAATAAATTAGTTGATAATGCGTCCAGTTTCCATAGCTTGAGTTTTATGGACGCATACTCTGGTTACAACCAGATTCTAATGTACCCAGAAGACCAAAGCAAAACAGCTTTTATAACAGAACATGGAAAATTTTTTTACAAAGTAATACCTTTTGGCTTAAAGAATGCAAGGGCAACATATCAGCGACTAATGGACAAGGTATTCCGGCAATAAATAGGCCAGAATATGGAAGTCTACGTAGATGATATGGTAGCAAAAATGCCCGCACAAGGATCACATTGTGATGATCTGGTAGAAATCTTCAACCAAATCCGAGCATATAACATGAGGCTCAACCCAGAAAAATGCGCTTTCGGAGTTCAAGGAGGAAAGTTCCTCGGCTTCATGCTAACCTCACGAGGGATAGAAGCCAACCCAAAAAAATGTCACGCAATACTAAACATGACAAGCCCAAAGACGGTAAAGGAAGTCCTACAACTAGCAGGGAGGGTAGCTGCCCTATCACGCTTCCTACCTATAGTAGCAAACCGATCTTATCACTTTTTCCAAACATTCTCTAAGAACAGAAAATTTACATGGACAGAAGAATGTGAAAGCTCCTTTATGGAGCTCAAAAGGCTCTTAACATCACCCCCAATACTCCAGAGACCAGAGACAGGTAAACCTTTGCATTTATATTTATCAGTATCTAACCATGCTATAAGCTCGGTCTTAGTGATTGAAACAGGAAAAAAGCAAAACCCAGTGTACTTCACTAGCAGAGTGCTACAACCAGCAGAAACAAGGTACCCAAAAATAGAGCAGCTGGCATTGGCACTAATCACCACAGCAAGGAGATTACGACATGGTGCACGAAATTGTGATCATCAATGGCGCCATCAACATGGTACGCTCAATTGCAATCTCAACTCTTTATCACAACTTCGCACAACTAACCAGCAAGTGCACTGGGTCGTCCAAGTAATAAACCTTACGCGAGTAAGGGTTGATCCCACGGAGATTGTTGGTATGAAGCAAGCTATGGTCATCTTGTAAATCTCAGTCAGGCAGATTCAAATGGTTATGGGTGATTTATGAATAAAGCATAAAATAAAGGATAGAGATACTTATGTAATTCATTGGTGAGAATTTCAGATAAGCGTATGGAGATGCTTTGTCCCTTCCGTTTCTCTGCTTTCCTACTATCTTCATCCAGTCCTTCTTACTCCTTTCCATGGCAAGCTGTATCTTGGGCATCACCGTTGTCAGTGGCTACAATCCCGTCCTCTCAGTGAAAATGTTCAACGCACCCTGTCACGGCACGGCTAATCATCTGTCGGTTCTCAATCAGGTTGGAATAGAATCCATTGATTCTTTTGCGTCTGTCACTAACGCCCAGCCTTCAGGAGTTTGAAGCTCGTCACAGTCATTCAATCATTGAATCCTACTCAGAATACCACAGACCCACAGACAAGGTTTAGACCTTCCGGATTCTCTTGAATGCCGCCATTAATTCTAGCTTATACCACGAAGATTCCGATCAAGGGATCCAAGAGATAAACATTCAAGCCTTGTTTGCTTGTAGAACGGGAGTGGTTGTCAGGCACGCGTTCATAAGTGAGAATGATGATGAGCGTCACATAATCATCACATTCATCAAGTTCTTGAGTGCGAATGAATATCTTGGGATAAGAACAAGCTGAATTGAATAGAAGAACAATAGTAATTGCATTAATACTCGAGGTACAGCAGAGCTCCACACCTTAATCTATAGTGTGTAGAAACTCCACCGTTGAAAATACATAAGAACAAGGTCTAGGCATGGCCGAATGGCCAGCCTCCCACGATCTAAGAACTAGACATCCAAAGATGATCAAAGGATCTAAAGTGATCCCTGGATGAAAATACAATAGCAAAAGGTCCTATATGTAGAGAACTAGTGGCCTAGGGTTTATAGAGATGAGTAAATGACATAAAAATCCACTTCCGGGCCCACTTGGTGTGTGCTTGGGCTGAGCATTGAAGCTTTCATGTGTAGAGACTTTTCTTGGAGTTAAACGCCAGCTTTTGAGCCAGTTTGGGCGTTTAACTCCCATTCTTGTGCCAGTTCCGGCATTTAACGCCGGGCAGTTTTGAGCTGATTTGGAATGCCAGTTTGGACCATCAAATCTCGGGCAAAGTATCGACTATTATACACTGCTGGAAAGCCCAGGATGTCTACTTTCCAACGCCGTTGAGAGCGCGCCAATTGGGCTTCTGTAGCTCTAGAAAATTCACTTCGAGTGCAGGGAGGTCAGAATCCAACAGCATCTGCAGTCCTTTCTAGCCTCTGAATCAGATTTTTTGCTTAGGTCCCTCAATTTCAGCCAGAAAATACCTGAAATCACAAAAAAACACACAAACTCATAGTAAAGTCCAGAAAAGTGAATTTTAACTAAAAACTAATAAAAATATACTAAAACCTAACTAAAACATACTAAAAACATACTAAAAATAATGCCAAAAAGCGTATAAATTATCCGCTCATCACAACACCAAACTTAAATTGTTGCTTGTCCCCAAGCAACTAAAAATCAAATAAGATAAAAAGAAGAGAATATGCAATGAATTCCAAAAACATCTATGAAGATCAGTATTAATTAGATGAGCGGGGCTTTTAGCTTTTTGCCTCTGAACAGTTTTGGCATCTCACTCTATCCTTTGAAATTCAGAGTGATTGGCTTCTATAGGAACTCAGAATCCAGATAGTGTTATTGATTCTCCTAGTTAAGTATGATGATTCTTGAACACAGCTATTTTATGAGTCTTGGCCGTGGCCCAAAGCACTCTGTCTTCCAGTATTACCACCGGATACATACATGCCACAGACACATAATTGGGTGAACCTTTTCAGATTGTGACTCAGCTTTGCTAGAGTCCCCAATTAGAGGTGTCCAGGGTTCTTAAGTACATTCTTTTTGCCTTGGATCACAAATTTATTTTTTCTTTTTCTCTTTTTTTTTTCGTTTTTTTTTTCGTTTTTCTCCTTTTTTTCTTTTTTTTGTATTCACTGCTTTTTCTTGCTTTAAGAATCATTTTTATGATTTTTCAGATCCTCAGTAACATATCTCCTTTTTCATCATTCTTTCAAGAGCCAACATTCATGAACAACAAATTCAAAAGACATATGCACTGTTTAAGCATACATTCAGAAATCAAAAGTATTGCCACCACATCAAAATAATTAATCTGTTATAAAACTCAAAATTCATGCAATTCTTCTCTTTTTCAATTAAGAACATTTTTCATTCAAGAAAGGTGATGGATTCATAGGACATTCATAACTTTAAGGCATAGACACTAAGACACTAATGATCATAAGACACAAACATAGATACACATAAGCATAATTTTCGAAAAAAAAAACAAAAATAAAGAACAAGGAGATTAAAGAACGGGTCCACCTTAGTGATGGCGGCTTGTTCTTCCTCTTGAAGATCTTATGGAGTGCTTGAGCTCCTCAATGTCTCTTCCTTGCTTTTGTTGCTCCTCTCTCATGATTCTTTGATCTTCTCTAATTTCATGGAGGAGGATGGAATGTTCTTGGTGCTCCACCCTTAGTTGTCCCATGTTGGAACTCAATTCTCCTAGGGAGGTGTTGATTTGCTCCTAATAGTTTTGTGGAGAAAAGTGCATCCCTTGAGGCATCTCAGGGATTTCATGATGAGTGGGATCTCTTGTTTGCTCCATCCTTTTCTTAGTGATGGGCTTGTCCCCATCAATGGGGATGTCTCCTTCTATGTCAACTCCAACTGAATAACAGAGGTGACAAATGAGATGAGGAAAGGCTAACCTTGCCAAGGTAGAGGACTTGTCCGCCACCTTATAAAGTTCTTGGGCTATAACCTCATGAACTTCTACTTCCTCTCCAATCATGATGCTATGAATCATGATGGCCCGGTCTAGAGTAACTTCAGACCGGTTGCTAGTGGGAATGATTGAGCGTTGGATAAACTCCAACCATCCTCTAGCCATGGGCTTGAGGTCATGCCTTCTCAGTTGAACCGGCTTCCCTCTTGAATCTCTCTTCCATTGAGCGCCCTCTTCACAAATGTCTATGAGGACTTGGTCCAACCTTTGATCAAAGTTGACCCTTCTAGTGTAAGGGTGTTCATCTCCTTGCATCATGGGCAAGTTGAATGCCAACCTTACATTTTTCGGACTAAAATCCAAGTATTTTCCCCGAACCATTGTAAGCCAATTCTTTGGGTCCGGGTTCACACTTTGATCATGGTTCTTAGTGATCCATGCATTAGCATAAAACTCTTGAACCATTAAGATTCTGACTTGTTGAATGGGGTTGGTAAGAACTTCCCAACCTCTTCTTCGGATCTCATGTCAGATCTCCGGATATTCACTCTTTTTGAGTTTGAAAGGGACCTCGGGGATCACCTTCTTCATGGCCACAACTTGATAGAAGTGGTCTTGATGCACCCTTGAGATGAATCTCTCCATCTCCCATGACTCAGAGGTGGAAGCTTTTGCCTTCCCTTTCCTCTTTCTAGAGGTTTCTCCGGCCTTGGATGCCATAAATGGTTATGGAAAAACAAAAAGCAATGCTTTTACCATACCAAACTTAAAATGTTTGCTCGTCCTCGAGCAAAAGAAGAAAGAAGAGAGTAGAAGAAGAAGAAATGAAGGAGATGGAGGAGGCTTTATGGTTCGGCCAAGGAGGAGAAGTAGTGTTTAGGTTGTGTGAAAATGAAGGAGTGAAGATGGGTTTATATAGGAGTGGAGAGAGGGGTAGGGTTCGGTTATGTATGGGTGGGTTTGGGAGGGAAAGTGTTTTGAATTTGAATGGTGAGGTAGGTGGGGTTGTGGTGAAGAGAAAGATGGGATTTGATAGGTGAGGGGTTTTTGGGGAAGAGGTTTTGAGGTGATTGGTGAATGGGTGAAGAAGAGAGAGAGTGGTGGGGTAGGTGAGGATCCTGTGGGGTCCACAGATCCTGAGGTGTCAAGAAAAATTCATCCCTGCACCAAGTGGCGAGTAAAAATGCTCTCTGTGCCAATTCTGGCGTTAAACGCCGGGCTGGTGCCCATTTCTGGCGTTTAATGCCAACTTCTTGCCCTTTCTTGGCGTTTAACGCCAGTCTGGTGCCCCTTTCTGGCGTTAAATGCCCAGAATGGTGCTAGACTGGGCGTTAAACGCCCATTTGCTACCCTTACTGGCGTTTAAACGCCAGCAAGGTCTTCCTCCAGGGTGTGCTATTTTTCTTTCTGTTTTTCATTCTGTTTTTGCTTTTTCAACTGATTTTGTGACTTCTCATGATCATCAACCTACAGAAAACATAAAATAACAAAGAAAAATAGATAAAATATAACATTGGGTTGCCTCCCAACAAGCGCTTCTTTAATGTCAGAAGCTTGACAGTGGGCTCTCATGGAGCCTCAAAGATACTCAGAGCAATGTTGGAACCTCCCAACACCAAACTTAGAGTTTGAATGTGGGGGTTCAACACCAAACTTAGAATTTGGTTGTGGCCTCCCAACACAAACTTAGAGTTTGACTGTGGGGGCTCTGTTTGACTCTGTTTTGAGAGAAGCTCTTCATGCTTCCTCTCCATGGTGACAGAGGGATATCCTTGAGCCTTAAATACAAAGGATTTTCTTCATTCACTTGAATGATCAATTCTCCTCTGTCCACATCAATCACAGCCTTTGCTGTGGCTAGGAAGGGTCTGCCAAGGATGATGGATTCATCCATGCACTTCCCAGTCTCTAGGACCATGAAATCAGCAGGGATGTAATGGTCTTCAATCTTTACCAGAACATCCTCTACAAGCCCATAAGCTTATTTTCTTGAATTGTCTGCCATCTCTAGTGAGATTCTTGTAGCTTGTACCTCAAAGATCCCTAGCTTCTCCATTACAGAGAGAGGCATGAGGTTTATGCTTGACCCTAGGTCACACAAGGCCTTCTTGAAGGTCATGGTGCCTATGGCGCAAGGTATTGAGAACTTCCCAGGATCTTGTCTCTTTTGAGGTAATCTCTGCCTAGACAAGTCATCCAGTTCTTTGGTGAGCAAATGGGGTTCATCCTCCCAAGTCTCATTACTAAATAACTTGTCATTTAGCTTCATGATTGCTCCAAGGTATTTAGCAACTTGCTCTTCAGTGACATACTCATCCTCTTCAGAGGAAGAATACTCATCAGAGCTCATGAATGGCAGAAGTAAATCTATTGGAATCTCTATGGTCTCAGTGTGAGCCTCAGATTCCCATGGTTCCTCATTGGGGAACTCATTGGAGGCCAGTGGACATCCATTGAGGTCTTCCTCAGTGGCGTTCACTGCTTCTTCCTCTTCTCCTAGTTCGGCCATGTTGATGGCCTTACATTCTCCTTTTGGATTCTCTTCTGTATTGCTTGGAAGAGTACTAGGAGGGAGTTCAGTAATTTTCTTGCTCAGCTGTCCCACTTGTGCCTCCAAATTTCTAATGGAGGACCTTGTTTCAGTCATGAAACTTTGAGTGGTTTTGATTAGATCAGAGACCATAGTTGCTAAGTCAGAGTTGTTCTGCTTAGAATTCTCTGTCTGTTACTGAAAAGATGATGGAAAAGGCTTGCCATTGCTAAACCTATTTCTTCCACCATTATTATTATTAAAACCTTGTTGAGGTCTCTGTTGATCCTTCCATGAGAGATTTGGATGATTTCTCCATGAAGAATTATAGGTGTTTCCATAGGGTTCTCCCATGTAATTCACCTCTTCCATTAAAGGGTTCTCAGGATCATAAGCTCTTCTTCAGATGAAACATCCTTAGTACTGCCTGGTGCAGCTTGCATTCCAGACAAACTTTGAGAAATCAAATTGACTTGCTGAGTCAATATCTTGTTCTGAGCCAATATGGCATTCAGAGTATCAATCTCAAGAACTCCTTTCTTCTGATTCGTCCCATTGTTCACAGGATTCCTTTCAGAAGTGTACATGAATTGGTTATTTGCAACCATTTCAATCAGTTCTTGAGCTACTACAGGTGTTTTCTTCAGATGAAGAGAGCCTCCAGCAGAACTATCCAATGACATCTTGGATAGTTCAGACAGACCATCATAGAAGATACCTATGATGCTCCATTCAGAAAGCATGTCAGAAGGACACTTTCTGATCAATTGTTTGTATCTTTCCCAAGCTTCATAGAGGGATTCACCTTCCTTTTGTCTGAAGGTTTGGACTTCCACTCTAAGCTTACTCAATTTTTGAGGTGGAAAGAACTTTGCCAAGAAGGCATTGACTAGCTTTTCCCAAGAGTTCAGGCTTTCTTTAGGTTGTGAGTCCAACCATATCCTAGCTCTGTCTCTTACAGCAAAAGGGAATAGCATAAGTCTGTAGACCTCAGGGTCAACCCCATTGCTTTTGACAGTGTCACAGATTTGCAAGAACTCAGCTAGAAACTGATGAGGATCTTCCAATGCAAGTCCATAAAACTTGCAATTCTGTTGCATTAGAGAAACTAATTGAGGATTAAGCTCAAAGTTGTTTGCTCCAATGGCAGGGATAGAGATGCTTCTCCCATAGAAGTCGGGAGTAGGTGCAGTAAAGTCACCCAGCACCTTTCTTGCATTGTTGGCATTGTTGTTGTTTTCGGCTGCCATGTCTTTTTCTTTGAGGATTTCTGTTAGGTCCTCTACAGAGAATTGTGCTTTAGCTTCTCTTAGCTTTCGCTTCAAGGTCCTTTCAGGTTCAGGGTCAGCCTCAACAAGAATCCTTTTGTCTTTGCTCCTGCTCATATAAAAGAGAAAAGAACAAGAAAATATGGAATCCTCTATGTCACAGTATAGAGATTCCTTGAGGTGTCAGAGGAAAAGAAAAATAGAAGAAAGAGGTAGAAAATTCGAACTTATCAAGGAAAGATGGAGTTCGAATTGTGCATCAAGGAAGAGTGTTAGTCCATAAACAGAAGGATGTGAGAAGAGGGGAAGAGATTTTCGAAAATTAAGTAAAAGATTTTTAAAAACATTTTGAAAAAACACTAATTGATTTTCGAAAACCAAGAGTGGAAAAGAAATCAAGTGATTTTTTTGAAAAAGATTTTGAAATAAGAAATTAAAAAGATATGATTGAAAACTATTTTGAAAAAGATGTGATTTAAGAAGATATGATTGAAAAAGATATAGTTTTAAAAAGACATGATTGAGAAGATATGATTTGAAAAACAATTTAAAAAGATTTGATTTTGAAAATTAATGACTTGGCTAACAAGAAAAGATATGATTCAAACATTAAACCTTTCTCAACAGAAAAGGCAACATACTTGAAATGTTGAATCAAATCATTAATTGATAGCAAGTATTTTTGAAAATAGAAAGAAATTGATTTTGAAAACATGTGATTGAAAAGATATGATTTGAAAAAGATTTGATTTTGAAAAATTTTGAAAACTTGAAAAAAATTTGCATTAAAAACAAAATCTTCCCTCTTGTGCCATCCTGGCGTTAAACGCCCAGAATGGTGCACATTCTGGCATTTAACGCCCAAAACTCACCCTTTTTGGGCGTTAAACGCCCAGCCAGGCACCCTGGCTAGCGTTTAAACGCCAATTTTCCTTCTTCACTGGGTGTTTTTAACGCCCAGCTTTTTTTGTGTAATTCCTCTGCAGTATGTTCTGAATCTTCAATTCTCTGTATTATTGACTTGAAAAGACACAAATTAAAAAATTTTTTGGATTTTTAATGATGAGGAGAAATCAAAATGCAACTAAAATCAAATAAACAATGCATGCAAGACACCAAACTTAGAAGTTTGTATACTACTGACACTAACAAGTTGAGAATGCATATGAAAAACAACAAAACACACAAAACAAGAGAATTTAAAAATCAGAGCAAGTAAATCATCAAGAACAACTTGAAGATCAATGAAGGCACATGAAAAATGCAAGAAGAACAGAAACATGCAATTGACACCAAACTTAAAATGAGACTAGTGTCTCAATAAGAAACATAAAATATTTTTGGTTTTTTTTTTGTAATTTTTTTGGATTTTTCGAAAATTGAGTGGAAAAGAAAATAAAGATATCAAAATTCTTAATGAGAATTCCAGGAATCATGCAATGTTAGTCTAAAGGAATTAGACATGGCTAGCCAAGCTTCAGCAGGACATTGCATTCAAGAGCTAAATTGATGAAAATCAATCAGCTTTGGTGATGATAAGAACATCACCTTGAAACACTAGAATTCATTCTTAAGAACTCTGAAGAAAAATACCTAATTTAAGCAACAAGATGAACCGTCAGTTGTCCAAACTCAAACAATCCCCGGCAACGGCGCCAAAAATTTGGTGCACGAAATTGTGATCATCAATGGCGCCATCAACATGGTACGCTCAATTGCAATCTCAACTCTTTATCGCAACTTCGCACAACTAACCAAGAAGTGCACTGGGTCGTCCAAGTAATAAACCTTACGCGAGTAAGGGTCGATCCCACGGAGATTGTTGGTATGAAGCAAGCTATGGTCATCTTGTAAATCTCAGTCACGCAGATTCAAATGGTTATGGGTGATTTATGAATAAAGCATAAAATAAAGGATAGAGATACTTATGTAATTCATTGGTGAGAATTTTAGATAAGCGTATGGAGATGCTTTGTCCCTTCCGTTTCTCTGCTTTCCTACTGTCTTCATCCAATCCTTCTTACTCCTTTCCATGGCAAGCTGTATGTTGGGCATCATCGTTGTCAGTGGCTACAATCCCGTCCTCTCAGTGAAAATGTTCAACGCACCCTGTCACGGCACGGCTAATCATCTGTCGGTTCTCAATTAGGTTGGAATAGAATCCATTGATTGTTTTGCGTCTGTCACTAACGCCCAGCCTTCAGGAGTTTGAAGCTCGTCACAGTCATTCAATCATTGAATCCTACTCAGAATACCACAAACCCACAGACAAGGTTTAGACCTTCCGGATTCTCTTGAATGCCGCCATCAATTCTAGCTTATACCACGAAGATTCCGATCAAGGGATCCAAGAGATAAACATTCAAGCCTTGTTTGCTTGTAGAACGGGAGTGGTTGTTAGGCACGCGTTCATAAGTGAGAATGATGATGAGCGTCACATAATCATCACATTCATCAAGTTCTTGAGTGCGAATGAATATCTTGGAATAAGAACAAGCTAAATTGAATAGAAGAACAATAGTAATTGCATTAATACTCGAGGTACAGCAGAGCTCCACACCTTAATCTATGGTGTGTAGAAACTCCACCGTTGAAAATACATAAGAACAAGGTCTAGGCATGGCCGAATGGCCAGCCTCCCACGATCTAAGAACTAGACGTCCAAAGATGATCAAAGGATCTAAAGTGATCCCTGGATGAAAATACAATAGCAAAAGGTCCTATTTGTAGAGAACTAGTGGCCTAGGGTTTACAGAGATGAGTAAATGACATAAAAATCCACTTCCGGGCCCACTTAGTGTGTGCTTGGGCTGAGCATTGAAGCTTTCATGTGTAGAGACTTTTCTTGGAGTTAAACGCCAGCTTTTGTGCCAGTTTGGGCATTTAACTCCCATTCTTGTGCCAGTTCCGGCGTTTAACGCCGGGCAGTTTTGAGCTGATTTGGAACGCCAGTTTGGGCCATCAAATCTCGGGTAAAGTATGGACTATTATACATTGCTAGAAAGCCCAGTATGTCTACTTTCCAACACCATTGAGAGCGCGTCAATTGGGCTTCTGTAGCTCCAGAAAATCCACTTCGAGTGCAGGGAGGTCAGAATCCAACAGCATCTGCAGTCCTTTTTAGCCTCTGAATCAGATTTTTTGCTCAGGTCCCTCAATTTCAGCCAGAAAATACCTGAAATCACAAAAAAATACACAAACTCATAGTAAAGTCCAGAAAAGTGAATTTTAACTAAAAACTAATAAAAATATACTAAAAACTAACTAAAACATACTAAAAACATACTAAAAATAATGCGAAAAAGCGTATAAATTATCCGTTCATCACGACACTACTTTCAGAGTCACACAATAATAGTGCCAACAGACCAACTCCTGAGGCAGATATTAACCAGACCCGAGCTTGCCGGACAATTAATAAAATGGTCCATCGAACTCTCCGAGTTCGATATTCAATACGAATCAAGAAAAACTCTGAAAGCACAAATACTTGCCGACTTCGTATCAGAAATGACCAATGAAACACAACATACAGAGGCCAACTGGAGTATACATGTTGATGGGGCATCAAACAGAGAGGGCAGCGGAGCAGGAATACTACTAAAGGAAGGAGAGAAAGTGATAGCCGAGCAATCACTACAGTTCCGCTTCAACGCAAGTAACAACCAGGCAGAATATGAGGCTCTACTAGCAGGACTAAAACTCGTCCAAAAACTAAGAATACCTCAGATAATAGTTTACTGTGACTTTTCACAAGTAGTACATCAAATCAAGGGCGAATACCAGGTAAAAGATCCTTTGTTAGAGAAATATTGACTCATAACAAAGGATCTCATCTCAAAATTCAGAAAATTCGATATTATCCATGTAAACCGAGAACAAAACACCAGAGCCAACGTGTTAGCCAAATTAGCCACAATAAGGCAAATGGAAAACACACCGGCGCTGTCTCAGCTAACACTTGATAAGTCGAGCTTTGAGCAGGACACAATCTTAAGCATCATGCAGGTACAAGACTGGAGAACACCTTTCATCGACTACATCAATACAGGTGTCGTACCAAACAAGGAGCCAAACCCGCATCTCTTCCGAAGAAAAGCAAGCTTCTACACAGTAGTAGGAAATACACTATACAGACGAGGACATTCCCAACCACTCCTTAAATGTATCAGCAAGGACGAAGCCGAAGAGGTTATAGCAGAAACACATGAAGGGGTCTGTGGAAACCACATTGGCGGCCGAGCACTGGCCACCAAAATATTACGAACAGGGTACTACTGGCCAATGATAAAAAGGGATTGTATTTCCAAAGTCAAGGCATGTGACAGCTGTCAAAAGCACGCCACCATCTCAGGGATCCCAGTAGAAAAGCTCCACACCATAGAGTTAAGCTGGCCTTTTGATAGGTGGGGATTAGACATTCTCGGACCTTTCCCAAAAGTGCCAAGTCAGGTAAAGTTCCTCTTAGTATCAATAGATTACTTCTCTAAGTGGATAGAAGCACAACCACTAGCACATATAACGGCAGAAAAGGTGAGATCTTTCCTATGGAAAAATATCATATGTAGGTATGGCATCCCAAGAGAGATAATATCGGATAACGGGAGATAATTCACAGACCACAAACTTGATTCTTTCCTAACAAATTTCAAAATTACACATCACTTCAGCTCGGTTGAGCATCCACAAACCAACGGATAAATTGAGTCGGCTAACAGAATTATCTTGCAGAGACTAAAGAAAAAGCTTGGCGAGGCAAAAGGCGAGTGGGCCGATCTCATTCCAGAAATCTTGTGGGGTTACAATACTACGGTACAATCTGCCACAGGAGAAACTCCCTTCAAGCTGGTATATGGGGTGGACGCACTAATCCCAATAGAGATCGGCATACTGACGTTAAGATGCGAGCTATACAATCCACAAGGCAATGCGCATGCTAGAACAACCGAATTGGACCTCATAGAGGAAGAAAGAGATATCTCAGCCATAAGGCAACGAGCAATGAAGAGTTTCATCGAAAGAAGACACAGCAAAAAGGTAGTACCAAGGTCTTTCCAAGAAGGAGACCTTGTACTCAGGTGAACAGAAGAAGCACGGAATCCTCCAACACATGAAAAATTAGCAGCAAATTGAGAAGGACCACTCCGAGTAGCCAGAAACCTCGGCAAGGGGGCTTACAAGCTAGAAACCCTTACGGGGGAACAACTCCTAGGAACATGGAATGTGATATCACTAAGGAAATACCAATCATGATTATACACTGTATTACCCGAATGAAGGTACTCTTTTTCCCCTTCGAAGGTTTTTTCCCACATGGGTTTTACTCGAAGAGGGTTTTAACGAGGCTGGATGCCCCAAGTCATTGTGTAAACGCAATCGCTAATGCAAAATAGAATTTTATTGTTATCATAACCTTAATAACTAACATATTTTATAATCAAAGAGATTAAGAGTCAAAACAAAAATCGAGCTTCATACTCAGAAACCAACAAAACATGCCGAGAATAATACTCGGAAATATCCAAAAAGCGAAACAAACAAGATAAATACATGTCCAAGGCCAAAGAGCCATACATAAGCTTAACAAAATAAAACATAGATAACAAAAGGCCTAATCTGCCTTGTCACCAATACTGGACTCCTCACTATCATCTCCAACAGCAGCCTCATCCTCCATGAGCTGGCCATTCACAACCACCTTGGTTGCATCAAGCTTCGTCACATCAGACTTAGGAAATAATACCCTGACCTGAGACACAGCACGTTCAAAACCTTGCGCAAAGGCCTCATAGACCTTGGTCTCCAACTCTTTCACTCTCGATCCCAATCGATCATTTTCAGCTTTAGTAGTCTTGACTTCTTCAGGAGAAGAAAGTTAAAGACACCTTTCCTCAGCAAGCTCTGACTCCCTCAACCTTAGAGAAGAAGACAGCTCGACAATAGTCTTCTCCTTCTTTTCCACAGCCAAGGACAACTCGGCAGAATCTAGAGCAGCTTTATTTTTCCTTTCAAGAGCGAGCTTTTGAGCAAGCCCAACAGCCACGATTCGCGCACCAATCACCTACCACAAAGACGGAAGAGTCATAACGGCACAAAGCGGAAACAAACAAAGCAAATTTAATTCCTCACTTGCAGAAAATGGCTTATTCCAACATGTCCAATGCCATCAATCATCTTCATATCATCAAGAAAACAGCAAAGCTCATCATCCATAACAGAAAAAGGATATAGTTTACTCCACAGAGACCGAGTATGCACGTCCTCCAAATAACCGTGCAGTTTTTTCTAAGACTCATAAGCCGATTCCACTCTCTGAAGCTCCATAGACGACTCTCCTTTCTCCAGAAAAGTCTCAGCAATCTTCTCTTTCACATTACCCCTCTTTCGCTTTGGCTTATGGGTCGGATCATGCTGAAATACATGACCCTTCTCGACATTTTTAGTCGAACCTTCTTTCTCCCTTTTCTTTCGTTGATTGAAGAAGGACTTTAGTCCGGCAGTAGTGATAGTAGGAGCCTTGTCACCTGCACAAAAACCGGCAATAAGAAAACAAACCAAGCGCAACACAATAACAAAACACCAAAAACTAAATTACCTAGGTAATCTAGAACAGCTTGCCTATCGGAATCCCATTTCAACAACTCAGATACGGACAACAGACCTTTCGGGACCAACATCTCAAACAAAAACTCCATTAAAATCTGGTCGTCAATCGACCTATCATCCACATCCAGAACTTGCATCGGCTCAGGACACCATGACAAAGAAAATTTCTCAACAAGGTACTCGTTTAGGTAAAAGAAAAACTGCTCAAGCACGCTCCTAACCTTAACGAACATGGTCTTAAAATCTTTAAAAGATGACTTATAAAGACCGAAGATAGCACGACGAGGATAACTACTCAGATTAACCCATAGCCCACGACCAACCCTCTTAGCTTGGAACAACGAAAAAAAGAGCCTAAGAGACGAAGGATGATTAAGGAACTCCATCAAAACCTCGAACGCCCTTACAAACCCCCACGAATTAGGATGAAGCTGACTCGGAGCACAATTCAACCAGTAAAGAACACCACATTCAAAATCAGTGAAGGGAAGCCTAACTCCTAGCTCAGTAAACAAGCAGCTGTACATATAGAAGAAAGCCCAATCATCACGAAAATGGAAGACACGGTCACCAGCATCACAAGGAAGTATCACTATCTTAATACCACTACCACTCCTAACCCATACGTTAGAACCTAGCACATCAACCGACTCCCTATCACTAAACTGAGAAACATAACCTCTAACCCTAGCATCGACCCAGCCATAGAGGTCACCCTCACCAACACCAGCCTTTTCCTCTTCCATGCAACAAAGTAAAGAAAACTAAAATGAGAAAGAAAGAAGGAGCAGGAACACGAATCAGCACTCACTTTTTTTGCTCATTTTCTCCAAAACGTAGAATTCCCAAAATACCAAGAAAAAATCAAAGGGAGAAACACGTTTATTACACATAAAAAGAAGCAGTTACATATGAGGCGTTATCTTCCAATCCAAGCCATCAACACACCCACGATCAAAAACTCCACCAATCACACGGTCAGGGGCACCTCTAAATTCGCAGCATAAATCAAATCAATCACTCATTAAAGTGCAAAGAACAAAGCAAGCATTAAATGCTGCAAACGTTTCAAATTCACCAATAGAACTAAGCCGAGCTTGGGGACTGAAGGACACAGCACAAAAATGAATCCTTAGCCGAGGTATACAACATTACCGAGAAAAAAGCTCGCCTTCGTTCTATCCAAACCAAGGCAAGCTTGGGGGCTATGATACGTCACCACATACCTCGGTCACCAAAAAACCTCGGAACATTAATAGATAAGATCGGCCCACTTATTTGAAAATAAGAAACATGCTCGGCAAATATGATCACTGAAACAGAATACGATAACTGACCTACAGACTCAGACTTATCCACAACAAACGGATAAAACAACATCTATAAAGCCGAACTAATATCCTCGGCTATAGGGCAGGTTTTATTCTCAGTCTTTGTATTTTACTTAATACACTTATTAGAGATTATTATTGACTTGAGCGTCAGAGTATCTTTTGCAGGTATTTCCGCCGCGGTGTTTGGTCCTGGTCGACGTATAGCTCTTCCTCTCTGCTGACAACTTGCTCGGAAGTGTTAAAACTTGGCCATCTCAATACTCGGACGAATCAAGATCCAAGTCGAGAAGAACACTCCAGAGTAACACAAAAAGTCACATAGGAGTATCTTAGGTTAGCGCTAAAACACGCAATAAATCTTCTATTATTGTCTTACAATAAATCTTCTATTATGGTCTTCTAGGATATTCCCACAAACGAATCTTCCCTCCTTGTTGACCAAACTATCTAAATTGATGAGCTTTTATAAAGGGATAAATTAAAAGATATCATCGGATAAGTTATCTTCAAAGGTCCTAATCTTTCTATTAACTCGAGCAAATTCAGTGTGGACTAAATAATAATCTTTTGTTAAATAAAAAGCGAGTTCATGAATTTTTTTTTCAAAAATCTTATTTATTTATGAAAAAAAATTATTTTTTTAAAACAAAAAAAACTCATAGTACTAACAAAGAGAAGAGATCATACAAAGTTGATACTACATAATTAGTAGTATAATATTCTTCGATTATTTTAAATCGCGTTTAAAAGATGCATACATAAGATTGATAGCGTATGTCAAAATTATCTTTATAACAACTTCAGAATAAATGCAACACTATCCATCTTTTAACTTTTTAGTTTTTCATGATTAAATCAGTTATAAAATAATTAAAAAATCTGAATTCATATATCAAGTGTATCTCTTAACAAAAATATTTTAGGAACAACTAAATTCAAAGTTATCTAGACTTAGAAGGAGAAGAAAGAAAAAAGGAGACGAAACTAAGGAAAATAAATATATATGAAATATAAATTAATGATTTTTTAACTAGCTTTTCATTATCATGCACAAGTACATATGCTAATATTTAAAGTATATATTGAATTCAGTTAAGATGTGTTTTAATATTTTAAATTAAGAAATTTTTATAAAAAATTAATAAAATTTAAAATTTTAACATATTTAGTATATATTAATTAAAATAAAAAATTATAAACTTCTACAAATAATAACATTAAAAATACACCAAGAGAAAAATAATATTTACTATGATACTTATATATAATTACCTAATTTATTAAAATAAAATAAAAATTAATATTTAATTTAAAAATATAAAAATAAATAATTTTTAAATAATTAAAATTTATCATAAAAAATAAATTCGACCAATTCCACACCAAAGAATTTGCCCCCCAAAAAAAAAATACTGAAAAGTGATACATGTAATTCTCATCATTTATGCGTTGACCATGGATCTTTTGATATGACATCACTGTGCACGTAGGTGCCGTTTTTTTCTGCATTAGCTTTCCCCCAAAAGCAAGAGGATTCGGAAAGATGAGAAAAAACAAACAAAAGTACCTCTACAAAGTCTAACATATATCAGGTGAATATTATCGTAGCTAAAAGATAATGCCTACATATTATAAAGGCTTAAAAATTAATATTTAATTAAAAAATAAAAAAATAAATAATTTAAAAAATCAAAAATTATTAAAAAAAATAAATTAGATAAAATTTAGACAATAATTCATAATATTTATAGAATTGGCTCGTAAATAATTCCATTTTATTTGGCGGTGAACCGCCTCCCACCTCATCAACCAACAGCTCCGCGTGTCCGCCAGAGACTAAGAAACATTCATGTCAATTTATTCAGTAGTCAAGCTCCATACCAGACAAACAAACAAACATTTTTGACTCCCCTCAACCCCATTTACCCACATACGTATTAATATTAATGAATATTTTACCAACACAAATTAATCAATTAAGCCCTCAATAATTTCCTTGTAGAATTGTCATATCTTATTCTATTAAAGTCCAATTTTAAGGAGGAGGGATTCCTAATTGACAACCCGTGGAACAAAAATGTGGTTAGAAATACTAATACTTTTTCAGCCATAAATAATTAACATTCACTGCTCTAATTGATTAGCAGAAGCAATTAAGAAGCTCAACCCCGAAAGGCAGAAAAGGTTTTCAATTCTAAGAAGAAGATGGGGATAACAGGGTGCAGTGTTGGTGGGTACATGGACGACACAAAGTTCAACAAACCTATGCCATGGATTGGGATATACATAGCAGCAGCTTCCCTTGCTTGTCTCATAGCAGTAACTGTAGATCTCATACATGGAATTCGAGGCCGCAAATTCTGGTTCCCTTGCAGATACTTCTGCCTCAACGCTACTTCCTTGACCATAATCGGCGTTGCGCTTAAGCTTTCCGTTGATCTCAACACTCCGGTGCCTCAGCGCCATGACCAGCTCGCTAAACTCAGCAGCAGCGCCTTGATCTGCACAATCATTGGTGAGTCCAAGGAAGTTAGTTGAATTAGTTAGAAATTCTGTTACGGTTAGATAGTTAGTTAGTTACGAAGAGCCTCTATTGCACTTGCTTTTAGACTTGTATGTAATAAGACTGAGTGAAAGGAATAAAAGACTGAAAAATGATATGTATGAATCTATTGTGTATATTATTTGAATGATTAGGAACATGTTCTCCTCTGTACAACTCGTAAAATATACGCAAGATCTCAAATCCACAAAATGATTCCTTTGGCCAGAAAAAGAAAGAGTGTGTGTAGTGATTCATCATAACATACTAATTCTAGAATAGAAAAGAATAAAGGTGCATAAAATGTAGAAAGGAGAAAGGGATGAAAAGAAGTTATTTGTCCTGCTGGGCTTCATCATTGTGATTGTGCCGTGAGCTCTTTTGTATGCACAATCACAGGTTATATTAGTTACAAATTCTGTTATAGTTAGTTATGGATAGCAGCTACTCTACTTTGCTGGCCGACTTTCAGTTACAAAATCTGTTATACTTATGGATAGCAGCTACTGTGCTTTGCTTACAGACTTGCAGTTACAAATTTTGTTATGGTTAGTTATAGCAATTGCAAATTCTGTTATGGCTGGTTGATTAAGATTAATACAACTTATAACTTTATTCACTTTTGATAGGTAACTCCATGCCTTCTCTTGGTGTCACGGACAACAAAGAGACCATGATGAATGTTGTGGCCATGGGAATACTTGTGATCACCATGATTGTGAATATCTGCATCCAATTTGTTACCGGGGTTATCTATGTATTCTGGGTAGAACATGCTATCATCATGCTTCTAATGCTCATTCTCTTGATGACAATGTTCTCCTCCGCAGTGGCTATCCCGAAGATGAAGCATTACTTGGAGCTGAAGTATGAGATGAATGAGGAGGCGCTAAAAGAAAGCGCAAACCAAGTAGAAGAAGCCAAAGCCGAAGCCAATAATCAAGTCATCAACAGTCTTAGAGAAGAACTAATGAGGTTTTGGATGATGGCACACACTAGCAGCCCCCAATTTGTTCTTGGAAGGTCAGTGACGTGCACTGCATCAGGCGCTTTCTGTCTTCTAAGTACAATGGCATTAGCAGAGGCTATGCTTAGGTCTTATTTAATGCCATGGTCCTTTAGATTCTGCACTGGCCACAGTGATTACAAATGGTCCACCATAATGATTCTCATAGTTCAGGTTGCTGCAGTGGCAATTGGTACTATTTCCCCTGCTTTTAGATGGTTCACTGCCATAAGTTATAGATGCCCAATCTTGAGACATAGAAGTACTAAGAAGAAATTACAAGTGGAAGGATATTGAACTGCTAGGCTAATTCTAATGAAAGAAACGCCTCTTGGTTTTCGAATTCGGAATAGGCAGTACAGAAAGTTAGCCCATGATGCAAAAGTGATCCTGTTCAAGTTCTTGATTAAACTGCAGATAGGGATTGTTCTGACGTGCAAAGCAACACAGTGTGTTTCCGTGTCCCTCATGTGCTTTGTGTTGGCAGGTTGTAACTTTTTCAGGAAGTTAAAGTCCAAGTTTAGTCACAGTGTCTCAAGCATTAGCAGCGGGACAGAGTCAAGGACGAATGCGAAGTTCGATCTGAGGCGTTTTGTTCTTCATCTTGAAGGCGAGGAAGAGCTAGTTGGGGTGATGATGAAAGACAATCGTGACGCCACTAATCATTGGTTTCAAGCTGGGGAAAAGAAGGAACCAAAACATGTCATTGAGCTAATAGAAAAGTGTTCAATCTTGGAAGGGTTTAAGGGAGTGGTAGCGTTTGACAGTGACCAAGTTCCTCATTTACACTGTGCAGAACCTCCAAATAGTTGGTCACTTCCTTTGGTAACACTAGCAAGCATAATAGTTGCAATTCCAAACATTGATAGGTGTAAGGTGAGAAATTTGATAGATGCTCTAAATGAAGGGCTTCCCTATGTGAAGTTCATAGAAAACAACTTGGACAAAGAAGGAAAATTAATTAAAGTGAGGACAGCTGCAGAAATCATATGGCTTGGAGTTGATCTATATCAGAAGTGGCATGATGTGGATCTTTATAAGCTTTCCCTTCAAAGTGAGAGCCCCAAAGAGACATTAGAGAAACTCAGTGAAGCTGCGAAAATCCGGTATCACAAGTTTAAAGCCAAATATAACCATATATGCATTAGGGTATCACCTTCATCATGGCCCATCAAGATATTGTCATCTAATTCCATGTACAGAATAAGCCAAGCCACTCTATTGAATCATGAATGCATGAAAGACCATAGTTCAGAGAGGTTGTTTGAAGCACTGAAAGGAATGATCTGTGATATATTGGGTGCATGTCTCACTAACTTGCCTCATGTTATATCCACAAAGTGCTTGAATAGCGCCATTGAAGAGAGAGAGGATAGTGTCAGATATTCGGTTCACGTGCTTGGTAAGACCAAGAAGATTATAGAAATGCTAGAAAAAAGAGCATTTCCTGTCTTGGATTTTGGCAAAGGGACTAATATTGAAGACTGGCGTTTGATGCATAAGCAGAACAAGTTCTTGCCTTTTGATCCATGTTCATTGGAGAATGATACTCTAAAAGCTCCTGAAAAATCAAGTGACTGTCGCCTAAATATTGATTGAAAACTAGAGGAACTGATGATTTTGCAATTTGGTATGTAATAGTGTGAGAAAAAGGAGGAAGAAGATAGAAAAACAAAAATAGAGTCCAGTCTTGTTTATCAGTGACTTGAGAAATAGGTTAATGACTAAACACTTTTGCTTCCGATTTGTGCACTGATACCATGTAAAACAATCTTTGAAAAAAATTAAATGTATGAAAAGAATGGGAGTAGATCCTCTCAAAATTCAATTGAAAAACTTATTTCATCATGTTATATGTATGTTTCCAGTTGTGTGACGTGAGGTGCACTATCTGACATGACTCTCGAAACCTCAGTTGCATTCTTTGCATTTGTTCATGCTAGAAAATCCTCCTCCAAAGTGAAAATGAAAGTTAGAGCGACTCGAAAATGATGTGCTTATGTCAACAGATTGCAGTGAAACATCAGGTGTGGCATCTGACCAATCATTCACAACCTTTCTTTGAAGTTGGCCACTATCTACAGAAGCTCTTGAAACTTGCAGTTGAGAATAATATTGAGCCCCATGCTGATGGTGATGGTAGTCAGATGGCATAAACTCCCATATCAATTGATTGGGTGGAACAACATTAAACGTTGCCACAGCTCGAGAAGTTGATCAAGTCTTGGATTGTGAAAGCGAACCTGTGTGGCCAAAAATCCATGTGGCTCGTGGAGATGATACCAATCCATACGTCAGAAGTAAGATCTCTAACCATCGATGATCACATGTCCCAAGTCGTAATCCAAACAAAATGAATGTCACTCCAATTCTTGTAGTTACGACCTCTTAAGTCTCTATTGTGGCTAGCTTTGAGATCCACAAGGTCTTCAAGGTGACGTTGCAACCAAATTGATGCATCACCCAGTCAGCCAGATGCCACTCAACAATTTTAAAGCAAATTATTGGGCAACAATAAGCACAACCCGCTCAATGTCATGCATAATATCTGACGAAATTTGCATCGCCACATGTTTATCTTGGTAAGATTGCCATTTAAATTGTCATATTAAAGTAACACAGGATAACCCACAACATATAATAAAGTAAATTTATTTTTAATCTTACCTCGTTCATGGATATGTGGTCTATGCAAGTCCAAATTGCAAGTATGTTATGGAATTCTCAGTGTCGAAGGTGCTCACATCCCTCCTAACTGTGTAAACTATGTAAACTTAGTATTTCAAAATAGAATACAATTTAAAACATAAATAATATTCCTATGATATAAATCTTCGTGCTAATAAAAATGAAAAAGGCAAATGAGACACTAGACATAGTCATGGAACCCTAAGTCATGCCCACAATTGTAACAAAATAGTGCAACCACTAATTTAATCTATCCTGTCAGCAAAAAGCTCGACATAATTCCTAGTATAAACTGGCAAGGTATACAGACCCTCAACTTAAATTTTCACAGTGGTCCAAATCTATTACCAGTGGAAGATATTTTCGATGGACTAAATTTTTTAACTTATCTGATAATAAACGAACACCCAATATCAGTAGTATATAAACTCGGGCTTTTTGTTTTGCGGTAACACACTACTCATAAATACACCAGAGGGATGTGAATTTTATTTTGTAAACAAAAAAATTCGAATCCTTGACTTCAACTCTACAATTATCAAAGTACACTTATGTCACAATGCATTATCTATAAAAAAAAATAGAATGTGTGACACTCGGGTCTCCATCTCTCAACAAGTGAAGTAATAAAAGCATGATCTATGTTATAATCTTGAATATTGACAATGTACAATATAACACTCTAACTTTTAGTACTTCATAATCGTACTAAAAGTTCAGACGTTACTTACATCTAAACTTTGTTATTTTATACTATTTTTATTTAATATCAAGTCTTTGCAAATATGAAACAAAACTTTAATTAAGAAAACAAATATTCTTTATTTTAAACCACCTAATCACAAAAATATATATATTCACATAGCAATATATACATAGACTTATTCAAAGATCCTCAAACGCACGTCCTTCCCCTCTAGAAACAAAACAGTAAACGACGAAGGGAAAAAATAAAATCTAAGAACTTAACTCGTAAACTCATTCTTCTATACTCCTGTAACTCCACACTAAACCTTTGCACCTGTAGCTGAAAGGGGTGGAAATAGGGGATAAGAACTGGGGAGTTCTTAGTAGGGTCGGGGTTAGAAGTTAAGTTCGTATCATTAAGTTCTCAGTCAATAACAATAGTCAACAAAGTACAATCAAACTCAACAATTACAGAATATAAAATCCAATCACAAGCACACACAATAATAAAAACACAATCATAACCAAATATGCGCAAACAAGTATGATGTATGTTGATCCTATGACTGATGATATCATCTGCCAGTTATATAGCCAACCCAACATGTCCTTGTAGCTAACCTTGGACGAAAACACCCATCGCGGAGCAAGTAGGTAGAGCTACAACCCATTGCTACTACCCGCTTAACCCAGAGCAAGTGAAAGAACTACTACTACCGCTACTACTCAGGCGGGTGTTTAAAAGCTCAACTTGGAGCAAGTGGAATAATCCACTACTGCTGCTACTACCCAAGCGTCACAATCACTGACTTGGAGTAAGCAGGACGAACCACAATCCTTGCTACTACCCAGGTATCACATTCAAAATCCATTGTTACTTTCGTTATCATTTCAATTCTTTCATATTCATTCAAAACTCCATAATTAAACTCGGTATTTATAATTCTTCTTCCGTATCTCATACCTGGAGCAAGTGGGACTAAGCCACAACCCTTGCGTACTGTCCATGTATTTTCTAATTATCAAAATCTCTCTTTAAAAACAATTCAAATCCATTTCTCTTTCATTAAACTCTTTTTCTTAATAAATCAAATTCAAACATAATACTTTGCTCGATAAAACTCAAAACATAATAATTTCTTTAGTAATTTGAAATTAGCTAATATAATTTTTAAACCTTTTGAAAATCCATTTTCACTCCCAAAATAATAAAATACATTGATAAACCCCAATTTTACAGTTTATTTTGTGTTGAATTTAGGGTATTTATCAACTTATATCATATTTATTCAATGAAATAGCATGGTTTTGTAATTCTCCTTAATTTGTGCTTAAATGTTAACAACATACTTTTTAGGCCTTTAAATTGTTAATTTTAATTCACTTTAATTGTATTCGATGCCTTGATATGTTTGTTGAGTGATTTTAGGGTCATAAGGCAAGGATTGATAGAAGAAGTGAAGAAAAAGCATGCAAAGTGGAGAATTCATGAAGAAATTAGGATTCGGTGGATTCAAGGCCACGCACACGCGTCATCCACGCGTACGCGTGAGAAGGAATTTTGCCAAGCGACGCGCACGCGTCACCTACGCATACGCGTGACACTGGTCATGTGACCTCATTAAAGGCAATACGATGGGGCGACTTCTGAGCTAATGGAGGTTCAAATCCAACTCCATTCTGATGCTATTGAACCCAAGGATTGAAGGAGAATAAACGTAGGAGTCATAGTTTAATTTTCACCATGTTTTAGGTTAGAATTCTAGAGAGAGAAGCTCTCTCTTCTCTCTAGAATTTAGGGTAGTTTATGTCAAATTTTCTTAGATCCAAGTTTTAATTCTTGTTTTAGTTCAATTCCCTTTACATTCCCTTGTTCTATTATCTTAATCCTCTTAGTTTTTTTTGTTAATTCCTTTATTTTTCAAATTTAGTTTATGAACTCTCTTATCAATTTCAATTCTCTTTTAATGCAATTTTATGTTTTCATGTCTTTTTATGTTTATCTTAGTTGCTATTGTTGATTTCTTGTTTGTGTTAGTTATGGTTTTCATTAATTCTTGCAATTTGTGATATTTACTTTTATTACACTCTAGGTGTTTGATAAAATATTTTCACTAGTTATGGAGTAATTTTCTATACTCTTGGCCTAGGCTAAGGAAATTGAGTGAACTTGAGTTATTGGGTCTAATTGAATTGGTGATTTGGGAATCTTTGATGGTCAATTTGATACCCATTAACATTAACTCACTACTAAGTTAATTAGTAGCTAGGTTGGGACTTATGGGTTGATATTGATCGAGCCTATTTGACATACTTCAAGCATAGAAGTAGACTTGTTGGACCGTCTGAGAGATGTATAAACATAGTTGTTGGTCCGTGCTTTCCAGCTAAGTATTCACACGAACCCAAGTAGACGCGGGTGTTTGTCAGGCACATTCGTCTTAATGTGATGAACAGAGCTAATTTGTCAGATCATCCTATTCACCACAATGAAGATCGGATATACATCTTAGAAATAAATCAAACACAGATCGAGGAAGAAACAGTAATACTTTTATTAATTCATTGGACTCAGCAAGGCTCCTTCCCTCAACCTAGGAGGTTTAGAAACTCATACTGATGTGAAAAATAAAGTGATACATGAAATTCGGTTGAATGATGGGTGATTGGTCTTATGATTATGTAAAATACACTTTAAATACTAAATAGATGCTAGTAAGGGTAAAACAGTCTATTTAGTGCTAAAATCCACTTCTGGAGCCCACTTGATGAGTGTTTGGACTGAGATTTGATGAGATCCACGTGCTATGAGGTCTCTTAGGCATGCAACGCCAGCTAGGGGGTCCTCTTTGGGCGTTTGGACATTGGTCTATGCTCTTTGGGTGCTGAACGCCTGGAACAGGGCAGGAAACTGGCATTGAACGCTAGTTTTGCGCCTTCTAATCCGAAGCAAAGTATGAACTATTATATATTGGTAGAAAGCTCTGTAAGTCATCTTTCCACAGCCGTTGAGAATGCTTTATTTGAACTTTTGTAGCTCCAGAAAATCTCTTCTGAGTGCAAGGAGGTCAGATCTGGACAACATCTGCAGTGCTTTCTCTGTCTCTGAATTAGACTTCTACTCCAGCTCCACAAATTCAACCCGAAAATAGCTGAAATGGTCCAAAAACACACAAACTCAAAGTGAATTCTAAAAATGTGAATTTAAAACTAAAACCTATAAAAACTCAATAAAAACTAAACAAAACATACTAAAAACTACATGAAAATGATGCCAAAAAGCGTATAAAATATTTGCTCATCAAGGAGGATAATGCGCAACCTCCAAAGCATAGTATGAATGATGAAAAATTGGAAGAAGTTAATCAAGAAGCAAGCTCCACCATTGAAGATTATTCCACACCAACCAATGTGAAATTGATGAACCTCCCTCATTGTGTTATGAAATTAATGACAAGGAGGACCGTGCACAAGCTCCGACACATGGCTTGAGAAATGAGGGATGTATAGAAGAAGCTGATGAAAAGAAATTGACATTGAGGAAGCTTTCCAAGAGGTGGATGTCATCCAAAAAGAGTGATGCACCACTAATTCGTGGTACATCTTGTGCTTAATTGAGTGGATTTTTATTCACTATTCTCACATTTATTCATGTAAATTGCATGTTTTATATTTTCCTTCCTGATTTTGTGTTATGATTGAAAACATGCATCTTTGGCCTTTAATTCACTATTTTTAATCCTCTCTTATTACCATTCGATGCCTTGATAAGTGTGTTAAATGTTTTCAGAGATTACAGGGCAGGAATGACTTAGAGGATGGAAAGGAAGCATGCAAAAGTAGAAGAAATACAAGAAGTTGAAGGAACTGCAAAGCTGTCAGCCCTGACCTCTTCACACTCAATCGACCATAACTTGACCTACAGAGGTCCAAATGAGACGGTTTCAGTTGCGTCGGAAATCTAACATCCGGGACTTTGCAATGATATATAATTTGCCATAGTTGCCTTGCTGTTAGGCGACATGCATGCATGAAGAACGCGTACACATGGATTGTGCCGCAAACAAGTGACGCATACGCGTGATAGAGCCACGTGCTGGACGTATCAGAAATCGCTAGGGGCGATTTCTAGGCTGTTTTTGACCCAATTTTTGGCCCAAAAAATACAGATTAGAGGCTGTAGAGTGGGGGAATCATTCATTAACTTTTCATTCACATAATTTTAGGTTTGAGATGTAGTTTTCTAGAGAGAGAGGCTCTCTCCTTTCTCTAGGTTTGAGGGTTTAGGATTTCTCTTAGTTTTAGGTTTATTTCTCTTCCAATCCAGGTTCAATGTTTCTTTAATTTAGTTTCTCTTCTACTTTTATTTATTATATTACTTTAATTTATGAATTCTCATGTTAGATTTGATTTCTCTTATTAATGCAATTTGAGGTATTTCAGATTTATTGCTTCTTTTTATTTAATGGGTATATGTGCCTTCTAAGTGTTTGATAAAATGCTTGGTAGGATTTTAAATTAGCTTTTTATGTTCTTAGCTTAGATTGAGTGATTAGAGACTTTTGAATTGTCAAAATCTCTTGTTGGTTGGTGATTGAAACTAGCTAGTTGGCTTGAAATTCACTACTTTAGTCTTTGATTAGACCTTGTGGATTCAAGTTGATATTCTTACTTGACTTACCTTCAATTGTTAGAGGTTAACTAAGTGATACTAAAAGGTAATTACCGTTCACAATTGACATTGATAATAAGGATAGGAATTCTAATTATCAATCCTTGCTAAGACTTTTCTTAATTATTATTTTGTTTCCCTGCCATTTTATTTTCTTGTTCCTTAATCCAAAACCCCGAAAAGATACAATCCCATAACCAATAATAACTACACCTCCCTGTAATTTCTTGAGAGACGACCCGAGGTTTAAATACTTCGATCTAATTTTATTGAGTTTGCTTAAGTGACAAACAAGTTTTTGCACGAAAGGATTCTTATTGGTTTAGGAGCTATACTTTCAACGAGAACTTAATTGTGAAATTCTAGACCACACAAGAGTCCGTTCGTCAAAATGGCGCCATTGCCGGGAAATTGCAAACGTGTGCCTTATTATTAGTTATTGTAAATATTTGCTTTTGCTTGTTTGCTATTTTTTTTGTTAGTTTAGGAATTAGTTGCTTACTTTTACTAGTTTTTATTTTTATTTTCTTTAGCTACCATGAACTCCCACCCCTTTGGCTTTGAGTTTGGTTACAATTATGTTGCAGGAAGAGGAGATTACAATGAGAACATACATCAAGGATGGGAGAATCAAAGATGGGAGGAGCCACAAGGATTTGATCAACCCTCTTGGCAACAACCTCCACCAACATACTATAACCAAGAGCCATTCCAAGAAGCATATGAAGATGACGGCTATGGTGAGTACTCTCTTGATTATCAACAACCACCACCATACGCCTATGAACCCCCTCCTCAACATAATCTTGAACCACCACACTCACAAGCACCTTACCACCGAACACCCCCATACTAAAGATTGATGGTTTAGAAGTTATAATAAATTCTCGTTGCAAGTATAGTTTCTAAACCAAGCAATCAACCATTCTTACAAACGTTTTGGTTGTCACAAGTAACAAACCCCTTTGAAATTGATAACCGAAGTATTTAAATCTCGGGTCGTCTTCTCAAGGAATTGCAGGGAGGTATGTTCTTATTATTGGTTATGGAAAACAGTGTTTTTGGGGTTTGAAAAGGTTTTGAACAAGAGAAAGGGATTGCAGGAAATTAATAAATTAATAACAAAAGAATCTCTTGGTAAGGTATGAAAACTGGAAGTCCTATCCTAGTTATCCTTATCGATGGTGATGAGAATTATATTTTTGCTACCACTTAGTTAACCTTTGCAAAATAAAGGAAGGTCAAGTGGACTAATCAGTTTGATCCTCAGGTCCTAGTCAATTCCTAAAGAAAGACTAGAGTTATTGGAATGCGATTCGGTTAGCAAAAATAACAATTATCAATCAAAATGAGTTTGATAACTCAAGAGTTACCAATTAATCAACCAAAGCCAATAGTAAATAATCTAAATAAAAAAATAGGGAAAAGCAATCATGAGTATGAAATACCTCAATTTATATCAAATATAGAAAATCATAACATGAATGGTCATTAAACAAATAAAAGAGAAAATAAATAAATAAGAACACTGAACCTGAGATGAAGAAGAAATATTTCTAAATTCTAAGAATCCTAATTCTAAATCCTAAGAGAGAGGAGAGAGCCTCTCTCTCTAAAACTACATCTAAATTATGAAAAATGTGATTTATGAATGTATGATGATGAATTAATGGATTCCCCCACTTTATAGCCTCTAATTTGTGTTTTTTGGGCCGAGAACTGGGTCAAAAACAGCCCAGAATTCGCTGGTTAAAAAATCTACCACGCTGGTTTTTTGTCATTGCGATGTGTCCGCGTGGAGCACTTGTTCGTGTCACCTAGCTGTACGGCCACTATAGCAAATTATATATCAAATCAAAGCCTCGGACGTTAGCTTTCCAACGCAACTGGAACCGCATCATTTGGACCTCTGTAGGTCAAGTTATGGTTGTTTTAGTGCGAGAGGGTCAGGTTGACAGCTTTGCAGTTCCTTCAACTTCTTGTATTCCTTCCACTTTTGCATACTTTCTTTCCATCCTCTAAGCCATTCCTGCCCTGTAATCTCTGAAATCACTTAACACACATATCAAGGCATATAATGGTAATAAGAGAGGATTAATATTAGCAAATATAAGGCCAAAGAAGCATGTTTTCAATCATAGCACAAAATCAGGAAGGAGAATGTAAAACCATGCAAATCAAATGAATAAGTGGGCAAAGGCTTCATAAAAACCACTCAATTGAGCACAAGATAAACCATAAATTAGGGGTTTATCAACCTCCCCACACTTAAACATTAGCATGTCCTCATGCTAAGCTTAAGAGAAGCTATAAAGGAGTGAAGAGGAATGATAGAGAGTATGAAATGCAACCTATCTATGTGAATGCAGCTACATGCAAAATGTTTCTACTTACTTGGTTAAAAGTGAATAAGTTCTCCAAGACAAACATGAATTAAATTCCACTAATTCAAATCACACAATAAAAGACAAGTAAACTTGTAAGAAGATAGCTCATGAAAGCAGGGAACATAGAATCAAGCATTGAACCCTCACTGGTAGTGTATATTACTCTAATCGCTCAAGTGTCTAGGGTCAATCACTATATTCTTCTCTAATCATACTTTCTAAAACTTTGTTCTTCATCTAACCAATCAACAAATATTTAATGTACCAATGCAAACATCATGAGGTCTTTTCAAGGTTGTAATGGGACTAAGGTAAAGGTAAGGATGTATATATAAGGCTAAGTGAGCTAACAAAGTGAATCCTTGATTAGTCTAAGATCTCACCTAACATATGCATACTTTATATAATTTAAAATGCTTTACCTAGCAACCTAAATTTTTTCCACTTTTGTATTACATGCTCATGTATCAAACTTATTTTTGAATTTTGTCCCATGTGCATTGATTCTTTTTATTTTGCATTTGGGGTAATATATTTTTTTGTATCCCCTTATTTAATTACTTTTTTAATTTTTTTTTTATCAATGCACATGGTAATTTAATTATTTGGATTTCACATGAGCATGCTTCCCAAATTTTCAAATAACTTATTCAATTTAATTTCCTACTTTTTTCTATCATCCCATGTTCCCATAAAATTCCCCACACTTAAATTATACACAATATCTATCTTAAGCTAACCAAGGATTCAACTTGGGATTTTTATTTTGTTTTTCTACTTAAGGCTAGTAATGTGGTTATAAAACAGAGGGAATTAAAAGGCTCAAGGGGGCTAACAAGGGTGATGTAAAAGGTAGGTTTATTTGGGATAAGTAAGCAAAAATTCAAATAATGGCCTCAATCACATGCAGGCATGTAAATATACTAAACAATGGACATATAGACTGGAACAAAATCTAGATTGCAGTTATAGAGAAGAAAACACACAAGAATAAAATATTATAGTTAAATAATGTAACCATACAATTAAGCTCAAAATCTCACAGGTTGTGTTCTTTGGCTCAAAGAAAACCATGTTCCAAATACAACTTCAAACAAATTTAACACATAGAAAATTTTAATTTTTAATTTAAATTAGTGAAAATTTTCAAAAATAGGGTCTTAAAAAGGAACTTATTATTTTTCAACCAAGTAGTACTTAAATGCAAACAATCAACTACACATGCAATCTATTATGCAATGCAACAATGAACAAACAAAGAAAATAGAATATTGGTGTTGAAAAGAGAATAACTAACCCATGGAGATCGGTATCGACCTTTCCACACTTAAAGATTGCACCGTCCTCAGTGCATGCTAAGATGTACAAGTGGACGGGCTGCTCCAACTGATGCCTTTCTCTATAGATTGTGCACATTGACTTGCCTGTCTCTCCAGTTAGAAGCTTTCCCTTTCCCTTCTCGGTGGCCATCCTGAAAGAAGAGAAAAAAGAAGGAAAGTAACCCAGGAATAAAGATAAGAACATAAAGAAAATATGAGTGTTAATGCCAAATAATAAAGGTTTCAATTACATGGTAGCTACAACATGCGAGTGAAAAAACAGTGAAAGCAAATGGCATATCAATAGTGCAAAAAGTGCAACAATAGGGGAGAGAGTTAGTAAATAATGAAAGACAATATAAATTCATATCAATATAAAAGGAATGCAGGGATCATAAAAGATTGACATTGACAGAAAAATAATATCACCCAACATTGTAAAACAAGTCACTAAGTACCAAAATAATACCAGAAAAGATACAACAATTGAAAAAGAAAATTTAACACCAATAAAAATATGCATGAATGCAATGAATGAAAGTATGCAAATAAATTAAGTAAAATAGAATGAGAGTGAAGAAGGATGAGAAGTTAAAGAGATAAAGAAAAAGAAAGGAAGAAAGAAGGAAGAAAGAATTAAGAAGGGAAAGAAAAGATTGAGATTTGGGGAAGAAAAGATAAGATATTTTGGCAGATTAAGATAAGTTGTGCGGCGCATTCGACACGGACGCGTGAGTGACGCGTTCGCGCGGATAGTGCTTCTATGAATTAACGCGGACGCGTCATCCACGCGGTCGTGTGGATCGATTTGTGCCATTAGCGCGAGGGCAGCCTCGCGGCCGCGCAACTCTCTGTTTGAAATTCATATTGCCAAATTTTAGGGTGACGCAGTCGCGTGGGTGACGCGATCGCGTGGATGGCCTATTTTGAAAATTGACGCGGACGCGTGGGGCACGTGTTCGCGTGGGAGGGCTGGTGCTTCTAGCACGAGTCCAGCCCAATTCTAGCTCAACTTTCGGCCATACACCCTTTTTTCGTCGATTTTGAGGCACGCATTCGCGTGGGTGACGCGGACCTGTGGGAGACATTTTTCCCACATGACGTGGACGCATCATCGACGCGATCGCGTGGACCAATTTGTGCCAAATGCACGCCTCCAGCCACGCTTTCGCGTGACTCTCTGTTCAATTTTGTTTTCTTCCCAACGCACATATGACGCAGACGCATCGGCGATGCTGTCGCGTCGCGTGCGAATTTTTTTTATAATGCAGTATGCAGAATGCAATGATAATATGAATGTTATGCATGATTCCAGGTCCAATCAAAACTCAAAAACAAACAAAACAGACTAAAATTAAAACTGAAAAATGACGATTATACCATGATGGGTTGTCTCCCACCTAGCACTTTTAGTTAAAGTACTTAAGTTGGACATTTGGTGAGCTCCTTGTCATGGCGGCTTGTGCTTGAACTCATCCTGAAACTTCCACCAATGCTTGGACTTCCAATAAGCTCTATCAATACCAAGTAAATTTACCAAGCGTTGATGAAGTTCTCCATAAGCTTTGAGCTCCCAAAGTTGATCCTCATATATTCCTGGATCCCAAATCTTGTTTCTACACCCATCTTCAACTTGATTATCATGATTCCATCCGGGTGGTTCAGCTTTAGAATTCTCACTGAAGCGTCCAAACAACTTCCTAGACCCATTCAATTGAGCTCTATACCAACCTTTGCATTTAAACTCAAAGCTTCCAACCATAATGAACCTTGTAGGACAATTCTTACCACTGACCATCTTCCTCTTACTCTTAATGTCACAAAGAGCTCTAAGTTGACCATCCGTCTCCAGTAGCCCATATTCAAGTGGAATTAGAAAGCTAAGGGATATGAATTTTACCCACTTGAATGTTGTGAAAGATGATGGCAACTTAGGGGGAGGTGTTTCTAATGAACTTGCAAGCTCCACTCCTTTGTGTTCTTCTTTGACAACTACCACCTCTTTGCAAGCTTCTTCAATATCAACCTCTTCCTCTTGGTAGCTTTCTTCCAATTCAATCTCTTTTTCATTATTCACCAAGGGCATGGGAGGTTGTGCTTCTTCTTCTTTAATCTCCATGTCAAGTCCAATGGGAGAGGATTCAAATATAGATAAGAATTCATTAATGATTGAATCCATCTCTTGATCATCCCCTTCAAAGTTTTCAACCACGATATGCTTTGGAGGTTGTACACCCTCCTCAACATCAATTTCAAACATCTTTGAAGGAGGCTCTATGACTTGAGTTTCCCATGGAGGTTCTGCATCTCCTAAGTCTTCAACCACTTTTTCCTCTTCAAGGGCAGGCATAGCTTCTTCCAATTGTTCTAGTATAAAATCATGCTGCTCAATATCCACCGGAGTTTCTAACTTCGCCTTCATGCCACGTTCCTCAGTAGATTCTCCACATGAAGCCATGGGGGTTCCTTGAATGTCCGAACGTCGGGAAGCTAATTGATTTATTGCTTGCTCCAATTGATAAAGGGTTTCATGAAATTAATCTACTGTTTCCTTGAGACGATCCTTTGATTCTTGTTCCGCTTGGATATCATAAGTAGGACCATAAGGCTCTTGGATTGATGGATATGGATATGGTGCATATGGAGGTGGTGGTTCTTGGGAGTGATTGGGTTGGAATGGGGATGGTTCTATATATGGTTCATATGGTTCATAGGGTGGTTGGTATGGTGGATATGGGTTAGGGTCATATGAAGGTGAATGGTGGTAAGGGGCTTGTGAGTATGGTGATCCAAGGTTATGTTGAGGAGGGGGTTCATAGGCATATGGCGGTGGTTGCTGATAATCAAAAGAGTGCTCACCATAGCCATTGTCTTGATATGCATCACAGAATGGTTGTTGATAGCCCATTGGAGGTGGTTGTTGCCATGAGGGTTGATCAAATCCTTGTGGCTCCTCCCATCTTTGATTCTTTCAACCTTGATGCCCGTTCTCATTATAGTTCCCATTCCTAACAATAACATTGAAATCAAACTTGAAGCCAGAGGGGTGAGAGTTCATAGTAGTGAGAGAAAATAAAAACAAAAACTAACAAAAAGAAAATATTTTGAAAAAGATATGATTTTTGAAAAAAGATAAGATAAGATTTTTGAAAAAGATATGACTTTTGAAAAAAAAAAGAAAAGATATGATTTTTTTTTAAATAAGATAAGATATGATTTTGAAAAAGAAAAGATATGATTTTTTTTAAAATAAAAATCTAAATTTTTTTTGGAAAAATATTTACAATAACCAATAATAAGGCACACGTTTGCAATTCCCCAGCAACGGCGCCATTTTGAAGAACTGAAGATTGATGGTTTAGAAGTTATAATAAATTCTCGTTGCAAGTATAGTTTCTAAACCAAGCAATCAACCTTTCTTACAAACGTTTTGGTTGTTACAAGTAACAAACTCCTTTGAAATTGATAACCGAAGTATTTAAACCTCGGGTCGTCTTCTGAAAGAATTGCAGGGAGGTATGTTCTTATTATTGATTATGGAAAACAGTGTTTTTGGGTTTGAAAAGGTTTTGAACAAGAGAAAGGAATTGCAGGGAATTAATAAATTAATAACGAAAGAATCTCTTAGCAAGGTATGAAAACTGGAAGTCCTATCCTAGTTATCCTTATCGATGGTGATGAGAATTATATTTTTGCTACCACTTAGTTAACCTTTGATAAATAAAGGAAGGTCAAGTGGACTAATCAGTTTAATCCTCAGGTCCTAGTCAATTCCTAACGAAAGACTAGAGTTATTGGAATGCGATTCGATTAGCGAAAATAACAATTATCAATCACAATGAGTTTGATAACTCAAGAGTTACCAATTAATCAACCAAAGCCAATAGTAAATAATCTAAATAAAAAATAGGGAAAAGTAATCACGAGTCTGAAATACCTCAATTTATATCAAATAAATAAAATCATAACATGAATGGTCATTAAACAAATAAAAGAGAAAATAAATAAATAAGAATATTAAACCTGAGATGAAGAAGAAATATTCCTAAATTCTAAAAATCCTAATCCTAAATCCTAAGAGAGGGGAGAGAGCCTCTCTCTCTCTCTCTCTCTCTCTCTCTAAAACTACATCTAAATTATGAAAAGTGTGATTTATGAATGTATGATGATGAATTAATGGATTCCCCCACTTTATAGCCTCTAATATGTGTTTTCTGGACCGAGAACTGGGTCAAAAACAGTCCAGAATTCGCTGGTTAAAAAATCTGCCACGCTGGTTTTTTGTCACTGTGATGCGTCCCGTAGAGCACGTTTTCAATCATAACACAAAATCAGGAAGGAGAATGTAAAACCATGCAAATCAAATGAATAAGTGGGCAAAGGCTTGATAAAAACCACTTAATTGAGCACAAGATAAACCATAAAATAGGGGTTTATCACTTACCCACCATACCAAGAGCCTTATGAGCCATACTTAGAACCACCACCTCAATATACACCATCTCCATATCCTTATCAAGAGGAACCACCTCCGTGTTATGAGCCCTTTCTCCCAACAAATGAATCCTCCTATCCACCCCAAACCTCCATGGAGAACACACTTGCCTCTCTCATTGGTTTCACCTCTAAACTCCAAAATCTTATATCCCGCATGGACCAACCATCTACCTCCAATATTCAACCCTCAAGCTTCACTGCACCACCACCCTCTGTGCAAGAATACCCATATCTATTAACCCAAGAGCAACATGATCCCAATTATTCTACTGACTCGGAACAAGAGGGAAGGGATCGGTTTCGCGAATTCGTACTTCACAAGAAGCTAAAGGAGGCCTTAAAGGTGGCGGTAGGAAAGACCCTTGAAGGAAGTTGTCAAGAGATGGAAGTCAGCAAGGATGAGCTGGAATTTGTACTAGAGCAAGAGGAGAAAGCCAAAAATATAGAAGAAAAGAAAGTGGTTGAAGATTTAGGAGATGTGGAACCTCCATTTGAACCTCAAGTCATGGAGCCTCCTTCCAAGACAGTTGAATTTGATGTTGAGGATGGTGTACAACCTCCAAAGCATATTATAGTTGAAGACTTGGAAGTGGTTGATCATGAGACAGGTTCAATAATTAATGAGTTTCTACCTATAATTGAACTCTTTCCCATTGAACTAGAGGAAGAGGTTAATGTTACAAAAGCTTGCAAAGAGGTGGAAGTTGTCAAGGAAGAGCTCAAGGGCATGGAGTTGGAAATCATCTTACCAAAGTTGTTGGAGGCCTCTCCCCCAAAGCCATCACCATCCATTCCTTCATTCAAGTGGGTAAATCTTTCATCTCTAAGCTTAATTAGCCCACTTGAATATGCTTTTCTTGAGACGGACGGACAACTTAGAGCTCTTTGTGGCGTTAAGAGTAAGAGGGAGATGGCTAGTGGTAAGAGTTGTCCTGCAAGGTTCAATATGGTTGCATGCTCCAAGTTAAAATGCAAAGGTTAGTGTCGAGCTCGATTGAATGGGTCTAGAAAATTATTTGGATGCTTTAGTGAGAATTCAAATTGCTTGCCACCCGAATGGAAGCCTAAAGATCAAGAAGAAAGGGTGATGACCAATAAGGTTTGGGACCCCGGAATACACCTCAACCTTCCTCAATCTTAGGGCCTTGTCACTTATTTACATTTGCTTGAAGGCTTTATGCAACTAGTGTGGGATCCCGGAGGCTATTGGAATTACAAACATCGGTGGAAATTCCTGGATGAGTTCAAGCATAAGCCACCATGACAGGGAGTTCACCAAATGTCCAACTTAAGAACAATAACTAAAAGTGTTAGGTGGGAGACAACCCACCATGGTATGATCTTTCATTTTTATTCTTTTTGGTTTTATTTTATTTTATTTTTATTAGTGTTCATTTATAATTTTTACCTATTCATCTGCATTCTACATTTTGCATTCTGCATAAAAAAAAAGAAGAGGGCAACCCACGCGTGCGCGTCGATTCCCAATTTTGCTATCCCATCCAACGAACAGAAAGTTGTGATGGAATCGTGCGGCTGGTGTGCTCTATGAACAATTCGACCCACGCGTACGCGTCGAGCACGCATGTGTGTCACTTGCAACTTGGGAAATCCACGCGTACACGTCAAGCACGCGCACGCGTGGATATGGTAATCGGCGTAAATGGGTGTATGACCCGAGAGTTGTGCTGCCCTTGCGATGAAACTGTGCTAGAGGCACAAAATCACCCCACGCGTACGCGTCCCTGACACGTGCGCATCATTTCGCTTCCAGACTACCCACGCGTCGAATGGCCAACTCAGGTTTCACACGTACACGTGATACCCGCGCGCGCGTTGCACCCCGTTTTTCATTCCCTTCTCCTTTCTTCTATCCTTCCTACTTCTTTCTTCCTCCTTTCTTACTTTCTTCTTCTTCATTTCTTTCCTCTCATCCTTATTCCCTTTCTTTCCTTCTATTTGCTACATTTGCATACTCGCATTCATGGCATTTTAACTTTATTGTTTCTTCTCCCTTTCTTTTCTATATTTGTTGTTTCACATTGGTGTTAAAATGTTCTTACTCAACTATTGCATATTTCTTGCATTATTTTGGGTGCTCCTTGACCTATTTGCTATTTAGTTGACATGCCCTGTGCTTCTATTATTTTATCACTTATACGTTGTAGCTACCATGTAGTTGAGAACCTTATTATTTGGCACTAGCCCATATATGTTTTCTTTCTTTTCATATCTTTGCTTGTGGGTTCTTTCCCTTCCTTTTTCTCTTCTTTCAGGATGGCCACCAAAAGGAAAAAGGAAAAGTTTCTACCTGGAGCAATAAACAAGCCTGCCGCACAATCTTTGGAGAAAAAGCATCCGTTACCACCCGTCCACTCGTACATCTCTGCATGCACCGAGGACGGTGCAATCTTTAAGTGTAGGAAGGTCGATACCAACTTTCGGTAGTTAGTACTTTCTGACTCAACACCATAGTTTAAATTTTCTTTGTTACATTAGTTGTTGCATTTACATGTTTGTTTATTTTTGTGCATATTCTACCACTACTTGGTTGAATTAATTGTTTTCTTTTTCAAGAAACTTTTTAGAGCATTTCACTAATTTTAATTAAAACTTTTGTTAAACTTGTTTGAAGAAATTTATTTTGGAACATGGTTTAGAGCTCGAACACATAAAATCTGTAAGATTTTGAGCCTAATTGATTGGTTGCATCTTATCAACCAATGTTTTAATTTTGATGTGTGTTGTTCTCTCTAAAATTGTGATCTATATCTTGCTTAATTCTATATTTTCATGGTTTAATGTATGCATATACTTATATGATTGAGGCCTTGTTTCACTTAGCTTGCATACCCATATGGCCTTACCCTTTCATTATCTTTTGCAAACCAATTTGAGCCTATTTTATCCCATTTGTTCTTTACTTTAGCTCATCACTAACTCTAAGTAGAAAATAATAATGTCCTTAATTTGAATACTTGATTAGCTTAGACTAGTGAGAGTGCTCATGAATTAAGTGTGGGGAAAGTGGGTTTGGAAACGTTTGGTTTGGAAATTGAGTATGCTAGACTTTTTGTGAAAATGTGAAAAATGTTGAAGACATGTTTATGCATTCAATACCTTAATCATATGCATTGTGAAAAACAAAAGAAAAAAATACAAGAAAAATAAAAGAAAAAGAGCAAATAATAAAAGGGGACAAAATGCCCTAAAGTAATTGATGATAGCAATGCATATGAGTTGTACTCAAATTTAGGATGCATGAATATGTGAAAAAAAAAGTTAATGGGTAGTTAGATTTTATATTATGATTACATGGATTGTCCTAAGTTAGGTGAGAAGTTTAGGTTAATTAAGGATTCAGATTTTAGTCCACTTCACCAAATACAATCCTACCTTGACCTTGACCCCATTACAACCCTTAAAAGACATCTTGATTTGTGTATTTGTGCATTAAATTTCTGTTGATTGGTAGAAGAAGAGCAAGACTTAGAAAGCAAGGTTAGTAGAGAATTGAGAGAATCGAACCTTAAACACTTGAGCGATTAGAGTGTATACACTTCCAGTGAGGGTTCGATGCTCGATTCTTTGTTCCCGGCTTTTATGAGTTATTTTCTTCTAAAAGTCTACTTGAACTACATTCTTATGATTTGAATTAGTGAAATCCCATTCATATTTGTTCTTGAAAGGTTTATTCACTTTTCACCAAGTAGGTAAAAGAATTTTGCATTTAGCTGCATTCATACAAATAGGTTGCATTGCATAAGTTCCACCATTATGTCTTCACTCTTTAGTTCTCTTGAGCTTAGCATGAGGACATGCTAATGTTTAAGTGTGGGGAGATTTGATGCACCACTAATTCATGGTACATCTTGTGCTTAATTGAGTGAATTTTTATTCACTATTCTGACATTTATTCATGTAAATTGCATGTTTTACATTTTTCTTCCTGATTTTGTGCTATGATTGAAAACATGCTTCTTTGGCCTTTAATTCACTATTTTTAATCCTCTCTTATTACCATTCGATGCCTTGATATGTGTGTTAAGTGTTTTCAGAGATTACAGGGCAGGAATAACTTAGAGGATGGAAAAGAAGCATGCAAAAGTGGAAGGAATACAAGAAGCTGAAGGAACTGCAAAGCTGTCAACCCTGACCTCTTCGCACTCAATTGACCATAACTTGACCTACAGAAGTCCAAATGATGCGGTTTTAGCTGCATTGGAAAGCTAACATCCGGGGCTTCGCAACAATATATAATTTCTCATAGTTGCCTTCTTGTTAGGTGACACACACGCGTGAAGCACGTGTATGTGTGGATTGTGCTGCAGATAAGTGACGCGTACGCGTGGGCGACACGTACGCGTGACAGAGCCACGTGCTAGACATATCAAAAATCGCTGGAGGTGATTTTTGGGCTATTTTTGACCCAATTTTCGGTCCAGAAAACACAGATTAGAGGCTGCAGAGTGGGGGAATCATTCATTAACTTTTCATTCACATAATTTTTGGTTTGAGATGTAGTTTTCTAGAGAGAGAGAGAGAGGCTCTCTCCTTTCTCTAGGTTTGAGGGTTTAGGATTTCTCTTAGTTTTAGGTTTATTTCTCTTCCAATCCAGGTTCAATGTTTCTTTAATTTAGTTTCTCTTCTACTTTTATTTATTATATTACTTTAATTTATGAATTCTCATGTTAGATTTGATTTCTCTTATTAATGCAATTTGAGGTATTTCAGATTTATTGCTTCTTTTTATTTAATGGGTATATGTGCCTTCTAAGTGTTTGATAAAATGCTTGGTAGGATTTTAAATTAGCTTTTTATGTTCTTAGCTTAGATTGAGTGATTAGAGACTTTTGAATTGTCAAAATCTCTTGTTGGTTGGTGATTGAAACTAGCTAGTTGGCTTGAAATTCACTACTTTAGTCTTTGATTAGACCTTGTGGATTCAAGTTGATATTCTTACTTGACTTACCTTCAATTGTTAGAGGTTAACTAAGTGATACTAAAAGGTAATTACCGTTCACAATTGACATTGATAATAAGGATAGGAATTCTAATTATCAATCCTTGCTAAGACTTTTCTTAATTATTATTTTGTTTCCCTGCCATTTTATTTTCTTGTTCCTAAATCCAAAACCCTGAAAAGATACAATCCCATAACCAGTAATAACTATACCTCCCTGTAATTCCTTGAGAGACGACCCGAGGTTTAAATTCTTCGGTTTATTTTTATTAAGTTTGCTTAAGTGACAAACAAGTTTTTGCACAAAAGGATTCTTGTTGGTTTAGGAGCTATACTTTCAACGAGAACTTAATTGTGAAATTCTAGACCACACAAGAGTCTGTTTGTCAAAGAGCACAAGGAAGTGGAAACTACAAGGCCATTGGAAGCATCTCTCACTAAGCAACCATCCATCTTATCATTTGAGTGGGTAAAACTCATATCTTTAAACTTTATTATCCCACTTGAATATGGCTTACTTGAAACGGATGGTCAACTAATAGCTCTTTGTGAAGTGAAGAGTAAGAGAGAGTTGTGTAGTGGTTGAAAATATAATCCTAGGTTCATTGTAGTTGAAAGCTCAAAGTTGAATTGCAATGGTTGGAATCATGCCAAATTGAATGGGTATAGAAGAAGAGTGTGGTGCCTAAAGGAAAATTCTAAGAACTTTCCATCTGGATGGAACAATGATGATCAATTAGAAGATGGGTGTAGAAATAGGATTTGGGATCCCAGTATACATGAGGATCAATTTTGGAAGCTCCGAACCTTTGTGGAACTTCATCAAGACTTGATGCAATTGGTTGGAAATTCTGGTAATCAATGGAGATCCAAGAATTAGTGGAAGTTTCAAGATGAGTTCAGGCATAAGCCACCATGATAGAGAGCTCACCAAAATTTCTAACTTAAGGATAATAAATAAAAGTGTTAGGTGGGAGACACCCTACCATGGTAACCTCTTTCCATTCTCTTGTAGATATAATCAATGAATGAATTGAATTGCCATTGTTAGGTAGTTTTCTTTCACTTTACGCTCTTGCATATATTGCTTTGCTTGCTAGGTTGCTTGTTAGATTCAAGTTTTGATTAGAATAGTTATTTTTGAATAGCATTTTGCTTGAAGTGTAAGTTTTATTTGCATTGTATTTGAAAATTTTTCAAAAGCAGATTTGTTATTAAATTTAAATTTTAGTTGGTTTAGAGTGATTATAAGTTCAGAAAGTGTGAAATTCTATTTTTATGCTTCTTTTCAAAAAAAAAAGAAGAAGAGAGGCTGACGTTGGAATTTTTGCTAGTAAAGAATTTTATAAAAGTACGCATTGTAGATATAGTTTCTAAACCAACAGAAATCCCTTCGTACAAAAGTTTTGTTTGTCACTTAAGCAAACCCAATAAAATTGATAACCGAGTATTTAAACCTCGGGTCGTCTTCTCAAGGAATTGCAGGGAGGTACGACTTATTATTGGCTATGAAAAAGGTAAAATTTTGGGTTTTTGAAAGTAAGAAATCAGTATGTTAAATGATAAGAAAATAAAATAGTAATAATAAAATAAACCCTTGGCAAGGTATAAGAACGGGAAGTCCTATCCTTATCAATTGTGGTGAGAATTGGATTTTAATCCCACTTTTTTAACCTCTAACTATGAAGGTAATTCAAGTGGATTAATTAGCTTAATCCTCAGGTCCTAGTCAATTCCTATGGAAAGACTAGAGTTATTGGAGCAACTCCCAATTTCAACCACTGCTTTATTTGACAGCTTTAGCGTTACCAATTACTTAACCCAAGGCAAAAGGGGAAAATATCTAAATTAAATTAAAAGCATTCATAAATAACACAATCATAAACTGAAATACCTCAAATAACATTAATTAAGAAAATTATATGTAACATGGAATAGTTCATAAATTAAATTAGAGAAATAAATAGAAGAAACATTGAACATGTGATTGCAGAAGATGAAATCCTAATCCTAAGAGAGAGGAGAGAACCTCTCTCTCTAAAACTACATCTAAAACTAAAATTGTGAATTATGAAAGCTTGTTGAGTCTCTGCAAGTTCCCTGACTTTAATCTGTGTTTCTGGGCCGAAAACTGGGTTGAAATGCGGCCCAGAATCTCTGCCAGCGACTTTTGTAATTCTGCAGATCGCGCGCGTCACGCGTCCGCGTCGTCCACGCGTTCGCGTCACTTAGCATTTCTTGTACCACGCGTGCGCGTCGTCCATACTTTCGCATCGTTCGTGCAGCTTCCAATCCGCGCGGTCGCATCAGGCACGCGAACACGTCACTCTGATTACTTCCATTTCGCACGGTCGCGTGAGCCATGCGACCGCGTGACTTCTCGCTGGTCATCTCCTCAATTCCTTGTGTTCCTTCCATTTTTGCACACTTCCTCTTTATTCTCTAAGCCATTCCTGCCCTATGAAGCCTGAAACACTTAACACATAGATCAAGGCATCAAATGGTAATAAGAGAGGATTAAGATTAGCTAAATTAAGACCAAAGAAGCATGTTTTCAATCATAGAACTAAACAAGGTAGGAATTGTAAAATAATGCAAATCTTATGAATAAGTGGGTGAAAAGCTTGATAAAACCACTCAATTAAATACAATCTAAACCATAAAATAGTGGTTTATCAACCTCCCCACACTTAAACATTAGCATGTCCTCATGCTAAACTCAAGGAGACCAAATAAATGAGTAGGGAAAATGCAAGACTCATGCAATGCAACCTATGAATGTGAATGCAACTACATGCTAAAATGATTCTACCTTCTTGGTGAAAAAGTAAATAAATCTTTCAAGAATAAATATGAACTGGATTTCACTAATTCAAATTACAAAATACAATACAAATAACTTGCAAGAAGAAGATAGCTCATGAAAGCAGGGAACATAGAATTAAGCGCTGAACCCTCACTAGTAGTGTATATCATTCTAACTCTCAAGTGTCTAGGGTCAATTCTCTCAATTCTCTACTAATCTTGCTTTCTATAGCTTGCTCTTCATCTAACAATCAACAAAAATTTAATGCACCAATACACAAATCAAGAGGTCTTTTAAGGGTTGTAATGGGGTTAGGGTCAAGGTAGGATTGTATTTGGCCAAGTGGACTAAAATTTGAATCCTTAATTAACATAAACTTTCCACCTAACTTAAGACAATGTATTTAATTAAAATACAAAATCTAACTTTCCATTAACTGCATTTTCCACATATTCATGCATCCTAAATTTGAGTACAGTTCATATGCATTGATACAAACACTTACTTTGGGGCATTTTTGTCCCCTTTATTATTTGCTTAAATTTTTTTTATTTTTCTTTTATTCTTCTCAATGCGTATGAATAAAGTTTGAATTCATAAACATATTCTTAACATTTTCCACATTTTCACACAAAGTCTAACCTACTCAATTCTCAAATCAAACGTTTTCAAACCCACTTTCCCCACACTTAAATCATGGGCACTTTTACTAGTCTAAGCTAACTAAGGATTCAAATTAAGGACATTATTGTTTTCCGCTTAGAGTTAGTAATGAGCTAAAGTAAAGAACAAATGGGTAAAATAGGCTCAAATTGGTTTGCAAAGGATAATGGAAGGGTAAGGCCATATGGGTATGTAAGCTTAGTGAAACAAGGCCTCAATCATATAAGTGCATGCATACATCAAACAATGGAAATATAGAATTAAACAAGATAAAGATTACAATTTTAGAGAGAATAATCACACAAAAATAAATATATTGGTTGATAAAATGCAACCAATCAAATAGGCTCAAAATCTCACTGGTTTTGTGTGTTCGAGCTTTAAACTATGTTCCAAAACAATATTTCTTCATACAAGTTTTTCAAAAAGTTTTTAATTTAAATTAGTGAAATACTATAAAAAGTTTTCTTGAAAAAGAAAATATTACTTCAACCAAGTGGTAAAATATGCACAAAATTAAACTATAATGCAACAATGAAAAACAAAAATTGGTGTTAAGAAGGGACTAACTGACCCGTGGAGATCGGTATTGACCTCCCCACACTTAAAGATTGCACCGTTAGGATTTTTGCTAGTAAAGAATTTTATAAAAATAGTCGCGTTGTAGATATAGTTTCTAAACCAACAGAAATCCCTTCGTACAAAAGTTTTGTTTGTCACTTAAGAAAACCCAATAAAATTGATAACCGAGTATTTAAACCTCGGGTCGTCTTCTCAAGGAATTGCAGGGAGGTACGACTTATTATTGGCTATGAAAAAGGTAAAATTTTGGGTTTTTGAAAGTAAGAAATCAGTATGTTAAATGATAAGAAAAATAAAATAGTAATAATAAAATAAACCCTTGGCAAGGTATAAGAACGGAAAGTCCTATCCTTATCAATTGTGGTGAGAATTGGATTTTAATCCCACTTTGTTAACCTCTAACTATGAAGGTAATTCAAGTGGATTAATTAGCTTAATCCTCAAGTCCTAGTCAATTTCTATGGAAAGACTAGAGTTATTGGAGCAACTCCCAATTTCAACCACTGCTTTATTTGACAGCTTTAGCGTTACCAATTACTTAACCCAAGGTAAAAGGGGAAAATATCTAAATTAAATTAAAAGCATTCATAAATAACACAATCATAAACTGAAATACCTCAAATAACATTAATTAAGAAAATTATATGTAACATGGAAGAGTTCATAAATTAAATTGGAGAAATAAATAGAAGAAACATTGAACCTGTGATTGCAGAAGATGAAATCCTAATCCTAAGAGAGAGGAGAGAACCTCTCTCTCTAAAACTACATCTAAAACTAAAATTGTGAATTATGAAAGCTTGTTGAGTCTCTACAAGTTTCCTGACTTTAATCTGTGTTTCTGGGCCGAAAACTGGGTTGAAATGCGGCCCAGAATCTCTGCCAGCGACTTTTGTAATTTTGCAGATCACGCACGTCACGCGTCCGCGTCGTCCACGCATTCGCGTCACTTAGCATTTCTCGTACCACGCGTGCGCATCGTCCACGCTTTCGCGTCGTTCGTGCAGCTTCCAATCCGCGTGGTCGCGTCAGGCACGCGAACGTGTCACTCTGATTTCTTCCATTTCGCGCGGTCGCGTGAGCCATGCGACCGCGTGACTTCTCGCTGGTCATCTCCTCAATTCCTTGTGTTCCTTCCATTTTTGCACACTTCCTCTTTATTCTCTAAGCCATTCCTGCCCTATGAAGCCTGAAACACTTAACACATAGATTAAGGCATCGAATGGTAATAAGAGAGGATTAAGATTAGCTAAATTAAGACCAAAGAAGCATATTTTCAATCATAGAACTAAACTAGGAAGGAATTGTAAAATCATGCAAATCTTATGAATAAGTGGGTGAAAAGCTTGATAAAACCACTCAATTAAATACAATCTAAACCATAAAATAGTGGTTTATCAGAGGCATCTCACGTGTGCATGTGCCTACGCATACGCGTTACCCGGTTCTTTTGCTAGCCCACGCGTGTGCGTGAGCGACGCGTACACGTCACAATGCTACTGCTGCGACATGGTACAAAATCCAGAGAGTTGTGATGGTACCATGTAGGTATCGTGCATCGAGCACGAAAAGCTTCCACATGCACGCATGATCAACGCTTACCCATCACCTTCTCTTTCCTGCCTCCCACGCGTACACGTGCCTGACGCATATGCGTTGCTTGCTTTTTCTCCCTCTCACGTGTACCCGTCGCTTCCCAACTTCAAATTAAGGGCACGCTGCCCTGTTTCTCTTCACTCCCTTCTCCCTTATTTCCTTCTTTCTTCTTTCTTCTTTCCTCTTCTATTTTCTTTTCATCCCCCATTTCTTTTATCTCTCTTCTTTTCACTTCTCTCAATATTTTTCAATTATTTTTCTCCACTTCCCCTTCTCCCTCTTTTTTTTTAAATTTCAGCTTCTTATTTTTTTCTCATCTTTTATTTTCTTTTGTTTATTGCATTTGCATACTTTCATTCAATGCATTGTAACATTGTTTGTGTAGATTGTTCTTATTTTTTTGTAAGTTTGTTATTTTAACATTGGTGTTGAATTTTTCTACTTAACTATTGAAAATTTCTTGGATCATTTTGGTGCCTCTTGACTTGTTTGGTATTGTTGGGTGATGAAATTTTCAGGTCAATGCTGAATCTTTTATGACTCTTGCATTCTTTGTGCATTGATATAAATTTGCATTGTCTTTCATAACCCACTTTTTCTTATTATTTACAAATTTTGCCCCACACACAAGATTAGTGCTTTAGTCCCTTCTAACTCATTATTGTCTGTTTTTATGCCTAATTATCATTGAGTTAGGATAGGACTGAAATCTCCAATGCTTATCACAAATTTTGTTTGTGTCAATTCTTGTTTGAACTTGATGCTCCGAGTGTTCTCTTCATGTCATTTACTTATGCTTAAACTTTACTCTTGCATCAAGTGTTAGTTGATATGCCCTTCGCTTATTTTGCTTTCTCACTTACATGTTGTAGCTACCATGTAGTTGAGAATCCTACTCTTATTCGGCATTACCCTCACCTATATTCTATTTATTTTGATATCTTTGTTTGTAGGCTTAATCTCCCTCCTTTTTCTCTCCTTCTAGGCTGGCCACCAAGAAGGGAAAAAAAACTTCTAAATGGGGTGAAGAACAAGTCCCTCTGCACAATCCTTTGAAGAAGCTCATCAATTCTAACAACCCGTCCACTTTTCTCTTCTTTACATGCACCGAGGACGGTGTAATCTTTAAGTATGGGGAAGTCGAGATCGACTTCCGTGGTAACTACTTCCTTTTTTCAACACCAATCCTTAATCTTCTTTGTTAGTTAGTTGTTGCATTGCATGATAGTTAAAATTTGTACATATTTTACCACTTCTTCTTGCTAGGACTACTTGGTTAAAGTGATGATTTTTTTTTCGAGAAAACTGTTTTAGGGCACCCTACCAATTTGAATTAATTTTTTTTGTGAATTTGCTTGAAGGAATTAATTTTGGAACATGTTTTTGAGCTAAGAACACATAAGCATGTGAGTTTTTTAGCCTAATTGTGTGGTTACATCATATAACCACTATTTTTATTCTTGTGTGTATTATTCTCTTTTTATGATTGTAATCGTTGATTTGTTTGATTCTTTATGTCCATTATTCTATGTGTATATGCATTTATATGATTGAGGCCATCATTTCATTTGAGCTCACTTATCCAAATAGCCTTACCTTTTTATCCACCTTTGTTAGTCAATTTTGAGCCTTTGTTAATTTCCTTTTGTTCTTAATTTTAGCACTCACTACCCCTAAATGAAAAATAATAAATATCCTTTATTTGGATCTTTGATTAGTTTAGACTAGTGAGAGTGTGTATCATTCAAATGTGGAGAAATTTGGGAACATTAGTTAGGATAAAAGTGTATTTTTATATTTTTGTTTGAGATCTTAAAAATTGGGTACATACTCATGTATTAAATATTTAAACCATATGTATTAATATTCTTGTATATATTTATTTTGGAAAAAAATACAAAAAAAGAAAAAAAGAAAAAGAAAAAGAAAGAAAAAATATAGAAAAATAAAAAAGAGAAAAAGAAAACAATAAAAAAGGGGATAAAAATTCTCCAAAGTAAAGTAATAATAACAATGCATATGTGTTGTGATTGAAAAGAATGCATAAGTATGTAAAAAGTGGGAATCATGGGTAGCTAAGTGGAGAATTTATGAAGAAATGAGGATTTGGTGGATTCAAGGCCACGCACACGCATCATTCACGCGTACGCGTGAGAATGAATTTTGTCAAGCAACGTGCACGCGTCACCCACGCGTACGCGTGACACTGGTCACGTGACCTCATTAAAGACAATACGTTGGGAGTGATTTCTAAGCTCATGGAGACCCAAATCCAACTCCGTGCTGATGCTATTCAACCCAAGAATTGAAGGGAAAGGAACGAATGAGTCATAGTTTAGTTTTCACCATATTTTAGGTTAGAATTTTAGAGAGAGAATCTCTCTTTTTTCTCTAGAATTTAGGGTAGTTTAGGTCAAATTTTCTTATATCCAAGTTTTAATTCTTGTTTTAGTTCAATTCCCTTTACATTTCCTTGTTCTATTGTCTTAATCCTCTTAGTTTTTTTTGTTAATTTCTTTATTTTGCCAATTTAGTTTATGAACTCTCTTGTCAATTTCAATTCTCTTTTAATGCAATTTTATGTTTCCATGCTTTTTATGTTTATCTTAGTTGCTATTGTTGATTTCTTATTTGTGTTAGTTATGGTTTTCATTAATTCTTGCAATTTGTGATGTTTACTTTTGTTGCATTCTAGGTGTTTGATAAAAAGTTTTCACTAGTTATGGAGTAATTTTCTATACTCTTGGTCTAGGCTAAGGAAATTAAGTGACCTTTAGTCATTGGGTCTAATTGAATTGGTGATTTGGAAACCCTTGTTGGTCAATTTGATACCCATTACACTAACTCACTACTAAGTTAATTAGCAGCTAGGTTGGGACTTATGGGTTGATATTGATCAAGCCTATTTGACATACTTCAAGCATAGAAGTAGACTTGATGGGTTGGTCCCTCATAATTGTCAATATATAGTTGTTAGACAAGGATGGTGATCTCAATTTCTATGCCTTAGCCAAGAGTCCTTTTTGCCATTTAATTTTTATTTTTGTTGCTTTATTTGCTTTTCAGTTAATTTCTTGCATGTTTATTTACTTTCTTGCTTTTATATTTTTTGTCAATTGCCATCAAAACTCCCTTGTTTTTTCATAGCCAATAATTAAGTACTTCATTGTAATTTCTTGAAAGACGACCCGAGATTTAAATACTCTCGGTTATTTTTATTGGGATTTGTACTTGTGACAACCACATTAAACTTTGATTGAGAGTTATTAGTTGGTTTGAAACTATGCTTACAACGAAGTTCTTTTCTATTGAGAAATTTTAGACCAACAATAATTCTACATCAAACACCCTAGGTAGCTGTTCATACATAACTGAATCAAAATCTCAAGCAAACATCTATAGTATTTTAACATAAACTCATTTAAACTCAAACAATAATTAATCAAACCAACATTCATTTATCAAATTCATATTTAATTATTATAAAATTACTAAAACCTTATTTTTGTATAAAATCGAAACAACAGAAACTCTAGAAAAACTTTCTGATCGAACTGTTAAAAAAGAAAACGTCAGAAATTGTCTGTGCCACTTAGAACTCCAATTGGCCAAACTCAAAAAAAAAAGAATAATATTATTGTCAACTTTTATCGAACAAAAATAAAATCAACGTATAAAAAAAATATAAATATTTTTATCGAATTAAATTTTTAATTGGAATTACAGATAAAATATCAAACCTGAAAGCTCGGAAGTTCCATAGCTTCACGTTTTTCTCACTCACGGTTCACTCTCTTTCTTCCTTTTTTTTTAATGGTTCGGCTGATACTTATATGAGAAGAATGATAATGACGGTGATTAATGAAAGAAAAGAGATATATGTAAGTTACTAATTTATATATGTTACTAAGCCACACGGTTCCTTCCTTTCTTTTTCTTTTTCACGGGGAACAATGAGGAAAAATAGAGTGAATATCTACTCGATTTCTGATAATTATTTTAAAAGGACAACGAGGCTCTTAAAAAAAAATATTTAATTTAATCCTTGATATTTTTTTTAAGATTGATTAGTCCATGTACAAAACAAAAAATAATATTGATTTTCTTGATATAGAGACTAATTCGTCCTATAAAAATAAAACTCAGAGACTGAATTGACATTTTTTTATCAAGGGTCTCATTGTCTTTTGAGATGATTATCAGGGACGATTTTGAATTTTTCTCAGAAAAATAATATTAGATGATGTTAATGATATGTTTTAAAAGGAAGGAGTTACGAGTCATGTAAGGGCTACGTGTCATGTTGTTGAGTTAGCAATTTAAATTATAAATATTTTAAACGAATAATTATAAAAATTAAATATATTAAAACACAAGTAATAATATATATGAGTTACTAATATAAATAACATTAGTAATATAATAATAATAGATATACGGTAAACCATTAGCAAAGCTAAGCTCATCGAAAAGTATCGATATTTACTCATATCGGCGGATATTGAATTTGATAATAATATTATTAATTAAATTTTATTTTTAATTAAAAATATCAATTACTCAAATTAAAATATACATATAATTTTCATTACTTATAAATTACTAGAATTATCGTTTTAATTAGGTATAAGTATTGTTTTGGTCTCTAGCATTAAGGATCAGAATCGAAACCATCCCAACGTAATTTTTTATTTAGAATCATCCTTAATGTTTTTTTCGTATTAAAATCGTCCTTTTAACTTTTTCTGGACAAAAATACCCTCCTCCACCACTAACACCTTTACCTCTACCACCACCAGCACCTTCACCACCAAGAATAACAGCATCAGTGAAATCAACACAAATTCAACAAATCAAGGAATCAGAAATTTACCAAATCAATAAATCAACACAAATTCAACAACCAAATCAACACACAACAATAATAAAATCAGAAAATAACAAATCAAAATCAAAATTAAAAGTAGAAGCAGAAGTAGTCACAGAAGGACAAGAAATAGAAGCAGAAACTCAAGTAGAAGTTTAAGTAGAAGCAGAAAGCAGAGGCCAAAGCAAAGAGCAGAAGCCGAAGCAAGAAGAAGAAGCAGATGCAGAAGAAGAAGCAAATGCAGAAGCCGAAGCAAAACCACCAGCAGCTCATGGGCGACAGAGCGACGACAGTTGGGCAGATCGGCGGTGGTAGGAACCCAGCTCTGCAACAGATCCCTCTCTCTCCTTCGCGCGCCGCCTTTCTCGCGTCGGGCTCCCCTTCCCAACGATGCAGGAGTCACAGAAGCAGAAGGTGAAGCTCAAGTAGAAGCTCAAGCAGAAGCAGAAAACTTCCCCTTCGCCGATGCCGTCCCCCCTCCTCCCTTTCCCCCTCTCCCTTTCTCCTTTTCCTTCCTCTGCTCCCTCGTGCCCTTCCCCTTTTCCCTTTTCCCCTGCCCCCTTGCGTGTTTTTTTTTATTTTATAATTTTTTATTAATAGAGATAATTTACTAATAAAATAAAAAAATTTTATTAAAAAGAACGATTTTAATACGAAAAAAAAAACGTTGAGGATGATTCTAAATAAAAAATTATGTCGGGGATGATTTCGATTCTGACCATCAACATTAGGGATCAAAACAATATTTATCCCTTTTAATTATGTAAAATATTTTATCATAAAAAAATATATATAAGAATCTAAATTTAATTAAACTCAAATAGTTATAAAATTAATAATTTACTTATAATAAAATAATTTTTAAAAATAAAGAACTCCAATTTATAAAATGAATTATAACTTATTTATATTTAAATTTTTAAAAATATGACATACAACATTTTTACTCTGATCAATTGTAAGCGTATCTCTTAATCTAAATCTAATTTGACATGATTAATGCGAGATTTGAGATCTCTTGATCAAAATACAATATGAATTTAATTTATTTTATTTTAAAAGTGAAATACTTTACAAATCTATAACTATTTTAAAACTAATAAACTTGTAGAACACTTTGAAGATTTTAAATGACTTGCATAAAAATAACTCACTTGCCTGTTTATTATATATATATATATATATATATATATATATATATATATATATATATAGTTAATAGATTTATAATATTTAATATATTAAATATATATTAAAATATTTAATATGTTAAATATATTATTTATTCAATATATATTTAAGATATTAATTTTATATTTAATATATTTAATAAATATATATTTAAATATATATTAAATTAAATATATTAAATATAACTTAAATATATTTGAATATATGAAACCGCATCCACACTCACATATTCCTAATAAAGGGAGGTGAGGGGAACGTGGCACAAAATCAGCACACCTAGTAAGTCAAATAACAAAAAACTAATATATTGGCCAATCAATTATTTATGTCATATGCAACTTACACATTTAAATTAAGTAGCAGCTTTTTTTTTTCTCTACTGATTGAATAACAATTTTTTAACATAAAACATTGCTGCTTTTATTATTATTATTATTATTATTATTATTATTATTATTATTATAAAATATTTAAAAGCTTTCTAATATCTTTTATTTGTTGTTATTATTATTTATTATTTGATTACTTTATATATTATGATACTTACATAAAAAAAATTTAATAATAATTTTTAAATTATATTTAGAATAATACTAATAATATTAAAAAATATATAAAATATTACTTACTTCAATTCTATACACTCGTTCAATAATATATTCTTCTATTTCTATGTTATATTACGTTTATCACCATATCGAGGGACATAGTTAAAATGTATTTACACCATAAATATACTTAATATAAAATTAATATACTCACACACTAATTTTAATTAAAATATAAAATATTCTCTCACACACTAAAATACACTGTGTATTTCGTTTACCCAAAACAAACTCATTATTCTAATGCCCCAACTCCTCTTATAAGTACTCTTTATATACTCACTTCTATAATATTTTTTCAATCTCTCCATTGTTTATTTTCTGAATCTGTCAATATTTTTCAAAAAGTTTCAATTTAACTTTTGAAAATTTTACTTTTGTCAGCTAAATTTCTGTTGTGTGCATGTGGAGTAGAGGTGTCAGACATATACATGAGAGAGGAAAAATATGCAGTAATTGTGACTTGGATAGAATTGATCTGTTAATTATTCAATTTTCAAGGGATTTAACATAAATCGGCCGGTTTTTAAACAAAACTTATTCTTATCTTTAATCAAATCGAATAAGTCATCGGTTCACTAATTTTTTGGTTGAATTAGTAGATCTAGTTTGTCCGGCCTTTAATTTTTTTTTCTTTAGTTCTTTAACTATTTGTGTTATTGTTTAACTTGAAGTTTCTTTCACTTTGACGGAAGAAATTTCAAACTTTTTTTTTATTATTTTATTTGTGTACATGCGAGAAAATTAAGAAGAAGAACCTCTCTTCTTTGATTCAGAAATTGAAAGAACTCTCTCGAAGATAAGAAATGAAGCAAAAAATAAAAGAGTGCTAGAAAAATGTAAATGAATCTCAGACACAATTATGACGGAACCTCGTAACAACAATGAACCTAATGGTGCTCCACATGCTAGGAGCACATTAGGATCATATACTACTCTTGATCCTGAAAATTGTAGGAGTAGTATTTTGACCCAGATGTCAATGCAACACAATTTTAAACTTAAGTCTTAATTTATCACTCTTGTTTAACAAAATTGTCAATTTAGAGAAAGCCCCCAAGAGGATCCAAACTATCACATTTCAAGCTTCTTCTGAATTTGTGATACAGTAAAAACAAATGGAGTGTCAACTGGTTGGAGTCACACCTTAAAGAAAGCATTGCCACAAGAGAAGACTTAGTTAGCAAGTTTTTAACTAAGTTCTTTCCTCCTCAAAAATTGATCAAATTAAGGACAAAGATGCAAATCTTTAGGTAACCTGAAGGAGAATCTTATATGGGGCTTGGAAAAGATACAAAGGAATATTGAAGAGATGTCCACCAAATATGCTGGCGGATTGGGTCCAACTACAAATCTTCTATGATGGAATTACTCAAACCTAAAGAAATTCATTGGATAATTCATTAGAAAAATCACTACACATGAAGACTCCTAGTGAAGCTATGTAACTCATTGACATTGTTACAAATAATCAATACCTCTACTCCTTAGAGAGGAATATAAACACAAAAAGAGAAGTGATGGAACTAGAAACTCTTGATACTTTTGTGGCTCAAAATAAAATCATATCTCAACTACTTTTCACACTCACTAAGCAAATGGGAGGAATGCAAATCTCTACCATCAACACACAAAGCTCATTGTATGACATGAATAGAGAGAATCAATTTAGTGAAAATTTTGATTCATTCAACACTAATTAATTACAAGTGAAGTAAATCAATTTTATGAGAAATCAAGACACAACAAAATGATCCATACTCCAAAATATATAATCTTAGATGGAGGAATCATTCTAATTTTGGATGAAAAAACCAACAAAGCCAAGACCAAAGAAGCCACAACTTCAACCATGCAAACAATTTCAACTTCCAACCAAACACTCAAAACCACTTCTGAAATCATAAAATATTCCTTTCAATTCTTCAAACAATTCTCACCAACTACAACCATAACCCATGGAAGAAATAAGGTCTAATTTCTAAAATTAAGGTGCTTCACTCAAGAAATAAAAAATACAAATTGGCCAAATTTCTCAACAATTAGCAAAACTCACTAACACTTTCTCAAATGACACTGAGGTCAATCAAAGGGAGGAATGAAAGGTAATCATGTTGAGAAATGGGAGAGTTGTAGAGAAAGAAGCTACCAAGCATGAAGTGCACAATGAAAAAGCTTCAAAAGAGAAATTAGATGAACAAAAATAAGAACAAGAAGTCTCCACACAAAGTAACACTCCAATAAAAAAAGAAGCAGTGGACACATACAAACTAAAAATCTCATATCCTTAAAGATTCAAGGGAGAGATTAAAGAGAAGCAAGACTCCAAATTTTTAGAGGTATTCAAGACACTCCACATCAATATTCTTTTTATAGAACTTGAACAAATGCTAATGTATGCTAAGTTTATGAAGGAAATGTTGTTAAAAAAAAAGATCTTCGAAGGAAAGACAAATTGTAGTCATGACTAAAGAGTGTAGTGCCATCATAAAAAAGGACTTACCAAGAACGAAGAAGGATCTAAGGAGCTTCCAAATCTCCTGTACCGTTGGAAAGATAACATTTGAAAGAGTATTATGTGAACTTGGTGCAAGCATCAACTTAATTCCTCTCTCTGTGATAAAAAAGCTCTAAATCTATAAATTAAAACCAACAAAAATTGTTCTTCAATTGGCTAACAGATCCAAGAAGCAAGCACATGGAGTTGTGAAAAATATTTTGGTAAAAGTAAAAAAATTATTCTTCCCAACTGATTTTGTCATTCTTGATATGAAAGAAGACTAAAACACTCCCATTATTTTGGGGAGGCCCTTTTTGGCCATTGGCAGGGCTTTTATTGATATTGAAAAGGGAGAATTGATGTTAGGAGTACATGAAGAACACTTGGTGTTCCATGTTTTCAAAACCATGCATGAGTCCAATCATGAGGAGAATTGTATGAAGATTGATTCCAGGGATCCAAACTTAAAAGACGCACCCAATAAATTATTTCAAAAGCTACCACTTCCATTCTTGAAAGAGAACAAGAGGTAGAAGTGAAACAACAAATTAAAGGGATCAATGGACCCAAAGAGAATTTATAACAAAGCCTCCATTTGTAACAATTAACAAGATTCTTCCTTTAAATTATTATTAATTTATTTTAAGTTATGATTTATTTATTAAATTGAATTCATTATTTTTAATATTATTTTATTAAAAGTAATTAAATTAATTTTATAACTATTTGAGTTCTTCAAATTCTTATCCATTTGTAACAATTAACAAGATTCTTCCTTTAAATTATTATTAATTTATTTTAAGTTATGATTTATTTATTAAATTGAATTCATTATTTTTAATATTATTTTATTAAAAGTAATTAAATTAATTTTATAACTATTTGAGTTCTTCAAATTCTTATAAATATTTTTGTTATGATGAAATATTTTACATAATTGAAACTATAATTTTAGTAACTTATAATTAATAAAAATTATATATATTTTAATTTGAGCAAACGACAATTTCTATTTAAAAATAGAGTTTAATTAAGAATATTATTATCAAGCTCGACATCCGCCGATATGAGTAAATATCGGTACCCTTCGGTGAACTTAGCTTTACTAATGCTTCATTGTATATCTTTGATCATTATTTTACTGATGTCATTTATATTAGTAACTCGTATATATTATTACTTGTGTTTATATATACCAATTTTCATAATTATTCATTTAAGATATTTATAACTTGATTCGCTGACTTAGTATCTTATAATCGTGACACATACCCCCTTAATGACACATGGCCCTTCAATAAAACATATCATTATCATTAATCGTTCTTCTTTCTCTTTTGGAAGAACACCACAAAGAAAAATGAGAAAAACACTGTGAGAGAGAAGAGAAAAGAAACCATGGAATCTTGACCTTTGACGTTCAATTTCTTGAGTTCCGTAACTCCGATAAGAACTCTAATATGATTAAAGCGTTCGTATCTTCCTCCTCATCACATTGACATTACTTTTGTTTGGGAAAAGTCGTAGGAGGGAGCCGTTGAACCTTTCATAGTCGCAACTGTGAGGCAGTTGCCGGGAAGGGCGCTGTGGTCGCTGGAATCACCGTCGGAGCTGCCGCCACTTTGTTCTTGGTTCCTTTCTTTGTGCGGGTTGAGCATCAGTTCTTGCATGTTGCGATTGGGGTTACGGTTGTTGTCGCAGAAGCGTTACGGAGTTGTGGTTGCAGCTGCCACTGCCGTGGGCCAGTAGAAAGGGGTTTGCTGCGTTTAATAATTACCGAATTTCGACAATCGAGGTAGGGAGATTTTTTTAAACTCAATTTACTATGAAGAAATGTTATAAGTAGATATTAATGCGAAAAATGTATTTTTATGATTTTAGTAAGTTTTATGGATTGAATTGAGTTGATCTGAATAATTGAAGTTGTTTGTCTAATTAAATTTTTGACTATTTGCAAAGGCTGAGTCTGTTTTGTTGGTTCACTTGGTTGATTTGGTTTGTTTGATTTATCGAAAATAATTTTGAGAATTGGATATGATTTGAGATATAAAATTGATTTGATTTTGGAAGTGGATTGATTTTTAATTGGTTTGATTTCATAAATGATTTAATTTTAAATTGGTTTGATCTTGGAAAAGGATTTGAGATTTGAAAATGGTTTGGTTGGGACCTTGAAAGGTGGCAAAAGTCCGAGTTTTAGAGAAAATACTGCCAAAATTTTTATAAAAAAATTGAGATTTTATTTTGGTTTATTAAATGAAAGAACTATGTTTTGGGTATTCGATTGATTGAAAATAGGTTTATTGAATTGATATAAATTCAAGAACGATATTTTGAGGAATTTTAATAAAAGAAAAAAGTGATATAAATGTGTATTTAAGAGTGGAAGAGTTTTCGAGTCTTTGAAGAAAAGTTTTGAGACGTTTTAGAGAAGATAAAGTATTTGAATTTGATTTAGAAAAACGGAATGATTTTCAAGCCACTTAGGAATGCTTTTAATAAGAATGAAATTGAAATTGGTTTTGGTTTGAATGATTTGGCTTTAGTTCACATGATTTGGTTTTGATTCCGATTCGATTATGTTTGTGGTGAATGTAAATGGAATGAGATTATGATAGGAGTTGTGAGGACAGTGGTTTTGTCCCAGTCATGGATTTGGTAGGTTGAGGATAAAGGATTCTCTCTCTTGTCGTGGTTTGAATGTGAGGAAGGTGGAAAGGCACTCTTATTTGTATTATTTTCCCCCTCATCTTTCTCTGGTTGTAAGGTGAAAAGGCATACTACTTCGATGTGGAAAGGCACTCTCCTTTGTAATTCCTCCAGGAGAAGGTGGAAAGGCACTCTCCTTTGTTTGTGTTCCTTCTGAGAATGCACAACCTAGAGATAATGTTCGGGTTAGCTACCGGATGTGTCAGGCTCTAGCGACTTAACCGACACGTGAGCTTACGGTCAGTAGGACAGGCATGCATCATACTGTATTTATTTACTTTGTCTGGGTGTGCTTAAGTGTTTCGATTTGCCTATCTGATGATTTCTGTCTAATTGTTATTTGTTGTACTTGCTGTAATTGCTCTCTGATTGTATTTGAGTTGCATTATTTGTGCCTGTGATTGATTCTATTTTGTGATTAAGTTTTGATGGTGATTTATTTTGAATTGAGCTATAGGCCAGGTTGATTTGATTTTGGGCCAAAGGTCGAGTTGATTTAATTTGGACCAGAGCCCGTGATTGGTTGGATCAATGATAAGGTTTGGTTAAAATATTTTCTTAGTAAGCGGTGAAATGTGTGGAATGTTTTTTTGCGTGAAATTTTATAAGAAAAATATGAGTTTTAAATTTGGACAATGAACTGACGATCACTGCGATCGAAAATAGTTTTATTTGAAATATCTTCTTATAACAAGTCTTAAATCCTCTACTGAGAATCAGCGAGGACGATTTTCTCACCCTCCTACAAACTTCTCTTTTCAGGACGGACGAGGAAGCTCGCAAAGTTTTTGTTAAGTTCTTAGCCGTGCTGTTTTTGTTTGTATACATATGTTATAGATTTCCCTCACCTATATTATTATAATATTGTAATAGGGATAGGAGTTGTATGTTTTGTATATATATTATATTTATAAGCTACTTATGTAAGAAGTTTTGTATATATGTATATGCTTGTTTGTTTTCAAGATATAGTATTTTTCCGGTTTTTCAAAGAAATCAACGATACAGTTTAAAGGCTCCTATTAAGTATATGAAGTCATAACACTTTTCGCAATGAGACTAGTGCAGTCGGAAGCATGACATTCTAATAGTAAGGGTGTTACAGGATACACACTTTTACTAAATTTTTCGAAGAAACGGAAGAGAAGAAGAAGTGAAATGTATGTAGAGAATACAAATGATTGTAGATCCTTTTATATTTGTTTCAAATTTATCATACTTTATCTCATTTGCAATACACACGACTTAATTTCTCTAGTATTTTGTTTTTACTATAAATGAATTGAGATTGAGCGCATCTTGTTTACAGTGTAAACGAGATACGTGCAGATCGCTCTCTTTCACGTATCATGTGTGCAAACGTGCGTTATACATACACGAAACATGGCTTATTTCATTTACATTGTAAATGATATATGAGAAACTTTAATTCGTTTACACTGTAAATAAAATAAGTAAATAAATACAAATTGATAAAAATAAGATACAATTTACTTATATCCGTAAATAAAGTATTTAAATTATTTATTTAATAAATCTCAGAATTTGGTTATTAAAAATATTTGATCAACTAACATCTCTCAATATTTTGATTTAATAAATTATATTAATAACTAGAAGTTAAAAAATAATAACCTGCATGTTAGGAAGCTAGCTATTACTAGTAAATTAATATTAGCGGCATAAGAATAGTTTTATTATAAAATTATAATTTGCCCATTCTATCTATTGGATTTGTTTTTAGTAAGCTCAAGTGTTTCTATCTATTGGGTTTGTCTTTAGTAAGCTCAAGTGTTTTGAGCTTTTGTGATGAGCAAAATAAATAATTTATAAATATAACCCATATATGAGTTTAATAATAATTATTAAATTTTTATTTTTACCACAAATATTTTTAAAATTCATTTGGGTAACTCTAGGTTTTCTACCTTCACTCAGTGACTAACACACTCTACTCTCTTTCTCTTCCTTTTTCACAGAACCCACGTCTACTCCTCTCTTTTTCATCGCTGCTGTTCTCAGCCTCTCCCGACGCTGTTCTCAGGTTCATTCTCAGTATCTCTCTTCTTTTCGTTTGTCCTCAGCATTAGAGTGTCGTCGTTCTCTCTGCCATCATCGTGCACTGCATCATTCCATTACCATTAAGCATCGTTGATCTCACTGTTCAACACCGTCGTCCTCAGCAGGCAGTGGTGGCGTGGATCTCAAAGAGCTAGCATTGTCATCAGTTCTGTGGTACTTCGTCTCCCCCTTCCTTACTACACTTCCAGAGTTCCAATGGAGTCTCAACCTCAGGTATGAACTTGTTTTATTTAGCTCATTTTTTTTATCCCCTTATGTTCTGTGATATGAATTTGCTTCGTTGAAGTCATTCAATTATTTTCTTTGTTCTACTTATTTCATTCATTTTATTCAATTAGTGGTTTTGTACGAATCAGAAGGATTGAGGCTGACTACGGCCTCAGATGATTAGGCGGGGGCAGGATTCGAACCTGCAGTTTTCAGGTCATGAGCCTGATGAGTTGACCAATTCCTCTACCCCGCTTCTTCCCCGTTTCCTTCTCTTTCTCTTACTATTTTGATAGAGGAGACAGCCCACACTGAACACCAACCCAATCTCGACAAACTACTAGGTGATTCAAGTCGCTTTCTATGGTTTATTTGGTTGTTTAAAATTTTTGAGTTAGGGTTAAAAAATTTTGGTATTTGTTTTTATGATTCTGATTTCAATTCTAGGTTCATGTTTCTGTCCATGATGTTCTAATTTTTATTTGCTATTGATGTCTGAATATATATGGTTCATTATGATTCCCTCTAAAAATAACTAGTAGCAAGAAGTTATGGAGGTATGGTACACAAAATCATGATACACAACTTCGTGCAGCTGACCAACATGTGCACTGGGTCGTCCAAGTAATACCTTACGTGAGTAAGGGTCGATCCCACGGAGATTGCCGGCTTGAAGCAAGCTATGGTTGTCTTGTAACTCTTAGTCAGGAGATTAATGATAAAAATGATTTTTGTTTATGAAGAATGAATAACATGAAATAAGAAGTACATGTGATTCAGTAATGAAGAACGTTGAGGTTTTGGAGATGCTCTGTCTTCTGAATCTCTGCTTTCCTACTGTTGTCTTCTTCATGCACGCAAGGTTCCTTCCATGGCAAGCTGTATGTTGGTGGATCACCGTTGTCAATGGCTACCATCTGTCCTCTCAGTGAAAATAGTCCAACTACAGGTTACGTAGGGCTAATCATTTTCGGTTCTCACTCGTGTTGGAATAGGATCCATTGATCCTTTTGCACACTATCACTGCGCCCAACATTTGTGAGTTTGAAGCTCGCCACAGTCACCCCTTCCCAGATCCTACTCAGAATACCACAGACAAGGTTTAGACTTTCTGAATCTCAAGAGTGCTGCCAATTGGTTCTAGCTTATACCATGAAGACTCTGGTTTCACATATTTGAACGCTCTGTTGTCAGGAGAGGCAATCAAACTCGTGAATCAGGAACCCAAGAGATACACACTCAATCTAAGGTAGAACGAAAGTGGTTGTCAGGCACGCGTTCATAAGTTGAGAATGGTGATGAGTGTCACGGATCATCACATTTATCACGTTGAAGTGCGAATGAATATCTTAGAATAGAAACAAGCGTGATTGAATAGAAAACAGAAATAATTGCATTAATCCATCGAGACACAGCAGAGCTCCTCACCCCCAACTATGGGATTTAGAGACTTATGCCGTAGAAGATACAAATTCATATTTAAAATGTCATGAGGTACAAAATGAATCTCTAAAAGTAGTTTTTATACTAAACTAGTCACCTAGGTTTACAGAAAATGGGTAAACTAAGATAGATAGTGCAAAAATCCACTTCTGGAGCCCACTTGGTGCATGTTTGGACTGAGTATTGAAGCTTTCACGTGTAGAGGCTATTCCTGGCGTTAAACGCCAGCCTTGGTGCCAGTTTGGGTGTGTTTAACTCCAACTTTTATGCCAGTTCTGGCGTTTAACGCCAGAAAAGGGTAAAAATTGGCGTTAAAATGCCAGTTTGCGCTATTAAATATCTGGCAAAGTATGGACTATTATACATTGCTGGAAAGCCCAAGATGTCTACTTTCTAACGCAATTGAGAGCGCACCAATTGAACTTCTGTAACTCCAGAAAATCTATTTCGAGTACAAGAGGGTCAGAATCCAACAGCATCTACAGTCCTTTTTCAGTCTCTGAATCAGATTTTTGTTCAGGTCCCTCAATTTCAGCCAGAAAATACCTAAAATTGCAAAAAAACACACAAACTCATATTAAAGTCCAGAAATGTGATTTTTGCATAAAAACTAATAAAAATATACTAAAAAGTAACTAAAGCATACTAAAAACTACATGAAAATACCACCAAAAAGCGTATAAAATATCCGCTCATCACAACACCAAACTTAAACTGTTGCTTGTCCTCAAGCAAGTAGATAAATAAAATAGGATAAAAAGAAGATCAAGAGGTAATACATCTCAGAGTTTTAAGTGAAGCTCAGATTCTAATTAGATGAGCAGGGCTAGTAGCTTTTTGCTCCTGAACAGTTTTGGCATCTCAATTTATCCTTTGAAACTCAGAATGATTGGCATCCATAGGAACTCAAAATTCAGATAGTGTTATTGATTCTTCTAGTTTAATATGTTGATTCTTGAACACAGCTACTTTATGAGTCTTGGCTGTGACCCCAAGCATCTTGTTTTCCAGTAATACTACAGGATACATAAATGCCACAGACACATAACTGGGTGAACCTTTCAGATTGTGACTCAGCTTTGCTAGAGTCCCCAGTTAGAGGTGCCTAGAGTTCTTAGGCATACTCTTTTGCTTTGGATCACGACTTTAACCACTCAGTCTCAAGCGTTTCACTTGGACCTTCATGACACAAGCACATGGTCAGAGACAGCTTGATTTAGCTGCTTAGGCCAAGATTTCATTCCCTTGGGCCCTCCTATCCATTAATGCTCAAAGCCTTGGATCTTTTTTACTCAGAGCTATTGGCTTTTTCTGCTTGCTTTTTCTTTTTCTTTTTTTTTTTCTTTTTTTCGCCAATTTTTTTAAGTTTTTTTGTATTTTTCACTGCTTTTTCTTGCTTCAAGAATTAATTTCATGATTTTTCAGATTATCAATAACATTTCTCTTTCTTTTCATCATTCTTTCAAGAGCCAACAAATTTAACAATCATAAACTTCACTATAAAAAATATGCACTGTTCAAGCATTTATTCAGAAGACAAAAAGTGTTACCACCACATAAAAATAATTAGAATTTTTCTTATTGAAAACTTAAAATAACTACCTCCTTACTCTAGAGAAAATCTACTATTTTATTCATGTTTAGTGATGATGAGAAGAACAAATTATAGCTTACTTGGAGATAATAATAAAAATAAAAATAAAAATAAAAATAAAGACCCCAATTACTAATACTCATGTAATTCTTAAGATAGGTTTCTAATAATAAAAGTTATCACAGATTTAAGATTAGGACTCAACAACCTTTATTTTGAGAGATGGGTGCTCCTTCAATCTGTGGGGTGTCTGGTCCCTCAAGGGAGAGCTTCTGGCGCTTCAACTCCTGTAGCTCACGCCCTTGCTTTTCTTGTTCCTTAAGCAGCTTGCATAACATGCTATTTTGATTTTGTTGTTTTTCTTTAACTTGATCCATAGCTTCTTGCAGCTTGGTGACAAATGCTTCTAGGTGGGCCCAGTAGTCGATTTGAGGGATTTCTGGGAGGAACTTCTGTGCCCTCCTCTTGATGGAGTTGTCGTGTACTTGTTGTCCCGCCATTGACTTTTTGGTGATTGGATGCTCGACTGAGATAAACTCATCCACTCCCATCTTTACCCCAGCATCTTTACATAGCAAAGAGATTAAGCTTGGGTAAGCCAATTTGGCTTCAGTGGAGTTCTTATTTGAAATTGTGTAAATCTCACAAGAAATCAGATGATGAATCTCCACTTCGTTTCCCAGCATAATGCAATGAATCATCATTGATCTTTTGACAGTAACCTCAGAGCGATTGCTAATGGGCAGTATAGAATGCCCAATGAAGTCCAACCAGCCCCTAGCGACTGGTTTGAGATCTCCTCTCTTGAGTTGGTTTGGGACACCTTTTGAGTTGGTTATCCACTTAGTTCCAGGAAGGCATATGTCCTCTAGAACTTGGTCCAAGTGCTTATCTACTCTCACCATTCTTCTATTAAAGGATTCTGGATCATCTTGTAGTTGAGGCAGCTTGAAGACCTCTCTTATTTTGTCAAGGTGGAAGTAAATAGTCTTCCCTCTGACCATAGTTTGAAAGGTATGGAAGGTAGTTCCTGTCATTCTTTGCTTATCTGTTAACCATATATTTAAGTAGAATTCCTGGACCATATTTCTTTCAACCTTTGTCTTAGAATTAGCTAGGATTTTCCAACCTCTGTTTCGAATCTGTTCTTGGATCTCCAGATATTCATCTTCTTTTAGATCGAACTTAACTTTCGGGATTACTGACCTCAAACCCATTATTTTGTGGTAATGGTCTTCATGTTCTTTGGTTAATAACCTCTCTTGATTCCAAAGTGGTTTTGGATTATTCTCTTTCTTGCCTCTTAGAGTGGTTTGTTTTCCTTTAGGAGCCATGATCTTGGTGAGTTTTTGCTTAGTGATCACGGAAAAACACACCGAACTTAGAGGTTTTCTAGTCCTCAAGCAAAAGAAAGGAAAAGAGAGGAATAGAAGGGGAGACAGATTCGAATGGTGGAGGTATGGGATAGCCGAACGTGTATTTAAAAGGGAGGGGATGGGTGTCAAAAATTTTTGAAAAAGATATGATAGGAAGATATAATTTGTAAAAGATGAATCATGATATGAAAAAAAGATGAGATTTTAAAATTCAAAAGATATGGAAAAGATATAAAGAAGTTAAATTTGAATTTTTGTTGATGTGTCTAAGAATTAAAAGAAGATATGATGAGTTGGAAAAGATTTGGAAAGAAATTTTGAAAGAAAATTAAAAAAAATCTAGAAGATTATTAAATTTTTGAAAATTGAATTTGAGTGAAAATTTGTAACATGTTTATGCAGAAAATTATGAATTAAAACGTGAAAATTTAAAAAAAAAATTGAAGTGAAAACAAAATCTCCTCTCCCTATCCTTTCTGGCGTTAAACGCCCAGAATGGTATCCATTCTGGCGTTTAACGCCCATTTGTTGGCCATTTTTTGGGCGTCTAACGCCCAGCCAGGTACCCTGCCTGGCGTTAAATGCCAGAAATCTTTTATCACTGGGCATTTTTCTAAACGCCCAGGATGTTGCAATTCTGGCGTTAAACGCCCAGAATGGTGCCCATTTTGGCATTTAACGCCCAGAAAGGTATCTTTACTGGTGTTTTCGAGCCAGTGAGCTCTTTTTCTCTACTTTGTGCTCTGAATCCTTCTATAACTTATGAACTTCTGCATTTAGATAATCAACCTTAAAGATAATTTATATCAAACTCCTATAATTATTATTTAAATAACAAGAACCTTTGCTAATGACTGGGTTGCCTCCCAGCAAGCACTTCTTTATTGTCTTTAGCTGGACTTTTACTGAGCTTTAGTCTAGTCTCAGTTTTGAGTATTCTTGTTCAACATTGCTTTCAAGATAATGTTTGACTCTCTATCCATTAACAATGAACTTTTTGTCAGAGTCAACATCCTAAAGCTTTACATATCCATATAGTGACACGCTTGTGATCACATATGGTCCCCTCCACCGAGATTTTAATTTTTCGGAGAATAATCTGAGCCTAGAGTTAAATAGCAGAACCTTCTGTCCTGGCTCAAAGACTCTAGATGACAATTTCTTGTCATGCCACCTTTTTGCTTTCTCTTTGTAAATTTTTGCATTTTCGAAAGCATTGAGTCTGAATTCCTCTAGCTCACTCAACTGGAGCAATCTTCTCTCTCCAGCTAACTTGGCATCAAGGTTTAGGAATCTGGTTGCCCAGTAGGCCTTGTGTTCCAGTTCCACTGGCAGGTGACAGGCTTTTCCATACACAAGCTGGTATGGAAAGGTCCCTATAGGAATTTTGAATGCAGTTCTGTATGCCCATATAGCATCATCCAGACTCCTTGCCCAATCCTTTCTACGGGTACTTACAGTCCATTCCAAGATTCATTTTAGTTCTCTATCTGAGATTTTAGCCTGCCCATTTGTCTGTGGATGATATAGAGTTGCCATTTTGTGGTTAATTCCATATTGGATCAGAGCAGAGTCAAGCTGTTTATTGCAGAAATGAGTTCCTCCATCACTAATTAGTATTCTGGGGACACCAAATCTGCTAAAGATGTGCTTCTGGAGGAAGTTCAGCGCTGTCTTAGTATCATTAGTAGGTGTAACAATTGCCTCTACCCATTTAGATACATAATCTACTGCCACCAGAATATAAGTGTTTGAGTATGATGGTGGGAAAGGCCCCATGAAGTCAATACCCCATACATCAAACAACTCAATCTCTAAGATCCCTTGCTGAGGCATGACATAACCGTGAGGCAGATTACCAGCTCTTTGGCAACTATCACAGCTACATACAAACTCTCGGGAGTCTCTATAGAGAGTAGGCCAGTAGAAACCACATTGGAGGACTCTTGTGGTTGTTCGCTCACTTCCGAAATGTCCTCCATATTGTGATCCATGGCAATGCCATAGGATCTTCTGTGCCTCTTCTCTGGGCACACATCTATGGATCATTCTGTCTGCACATCTCTTAAAGAGATATGGTTCATCCCACAAGTAGTACTTTGTATCAGTAACTAATTTTTTGTTTGCTGCCTACTGTACTCTTTAGGTATGAATCTTACTGCTTTATAGTTTGCAATGTCTGCAAACCACGGTACTTCCTGAATGGCAAAGAGTTGCTCATCCGAAAAGGTTTCAGAGATCTCAGTAGAGGGGTGGAACACCCCTTCTACTAGTATTATTTGGGACAGGTGATCTGCTACTTGATTCTCTGTCCCTTTTCTGTCTCTTATTTCTATATCAAACTCTTGCAGAAGCAACACCCATCTTATGAGCCTGGATTTTGAATCCTGCTTTGTGAGTAGATATTTAAGAGCAGCATGGTCAATATACACAATCACTTTTGATCTTACTAAATATGATCTAAACTTGTCAATGGCATAAACCACTGCAAGCAGCTCTTTTTCTGTGGTTGTGTAATTCTTCTGTGCATCATTCAGAACACGGCTGGCATAGTAAATGATGTGCAGAAGTTTGTTATGTCGTTGTCCTAATACTGCACCAATAGCATGGTCACTGGCATCACACATTAATTCGAATGATAATGTCCAGTCTGGTGCAGAAATGATTGGTACTGTGACCAGCTTAGCTTTCAGAGTCTCAAACGCCTGTAGACACTCTGTGTCAAAGACAAAGGGTGTATCAGCAGCTAGCAAATTGCTTAGAGGTTTTGCAATTTTTGAAAAATCCTTTATAAACCTCCTATAGAATCTTGCATGCCCCAGAAAATTTCTGATTGCCTTAACATTGGCAGGTGGTGGTAATTTCTCAATTACCTCTACCTTAGCTTGATCCACCTCTATTCCCTTGTTCAAAATTTTATGCCCAAGGACAATTCCTTCAATCACCATAAAGTGACATTTTTCCCAGTTTAAAACCAGGTTAGTCTCTTGGCACCTTTTCAGAACAAGTGCTAGATGATCAAGACAAGAGCTGAATGAGTCTCCAAATACTAAGAAGTCATCCATGAAGATTTCCAGAAAATTTTTCACCATATCAGAGAAAATAGAGAGCATGCATCTCTGAAAAATTGCAGGTGTATTACACAGACCAAATGGCATCCTTCTGTAGGCAAATACTCCAGATGGACATGTGAATGCTATTTTCTCTTGATCATGAGAATCTACTGCAATTTGGTTATAGCCTGAATAGCCATCCAAAAAGCAGTAATAGTCATGACCTGCTAGTCTTTCTAGCATTTGGTCTATGAATGGTAAAGGAAAATGATCCTTTCTGGTGGCTGTATTAAGCCTTCTGTAGTCAATACACATGCGCCACCCTGTGACTGTTCTTGTAGGAATCAGTTCATTCTTTTCATTGTGAACCACTGTCATGCCTCCCTTCTTGGGGACAACTTGGATAGGGCTCACCCAGGGACTATCAAAAATAGGATAAATGATCCCAACCTCTAGTAATTTAGTGACTTCTTTCTGCACCACCTCCTTCATGGTTGGATTCAGCCGCCTCTGTGGTTGAACCACTGGCTTGGCATCATCCTCCAATAGGATCTTGTACATGCATCTGGCTGGGTTAATGCCATTAAGATCACTTATGGACTACTCAAGAGCTGTCTTGTGTGTCCTTAGCACCTGAATTGGTGCTTTCTCTTCCTGTGGATTTAAAGCAGAGCTTATGATCACTAGAAAAGTGTCATCTTCTCCCAGAAATGCATATTTCAGGGATGGTAATAGTAGTTTGAGCTCAGGTTCAGGAGGCTTCTCCTCCTTATGAGGAGTTATTAGAGGTTCTTCTATTTTCTCTGATTCCTCCAGATTGAGCTGAACATCTTTAAAGATGTCCTCTAGCTCTTTTTCGAGACTCTCAGTCATATTGACTTCTTCCACCAGGAAGTCAATAATATCAACTCTCATGTAGTCTTTTGATGTGTCTGGATGCTGCATAGCTTTGACAGCATTCAACTTAAACTCATCCTCATTGACTCTCAGGGTCACTTCCCCTTTTTGAACGTCAATGAGAGTTCGTCCAGTTGCTAGGAAAGGTCTTCCTAGAATGAGAGTGCAACTCTCGTGCTCCTCCATTTCCAGCACTACAAAGTCAGTGGGAAAAGCGAATGGCCCAACCTTGACAATCATGTCCTCAATCACGCCTAATGGCATTTTAAAAGAGCCATCAGTAAGTTAGTGACATATCCTGGTTAGTTTGACTTCTTCAGTCAAACCAAGCTTTCTGATAGTGGATGCATGTATCAGGTTGATACTTGCTCCTAGATCACATAAAGATGTCTTGGTACAAGTACCCTCTAATGTGCACGGTATCATAAAGCTTCCGGGGTCTTTAAGCTTCTCTAGTAAGCTTTTTAGAATGACTACACTGCATTCTTCAGTGAGGAGAACTTTTTTAGTTTCTCTCCAATCCTTCTTATGACTTAAGATCTCTTTCATGAACTTAGTATAAGAGGCTATTTGCTCAAGTGCCTCTGCAAACGGAATCTTTATTTCAAGAGTCCTGAGATAGTCTGCAGAGCGGGCAAATTGTTTATCCTGTTCTGCTTGGCGGAGTTTCTGAGGATAAGGCATCTTGACTTTGTATTCTTCAACCTTAGTTGCTGCAGGTTTAGTTCCTACAAAGATGGTTGGAGAAGCCTTCTTAGAGGGGTTACTATCAGCACTTGCAGGTGTCTGATCCCTCATTGGCATTTGAACGCCAGGATTGGGGGCTGGATGGGCGTTTAACACCAATTTACACCCTTTTCTAGCATTTGAACGCCAGAACTGATCATGGATTGGGTGTTCAACGCCAGTTTTTCACCCTTTTCTGGCATTTGAATGCCAGGAATGGGCATTCACTGGGCATTTAACACCAATTTTTCACCCTTTTCTGGCGTTTGAATGCCAAAATTATTCCTTTTCGGGGCTCTTACTGTCCTCAAAGGGATTTTAGGCAGTGGTATGCTCATCCTCTGTTGGTTGTTCATTCCTTGACTTTCTGTTGCCTTGAATTGAGACATTTAATGTCTTTCCACTCCTTAATTGAACAGCTTGGCATTCTTCTGTTATTTGTCTGGATAACTGCTATTTTGTTTGATTCAATTGTTTCTCCAAACTTTGGTTAGCATCCTTGGTTTCTTGTAGCATTGCCTTAAATTCTGCTAGCTGTTCTATTAGATAACATAATTGCTGATTGAATTCAACAACTTGTTCTGGAGGACTAAGTTCAGTGGATACTGCCCTAGCTTCTTCTTTCATGGAGGACTTACTACTTAAGTACAGATGCTGATTTCGAGCAACTGTATCTATGAGCTCTTGAGCTTCTTCAATTGTTTTTCTCATGTGTATAGATCTACCAGCTGAGTGGTCTAGATATATCTGAGTTTTTTCTGTAAGCCCATAGTAGAAGATGTCTAACTGCACCCACTCTGAAAACATTTCAAAAGGGCATTTCCACAACATCTCTTTGTACCTCTCCCAGGCATCATAAAGAGATTCATGATCCTCTTGGTTAAAGCCTTGGATGTCCAGCCTTAGCTATGTCATCCTTTTTGGAGGGAAATATTGATTCAGGAATTTGTCTGATAACTGTTTCCATGTTCTTATGCTGGCTTTGGGTTGGTTATTTAACCACCTCTTAGCTTGATCTTTTACAGCAAATGAAAACAGCAATAATCTGTAGACATTCTGATCCACTTCCTTATCACGTACTGTGTCTGCAATTTGTAAGAATTATGCCAGAAACTCAGCAGGCTCTTCCTATGGAAGATCGGAATACTGGCAGTTTTACTGCACCATGATAATGAGCTAAGGATTTAGCTCAAAAGTGTTAGCTCTTATGGGGGTATACATATACTACTCCCATATGAAGCAGTAGTGGGGTTAGCATATGACCCAGAGTCCTTATGGACTGTTCATTTCCACTTAGGTCCATGATGGAGAAAGGGAGATGATGTGGATTGTAAAAAAAAGGAAATAAAAAAATGAAATAAAAGGAAATTGAAAACTAAAATAATTTATTAATTAAAAAGATTTTGAAAAATTTTGTAGAATATTTTTGAAAAATAGAGAGAGAAAGTAGTTAGGAAATTGTGAAAAATATATGATTTTAAAAAAATTTGACCAAGTCAACCCAAGGGATTCGAAATTTTATGAGGAATTAAAGGAAAAGATATTTTTTATTTTTGAATTTAAAGTGGAGAGAGAAGAGAAACAAAGTGACACCAAACTTGGAACTTTTAGATTAAAACAATGGGAACAAACAAGAAAACTTTGAATGTCAAGATGAACACCAAGAACACTTTGAAGATCAAGATGAACACCAAGAACAAATTTTGAAAATTTTTAAGAAAATAAGAACACAAAGGACACCAAACCTTTTTATACTTGGAACACTAATAATTCGAAAATGTATAAGATAATAAGCAACAAAAGACACCAAACTTAGAATTTTCAGAAAACCAAACACAATTTTTTTTTCGAAAATTAAAAGGAAAAACACAAAGAGGATACCAAACTTAAAACATAAAACTAAACTCAAACAAAAGACTCAAATTTAGTGACTCTAAACCAACAAAAATAAATTATTCCTAATCTAAGCAACAAGATGAACCGTCAGTTGTCCAAACTCGGACAATCCGGGTAACGGCGCCAAAAAGTTGGTACACAAAATCGTGATACACAACTTCGTGCAGCTGACCAGCAAGTGCACTGGGTCGTCCAAGTAATACCTTACGTGAGTAAGAGTCGATCCCACGGAGATTGCCGGCTTGAAGCAAGCTATGGTTGTCTTGTAACTCTTAGTTAGGAGATTAATGATAAAAAATGATTTTTGTTTATGAAGAATTAATAACATGAAATAAAAAGTACTTTTGATTCAGTAATGAGGAACAGGTTGAGGTTTTGGAGATGCCCTGTCTTCTGAATCTCTGCTTTCCTACTGTTGTCTTCTTCACGCAAGCAAAGTTCCTTCCACGGCAAGTTGTATGTTGGGGGATCACCATTGTCAATGGCTACCATCCGTCTTCTCAGTGAAAATGGTCCAACTACGGGTTACGTAGGGCTAATCATCTGTCGGTTCTCACTCATGCTGGAATAGGATCCATTGATCCTTTTGCACACTGTCACTGCGCCCAACATTTGTGAGTTTGAAGTTCGTCACAGTCACCCCTTCCCAGATCCTATTCAGAATACCACAGAGAAGGTTTATACCACAAAGACTCTGGTTTCACATATTTGAACGCTCTATTGTCAGGAGAGGCAATCAAACTCGTGAACCAGGAACACAATAGATACACATTCAATCTAAGGTAGAAAGGAAGTGGTTGTCAGACACGCGTTCATAAGTTGAGAATGGTGATAAGTGTCACGGATCATCACATTCATCACGTTGAAGTGCGAATGAATATCTTAGAATAGAAACAAGCGTGATTAATAGAAAACAGAAATAATTGCATTAATCCATCAAGACACAGTAGAGCTCCTCACCCCCAACCATGGGGTTTAGAGACTCATGCCGTAGAAGATACAAATTCAGATGTAAAATGTCACGAGGTATAAAATGAATCTCTAAAAGTAGTTTTTATATTAAACTAGTAACCTAGGTTTACAGAAAATAGGTAAACTAAGATAGATAGTGCAAAAATCCATTTCCGAGGCCCACTTGGTGTGTGTTTGGGCTGAGCATTGAAGCTTTCACGTGTAGAGGCTATTCCTGGCGTTAAACGCCAGCTTTGGTGCCAGTTTGGGCGTTTAACTCCAACTTTTATGCCAGTTCTGGCGTTTAACGCCAGAAAAGGGTAAAAAGTTGGCGTTAAAATGCCCGTTTGCGCTATCAAATCTCGGGCAAAGTATGGACTATTATATATTGCTGGAAAGCCCAAGATGTCTACTTTTCAACTCAACTAAGAGCGCGTCAATTGGGCTTCTGTAGCTCCAGAAAATATATTTCGTGTGCAGGAGGGTCAGAATCCAACAGCATCTGCAGTCCTTTTTCTGCCTCTGAATTAGATTTTTGCTCAGGTCCCTCAATTTCAGTCAGAAAATACCTGAAATCACAAAAAAACACAAACTCATAGTAAAGTCCAGAAATGTGATTTTTGCATAAAAACTAATAAAAATATACTAAAAAGTAACTAAAGCATACTAAAAATTACATGAAAATACCATCAAAAAACATATAAAATATTCGCTCATCAAGGTACTATGTGATTCCCTCTGAAAAGGTTTTGTTGTTAAGCTATTGTTAATGCTATGAACATATCCATTTTGTCTTTTTTTGCACATAAATAATTATGAATGTTTATTAAATTGAGTATAATTGAGCTACCTCATTTTCTGATCTAATATAAGCACTTTAACTCCCCAATATCTATTCATTTTGCAGTGGACTATGCCAAATGCCACTCTTTATAATGCTGCTATGTAAGGGATGTGTTTACATGGCAAGGTTAATTTGGCAAACAAGGTTTATGCAAAAATGCTAGAGAAAAATCTTCAACTTGACATCAGAACACAAGTACTGATGCACTCTTTATTAAAGAAGTAGCTAGTAAACTATTAGTTGCTATAGCTACAGTATAGAGTTCAGAAACAATGTTTCTGTATAAATCTCCACGAAACTTGTGACCTGATCATCTATAAATCTCCACTATTAATTAATGGTAAACTTATGTAAAAAATTTATGAAAGATTGTGCATCAAGTTTAAGTATTTAACTTGAAAGTGTGAAGTAGTATTTGGAGTGTACATGTATTTGAAAAGGTTTTGTGACTTGTGACTTATAATATATAATCAAGATTGACATTCTATAGTTCTTTATGTCTTGTACTTGATTTCATATGATTTAATCAATAAAAAAAACCAAAAAAACAATATCATTGGCCGCTAACTTGATTTCATATTCTTGACTTCTTCCTAGAATGCAACTTGGTCAAATAAATCAATAATGAAAGCAGCTACTTGGGTACCATTCAGACTTAAATAAATAATATATAAGTGGATAGTAATATTTAGCTAGTAAATGAACTATTTTTATTTTCAACATCAATCATAGAAGATGAAATCAAAAACTAGAACTACAGTGATTTTGAAGTATTTTGTTACGTTGTGTCACATTAATAAACAAAGCCAACTTATGGGGATAGTGGCATTAACTATAGTACTTCAGGTTGGTTTTTATTGATCTTTTGTCTGAGCATTTAGTCTTTATTTATGAAATATTTTAGCCTGGTTAAGCTTTGGGTGGGTGCACATGTGAAAAATCTAGCTTCTCTACGCCTTAAAGCATCTTGAAGTGTTTACACTTCAAGTTAAAATTTGAAGTTGTATTTTTCTTTTTATGGATGACAATCATTACTTTAGAATAGTTTCAGTGGCAGATCACTAGCATTATTTCTTTCAACAAATTGTATTTCTTGAATCATGTATTGCTGGTTGCTTGTGGCATGGCGTGCTCACATTCGTATATATATGAGAAGGAGGGCAATACGACAATATCTAAATTGATTTTATTGTGTTTGGGATTCACAAGTGACAAATGTTTATTTGGTTAAAATTTGGTTATGACAGTGCCAAATGTTTACATAGTCTTCTAGAGTTTCTATCAATCTCCTATATATTAAACTAATCCCTATGGTACACTATACTACTATCCCTATTGTCACTTCGTTCAATATTGAGACTCTTGGTTATGAGGGCAAGGCATTTCTGGTTCCCCTCTTGTCCATAATAGCTTGAGTTCACCTCTCTTCTTTCCCAATGACAAAAATATGCCTCTGCATTTTAAGAAAGCCAAGGTATTAAAAACAATACAAGTTTTTGTAAATCACGGAATAACCAATCACAACTCGTACTAAGAAACATGCATAAAGCTTAACAGTAGTTCATCGGATGCATCCTGCACATTAAACATGTCTATATATTAAAAGTTGTGCAAGCAAACGGTCCAATTTGTAAAGTGTTCTTTAATAACTTGTACTTCTTTAATTACTTATACTTCTTTAATTAATTTATCAATGAAGGTTCAAAATTATGAACCAACCAACTAAACAGTAGTGTGTAAAAAATAGCAGAGAAACCAAAACAGGAATAAAGAACTAAATCAACTAAAAATTAATCCAGGCAATTAAAATGCTAAAAAGAAAGAATCTTGACTTTAGCACAGACAGCTTGTTTTCAAGAATTGAATCGATTCCAGCGCTAAGCTTCTTGTTCATGTCAGGGTTAAGACCACCAATGGACACCAATTCACCATAAGCTGCAGGCTGCTCATTCCCACCAAAGGCTATGGGCACTGACCCTTTTAGTACAATCATCACATACTGCACATCAAGAACATGGTGAAGTTTACATGCTTTAGGACAATGTGAATAGCGCAGAACAAGAAATCAGGATACCAAAAACAAAGAAATATTGAAAGTGAGAAAAATGAAGACTTCCAACTTGAAAAGTAACTCCATAAATACCATTGATCCAACATCTAGCTAAATCATACTTCAAGACATGTGTTCACACTTGACAAGAACAAAGATGATTTAAAATGCTCAGCAGCAATAAAAACCTTACACAAACATCATTACTTAGCACATGGATTAATCAATAAGGGAGCTAAGATATAACTAAAGCTTTAGCAAATATTCATATACAGGATATTAAAAAAGAGAGAAAAAAGTAAAAAAACAAAAGATAAGAAAGAAGACAAGAAAATAGCTTAACATGTATTTTCATGGATTGCTTCAGTTTAAAAATCTAATACAAATTAACAAAATATAGCTAATATTGGACAACAGATTATAATATACAAAAGTACATATTTGTCCATTCATCTTTAGCATTTCTAAATCAAAATATAAAGATCTCACAATAAAAAGCACCCAAAAAATCCAACCTTTTGAAATCTAAATAACTAGAAAATCCAGTATTATGATTAATCTAAATAACAGAACCATACGATGAAACTTTGAATGATGAAAAGAGAAAATTAAAAGAAACAAGTTTACAACTTCAATTGAGTTGAAAAGGGGCACAGTAGAAGATGAGTGCACAAGCCAAACCCTAAACCCCAATCCTTATGCGAAAAGGAGTGCGGTGCAGCAGAACAAATTGAGGAACACGAGCACCACGAAGCTGGTGAAAGCTTAAATAAAATTCACTAAACCACACATCAAAATAAAACAATCATCATCATCAACATCCGTTAATTGTAAAATGCACAGAATTGAAATTGCCAAAGTATAAAACTTTGAAGATTAACTTGTACCAATGAGAATCCTCTTGGTAATGGTGCCGAGGAGGATTCCGATAGAACTGAAGAGGCACCGCGTCCAACACAAATTCAAGAAAATTTTGATGAAATCGAGAAATTGCATTGAAACAGGAAGGTACTTGGTGAGGAAGACGGTAGACAAAGAAGCGGCAGGTCCTCACCAAGAGGAAGAAGAGGCAGCAAACATAAGGTACCAGGTGAGGAAGAGGTCCTCACAAAGGGGAAAAAGCAACACAAAGGGGAAGAAGCGGCAGCAAGCATCTGAAACGAGGGTTTATTATTCAAATTTTATATGGGCCAATTTTAAAATATTAAAGACTTGTTATTTTTTACTGTAATTTTTAATAATTCATTTATAAATTAAATATAAACTATTAGATCTAATATCAATTTAATCTAATGCTTCAAATTATATGGTGCATCAGATAAACTCAAAAGACTTGAGCTGATTTTAGACAGACCCCTATCATATCAAAACACTGATAAACTAAAAACTAGCAGTGCAAGACTAACTCTAAAACAAAATTAGTATATTTTTTTGGCAAATCACCTATTGTTTATTGATTGGAAGAGCAAGAATAATCTTAAGAAAAAGTTAGTATAATTTTTTGTCAAAACACTAAACAACTAGCCGACAATGTGAGAGTGATTTTAACATAAAATTAAAGTTTTTTTTTGTCAAAATACTTATAAATTACTATTGACAATGAACAGTCATTTTAACATAAAATAGAGTCTAACTTGTTTCTATTTTTTTTTAATCAAAATACTAATTATAGCTAATAACTGGCTATAAAATTAGAATTTATTTTTTTGTCAGAATATTTATTAGCCATTGGTTGACAAAATGAGTGATTCTAACATGAAATTAGAATATAATTTTTTTGTCAAAACACATATTAGCAACTAATTGAGCGTGCAAAAGTGATTTTAATTTAAATTTAAAGTTTGATTTTTAGTTAAAATCCTAATCTACCAATAACTAATTTAGCAAGATTGACTTAGAATCATATATTTTTTCAAATATTAATTAATTTCTTATAGTATTTTTTACCATTCTTTTATATATATATTACTATTTCTATTTATGAAATTATTATATAACAAATATTTTTATTTTTATACTAATAAAGATTATTATTTTCAAGATAACTATTTTTAATATGATAATGATAAAATATTTCAAAAATAAAAGTAGTATATTACAACAACAACAACAACAATAACAACAAAACATTGTCCTACTAGGTGGAGTCGGTTACATGAATCAAACAATGTCATTGAACTCTATCATGTATCATGTTTACAGAGAGACTGTTTACATATAGATCTCGTTTGACCACCTCAGGAATGGCCTTCCTAGATCTTTCTCTGCCTTTTACCCCTTATCCATCTTCCATCTGATCCACCCTCCTGACTAGGTGTTCTGTTGGTCTTCTTCTCACATGTCCAAACCACCTAAGACGTGATTCTATCATCTTTTTCATAATAGGTGCTACTCTAACTCTCTCTCTTATATCTTCGTTCCTTATTCTATCCGATTGCGTATGACCACTTATCCATCTCAACATCTTCATTTCTGCCACACTTAACTTATGTTTGTGCTCTCTTTTGACCGCCCAACACTCTATACCATAAACCATAGCTGGTCTGATAGCAGTGTGGTAGAATTTACCTTTAAGTTTTAAAGGCACATTTTTGCCACATATAAAACCATATGCATTCCGCCATTTTGACCAACTTGCTTGGATCCTATGATTTACATCATATTCAATCTCTCCATTATCTTGTATGATACACCTAAGATACTTAAAACTTTTAACTTTTCGTAGGATGTTTTCTCCAATTTTCACCTCTGTATTAGGGTTTTTCCTTCGGCGGCCGAACTTACATTCCATATCTTCCTTCTTGCTATGGCTTATGCGCAGACCATACACTTCTAGATCTTCTTTCCATAACTCAAACTTCTTATTTAAGTCTTCCCTTGACTCTTCCATAAAGATGATATCATCGGCAAAAAGCATGCACCATGGCGCAGGCTCTTGGATATGCTCTGTGAGTACTTCCCAGACTAACATGAAAAGGTATGGACTTAAGGATGATCTCTGGTGTAATCCTTTACCAATAGAAAATTCATCTGTTACACCACCTTGAGTCTTCATACTAGTTGTAGCCCTATCATACATGTCTTTAATTGCATGAATATATGCGATCCTTACTCTCTTCCTTTTCAAAATCTTCCATAAGACCTCCTTTGGTACCCTATCGTATGCTTTTTTCCAAATCAATAAACACCATATGTAGATCACTTTTATTACTATGATATCTTTCCATCATCCTTCTTAACAAGTATCTACCTTTAGTGGTGGATCTACCTGGCATAAAACCAAATTGGTTCTTTGTTTCTTGTGTCTCTTATCTCAGCCTCCGTTCTATCACCCTTTCCGATAACTTCATGGTATGGCTCATGAGCTTGATCCCTCTATAGTTTTTGCAACTCTGTATATCCATCTTATTCTTGTAAATAGGTACCAAGATTCTCTTTTTCCACTTATATGGTATCTTCTTTGACCTTAAAATCTCATTAAAAAGCTTGGTTAACCAACTGATGCCTTTCTTTCCAAGACCCTTGCAAACTTCAATCGAAATATTATCGGGTCCTATTACTCTATTTTTTTTCATCTGCTTTAGAGCCTCTTTTACCTCGAAGTCTCGAATACTTTGATAGTAGTCAAAATTTTGATCTTCTTCCCTTGTGCATAACCGACTAAGACTCGAAAGAGTCTTCTATCCTTCATTAAATAACTCGTAGAAATAGCTCTTTTACCTTTCATTGATCTTCTCATCTTGAGTCAAAACCTCTCCGTCTTTATCCTTTATGCACTTAACTTGATCCAAGTCTCTCGTTCTTCTTTTACGAATTTTTGCAATTTTATATATACTTTTTTCTCCTTCCTTCGTGCCTAAATATTGGTAGAGGCCCTCATATACTCTTGTTCTTACTTCACTTACAACCACTTTTGTCTTTTTCTTAGCCACCTTATATTTTTTTCCAATTATTTGCATTGTGGCACAAAGACCACTCTTTAAAGCACTCCCTTTTTGTCTTTATCTTTTCTTGTACGCTCACATTCTACCACTAAGACTCCTTGTCTCTTGGTCCTATCCCTCTAGATTCACCAGAACTTTCTTTTACTATTCTTCTAATAACTTCTGTCATCTCCCTTCACATCTCCTTTACACTTCCATCCCTTTTTTTACTTTGCCTCTTCTCCTACCTGTCATAGGAAGCTTATTTGTTTCTCACTTTTTATCTGCCTCCACCTCGTCATTGGATTTTTCATATGATGTCTTTTTCTCAACTTTTACTCAATGCGAAAATCCATGACGAGCATTCTATGTTGTGTTGTTAAACTTTCTCTCAGAATAATTTTACAATTAATGCAAAATTTATGGTCGACTCTCCTCAACAAGAAAAGGTCGAATTGAGAGCTTGTCATGCCACTCTTATAGGTTATAAGATATTCGTCTCTCTTTTTAAAACATGTATTTGCGATGAGAAGGTCAAAGGTTGATGAAAAGTCTAAAATATTTTTACCCTCAATATTGACCACCCTAAAACCATGGCCTCCGTAAATACTTCCATACCTAGTCACTTCTCTTCCCGCATGGCCATTTAAATCTCCTCCTAAGAAAATATTATATCCTGAAGGTATGTCTTGGACCAAACTCTTTAGATCCTCCCAAAATCTTATATTGTGTTGCTCGTCCGAACCCACTTGTGGTATATAGGTGCTAATCACATGAAAAGTACCTCCTTCTATCACAAGTTTGATAGAGATGATTCAATTACCCACCCTCTTAACAATCACTATGTCCTTTTTCCACTGCTTATCCACGATAATACCTACTCAATTCCTATTCTTTACCTTTCTTTTATTCCAAAGTTTGAATCTGGAGGTATCCAACTCCCTAGCCTTTGCGATGATCCATTTTGTTTCTTGTAGTCACATGATATTAATCTTCCTCCTCGTCATGGTATCCACCACCTCTATGGATTTTTCTGTTAGAATGCCTATATTCCATATCCTAAATCTCAACCTTCTGTCGCTCCGATCTTTAGCTTTACCTTTTTCTTTATGAACTAGCTTATTTACTCTCGTCCGTTCACAAAAACGCAGAAACTCTTGCTCATGTAACACTACGCTTAGGAACCGATGCAGCGGCTCTTGCTCATTTGACACTGTACACGAGTCATACAGCGCGTTGCTTCTGGACAACGATCTAGCTTTAGCGCAATAACGTCTTTGATCTATGTCATGAAAATTCAACTAAGTTTTTATGCTAGCTGTCAAAGTCCTAACACAACCCTCCTCCTTTATCCAAACTTAGGACTGACTATGTATCACAGATGTAGCATAAGCGGAGTTAAAAATTAAAGTAGTATATTAATTGTTATTAATTCTAAAGACTGTGCTTAATCTGATGAATAAAGGTAAAGTTTTTTTTTTTACTCGAAAGTAAGATAATGCTTGTAAGTGTAACAACTTTAGCAAGGTAAATAAAAGCAGAAAACAATTTTTTTAAATGAATTAATCTTAGTTAAATGTATGAAATTAGTATAGCTAATATGTGTTCTAAAAATAGACATTAAACTAATCTTTTTTTTTAATAATTATTTCTCTTAATTATTTATTTATTTATTTTTTGGTCAGATCCTTTTTCTCTTTATGAATGATGCTACACATTTAAGTCTTTTTGGCAACCAAGTTCAACCAAATTGTTCAAACCCAACAAAAACTAGCTTAATTATTAGCGCATATGAATGCGCTACCTCCTCCTCCTTCTTCTTCTTTTTTACATATTTTCTTATCATCTTCATTCTTTTATTATTTTGTTATTGCTATATTTTTTTCTTCTCCTCTTCTTGGTATTTTTACACCATTATGTATGTCTTCTTTTTTTTATTTGATTTTTTTCTCTTTTTCTTATTTTTATTCTTGTTATAAGAGCAAAACGAAAGAATTATGAGAAGTTGAAACAGAAAAAAGAAGAACATGATGATACCGAAGAAGAAAAAGAGGAGGAGGAGTTTTGAGTTATGTAAAATTTAGTAAAAAATAACACCGAAATTTTTTAACCGTGACTATAAGAAGGTGAAATAAAAATTGATAAGAATGTGAAAGAAAAAGAAGAAAAAGAGGAGGAGGAGGATGAGGAGGAAGGAGAGTTTTAAAATATTATTTAGTTGAATGAATGTATGTTACACTTATATGATTGGATTCTTGCCATAAACAAAAATAACACCTCATAATTTTAACACCAGAGTTTTGTTACAAAATACTGAAATCTCTTCTTTAATACTGCATTTTTTTCTTATTATTCTTCTTTCTTTTTTTTCTTGTTCTCTTACATTTTTTTAGAAGTATTACTTCTCATATTAGACATGAATAAACATGTATTGCAATCTTATTTAGTTGAATGAATGTAAGTTTATACTTATTGGATTAATTTCTTACCGTAAACAAAAATAGCACCTAAATTTCTTAATTTTAACATCGAAATGTTGCTACAAATTAAAAACATAGATTAATCTCGTCTTTAATGCTACATTTCTTTTGTTCTTATTATTTTTTCTTTCTTTTTTTCTTTTGATCTTATTTCTTCTTTTAAGAGTATTACTTCTCATATTAGACTTGAATACACACTTATTGGATTAAAAACTTACATGTGCAATGAAAAAAATGTAGGAGAAAAAGAAACACTATAATTCTGATGATGATGATGATGATGAGGAAAAGAAAGGAGGAGAAAAAATTCAAATGAAAAAGAAGGAGGAGAAGACTGCAGTAGTGGTGGTGAAGACGACAACGACGATAACAAAAGAGAAAGATGAGAAGAAAAATCACTACAAGAAAACAGCTCTATTGTTACGCTTTTAAAGCGTGGCAAAATGTTGAAAAATGGCAATAACTTTTCGCCACGCTTTCTGAGCCACCACCACGCTTTTGAGAGGGTCACGTCTGCAAGCATGACAGTTACTCTATCGTCACGTTTTTGGTAACCTATCGCTACGCTTTTTTTTGCCACGCTTTTTATAAATGGTTACCCTTTAAAACGTAGCCGTATGTAGGAAATATGGCCACGCTTTTAAAGCATTAATATACGTGAATGGAAAAAATGGTTATAAATTTAGTTAAATTTAATTGGATAAATTACTTAGTTGTAGAGTATTTTTTATTATTATATTATGCGGTAAATTTACCCATCTCAACTTTTATTTGTTAGAAAAACAAAAACCAATTGTCACAACTGAATACCTAATTAACATACAAAAGCTAATTACCATTGTGTCATTTATGTCAAATCTATCACAATAGATATTTGTCAGTTGTAGACTTGTAGAACTAGAAATTGCGCATAAACCATCTTCGCGTGATGATGTTCTCCATCATCGTCCATAATACAATTGTGTATTTAAAACAAAAAATGTTCAAATTTATTTTTATGAAAACTTATCACGTTTGTTTCGTATCACCTATTATAGTATAAACACATACAATATGTAAATATATATCTCCTTCTCAGTTAAACGAGATGTCTAACTTAAGACAAACGTATAAATATTTTCACCTTACATATATTAGTAATTATTATATCTATTCCATTTATTTAAAAACTCCATATAAAGGATATAAAAATGTACAAAAAAATATTTCTCAATTAACACTAATATTATTCCAAGTGGTACATTCATATCCGTCAACGAAAAGTAGTAACAGCAGATGATTTTGGTCCGTCTAAATAATACACAGAAAACTCCAGTTTAGTTCCCACCTCATTTGGCGGGTCCGCCATGTCAATTCATTAATCAAAGTTCCATAAACAAACATTATTCATTACTACATCCTTCTATCTATAGCACCCTAATACGATCTTGTATAGTATATCACAGTTTTATATTAGTCAACAATAATGTTATTGACGTAAATCAAACTATTATCAATATCAATATACCCTTGCAAAATACCAAAACATCTATCTAAAAATTTTTTATTTTGTTCCTAATATTTTATATAGAATTAATATTTAAATATAATTTTAACACAAATAAAAAATATTAAAAATAAAATTAAATATAACTAAACATTAAGATATTTAAAAAAAATTACAAATATTAAAAATAAAAAATATAGAGTAAAGTAGACTCCTTGTCACTAACGTTTGTAATATTTTTTTAAAATACTCCTGACTTTAGTTGTCATTCAATTTCGCTTCTAATATTTTCGATTTATGTCAAAATTATCTCTAGACGTTATTCTATGTAAAATATTAGAGGTAAAATTAAAATTTTTAAGGATAATTTTGACATAAGTCGAAAATATCAGAAACAAAATTGAATGAATTAAAAATATTAAAAACAAAATTAAATGAAATTAAACATTAAAAATATTTTTAAAAAAATTGTAAAAGTTAAGAATAAAAAGTATACTTTACCAAAAAAATATATTTTACCCTATCAAAAGAAATTCACAAAAAGAATTGCCTTAATAGTAGTTCTATTGCAGGTCCGAACTAAGGACATATTCGTAATTACATCATGTTCACCACATCATTAGCTTCTTCGATAATTATATATCTTTAGCAGAAGAAGCAAATCAAAGCTATAAACATTATATGAAAAAAGAGATAGAGATAGAGAAAGAGAATTTGTAACAAGATGGGAATAATCGGGTGCAACGTTGACGGGTACATGGACGATGACAAGTTCAGCAAGCCAATGCCATGGATTGGAATATACATAGCAGCAGCATCCCTTGCTTGCCTCATAGCAGTAACCGCCGATCTCGTGCTCGGGTTTCGCGGCCGCAAGCTGTGGTTCCCCTGCAAATATTTCTGCCTCAATGCCACCACCTTGACTGTCATTGGCGTTGCGCTGAAGCTTTCCGTGGATCTCAACACTTCCATGCCTCAGCGCTCTGACCAGCTAGCAAAACTCACCAGCAGTGCATTCACCTGCACAATCATGGGTAATATTGTAATATTACTGATTAGCAAGTTAGTTAGGGTAGTTACAAGTTCTGTTACTGCTACACTTTTGGACCAATATTTTGCTGTATTTGTTATAACATGTGCTAATCTATTAGGAGGTAAATACTCAATGTGCATTTGTTTTTACGTAAAGTTGATAGTTTAGAATCGTTAAATAATTTGACATATTTAACTAAATTGTCATCTAACAGTTCTTGATTATCAATTTTATACAAAGATAACTGCACACGAATTTCCACCTTAATAGAAATTAAATTGCGCACATTTTATTTCAAGACAAAAATAATATGGACAATATTTTTCTTTTATTTGTGTTTTATATAAATCAACATTACTTAATTTTCTATTCTTTTACTGCTAAAAATTTCTAGATACAGAAAGTTGTTAGGCAGTTTTTAATTTGTTTAATTGGTAGGTTTGATAGAATTAATTCACAGCTAGTTATTTATCCCTCACTCATTGTATAGATATATATAGTGTATATTTATAGTGTAGAAGCATGATGCTTCATCCATTCAATTCAGAATTTTCATCATCCAAATCTCTCTCTAATTCTCTGTCTTTATTTTCCTGTCTTTTTTTCAATCTGCTTAAACTTTATCATCAGCTTTAGTTCTCTTTTTTCTCTCTTCTTTCGATTGCTTACTACACAAATCTGGTATCATTTTACAATATTGGTCATTTAACATTTTTAAATAAGCAAGTTAGAGTAGCTAAATTCTGCTACTCCTAATTATGAATATCAGTTGTTTACACATTTGTTGTCACCAAAAAAAGTAGTCGCACATTTGCACTCTTCTACTCTTGTATAAAAAAAACAAAAAATAAAAGTAAAATAAAAAATAAAAGACACTAAATTTAATTACTGAAACATAAAGTGGGTAACAAATTTCTCTCAAAATTCTTCATGAGATCATTCTGTTAAATTTAGGAAATAAATTTTTACTGGATTTGTTTTTTGCATAAATATAGGGGATCAATTTTTTTTTTTCAAATTCAAGAAGATATAATGAAAATTTTCTCGGATTAATATGGATTTTTTAAGTACGGATGGATATTTTGTTGAGTTATAATATCTGCATCTCGAACACATTTTAGATTCGACACTTCCGTAACACGCGGGTCATAATAAAAAATACTTTTCTAAAAATCATATACACACTTAAATATCATCGTATATCAGCATGTTTAATACTACTCTTAGTCTATGCTCTTAAAATAAGTTTTTAAATAGTATATATTATTATTTATTAATAAAAAAATTATCTTACATGATTATATAATTAAAAATATTAAAAATATCTAAAAATTCATTTTGTGTTTTAATATTAATAAAATTTAAAATATTGTTACAATTTATCTAAAAGTTCTTATATATATGTGCTAAGTGATAATAGACTAATGATAATTCCCATTTCCATCTCTTTAATAGGTAACTCCATGCCTTCTCTTGGTGTGACGGACAAGAAAGAGACGATGATGAATGTTGTGGCCATGGGAATACTTGTGATCACCATGATTGCGAACATCTGCATCCAATTTGCTACTGGTGTTATCTATGTATTCTGGGCAGAACATGTTGTCATCATACTTCTAATGCTCATTCTCTTGATGACAATGTTCTCCTTAGACATAGCAATTCCCAAGATGAAGCATTACTTGGAGCTGAAGTACGAAACAAACGAGGCAATGCTTAAAGAAAGCTTAAGCCGAATGGAGGAGGAAGACACTGGACAACTCATCAACAATCTTAGAGATGAATTGATGAGGGTTTGGATGATGGCACACACTAGTAGCCCCCAATTTGTTCTTGGAAGGTCAGTAACATGCACTGCATCCGGTGCGTTCTGTCTTCTAAGTACATTGGCATTAGCCGAGGCAATGCTTCGGTCTTACTTGATGCCTTGGTCCTTAAGATTCTGCTCCGGCGACAGCGATTACAAATGGTCTACCACATTGATTCTCATAGTTCAAGTTGCTGCAGTGGCAGTTGGTACTATTGCCCCTGCATTTAGATGGTTCACTGCCATAACTTATAGGTGGCCAAATGTGAGACATAAGAACAGCAAGAGAAGATTGCAAGTAGAAGGGTATTGGATTGACAGACTAGAACTATTGAAAGAAAGGCCTCTTGGTTATCGAATTCAGAATAGGCAGTTTAGAAAGATAGCCCATGATGCAAAACTGCTTCTACTTAATCTCTTCATTAAAATGCAGGTGGGGATTGTGTTGTTGAGCAAAGCAACACAATTCATTTCAATATCTCTCATGTGCTTGGTTTTGGAGTGTTACGAGCGGTGCAAGAGATTGAAATCCAACTTTAATAACAACGTCTCGAGCATTAACTCAGTGGCAGAGTCAAAGCCGGATCTAAAGCGTTTCGTTCTTCATCTTGAAGGCGAGGAAGAGCTAGTTGAAGTGATGATGAAAAACAACCGTGACGCGACTAATCATTGGTTTCATGTAGGAGAGAAGAATGAGCCAAAACAAGTCATTGAGCTAATACAAGATAAATGCTCTGTCTTGCAAGGGTTTAAAGGGGTGGCAACATTTGATAGTGACCAAGTTCTATCTTTGCATCCTGTGGAAGCCCTATATGGTTGGTCACTTCCTTTAGTAACACTAGCTAGCATAATAGTTGCAATTCCAAACATCAATAGGCTCAAAGTGAAAAACTTGATAGGAGCTCTAAATGAAGGGCTCCTCTATGTGAAGTTCATAGAAAACAATATGGACAAAGAAGGAAAATTAAGTAAATTGAGAATGGCAGCAGATATTGTGTGGCTTGGAGTTGATTTATATGATAAGTGGTTAGATGTGGATCTTTATAAGCTCTCCCTTCAAGGAAAGAGTCCCAAAGAGACAATAGAGAGACTAGCTGAAGCTGCTAAAATCAGGTATGACAAATTCAAAGCAAAATATAGACACATATGCAATAGGGTAGCACCTTCATCATGGCCCATCAAGATATTGGCATCTAACTCCATGTACAGAATAAGCCAAACTTCTCTCTTAAACAATGAAATCATGAGCTCAGAGAGGTTGTTTGAAGCACTAACAGAAATGATATGTGATATATTGGGTGCATGTCTCACAAACTTGCCCCATGTTATATCCACAAAGTGCTTGAACAGTGCCATTGAAGAACGAGAGGAGAGTGTGAGATATGCGGTTTGCATGCTTGGTCAAACCCACAGGATAATAGAGATGCTAGAGAAGAGGACATTTCCAAGCTTGGATTTTAGCAAAGGGACAAACATTGAAGATTGGCGATTGATGCATAAAATAGAGGCACTAGATATTGACTAAACTATTTTTTTTTTTTGTAAATATTTTCCTTTTCATCTTACATGGTTTCACTTTCTATCTTTTATTTTGTAAGAATGAAACTTATCTATCCATATTCAGCCCTTCATTAGAGAGTATCCCTTCTTTTTTATTTTTCTTTGCCCTTTTTATCTACAAGTGGAGTGAATGTAAATTTATTTAATTAGAAAAGTTACTGAATAATGTGAACAATGGATATATCAAATGTTTATTTTATTAGGTGTGCGTATAGTTATTCTATTATTAAAATTTAGATGGATAATTTAGAGGTATAGTATGTTTTAATTTAATTGGTGGTTATTTATGTTGTTCAAAAAAATTATTAGTTATTTACCCTATTTAATTTTGTATATTTAACAACTTATTAGATGTTAATGTAACTAATTTTTACAGCAACAATACATAGAAATTTACTATTTACATTACTTTATTTTTTACCCTTATATTAGTGTGTTCTAGTGTGGCTAGGGAACTTTCGTGTGGTCTTCACGAGAGAGGAAGTCACATGTGTATATGGTGTTGATCTATTAAGTCAATTTTTTTTAGTTGTTCATAATACTTTTTAATTCAACAAGTGAAAAATTAATTTATTACGAATTTGAGTTTTATTTAAAAATTTATCGTTAGTCAATAAATTATTATATATACAATATATAATTTAAATTTTTAATATTTTATTTAAATAAAAGATTGCGTTTAACATAAAACTTGTGGTTCGTAATAAAATATCTATTTTTTTGTTAAGATTTAATATGATCTTCGTCGATTTCTCGAAATATTTTCCTACAAAATTTTATTATAATATCTATAATGACCTTAAGTTTAGGTGGACAGCATAACAAATAGACATTTACAGAAATTAGTTTAGCAACTCTTCGAATAATACTATAAAAATCGATACTAAACATTCAATCAATTTAACTTGATTCTATTAAGTCAAGTTTGACCTGTTTAATCTCTAACTAATGTTACGAACGTGGGGTTTAGCCATAAATTTCAGTGCAATAAGTTTTTGAGCTTTCTAACAAAATTTTGGACTTCTGTTTAAAAGGAAAATAAAAATAAAAACTGGAGATAAAATTCATTCAAGTCCAACAGTCAAGCCCAATTTTTCGGACAAAAAATCTCACCCAAACCCGTAGATAAGATTCCGGATATCTGAGTCTGCAATAGCTTTTTTGTTTTCCCTAATACTGCTGAAATGTGGTGTCTCCAACTATATCAAACAAATAAACAAAATTATGTTTAATCTTTATTCTAAAAACAAAAACTCTTTGTGGCCAGCAGTTTTTAGCAATTTTGAACCCCATTTGATTAGTAGAAATATAAATTGTTTTTAATAAATAAATTATATTAATTTATATGCGCGAATTTAGATAAATGTAGATAGAAGTTGTATTGACTAATGCAAATTATAATAAATATAAGTGTAATGATAATGACAACAATGTCAATGAATAATAATTCAAATGGTATAGTCTTTTCATACTCAATTAAGAGGTTGCGGGTTCGAGTTTCCTAACTTTGGTAAAAGAAAATGATAATGACAACAATAATGATAATAACAATAATGAAAGAAAAAATGAGTCAGAAAAAGAAAAAAAATACAGTTTTTTCTAGGGGTGGGCATGGCCCGGCCCTGCCCGAAGACCCGGCCTGGCCCCGAGCACTTTAGGGCCTAATTTGGTGTGATTTCATCGGGTCTAGGGTCGGGTAAGAGTCTCAAAAATAAACCCGGTCATTATTTCGGGTCGGATCCGGGTCATAGCTCAGGTCACCCGAAGTCGGCCTGGTAGCCCGGTCATCATATACAATTAATATTTTGTGTTATTAGTGATGAATGATGGTTATTCTTATGTGGAATTTAAGTATTGGAAACCTTAATATTTTGTGTTATTAGTTATTATAAGACTATAAGTTAATGTTTTATGTTTAAAATGCATAAGATTTTAGACTAATGCATAATGTTGTGTTATTTGTATTGATTTAAATATTTGGTGTTATTATATAATATTAGTATTGATTATGATTATGCTTTAATTTTAGAGAAGAGTCGGTTCTTGTTTTTCTAAGTGAATTTACTATGTCAAATAATAGTTGGAGCCTTGAAAATTTAGATATTTTCACGTGCTAGCTTATAAGAAGTTATCAAGCTAATGTAATGTTAATGACCCGGTTTTTACCCGGTATAATCGTGGCTCGAAAGTGTATAGATTTCATTGGGTTTAGGGCCGGATTCGGGTCTAATAAATAGGCCCGGTATATATTTCGGGTCGGATCTGAGTCACATCAAATCCGATTTCACCCGACCCATGCACACCCATAGTTTTTTCTTTAAATATGTTAAAAATCATTCCAACTTTTGACAAAAACTGCTCATCAACATTATAGAAAAATTGAAAAAAAACACCGAAAATTATTTTTGATTAAATCAAAATGTTTTCTAAATGCAACAAAACTAAGAACATAAACAGATTTGACAAAAAAAAATAAAAAATTTTACATTACATTCAAATTCAAACATTTAACTATGAATACTAATTTTTACAAACAAAAACGAAATTATTCAATTACAATAGCATCAAATACTAACAAATTACATTTTTGAGGTTTAAACCAAATCTCATCCACTTGATTCGTTTTAAAATAATAATCTAATTCGATCTAGTTCAACTGACAATGCGAATTTATATCATTTATTGTCTTCGAAAACAAAATATCTGTTCAAACATGATATCATAACTTGATTTTAAAACAAATTTAATCCAAATTTTTAAATCAAATCAATGAGCATTGATCATAAATAAAGTAACGTAAAGAATAAAGAAAATACATAAAAAAGAGAATACAAAAAATATATAAAAAAAAGAAAATATAAAAAAAGAGAAAACGCAAAAAACGTTAAAAATAAAAAAATACAAAATCCATATAAAAAAAGTTATATAATCATACCTTAAATCAAAAGATTGTTAAAAATAATAACCGTATGAAGCTAAATTAAATTATAATAATTTAATTAGACTTAATTAATTAAATGACTTTAGCTATATTGTCCTCAAATAAATATACCAAATCTTTCTCTAAGAAAATTAGCACGAGTGTTTGATATAAATAGTTGGAGGACTAAGCAAAGCAGTTCTATTTTACTTTTCTTAAAGCAAACACACGCACGGAGTTCTTGCGAGTCTTCCTAATCAATCACACGAAAACAAGAGAGCGTTGGTTTTCTTTCTGTTGTTCGAACGTCTTCCAACAGGTTCAAACTTTCCTATTCGATCTTTCTTAAATTTCTCAAAACTCTAGTGTTTTGAGTTTCGATAATTACAGTTGTCAGCACCGCTTCTAATACATCATCACAAAACCCTGATGTTTATCTGCTAGAAAATTTTCAATTAGAGTTTTCTTTGCCTCTTCTTTATTTATTTGTTTTTTTTTTGTTGCAAAGTTGGTAGGAAATTCCAAAAAAAAAATAAAAGCTTTGAAATTTAGGGAGCTTTTATTGATGTTCTGGTGGTAGGTCCATCTTCTTGATTAAGTGATTATTGCTGGGTTTGTGTTTGTTAATTTTAACGATACCCTTTCTTTGTTGCTTTTTATTTTTGGTTGAATGATTACTTCATTACTTGCTCTTTGTTAGAAATTCCATGTCTCATTCTACCTGAGTTGACTTTTGTTTTGTTTTGTTTATCGCTAGGTTCAAGAAAAATGGCAAAGAGTTACTTCAAACAAGAACATGATCTTGGTATATGTTACTGGTTTCTTTCTTTTTTTGGTGATGAATACTTGTTTTGATTGTGTCTTTTGTTGTTGCTAATATACAGCATTGATTAATTATTGTCTTCAGAGAAGAGAAGAGCTGAGGCTGCTAGGATTAGGGAGAAATATCCGGATCGTATCCCGGTGAGAATTCGTAGTGATTTTTTCTTTGCAGCGCTATCCCTTATTGATGCTACTGATGTTGAATCATGTACTTGTGTAAAAGACAGTTATCTCTTTTGTTGGTTATAGAGCCAATGCTTTTGATTTCGTTGATTCTTTTGGGCCTATTCTAGCAAGCAAATTTTGGTTAATAGTAGTAACTGCATGTTAGCCACCTACCTACATATTTGACACTTTAGCATATAGTATTATACACTATGGGAAATACTTCGTTTGGAGGTTTGGTATCATGGCAAGTGCTTTTTCTTATGATTTTAGTTCTTCTTTAACTATGGTCTCTACATGTATGGCTTTATTTTTGTGGGGAAATCCTTTATTGGAGCTGAAATGACTCACTACAGAATGCTTCGGATTGTTGAATCAATAAATTAAATTCAAGAGCTAATGTTGAAATGATTTTTATATATGATTCTATGTATTTGTGGACAAGGGGCTGAACAGTTTTATTGTATTCTACTCGAGTTTTAGTATTATGGTTTCATCATTCCTTTCATTTGATGCGAATTAATGGGATAAGAATATCCAATTCAGCTTTAGAGATAGAATAATTTTAAGTTTTCAGGAAGAAACAGGCGTGATATTTTATTAGACAAGAACGATTCATGTTTAGTTTATGATCCTAGTTGCTACCTGTGATACCTGAATATGAACATCAATGATGCATCTCTAGTTGTTGTGGTAAATATTCTCTGGATATTTCTGAAGGTGATTGTGGAGAAGGCGGAAAGAAGTGATATCCCAAGTATTGACAAGAAAAAGTAAGAGATTCTTAGAACTTATCATATCATCTGGAATTGTCGAATTAGTTTTCTACTAATATTTTTGTTTCTTTCAAAGTAATGAGGTGGTGAAATATAATGGATTTCTTATAGCAACTTCTTTGGATAATCAAGAATTTTTCTTGCAATGGTTGTGATTATAACAAGCAAATTTTTTATGCTAGAAGCTTGCTCCAATAAATATTTTTTCTACCATATGAATGATTTTTTCACAAATTTCACATTGCATTGGAAGTTTTTATCTTGAAGTTAAACATTGTTGTCTTAAAACCAACAGACAATATAATTTTTTCAAGAAATATTGTTGTTGTTTATATTTTCTAAAATTGGTTTTGCAAATTTTGACACAATTATCGTATATAATTCAATACTAGATTCTTCAAAATCTCTTTTAAATAGTTAAGTGATTTGATGATATTATCAAATAATGAGGTTTTAGATGAATGACTAATAATTCATGATATTATATGAGGGCAGGTTCCTGAAGAGCTTTCTGGTGATATATATATATATATATATATATATATATATATATATATATATATATATATATCAGGTTATAATCTAGTTTATATTGGAGAAAGATATTTATTTATTTGTAATGTTTCTGCTGTAAAAATTGAGCATGGTGTTTAATTTGAAGCTGGCAACCATATATTCTCTGTTTTAAGATATCAAACTAATGAACTTATTGTTGTAGGTACCTTGTCCCTGCTGATCTGACAGTTGGACAATTTGTCTATGTAATCAGAAAGAGGATCAAATTAAGTGCAGAAAAGGCAATCTTTATATTTGTGGATAATGTCCTTCCACCTACAGGTAAAGCTTCAACAAAATCATATTCTCTGTCACACATTTTCAGTATGGTACTTTAGCCTCCTAACATAGATATTATAGAATGGCATTAGGATATAACTGAGTAAGAAAGTTTTATACTATCATTCAATAAGATACTTTTAAGTTAGTGGATGGTTTAGTTAAACACTTTTAATGATGTGGCTATGTATAATTGGAGGTACGACTCCAAGTTATTCAAGAATAGTGGTGTTGAGTTCCTCGACCTTTGCCTTAGGATTAGTTAGTTCTATTTCTCGATAGGGACATGGGAAGGGGTATAATTCAGTTGTAGAGTGTCACCTTGAGGGGGTGGAAGTCATCAATTCGAGCTTGATTATCCTAAATCCAACCTAGTGTATAGAAATTAATTTTGTTCTGGGTTCTATTTCAATTTTTTGTTCCTTTTCAGGAGCAATAATGTCTGCCATATATGATGAGAAGAAGGATGAAGATGGGTTTCTTTATGTTACTTACAGTGGAGAGAACACCTTTGGGGACCTAACTTCCCACTAGCATATTATGGATTTACGCGACATGATCCAATTTGGCTTGCCTCATAAAAATTCATGATGTTACTAATATCAGACACATTGCTCTCAATGTTATGTACAGAGATGTATATAAAATTCTAAGAACCTATTTCATGCTAAAATGTTTTCTTGTTTCAACTTTGGAGTACTTAGCTGTTTCAACTTTCAATAAGGGAAAGTGGCAAATTGTTGATGAATTTGGTCTCCGAATTTCACGTGTGATTTAATTTGATCTTCAAATTTCAATTTACCCAAAATGATTTCATAAGTTAATTTTGTAACTCAATTTGGTCCTTCAATTTTCAAGGAATTCAACTCGATCTTTTAAATTGGATGTAACTTAATTTGGTCTCGGGATGCAACTCAATTTGGTCTCTCAATCATCCATTTTACATCATTAATGTTGGATTGAGGGACCAAATTAATGGGCTAATTATAGATAATTGATCTCCGTTTTATAGCATCCGGTGACTTACGCAGCTAATTGTTTTACTAGTATAGTATGTTTTCCTGTTACTCTCCCAAAGATAAAATATTCAGTACTTCTTCCGTTTCACAATATTGTCGTAAAAGGATATTGTAAAAGATTGTGAACAAGTACATCATGCATCACCGTTGGAGACTCTGCATGCTTTGATTATTTACGCATTGGTTTGAAGTACATTTGAATTAACAACATGCATCTAGAGTTGCAAATTAATTATGCCTGGGAATAAATTGTTAGTTTTTTTAAAGAAACACTCTAGGACGAGTTTGGATAAAGAAATTAATTAAAATCTTCTAAAAAAAGAGTTTATAACATAAGAGGTTCTATTAAAAGTAGTTCATAAACTATGAAGCATGGATACTGACACAAACATGAGACATGATACGGCATTAGACATACAGATACACAAATTTTAATATTAAGACACGAGGACACGATATATATATAAAATATAAATTATATATTTAACTATTTTTAATGTATTTTTAATTATATAGTGTTTCGAGAGTTACCTGAAACTGGGTTGCGTTTGGGCTTATAAGTGAGGCCCAAATTCTCAATGGAGCGGATTCTGACTTAGTCTACGTCTAGTGGCCGTCGCCGAATTGTTAGTGAGAAGATGTGGGGTGGTACCTGCAAAACACTCCGATACTTAAGTCAGCAAGGGTCTTAGCAGGTTTAAGTGTATTGGACTTAGTTATACTTGAGGAGTTTCAGTGTATTTATAGGTGACGAGCCAATAACTACCGTTGAAGTAGTTCCACTTCTGATAGTGGATAATCGTCCATTTATTTTAGGGTTGTTAAGATCTCTCTTCTAGAAGTGGATGAGAGATATTTGGGGTTAGTTGTAACTCTTCTAGGGGGAGTTATCAACCTGTAGCGTTCTTGTCCAAGCGTTCTTGTCCAACCTCTCAGGAGGTCGGTTGTATGGTAAATATTTCTTGGGCCTAGCTGATGCTTTTGGGCTAGATATGAACATAAAGTATTTATTATAATTTTTTGCGTTAATAAATGGTAATATATATTATTTCTAAATTCATTTCAAGAATATAGGTTAAGAATAAATTTGGACACGGCTCACACATGATGGCATTTAGGTGTGTCTAAATGTGTTTGGAAAAGTATTTTATATTTTTTATTAAGACACAATTGAATACGGAAAACGTGTGTCGAACGAGTGTCAGATGAATGTCATATATATAGCTACTCAGAAAACTGTTTGTACTTAATAGTTCATACTTCATATTTATAAATTATTTTGTATTTGATTTTTCACATAAGTACTTATTTTAATGAGTGATAAAAATTTTAAAAAAATTTTATTATAAGAGAAGACACATTTTTTAATTCTCTATAAACACTTTAAATAACTCTAAATAATTTTAAAAATTGTGAATAATATGAATTGATTGAATGATTAACTCACTTGTTCATTTAAACAAATATTCGAATTTTAAATCTCATCTTATGTATGCAACACTCATACCCTTAAATAAAACTTAAATTTGTTTTTAGCTTTAACTCTATAAGTTAAAAATTAAGAATACCACTTCTAGACCTTCCCAAACAGAATTAAAACATTAGCAAATAGCAACTTTAGCATTCTCTTATTTCAATATTTCACTTTTAAGCTAATCTTCAAGTTAAAACATTATTGTTTCCCCTTCCCACCAACCGCTTATTGAAGGCGAACATAAGTTGATTGTAACTAGTGTTATTTTCAAGAGCAATAACTACACATCTTTTTCCTCTTTTATAGAGTTAATTCTCAATTTTGATTATTTTTGCTTGTTTTCTTTTGTCCACTTGAACCAAAAAGAAAAAAAAGAAGAAAAAATCCTCTACCTTACCATGGGCCTATGAGAGAGAGAGAGAGAGATCTTCTAACATTATCCGGTTACAGACTGTCGTGTAAACAAAAATACGACAACTCTCAGCTGACATGAAATTCATAATCATCATAATAACTAATTCATCTATTTTCAGGTGGATACATCATGCATTCTGTGAGAATCTCAAAGATCAATCATCCTACTACGAATTGATGCTTGCTCTGGGTATGGTCTAAACTCATGCATCGTCACCTACTTGTTATAAATTCATTTAACAATAAATAAAAAAAAGTAAAGGATCAACTCACCATTTTTTTTTTGTCTCTAATGATGTTAATAACCTTCAAGAAAATTAAAATACGAAGCCATGATGCTGACTGCAGTCGTAACTCGTATCTCTATAAAGCACAAGGATATTATGCAGACTACATAACTTCATATGCAGTGGGAAGCTGCAAATAGTGAAGCTCCAAGCGCTGTTAGTTATGCTGACTTCTTTGTGTAACAAAATCAACTACCGCTACAGTTGACAATGAAGGGGTTGACAAATCTGATTAACTGAGAGGTCCTTATTCCAAGCTTAAGATCAACCTCACCGCCACCCAACCAGAAGAAATCTGGGGTCAGTTTTACGATAGCTTCATCCAAAATCACCTGAAATGAGACCATAATATCAAACAAGGGAACAAACTGAAGGGTAATTCCTACATATAATGCATTGTGCTATCTAACTGGAAAAGAGAATGAATTGTGACTAGAAATAGTGCACACAGAAGATATGTTTTAAATTAAATAATGGGCCTCGGGTCCTTGAAATGATTAAACGATCAGATTAATGTTAAGGAAGTCTCAAATTTGACCATTGTCCAAGGAGCAAACCTATGGTCTTAAATTCCATTCAATTTATAAAATTACGCCTCCATCATTAAAGTTTGAAACAAGAAAACATGTCCTTGACAACAAGTTGCATGTTTAAGCGGCTATTTGCACAAGCAAAAGATCGACAAGAATCAATCTCGAAGACAGTTCATAATTCCATAAAATGGTCAACTGTTGACACATCCTAAAAAATACATAACTTCTGATGTCAAGTGCTAGTCATAAATGATAAACTTTGTTGGTCATATAGCCCTACTTGTCTTAAATAGCTTGTTAACTACTTGCAGATATTTTGTTGTCAGCACATATCATAAGATTCCTATATTAATCCACAGGACAAGTCTTACCGGAATGTCAGTTTTCATGCCAATACAAGTCACTGCATTGTGCCCATATCCAGTTAAGTCTGTGGATGTCTGCTCAGGAGCCAGCCTCACTGCATACAATAAATAAGACTTTAAAATTTCAAAATATAGAAAGGACTGGAAAATAAAGAAGTACGGTATAATGTTAAACAACTTGCAACTGATATAACTAACACACTGGTTTTTTCCTTCCAATGCCACCGCGTTCTACATATTTCATTCAAACATTCTTGTGCTAATCTCAAGATAACCAAACAATTAGCGGAAAAGGTGAGGCACTTTCAAGTGCACTGGCATCCCGCACTGGTTTGGCGAAGGGCCGAATCCAAAAGATATAATGTAGGCAGCCTAATAAGATAATTACCTGTTTTCACAGCTTAAACATGTGACCTCTCAACCGTTGTACTAAGGCTCCCCTTCACAGACACTACGCACATAAATAGAATGATGTAAAATGCAAAAACAAAATAACTTAACTGTTGAATTTCTTCTTCGCTATGCTTCCATTGTTGAGCGAATACAGAAAATTCTTGACAGCCTCGGCATTGAACCGCGCTGTGTACTGCAAAACAAAACAAAACAAAGCAATACACAAACGCATAATTAAAGACAAATTAACACCCTAACAGCAACGAGGTCATTCCCAAAATTTAACAAATAATTACAGGCCACCTGAACCACAACAACATAATACTTGGAGTTTTTGCGATCGCTACAATCAACGACATTAGCGGGCGCTTGCGTGTTAACCTGACCAGTGAGCACGATAACAAGATTTAACGATTTCAGCTAATGAATTAAATTATAAAATGATTTTATAGTTTGGAGAGAGTGAGTATAGTGAATACCAAAACGATGCTTTTGCAGAGATGGTGGATGGAGTGAGCAGCGAGGGCATCGCGTCGAGCTTCAAGAGACCAGTCGTAGTAATCAGGTGGGACCCTCTTGAAGGAAAAGTCGTTAACGGCGTTAGAGCGCAAAATGGAGGAAAGACGAGTAACGGTGTCAGCTTCGTCAACGATGGGAGAATCAGTTGATGGAGTGGAGTGGTTTTGGTTTTGTTTTTCTAACTCCGATATGCGTTTCAGGAGCTGGGTTTGAACTCGTTCAAGCTCCGCCAGGGCTTCCATTCTTGTTCTTGTGGTAGTTTGCTACAGAGCCACCTAGCTAGAGGGATTCGGGGTCAGAAAAACTAAATTACTTAACTAGAATAAAAGTATTTCTACAAATTACAAGAGTTTTGAAAAAAATTTCTACTATAGAATTTCATCCATTTATATAAAAAAAAATTAATTAAATCCTTTTATATAAAAAAAAAGAAAACCCAACTCCCCAACGCGTTACCCCTTCCCCCAACACCCCCTCATTCGTGAATGAATCAGAAGCAAAGTTCAAAAAATCCCCAAACAAAACCCTAGCTTCAACGGTTCTGCCGCCGTCCGGGGTTGTCGGCGCCTCCGCGGCTCCCTCCTTCCCCCTGCTTCCGCCGTCCGGGGTTGTCGTCGCGCTCAGGAGCTTCCTTCTTCGCCTGGTTGTCGTGCTCCAAGTCTCCAACCCCTCTCCTTATTCACCAGTCGCCAGCGTTCTCGTCCAGGGGTCCTGTTCGGCCGCTCTTCGTCCATCGTCGCGGTCATTGCAAGGTCGCCGTCGTTCGTCGCGTTCAACTGCTCTTCGGTCATTTCCCTCACCGAAGGTAATGGTTGCTCTGCTCAGTGCTCAGCCTCGTTCTTGGTTGATTAGCTTTTGCTCTGTCCCTGCTTGATGATGATTGATGACTCTGTGTTGCTCATTGCTCATTACGTCTTGCTTAAATTGAAAATCTTGTTAATCTTGTTAATTAAATTGAGGATTGATGACTCTATCACTGCTCATTGCTCATCCATTTAGATATTTTCATTTTTATCTATTTCTTTTTCATGAGAGAAGAATTTTATTAAGATAAAGAGAAAAGAAAATGGAGAAAGAGATGACAGAGACCCACTTTACAAAAGATCAAGAAAGAAATCATATTGGTCATATGATCTACACAATCCATGCATTTTCATGTGTTCAGAATATCTAAGCTGTGAATTTATCTTGTTACCAGGCCCAACATAGAGCTAACAGAAAACTATTACTAAACTATGAATTCTTTGTCAAATGGTTGATATTTTTTGGGTTGGTGACCATGATAGGAAATACTGGAAAGCTTAGGACTAAAAATGGGTAAGTTGCAGTTTTTGACCCATTTTCCCCCTTGGAACTCAATTTTGGTTCCCAACTGTATCAATTGCACAACCTCTTTGAGATGATATAATGGTGAAACAACAAAATGTGTTTTTATTTTTTGGTTTTTATTTGGTAACAATTGTAATTGGGAACTTTTATAGGTACTTTCTCATGTTTTTAGATTGGGAGATTGCAGACTCGACACAGTAGTTTTGGTAATGCCATTTTCAGCAAGCTTTCAATTTGTTTACGTAATGCCCTAGATATTCTTTCACCACCCCAGAACCCTTCACCATAACATATTAGCTCTTTCACTTGCAGTTTCCCTCATCTCGCTTCGGGTGCTCCGGGCCGGCCACCGCAAGTTCCGGGAAAACATCCCCGTCATCCTCCGCTGACCGAGAACCTCCACCTCGGCCTCATTGTTGTCTCCAGGTTCCTGCGCTACGGCTACCATCCCTTTTCCTCATCGGCGGAGCCACCGGCCGCGTCGGTGACACATTCACCTAACCTCTCCGGCCTTCGTTTCGGCTCCACCACCAGCATTTCGAGCTTTTCTCTTCTCGATGGGTCTTCTCAGCATCATTCGTAAGATCAAAAGAAAAGAGAAGGAAATGCGAATTCTTATGGTGTGAGTTTCTTTCCACTTCCGATCTCTCTCTCAAAACCCTCTCTCGTTTTTGTTATCTACTTTCTTGAATTATTTTTTCCTAATTACCTTCTTGCCCTTTGTTTGCTACATACTATACAGGGGATTGGACAATTCTGGGAAGACAACAATCGTTTTGAAGATTAACGGGGAGGATACTAGCGTCATTAGTCCTACTCTTGGCTTCAACATCAAAACCATCACCTACCAAAAGTGAGGAATTTTCTTCTCATTTCACTTCACAAAATATCACTCCCTACTATTGTCAGCTATCTTGTTCTATTTTTCTTGGGAGAGAAAAATATGAGGATGAGTTTATATTACTATAGTCACTATTTAGGGGTAGATATGGGTTGTGACCCCTTGGTAGCATTACTCTTTTGTTTAAAGGGAAAGACTTTGATTTTTTTTTTTTTTGAAATTTGTCACTGGTGAGTGAAATATCTCAGCTAAAACTGCAATTGGGAAATGTAGTTTGTTTGATAGTATGGTGAAACTAAAATCTCATGTACGGTTCTGGAATAGTGATGACATTTCCAAACAACCATCAAAGTTTGATGGTATGATCAAAACATACTTAGATGATATTAATCTTTTCTAGATTTGAGTGCTGCTGTGTTTAAAGGATATGTCACTCCAACATTCCCATTTCCTTCCTTCTCATGATCATACACAGAATAAAGAGGTGATTGTCAAACTTAATGATTAGACATTCTGGTTGACATACATGGATCACACTTAAAAAAGTAGGTGTGAGTTTCAATCATGAAAGTACTGATTGTGAACACAGTTGCATAACTAAAACTTACATTTACTTGAACTGCGATTTAGCGTTATGAGTTATGACTTAGTTGATGGCAGTCCTGCTTCCATATTTGTTATTGAGATCCCAAAATTTTGTTGAATCCATTTCTAGGTCGGGTGTTGGCTGAGATTTATTCTAAGTGTGTGAAAGATTTCCTTTTAGAATTTATTTGGGAGTATTTTCTTGTAATTTTCACTTTTTCGATACACAAAACATGCTCGTTCTTTTTTGTTTTTGCCCTTTGTTTGCTTCATATCGTACAATAATTAACTAAATGCTAAGGCGTGTAAACACACTGAAAATGGCAGGTACACCCTAAATATATGGGATGTCGGGGGCCAGAAAACAATACGATCTTATTGGAGAAACTACTTCGAGCAAACGGATGGTTTGGTTTGGGTAGTTGACAGTTCAGATCTAAGAAGGTTGGATGATTGCAAAATGGAGCTCGATAACCTCCTAAAGGAAGAGGTCTGTTTTCTGTTCAATCCAAGCGGTATCTATTGTGCTTAACCAAAGCGGTATCTCTTTTCTTATTGTTACTAACTTAGGTGCTCAATTCATAACTGTTTCTCCCTTAACTTCCTACATTTCTCAATTATTACTAATGTTCTTAATACCTTTTTTTTTTCTGTGATAGAGGCTATCTGGAGCATCCTTATTGATACTAGCAAATAAACAGGACATTAAAGGTGCCCTTACGCCTGAAGAGATAGCCAAGGTAAACTTAATTTTGTCATCTCTAAGTAATCGCTATATCAGTTCCTTAACTTTTTTATAGCCTGCCTCATCAAATTTATATAGTTTAACTTGTATTTATTCTCTCAAATGCTCTCTTTTGTAGTTAAATTTCTATGCCCAAACATTGTCTGCGCTGAAATCTGTCTGAGAACTAATTTCAAATCATCCTTAACCTTTCCATGCATAGAATTTTGTCTTGGTTTGCATTTGGGGTATTGTGGTTGGGTAGTTTGTTGGGGGAAGTTAGTGACTATAAATAAAGAGAAGTGGGGATCAGGGTATTTGGCATTTGTTATTTAGTCTTGGAAAGTGAAGACAAACTAACTGTTCCTCAAATCAGTGTAACCTTTTTCTAGATTTCTTAACACAGCATATATGCAAATAACGAGTTGAACTCTTAGGCATGTCTAAAACACTATTCTATTATAGGTAGTATCATGCAAAATGCGAAAACAAAACTGATTTTGATATGATTACTATCGGATGAATCGTCACTTCAATTGTAAGCATCAATCATAATCATGAAAAGCTCACTATTAAGTCTCTCATACCGTATTCTTATAAATCAAGCTAGTTATCCCTGGTTTAATATATTATTGTTTGGTTTTTAATATTGTCCTTTATGGCTCAGGTGCTTAACTTGGAAGCCATGGACAAATCTCGTCATTGGAAGATAGTTGGCTGTAGTGCATACACTGGCGAGGGTCTGCTTGAGGGTTTTGATTGGTTAGTCCAGGACATAGCCTCCAGAATCTATATGCTTGATTAATAATTCATGAAATGGTTCAACCTTCCCTGAGCATCCTTCTTTGGAATAAACTGCCCATTGCATCATTGAAACCTTCCAAGTTTTAATATATTCATTTTTTTTTTCATTTTTATTACCTTGTCGTTGCTTTTCTGGCACTGTAAGATTTTGAAGAAATGTTAGAATACTGTGGGAAGGTGTATAAAACTGAAGTGGAATGATTATGATTTATGAGTGCATGCCCGATAGCTTCATGCAAATGTGAAAGATGATAGAGAACTAGTGACAATAATATGGGAGATTAGTTAAGTGACAAAGTTAGAGTTTAATAATCTTTGAATCAGGGTAGTAAAACTCAATTTTTTTTTTTTGGTGACTAGTAAAACTCATAATTTGATAAAAGTTACAAATTTAATAGTAATTAAATTATTATTTTCTTGTTTTATCAATTCTTTTATTTTAGTTTTTTTTTTCGATATTTTATATCATACTTTATCCTAGTTCAGTTTTGTAATAAAGGTGCCAGTATGTACAAATCTAAAGCATTTAGCATGTTGATATATACAATATAATGATCATATGCAAATTTTTAGTGAGACATGAATTTCTCGGCGCGTAAAATTTCACGTGCAAGCGCGTTACTGCTTTTCACATAATTTATGATCCATATGGATCGTAGCACTTCCTCCTCTTACCACTTCCAGCCAGTACTTACCACCATATTTGTCCCACCTTTCTCCCTTAGGATTGGCCTTTGAGTTGGTTTTACTCCTTGATTCATGTTTCTCTTATCCTTCTTTCATTTTTTATACACAAACACACCTCCCACACACGTGCACACAAGCTTCTTCCTCATGGAGAATCTGAAGGAGAGAAGAGGAAAAGCTGAACTAGAAGAAGAGAGAGGCTAGCTATGCTTTGAGTTCACGGAAGACACTCACCATCTTTGTATGAAAATTTGTAAGTTTCAGAGACTCATTTAACGGGTAAATAGGCTGACCCGATGAATTTAATCCATTTTGACGGCCCTACTTTTCGAAACCTCTTCTCTCTCCATCCCTCTCCTCTCTTTCTCTCTCCACTGCCTTACTTTTCGAAATCTCTTCTCTCTTCATCCCTCTCCTCTCCTTCTCTCTCCACTGCAACCACCTCTGGCCAACCTTTGCTAACGCCGACCATCACCAATCTCATCCAATGACTACGTGGACTTGGCTGGAACCCATTTCATTGCATGAAATAGAGTTGCTTCCAAAGTTGTTGTCATTGGTGTCCTTGCCACTGTTGCTTCTTATGTCGCCGTAGCTACCTCCCTCTTTCAGGTAGATTGTCCTCTTCCTTCTCCCTATTCCATTCCCTTTTTTATATATTTTAAAAGAAACCCTAAACCCCTGTTTTGAAGCAGCCTGCTATTCAGTTATTGTCGCCGGCGGTACGCCGTCAAAGTTGCCACCACGCTGAAAAAGTCCTCCGCGCCGTTAGTGTCTCCAAGTAAGTGAGTAATTAGTTTAGAGTAATTAAATTTACACTAATTAAATTTTTTGTTGCAACTTTTTTATTATAAAATTGTGACGTAGGTGAAACTTGAAATAATTAATTTAGAGTAATTAGTTTAGAGTAATTACGTAATTTTTATTTCTAATTAAGACAGTTTTAATTTTCGTTTATAAATCATATGTTGTAAAATTGTGATATATGTTTAATTATCTTTGCTTAGAGTAATTAGAATTCAAATTAGATTAAGTCAAGTTGGTTAATTAAGTTAGTTTTAGATAAATTAGGACAATTAGTTAGATAAATTAGTTTAGGGTTTAGTTTAGAGTTGAAGTTAGACTAATTTAGACTTGAATTTAGGTAAATTAAGTTAACCTAGTATTAATTAGGCTTTTGAAATTAGATTAATTAATTTTACAAATATTATTAATTTTTTTATTGTTAATTTTTATATTTCACTAACTTCATTTCTATTTTAAGATTTTTTTTGTTTGAAAGTCGTGTAGCTTTAATCATGGGTTGTTCGTGCTTATATATACATGGATTGTTCATATAGTATTAAGGTTAGTTTTCTATCTTTAAACATGTTAAATTGTTTAAGTTTTATGTTAAAATTACTTATTTTTAAAATAGAGTTTTAGGACGGAAGTGGGAGAAGATTTTCTAGTTGTGCCTTCTCGAAATTCTTGTTTGTTGAAAAATTACAGAATAATAAAAGGATGCACACAAAAACAGCTAAAATTTGACGCTTGCTTGAATGTATGTTTCTTTTAATTTAGTTTGCAACTGTTTTCTCTGTGAAAGTTGATAAATTTTTTGGTGGAGGTCTCTGAATCAAGAGAAAATTTTGTCAAATTTTAATGGGAGAAGATTCATGATGCCATGATCAGGAAGATTTTTGAAAGACTTAGAATTTTCGAAAAATCTTATTATGAGTTAATTTCAATTTATTTATTCATTAAGATTTTAATTTCAGAAATTATTTTATTAAAGCTAACTAAATCAAGTTTTGATAATTAAATTAAAAATTTTATCTTATTTTACAATTATTGGATAATTTTTATATTTAAATTATAAAGTTTAGGAATCGTAAAATAATAAGAATTTACATGATTTAATTTAAATAATTGTGATTTTAGAAATTAATACTTTAATTTTTATGAATAAAAAAATTAATTATATTATTTATAGTTATCGAATTAGAATTATTTATTTGAGAATAATTTGTAAATTGATAATTAAATAGTATTTTTAATAAATATTAGTGTTGGATTAAAATAGATTTTCAATTATCCCATTACTCTTAATTTTATAAAATTGTTGTATTATTCATATAGATTTTATCCTAACTCTAAATTCCCAAACAAAACTCTAATTTTACAAATCCCTAATCCTAACCAAATGAAAAAAAAAAAAAAAAAACGCACGCACACAGAACAGGGAAAGAAAGGAAACGGGAAGAAGAAAGGGGGGCGGGAAGAGGGAGGCGGCGCGGTGGGTGTCACTGCCGCCATTGCCGCTGCTGTTGACAGTAGGAGAGAAAGAGATATGAGAGAGCTGAACGGGAAGAGAGGGAAGGAGACCTCGCCGCCATGCCCAGCCTGTTGCGTGCCCCGTCGCATCGCCACCCAGACCGCGTCCAACCCTCACCGCTAGCACCGCCTCACCGCCGCCCAACTTGCCGTCGCGCCAGCCACCCATGCCAGAGGAGAGAGATCAGACAGAGAGAGATGCAAAGAGGAAGAAGGACTCGTGTCGTTGCTGCTGTGCGTGCCGTCGCCGCCGAGGGAAGCCAGCGCCACCAGCGCGTCACCGACGCCGAGCCTCATTGTCGCCGCCATCGTTGACGAGCCCTGCCACCGCTGTCTCGTGCTCCATCGCCGCTGCTGGAGGTCCGTCACCGATCTAATCTGAGAGAGAGGAGATGTGAACGGAAGAGAAGACGGGGAGCCACCTCCGCTGTTGTTAAACCACCAAAGCTTCTGGCCGAGCTTCTGCCGCCCGAAACCCGCTGCCGTCGCCAGAAAAAGCGCTGAAGGTAAGGTTTTAAGTTTTGGGTTTTGTTTCTCTTGAGATTCCAGAAGCTTTATTGTCGTTGCATGTTTGTTACAGTCGCCGTCGCTGGAATTCGTCGCCACCACCACTACCATTAGAGATGAATCGAGTTGTTCTCTTGTTGCCGAAGGTATTATCGTCACTGCTCTGGTTCAATTTTGTATTGCTACCGTTGCTGTTAACTTGCACCAATTCAAGTTTAGTGTCACTGCCTTAGGTCTAGCCTTTCTCCTGACTCTGTTTCACTTTTATACTCTGAACTGCCTTGGTCTCATTCTGTTTGTTATGGTTTTAATTCCATTTTAGTTTCGACGTCGCCTTGAATTTTCAGAGTTGTTTCTGTGTTTGATTCCATCAACGAATCTATTGTTGTTGCTGTGAGCGTAATCGGGGTTGGTGATGCTGCCATCGTCCCAGTTGTGTTGGAATCGCCACTACTGCTGTGAGTTTAGATTAAGCGGGACTGTTGTGTTAAATTACGCGATTGCGACATCGAGGTAGGAGTTTTTCTTAAAATTTATTTTATATTACATAGTTGTTATAAATAGATATTGATGCAAAAAAAATATACTTTTGTGATTGTGTTTGTCTTGTGGATGTGGTTGTTTGCTAGATTAAATTATTGGTTGCTTGATTGCTTGAATGGTGTACGGTTGTTGATAAGAAATTGGTTTGAAAAGTTATTTACTTGATTATTATGAAAAGTGGTTTTCCTTGGTTTTGAAGTTAATTTGATAATGTAAATGAATTGGATTTGGAAATGATTTAAGATATGAAAATGAATTAATTTTGGAAGCGGTTTACTTTTGAATTAGTTTGATTTTATAAATGATTTAATATTTAAGCTGGTTTAATTTTGAAAAAGATTTATTATTGGAAATGGTTGGATTTGAAAATAATTTGATATTAGAACTGGTTGAATTTTGGAAAATGATTGAGATTTGAAAATGGTTGAGAAAGGGTTTGAGGAATGTTTGGATGGGACTCGAAAAAGGGTGGCAGAGTCCGAGTTTTAGAGGAGATGCCGACGAAATTTTATAAAACTGGAAGTTTCGTTTGAAGTAATTATCTAAAAAGATTTGGTTTTAAACATTATATGTTTTAAGATTGATTTATTTCGAAAAGAAAGAATTATGTTTTGAATTAGGATTGTTGATGAACGGAATGGAAAAAAGGATGATGAGGATTGACTTTGAAATATGATTTTTGAATGAATTTGGGAATGAGATATGAATTGATGAATGATGATGATATTTAGAATGACTTAGATATTGATGAATGTCGAATGAATTATTCATATGGTTTATGAATTTGAATTATCTGAGACACGGGTTTCCTTGGGTAGACGCAGTGGCTTGCCACCACTTGCTCTAGGTTGAGACTCAATACTCTATTGACCTTATGACGTAAGGGTGACCGGACACTTATAAATTCCCGGGAATGGTACCCCCATTGAGCGATTTGATATATATATATGAGAAAAAGCTATGCATAGATTCATGGGGATGCACGTCGGGGGACAGTCCAAGGGTTTAGCAAATTGGACTTGTCAAGTTGGCTGTATAATTGACAGATGAGCTCATTATCCATAGGACAGGCATGCATCATATGCATTTGTATGCTTTATTTGGGTTTGAATTTATTTTAGTTTGCCTAATTGTTAAACTGTTATTAACTGCTACTTAAACCTGTGCTTTTCTTGTCCATTTTGCCTGTGGTTGTCTTAGTGTGCTACTTTTGAGAATGAGCTTTGGTACTGAATTGATGATTGTGTTGATTGATTGCGTAGTTGGTTTCTGATTAAGATTTTCTTATAAGGGAAGAAAAGTTTTGGATTTCTGGATATTTAAATATTGATTTTCAAAAAGGGTTTTTGGATGACTAGTTGTTGGTTTTTAAAAGATTCAAAGGATGAACAATAATCACTGAACTTAAAAATTGATTTCTCTTTAAATATCTTATTATGACAATTCTGAAACTCTGTGATGAGACCGTGTGGTTAAGTTCTCACCTCCTACAACTTTATCTTTTTTAGGAGACAGATGAAAAAACTCACGAAGGGTTGTTTTGCATTTCGCTTAGTCGATAATGCTGTTTAGTTTTTATCTATTTACCCCTCGCCATCAATATTATATTGTGTAAGAGGGATAAGAGTTATATGATTTGTATGTATATAATATGTATGAGTTACTTGAGTAAGAAGTTTTGTACATGTATACGCTTGTTTTATTTTATTTAAAAGTATTATTTTTCCGGTTTTCAAAAAGAACAGTGATACGATTTCGAGTCAAAGGCTCCTATTTTATTATTAAGTATATGAAGTCGTCATAATACTTCTTGCTATCAGAGTAGCGTAGCCAGAAGCGTGACATTCTGATAGTGAAGGTGTTACAATTTTCATCCACTACATGGCTAGGCAGCTTCAGCAGATGCTTGAAGATGTATGTGAAAGGCAGGACTGCCTTCCTTAGTGGCTCCGGCCGGACATTAGAAGGCCCTTTACGCCTATTAGGAGAATGATGAGGGGTTCAAGGGTTGTTGAGCCACAAATAGGTCCAACAGAGCATCAGCCAAGTCGTTCAAGTATAATGGCAGGTCAGCGACTTTCATGAAGACAAAGTTTAGGCTGGTATATAACTTGTTTTAATATGTTAAGTTCGTTTTGTCTTTGACTTTTAAACTAATTGTCACTTTATTTAACCTTTTTCGTTCAATATGTGCAGTTTAAATCGTTGCAAAGTGAGGCAACGATGGCAAAGACCTTGAAGTTTACTCAGAGAACAAGGAGAGATTTGCCGATCAGTAGTCTGCGGATTATTATGTAAGTACATATCATGATTTATTTCATAACATATAATCATTTTCAATCATTTGCCGTCCTAATAAATTTTGCATATCATATGGTAGGAATCACACATGCAGAACTTGGAGGCCACAATCCAACAATCTCAGCAGAGTGGGAAGGATGTCAACAACCTTTCTGCTTTCATCATCGATCCTGATGCGGTGTGACGCCATACCTTATTCGAGCCGTACAAGAAACGTGATGGGCTGGGTTCGTTCTTATTCTTCACTAGCAACCTACATATCTCCACCTTGAGAGCTTTATTCACCACAGTCACCAGCCCTGCAGATCCTGAGGACGTCGATTTGTGGGAGCGAAAGCAGGTTCACAGCCTCACCCAGAGCCTTTAAGACTAAGGTCACCAGTTGCATCTAACTAACGAGAGGCAGAATGAGCTTCTTGAATGTATGGTAGAGAGGGATGCTCACGATGCAGAGACAGAGTCCATGTGGTAAGAGTTTAGGTAGGAGCTAGAGCAGATCCAGCGGATGCAGCACCAGATGACCGTATACTATGGCCAGATGAGATCTGGTGGCAGCGCTGCTGCTGTAAGTGGCTCCTTCTTCTCAGCACAGGCACCAAGAGAAGCATCAACATGACCACTTAGACCGCCGCCTTAGCAGGACAGGGGGATATCAACGGCAATGATTACCAGGACCTATAAAGACTAGGATTTTCTTTTGCTTTGTTTAACAATACTGGTAGTTTATCTTTTTTACTTTTTCTTCTGCACACTTGTTATTTCATATTATAGTTGACTAATTTTATTAAAAATACTACTTGATTTTCACTAATTGAAATTTGACTATTAAGTCTTGACATATTGATGATGGTATATCATGTTCTAATAAAAACAATTTTACTGTTGGGTGAATCCGCCAGCATGGTTTAATTTAGTTAATATAAAATAATATATTATCGTCAGATTTATCAAGGGACAAATCCGATGGTAATAAGACGCAAAAAATTCGAATTTATGGTACCAAAGTTACCGTAAAAAATTTTTCGATGATAACCACCTCCTTAATTTAGCCGATCAAAATTTTAAATTCGATGCTAATTTTGCCAGAAAGTACGGTCGAATTAAAAAAATTCTCTAATAATTACTCGTAACTGGCGAGGATTTTACCGTCTGAGTCTGTGTATCACTAAACCTGACGGTAATAAATTTATCAACAAATCTTTTTGGTAATCTGGCTGATAAATCTATTGGTACTTAGCAAATTTTTTGTAGTGTACTAAAACAATTTCGTTTCAAGAGCAATGATTTGACTTGGCGGTGAGAACTTGATTTAGCGGCTCTTTCCAAAAGACGTGAATGCAAATAAAAAACATCTCCCGGATAAGCTTCGCGACCTTAAATGAATAAATACATCAATTGTTAGCCAAAGAAAAGAAGACAAAGCCTAATGGGCTAAGCAAGGGCAACAAAAAGCCCAAAGAGTCATTAAAATTCAAATTTATTTAGAGTTCATTTTGGAGTCATATTTTTTATTTAATTTTAGATTTCAGAGTTTTGTTGTTAGAAAGTTTAGCCCACTTTTAGACTAATCAATCAGGGGTATATTTAAGCAAATTTGTGAGAGTTTTTTGTGAATAAATTTTATGGGTATTTTTATGTACATTTTTCTAAGTGTATTAAGTAAAATGAGTGATTTACTTTGCTTGTTGCATGAAGAAATTGAGGGATCCAATTTAAGATAATTTTTAGTGTTAGTTCTTTCAGTTTTGTCTCTTTGATCTAGGTTGTTAAGGACAGGTTCTTTGAAAGCCTAGTAGAAAAAATCCTTTCGATGACTTAGATTACTAAGAACAGATTTTTTGAGAAGTCTAGTAGAAAAACCACTATCCAACTATCCTTTTAGTCTTATCTTTCTTTTCGTTTTCGCTACGTTTTTTGTTCCTTGTTCTTTTTTCTTATCACAACCCGAGACTTGTTTAAAAGCATTTGTTTGGGTTGTACATAGGGGTGTAATCGGGTCGGATTGGGTTAAGTTTGAGCAAAGATAGGAACATAACTGACGAATTTTAATCGGTTTAGGTTGGATCAGGTTGATGGGATTTCTTGTGACTATATCCAAACCATTTGAATCTTGGTTGGATCGGTTCGGGTAATCAGGTATTCGATCAAATTTATATTTGTAAAAAAAATTTGAAAAATGGGAAAAAGAAAGGAAAAATAATTATGTAAGTGTGTAACACTAAAAAATAAAAATAAAATAAAAAATGAGTGAATTTCACATCACAATATATTATCAAAAGAAAAACTGAAAAATTAGAAGAGACAAAGCAGTAAGTAGTAAGGATGATGACACGTCATCTTAAGCAATTTTAAAGTTATTTTTCATGTACTTTCTTAGGTTTTAACCAAATTTATTATGTTTTCTAATAGCATTTAATAAATAATCAAATATTTGGAGTTGTGTTGGTGATTTTATGTTTATAAGAGTTTTTGGCTAAAAAATAAGCAAGAAATGAAGCTTTTTTACGAAGAAAATACAAAGACAATAAAAGCACGGCCTCACGAAGCAAAACCGTGCCCTAAGGACACCCAAAACTCCAATTCCCATGTACACCCGGCGGAAAGGTTCCCAACTCTGACCTCTTCACACTTAAGTGGTCATAACTTGAGCTATAGAAATCCAAATAAGACAGTTTTAGTTGTATTAAAAAGCTAACATTCAGAGCTTCAAAATGATATTTATATGTCTATAGTGGACATTTAGTTTGAGCCACGCACTACCACCATCTTTTTGACGCAAGAAATCAACGCCCAAGACACCGACGCCCGACAGAAGAGCTCCACGCTCAGCAGAAGATCCTCACGCCCGGAGGCTTCCATTCCACACCCGACGGACCTAATGCTCCTGAAGGATGAAATCTTGGGTTTTTGCCCAATTCCTCTTAATACAAGCCCAGATTAAACTAATTACAACTCTCAAGATGCAACAACTAAGACTCAACATTAATTATCCATATTATTAAAACCCTTAATCACATCTAGAAGATTGAAGACACTAGAAGATTAGTTATTAATTTTCTCTAGAAATATAAAAGATTTGGTCGTTTAGATTTGATTTGAATTATTCGTTTTTGAATTTGGATAAGAGTCAGTAAGCAGTTATCTTATTTTCCTATCCGGAAGAAAAGTGATAATCTTATCCTTTCGATCCGAAGGATAAGATTAGTGTAGTTTTGAATTTAAATTCTAGAATTTAGGCTAAAAATAAGTGAGAATAGCGAATAGAGAAGATCATCAAGTCCTAGGACTACGTCTCTTCTTCTTGTTTTTCTTACTTCTTTATGGGTAACTAATTCTCTGTCAAAGGGTTAGGAGCTCTGTTTATATTTTATACGGATAATTAATCTATATTTATTTTATTTTGAAGTCTTGCATTGATCTATTTCATAATTGAGTTATTCGTTCTTCATTCGGATTAGTGGATTGAAAGGTAAGCTAATTCTTCTTGGATTCTTTATTATAATTGGAAAAATTTGATATTTGAATCAAAGCTTGAAAACTCTTTCATATGACTATTTGAATTCGGCTAGGAATAATGGTTCAATTAGTGTGCGACACATACATGATTTTCAATCACTCTAATTTTGAATAAGTGAGATACAATTCGGATTAGAACACCTTTTGAAAATTATATTTTCTTTTAATATTTAATTGAGGATTTTTTCTTAAATAAAATAAAAAAATTTAATAATTCTCCAAACAAGATATTTCAGCTTTATTTTCAGGAATACGATTTTTTTTTTGTAATTAGGGCAAGTTCGCCGTACCCCCGATAAACTATATGATAGGTTTCCAAAATAAAAGCATGCATGTTGGTGTGCAGATCAAAATAGCACCTATTTCGTTGTTCATTTTCTTTCTCTTACTGTTGACATTTTCTCTACGATGTCAAGGAATCCATTGTTATCCATTCATTACGATGGTGAAATAGTGTATGACGAAGAAGATTCTATCGTTTTTAGATAAGGACAACCGATAATTATCTATATGACACCGAAAGTCGATAGTTTAACAACTTTGAGGAATTTGATATTGTATTCCGTCGGACAACAAGAGGCAAAAAGGGTGAAAAATTTACTACAGATATCTGACCGAAATATATGGCAGTTTATTTTATAAAAGGTATATTACAGTTGTATTGTCTCCGTCACTATTATATTGATCAGACCACGGTTGTGAGAAATATTTTTATTTTCTTTAATTAGGTACCGATTGCGCGACGACGAGGACATACGGCTTATAAGATCGTGGCACAATCGATGGAAAAATGTTCATCTATTGGAATTATTCGTGTATCTCGTTGAGGTGGGTGGCCGAGGATCATCTGCAGATGCTGTCGATGATAGTCAATTGAGGGTAGTCAGGAGGGGTCTAATGTTGAGGGTAATTAGGATAGTCAATTAGACGAACTATCAGAAGGACTATGGTGGATCTAAATATGCCACCTGAGGGTAGTCAGGAGGGGTCTAATATTGAAATTCGTAATGTTGACTTAATGGACGACAGTGTTGAAAGTCATGATGGTTCTGCTACCAGAGGTCCGATGATGGATCAGAATGAAGTTAACCCCGATGACGGAGACGATGCTGACGAAGAACCACCGAAAATTCCTGATGATGGTAATGAGGAAGAAGAGATAAACTACTACGGTGACACACAGATCGCTCTGACACAACCTACCTTTTCTTGACCATATGACCGGCCGGATCATTTCATGAGGTTGAATCTCAATGGAATGACTTTGGATTGGTCGTTTACCTAGGGAGGCCTTGAAGAAGATCCAAGCAACGAGTTTGAGGTTGGAAAATAAATTAAGAACAAGGAAGAAGTCATGTTGGCAGTTAAACAGTACAGTATCAGGAGGGCTGCGGATTACAAAATAGTAGAGAGTGACCAGTTGAGGTACAATGCATAATGTATCCAGTTTAGACCCGGTTGTAATTGGAGCATACTCATATTATATCGCCGAAAGCAAGAAAAGTGGGAGGTTAGGAGAATACTAGGCCTTATTCTTGCATGCAAACTTCGATGGGACAAGACCATGGTAGGTTGGATTTGAAGGTGATTGCACAATACATTTTCACAATGGTCAAAGCCAATCCAACAATTAGCATCAGGGTTCTCTAAGGAGGTGTGAAGAATCACTTTGGATACAAGGCGTCCTACAGAAAGGTTTGGCTTGCAAAATAGAGAGTCATTGCTAGAATATATGGCTATTGGGAGGAGTCATACAATGAGCTTCCTCGTTGGTTATTCGCTATACAGATGTACTTGCCTGGTAAGATCAATTTCAAGTTTGGTTATTCACTGTTAAAAAGTTTATCCACTGTTATTCACTGGTAAGATCAATTTCAAGTTTAGGTGCTTGGGTGCAACTAGTGACTCAGCCTTGGCCTGGTTCCACCGACACAGTCATGTTTCATCGGGTCTTTTGGATGTTCCCACCGTGTGTTGAGGCTTTCAAGCATCGCAAGCCACTTATTTCTATTGATAGCACTAACTTATATGGTAAATATCTTATGGCCATAGATCAAGATGGCAACGCAAACATTCTGCCTATTGCATTTGCCGTTGTTGAGGGTGAGACAAAGGAGGCATGGTCATTCTTTCTGTCATATCTGTGGGAGTATGTCACACCACAACTTGGGCTCTTAGTAATTTCATACAAACACAAATCCATTGATGGTGCACTGATCGCTGAAGGGAGTTTATAGAAACCACGTCATGCCTTCTAGGCATTTTGTACAAGACACATTGCAACCAACTTCATGAATCACCTTAAGAACAAAGACTTGAAGAAGGTTCTGATTAACGCAACGTGAGTTTGCTCATTATTTTGGCCAGCTGAGGGGGGAAAATGTAGCAATCACAAACTGGCTTAAAGAAATACCACAGTCACAGTGGGTACAGTATGCTGATGAGGGTCGTCGATTTGGTCACATGACGACCAATATCTCTGAGTGCATTAACGTTGTTTTAAAAGATTCCCGCAATTCGCCGATCACAGCTCTTGTTAAGTCAAGTTATTTTCGATTGGTGAACTATTTGCAAGGAAAGGTTTCGAGGTACTGGCCCAACTTCAAGTCGATGCTGAATTGTCTCAGACATTGGTGAAGGCCATAGAATTCAACTCTAAGCACGAGAATACTATGAATGTTTACCAGTTTGATCGATCGAGGACAACCTTCACGGTTGAAGAGTTAGCGGCAGTTCATGGGTCCAGGCAACAGAATTATCAGGTGCTACTTAATTAGGGTAAGGGTGACTGTGGGTATTTTCAGGCTCTTCACATTCCTTGTTATCACGTCCTTGTAGCTTGCTCTCATGCAAGACTTGATTGGAAGCGGTTTGTACATCCTGTGTACCGCATGGAGTCGGTCTTCAATGTTTACAGATTAGAGTTTCGACTGATAGGGCATGAGGATGATTGGCCATCGTATGACAAACCCCATATTTGGCCTAACCCTAGGATGATGAGAGTGAAGAGAGGTTGCCCTGTTAGCTCTAGGATTCGTAACAACATGGATGACGTTGAGCATAACAAGGAGAAGCGGTGCGGGTTATGTCGCCAAAGAGGACAGACGCGAAGGACTAATATCGCTTTTGATGGTGGAAGGGCGTCTTCTAGTCGACAATAGTTATAGGTGTTGTTTTCTTATTAAATATATTATTGTAATCTTTCTCTATACTATTATGTTTTGTTGCAAAAGTTGTTGACAAACTTGTTTGCACATAGAAAGTTCACGCAATGATATTAAATTTTATATAATTTTTTTACAACAAAATATCCCTTTGTATATTATGAATCCATAGAATAATCATAAAGACATAAAATCTACTAGCCCCACCCTCGCCTGCCACCCCGTGGACCAGCATGTCATCTGTGAGGCCTCGGGTTGAGACACCCACCTGTGCACATGCAGGAGGTTTGACATCGTGTTGACCACAACCAAGTGTAAGAACTGGACCAGGTATTGGAGTTCTCATCTGGTCCCTCATCGCGGCATAATCTGAGGTGGACGACGACCCACTAGACTGATCATCCAGGTGGCATGGCAAGTATGGATACTGAGGTGCAAAAATGGTTACGTCTGCTATGGCATAATCAACACATCTCCCAACCCGTCATCACCTCCCTGCATCAGACCCGTCATCCAGTTAGGGACCATCATCGTGACGTCAATCATGTCTTGGGTATCCAATATAGGCTATTAGTCGGGCTGGGGTCCAAGGTCTGACGGGCTGAATGGCAACTAAAACTGGATCCCAATATCAAAATGAACACTAGCCTCTGGTCCCTGTCCCTGATGACTGGTCCTGGCCTCTGAGTGATGTGAGCCAGGGGTCTTAGGGACAAGTAGTCTCCTGGTACGGGTCTTGAAACAGACCTAACCGTCTGGCCTGCATCCTCGGCTTTGTGAGCTGGCGGGCTGACAGGGTCTCTATTGCGGGGTGGCTCATCACCACCATGTCTTCCACACCTTGCACTGCGTTTTCCTTTCCCCTGGCTCTCCCCCATCCCTACCTCTCACTCCTACTGCAGCTGGCCTCATCTCCAGAAGGTGACCATCATTCAGATGATGCAGATATGGAGCATGTGGATAGTGGATGGGCAGGTCCTCTGCACAACCCCAGCTGCCAATAGGTACTGGTCACCAAGACTAAATAACTCTGTGTGTGCCCACTACAAGTACCAAGTCATATACGGGAGGGACAGACGCAGATCTATATGATGGTGTATAGATCGACGATGGTGGATCCGAACATCCCACAACTTATGCCAGCCACCAAAAAGCTGCGGGAACCACTCGCCGTTCCAAAACCGACCATCCAATCTATGCATGTCGTCAACGTTCAGTGGCATAGTCGGAATGTGCTGCAGGCCACCAAACTAATGTACCACTCGGTCCACCTGATGCCACACGACGATAGCAAAGCGAATCAACGGACATACAACTGCCATTGAGGCCTCCACTTCAGCTATCTCCGATGGAACTAGACCAATCAGCTGTTGGTCAGCATACGTCGTCCACTCAACCTGTTCACAAAACGCATATAAATGACGACATTCAAATTTCAAATGAAACAGTTATTAAAGTAAAATAAACTTAAACATTTATCACTTACATTCAGCATCCCAATTCCGTTTAAGGTATGCCTGTAATGCTTAAGCCTGCTCTCACCTCTAGCATTATTCGGCCAGTATTGAACCCACCTACAATGCCAGCCACAATATTGTTTTATTGCTCAATTTAATTAACTAAGTAGTAATATGAAAGTTTATTATAAGTATTTATAATACCTCTCCATCTAGGAAAATCGACGAGTATCAAAGCCATCAGACCGTAGCAACGGAATAAGGTGATAAGCCCAGGACAGCAGCAAGCTGATGCACCCACCCAAATTGCGTTGACCATGCTCCGTGGCCCGGCAAATCTGGCGGTACAGCTATGCCAGCACAGCTGAGCCCCACGATAATTGGCCACACATATCAAGGTTCTCCAGTAGGGGGAGCCACCTGATGTGCACCCGAGAGTCAGATGCATTTGGGCATAGGATACCCCCTATCAACTGCATGATGTACCCTCTCGTGTACCTCATCAGATGCTCCTCTGTGGCGTCTTGCTCCATCTCTCCACAAATCGTGTTGTGGAACCAAGTGAGCTTCATAGTCCACTTCGTCTATGACTATCTGTCATCTGGGTCAGGAACAACACCCAAAATTTGTTCACATAGCTCCTCAATGGTGCGTCCCTGATGATGCTGCTCCCACCCATCAATGCATCTACTCACAGGATCACCATCGATCTTGAGTCCCAACTAATAGTCCAAGTCCTGTAGGGTGATAGTCATCTCCCCGTATGGTAAATGAAATGTGTGGGACTCAGGCCTCCACCTCTCTATCAAAGCCGAGGCAAGCAGCTAATCGTGCTCGAACTCGACCATATAGGCCACATACTCAAACCCAACTAGTCTGAGATATGGCCTAATCTGCTCCGGCCGCCGTGTCATCAAATTTCGCCTGGTGCACAAGATCTGAGGTGCCTACTAAACGAAAAAAAATGGGGACGGTGAACACATCAAAAATAACAAGTTCAATGCTTATTACTTACAATAAAATAAAAAACTAGTTAAAAAAGTGTACCACTTGATCAAGCCTGCCAGCAATGTGCTCTACGTGATCCAATCTGTACATCTCACCCAAATAACCCAATAACTGTTGTTCCATCTAAACACAATCTTGTAAAATGAAATCACACGCATTGAACTCAATTCCTTTTACAATAACTAAATTATTAAAAAAATATGTAAATCCAAATCAGCTTATAAACTTAGTAATTCTACTTCTACCCCAGCTAACTGATGCCATCAACCAACTAATTAATCAATAAATAACAAATTAATTATTCCAGTAACTACCTTCTGATTCACACTTAAATTGATTATTCTGACTAAACTAACTAACAATTTACTTTGTTATACTAATCAACATGTTATAGACAATAAACAACAACTATGCTTAAAAACAATAACATAAAAAATTTAACTAAAATAAAAACAATAAGTCTAAAAAACATGTAAACAGTAAATAAGTAACCCTAACTAACATGCAACCTATAAGTAATAATTTTATTCAACATGTAAACAGTAACTCTAACTAAGCTAAAAAAATTACTCTAAGTAAGCTAAAAAAAATTAACACTAACTAACACATTATTTACTGACCTGGAACTGAGAATTTCGTCTAAAATGAACTTCATGGGAATCGAAAAGACACAAAGAAAGAAGGAACAAAGTCAATTTGGAAGAGAGATTGGAAAAAAAAGGGACAAAGGCAAATGGTCCCATTGGTATATATAGTGCGCCGAACTCAGCATAGAGTTCGGGGGGAGTGGGTTCGACGAACTCTATATAAATTATAGAGGGGTACGGCGATCTTGCCCTAATTACCAAAAAAAATTGTATTCCTAAAAATAAAGCTGAAATATCTTGTTTGAAAAATTATTAATTTTTTATTTTATTTAAGAAAAAAAATCCATTTAACTAGACAGGACTAGCTTGAATGCGTGGCATATAATTTAACCTAAAGATCACTTTTAAATCGTATTTGAATTTAAAATTAGTTTTTGTACTTAATCTCTTGATTAATTAAAGTGACGCCTAATTAATTCTAGAGAAACGGAGGAGCCAAGAAATTGGAAATCAGTTACTAAAAGTTTTGTCATGCAAGATCTTTGCAAACATCGAGATAAATAAACAAGATTGGTTTTCCTAAGAGCATAAGCTCTCTAAAGCCCTCTACTCTCATCATCACATTCTTCTCTCAATTCATCATTCAAGCTCACTGTTTGTGGCATCCAAACATTTAACATTCAAGACTTTCAAGGCTCTCAGCAAGATACTATCTTGCCCCCTTCGATCATCAACCAGGTTTTATTATTCTAATTAGGTATTTAATCTATCTTTGATTGCTTAATCTTTTAATCCTCGTGAGAATGATATCCACTCGCTATGGTATTACTTGTGTGATCTATGCACCTGTCGATATCCGTGAGCTTCAATTTTTGCTCATCAAAGGACACTAGAGGAGGTAGAAGTGATGAAGCTGATGACCAAACACTAAAGTAGTAGTGAAGCATACAATGAAATGGCGGCCAGTAGATGAAGTGCCAGAGAAGACACAAAGTAGCCGAGGAGTGGTGGAGGCGTAGTACAAAGGACCATCAGAAGGTAGAGACCCTGTGCAAAGGAACGCCAAAGAAAACCCAGATGTAGAGGCAGCAAGTTGAAGAGGAGCACCGGAGACACGACAGATGCAATGCAGAGGAGCTGCGTACTAGTGCCAAAGATGAGCACGAGCAAAAAGGAGTTAAGGTGGAGAGGCAAAGAAGATGATGGTGGAGCAACAAATTTTCACCGTGACAGTAGCACAGGACCGTGACTATGACTCTTGAGTGAAGATAATAGGGTGAACAGTTAAGGGCCAACAAAGATAGTAGGGCTAGGGAATGGAGCTGGGTGCCATTGTAAAGATTGGGAATTGGGGTTAACTTTGCTAGGTTTAGGGTTAAGAAAGTGAAATGGTAGCTGTGGCCTATATTAGGGTTATGTAATTATGTGGCTAAAAATATTTATATATACTATATTTTTTTAATGCAATATATTGGATAAGCGGGTTGGGTTGGATTCTACGACTCTAGAACCAATACCTAGATCAATTAAGGCCAAGTATAATCTGGAAAAACCCGATTAATCATTAGATATGGTATCCATGGTAATCGGGTCGGATCGGATTTGTTCGGGTAATCGGGTTACTTGTACTCGCTTATACCACTAGCTGATAAGGAAAAAAATACCCAGAACAAAAGACACAACATAAATGAAAACATAAAGATAAATTATAAAAAGGATTGTGGATAGTTGCCTTTTCTATTAGACCTCTAAGAAACATATTCTTAGCAACCTAGGTTACCGAAAAAAAAAAATTTTCCAGACTTTTAAAGACCTGTCCTTGACAACCTAGATCAAAGGGACGAAATTAAAAGAATAACACTATGAGTTACTTTAAGCTGGATCATTCAATTTCTTCATGCAGTAAGTAAAGTAAATCACTCACCTCACTTGAATACACATAGAAAAACATGCATAAAAACACCCAAAAAATTTATACATAAAAATAGCATAAAATGTCTTACAAATTTACTTAAATAGACCATAACTAATTAACCTAAAAGTGGGCCAAATTTTTCTAGAATAAAGCTATAAAATATGAAAAAATAACTAACATTTGTATCCAAGAAAGTTCTAAAAGCTGATAAATGTATCCACAAAATAATGAAATTGAAGTTGTACCCATAAAAGATTGGCTCCATATGACAAAACTATCCAAACCCTAAAAAACTACCCAAATATTCTAAATTAACCTCCTCTTTACTACTGCTACCATCATCCTCACTTTCCCTCTCCTCAAACCCCACTGAAACCAACTCCAATTCACTTTCTTAATTTTAGCGGTGCCTAGCAAAACAAGAAAGAACCCATCTGGGCAGCACGATGGGGAGAGGAGTCAAACCACCTTGCTTCTGTAATTATTGGTGAAGTTTTTTTCTTTTCCCTCCTCATACGATCCACCCTATGATAACAGTCTCGCCAAGTTTGATCACTTTGGTGCTTTCTTTGATGACGGGTACAACATCTTTAACCATAGTAACCATTCCGATTTGTATGGTAATCGACAATGAAGTTTTAACTGGTTTGACTATGGTGATCAACGTTCTGATTATGGTGACAAGATATACGAAGATGGCGTGTATGCTTACGTAGGAGGGAAGGTGGAAATGCACGAATCTCGTGGAATTGCACAGAGCTCGTGGAACCATGCCAAAATCGTTGACTTGGTCCTATCTCGGTGATTACGGGAGAGCGATAAGTCTTTCTTGAGCCACAAAGGAACCTTCCTATGGAAGCAAGATTGTGAAGGTTGATGCGTGAGCATCTTTCCTATCTTTTCCTAGTAAATTTGCATTCAAATTATTGAGTTTAATCAAGAATTAATTATCTTTTAGCCACTATGGATGCTACTTTGAGTTGTGTATAGTTCTGTTTATTTCAGATAGCATTTGGATGGATTTGATGGAGTTTCTGTAGAAAAAGAAAAGAAAGCGAATGATGCTGCTAACCCTTACCTCTTTGCACTCTAATCTGAATAACTCAAACTACAGAGGTCCAATTGACGTGATTGCAGTGGCGTTGGAGAGCTAACTTCCAGAACTTTTCAACGATGTATAATAGTCCATTCTTCTTTTCCATCAATTCTGCAAGGCTGGCACCTAACTTGAGGTTTCTCAAGTTAGGCGCCAAGATCAACTAAATCCATTAATCCAAGGTTGCATGGTTGACGCCTAACTTGGGTTTTACCAAGTTAGGTGCCAATACAAGGAATGCTTGAAGAGAAGTCTACCAAGGTGGTTCCTAACTTGAGAAATCTCAAGTTAGGTGCCAAGCACAACAAAATACACTAATTGGATTCGACAACCTTGGAGTTAGGTGCCATACCAAACCAAAGTTAGGCGCCAACTCAAGCACTTCACGCCACTCTCTACTGCCTCCTCCAAGTTAGGCACTGATCCTTGCTAAGTTAGGCGCCAATATTAATGAACCAAGTGGTCCCCATTCGTTCCTCAAGGCTTGCATAAGATGTTAATTGATTTTCTGATTAAACTTTATTTCGTTTAAAAATAGGAAAAGATATTATTTAGTTTTTGAAAATATATTTTACATTAATTAGGATAAAAGGGAAAAGAATCAGCCATTCGGGCTCTTTTCTTCTCTCTTATCTCATTCCGCAATTTACAGTTTTTACATAATTCTAGTTTTCTCTCTGAACCATGAGCAACTAAACCTCCACTGTTAAGGTTAGAAGCTCTATCTATTGTATAGATTGATACTATTATTTTTGTATTTTAATTCATGTACTGATTTCTATATCAAGAATTGTTTTCGTTCTTTATCTTATGAATCTGGATGGAACGGAAGTATGACCTTGGTTCTAATTGAGTTCTTGTATAACTTGGAAAAGCTCTTTACTTAAACAATAGCTTGAAAATAATTTCTCCTAAATTTCTAATTATCTAGACTTAACAGGATACGTGACATATAATCCTCTTATATTTGGGTAATTAGGGTTTCTGTGGCATATAAACTAGAATTGAACTTCACCCTCTAATTGGAATCAAGTGACCAAAGAATTGGCGGTTGATGAAGGTTAGAGGAGGCTAAAAAGGTCTAAGGAATTAGGGTTTAGCCACATATAGTTTGTCATGAATTGAATATTGCATGATTAAAATAGTTAGTTAGAAAAGTCAATCCGAAAGATAGATATCTCCGAAGTCTTAATTGTTTTCTCCATATATATTTCACCTCCTTACTGCTTGTTTTCTAATTCTCTGAATTACTGTTTAATGTATTTGAACTCTCAACACTCTTTTCTATTTGTCTAACTAAGTAAATCACTTAACCATTGTTGCTTAGCCCATCAATCCTCATGGGATCAACCCTCACTCACCTGAGGTATTATTTGGTACAACCCGGTGCACTTGCCGGTTAGTTTGTAGGTTATAAATTTCGCACCAAGTTAGGCGCCATATTCATGCCAAGATTGGAGTTACTCTCGGGAGGGGGTGGCGCCTAACTTAAAGTTTCTCAAGTTAGGCGCCACATAAAGCATTGAGTCTGCATAACATTCGGGAAGGCTGAAGTTAGGCATCAGGCATCCCAAGTTAGGCGCCAAACTAAGTAGAAAAGTTCCATTCAATTCGGGCCATCCCAAGTTAGGCGCAGTTGGACCTGAAGTTAGGCTCCATGAGGATTGCGACATATGAAGTTAGGCGCAGGGGTGTGAAGGAAGCATCAAGTTAGGCGCCATTGAGTTGAAGTTAGGCACCTTAGGGTTAAGCCAATGATGAAGTTAGGTGCCATAATCCTCGAGTTAGGCACCGGGTGGAGTTCTTCAATCCAAGTTAGGCGCCGTTCAAAGAAAGTTAGGCACCATGCCATACTTGTGCTCCAAGTTAGGCACCCCTTAATCCAAGTTAGACGCCAGCTTTGATTTCTAGGCAAATCCCAACCAAATCCCCTTAATTGATTCAACAATTCCCTTATCATTTGTTCAGCAAATCCCCACTCCCATCAAAACCATTCGAATCAAATACCATATACTCTTTTTATTTTTCCAAGCTCTCACCCTTTTAATCTTTACCATGATCGTGATCCCTCGCCCCCCCCCCCGGCCGGCCCCCTTCCAAGACCAACCCGTGACACACAACCTTCCCCAAGAACAGCTCGTGACTCCCTCTCCTTGCCCCAACACAAACCCGTGAACCACTCCCCTTCCCAAGACTAAACTGTGACCAAACCTCACCGAAACCCCTCCTCTAAACCCTTCTATATAAACCCCCTCCACCCAGCTTCATCCCACAACTCCTCATACTTCACCCTCTCCTTCATTCTCTTCGAAGAACAAACCAACTCCCCATTCCCTTCACCTTCTTTCAACCACCAAAACAACCATCAACCCTCCCCTTAAACCACATTCCCCTCTCAACCAACAACCACCATATCCCTCCCTTCATGCCAACACCTTTCCTAACCCCATTCTCATCCTCCCAAATTCCCTTCTTCTACCTTTTTGTTTTCATTCAGTTTCAAAAAAAAAGTTTTTCGCATTAATTTTTATTTTCTGCTTTTCTTTTTCACTTTCTTATTTCGCTCTCACTTTCTTCCCGTTTGTATTTCTCTAATTTTCTCGGGGACAAATAAAAGTTTTAAGTTTAGTATTGTCTCTTTGCTTGTTTGTTTTCTCTATTTTCTGTAATGGCACCCAAAACTAGTACACCTTCAAAGAAAAGGAAAGGTAAAGAACTGGCCACCAATTCTCATGATACACACAGGTTCAGATCTCATCATACTTGCAAGAGGGCAATGACTCCAGAAGTGAGATTTGCACTAAAACTGGATGAATATCTGGAAATTTGATTTGAAATTGAGAAAAGAGGGTGGAATTTTTTGTGCAACCCACACATAGAGGTTGGACAATTAATGGTCCAAGAGTTTTATGGAAACCTCTGGGTCACATACAAGGACCTTGAGGGAGTCAATGAAAAGAATTATTAGAGTTATGTGAGAGGCAATGTCATTAATTTTGGCCCAAGAGACATCTGCCAAGCTCTCCATCTGCCAGGTCTAGATCATATGTCTGCATGTTACAGTGAGAGGATGCATAGAGACCAAGAACTAGAGCTAGTTATTGAAAAAATATGCATCCCGGGTTTTCAATGGAGGATAGGTGCAGAAGGAAAGCCAAACTACTTAAAGAGCACTGAGCTCACTCCATTAGCTAGAGGATAGTTAGACTTTATCTGACGGTCTATCATGCCTACTAGCAACCGGTCCGAATGCATTGTGGACCGGACTATCATGATTTACAATATCATGAAAGGAGAAATGGTGGAGGATATTATTCCAGAGCAAATATACAACATTGCCTCCAACCCCCTCAAGAAGGCTAGACTTGGGTTCCCACGTCTGATTTACTATCGAGAGACCAATCACTAAGAAGTCCATGGAGGCTCACAAGGAATAGCATAGGACCCACTGAGAAGAGCAGGTTGAGGAGGAAGCTTAGCAGGATCAGCCACCACTGCCTCAGGGACATTACTTTCCACCCCAAAAATACTGGCAGCAACTCACATCCTCCATTGAGCAGCTGAAGATCACGCATGATAGCCACTGGCAGTAGTATACTACATCTATTGAGGAGATGAGGGTGACACAGAACAACCGTTGGGAGTATCTCACCACCACCCTTGATCAGATGATAGCTGCTCAGGACTCTCAGCGTCAGGAGATTTCTCAGCTGAGACAGGATTATAGCCGCCTGAGAGGACCATATGGATCACAGCCCGAGAATAGAGATCCCCACCATGGAGATTGAGGTGGCTTAGTTCCTTTCACTTCCTATATTATTTTGCCATTACTATGTTATGTTCCTGTTTTCTGCTGTTTTGCCTTAGTTATTACATGATCCTTTGTTATTTCAATTTCTAGGCTCTAGTTTAATTTGCTAGTTTTTTTTTACTCTATTATTTGCTTTTAGTTCTAAAAAGTGTCTCATGTATTACTTACTAATCTTGAATTCAAAAGAAAAGGAAGAAGAAAAAGATGTATTGCATGAGAGATAGAGTTTATAACAAAGAGTAGTCTTATTTACTTGAATGTGGTGGTATTTTTTGTGATTCTGAATGCATGACATGAACTGTGCATATTTGAATTTGAATCAAAGAATGTTGATGTATAAGGAACAGGAATTTAGAGAACTATTATGAATTCTCTAAAGTTAGTGAAAGCTTAATCCTTGAAGCAAAAGAAACAGAAAAAAAATAAAAAGCAAGGGCCAAGGCTTTGAGCATCAATGACTAGGGAGGTCAGACATGATTAAAAGTTCAAAGAGTTGTTTTCCTAGTCATATGCTTGTGGTGTGAATGTCTCAAGTAAGCCTTGAGACAAAATACTAAGAGTCAAGATCAAATGCAATTAACAGAGTATACCAAAGGCTTTGAGCACCACTATCTGGGAGTAGCTGAAAGAAAAATCAGAACTTAAAGAGAGTTCTCCAGTTAAGTGCTTGTAGTGTTTTTGTATCAAGTGAAGCTTGAGACAAAATATTTAAAGTCACGGCTAGGCTCAAGGTGCAAAGCACCAAAGAAAAGAGAATAAAAGAAAATTTGTTGTATTCAAGGATTAAACTAAAGTATAAAAGATTAGAGAATTCATAACAGTATCCGGATTCTAACTCTGAATGACAGTGACATTCCTCTGATTCAAAAGAGAGTGAGATGCCAAAACTATTCAGTATTGCAGTAGGTAAACCCCACTTCAAGAGGAGACATGAGCCTAATTAAACTCTCACTTCTTATGTAAATTCACATCTTAAACATGTATTAGTTTTGGTTGCTTGAGGACAAGCAACAATCCAAGTTTGGTGTTGTGATGCGTGAGCATTTTATTTTCCTAGTGAATTTGCATTCAAATTGTTGAGTTTAATCAATAATTAATTATCTTTTAGTTACTATGGATGCTACTTTGAGTCGTGTGCAATTCTGTTTAATTCAGGTAGCATTTGGATGGATTTGATCGAGTTTCTGTAGAAAAAGAGAAGAAAGTGAATGATGCTGTCAACCCTGACCTCTCTACACTCTAACCTAAATAACTCTAGATACATAGATACAATTGACGTTATTCCAGTGGCGTTAGAAAGCTAACTTCTAGAGCTTTCCAACAATGTATAATAGTCTATACTTCTCTTCCATCAATTCTGCAAGGGTGGCGCCTGGTGCACGAAATTGTGATCAATACTTTTCACAACTCAACTAATCCCCGGTGATGAATCCAAAAACTTGGTGTTCAATACCATGGCATAAACACAACTTCGCACAACTAACCAGCAAGTGTACTGGGTCGTCCAAGTAATAAACCTTACGCGAGTAAGGGTCGATCCCACAGAGATTGTTGGTATGAACCAAGCTATGGTCACCTTGTAAATCTTAGTCAGGCAAACTCAAATGGTTATGAATGATGAATAAAACATAAAGATAAAGATAGAGATACTTATGCAATTCATTGGTGGAAATTTCAGATAAGCGTATGGAGATGCTGTGTTCCTTCCGTCTCTCTGCTTTCCTACTGTCTTCATCCAATCCTTCGTACTCCTTTCCATGGCAAGCTGTATGTAGGGTTTCACCATTGTCAGTGGCTACCTCCCATCCTCTCAGTGAAAATGTTTAACGCACCCTGTCACGGCACGGCTATTCAGCTGTCGGTTCTCGATCATGTCGGAATGGAATCCAGTGATTCTTTTGCGTCTGTCACTAACGCCCCACAATCGCGAGTTTGAAGCTCGTCACAGTCATTCAATCATTGAATCCTACTCAGAATACCACAGACAAGGTTTAGACCTTCCGGATTCTCTTGAATGCCGCCATCAATTCTAGCTTATACCACGAAGATTCCGGTTAAAGAATCCAAGAGATATCCACCCAATCTAAGGTAGAACGGAGGTGGTTGTCAGGCACACGTTCATAGGTGAGAATGATGATGAGTGTCACGGATCATCACATTCATCAAGTTGAAGAACAAGTGATATCTTAGAACAAGAACAAGCGGAATTGAATAGAAGAACAATAGTAATTGCATTAATACTCGAGGTACAGCAGAGCTCCACACCTTAATCTATGGTGTGTAGAAACTCCACCGTTGAAAATACATAAGAACAAGGTCTAGGCATGGCCGTGAGGCCAGCCTCCCAATGATCTAAGAACTAGATGTCCAAAGATTCAAAGATCCAAAGATGATCTCAGATCCAAAGATGAAAATACAATAGTAAAAGGTCCTATATATAGAGAACTAGTAGCCTAGGGTTTACAGAGATGAGTAAATGACATAAAAATCCACTTCCGGGTCCACTTGGTGTGTGCTTGGGCTGAGCATTGAAGCATTTTCGTGTAGAGACTCTTCTTGGAGTTAAACGCCAGCTTTTATGCCAGTTTGGGCGTTTAACTCCCATCCTTGTGCCAGTTCCGGCGTTTAACACTGGGAATTCTGATGGTGACTTTGAACGCCGATTTGGGCCATCAAATCTTGGGCAAAGTATGGACTATCATATATTGCTGGAAAGCCCAGGATGTCTACTTTCCAACGCCGTTGAGAGCGCGCCAATTGGGCCTCTGTAGCTCCAGAAAATCCACTTCGAGTGCAGGGAGGTCAGAATCCAAAAGCATCTGCAGTCCTTTTTAGTCTCTGAATCAGATTTTTGCTCAAGTCCCTCAATTTCAGCCAGAAAATACCTGAAATCACAGAAAAACACACAAACTCATAGTAAAGTCCAGAAAAGTGAATTTTAACTAAAAACTAATTAGATTATACTAAAAACATACTAAAAACAATGCCAAAAAGCGTACAAATTATCCGCTCATCACAACACCAAACTTAAATTGTTGCTTGTCCTCAAGCAACTGAAAATCAAATAAGATAAAAAGAAGAGAATATACAATGAATTCCAAAAATATCTATGAAGATCAGTATTAATTAGATAAGCGGGGCTTTTAGCTTTTTGCCTCTGAACAGTTTTGGCATCTCACTCTATCCTTTGAAATTCAGAATGATTGGCTTCTTTAGGAACTCAAAATCCAGATAGTGTTATTGATTCTCCTAGTTGAGTATGATGATTCTTGAACACAGCTACTTATTGAGTCTTGGCCGTGGCCCAAAGCACTTTGTCTTCCAGTATTACCACCGGATACATACATGCCACAGACACATAATTGGGTGAACCTTTTCAGATTGTGACTCAGATTTGCTAGAGTCCCCAACTAGAGGTGTCCAGGGTTCTTAAGCACACTCTTTTTGCCTTGGATCACAACTTCATTTCTTTCTTTTTCTTTCTTCTCTCTTTTTTTTCGTTTTCTTTTTCTTTCTTCTTTTTTTTTCGAAATTTTTTTTTGTATTCACTGCTTTTTCTTGCTTCAAGAATCATTTTTATGATTTTTCAGATCCTCGGTAACATGTCTCCTTTTTCATCATTTTTTCAAGAGCCAACATTCATGAACCACAAATTCAAAAGACATATGCACTGTTTAAGCATACATTCAGAAAACAAAAGTATTGCCACCACATCAAAATAATTAACCTGTTATAAAATTCAAAATTCATGCAATTCTTTTCTTTTTCAATTAAGAACATTTTTCATTCAAGAAAGGTGATGGATTCATATGACATTCATAACTTTAAGGCATAGACACTAAGACACTAATGATCACAAGACACAAACATAGCTAAACATAAGCATAATTTTCGAAAAACAGAAAAATAAAGAACAAGGAAATTAAAGAACGGGTCCACCTTAGTGATGGCGGCTTGTTCTTCCTCTTGAAGATCCTATGGAGTGTTTGAGCTCCTCAATGTCTCTTCCTTGTCTTTGTTGCTCCTCTCTCATGATTCTTTGATCTTCTCTAATTTCATGGAGGAGGATGGAATGTTCTTGATGCTCCACCCTTAGTTGTCCCATGTTGGAACTCAATTCTCCTAGGGAGGTGTTTAGTTGCTCCCAATAGTTTTGTGGAGGAAAGTGCATCCCTTGAGGCATCTCAGGGATTTGATGATGAGAGGGGTCTCTTGTTTGCTCCATCCTCTTCTTAGTGATGGGCTTGTCCTCATCAATGGGGATGTCTCTCTCTATGTCAACTCCAACTGAATAATAGAGGTGACAAATGAGATGAGGAAAGGCTAACCTTGCCAAGGTAGAGGACTTATCTGCCACCTTATAAAGTTCTTAGGATATAACCTCATGAACTTCTATTTCTTCTCCAATCATGATGCTATGAATCATGATAGCCCGGTCTATAGTAACCTCGGACCGGTTGCTAGTGGGAATGATTGAGCGTTGGATAAACTCCAACCATCCCCTAGCCACAGGCTTGAGGTCATGCCTTCTCAGTTGAACCGGCTTTCCTCTTGAATTACTCTTCCATTGGGTGCCCTCTTCACAAATGACTGTGAGGACTTGGTCCAACCTTTGATTAAAGTTGACCCTTCTAGTGTAAGGATGTTCATCTCCTTGCATCATGGGCAAGTTGAATGCCAACCTTACATTTTCCGGACTAAAATCCAAGTATTTCCCCCGAACCATAGTAAGCCAATTCTTTGGGTCCGGGTTCACACTTTGATCATGGTTCTTGGTGATCCATGCATTGGCATAGAACTCTTGAACCATTAAGATTTCGACTTGTTGAATGGGGTTGGTAGGAACTTCCCAACCTCTCCTTCGGATCTCATGTCGGATCTCCGGATATTCACTCTTTTTGAGTTTGAAAGGGACCTCGGGGATCACCTTCATCAAGGCCACAACTTCATAGAAGTGGTCTTGATGCACCCTTGAGATGAATCTTTCCATCTCCCATGACTCGGAGGTGGAAGCTTTTGCCTTCCCTTTCCTCTTTCTAGAGGTTTCTCCGGCCTTGGATGCCATAAATGGTTATGGAAAAACAAAAAGCAATGCTTTTACCACACCAAACTTAAAAGGTTTGCTCGTCCTCGAGCAAAAGAAGAAAGAAGAGAGTAGAAGAAGAAGAAATGAAGGAGATGGAAATGGCTTTGTTGTTCGGCCAAAGGGGGAGAAGGGGTGTTTAGGTTGTGTGAAAATGAAGGAGTGAAGACGGGTTTATATAGGGGTGGGGAGAGGGGTAGGGTTCGGTCATGTATGGGTGGGTTTGGGTGGGAAAGTGGTTTGAATTTGAATGGTGAGGTAGGTGGGGTTTTATGAAGGATGGATGTGAGTGGTGAAGAGAAAGATGGGATTTGATAGGTGAAGGGTTTTTGGGGAAGAGGTGTTGAGGTGATTAGTGAATGGGTGAAGAAGAGAGAGAGTGGTGGGGTACGTGGGGATCCTGTGGGTTCCACAGATCTTGAGGTGTCAAGGAAAAGTCATCCCTGCACCAAGTGGCGAGCAAAATTGCTCTTTGTGCCAATTCTAGCGTTAAACGCCGGGCTGGTGCCCATTTCTGGCGTTTAACGCCAACTTCTTGCCCATTCCTGGCGTTTAACGCCAGTCTGGTGCCCCTTTCTGGCGTTTAACGCCCAGAATGGTGCCAGACTGGGCGTTAAATGCCAATCTGCTAGCCTTACTGGCATTTAAACGCCAGCAGGATCTTCCTCCAGGGTGTGCTGTTTTTCTTTCTGTTTTTCTTTCTGTTTTTGCTTTTTCAATTGATTTTGTAACTTCTCATGATCATCAACCTACAGAAAACATAAAATAACAAAGGAAAATAGATAAAATATAACATTGGGTTGCCTCCCAACAAGCGCTTCTTTAAGGTCAGTAGCTTGACAGTGGGCTCTCATGGAGCCTCAAAGATACTCAGAGCAATGTTAGAACCTCCCAACACCAAACTTAGAGTTTGAATGTGGGCGTTCAATACCAAACTTAGAAGTTGGTTGTGCCCTCCCAACACCAAACTTAGAGTTTGACTGTGGGGGCTCTGTTTGGCTCTGTTTTGAGAGAAGCTCTTCATGCTTCCTCTCCATGGTGACAGAGGGATATCCTTGAGCCTTAAACACCAAGGATTCTTCATTCACTTGAATGATCAATTCTCCTCTATCAACATCAATCACAGCCTTTGCTGTGGCTAGGAAGGGTCTGCCAAGGATGATGGATTCATCCATGCACTTCCCAGTCTCTAGGACTATGAAATCAGCAGGGATGTAATGGTCTTTAACTTTTACCAGAACATCCTCTACAAGTCCAGAAGCTTGTTTTCTTGAGTTGTCTGCCATCTCTAGTGAGATTTTTGCAGCTTGCACCTCAAAGATCCCTAGCTTCTCCATTACAGAGAGAGGCATGAGGTTTACACTTGACCCTAGGTCACACAGAGCCTTCTTAAAGGTCATGGTGCCTATGGCACAAGGTATTGAAAACTTTCCAGGATCTTGTCTCTTTTGAGGCAGTTTCTGCCTAGACAAGTCATCCAGTTCTTTGGTGAGCAAAGGGGGTTCATCCTCCCAAGTTTCATTTCCAAATAACTTGTCATTTAGCTTCATGATTGCTCCAAGGTATTTAGCAACTTGCTCTTCAGTGACATACTCATCCTCTTCAGAGGAAGAATACTCATCAGAGCTCATGAATGGCAGAAGTAAATCCAATGGGATCTCTATGGCCTCAGTGTGAGCCTCAGATTCCCATGGTTCCTCATTGGGGAACTCATTGGAGGCCAGTGGACGTCCATGGAGGTCTTCCTCAGTGGCGTTCACTGCCTCTCCCTCCTCTCCAAATTCGGCCATGTTGATGGCCTTGCACTCTCCTTTTGGATTTTCTTCTGTATTGCTTGGAAGAGTACTAGGAGGGAGTTCAGTAATTTTCTTGCTCAGCTGACCCACTTGTGCCTCCAAGTTTCTAATGGAGGACCTTGTTTCAGTCATGAAACTTTGAGTGGTTTTGATTAGATCAGAGACCATGGTTGCTAAGTCAGAGTGGTTCTGCTTAGAACTCTCTGTCTGTTGCTGAGAAGATGATGGAAAAGGCTTGCCATTGCTAAACCTGTTTCTTCCACCATTATTATTGTTGAAACCTTGTTGAGGTCTCTATTGATCCTTCCATGAGAGATTTGGATGATTTCTCCATGAAGGATTATAGGTGTTTCCATAGGGTTCTCCCATGTAATTCACCTCTTCCATTGAAGGGTTCTCAGGATCATAAGCTTCTTCTTCAGATGAAGCCTCCTTAGTACTATCTGGTGCATTTTGCATTCCAGACAGACTTTGAGAAATCATATTGACTTGCTGAGTCAATATTTTGTTCTGGGCCAATATGTCATTCAGAGTGTCAATCTCAAGAACTCCTTTCTTCTGATTTGTCCCATTGTTCACAGGATTCCTTTCAGAAGTGTACATGAATTGGTTATTTGCAACCATTTTAATTAGTTCTTGAGCTTCTGTAGGCGTCTTCTTCAGATGAAGAGATCCTCCAGCAGAGCTATCCAAAGACATCTTGGATAGTTCAGAGAGACCATCATAGAAAATACCTATGATGCTCCATTCAGAAAGCATATCAGAGGGACACTTTCTGATTAATTGTTTGTATCTTTCCCAAGCTTCATAGAGGGATTCTCCTTCCTTCTATCTAAAGGTTTGGACTTCCACTCTAAGCTTACTCAATTTTTGAGGTGGAAAGAACTTTGCCAAGAAGGCATTGACTAGCTTTTCCCAAGAGTTCAGGCTTTCTTTAGGTTGTGAGTCCAACCATATCCTAGCTCTGTCTCTTACAGCAAAAGGGAATAGCATAAGTCTATAGACCTCAGGGTCAACCCCATTAGTCTTGACAGTGTCACAGATTTGCAAAAATTCAGCTAAAAACTGATGAGGATCTTCCAATGGAAGTCCATGGAACTTGCAATTCTGTTGCATTAGAGAAACTAATTGAGGCTTAAGCTCAAAGTTGTTTGCTCCAATGGCAGGGATAGAGATGCTTCTCCCATAGAAGTCGGGAGTAGGTGCAGTAAAGTCACCCAGCACCTTCCTTGCATTGTTGGCATTGTTGTTGTTTTCGGCTGCCATGGGGTCTTCTTCTTTGAAGATTTCTCTTAGGTCCTCTACAGAGAGTTGTGCCTTAGCTTCTCTTAGCTTTCGCTTCAAGGTCCTTTCAGGTTCAGGATCAGCCTCAACAAGAATGCTTTTGTCTTTGCTTCTGCTCATATAAAAGAGAAGAAAACAAGGAAATATGGAATCCTCTATGTCACAGTATAGAGATTCCTTGAGGTGTCAGAGGAAAAGAAAAATAGAAGGAAAAGGTAGAAAATTCGAACTTATCAAGAAAGATGGAGTTCAAATTGTGCATTAAGGAATACTGTTAGTCCATAAATAGAAGGATGTGAGAAGATGGGAAGAAATTTTCGAAAATATTAAAAAGGTTTTAAAAAAACATTTTTGAAAAACTTTAATTGATTTTCGAAAACCAAGAATAGAAAAGAAATCAAGTGATTTTTGAAAAAGATTTTGAAATTAGAAAATAAAAAAGATATGATTGAAAACTATTTTGAAAAAGATGTGATTAAAAAGATATGATTGGTTTTAAGAAAAATGTGATTGAGAAGATATGATTTGAAAAATATTTTAAAAAGATTTGATTTTGAAAATTAATGACTTGGCTAACAAGAAAAGATATGATTCAAACATTAAACCTTTCTCAACAGAAAAGGCAACATACTTGAAATGTTGAATCAAATCATTAATTGATAGCAAGTATTTTTGAAAATGGAAAGAAATTGATTTTGAAAAAGATTTTATTGAAAAGATTTGATTTGAAAAAGATTTGATTTTGAAAAGATTTTGAAAACTTAAAAAAAATTTGATTTGAAAACAAAATCTTCCCTCTTGTGCCATCCTGGCGTTAAACGCCCAGAATGGTGCACATTCTGGCGTTTAACGCCCAAACCACTACCCTTTTGGGCGTTAAACGCCCAGCCAGGCACCCTGGCTGGCGTTTAAACGCCAGCTTGCCTTCCTTACTGGGCGTTTTGAACGCCCAGCTTTTTCTGTGTAATTCCTCTGCTGTATGTTCTGAATCTTCAATTCTCTGCATTATTGACTTGAAAAGACACAAATTAAAAATATTTTTGGATTTTTGATAATGAGGAATAATCAAAATACAACTAAGATCAAATAGATAATGCATGCAAGACACCAAACTTAGCAGTTTGTATACTACTGACACTAACAAAATGAGAATGCATATGAGAAACACAAAACACTCAAGTCAAGAGAATTTAAAGATCAGAGCAATGAAATCATCAAGAACATCTTGAAGATCACTTAAGACACATGAATGAATGCAAGAAGAACAGAAACATGCAATTGACACCAAACGTAATATGAAACACTAGACTCAAACAAGAAATATTTTTGGATTTTTTTCGAAAATTAAGTGGAAAAAGAAAATAAAGGTATCAAAATTCTTAATGAGAATTCCAGGAATCATTTCAATGCTAGTCTAAGACTCCGGTCCAGGAATTAGACATGGCTTCACAGCCAGCCAAGCTTTCAAAGAAAGCTCCGGTCCAAAACACTATACATGGCCAATGGCCAGCCAAGCCTTAGCAGATCATTGCTCCAACAGCAAGATTGATAGAAATCAACAAGCTCTTGCGATGATAAGTTGAAACCTCGGTCCAATAAAATTAGACATGGCTTCACAGCCAGCCAGACTTCAACAGATCATCATGAAACACTGGAATTCATTCTTAAGAACTCTGAAGAAAAATACCTAATCTAAGCAACAAGATGAACCGTCAGTTGTCCATACTCAAACAATCCCCGGCAACGGCGCCAAAAACTTGGTGCACGAAATTGTGATCAATACTTTTCACAACTCAACTAATCCCCGGTGATGAATCCAAAAACTTGGTGTTCAATACCATGGCATAAACACAACTTCGCACAACTAACCAGCAAGTGTACTGGGTCGTCCAAGTAATAAACCTTACGCGAGTAAGGGTCGATCCCACAGAGATTGTTGGTATGAACCAAGCTATGGTCACCTTGTAAATCTTAGTCAGGAAAACTCAAATGGTTATGAATGATGAATAAAACATAAAGATAAAGATAGAGATACTTATGCAATTCATTGGTGGAAATTTCAGATAAGCGTATGGAGATGCTGTGTTCCTTCCGTCTCTCTGCTTTCCTACTGTCTTCATCCAATCCTTCGTACTCCTTTCCATGGCAAGCTGTATGTAGGGTTTCACCATTGTCAGTGGCTACCTCCCATCCTCTCAGTGAAAATGTTCAACGCACCCTGTCACGGCACGGCTATTCAGCTGTCGGTTCTCGATCATGTCGGAATGGAATCCAGTGATTCTTTTGCGTCTGTCACTAACGCCCCACAATCGCGAGTTTGAAGCTCGTCACAGTCATTCAATCATTGAATCCTACTCAGAATACCACAGACAAGGTTTAGACCTTCCGGATTCTCTTGAATGCCGCCATCAATTCTAGCTTATACCACGAAGATTCCGGTTAAAGAATCCAAGAGATATCCACCCAATCTAAGGTAGAACGGAGGTGGTTGTCAGGCACACGTTCATAGGTGAGAATGATGATGAGTGTCACGGATCATCACATTCATCAAGTTGAAGAACAAGTGATATCTTAGAACAAGAACAAGCGGAATTGAATAGAAGAACAATAGTAATTGCATTAATACTCGAGGTACAGCAGAGCTCCACACCTTAATCTATGGTGTGTAGAAACTCCACCGTTGAAAATACATAAGAACAAGGTCTAGGCATGGCCGTGAGGCCAGCCTCCCAATGATCTAAGAACTAGATGTCCAAAGATTCAAATATCCAAAGATGATCTCAGATCCAAAGATGAAAATACAATAGTAAAAGGTCCTATATATAGAGAACTAGTAGCCTAGGGTTTACAGAGATGAGTAAATGACATAAAAATCCACTTCGGGCCCACTTGGTGTGTGCTTGGGCTGAGCATTGAAGCATTTTCGTGTAGAGACTCTTCTTGGAGTTAAACGCCAGCTTTTATGCCAGTTTGGGCGTTTAACTCCCATCCTTGTGCCAGTTCCGGCGTTTAACGCTGGGAATTCTGATGGTGACTTTGAACGCCGATTTGGGCCATTAAATCTTAGGCAAAGTATGGACTATGATATATTGCTGGAAAGCCCAGGATGTCTACTTTCCAACGTCGTTGAGAGCGCGCCAATTGGGCTTCTGTAGCTCCAGAAAATCCACTTCGAGTGCAGGAAGGTCAGAATCCAACAGCATCTGCAGTCCTTTTTAGTCTCTGAATCAGATTTTTGCTCAAGTCCCTCAATTTCAGCCAGAAAATACCTGAAATCACAGAAAAACACACAAACTCATAGTAAAGTCCAGAAAAGTGAATTTTAACTAAAAACTAATAAAAATATACTAAAAACTAATTAGATTATACTAAAAACATACTAAAAATAATGCCAAAAAGCGTACAAATTATCCGCTCATCAGCGCCTAACTTGGGTTTCTCAAGTTAGGTGCCAAGATCAACTAAATCCATTAATCCAAGGTTGCATGGTTGGCGCCTAACTTGGGTTTTACCAAGTTAGGCACCAGTACAAGGAATGCTTGAAGAGAAGTCTGCCAAGGGGGCTCCTAACTTGAGAAATCTCAAGTTAGGTGCCAAGCACAACAAAGCACACTAATTGGATTCGACAACTTTGGAGTTAGGCACCACACCAACCCAAGTTAGGCGCTGATCCTTGCCAAGTTAGGCGCCAACATTAATGAACCAAGTGATCCCCATTCATTCCTTAAGGCTTGCACGAGATGTTGATTTATTTTCTGATTAAACTTTATTTCATTTAAAATAGGAAAAGATATTATTTAGTTGTAGAAAAATATATTTTACATTAATTAGGACTAGATATAAAAGGAAAAAGAATCAGCCCTTCGAGCTCTTCTCTTCTCTCTTACCTCATTCCGCAATTTACAGTTTTTACAGAATCCTAGTTTTCTCTCTGAATCATGAGCAACTAAACCTCCACTGTTAAGGTTAGGAGCTCTGTCTATTGTATGGATTAATACTATTATTTTTCTATTTTAATTCATGTGCTGATTTCTATATCAAGAATTGGTTTCGTTCTTTATCTTATGAATCTGGGTGGAACAGAAGTATGACCTGGGTTCTAATTGAGTTCTTGTATAACTTGGAAAAGCTCTTTACTTGAACAACAACTTGAAAATAATTTTTCCTAAATTTCTAACTATCTGGACTTAACGGGATACGTGATATATAATCCTCTTATATTTGGGTAATTAGGGTTTCTATGACATATAAACTAGAATAGGACTTCACCCTTTAATTTGAATCAAGTGACCAAGGAATTGGCGGTTGATAAAGGTTAAGGGAGACTAAAAAGGTCTAACGAATTGGGGTTTAGTCACATATAGTTTGTCATGAATTGAACCTTGCATGATTAAAATAGTTAGTAAGAAAAGTAAATCTGGAAGATAGATATCTTTGAAGTCTTAACTGTTTTCTCCATATAACCGGGTCGTACCAAGTAATACCTCAGGTGAGTGAGGGTCGATCCGACGAGGATTGATGGATCAAGCAACAATGGTTGGTTAAACCACTTAGTTAGGCAAACAGAAAAGAGTGTTGGATGTTCAAAGAGCATTAAACAGTAAATTAAGAGTTTAAAGACAACAGGTGAATAAGTTGGGAATAAAATATGGGAGAAAATAGTTAAGGCTTCAGAGTTATCTAATTTCTGGATTGACTTTTCTTACTAACTATTTTAATCATGCAAGATTTAATTCATGGCAAACTATATGTGACTAGACCCTAATTCCTTAGACCTTCCTAGTCTCCTCTAAAATTCATTAACTGCCAATTCCTTGGTCAATTAATTCCAATTAGAGGGTGATGATCAAATTCTAATTTTTATGCCACAAAAATCCTAATTACCCAAAAATAACAGGATTATATGTCACGTATCCCGTTAAATCCAGATAATTAGAATTTAGGAGAAATAGTTTTCAAGCTATTGTTCAAGTAAAGAGCTTTTCCAAGTTATACAAGAACTCAATTAGAAAGAGGGTCATGCTTCCGTTCCACCCAAATTCATAAGATAAAAAACAAAAACAATTCTTGAAATATAAATCAAAACATGAATTAAAATAGAAAAATAATAGTATCAATCCATACAATAGATAGAGCTCCTAACCTTAACAGTGGAGGTTTAGTTGCTCATGATTGAGAGAGAAAATAAGGATTCAGGTAAATTGTCTGAGATGGAATGAAAAGTTCAATGTTGCATATCCTTTTATATCTAATCCTAATAAATTTAAAATCTACTTTCTAAAACTAAATAATATCTTTTTCTATTTAAAAATTAAATTTAAATTAGAATTAATTATGACAATTAGCAAGCCTTTAATTGATGGATGGGAACCACTTGATTACTTCACTCTACAGCCTCTCATCTGGGCTTTCTGGGCTGAAAACTGGGTCAAAAGTAGCCCAAAAATCGCTGGGGCCGAATTCTGAGTTTGCAGTACGTCGCGCATGTCGCGCGTACACGCCAGGTGCGCAAGCGCGTCGATGAACTTTTCGCCAATGTGCGCGTGCGCGTGATATGCGCGTGCGCGCCCTTAAACACCAAGTCAATTATGACAAATTGTATATCGTTGCGAAGCCCCGAATGTTAGATTTCCAACGCAACTAAAATCGCTTCATTTGAATTTCTGTAGCTCAAGTTATGATCGATTGAATGCGAAGAGGTCAGGCTGGACAGCTTTGCGATTCCTTCCATTTTTGCGTGCTTCCTATCCATCAAATCCAACCAAATGCTACCTAAAATAAACAGAATTGCACAAGACTCAAAGTAGCATCCATAGTGGCTAAAAGATAATTAATTCTTGCTTAAACTTATCAAGTTAAATGCAAATTCACTAGAAAAAGATAGGAAAGATGCTCACGCATCACAATACCAAACTTGAGTTGTTGCTTGTCCTCAAGCAACCAAACTAATATAGGCTTAGGATGTGAATTTGAATGAGAATGAGAGTTCAATTAAGATCAAGTCTATTCTTAAAATGGGGTTTATTCATTGTAATTTTGAACAGTTTTGGCATCTCACTCTCCTTTGAATCAGAGGAACGTCAGTGTCAGTCGGAATAAGAATCCAGATCATATTATGAATTCTCTGATCTTTATACTCCATTTTAATCCTTGAACACAGCATAATTTTCTTTAATTTATTTTTCTTTGGTGCTTTGCACCTTGAGCCTAGCCATGACTTTAAATGTTTTGTCTCAAGGGTTACTTGACACAGAAACACCACAAGCACTTAACTGGGAAACTTTCTTTAAGTTATGATTTTTCTTTTAGTTACTCCCAGACAGTGGTGCTCAAAGCCTTTGACATACTCTGTTGAACGCACTTGGTCTAGACTCTAAGTGTTCTGTCTCAAGGATTACTTGACACAATCACACCACAAGCATATGACTAGGGAAACAACTCTTTAAGCTTTTAATCATGTCTGACCTCCCTAGTCATTGATGATCAGAGCCTTGGACCTTACTTTTATAGTTTCTTTTTCTTTTGCTGTTTCTTTTGCTTCAAGGATTAAAATTTTTGTTTATTTCAGAGAAGTCATAATAATTCTCTAAGTTCCTGTTCCTTATACATCAACATCCTTTGATTCAATTTCAAATATGCACTGTTCATGTCATGCATTCAAAATCACAAATAATACCACATTTAAGTAAATAAGACTACTCTTAAATATAACTCAATTTCTCATGCAATACATCACTTCTTTTTCTTTTGAATTCAAGCTTAGTGAGCAATACATGAGACAATTATATATATATATATATATAGTACTAAAGATCATGCAGGCAATCAAAGCAACAGAGAACAGAAGACAACACAATAAGAACGGAAGAGAAATAGAATGAAAGGAACTCAACCATCTCAGTTATGCTGGTGGCCATCTCATTCCTCCATGAAGAACATTCATCTCCCTTTGGTGCTAAACAGAAAAGCCATAAGCGAAGCGTCAACACCAAACTTAAAGGTTTGCTTGTCCTCAAGCAAAGAAGAATAGTGAAGGTGTGCGGCGGAGGCGACGCGGACATGCATTGCATGCGTGCGCACCGATTTGTGAAAAAGGAAAGGGACGCGGATGCATCCAGTGCGCCTGCGCGCGGATTGCCAAGTGATGAAAAGGACGTGTACGCGTCAGGGACGCGTACACCTAGGTCAATCTGTGCTTCTAGCACAAATCCAACGTGAGGCCAGCACAACTTTCGGCCATGCACCCATTTACGTCGATTTTTCACGGCGCATGTGCGCGCCATGTGCACTCCCGCGTGGATTGCCGAGAACCAGTGGGACGCGTACGCGTCTGGTGCGCGTACGCGTGGGTGAGCTGGTGCGCAAGGCATAGTTCCTGCACAATTCCAGTGCAACTTTCTGTTCAATCTCCTCAATTCGCATTCACTATAGACGCGAACGCGCACTAGACGCGCACGCGGAAATTTTTTTTTGAAATATTCAGTTCCTGTTCTCAAATAGCTGCATGATCAGATAGAACTTAATAAAAATCAAATAAATAAGAAAACTACTACTACGAAAATAACTAAGGATACGAAATTATCGGGTTGCCTCCCGACAAGCGCTTCTTTAATGTCACTAGCTTGACACTTGATTGTTGAATTTTCTTCCTCTTCTTCCAGTTGGTTAAAAGAAATGTCTCCAAGGAGGGAGAGGTGAAGATTAGTGCCCGTGATATAAAGTCCTCCTAACAAGCTTTCTTTTATTGTGATTACCTTGATTCACCTTGCTTGTTGGGGTAGAGGTTGGATTGTTTCTTGCTGACCTTTTCTTCTTCATAGATATTTTCTTCTGTTTCTTGGTCACAATCCCCTTTTCAGTGCTTTCTTTGATTGCCTTCACTTCTTTGATTTCATGATTTTAGTGTTGTGTGATGATTAGAGTGTACCCTTCATCAAGAACTTCTTGAATTGGTGGTTCAGTAAACTTACTATCTATGCCAGTCTCTACTTCATTGGAGTGTAGATTCCCATAATTGTTTTCATCCCTTACAACCTCCTTTGTTTGTGCATCTTCCTTCTTTGTTGGTGCATCTTCCTCCTTTGTTTTTGCATCCTCCTCTTCTTCCATGTGTGAGGGTGGAAAGTTCTCTAATTCATTGGAGTATAAACTCCTTTGATTGATTTCCTCACTCTCTTTCATAGGATCTTGCATTATATCTCTTGGGAAGGAATTTGCTTGTTCTTCTTCCTGAGACTTGGTAATCAGCTGCACATAATTCTCTACATTTTTAACACTCGTCTTTATATCATGTATGAATTCTTTCATGAGAAGCTCAAGATCTGATGGTATTTGAGATGAATAAGGAGATGGTGGCTCTTGATATGCATAAGAAGGAGATAATGGTTCTTGATAAGTGTAAAAAGAGGATGGTTCTTGGTATGAATAGGGAGATGGTGGCTCTTGATATGGGTAGAAGGATGATGGTTCTTGATATGGATAGAGAGGTGGTGGTTCTTGGTATGAATATGGAGATAGTGGTTCTTGATATGAATATGGAGGTGGTGGCTCTTGATAGTTGAAACATGGAGCATTGATGTTTCTTTGGTTTTGACTTTGCCAACCAAAATTTGGATAGTTCCTCCATCCACCATAATATGAATCACTACTTGGGTGTGAGTAGTAACCCATGTGATCTCTCTCCATTATTTTTCCTTAGCACAAAACACCAAAAATGATTAAACGCACCATGTGGTAAACAGGAAAGCAAAGAAGAAAGAACAGAATTCTAAGAATTAAAATAAAACTAACTAGGAAACACCAAACTTAATTTCAGAAATTAAGAAAAATATTGGTGCTATTTATTTATTTAATTTTTTTTGAAAATATTAAAAATAGATTTTAATAAAATTAAAACTAAAATGCCTAATCTAAGAAATCAAATAACTAATAGTTGTTAATCACTATCAATCCCCAGCAACGGCGTCAAAAACTTGGTGCGGTAATTTTATAACCCACAAACTAACCGGCAACTACATCGGGTCGTACCAAGTAATACCTCAGGTGAGTGAGGGTCGAGCCCACGAGGATTGATGGATCAAGCAACAATGGTTGGTTAAACCACTTAGTTAGACAAACAGAAAAGAGTGTTGGATGTTCAAAGAGCATTAAACAGTAAATTAGGAGTTTGAAGATAGTAGGTGAATAAGTTGGGAATAAAATATGGGAGAAAATAGTTAAGGCTTCAGAGTTATCTAATTTCTGGATTGACGTTTCTTACTAACTATTTTAATCATGCAATATTTAATTCATGACAAACAATATGTGACTAGACCCTAATTCCTTAGACCTTCCTAGTCTCCTCTAAAATTCATTAACTGCCAATTCCTTGGTCAATTAATTCCAATTAGAGGGTGAAGATCAAATTCCAGTTTTTATGCCACAAAAATCCTAATTACCCAAAAATAACAGGATTATATGTCACGTATCCCGTTAAATCCAGATAATTAGAATTTAGGAGAAATTGTTTTCAAGCTGTTGTTCAAGTAAAGAGCTTTTCCAAGTTATACAAGAACTCAATTAGAAAGAGGGTCATGCTTCCGTTCCACCCAAATTCATAAGATAAAGAACGAAAACAATTCTTGAAATATAAATCAAAACATTAATTAAAATAGAAAAATAATAGAATCAATCCATACAATAGATAGAGCTCCTAACCTTAACAGTGGAGGTTTAGTTGCTCATGATTGAGAGAGAAAATAAGGATTCAGGTAAATTGTCTGAGATGGAATGAAAAGTTCAATGTTGCATATCCTTTTATATCTAATCCTAATAAATTTAAAATCTACTTTCTAAAACTAAATAATATCTTTTCCTATTTAAAAATTAAATTTAAAATAGAATTAATTATGACAATCATCAACCCTTCAATTGATGGATGGAGACCACTTGATTCCTTCACTCTATAGCCTCTGATCTGTGCTTTCTGGGCTGAAAATTGAGTCAAAACAGCCCAGAAATTGCTGGGGGCGAATTCTGAGTTTGTAGTACGTCGCGCATGTCGCGCGTACGCGCCAGGTGCGCGTGGCGCGCCGATGAACTTTTCACCAATGTGTGTGTGCTCCGGATGTTAGCTTTCCAACACAACTGAAACTGCCTCATTTGGACCTCTGTAGCTTAAGTTATGATCGATTGAATGCAAAGAGGTCAGGATGGACAGCTTTGCAATTCCTTCCATTTTTGCATGCTTCCTTTCCATCAAATCCAACCAAATGCTACCTAAAATAAATAGAATTGCACAAGACTCAAAGTAGCATCCATAGTGGCTAAAAGATAATTAATTCTTGCTTAAACTTATCAAGTTAAATGCAAATTCACTAGGAAAAGATAGGAAAGATGCTCACGCATCATTACGCCATCGACGTTTGCATGCAAGTATGAGGACCAGTGTATCTTCTAACCTTCCACTTTTCTTGCTTTCGGCGATATGATATGAGTATGCTCAAATTACAACCATCCCCGAATTGGATACATTGTACATTATACCTCAACTAGTCACTCTCTACTATTTTGTACTCCGTAGCCCTCCTAATGCTGTACTGCTTAACTGCCAACATGACTTCTTCCTTGTTCTTAAATTGTTGTCCAACCTCGAACTCGTTGCTTGGATCCTCTTCGGGGCCTCCCTAGGTAAACGACCAATCGGAAGTCATTACATCGAGATTCAACCTCGTGAAATGATCCGGCCGGTCATATGGTCGAGAAATGAAAGGCTGTGTCAGAGCGATTTGTGTGTCATCGTAGTAGTTCATCTCTTCTTCCTCGTCACCATCGTTAGGAATTTCGGGTGTTTCTTCATCAACATCGTCTCCGTCATCGGGATTAACTTCATACTGACCCATCATCGGATTCTTGATAGCAGAACCCTCATGACTTTCAACACCGTCATCCATTAAGTCAACATTACGAACTTTAACATTAGACCTTTCTTGACTACCTTCAGGTGGCATATTTAGGTCCACCATTGTCCTTTTGATAGTTCGTCTAACAGCTCCACTCAACGGACTATCATCGACAGTATCTACAGACAATCCTCAGCCACTCAACTCAACGAGGAACATGAATAATTCCAACAGATGAACATTTGTCCATCGGTTGTGCCACAACCTTATAAGCCGTACGTCCTTATCGTCACGTAAACGATACCTAATTCAAAACAACAGAAATATTTCTCACCATGGTCTAATAAATGTACTAGCATCAGAGACAAGACAACTGTAATATACCTTTTATAAAACAAATTGCCATCTACTTTTGTCGGATATCTGTAGTAAATTTTTTTCACCTTTTTTGCCTCTTGCTGTCTGACGGAATGCAATATCAAATTCTTCAACACTGTTAAACTGTTGACTTCCGGTGTCATATAGGTAATTATCGATTGTCCCGATCTAAAAACGATAGAACTTTCTTCATCATACACTATTTCACTATCGTAATGAATAGATAACAATGGATTTCTTAACATTATAAAGAAAAAATGTCAACAATGATAATAAAAGTCGACAATGAAATTGTGGCTCTCTACTCTGCTGCATGCTTTTATTTTAGACATCTAACCTAGAATTTGTCGGAAATTGCAGCGAACTCTATATAAATCGTAAAGTTTGTTGGAGGTTCGGCGAACTCCCTAATTTATATAGAGTTTACCGAGAATGGAACAAACTTGTCTTAATTATTAAAAAAAATTATACTCCAAAAAATAAAACTCAAAAATCTTATTTAAAGAATTAAATAATTTTTTTATTTTATTTAAGAAAAAAAATCCTAAAAAGCGCGTGATTTAGACGGTTTCATTTTCAAATCGAATGGTCAAATCAAACATATTTTTCCTTAATTTTCTATTTATTATGTTTTTTTTTTTCTAAATCAAACCAATTTGAAGGTTCAAATAAGGAATGTTGGATACAGTTTGGTGTTTCCCTTCTAGAGAAGAGAACTAGAAGGTTGACCGTTGAAAATCCCAAGTGTCTCCACTCAAGTTTTGTACCATGCTTTCCTTTTTCTCCCTCCATCCACAGAAATGCATTGACTTTCAAATATCCATAAGACCATAACGCCAAATTCTAAATTTTACTTGCTGCAATTATAACATTAATGAAACCTTTGATAATATTTAAAAATATAGTTAAAGTAAAATTATATATTCTATTATAAAAATAAATATTATTTCTCATAATTTAATTTTTATTATTGTTAATATGAAAAGTTTTTATACATACTATAAAAATTAAAATTAAATGAATTAAATCTTAAAATAGTTTTATATTGATTATATACTATACAAAATTAATAGATAAAGTATTCTTTGAGTTCGATTTTAAAAGATATTTTTAATTAAATTAATCTATTAAAGAATTAAATTTAATCATATTTATCTTCAAACCATTCCATTAATAATTTTTTTAAAAATAATGTTGTAAAATGTTAAAAAAAACATATATAATATGTGACAAATCTTATTTGATATTAATTAAATATATTTATAAAAATTTATTAATTTAGTCTTTTTTTAATTATAAAAATTTTATTTTAATATAATCTAGTGACTAAATCGATAGATTTCATAAATATATTTAGTCAGCGTTCAATTAGGAATTTAGATTCTCTAAATTTTGAATTTTCATTTTAGAGAATAACGTGAAATCTCTCACCCTTAAATAATTTCTCTTTCAAATTTTTTTTGCCTCACCTATAAAATAAATGGTAAAAAATATTATTAACTAACATTTCACATCATCAATTACTCACAAAAATTATAAATATAATAATTGAAGGACAAATATGATTAATTCATAATTTTTTAAAAGATCAATTTAATTAATAAAATCTTTTAGAAGTGAATTTAAAAAACATCTCATTTTTCAAAGATTAATTTAATTATCAACATCAAAATAATTTTCTAGAATTTAAGAGCTCTAATTATATTTTAAAATTGATAAAAATATATGATGTTAGTCTTTAATTTTTTTTTATTAAATGACTCATCACATTATTAAAAATTAATATAATACGTTTTTCATTTTTATCAATTTCAATAATATAATTAATACAATTAGAATCTCAACCTATTTTAATACATACCACCATAGGCATAACTCTTATTTTACAGTATAAAAACTTCCGTAGCCCCCTCTCCCACTATAAACCCCAAACCACGACAATTCACTACCACAACAAGACACAACACAATGCATAAGAGTCCCTCAGGTTCCACACTGGGCCCAGGTGGGCTCGACCTAACCCAGGCCTTCTTCAGGCCCATAACAAACGCCGCACCACCCTCGCCAACCAAGCGCCAAACCAAGATCTCCGTCATCGGCGTCGGCAACGTCGGCATGGCCATTGCTCAGACCATCCTCACTCAAGATCTCACCGACGAGCTCGTCCTCATCGACAACAAGGACGACAAGCTCCGCGGCGAGATGCTCGACCTCCAGCACGCCGCCGCCTTCCTCCCCCGCACAAAGATCTACGCCTCCGTGGACTACGCCGTCACCGCCGGCTCCGACCTCTGCATAATCACCGCAGGCGCACGCCAGAACGCTGGCGAGTCAAGGCTGAACCTGCTCCAGAGGAACCTCGCGCTGTTCAAGAGCATTGTGCCGCCGCTTGCGCGGTACTCACCGCAGACGGTGCTGCTCATCGTTTCGAACCCCGTGGACGTTCTGACCTACTTGGCGTGGAAGCTCTCCGGTTTTCCATCGAATCGGGTTATCGGGTCGGGTACGAACTTGGACTCCTCAAGGTTCAGGTTCCTCATCGCCGATCATCTCGACGTCAACGCTCAGGACGTGCAGGTCACTCTCATTTTCCTTTTTGTATTTTTAAATTTTTTATTATTGTAATGTCTACATTACTGTATCCCGCAAATCTTGGGATACTTATGTCTCTTATTTCTCTTCTTGTTTTGGATGTGTTGCCGACTACTGCTTCATTTAGTGTTAAAAAACTAAAAATAGAAAAAAAAAACCATGTAGATAATTAAAGGAATGTTCTTGGCGAGTTAGATAACAGCTAATACTTGAAAGACAACAATTTAAATTTATTTAATTTAATTTAATATTTATATTTTTATGTATATAATATTTATAATTATAAATTTATTATATTTTTTTTGGTGATTTTATTTATTATATTTAATATTATTCAATTATTTCAATGATAATTAAAAAATATAAAATAAAATAAATAATAATTAAAAAATTCAAAATAAAGTAACTTTAAACTGATTTTGTATTATTTTTGAATATTTTTGTTAAAATGTTTTACTGCCGTAACAGACACATACTTTATATAGATTTATCTAACTATGCCCATTAAGGTATCAACGCATAATAGAGTTTGTATTGAAAGATTAAAAATTTTAAATTTTCAAAACATTTCACTAGAAAATATTTCACTCAATTACTTTCTATTTAAAAAAAAAATTACAAATTAAAACTGTTAATTTGGTTCAAATTAAGAATGGCATTTGAAGTCTTCCTTAAAAAGGTCACTCAACATTTTAGTAATGACACTCAAAGTTTGGCTTGATGTATCTGATCAACTGATCATTCAAGCCAAGTTGTTAGATATGTTTAACATACATAGAAATGCTTGTTTTAAAATAAGAACATAATTATTATACAGTTTACAAAATGTAATTGTAATATGATTTTGTAGATACTAATTTGAATAACTGAATACTAGAGAATGTAAAGTTTGTATGCTGTTATTGCATTTCAGGCTTACATAGTGGGGGAACATGGGGATAGCTCGGTGGCTCTGTGGTCTAGCATCAGCATTGGTGGTGTTCCGGTTCTGAGCTTTTTGGAGAAACAGCAGATAGCATACGAGAAGGAAACATTAGAGAACATACACAAAGCAGTGATAGACAGCGCCTATGAAGTTATCAGCCTCAAAGGCTACACTTCTTGGGCCATTGGCTACTCTGTTGCTAGCTTGGCGCGCTCTATTCTCCGGGACCAAAGGAAGATCCACCCTGTTTCTGTTTTGGCAAAAGGCTTCTACGGCATTGGCAACGAAGTGTTCCTCAGCTTGCCAGCACAGCTTGGTCGCGGAGGAGTGTTGGGTGTGACCAATGTGCACTTGAATGAAGAGGAGTTACAAAGGCTCAGGGACTCTGCCAAGACCATACTTGAGGTGCAGACTCAGTTAGATCTTTGAATTTGTGTTCATCCTTCTAGAAAGATCTCTCCTCCTTGAAGTGCGCTGTGGTTTATTAGCTAACTTATTTTGTACTTTAACTTTGTTTTGTTTTGATTTGCATGGTTGTTACATGTTAATTTTGACCCTTGCGGTCCGTCGTTTATGTTAATTGATACATGTTATTTCGGTCCTTTTTGTTGTTACATGTTAAGTCTAGCATGGTAGATCTAGTGATATGTATTTTTTTATATGTGTAGCCAGTCAATTAAAATTTCAATTGTTGTAATTCACTACCCGAAAAAAAGAGATTTAGCCACAAAAAATTACTCACAAATACATTAAAGTAACAAAGTTATACGTCAGTCCTTGAAATTTGCTATGAACATTCATCCCTATAATTAGGTTTTATCAATTTGCCACAAATAACATTAACACTGACCTCCTAAACTATAGAACCATTTATTCTCCATTTATATCAATATCAACATTTCCTCTGCCCCTGTATTCTATTTCTTTTCTTTCCTCCCTTCCCTGGTGACGAACCTTAGAGAAATTTTATAATGAGGATAAAAAATAAAATTTAATTTTAGATATATTTGTCTTTGTCTTTCTACAATATCCAACAAGTTAAGAATTAATTCCTTATTAATTTGAGTTCTATTTAAGAGTTTATAATTGGCTAATAAATTATTACACATACAAGATAGAATTGGAACTCCTAATATTTACTTAAGCGGAGGATTAAGTTGTTTATTCGACCAACCTAAATTGGTTTAGATATATTTAAAATTTTAAATTAGAACTATTTATACATGTTGATAAAAACTAGAGATATACACACAATCACTTATTATAGTATTTAAAATAATAAAAAAAAAATTTCACACACAATATAATATTCAAAATAATAAAAGCAATAATTTATAATGACATTCTTTTTTATTTTTAACATGACAATATTATTTTTTATATATCTTCTTAAATAATTATTTTATTTTTTATTATCTCATATTTAACTGTTAAGTCTATTTATTATAGTCTTTATAGTATAAACAAAATTTATACCTAACTTGTCTACCTAAATTTTATTATATTTTTGCCTCCACCGTAAAATTTCTCTGGGTCCGTCACTGCCCACCATGGCTAAGTCGTGCACAATGAATTAATTTGGCATGGTTTCCACCAGTTTTTTCCAATTTTTATTTAAATATTTTTCCTCTAATTTGGTAAAATTTTTATTTAAATGTTTCCCCTAATTTGTTTGGTGCACCAGAAAATGGCAGAGACAAAGAGTTAGGAGAATCCATTTTCAAGTAAAACCCTTTTTCTTTTATTATCATCTTTCAATTCCTGTGATTATCATTTTTGTTTATATTTTGCAACTATAATTTTTGCTTGGATTTTATTCAATTTTTTTTATATTTTTTCATTTTTCTTATTTTTGTTCGTGAGTTATGAAATAGATTTTGCCTTCATTTGTTTATTAGATTGTCGAGTGTTAGCTCCTATTAAAGGATAGGTTATAGGGAAAAGCCTGTTATTTCTTGTTTGATTGTTGATTATCCTTCTATTGTGTTCTTGATGTGTGTGACTCTTTGTAACCATCAAATATGATTTTAATAAATCTTTCGAATAACTGTTGCACTTTTTGTATATGTTTGCATTTGTATAAATTTGAAAATATTTATATATAGCTGCATTAAATTCTCCCAAGTTCAAATTTAAAAGAAGATGGATATTGAAGATGTATGCAAATAACAGAAAACAATTAAGAAACATGAAGTTAAAGATCAAAAGCAAGATAGAATCTTAGATCTAGATTCTTTATATAAGAACCAAACCCATATCTCTCAACACATACACACATGAAAATGATTTCAAAGACTTATTTTTATGAAAATAATGATAGAAATTAATTAAAATTAAAAGGTTTTATTAAACTTGAGCCTAAACGCTTTAAAAACATGATTTATACTGAAAATAAGGAATGGAATCGACTCTGTAACCAAAGAATCGATTCTCATGTTCGAAATTCAAATTTTTTTCAAACAATGAATAGCAAGAATCGATTCTCTTGTGAAAAAATCGATTCTTTTAAGTGACAAATAACTTGTAACGGCTAATTTTGACAAAACTCATTTTCACTTCATTTCTAACGTTCCAATACTTTGAAAATTCTATAAATAGGTGTGTTTTAGCCGTATTTCATATACAACACCTATTCTAAGCTTTATTGAGTTCATATATCAATTTCTATACAAATTTAATGTGGTTTATACACAACTTGAGGGATATACAAGTTTATGTTCATTAGAGCTTAATTTGTATTCATTCACTCTTCTAGAGAGTATTCAATTTTTGTTTTCTTAAGTTGTAAAAGAAGATGTTTTTAGCTCCTTTTGTTGAGTGATTTGGAGTGTGATTCTCCAAGTTTGTAAAGTTTGTTTATACACTATGTCCAAGTTGTAAAAGAAGATGTTTTTAGCTCCTTTTGTTGAGTGATTTGGAGTGTGATTCTCCAAGTTTGTAAAGTTTGTTTATACACTATGTCCAGTGAGGATACCAAAGAGGTATATTAAGCACTCAAGAGAATTCTTAGCGAAGGTGAATTGGCCTAATATACGAGTAGTGATCATATACCGTGAGATATACATCAAGTGCTCGTTGTTGTAACAATTTGTAAAGCATCCTAAAAGCTTGGTAATATAGTAAAAATCTCCAACACTTTAGTGGTAAGGACTGATCGTAGGCGAAGAAGTTACAATGAACTAGAATATATCGTCATTTGCAATTTCTCTCTCTCAACTCAATATCTTTTTATATTCATAGTACATTTTAATAATAAGTGGTGTGGAAAGTAAAACCTCCTTTTAAGTACTTGAGAAGTGACTTAAGTCCTTAGAAAAATACTAGTACAAATTCATTTATGCATTTTACTTCAACTTCATTTAAATTTCGCAAAACTTTATCATTGTTTTTTGATACTCAATTCACATCTTCTTGAGTATCATGTACTAAGTGACTAACAAGATGGTAACGGTTCATTCAATTCATAGCTAAATTTGTCAGTGGTGTTCATAACTTATGCTGAATTTTTATTTATGAACTTTCAACACTTTTAACGCCATGAAGCTTTTGAAAAATCATTCTTATTTTGTAAGGTTAGTCATGAATGAATAACGAATTCCTTCCTTAACTTTAATTTCTCTTCATATGTTTTGTGAATTCCTAGATTAAAATCACAACAAAAAAACTCAACAAACTAATATATCTACATAACTTTTTTAACAAGTCTAAAGTAAATCTATGTCTTCTAGATAAAAGTTCTTGTCTTTGACTCCAACTTAAGGCCTAGTTGGAGATCCAAACATTTTACAGTTCCATGATGATGATGATCAGAACCAACAAGGGAGAATACATACAATAATTTTTTTGTTGATAATGAGAATTAGGAACACATCACTTTAAAAACATCAACAAAAAGACCTGCATCTTCATCATCATCTTGATCAGTATTATTAAAACCAAGCTGAGTTTCAAAATCATTATTATTATAGGAAGAAGGATTATAGAACGAATTATCAATACTGTAACCTACTTGCTGTAAAAGATAGTGGTTGATGGTGGTAGCATTTGTTTTTTGAGACTGCAACTTCTTTTTTTTTATTCTCTCTTTCTTTTTTGTGTGCATTTTAGTGTCCCCTAATGCTTGAGTTTGTGAATTTCTTGTAATAATATTAGTACTCTAATATATTTTATTACTATTATTCTCGTCATGATCTCCCTCTAATAATAATATTGAGCTTTTCTCAACCGATGATGATGAAACTGAATTTGAAGAATTCATATTATATCAAATTATCTCTTCTTTAAAATTTTAAGATCTAGAAACAACAAGATTAATGTAAATGATTGATTTATAACATTTGCATCTTGCAATGTCTTGAATAATTATGCTTATGCTAATAATTATTTCTCCAATATTTTGAATCTAATCAGCCAATCACAACCTTTACCATATTGCAGGCACTTTGCATAAAACGTCAAAGGCTCAGACTCGTACATCCTATAATCAATCCCTTTAGAAAGGGTATACCTCCTAATTGACATGACCATAATCTTCCTAGAACCAAGTTCCATTCCAACAGCAAACTCACCATCTTGAACAGAAAAAACACCTACAAATAAGGAATAACAATTTTAATGTTCTATAAAACTATATATCATAGCATTTAACATGTTAACTCAAAATAAAATTAAAATAGCACTGGTCTATAAGCAGATTGTTTCATGCAGTTACAATATAAAGAAAAATAATGAAACTTATTTGTTTTTTTTTCCGGTGCACAAGAATCTTAATATCAACTACTGTAGCAACATGCAAAATCTTGAAATAATCAACATTCTCTAAAAACAAAAATTAAAATTTTACCAACATTCTTTACAAAATGATAAAGTCACATACTTGTGTTTGCAAACTCAACAAATTCTGGTGCGTGTATAGCGTCGAGGTACAAAGCACACATGAAAGATAGCACATCAAACGAATATTGCCTTGCAATCGTGTTTATTGAACCATGAACTTCCCTTTTAGGACGACTCTCAATCCCTTTGTCGCTTCCTCCTGATAAACCACTATTTTATGGTTTATTTTGTATTGAATTCAGCAAATTTTATCAATTATTCTCACACTTATGCATATAATTCGCATGTTTTATATTTTTCTTCCTAACTTTGTGCTATGATTGAAAACATGCTTCTTTGGCCTTTAATTTGCTAATTTTAATCCTCTCTTATTACCATTCGATGCCGTGATATGTGTGTTAAGTGTTTTCAGGTTTTATAGGGCAAGAATGACTTAGAGGATGAAAAGAAAGCATGCAAAAGTGGAAGAAACACAAGAGATCGAAGTTTTGAGAAGTTGGCAGTGACGCACACGCGTGGACGACGCATACGCATGACTGGTGCAGGAGACGAGCGACGCGCACGCGTGGATGATGCGTACGCGTGACCAAGATTTTGTCAAGCAACGCGTACGCGTGGGTAACGCGTACGCGTGACAGAGCATCACGTGCTGCAATTTATAGAAAACGCTTGGGGGTAATTTCTGGGCTCTTTTTTGACCCAGTTTCAGGCCCAAAAATTCATATTAGAGGATGTTGAGTGGAGTTGGAAGGGGGAATCCATCATACACACTTTCATTCACATTAGTTAGGTTTTAGATGTAGTGTCTAGAGAGAGAGGCTCTCTCCTCTCTCTAGGTTTTAGGGTTTTTAGTCTTGTTCCTTCTCAATTTCAGAATTCTACCTTGCTTTAATTTAGTTTTCTTCTACTCCTATTTGTTCTAGCACTTTAGTTATTTATTTCTCTTATTGATTCCTTTATTTTGATAATTTAGTTTATGAACTCATGTGTTACTCTCAACTTTCATTAATGCAATTTATGTTTCACGTTTCCTATTATTCAATTGTCTTACTATTGTTATTTCCTTGCTTTGGTAGTCTTAGATTTTGCTATGTCTTATTAGTTTTCTATGTTTTTATTTTGTGCCTTCCAAGTATTTGATAAAATGTTTGGTTGAATTTTAAATTAGATTTTTATGTTCCTAACTTGGATTGATCAATTAGAGACTCTTGAGTTATCAAAACTCTTTTGTTAAATGGTAATTGAAAATTGCTAGTTGGCTTAGACTTCACTAAATCTAGTCTTTGATTAGGACTTGTGAACTTAAGTTGATTTTTCTCACTTGACTTTTCTTCATTGTTAGAGGTTAACTAAGTGAGAGTAAAAGGTAATTACCATCACAATTAATAATGATAATGAGGATAGGAATTCCAATTCTCAATCCTTGTTAGGACTTTTCTTAGTTGTTATTTTATTTCCTTGTTATTTACATTACTTGTTCCTTATTTCAAAACCCAAAAATATACTTTCCTATAACCAATAATAACTACACTTCTCTGCAATTTTTTGAGAGACAACCCGAGGTTTAATACTTCGGTTAATTTTATTGGGTTTGCTTAAGTGACAAACAATTTAAATATTGATTGAGGTTTAATTGTCGGTTTAGAACTGTACTTGCAACGCGATTTTTTTGTGAAAATCTTTACCGACGTTTTTCCTCCGTCACCTCCTAACATGTCATTGTTGGCTAAGAATTCTTTTTCACTATCATTGTTGTTTTCTTCCCGGTCTATGTTGTCTCCTTCACTTAAAAACCATTCATTTACTTCGTGCGTATTACCCAATTGCTTGAACTCAGCATACAACTCCGAGATCGGCACATGAGCTTGATTCTGTCTATAAATCATTAACATCTCTAGCATAGTTGCTTCATCAATCACATTCATTGATTGAAATCGTATCACACCACTAAAAAATAACACTGGTTGCCTGTACAAAATATTACTAATTCTTTTGAAATAGATTCGTGTATGTGTTGGCATAATCTATATTTTCACTCTTCAGATGACAATGTGCAAGAAATAATAAGAAAAATTGGATTTCTACAAATAAATTTTACGCCCTCAGTTATATATGATATAACTTCACCATCAAAATATACCAGTACACTCATATTAGCTTCCATTACTCTTACAACAAAAACTAAAAAGAATTGTGACACACTTCAAACATTTTGAAAAAAGGGATATAAATGAAAAATTTGTTAAGAAAAGAGTGAAAGTGAGTCTGAATATGAAGAGATGAGTGAAAGTGAATTCATTTGCAAACTCGATTACCTCTTTTATATAAGGAGATAAATATTAATTTTTTAATCATTAATTTAATAAAATAATTAAATTTTTTTGAAAATAATATTAAAATATTAATATTTCACACGATAAAGTAATCTTTTCGCACTCAACGAACTGACGAAAATATCATGTCAAAACATTTCTCGCTGTGAACAATTTGATTTATTATTTAAAAAAAAAAATTCTCGCATGGTGCGAGATGGGCGAGATGGGCTGATAAGCCCTTTTCCCAATTACTTTCTTGTACAGTGCGAGATGTGAAACGAACAAATTTAAAAAAAAAATAAATCCTTTTCGTATAGTGCAAAAAACAGAAGGCCATCCACATCTGAGAACAACACCTCAGTCCCATCTTAACGCACATGTGTAATATTATTTCCATATTAAATTTTTTTGGCCACCAATTAAACCTATCACAAAAGAAATGGAGGGAAAGAAAAGCAAAAGTTAATAAGATGAAGACACAAAAAATTAAACCTATCACAACAGAAACGAAGGAGGAAAAAAAAGGAATTAATATGGTGAAGACACGTAAAAGTGGACAGAACTGGATTGTATAACATAGATAAATAAATAGATATAAATATGCATGGATTGGCATAACAACCTATTATATTGTTAATTCTTCTCTGTTTTGGTCATTGCAGTTCACACTAATTATATACATGGATCTAGTTACCCAAAAACATGTATTTTAATTTGCCTATAAATAAAGTATGACCTTGTCAAATAATTTTTCAATTTTTATAATTCTACTTTGTGCCTCTTATAATACCATCACAATTGATTCAATAATACAGAGCTTAACCCTTGTTATTATTCCTTAAAAATGGAAAATTTTACTTAGTTTCCAAATTTATAATATAAGAGACGTATGCTTTTTATTAATTTTTTAATTAATTTTAAAAATAAATTATATTTAACTGCTCAATTGTTAGTTAATGATAAACTATCATTTTTGTTCTAAAACTTTGGCATAAATATTAAAATAGTCTTCAAGATTTTTTCGTCTTATTTGTATTTCAAATAATAATAATAATAATATACTTTTCAAACTCTTAAGTTTTTTGTAATTTTGTCTTATTTGTTAGTTTATTCTTGTTCTTATTTTCAACTACAATCAACAAAATAACAAATAATATTAATTTATTTATATAGTAATTAGTATCTGTTGAGAGTGACAGTGAAGGAGGTAATGATGGTGAAGTGATAGTGAGTGAGAATAGAGTTGTGGTGGGTGACTAGGTGGTGTTGATGGAGCTGGGGTGAGTCGGGTATTATATGAGTTAGGAATTATGGATACATTTTTTATAAGAAAAGAATTGGTACAAAAGTATTTGACTAGATGTTGACAATCAAAATATTAACAGTATGGATAAAATTAAAATTTATTGAAATGTTAAAGATAAAATTGAATCAAACTAAATGTTAAGAATATTTTTGAAAAAAAATTACAAACGTCAAAGACAAAAAGCATACTTTATCTTTTTGTAACTCACTAGAATTTGACTTGAATACACGTACCAAGAATGTCCCATATAAGAAAATATATTATTTACTCCTTATACCAAGACTCCAAAAATTGTATGCTTCAATGAGTTTTGCACCTCACATGAGGTAGCACTTTGACAACTATAGTACGGACAATGTCCTGACGCACCTTTATCATGGGAAAGCATGGCTTCATTTTAATCCAAAACATCCTAACTTTGCAATTAAAACTAGGAATCCTATACTAGGTCTATGTTCTGATAGGTTTACATCCAACATCCATTTTAGTATCCCTTATTTCTGCTGGCCTATTATTATTACTCCTTATAATCTTTCTCCTAAATGTATATGAAAGATCCCTACCAATTCTAAACGTGTGTCATTCCTGGCTTAGACAATCCAAAGCTAAAATAGATGTATACCTCCAGCCTTTTATTGATGAATTCAACCAGTTGTGGTCTCGGGGGTTTCAATTTATGATGTCTCCATAAAAATCAATTTCACACTTAAAGCCACTTTAATGTAAACAATTAATGGGGGATTCATGTGAAATTATCTTGTCCTATTTGTATGAGGATACAAAGACTTTTCAGTTGAAGTACGCTGAAAAAATATTGGTTTAATTGTCACAAGAGCTTTTTGCTGGAGAATCAACCTTATAGATGCAATCGAACTACATTTAGGAAGAACACTGAGGATCATGAGGAGCCTCCTATTAGATTGACCGAAGAAAAAGTATGGTCTAGGGTTAAAGATTATCCCAAGATTGACACGAGACATCAACCTTAGCAGCTTCGTGCCCAGCCTCAATAGTTCGTGGCCCAGCCTAAGTAGCTCCAGGCCATCCTTAGTCTCAGTCTTAGCCTCATCATCACACTCAACCTAGACAAAGCCTTAGCCTCATTCTCAGCCGTAGCAGCCATAGATGTCTCAGCCATAGTAGCCACAGACATCTCAAGCATAGACTTTGTAGTCACAGACATAGGAAGGTGGAAAATCCACTGTTAGTGATGATCCCTGTCCTATATTCAAATGGGATGAAAAAGACTGTATATTTTATATAAACATAACTAGAATTCCATCCATTTAATTATTTAATTGCGTATATACTTAATTGTGTTTGAAACAGTTAGGATTCTCCATACGATGGCACAGAAAAGATTTTCTAAGTATACAAGAACCATTACCAATAATTCATATCTTGCTTTAGCATGGTGCCAGACTGAGTGATTAAGCTCTAGGGGAACTTGTTTAAGGTAATTGAGTTATATTTGTTTAAAATTTTGGTTTATTTTAAATTACAATGTTATTAATTCTGTAGTAATGCCTTATCTCAACAGCACATCAGATTCGTCCTCAGGGTGTACTAGACCACCGAAGACCACATATAAGACGACATCCAAAAAAATAGTATGAACATGTTAAAATGGTACATATTATTAATTACGTATATGATATCACATTGATCAATTGTTCCTTTTGATGGGAGGCTAAAGTGGGTTGCAAGTCCCATCATATCGAAATGTTCGAGAGGACCCACATCATGAAGGACGACCTCTCGAAGTGGGTTGACAAACGCTTAGAGGAGACTACCATAAATTTTCTTGAATCTTACCTTTATTCAAATATTATTAAAACTAAGTATATCTATTTAGTTTAATGACTAAAACTTGACAAGCGTGCGTTCAGCATCTCTTTTCGAAGAGAAATTAGCGAAGTCCATCAAAGAACTTGAGACATATCATTGAGGGCGGCCGAGAACCCCTACCCTAAATTTCATAGGATAAAATCTATACTCAAACAATAGGGGGTTGTAAGAGGGAGTAGGTTTTCTTTCTCAACAGGGAGCTGACATACTAGATGGAGCAACATTGAGAGCTGCAAACACGTTACCAAAAGGAGCAGGAGGAGTAAATGCAGGATCATCAGAGATGCGAGGGAGAGATCGCCCGCATGAGCAAAATGTTCAATGAGATGATGAAGACTTAGGTAGCCCAAATGTATTTCTTTTACATGAAGTATATGCAGAATAGTTCTTCCAGTAGTACATTCAGCATAACTCCAACTCCTTCACATCTTTTACATCCTCCGCTATGAGCACCACCTATTGGACGCCCCGCCGAGAATTGAGAGGACCCAGAGGGTCATCATGATGAGGACGGCCTGGATGATGATTATATTTAGTGTACTTCGTAATTAGGACTTATTTGTACTATTTATCATTGATTTGTATATCAATAATATACTGTATTACTTAATAAGTTATAAATAATGTACTATTTATTATTTATATTTGAAATTTATTTAAATGTCGCATTTCATAAATTGTTATTCAATTATAACAAGCACCGAAAAAATATAATTTATATATAAAAATGATGCAATTATGATAATCAATTTTATCGACTCCAAAGCCATTAATAAAATTAATTATTTCATGAATAAAAAATACCGATGATTTCTTTGCCATTAAATACACATTATTTATATAAAATAAATTGATTATTATCGACAGTTACATTGCCAATAAAAATAAATTATTTTTTAATTATTTTTTTACAATACTTTTATTACTGACGACTGAACTGTCACTATAATTATTTTAATATTATCGACGATTTAGACTATTGGTAAATTAGGATTGTGTTTTGATTCGTCCAAACTCTGGGTAGGCCGAGCTTAAGCGCTTCCGAGTAAGTCGTCAACTGAGAGGAAGAGCTTTACGTCGGCCAAGATCAAACACCGCGGCGGGAATACCTGCAAAAGATACTCCGACGCTCAAGTTAGTAATAATCTCAGAAGAGAGAGAGAGAGAGAGAGAGTAATTAAGTGAGAGTGAATAAGTGAATATGAAAACTGGAAGTGGAACCTCATCGTAACCGAGGATATTGACTCGGTTTTATAGAAGTTGTTTTTACCCGCTTAGTGGATAAGTCCTAGTTTGTAGGTTGGTTATGATATTCTGTTTTAGCCATTGAGTTTGTTGAGCACGTTTCCTATTTCTTCAAATGGTTGAGGCCGAGCTTATCGGGCGGTTGGTGTAACGTCGGCCTCGAAATGTTTGCGTGCCGAGTATGCCGGGCGACCAAGGATACAGGTAACGTATCATAGCCCCCAAGCTTGCCTTGGTGTGGACAGGACTAAGGCGAGCTTTTCAGACCAAGGGTACTGGATCCTCGGTTGCCGAATTTGTTTGTCGCACATGGTCCTTGTAGCCCCCGAGCTTGCCTTGGTTATGTTTGGATTACGAAACGGTTTTTTGCGTGTTTAATAGTTGCTTCGTTCTTCGCGCCATTTGACGTGATTGACGTGAAACGTGTCCCGCATCCCCAGGCACCCCTATCCGTTGGATTTCGTGGTCATTAAATGCCTCTGTTTTTTGACGGCGAGGATTTAATGCGAGGGTTTGTGTAACCGTTTAGGTTACTAGGCTTACTCCTTTATTACATTTGCTTTTTGTAGTTCCTATTTGCTACTGTTTTCTGGAAAAAGGGAGTGTTGGTTTGGTTTCCTGTCTGAGAATGTCTAGCAAAGGTCAGTGTTGAATTCACGTTTTCTTCTACCTTTTTGTGCTTTATTTTTTCTTTCTTTGTCTGCAATGGAGAGTTGTGATGTGGTTGATCCGTGTGGGTGGGTTGATGCCAGGGTGAGGGAATATGCGTCGCAGGTTGATGATGAGGAGTCAGTAAAGTTACTGGGATCGGATTTGTGGGTTAGGAATGGTAGTAACATTAGGATAGAGTTGTTGCCCTGTGGTAAAGAGGACCGAGTCTGTGACCGGTTGAGGGATTGGTCTTTCTTTTATATGTATAGCTGTTTGTTTACTGAATTGGGGGTCAAACTGCCTTTTACCGAGTTTGAATGTGGGGTCTTATACTGGTTGAACTGCGCCCCTACCCAGCTGCACCCAAATTCTTGGGGTTTTGTACGGGCTTTCGAGGTATTGATGGAGTTACTAGATTGCCCCCCTTCTCTAAGGCTTTTCTTCTCGTTATTTCAGGCTAAGGGGGTGGGACGTGGGTTGTGGGTAAATCTTAGCAGTTATCCGCGCCGGGCTATCTTTGGTCTTTATAAATCTTCGTTTAAGGATTTTAAGTCGATGTTTGTTAAGGTGAGGAGTGTACCCGAGGAGTTTCCCTTCTATTTGAATGAGCATTTGGTCGAAAAATTTCCCTTGTCTTGGTGTCCCGAACCTTATCAGGTATTAGACGTAGATGATAGGCATCCAGATGATGATATTATGATGAGCTTCTTATTTAAATCATTGGGTCCGAAGGGGTTGTTATCGATTGCTGAGATGTTGAAATGGGATACTAATAGACAGGTTGTATATGATCACATAGATAACTTAATTTGCCATGCTTCTTTCTTTCTTTTATAAGGTGCTCTTTCTGGTTTTTATTTGCTTGTCTTTGTTCTGCAGCCGAGAAAGCTCCTGCGATTACAACTGCGGGCCTGAAATCTTTCTTCAACCAACACAAGAAAAGTGAAAGAGAGGTGTCTTCAAGTGTTGGAAAAGGGGCTGCTGCTGTGGTAACCCAGTATGGTCCTGGGCCGAGGTCGAAACGAAAGAGAGGGCGTGGCAAAGGTAGCCTTGCCGAGGTGCTGGATGGTAAGGGGGAGTCGTCGCTAATATTACAGATGGTTGAGTCTGCTTATGAATCGCAAAAGAAACTTCATGGATATGACGAGAACGAGCACGGCTGATATTTGTGGGCAAAGCTCTACCCTTTTGGTGTAATGACTGACGAGCTTTGCTGTTTCCTAGATGATATGAAGAAGATTGATGATGTTGGCCGAGCAGGTGTCAGCCATTTTCTGCAGGTATAGGTTATTTTGCTGTTCTTTGTAAATTCTATTTTGCGTTTATTCATTTATTTTTCTACTTGTAGGTGATTGGTGCTCGCATCGTTGCTATTGGCCGGGCTCAGGAGCTTGCCCTGGACCGGGAGGAGAAAGAAGCTTCTCGAGTGGAAGAATTGTCTGGGATCATTCAGGAGAAGGATCAAAGGATTGCTAAGCTCTCTGCTTCCATGGAGAAGAAAGAGAAAGAGTCTTCTGCAAAGTTGAAGGTTGTGGAGTCCGAGGTTGTGCAACTCTCTGCTCGGATCAAGGAATTGGAAAGTGGAGTTTATGAGGCCTTTACCCAAGGGTTTGACCGTGCTGTTTCTCAAGTCAAGGTGGTGTATCCGGAAGCTGATCCTTCAAAGCTTGATGTCATGAAGGTGGTTGTTAATGGTGAACTTGTTGAAGATGAAAGTGCTGCTGAGAGTGAGGGATCTAGCATGGGTGATAAGGCAGACTAGGCCTTTTAGTGTTCGTTCTGTTTTATTTTGTAATCCTTTAGTATGTTTTGGATTTAACTTTGAACAATTTTTAAGTTTTTCTCTTAGTAATGATATTTTGGCTTCCGAACATATAGTTCGGCGTTTGTCGATGGTTGCTTTAACAAAGTCATGAGGATGATGTGTTTTCTCACAATTGTGTGTGTGTATGTTGATGACAGTCGCAATTGTTTCTTGATTGTTGATAAAGAGAGCAGTAGCTCTAATGGAAGGGTTGTGGTAGAATGATCCTTTGGGACCTGCTTGGAAAACATGATGTTTGTTGTATTTTGTTTGTATTCTTTCGAGTAATATGGTCGGTATGCGCATTTTGAATTCCGAGTATGAAGCTCGGATTAGTTTGTTTGTTTGAAAAATTTTGACTTGTTTTTATGGTTAAGGTTTTCTGAGGAATAAGCTCGGTTCGTGATGTTAGGGTTCCGAGGATAATGCTCGGATTATTTGGAGTGTTTATTAACTGAAGTGTATGCCAACTGTCATGATGAGAACTGTTTTGATTGCATAGTAAGTTGTATGGGTACAATGATTTGTTGCGTCCGGCCTCGTTAAAACCCTTCTCCGAGTAAAACCCATGTCTTTTGGGAGAAAACCTTCGGAGGGGAAAAAGAGTACCATCATTCGCGAATTTACAGATTATGTTATGATTGATATCCCCTTAGGGAGGAGACATTCCATGTTCCTGGAAGTTGATCTCCTTTGAGGGTTTCTAGTTTGTAAGCCCCCTTTCCGAGATTTTGGAGAACTCGGAAGGGCCCTCCCAGTTTGCCGCTAATTTGCCAGGTGCCGGAGGTTTTCGAGCTTCTTCTGTGCGTCTGAGTACGAGGTCTCCATTGTTGAAAGACCTGTGAACTACTTTTCTGTTGTGTCTTTGCTCTAGGTATTGTTTTCTGGCTCGTTGCTTTATGGCGGAAATATCTCTTTCTTCTTCTAGAAGGTCCAACTCGGCTGTCCGAGCTTGTAGGTTTTTCGATTGATCATAGAGCTCGGTCTTTAATGTTGGGACGCTGACCTCCACTGGGATAAGTGCTTCTGCACCATATACCAGTTTGAAAGGAGTTTCTCCTGTGGCAGATTGAATGCTGGTATTGTAACTCCATAAAATTTATGGAATGAGGTCGGCCCATTCTCCTTTAGCGTCACCGAGCTTTTTCTTTAATCCCTGCAAGATAATTCTGTTAGCTGATTCAACTTGTCTGTTAGTTTGCGGGTGCTCTACTGAGCTGAAATGATGTTTGATGTTAAAGTTTGTTAGAAAGGCAGCGAGCTTATGATCTGTAAATTGTCTCCCGTTATCCAAGATTATCTCTCTTGGGATACCGTATCTGCATATGATATTTTTCCATAAAAAAGATCGCACTTTTTCTGCCGTTATGTGTGCTAGTGGCTGTGCCTCTATCCACTTAGAGAAATAATCTATTGAAACCAAAAGGAACTTTACCTGGCCTGACGCTTTCGGGAAAGGTCCGAGGATATCTAATCCCCATCTATCGAAAGGCCAGCTTACCTCTATGGTATGGAGTTCTTCGGCCGGGGTCTCCGAGAGGGTGGTGTGTTTTTGACAATTATCACATGCCTTGACTTTGGAGATGCAGTCCCGTTTTATCGTCGGCCAATAATATCCTGTTCGCAGGATCTTTGCTGCTAAAGCTCGGCCGCCGGTATGGTTGCCGCAGACTCCCTCATGTGTTTCGGCCATGACATCCTCGGCCTCCTCCCAGCTGATGCATTTAAGGAGTGGTCGGGAGTGTCCTCGTCTGTACAAAGTGTTTCCTAGCACTGTATAGAAGCTTGCTCTTCTTCGGAAGAGCGGCAAGTTCGGCTCGTCATTTGGCATAGTGCATGTGTTGATGTAATCGAGAAAAGGTGTTCGCCAATCTGGGACCTGTGTAATACTCAGAATTGTATCCTGCTCAAAACTTGGTTTGTCAAGTGTTAGCTGGGACAGTGCCGATGTCTTTTCGGCTTGCCGAGTTGTGGCTAACTTAGATAACACATCGGCCCTGGTGTTTTGTTCTCGGTTTACATGAATAATATCAAATTCTTTAAATTTTGAAATTAGATCCTTTGTTATGAGCCAATATTTCTCTAACAAAGGATCTTTTACCTGGAATTCGCCCTTTATTTGATGTACCACTAATGAAGAGTCGCAGTAGGCTGTTATTCGAGGTATTTGCAGTTGTAGGGCGAGCCTTAGTCCAGCGAGTAGGGCCTCATATTCTGCTTGATTGTTGCTTGCATTAAAGCGGAATTGTAGTGACTGCTCGGCCACCACCTTGTCTCCTTCCCTTAGTAGAATTCCTGCTCCACTGCCCTCTTTGTTTGACGCTCCATCAACGTGCATGCTCCAACTGACCTTTGTATATTGTGTATCGTTAGTCATTTTCGATATAAAGTCGGCTAGCACCTGTGACTTCAGTGTCTTCCTTGGTTCGTATTGAATATCAAACTCAGAGAGCTCGATCGCCCATTTTATTAGTCTTCCGGCGAGCTCGGGTCTGGTTAGTATCTGCCTTAGCGGTTGGTCTGTTCGTACTATGATTATGTGGCTCTGGAAGTAGTGCCGCAGTCTTCTTGCCGTAGTGACTAGTGCCAGTGCCAATTGTTCTACCTTCAGGTACCTTGTTTCTGTTGGTTGTAGCACCCTACTGATGAAGTATACTGGATTTTGCTTTCTTCCTGCTTCTGTTACTAATACCGAGCTTATAGCATGGTTAGATACTGATAGGTATAAATACAGTGGCTTACCTGTCTCTGGTCTTTGGAGGATTGGCGGGGATGTCAGGTGCTGTTTAAGTTCGGTAAAAGAATTCTCACATTCGTCCGTCCAGGTGAACTTCTTGCCTTTGGAGAATGTCTGAAAGAAATGATAAGATCGGTTTGCCACTGCAGGTAGGAAACGTGATAGGGCAGCTATTCGTCGTGCAAGTTGCTGGACCTCCTTCATCGTTTTTAGGCTTGTCATGTTCAATACGGCTTTGCATTTTTCTGGGTTGGCCTCGATGCCTCGAGATGTTAACATGAATCCAAGGAATTTCCCTCCTTGTACTCCGAACGCACATTTGTCTGGATTGAGTCTCATGTTATATGCTCGGAGTTGTTTGAAGATTTCTACTAAGTCGTCACAGTGTGACCCTTGTATAGGTGTTTTTGCTACCATATCGTTTACATAGACCTCCATATTGCGGCCTATCTGCTGTTGGAATACTTTTTCCATTAGCCTTTGATATGTCGCACCTGCATTCTTTAGGCCAAAGGGCATTACCTTGTAACAAAAGTTCCCATGTTCTGTTATAAAAGCTATTTTGCTTTGGTCTTCTGGGTGCATTAAAATCTGGTTATAGCCAGAGTATGCATCCATAAAACTCAAAGCTTTGAAACCAGAGGCGTTATCAACTAATTTATCAATGCAAGGTAATGGATATGCATCTTTAGGACAAGCTTTATTTAAGTTTGTAAATTCGGCGCACATGCGCCATTTACCTGAGCTCTTCCTTACCATTACCACGTTGGACAACCATGTGGTGAAATGAATTTCTCAGATGAAACCTGCGTTGAGGAGCTTTTTGGTTTCTTCTAGTGCTGCTTTGTTTTTTCTCCTCTCCGAGGTTCCTTTTCTTCTGTGCTACTGGTCGGACTGTTCTGTCAATTGCCAGCTTGTGGCAGATGACTTCTGGGCTTATTCCGGGCATATCATCTGGTGTTCACGCAAAGAGATCGGCGTTCTTGCGCAGTATCTGTATGAGTTTTGCTCGGTCTTCCCCTTCTAATGCTTCTCCGATGTATGTGCATTGATTGTCATCTGCCATTAGTGTTATTCGTTGGAGGTTGTCCATTGGGCGAGGTCTTTCGCCGAGGTCTTCTCTTGAGTCGAGATCGGCTAGCACGGTGGTGTTAGCCGAGCTATGTATGGATTGGACCTGGGGCCGAGTTATCTCACTCACCTGGTCTTGCTTTAGACAAGCATTGTAGCACTGCCGAGCTTTCTGATGGTCGGCGTGAACTGTAGCTATCTTGTTTTCCTGCACTGAAAACTTAACACACAGATGTAATGTGGACACCACCGCTTTGAATATATTCAAGGTAGGTCTCCCGAGTATAATATTATAAGGGTTATACAGTCTACTATTAGGTATTGAATATCGATGGACTTCGACATATGGATTTCTCCCATTGTGGTCTTCAGCCATATATGTCCCATGATGGGAACTCTCTCTCCGAAGAACCCAATCAGCTCTCCCGAGGAGGGTTGTATTAGTTTTTCTGATAATTTCATTTTTGTAAATGTAGAATAAAATAAAACATCAGCACTACTACCTGGGTCCAGTAATGTTTTCCTTACCAACAGGTCTCTGACCTGGATAGTAATTACCACCGGGTCGTCGAGGTTAGGGCTTGCCGATCTGAAGTCTGCTTGGTTGAAGGATATGGTGACACCTGGGTCTTTGTCCTGCTTTGGCTGTATGGTTCCTTCGATTGCTAGCATCGTTCTATAGCTTCGCTTCCTGGCCGAGCTTGTTTCTCCTCCGCCTGCGAATCCCCCCGATATGTGGCTAATGACTCCCCTTGGTGGATCGGGGGTCGTCCTCTCTTTTTTGTTATCATTGGCTGTTGCTTGCTTGTGCTCCATCTTGTTCGAGTTTCCTCCTTTGCCTCTCCGGTTCTCGATATATTTGTCCAAGAGCCCTTGGCGTGCCAGCCTTTCCAAGAGGTCCTTCGCGACTATGCAGTCGTCTGTGGTGTGTCCGAACTTCCGATGGAAGGCACAATGCTTTGTCCTATCCACGAACCTTTGATCCTGGTAGTTTCCCGCTCGAGCTGGTGGCCTTATGATTTTGGCGTTGAGGATTTCTCTGATGATGTTTTCCCTTCTGGTATTGAATCTGGTGTATGTGTTGTATTTTGACGTGGGCTTGGAAGGTTTCTTAGTGTCTCGGCTGCCTGGCGATCTGAAAGTTTTTTCTTCATCCCTCCGATGTGGTTGTTTGTCCGATTTTTGGGCTTCTCGGAGTTCCTCGATCTCCATTTGATCTGCCGCCCTTTCTCCGAATTCCTCTAGCGTTTTTGGCTTTGTTATGGCAATGGTCTCCCAGAATTTGCCGGGCCTGAGACCGGCCTTGAGGGCGTGCAGGTGGACGGCCGGGTCTAAGTCCTGGATCTCCATAGTGGCGTCAGCGAATCTGGTCATGTAGTCTTTCAGGCTTTCGTGCTGACCTTGCTTAATGGTGCCGAGGTAGTCTGAGCCATGTACGTAGATTCTTGAAGCGGCAAAGTAATCAATAAATGACCTGGCAAGATCTTCGAAGGAGGAAATTGAACCTTCAGGAAGTTTAGAGAACCAGAGTAATGCAGCACCGTCGAGGTAGGTAGGGAATGCTCGGCAGAGAACGGGCTTATTCTTAGGGCCGTTGAAAAACATCATCGATTGGAACTTCTTTACGTGGGGTCGGGGGTCGCCGAACCCCTTGTACGGCTCCAGTGCAGTGGGCAGAGTAAAGTTTTTTGGTATCTGGTAATTTGTGATCTCTTCGGAGAAGGGGTTGTCGAGTGTGAGCTTCTCCTTTGGCGGGACGATGTTTAAAGGGTCTGCAGCACCTTGAGCCGAGCTTTTGGAGCTTTTTCCATTGTTCTGTGTAGACAGCTCAGCTATTCTTCGTACTTCCGCCTGAAGCTCGGCGATTCGAGCCAGGAGGTCATCCTGTGAGAGTTGTGGACTTTCCTTGTCAGCCATGTTCGAGGATCGGGAATCCTGCAAAATAGAGTAGAAGACTAAACGAAGGAAAAAGTGGGGTTAGATGTACTCCGGCCCCACGGTAGGCGCCAAGTGATTCGTCCGAACACTGGGTAGGCCAAGCTTAAGCGCTTCCAAATAAGTCGTCAACTGAGAGGAAGAGCTTTACGTCGGCCAAGATCAAACACCGCGGTGGGAATACTTGCAAAAGATACTCCGACGCTCAAGTTAGTAATAATCTCAGAAGATAGAGAGAGAGTAATTAAGTGAGAGTGAATAAGTGAATATGAAAACTGGAAGTGGAACCTCATCGTAACCGAGGATATTGACTCGGTTTTATAGAAGTTGTTTTTACCCGCTTAGTGGATAAGTCCTAGTTTGTAGGTTGGTTATGATATTCTGTTTTAGCCATTGAGTTTGTTGAGCACGTTTCCTATTTCTTCAAATGGTTGAGGCCGAGCTTATCGGGCGGTTGGTGTAACGTCGGCCTCGAAATGTTTGCGTGCCGAGTATGCCGGGCGACCGAGGATACAGGTAACGTATCATGTTTTTTTAACAATTCATGACCAAATCACTTTTTCAATAAAATAGTTACTAGCCATTGATAAGGACAAAAATGCTCAGAAAATATTTTAAAGCTACAGCATATCCCACTGTAAAAAAAGGTCTCTTTATCAATAGAACACAACTGATATCGCACTGTTATTCAAATCCAACTCAATTGCACCCTATATGCTAATATTCAAACTAGATTTACTGCACAATCAAAAAAAAAAAAGAAAGTCAAGTTCATCATCGTCATAATAAACCAAATTATCACCATAAAAATAACACCAGAGTCATCAATAAAATGAAGAAACCCATCCAAATTTATAGTCAACAACAAAAAATAAAAATAGTACAAAAATCATTGGTAAAATAAAAAACTCAACCAAATTCTTCATCATTAATAATACCAAATTCATCATAAACAAAAAAGTGAAATAAAATAGAACCAATATAATCAATAAAATAAAAATGATTAATAATACCAGATTTATCAACATCGCTAAATTCAAATGGTGATGACAACTTCGTCAACTACAAGAAGATTGATGATTGCTAATTTGTAGATATGCTGCATTGTTTGATTTTCAATGAATTATGATAGAACAAAATCTAGGAGGCAACGAATGAGAAAAGACAAGAAGAAAGAACGTAGAATCAAAGAGAAAATTAAGAAAGACAAAACACTGATACAGATATAAAAAGTACGAGAGAAGACGAAGGATAATATGGAGGTAAAAAGAAGAGAAGGTAGAAGTAAAGGACAGATGATGAAGGATAAGTTTGCAAAGGATAGAAGGCGATGGGCAAATGTGAAAAGTAGAGGGCGGCAACAAAAATGAAAATGAAAATAAAAAAAGACCGTAAAAGATAGAAGGGGAAGGGCGGATGATGAATCTTTGTTGAAGGAGGTAGAAAGAAAGAATGAAAAAGAAGAAGGGTACTCTTATTAGGGTTTATTAGGATTAAGTTTGAATAACAATATCACACTAGTTGTTTCCGTTAACGAAGATGATTTTTGTTATTGTAGGGTATTTTTGTAACATTTTAAAATATTTTAGGAGCATTTTTTTGTTAACAAAAATAGAGGTTATTTTGCCAATATTTTCATAAATTGGAAGTGATTTTAGTAGTTTATTCTTTTATTATTACATAAAGGGTAAGCTCTCTAACATTTTGATCAAATTTTAATTTGGTTTCTAACGTTTCAAACATTCTATTTATATCCCAAAAATTTTAAACAACTTCAATATTATTCTACTATCAAATGTATACAAGTTAACGAGATGAGTAACGTAGAAGAATAACCAAAACCAGTTATTCTCAATCTTCTTCTTGTTAAAAAAAAAATTCACAAATCTTATCATCATGGCTCTAGAATTAAAGTATAAGTTTTTACATAAATAATTATTGGTGTGTCAATCTTACTTATATATTGAAATTAAACGTTATTGGCTCATAAATATACTAATTCTTTGTGTCAAATTTAACAGTAAAACAATATTAAATTTGTCTAAATTATTTTAAAATTAAAATAAGACATTTAAATTATTTCAAAACTAAATAAAACGTTTGAAATGTTAAAAAATAAATTAAGACATAGCCTAAAAATTAAAAATTAAAATAATATTTTATCCTTACATTAATTAGTAAATAAATAATTTTTTAAAGCCCCCAAAAGTTTACCTGAAAATCCTGATTAAAAGAAAAAGCAAAGGGAAAGACCAGAAACGATGTCGTTTGAAGTCTCCGTATTCAGTGTTGCACAGTACGTGTAGCAGCAGTAAAGTGTAGGCTTGTGGAGAAAACAGAAAAGAAACGATCAATAGCAACCTAGAAAACCCATCAATCATGGCAGGGAGATTGGCGAACGCAGCATCGAGAATCATGGCCGGAAACGGTGTTGTTTCCAGATCCGTAGGTTCCTCTCTTCGCCTCCGCTCCGGCATGGGCCTCCCCGTCGGAAAGCACATCGTTCCCGACAAACCCGTATGCATCCATCGTTTCTCTCTTAACCTAACCCTTCAATCATAATCGTTTTTCCCCCATTTCTCAGCTCAATTATTTTGTACAAATTCGAAAATTATTGGCTCTTGTTGTGCTTTTTTAACTATTGCTATTGTGATTGGGGTCTCAGCTTCCTGCGAATGACGAACTCGTGTGGGACAATGGAACTCCATTTCCCGAACCATGTATAGATCGTATTGCCGATACTGTTGGAAAGGTGGGAAAATTTTCCCCCTAATTATTGATTTTTTGGAAATTTTTGGATAATGTAATATTGAATAGTTCTTACAATTTTTTTAAAAAAAATTGGAAACAGTACGAAGCATTGGCTTGGCTGTGTGGTGGATTGAGTTTTTTCGCGTCTCTGGGACTATTGGCAGTGTGGAATGACAAGGCCTCCAAGATACCCTATGTAAGTTTTCTACTTTAACTTTGCTTATCATCCCCACTTTTTTTGTGTTAATGTTTGGTGTTGGATTGGGATTTCATTCTGTTATCTAGGTTTCTTGTTGCTATGTTCTGGTATTCTTTAAGTATTGTTTTGATGTTGTCATTGCCTCATTCGGTAGAATGGATTCTTCATTGCCATTTTATAGATGAAAGTTAATTGTGCACTGGAAAACTTGATGTCGGCTGTAGAATTTCACTCCATTATTACTAATCGGTCCATACTCTGTTTTCTGTCTCAATTTTGTGATTTAAGTCTCTGTTAGTTGTTTTGTTCATTGAAATCACTTTGAGGGTTAGTTGTGGTGCAGTTGATCGAGAATGTTTGTCTTGGAACTTTGAAGGAAGTGTTGTTCTCAATTCTCACTTCTTCCTTTAGGGGGTGCATTTTTTGTTGTTTTAAATCCCCACTGGCCTGTACTTTAGTTGTTCTTGTCTACTGCATATGGCATCTTCCTGAATAAGAATCTAGTTAGCAGGTTGTTTTAATGTGGATACTCTGGTCAAAAGACTGATGATGGACCCTGAATTTAAATTGATGCTGTCAGTGAAAGTGAAGTAGTTGTGTGTGATTTTTTCCGGAAAAGGGGGGGGGGTTTGTGGAGGCAAGAAGTTCTAGAGAATGATTATCGAGGGTGTAGAACTGATTGTCACGCATCTTCAAATTGGGCCCTTGTCTTTCACTATTGCCTCCTCAAATTGCTCAAAAACATATTATAGATAAATCTCATATAAGCCTGGTCCAAAGCAAGTAGGAAAAAAGTCAACAACATATTTGCATTGAACCAAATCTTGTGACTGGTGATTAGTCATCTTCACTGTCCATTTGATGTCAGAATCGATCACCTCCAGCATATAGAAATAAATTGCATTCTTCTTCCCAGAGAGCTGTGTCTCTCACCACCTGTGATGGGGTCAATGTTGGTGGCCTATAGGTCCAACTATCCAAGACAAAAGAGCAAGATACAGTCTGAAAAGGAACATAATGAATTTCTAATTATTTAAATTTTATTAGCTTTATTTCTAAAGAAATTTAACCTCGTCAGATCAGCAATGATGAATCCCAGCCTTTGATTTATTATCTATATCTATTATCTATTCCGAGTCCAATGGTCAAAAGTAGAGTGACCATGGCTGGACCTTTTGATATAGGATCTGTCATAAATGAAACCCTTATTAGGATCTTTATATATCTTGCCTATTATAAATATGGGGCTTTTTTGAGTTTGTATATCATGTTCTCCTAGTCATAGTACAGATTTATCATATGGTCTCTATTGTAATGTGCCTCTACTTTGTGCTTTCTATTAGCAGGTAGGATATTCAGATGGTTAAAGGAAAGTGGTTGTGGTGTTTTCTTTAGGCTTTAATCTCTTTTGTGAAAAAAGGAAAAAAAAATAGAAGGGATTTTGGGTGATGCATTTTCTTTGAAGGGGATAAGTACTGTTTTGGTTCTTACGGTTTAAGGTGAAAATCAAAATAGTCCTTAAGGTTAATTTTATTTTTAAAATCATCATTTCGTTAATAAAAGGACAAATTTACCCCTAATTAAAAAATTTACCCCACCCCACCATTAAGCTCAGATCTTCTCATTCTCCTCATCAACATCCTCTCCCCCTCAAAATGGTGGCAGACACAATTACTGTTTCTTCTACAAAATCAACCATTTTTGTGAAACCCCATCTACCTTGGAGAATTAAGTTGAAGTTTTTACTTTTTACAGTGGGTCATTGAAGGGTCTATTGTTGCATAATGAGAATCCCCCTCCCATGGCCAAGTAACTCAAATTACAAAATCAATCAACACAATCAATCCACATGAAGGAAAAAAAATTCAAAATTTGACACAAAATTTAAAATGGTAGAGCCGCAGAGAAGATAACAACTGTAGAAGCAGCAACAGTGAATCTGTTCAAAATAGCAGCGCTTTGAGAAGGTCCTGGTCCTCCGGACGGTGAAATAGAAATGGAGGAGGGAGAGACAGCATTGACGAGAGAGAGAGAGAGAGAGAGAGAGAGAGAGAGGAGAAAATCCGGTGCATGATGAACGGCGGGAGAGGGAGCGAGAGCATGAGATGAGTGATGCTTAGCTTTCTTGTGAGGAATGACAACCGGTGAGATATCCGGAGTTTGAGCCAATGTACCGATCAACAACAACACAGCCACCACCTTGAAAACATAGAAAGAGCAAAGATCCATATAGAGAGAGAAAACAAAAACAGAGAGAATGAGTGCGCTGTGCGGCCTCCATTTCTGCTTGGAGATAGGAGAAGTTGAAGACCTTCTGTGCGGGTTCTTGTGTGGGGATCTTTTTTTTCTTTTCTAATTTATTAATTCTTTTTTATCAGGCGTAATTTTGTCCAAAAATTAAGATTTGAATAAAAAAGGATGATTTTAAAAATAATTTTAATGTTAAGGATGATTTTGAATAAAAAAGAAAGTTAAAGGACGATTTCGATTTTCCCCGCAAACCATAGGGACCAAAACAATACTTATCCCTTCTTTTAAGCATCATAGCCATGTTTGAGAATTGAGAGGTTCTCTGTTAAGCTCTAAATCTCTCCAAGAGAAAACAAGGGACTTTTTAGTGAATGCTTTTTCTTTTACCAGTCATAGCCATTTTGCATCTCATTTGACTGCACTGATACTGTCTTGCAGTTCTCCAGGTCTGCTATAGGCATTGTGGAGTAGCCAAGATATCCTCCACTCTTCCATGGCATCTTTGATAACCTTGATATTTTAATCCTAACATCTTACCTATGGTGATTCTTGAGAAATTGAACGATAATTTTTTCACTACTTCTCTGCCTTTGGATGATAGGCTCTTGTTCCCCATTTGTCATCAACTCTTTTATGTAGTGCCAGAACTATTTCCAACATCTTATGAGGGTAGAACTGCAAGTTGGAGAACCGGTGAACTTCTGTATCATTACACCTAACTTGCAACACTAAAATGCTTTTCAAAGCTCCATTTTTGGGACTAACTAAGCATATCCAATAATTCATACCATGATACATGTTTTTGTCAAAGACATCATTCTTACAAGAGGATCGTAGGAAGATTGGAATGAGAGGTTGGATTTGCAGAGACAAGGTTTGGAGGTACATGGTTTGCGCATAAGTTGCACACAACCAAGTAGATGGAATGCAAGTTTAGTAGAGGAAGGGGAAAGACCAACACAGTAGCGAAAATTGGGGACTTTATATGACAATTTAAGAGTTTTAAGTATTTTTGGTTGTATTTATTTAGGACAATGAAGGAATAGAAGATGATAAATCATAGGATTTAAGCAAGTTGGTCAAAATAACAAAGTGATTCGGGTTTTAATGCAACAAAAAAGTACATTTATTTATCGTAATGCCAACCGACCAGCTATGTTGTATGGAAATGGAGTGTTCGTGGACTATGGGTGAACATGAACAAAATAAAGGATGAGGATGTCAGTTAGAAAGTTGGAGTAGGATCCATTGTTGAAAAGATGGTAGAATCTCCTAAGTGGTTGTGACATATAGAGAGAAAGCTAATAGACCATCCATTGAGAATGATGGATCAGATGGAAAATAGACTAGTATTTAGAGGTAGAGGAAGACCTAAAAAGGCTCTACATGAAGTGATCAAGTGAGGGTGAACGATCACACTCCAAACATTATACATAATCGGGCGCAATGTCATTGTTTGATCCATGTAGCTAGCTGCATCTTGTGGGATAAGACTTTGTTGTTGCTGTATTATACTTAATTCAATCATAAGCAAAATAACCATATTGATTAAATATTTATCACAGGCATGTGCTACCCCCATTACAGATTTATAGTTATTTATTTGTTTGTAATTTACTGACATTGGACCAGTGGACTGCCTAAGTTGAACAAGCCATTTCATTCTCAATAGTCCGCCTCTTTAAAGAGTTAGTGTTGCCATTTTGAAGGCCCTGCTTATAACTTGTAGAACTGAACTTTGTGATATAAGCAAGTATGGAGCCAAAAATGAAATAGTTGTCCTCGGAAAGTGTATCAAAAGTCACATTAGCTGATTATAGTTCTATAGTTTAGAAGTTTGTTCTTAAACTGTCAAATCCATTCCTTATTCTAGCAGCATCAATATTCATTGTTATCCATAGTTTTCGCACGGAAGTTATCAAGGTCTATTGACTATGGAGGTTTTTGTCTTTTATGTACCCTTATTGTGGCCACCTAGTGGAATAAAGTTTTGTTGTTGTTTGTTATTGTATGTACCCTTATTGTGGCTTGCATGAACTGTGCATTCCGATTGAACTTTGATATTATTGTAGCAATGCTACCTTCTGCGAATACTTAGTATTTCATATGCTGAGGTATTTCTGTTTTATTTTTTGTTACCAGACACCCAAAGTATATCCATATGACAATCTGCGTGTGGAACTTGGTGGTGAACCATAGATGGATCCAAGGCAATAATGGAATGGGAACTTGTTTTTCATGTAATTGTTCTTTTCATTAACTTGTGCTCTCTTGTAGTTCAAACTTCAAAATAATGGAATGTGGGAAGACTTGCTGGAACCAGCTACAGGAATGAAAACTGAATATGGTTTTATTTATTTAATCATTTTCATGCTTATGGTGGCTATTCTGAGGACTGAGGAGTGGGCCATTGTTTTGCTCTTTAAGAAACCGAACCTCTTTATAAGATGGTAAGACTTTTGACCTCGTGAACCTTTGCCCATTTAAAAGTGTACACTATTTAAAGTTTTAAACCACTTTTATGATTGGGAAAAGGACCTCAAGTTGTTCATAGTGCGATACTATGCTCTTAAACTTTTAAAATCTGTTCCACGATACTAGTAGCAATTTTTATATTACGAGACTGAAAAATTGAACCTCGTGCCTTAAATTTAAAATCTAAACCGTCTTTATTGAAACCTCAAAACAACACAATCGCATAACCCAAGCGTGATTATCCAACTGATTGGAAATCTCTGAGGGGTGTGAATCCAATTTATATGCTATTTAGGTCACAAGAGGCATTAATAAATTGAGTAATCAAGTTATAAACCTCAAGTTGGACTGAATAAAACAGCTTAAATCCACCGAAAGGCATTAATAAATTTAAGGGTGTAGAATGCTATGATCATTTCTCAATTCTGGGGACGTGGAATAACCCTTTACTTTCTGTGACTAATTTTTTTCATTATGGATTACAAACGTGTTGACACCTATTTATACTCGTTCGATATGCGTGTCTATTGTATCCAATTGTGTCTTAATAAAAAATAATTTTTTTTCTTTGAACATGTTTGGACACATCTAAACCATCATGACGTATTAGTATGTCCAGTCTTATCTTAACATGTATTCTTAAAATAAATTTAGAAATAGTATATATTATTATTTATTAAAACAAAAAATATTTTATATTTTTAAAATAAGATATTAAAAATAATTAAAAATTAATTTATGTTTTAATATCAATAAAATATCAAAATATCATTATGATTTATCTAAAAAATACTTTATATTTTATATATATGCGTGTGTCAATATATCCCGTGTCATGTCGTGTTCCATGTCCGTATCAGTGTCTATACTTCATAGATATTTATTTATTTTTTTTTTAATTTGAAAAACTGATATCGGAGGGTAAAACTTGTATTGTGAAACATTTTTAAATCCAAAAATCGTAAGATTCGATTTAGGTGTCCTTAATTTAGAAATCCAACACCTTTCCCTTCTTTTTCTTCTTTCTCTTCTTCATTTCCAATTGTTTCACTGATAGCTCATCAAAAGGAGCTTCTTAGTAGATGAGAGGTGTTTAATGAGAAAAAGAAAAATGGATGATAGAGTTATGTTAAGAATGTACTATAATGGTCAGATTTTATTACAAATATATGAGAGGGTGGAATTCGTATATGAGAATTAATCTAACTTTGTGGTTCCTTCCATAATATCATTTGGGGAAAAAAAATGTGTAATTTATAAATGGATAGCTACTCAAATATCGAAGAGCATGTATTTTGTTTAGACATCCTATATTAGTGTTTGGTGAGTTTATTTAATTTCATATAATATATGTCACTGAAGAAGCAATAATGCAAGATATGTTTTCAATCTATTATCAAAATCAATCACAAGTGTCAATCATTGAGGTGTATATTAAGTTTAAGCAATCACAACTAGGACGAAATATCAAAATCGTGATATAGTTTAAGGGTAGCAAAACCGTGCCCTAAAGAACAAAACCGTATCCAAAAGGAAGAAAATTGGAGTCCAAAACACATACGCCCAACATACATGTCCACCAGCCCGGCGTACAAGTTCTCAACCCTGACCTTTTCACACTCAAGTGGTCATAACTTGAATTCCAGAGTTCCAAATGAGGCAGTTCCAGTTACATTAGAAAAAAATGTCTAGATCTTCAAAACGATATGCATGAATCTATAGTAGATGTTTAGTTTGAATCATGCACCACCATCATCAGTTGGACACGTAAAATGGCGCCCCAAACATCTCTAAGTGCATGGCCGGCGAACAAGACCCACGCCCAGCGGCCCCTCCCTGCTCACACACACGCCTGGCGAACAAGCTCTCATGCCCAGAGGCCATGCACTCCACACCCGTTGCATGTATCCCCTGAAGGTGTATTTTGGGCTTATGCCCAAATTTATCTATACAAGCCTGGAGTAAAGACAATTCCAACTCTCAGGATGCAAATAAATTAAGACCCAATCTCAATTATCCACATTATTAGAAGCCTTAAGTGAACAAGTTTCACAAGAGAAAGCATCCCAGAGGAGGATCTTCGGATCCAAATCCAACATTCAGGTCCTCCGCTTAGTTTCTTTTCATTGTTTTCTTTCATTTTTCATGGATAATTAATCTTCTGTTAAAGGGTTATGAGCTTTGTCCATATTTTCTATGGGTTATTAATCTAAGTTTATTTTATTTTGAAGTTTTGTATTGATCTATTTCATGATCGGGTTACTCGTTCTTCATTCGATTAGTGGTATCAGAAGGTATGCTAATCTCTTTTGAATTTTGTTGATTATAATTGGAATATTTGATATTTGAATTATATCTTGAAAACTCTTTCACATGACTCTTTGAATTAGGCTAGGAATAGTGGTTCAATTAGTGTGCGACACATACATGATTTTCAATCACTCTAATTTTGAATAAGTGACATATAATTCGGATTAGAACAACTTTTAAAAATTATGTTTTTCTTCTAAGACTTAACTGGACAGGACTGACTTGAATACGTGACATATAATTCGACCTAAGGATTACTTTTAAATTTTATTTGAATCTAAATCAGTTTTTGGGCTTAACCTCTTTGATTAATTAATAGATGACTAATTAATTATTGAGAAACTGAGGAACCAAGGAATTGGAAATCAATTACTAAAAATTTGTCGTGAAATATCTTTGCATACTTCAAGATAAGTAAATAAGGTTTGATTTCTCTACGAGCATAAACATCTCCGAAGCTCTTGACTCTCACCATCATTGTCTTCTCTCAAATCAACATTCAACCTCTCTATCCGTAAGTATTCAAGCATTCAAGTTCTAAAGTTCTTAGCGAGACTCAATCTTACCCTCTTTAATCCAGGTTTTTATTTTAACTAATTAGGTACTTAATCTGATATTTGCTTGCTTAATCATTTAATTCTCGTGGAAACGATATTTAATCACCGTAGTATTACTCGAGTGATCTGGTGCACTTGCCGATATCTGTGAGCTTTAATTTTCGTTCACCATGTACGTTAAAATTAGCTACCAAAATCATCCATCATGGTAAAGTACACATTGAAATATAAAATATAAAATACATATTAAAAATAATTTAAATTACACATTTATTTATACACAAATACATAGTGATCGATTTTGGTAGTTGATATTAGTATGCAAATGGTTTTTTTGTAATAAATATATTAATTAAAGTTGGCATTTAGTAACAATCCTCAAAGACTCAAGAATATGAAGTAATATTTTTACTAAAAACTCGAGAAGAACAAAGCTAAGTATAATTTCTTTCATCTTTTAAACTATTGATTAACTTTAACATTAAGGTTTAATTATCAAATTCTAATTTGTTATTATTATTATAATAAACTATAAATGACCTAAAGTTTTATTTAATTCGGTCACTATAATTATAGAACTGAAACTCTTTACCAATAGATTTTTTATTACTTACAAGTATTTAAATCGTACCCATTACCCAATATCTATTCAATTAGCACTTTTGGGCATTAAGTATCCAGAATAAAGTATAAAAAATATATTATTAATTATTATGTAATTACAGGCCAAAAGAAATTCTAGTATGTTCATTGAGAATATCCTAGTGACAAATATGCAGTAAGTATAATCATTAGAAATTCTCATAAAGAGTCAGTTCAATAGTCATATCTCTATATATATCATTTATATTTTTTTTTTGGTATTAATATACCATCTATATATAATTTAAGAGAAATGCTAGAGGACCAGTAGGATTTATTGATTTTAGCCACCACTTTTAGCCATCAACCCAATTCTTTTAGTCGAGTAATTTAACAACATACTTTTAGTCCACACTTTTAAATATTGATGGCTAACTGTTAAAAAAAATTACAAACTCTCTAATATTTTTTATAATTTAATAAATGAAATCTATTAATCTTTATTCTATTGTAATATATTGATCTATTTGAATTATTAATGGCTCTTTTAATAATCCTATGACCAACAAATAGTTTAGATTAAATTATACAAAATTTATCTCTTAATAGTATGATCCTTATCATAAAGATAAATCTCTAAATTTAATCAAAGATCTTATTATATTAATTTTTTAATTAGATATATATAATAACAAAAAAAATATTTTATACATGAAAATTAGATTGTGGTCATTAAGCTACTTATTCCTAACATAAACAAGATATGTCCACATGTATGTCATCTATATTATCAACAATATTTGGATATTTATGGGTATAAAAATATAATCTTTTCAAAATAATAAAAAAGTATTTATAGTATGATTTAGATTGATTTATAATACAAAAATCGATATAATCTATTACGATTAAAATTGAATTATTTTATGTTCCATCCAAATTTTAAATTTTATAATTTAACAATTAAAAAAATAAATTTAAAATTTGTGGAAACAGTTTAAAATTTTTAAATTACAAAATATTTTACCAAATAAAATTTAAATTTGACTTAAAATTTCTAAGGGCATTAATAGATTTCTTTGGAAAAATGAGCAAAAAAAAAAAATTAACATGAATTTCATTTGCACTTGAAATACGAAAAAGATATGGCTAATCTCATTTATAATATGAATAAAATAAGTTTATACATATTTTATTCTTACTGTAAACAAAATAAGTAATATTACGTAATAATTATAGTATTTTATACTAAAAATCAATCATAAATTAATCATATCTATAAAATATATGTTAAAATATAAAATATATATTAAAAATGAGTTAAACACACGAATTTATACATAAATAAATAGTGATTGATTGGTAACTAATTTTTAGTGTGTAAATAATATTTTTTATTATATAAATTAATAAAATACCTTATAAATTATATATTTCTGTAAATAAAATACTAAAATTATTTAAAAAAAAGCTTTCAAATGATTTAACACACTTAATTCCTTTAGGTAATTAAGAGCCTACATGTAAGTTGGATATACAAAAATAATGTTTGACAAATAATACCTAAAAGCATCTCTAATACTAGTTTTAAGTTTAATTTTATTTTGGGTCTCACAAAATGACATATTAATATTTATAGGAATATATATTATAAATAGTGATTTAAAACTAAAAATGAGATTTGTCACTTTAATTTTTGGTCTTAATTAAAATTTTATATTATTTTTAATTATTACATAAAAAATAATTATATAAGTAAAATTTTTTTATTGATTTTCTATCAAGGTGATACCATCTCTATAAGATGAGACTGATTTTATTTTATCTATTAATTTCAATACAAATTTCAATTCTAGGTCAATTCACTTCTTAAAAGTATCAAAAGTGATACTTCAAAAACATTTTATTGAGATTGCTCAAAAGAAAAGAAAAGAGGTGTATCAGTGTTAACGGATGTCGTCGTTGCCGCTTCAACCTTGGCAGCAGGACCTCTATATGTCTCTTCTCCCTTCTATGCTTTCTCTCTCCCCCTTTTTCCTTTCTCTCTCCCTCCCTAATTTTTCTCTCCTCTTTTTTTCTCTTCTTTTTTCATGATTTCTTTTGTTTCTTATTCATCATATTTCAAATTTAGGACACTACCTGTCTCTTTCTCTCTTCTTCCCTTCTTAGTCACTTTTTTTATGTTTTCTTCTCTCCTTTTTTCATGTTGTTATTTCTATTTTTTATTTTTTTAATAAAACACTGAAACTTTGAGAGCACAGTAACAATGAATGAAAGAGAATGAAAGGTTACCAAGAAGAAGAGAAAGAAACAGGAGTATAGAGAAAGAAACAGGAGTATATAAAAGTTGAACGGCAGAAACCTCTTATTTTCTTTTATATATATATATATATATATATATATATATATAAACATTGCCACTAATTACCTTTTATTTAGCAATTATTCTAATTAGGCAATAGACATGACAGTCACGTGATACCCGCCATCAAGCTGGGAGTATAGAGATTCAATAATCGTAGCTTGCTACGACACGTGTTGAAGAGAGCTGGAGATAAAGCTTTAGTAAGAATGTCTGCTGTTTGTTCAATTGTCTTGATGGGCAGCAACTTCACCACTCCTTCTTGAACTTTATCCCTGACCAAATGATAGTCCACTTCCAAATGCTTTGTCCTTTCATGGAAAACAGGGTTCGCAGCTATGTGAAGAGCGGATTGATTGTCGCAAAAGAGACTAAAAGTTATCTTATGCTCAGCCTGGAGTTCTTTCAGAAGATACACTAGCCATTGTTCTTCTCTAGTTGCCTGGCTCATTTTCCTGTATTCTGCCTCTGATGAAGAACAGAAGACAGTAGTTTGCTTCAAGAGTTCCACCCAAGAAAAAAAATAACTAGTTACAGATCTTCTACTATCTGGATAAGTTGTCTAGTCCGAATCAACAAACCCTGTGAGTTTCAAGTTATTGTCTTTGGCAAAAAACAAACCCGAACTCAGATCACCCTTGAGATACCGAAGCACATGAAGACCTGCTTGAAAATTTTGATCAGTGGGGCAGTTGAAAAATTGGCTCAGACATCCTACAGCAACAAAATATCTGGTCAATTATTGGTGAGATATAGCAACCTGCCAACTAGTTTCATGTACCGTAGTGAATCACTCAACTTTGTCCCTGAATTCTTGGAGAGGGCAGCTGAATATTGCATGGGAGTGCTTGCTGGCTTGGCACCAACATACCAAATTCTTCTAAGAGGCCTAATGTGTATTCGCATTAGCAAATTGCCAATCCTTTTGAATTGTGAGCAAATTCCAGTCCTAGAAAGTACTTCAATCTGCCGATATCCTTAATTTTAAACTTCTCATCCAACACCTTTTTCACATTGCTGATTTTTCTATGTCATTTCCAGAGAGAATGAGGTCGCTACATAAACCAGAATTGCTGTAAATCCATTCTTGGTGGCTTTAGTAAATAGAGAGTAATCATCTTTTGACTAAACAAAGCCTTCTCTTTGTAGCACTCCACACAACTTCAAATTCCACATTCTACTTGCTTGTTTTAGTCTATATAAGGATCGTTCCAGCTTGCACACTTTTTGTTTTGGAGCATCAAGACCCGGTGGTACTTGCATGTAAACTTCTTTGGATAAGTCTCTATGTAAGAACGCTGTGTTGACATCCAGCTGATGAAGGAACCAGTTTCTGCTCGTGGCAATAGTAAGTAACATTTGTAGAGTGGTCATCCTTACTACGGGGCTGAACGTGTCGAGAAAATCAAAACCAGGCCTCTGAGTGAATCCCTGCGCAACCAATTGCGCTTTATAGTGCTCTACTGTACCATCAATATTGTACTTTGTCTTGATTAGCCATTTGCAGCCAATGAGTCTCTTCCCAATTGGTAAATCAACTAGACGACAAGTTCTATTGTTCTCAAGAGCTAAAAGTTCGTCTTGAATGGCTATTCTTTAACATTCATGCACCACAGCCTTTTGATAGAATTTTGGTTCGGGGTTGGATGAGAGATGTAGTGCAAAACATTTATGATTTTTTGAAAGAGCATCATAATCTACCACCTCAGAGAATGGATACCTGTGTGTGGTTGGCACTTGAGCTTTGGTGGATGTAGACATGAGTATGCAATGATAATCCTGCAAATAAGAAGGGGGTCTTCTTTCTTTGGTGGTCCTTCTCGATGCCATATGTGTGTGTGGTGCAATTTCAGCCAATTGTACATTTTCTGAATGTGCTAAAGATGTTTGTGAATCTTGTGTATCATGCAGTGTTGTGCCTGAAGTGTGTGAGGCAGTGCTTTATGCTTGTGTAGGAGAAGGCAAGGAATGTTCTATGATAATGTGTGGAGTACGTGTGAGAGTGTGTGTAATATGTTGTGGCTCAAGATCTATTGCGAATAAATCAAGGTTAGTAATATTGTGAGATAGCATGCATGTATATGATGCATGTTTGAAACTTGAGTTATTGTCTTTGAACTTGTATGGAAAATGAAGCTCATAAAATTGTACATGTCTTGAAATAAAAAGTTCTCTAGAATTCAGGTTAAATAGAATGTATCCTTTAGTTCCTTGTTTAGATCCCAAAAATATACATTTTCTAGCTCTGCTATCTAATTTTCTTCGATTAGCAGTTAAAGCGGAAACATAAGCTAAACACCCAAACACCTTCAAATTTTTTAGATTAGGTAATTCATGAAACAAAATTTGAAATGAATATTTTTAATGAAATTTTTACTAGGCATTCGATTTATAAGATGGACAGCATGGCTAATAGCAAAATGCCAAAAAATTTTAGGAATATTGGATTGAAATATGAGGGCTCTAGCTGTGTTGAGAATGGTTTGATGTTTCCTTTTCACAACACCATTTTGTTGTGGAGTCTCAACACAACTAGTTTGCTGTTGTATGCCTTTGGAATCAAAAAAGGTTTTAAGACAAAATTCAGGTCCATTATCACTTCTTATGCATTTTATAGTTTTTTCAAATTGAGCTAGAATCAAATTAACAAAAGCTTGTAAGAGGGAACCTGCCTTTGATTTGAATTTCAAAAAAATATCCATGTAAATTTACTTTTTTCATCCACATTAATAAGAAAATACTTGTAACCATTAATAGAAAGAGTAGCAATGGGTCCTCATATATCCACGTGAATAAGATCAAAGCAACATTTTATTTTTGTAACACTGTTAATAAAAGGCAATTTCTTTTGTCTTGAAAAATGACAAGAATCACGTGGTATGATGTTTTTACAATGAATGAATGGGTGTAGTTTATGAATGCTATGCATCCTATCTTGTGGCATGTGTCCTAGTCTAAAATGGCACAACACTTCTTTATTATCTAATCCATGTGCTATGTCTATTTGTTCTATGTGTGATATGACTTGAGTTGGAGGAGAAACAAATTTTTGATTTGCAGGCAGTTTGAATATGTAAAGTCCTTGATCCACCTCAGCTATGCCAATCATCTTTCAGGTATTCAATTTCTGAATCTCACACCTTAAGTCAGTTATAGAACATTTACAATGCAAATTTTTAGTTAATTTTAAAACTGAAATGAGATTAAAATTGAATGATGGAATATACAATACATTGGTGAGAAATAGGTCTTTGGTGAAAAAAATGGTGCCAATTATTTGTGTTGTAATTTGCGAGCCATTGGGAAGTTTAACTAAAATAGGATTGATTTGTCTATAACTTGAAAAATTTGATATGGTGTGAGTACCATGGTCAGTGGCTCCTGTGTCCACAATCCAAGATTTTGAAAATAAATTTTTTATTGTAAACAAGTAAGAAATACGTGTGCTCATTGACAAAGCATAAAAGTTACCTGAGGTGTTGAAAGGATTGATTGAGTGAGGAGCTGGGTTGGCGCCTGGAGGCTGAGTGTCTTTTTGTTGGAGGATAGACATAAGGAGTTGCCTTTGTTCAAGAGACAATGTCACTGTAGAGCTAGTTGGATCTGCCAGTTGAGTTGAATTTGAACTGATCTTATCATCACAATTTCTTTTCTGTGGCCATGTTGATGCTAGCGCTTCTAGGCTGCTGCTTCATATGGGAGGGGGGACCTGGGTTTTTGGTAGCAAACATCTACCAAGTGCTCAGTCTTATTGCAAAATAAACAGATTTTAGGATAGCCTCTACCAAAACTACCTCGATCCCTCCCTCTATTGCTTCTTCCAGATCCACCCCTACCACGAGAATTGAATCTTGAATTACTGTCATGATTAACGAAGCTATCAGAATTTGCAACAGCTAGCATGATTTGTGGATCATGTATATTTTCGTCCGTCAAATTCAAATGTCTCTCTTGTTGTGTGAGCAAAGAAAAGATTTCATTAACATCTGGAAGAGGTTTAGCAAGCATGACTTGAGAACGAACATTGTGGTATTGCTCATTTAGTCCCCTAAGAAATCGAACAGTATAAGTCTCCTTTTTCTGAATTCAAAGCTTTTCCATCCCACAAATACACGTGGATTCACATGCTACACAAAGAGGAATAAACTTAAAATTTTTAATTTCTTCTCAAATAGCCTTCAATTTTGTAAAGTAAGCAGTGATGCTTGAATTCCCCTGCTTCAAAGAGAACAATTTTTCTTCCAATTCTGCAATCTTGAAGATATCATCTTGATAGTAACGATGCCTCAAATCATTCCAGATATCCACAGCTATATCATTCCAAATGACACTTCTTGAAATTTTATTACTCAGGAATTGAAGAATCCATGCCACAACAAAGGTATTACACTTGTCCCAAGCTGAAAAATTGGGATCATCTACACTAGGTTTTGGTAATGTGCTATCCACAAAGCCAAGCTTATTCTTAGATTTTAGCGCAATTAACATCACTCTGGACCATTCATTATAGTTCTTGGTATCCAATTTCACAAAAATAATTGAAACCCCAGAGTTTTCGCTTGGATGAAGAAAGAATATACTTGAAGGATCAAAAAGAGGACTCACACTTTTGTGATTCAATTGCGACTGCAAGTGCGTGAGGTGATTGAGGAGATGAGATAGAGTGTGAACATCGAACCCTGGAGAAGCACCATTGCTGATAATGGAGTCTGTCATAGAGTTACCATGAAATTGAACAAATTGAAATCTTTTCTTCGCTTATTCATTGATCGGAGTCACCGTCTTGCACAATTGCAGAAAAAGAAAGGCGATGCACTTTCATCAATAATTTCTGTTGGGTGAGTTGTGTGAAGAAAGGAAAAAAGAAGGAGAAAAAGGCTCACCATACCATGATAAAACATTGAAATTTTGAGAGCACAACAACAATGAATGAAAGAGAATGAAAGGTTACCAAGAAGAAGAGAAAGAAATAGGAGTATACAAAGGTTGAACGATAGAACCCTCTTATTTTCTTTTTAATTGAAAACAAACAGTACCTATATATATATATATATATATATATATAGGCTATCACTCATTAGGTTACATTGTGGTGCACGAAATTGTGATCTCTAATAATGGCATTCAACTTGGTATGCGTGTTTATAACTCAGCACTTTCTTCACAACCTCGCACAACTAACCAGCAAGTGCACTGGGTCGTCCAAGTAATAAACCTTACGTGAGTAAGGGTCGATCCCACGGAGATTGTTGGTATGAAGCAAGCTATGGTCATCTTGAAATTCTCAGTTAGGCGGATAATATATGGTTATGGAGTTTTCGAATAATAATAATAAATAAACAGAAAATAAAGATAGAAATACTTATGTAAATCATTGATGGAAATTTCAGATAGGCGTATGAAGATGATGTGCTCTTTCTGAATCTCTGCTTTCCTACTACCTTCATCCAATCCTTCTTATTCCTTTCCATGGCAAGCTGTATGTAGGGCATTACCATTGTCAATGGCTACATCCCATCCTCTCAGTGAAAAAGGTCCAATTGCTCTGTCACAGCACGGCTAATCATCTGTCGATTCTCGATCATGCCGGAATAGAATCCATTGATTCTTTTGCGTTTGTCATCACGCCCAACAATCGCGAGTTTGAAACTCATCACAGTCATTCAATCCCTGAATCCTACTCGGAATACCACAGACAAGGTTTAGACTTTCCGAATTCTCATGAATGCCGCCATCAATTCTAGCTTATACCACGAAGATTCTGATTAAGGAATCCAAGAGATATGCGTTCGGTCTAAGGTAGAACGGAGGTGGTTGTCAGTCACGCGTTCATAGGTGAGAATGATGATGAGTGTCACGGATCATCACATTCATCATGGTGAAGTGCAACGAATATCTTAGAACAGGAATAAACTGAATTGAATAGAAAATAGTAGTAATTGCATTAAAACTTGAGGTACAGCAGAGCTCCACACCCTTAATCTATGGTGTGTAGAAACTCCACCGTTGAAAATACATAAGTGATGAAGGTCTAGGCATGGCCGAATGGCCAGCCCCCAAAACGTGATTACAGGATCAAAAATACAATCCCGGATGTCTAATACAATAATAAAATGTTTATACTAGACTAGCTACTAGGGTTTACAAAAGCAAGTAATTGATGCAGAAATCCACTTCCGGGGCCCACTTGGTATGTGCTTGGGCTGAGCTTGAGCTTTACACGTGTAGAGGCTTCTTTTGGAGTTAAACGCCAAGTTGTAACATGTTTTTGGCGTTCAACTCTGGTTCGTGACGTGTTTCTGGCGTTTGACTCCAGAATGCAACATGGAACTGGCGTTGAACGCCAGTTTACGTCATCTAATCTCGAATAAATTATGGACTATTATATATTGCTGGAAAGCTCTGGATGTCTAATTTCCAACGCCGTTGAGAGCGCGCCATTTGGAGTTTTGTAACTCCAGAAAATCCATTTCGAGTGCAGGGAGGTCAGAATCTAACAACATCAGTAGTCCTTTGTCAGCCTTCTATCAGAGTTTTGCTCAGGTCCCTCAATTTCAGCCAGAAATTACCTGAAACCACAGAAAAACACACAAACTCATAGTAAAGTCCAGAAATGTGAATTTAGCATAAAAACTAATGAAAACTCCCCTAAAAATAGCTAGATCCTACTAAAAACTACCTAAAAACAATGCCAAAAAACGTATAAATTATCCGCTCATCACATTGCCACTAATTACCTTTTATTTATCAACTATTCTAATTAGGCAATAAACATGACAGTCACGTGATAATAATTCTCTTTTATGGTATTATGGTCTTCATTTGATAGGTGTTTACAAACTCGAATCTGAAAAAAAAAATTTAAGAAAATATGAGATGTGATCAGATTTATTGAGAGAAGACAAAAGTACATCTTCCTATTTAGAAATAAAAAAATTATTTTGTCTCTATTTTTATTCATTAAATTTTTTTATACTCAAATATTATGCCTCTTCTTAATTTATAATTCAAACTTATAATTCAACATATATAATACATTTTATAATCAGTTGATATTTTGATTTAGATGTAAATTTAATACTTTTTCTACAATTTATAAATATTATTTGACTACTTCTATGAATGAAAATTATTTTTTTATAAAAAAATTATAATATTTTAATTTTAACTCCCATATATGCTATATCTGGGTTTTTAACATTGATTTGTGCCATATATACAAAATATATACATCACATACGTTATTTTGTATATGATAAACTAAAAAGTTATATGTTTGTTCTTCTTACTTTTTAAAATAAAAAATTTAATATAACGTTATATATTAATAAATATTTAGATTTGTTTTACTCTTTATTATATTTATATCTATTAAAATTATTTTAAATTTTTAAAAAAACTTTTTTAAATATATATTTTATAACTCATACTAATTAAAAATTATTTTTATTTTAATTTATTAAATATAGAACTGCTATAATGTTTGAAAAACACAAAATATTTATTTTTCAAATGTATGGTTGAAAAAGTATATAAAGTAATGTGCACGACATACATATCGGTAAAGCTTACTTTTAACAAAAATGATATATTTATATAAAAATTAGTCACTAAATTAGTTGATATATGTATTTAGATATAATAAATATATGTATTTTTTAATTTTTTTAATATATATTTTATAAAAATAATTGTTTTGGTAGTTAAGTTTTTGTGTAAATATAGTATGGTGATGGATTATTGAAAATTTATATTCACGGATGCTATTATATGCACCTTCCTGTCTTTTGTAAAACTTTGCAAGAAGAGAAATGATATTTATGTTATTATATAGGTGAATTCTATGGTGTAGATGCCAAAATATTTCTACACATATAGAAATATACGTGTCATTCAGTTAAGGAAAATAAATTTAAAGTGTGACCTTTAAAGGAGACAATTCCTGCATATTAGATCTCATCAAGCCTGTAAGAGCTAGAATTGAAGGCCCCATATGTAATTAAAATTCTCGTTAATCCACTTGATTAAATCATGATATTAGCTACCAGCATTTAAAGAAAAAATAAAGTATAAAATAAGATAAATAGTTGGACTATTACTCATTAGTACATCACAAAAAAATTATAAAAAGTGAAATTAAAACATAATAATATTCTATTTGTTGAAACAAATTAATTTTTATCTTTTAATATTTACCTTGTAATAATATCAGTTTATTGTATTTATTTTTATTAATAAAATTTTGTTGTAAATAATATCTCTCGAAATAATTTCAAATTTTATAATTCATTTAAAATGATTATAATCACTCTAAATTTGTATATTCATTAAGTATATTAGGGTTAGAAATGAGTCGAGTTAGATCAAATTTAAACTCGACTCACAAAAATTAATCTTAATTTATGATGTATGAGTATTATTTGTATCTTTTTTTATTAATTTGTACGGTAAATTATTAAATTTCTAGAGAAATTAATTATATTTAAAAAAATGACTATAAAATTTTAAATAATTAAAAACATTAATATATATATATATAAAAAATTATATATTATTTGAGTTTAAATTCAGTTCAACAAACTGGTTCAAATAATATATAATTTTACATATATATTAATATTTTTAATTATTTAAAATTTTATAGTCATTTTTTATATATAATTATTTTCTATAAAAATTTAATAATTCACCATATAAGTTAATAGGAAAAGATATGAATGATGCTCATGCATCATTAATCAAGCTTAATTTTTGTAAGTCAAGTTTAAAATTGGTCTAACTCGATTCACTTCTAGTCTTAATGTACTTAATAAATACACAAATTTGGAGTGATTGTAATCACTTTTAAATAAATTATAAAATTTGAAATCATTTCAAGAGACATTTACAACAAAATTTTATTAATAAAAATAAATATAATAAACTGACTTTATTACAAGGTAAATATTAAAAGATAAAAATTAATTTGTTTCAACAAATAGAATATTATATTTTAATTTCATATTTTATAATTTTTTTGTGATGTGTTAATGAGTAGTAGTCCAACTGTTTGTCTCATTTTAATAAAATATTTATTTATTTAAAAAAGTATTTATTTATTTTTTCTTCAAATACTAGTAGCTAATATCATGATTTAATCAAGTGGGTTAATAAGTCACCAAAAAAAATAATCAAGTGGATTAATAAGAACTTTAATTACATGTGGGGCCTTCAATTTTAACTCTTATAGACTTGATAGGACTCAATATGCAGGAATTGTCTCTTTTTGGGTTACACATTAAATTTATTCTCCTTCAGTTGAATGACACGTATATTTATACATGTGTAGAACTATTTTGGCTTCTACACCATAGAATCCACCTATTACATATATATATATATATATATATATATATATATATATATATATATATATATATATATATATATATATATATATATATATATATATTTTTTAAGGTGTACTTTTTTTAAGTATTATATATTTATCGTTTTCGATTCTTTTTATTGCATTTAATTTCATATTTGAAATTAAACATTATATAAAAGAGTAGTATAAATAATACAATAAAAAAATTGTCTAATAGGGCCTTTATTTAGGAATCACAAGAAAATAATTTGAAAATAAAATAAAATAAAAGTTTAAACCTATCATTTCCTGTTTAAGATATGGGCTAGCAAAAGTGCAAAATCCGAAAAACTTAACCAGTAATATTGTCTGATCCGTGGGCAAGCAAATTTGATAATATCTATACAAAAAATAAAAAATAAAAATAAATAAAATTTTCTCACAATTATCGGTTGCTAGCTCAATTATATTTTGTAATAGGATTATGTTATATATATATATATATATATATATATATATATATATTAAAATTAGTTATCAAAATCAATTATTGATATAAAATATATATTAAAATATAAATACATATTAAAAATAAATTAAATTACACATATATTTTTATATAAATATATTAATGACTAATTTTAATGATTAATTTTATTAGTATTTTTGTTTACAATAACCTTGATGTTATGTACTAATGGAGTAATGGAGACACAGTTCTTACATAGGAAGGATTATTTTGGCATCTTCGTAGATTGTGAGTATCACAATCATAATCATCCCAGTAGGTCAATATTATAATCTAATCTAATTATCAATATTTAGTAATAAATTAAAGTTGAAAGTTGAAACCAACCACCACCCCTTTCCCCGGGCCAAAATACTCTGAAATATATTTTGGGTGAAAGATTGTACCATTTTCTCAGACAAGGGCCTCTTTCGATCCACAATATTAGCGAAGAAACAAGTGATTAGTCAAATCTGATTATGACATACACTTCTCTTAAAATCACAAATTCAGAAATGTTGTGATTGACTACGTCTTCTCCTGCCGGATAATGAAGCGATGGAAAAAAATCCAAATAAACTTTTGTCCACACCAATGGAAAGCAAATAAATAATAACTGATATATCTCAAACAAATTAAAAAATTAAGTCGGCAAAAATATTGAGGTCAACATTCACTACTGAATTTTGTCCATTTTCGTTTACTTTTTCTTTCTAAAAGCCAATGGGGTGACTTCTTTCGAATTTAACGCGTCTGTGCTAGCTTTGCTATGGCCCTGAAGTCCTAATCCTCTGTGCAAGTGGCATATATGGCACATTGGAACCTCAATTTTCTGATGACTATAGATTTCACAGAATCAATACCTCTCCTTCAAATGGTTTACTAGCTTAGCTGTGCTTAGCCACAAATTCTTCTAGATATGTCGTACTACTAGAATTACATACATGCATTTGGGTTGACTTTCAAGGAAAATAAAATTTATATTTAAATATACAATGTAAAAATTATTTTGTTAATAAATAATTCATCAATTTTTTTTAAATTTACTCATGTATTATTAGCTTAAAATAAGAGTAGTAATTATATTTTTTAAAAAACAGAAATACATATTCAAAAGTCATACCTAAGTATACATAAAATTTTATCAAAGTCCTTTTAAAAAAATTCTTTTAAAAAGACTATCTCAATGCAGTTATGCACACTTGATACACCTTTTAAGAATAATCATTTATTAATTTGTAATATTGATAAATTATAATAAAAGTTCGAATATTATTGTTGATAATGAGTAGTGTCCCAACGATATTAATAAATTTTTAAAACAAAAGAAAAAAATTTATATAAAAAAATATAAACTTTTTAAGTTTCTAATATTTTAACTCTTTATTAACATCTTGAAATTATATCTTTTATGAATTATAATAAAAATGCTTTTAAATTAAAACACTCATTAAATTATAGGTTAACTACCAATTCAATATTTGAAAGATTCAATCGCTAATAAAAGAATCTTTAAAAGATATTATTGACAAAACAATTTTTAAAGGAGTAGAACTAATAAATATTATATTTTTTATAAGTAACAAAAAACATTTTATATTTAACAAATGATTTATCTATGTAATCTAAACTTTTTTTGATAACATTTAAATAAATATTTAGAAAATATACAAAAAAAATTCAAAATAAATTTTAAACTCTAGATTTTTTTATTTTTTAAAAAATATGATCATTCACAATAAAATATTTTTTAAAAAAATTATTTGACAAAAATTTACTAAATTTTAAAAATAAAAAAATCTTATTTTCTTAATAATATTTGTAAAAATTTATATCAAATTTGATCTGTAAAATCACCTTTTAAAATATATATTTGATATTTAATTTTTTGTCACATTTTAAATTTTTAAAAAATTATTTATTATTAACATTTTTTAAATTTTTTTGTTATCGATATAAATTTTTAAATATTATTTTAATAATTTACTCTTAAATAATATCTAAAAGCATATAAGAATTCATATTTTACTTTGCTAGTTGCTAACTATTATATTATTATATTTATTATCATTTTCAAGTTTCGATAGCCCTGCCCACAGGTTTGATGCTAATATTTTGGCTAGTTGTTTTTGATATTGAAAACTGGGGATTTTTTCAGAAATAAAAAAATATATTTTTTCAAACACTATTTTTAAACTTTAATTCTTAAAATACGATTTTATTTAGTATAAAACAAATTTGTGGCACCCCATCGAACTCTATAAAATTATAGAGTTCGCCTAACCCTCTCGCGAACTTTCTTTAACCTTTTTGAATCCCACGTTTTTAATCTATTATCATCATCTCTAGATAATATATATATTTACAAATAATATATAAAAGTACACAAAAATACACAGACAACAAGCATGACTTTTTCAAGGATTTTTCTTTTATTTTTGAAAACTAAAATATGATTTATAATTAAAAAAATCTTTGTTAAAATATTACTTATTCCGGTGTATCTGTGTATTTTTGGAGACGATGATAATGGTTGATATTGTTAAATATGGCTTATTTTTTTAATTTATAACTTAAAAAAATCCTTAAAGAAGCCATGTTTATTGTCCGTGTATTTTTGTGTACTCCTGTATACTATTCGTAGATCTATATACTATTTGAAGATGATAATAATGAATTAAAATGAATTAAAAATGCGAGATTCAAAAAAATTAAAGAGAGTTCGTCTGGTTAGGCAAACTCTATAGCTTGCTCTATACCAAAAAAAAAATCGTAGAATTAAAGTTCGAAAATAGTGTTTGGAAAAATATAAAATTTTTTTTATTTCCGAAAAAAATTCTTAAAAACTGTGGTGTAATTTACATTGATGTTACCAATGCAATTAAGTATTTTTTAATATTATTTTTTATTCAGTTTTTAATAAAATAAAGAATAAAAAATAAATAAATTTTTTAATTTTTTAAATAATTAATACATAAAATTAAATATTTAAATTAATCAAATAATAATAAATTTTTAAAAAATTACTAAAAATTAAAAATTAAAGAATAATTAATATTTTTGTAATATTATTATTCTTTTATGTAATATATTAATATAAGAGATAGTTAGTATAAATAAAATTATGAATATTAATTTTAAAAATGGAAATAAAAATTAAACAAAAATTGTGGGTGATAATTTTCAAAAAATAATTTTTTTAAAAGATATCGTTACTAATGATTTTTATAGGAAAGAATCTCTGAAAAATAAATTATAATCACAATTTCTTACGAAAAGAAATTTAAGATACTTAAAAAATACAGTTGTGGCTAATAACAATTTCAAAAATACTTATTTATATGGTGGATGCTTCTATAAAGTGGGTCTAAAATACTTTTTATAAAGATGCTATAGGTGTTACAATATGATTGGATATATTTATTAAACCGGTTTAACAATTTATATTTTAAAAAATTAGAAAAAACCGGTTTATTTTAATAAAATCGGCAAAGTGTAAACCCATTTTTTATGATCCACACTGAGTCACTCCGCCGCTGCAATGAAAACCCATACCCAACCCTAAGACGGCCACCTTCCTCCCTCTTCTTCTTGGTTGAACGCCGGCGTCGCTATCGCCGGTCTTATTAGTGTCGGCATCACTGCTTCGTTCTTACTTCTCCTCATGCGTTGTTGTTGTTACTCCTTTCTTCTCTTGCGCCGCCAACGAAATCTCTCCAAGGTGCCTCTCCGTCGTCTGTGCTTGCATCCTCTCTTTCGTCCGCTTCTCTTGTTTTGATAAATCCGCTTCTCTACTCTGTAAAATCCTCTTCTCATATTTTGCTTTATTTCAATCAATCACATTAAATTTTTTTTTTACTACAATAGTCACCAGTATCTTATCTTTTATCGTTTAATTTAGTGAAGTGAATGCCTCTGTCTTTCATATTATAAAAAAATTTTATTTTGTGGGAGAAGATTTTTGTAAATAAAAATTTTGATTCTGCTAAAGATTACCGTCCTACACTTTAATTTTATGAGTAATCTAAAACTTGTGAGTATCCTTATTTATTTTTAAATAGGTTGTTTATGTCGAAGTCGAAATGTCTGGATGCTTTGACCTTTTTTATTCTTAATTTGCTTGGTCTCTTGATTGTTGTAATGGGGTGTTTAGTTTTTATTTGGATTTAATTTGATATAGTATATGGAGTTGAAGGTTTGTTTGGAGTCTTTTTCAACTTATATTTATTATTGTTCTTATACAATGCAGCTGTCAGCTCCACCTCTCATCATTTTTTGTTTGATTTGTTTACCACTTTACCATGAATTTGTATTTTTCTTTAGTTTGCACAGTAGATTTAAGGTTTCTTTGGTTAGTTTTTTTGTTGTTGTTGAAAATTATTACTAATTTATTACTAATTATTATCACTAAACATTGAATTTGTTGCTATTTGCTGAAAACGATGGCGCTGAGGAAGGAGAACAACGCGGGTGCACCACGGCGTCGGCAAAGAGAACAACACACAGAGAGGAGAGAAAGACGGTGTTGAGAGACTGAGCAGTGAACACGACGCGGAGAGAAAGACTGAGAACAATGCCGGTTGCTGGGCTGGACGGCGACGACAGAAACTAGAGAAGAGTAGAGATGGTGATTTTGTTAGAAGAGAGGGAGAGGGAATGATGGTGGCGGATAGCAACCAGAGAAGAGGCAGAGAGAATATGAGGATTTTTAAAATTAATAAATTTACAACGAGGGCATTATAGTAATTTTCTATTTAAAAAAATAATTCACTTGGTCTAATATCATTAATTGGTTCAAATAAAAAAAAAGCCAGTTTATAATAAAAAAAACCATTAAAATAAACCAAATTTAATTAATACCACATGTCAAGTATTAATTGTTGGAAATTTTATGTCTTTAAAAAAAGACGTTTCTTATATCTTTATAGTAGTGGCTCCCTATTTATATATAAATCACTACATTCTTTTTTTATACGTCAATCTTTCCTGTTTAACCTTATAATCATTATTCTTCACCACCATATAATCATTCTTTTTCATCACAAGAAAAATCTTTTTTGGTTTTCTTTTTGTTATATGTTTAGTGAAAAGTAGTTAAATTTTGTTGAGACAGATCATGGCCATTGATTGAAGCAACGGTTTTTTTCGATCTCTCTCTCAATTATAGTGGGTTTTTTTCTTTAAAGTAAAAAAGCTCAATACAATGAGGTGCCACAAAAAAAAAATTCATAACACTAAAAATAATAATCTCTAGTTATCTCTGGCATTATTATCAATAATTATAGGGTTTACTATCAATTCACTCATCGTAACTTGCAAAAGATCGGTCAATAATATCCACCACATTTGAACTTTGATTTTTGAAGATTCTATCATTTTTTTCTAATCAAATTGTCCATATGGCCGTAAAAAAATCAACCAACCACTTCTTCCATTTCATCTTTCTCGCTGATATATTCGTCCAACTTTCATAGTGTTGTTTGAGCATACCTGAAATAGTCCGTATCCTTCCAAGAGCGAACAACCAAGCACACCACACCTTCTAAGTAAGTTCACAACCAATGAACAAGTGAAAATCAGTTTCAACAGATTTATGACATAAAATACACATGTTATCATTCTGGCCAATAACACTTAATCTACATAGCCTTTTCCTTGTATTCACCCTACTAACCAGTACAAACCAAGTAAACAACTCAATCCTTGGTGGAACGAATCCTCTCCAAATAGTACTAGTGAAGCTATAGCTTGTGATATTCGCGGAAAGTACCTCTGCCTGCAATACCTGCACAAATAAGTTAGTAGAATAAATACTTTTTTTTATCAAATTTCTAGATCACTATGTCCTCTCCCTGAATTGTCAGTTTCACTGATTGCAAAATCGCATGAAACTGATTTACTAGTTCTAGCTCCCATTAAAATAACTCTTGTCACCACTGAAAATTTTAAATCCACAATTTCTTATGATAGATCTTTAAAAATTTGAGACCGAAAAAAATCTTGAAAAAGTAATTTTTAGAATACCACAAAATAACTAGCTATCCTCCCAGAAGCAGATTATGCCCCTAATTTTATAGCCAAACTCTTAATCATCTTCTCTCTCACTTGTGATTCCTAATTTGTAAATATAATTGTTCCTTTTAAATATTTCTCAATCCTAACCACACATTTAATTCTATAACAGTTGGTAGTGATTTTTTTTAAGTGGTTCTAACTCCAATAATTGTTAGTTATATTTTTTAATAAAGTAATAGAAATATTTAGTAAAAAAAATCAAAATTTATTTATTTAATATTTATTAATTTTAATAATAATTAATAAAAATTAAATAAAATAAATTTTAACTGTGTATTTTTTGTTTCTTTAATATTATTATTGAGATAAATTCTAACATCATAATAGCATATTACACCGTTCTATTATAATATAGACGTATTACACACCATGTAACTTTTATAATAAAATTAAGGGTTAAGTATGATTTTAGTTTTTAAGATATAAGTCAAAAAACTTTTTGTTTCTAACCTTTTTTTCATATAAAATCGTCCCGAGGTTTAAAACTAAAATTTTAAATTATTCTTTTTACCTAAATATTAAAATTTTGGACCAAATTACCTATAACAAAAAAAATTATAAAATAAAAAAAATAAGAGAAAGAGAGTGTTTCTATTCCTGTAAAAAAAAAAAGAGAAGAAGAAAAAGAAAAAAAAAAGATAAAACTATCCACAAATTTATTTCTATTTACGCCGTCACCACCTCCGTACGATTTTGGTCCTTAAAATAAAGACGATTTTAAAATTAAGTTAAATTTTAAAGACAATTTTAAAATTAAATTAAATCTTAAAAATAATTTTGTATACCAAAATAAATAAAAGACAAAAAAATTCGACCCAAACAAACTCGTACTTAATCTAAAATTAACTTACGTATTATTGTCGCTAATATGCCGAAGAATGCACTATTGCGAATGTGCACTTAATTTGTTTGTTCATCATATTTATGACTAGTTGCAAAATATTATTCCGCAGTCTTTATGGACATTATTAATGTTACTGAAAAGCAAGTATATACTACTGAATTCGTGTGTTTACATACAGAATTTTGCTAGAGAACTAATAGAATATTTGTATAATATGTATAATAGACTATTTATTTGGTTTAATATGAGTTAAACATTCAGAATATAAAATATTATTAATTTTTCAAACACAATATACTTACATTATCTAGAATAATCATCCGAATACCAAGAATAATAAACATCTGATATTCTACTAAATCGAATATCACTATATTTCTATTGTACATATTATACCTATACTCCATTGACTCCTTATGTTTCCTCTTACATTAATTATTTATGTATACCAACACTACGGCATATTATTTAGGGTTAGGTAAAAAGTATCGTTCCAAATATACCCTATAATTCTTGCTATACTCTTATGGACTGTTTTTATTTAGATTATTGTTTGCAAAGAAATATTGGTTTAAATATATTTTTATAGAATTAATTTTGATTTAAATTAAACAGATGTTAACATATTTTGTTAAATTAAGAGCAATTTTGAACTTTATCTAATCAGTCAATTGCTACGGAATATGAATATTTTATTGAATTATATATTATTATATTTATGTGTTAAACACATTTTAGATATAATATTTATTTGATATTCGTTTAATTTATGTGGTCTTTTTTATGTATAACTGGATTATTTTATGTTTAGTTTAGTAAAACTTTTTGAATAAATACTTGTACTTTTGAAAAATACAAATATCTCATTTTATATTTGGTAAATTAAAAAGACTATATACTTATACTTACAATTTTTAAAGAATATAGATTTTTTTGAAAGTACCTAAAGTAAAATTTTTTAAAATTAACTTATATTTATAAAAAAAATGTAATATAATCTTATATACATTAAATATTTTCCATATTTGAAAAGTAAAAACTCAAACCAAATCTTGATAAAAAGTAAAACATATTTTTTTCTAAATATATTTGAACATACTTAAATATAATCATATATTAGTTCCTACAACTTTATTCTTAATCTATATTTTTAAAAAAAATTTATAAAAAGTATATATTATTATTATTAAAACAAAAAAAAATTTATATAAATATTTTATATCACCAAAAAAATAAAAAATACATAAAATATTAATTTATATTTAATATTAATAAAATATTAAAATTTATTATATTTTATCTAAAAAATATTTTATATTTAATATATATGTTGTATCTCTATATCTTATAAAAATTAACATTATTATATCTGTATATTTTATACTTGTGTATCGTGTTTGTAACTTCATAGATAAATTCAGTTTTTATCAATATGGGCATATGAGTTAAAACATGAAATAATATCGTCCAATTAGAGAATCGAAGTTGGGGTGGGCAAAACCTACTAGCGTATATATATATATAAAACAAAAATATTTATGTATGCTAAAAATTAATTTTTATTTATTTGTGTGTATATTTATATAAAAATTCTATGTGTATATAAAAAAAATCAATTATCAAATTAATCATTATAAATTTGTATAAAAATATATGTTTCACACAGCTTTTCAATCAAATAATCAGCCATTAAAATATTAAACTTGTTGTAATAGAATAATTTAAACATACAAATGAATAATCAAACTTAATTATAGTAACATATTAAAAAAAATGAGATGCTAAATATAAATATTTCTATATCCAATGGTTGATTGATAACTAAATTTTAATATATATATATATATATATATATATATATATATATATATATATATAAGACTTTTTTTTTCAAATTTATATAAATTTTTACGTAGACTTTTTTTTTTATTTGTCTTATACAATTTTTTTTAAGGTCAACAAATTAAATAAAGATCTAATTCTAAGTCTTTAAATCATTGAATTTTTGACATTATATTATAAAACTTACTTTTTTAAAAAATTTAAATTAATAAAAAAGAATACATGAATAAATATATCTAACATAAATAATTAATTATATCTAAGCTAAAGGTAAAAAGAAATAATTGAAATAATTTTTTTTATCTAAGCTATATTCGGGTTAGCATGTGATGCATCCGTATAATGGAAGAGAAAGCTCACATATATATGATGCTGAACTATCAATAATTATAATAGTAATGCATGCATAGAATCATCGATCAGTTGGTGGATTATCTCATGTTTGTGATTTAGTATACTATGTAACAAACCTTCATGTGAGGATGTCAAACGAATAATATTCCTCTTACTAGGCACGTGGCATCTGGCATGGGGTTATAATAAAGGCAGCGAATATATTGGAAAAACAAGCTAAGACATATACGAATGTTACTGATTTATTTGAAAGGTTCATGACACAAAACAATACTTACGTGGCTTTTAATTTCGGTACATAAAATATGTTCAAAAGGGTGAATTGCATATAAAAGTTAAATATATTTTTTTTCCTAAAAAACAACATATTTTTTTATTCCGTAAATTTATGAGTGAATTTCAAGCATTTTAAACTACGTACTTAACATATTCAATACCACTTGTATTAGATAACTAAAAGTAAAATACGAAAAATAATATATTAGTATTTTTTCAAGAGCTTATAAACAAATTTCAAACACTTACAAGTTATACTTTTCAAAAACTATGTTTATTTTAACTACTGCATAGAGATAGAATATGTGTTGACGGATGTAAGGATTAAGATTTTTAAAATGGTTATATCTCTAGCTTGGATAGATATAATGTTAGCCAGAAAAAACTTATGGATACAAAGAGTCATGATTGTCGCAATCATGTGTTTATAGAATTTTTGTTCATTGCTTTTACAGAATTATTAACTAACATTTAAAAACCACCCACCGAGTTAAGTGAGTTCATTAGAAAGTTTTGTGCCATTACACTCTGTGTTAATGATCTCGTAATTATAGAAAAGATCATTCCTATTTTTTTGCTATAGAAAGCAAGATTCTGATCTGTGGCCAGTTCACTTCATATGGATGTATCCATTTGAGAGAGGTTAATATGCTCATTTAAAACAACAGTCAAGAACAGAACTTGAATTGAGGGTTCAATATATGAGGTCTTCTTAACAAAAGAGACTTCTTCCTTTTGTTCATTCTATTTTGATTCTCATCTCCGATCACAAAGAACTTGAGTTGATAGGGATGATAATGTGGGAGAATCATCTTTAATTTAACTGAATTTGTCAATATTTGTACAAATATCGCAAAAAAAAATGTTAAATACTGTCGAAATTATTGTCAAAAAACGAATAAAATTTGACAGTAAATTAATTACTGATAAATTTATCGCTGGAAAGAATCTGATGGTATAAACTTCGTTGATAATCAGTTATCGTCGGATTTTTTTGTCTCGGATTCTGTGATGAATTACTTGTCTGAAAAATTATTTGGTTACCGGTGGACTTTTTCAACAGTAACATTGGCGCTATAATATTCTGTTTTTCGCATTATTACCGTCAGATTATGTCCTCGGTAAATCCGATGGTAATGTCATTATTAAAAAAAAAATTGTGACGCATCTTTTTTTATTTTTATTTTTTAATATTAATTTTTTTATTTAAATTTATTTTTCACAAAATTGATAGTCAAATTATAAATAATAGAAACCAATTATGTAATATTAAATATCAAATGTTCAAATAAATTAAAATTCAAATAAATCAAATACAATGAAACATTAAAACATAGCTCTAATCACTAAAGATTCTGGTAGTCGTCGTTGTCGTCATTCCCGTAGTCTTGCTAAGGTAGTGGAGAAGGCGATGATGTATGTGTCCCACCAGTAGCACTGCTGCCACCAGCAGCACCACTGCCACTGACGTGCATCTAGGCCTGGTACATCGCTATCTACTGCTCCATCTGCTGAAGTCGCTTCAGTTGCTCTTTTCACTCCAGTCTGAGCTTATCCGTGTCCGTCATGCATATGAGGATCTTCTGAAACCTCTCCCAAGTTTCGTTCAGCTCCTGAGTCTGTTCATAAAGACTCTGGGTGAGCTCCTGCACTTGCAGCCTCAAATCAATACCTTCCCTGGGATCAACGACTCGACTGGTGATAGAGGTGGACTATGGCCTCATCGTGGAGGTGTAGAAACTGCTGACGAAGAACAACCCAAACCTGTATACGCGGTTCTTGCACGGTGCTGAGGCAGTCTCGTGCCAAATCGCATTAGGATCGACGACTGAAGTAACAGAGCCACTAACCTCCTCCCCACTTTGCTGAGATTGCTCAGTTGCGGCCTCCAATCTTTGAATGTAGGACTCCTGTGTAGCACGATATTATGATTAAGACGACGGTTGTACAGTTAATTGAAAATTTTATATCACAAGATCAGATGTTTATTCACATAATGATCCGCAAACCGTTGATAAGCAAATCTCTCTTTGTTCTCCTTCAAAATGTGGGTGTAAATGAAGGTCTCCGCCAATGTCACCTAGCAATCTAACAACTTCGACAACACATGTTGCATTGAAACAATATGTTAGGATGCCTACTAATGATATGTCAAAGAATATAACTAAGTTAATAACAAAATTAGAGTAGCTACATATCAGTCTGGCCTTAGTCTTCATGAAGGTCGTTGAGTCGTCGGTATACTTGGACGATCTATCCGATGTCATGTTAGTTCTGTTTGTGAGATGCCGATGCCTGAAACACTCATCGGTCTCCCAGTTAATGTACATAGTGTAACACCCTAACTATCAGAATGTCACGCTTCCGGCTGCACCACTATGATAATTCGAGTATTACGACGAATCTTATAATATTTAATACTAAAATACGAGCCTGTTTAAAACTTAAAAATCGTATTACCATTCGAAAGACTTTTAAATAGATAACATACATCTATACAAAACTCAATACTTACTATATATACACACACACACATCCTATTAATTTTACAAGCATTACATAATCAGAATCATATTCCTCATATAAAAAATTGTAAAAATAAAGGCAAGGGAAAAAGTAACTAGTACAACACAATATCATTAAAACAGAAAAGGAAAATAAATAAGCTCTTCCGAACTTCGTCACTCATAACCTGAAAAAGAAAGGACCTGTAAGGGAGTGTGAACATCATCCTCGTAGGTTCTCACTATAGGGTTAGAGAATTATTATAATAGGATACCTGAAAAATGAAACCATTTTTTAAGAATAATGATTAATAACTGTCTTATGTATCTTTACAAAACCAAAGATTCATATTCAAACAAAATCCGAAATCCTTTTTAAAATAGAAAAATGTTAATTCTAAAAATAAAATCCAAAAGCCTTTTTAAAAGTTTTTCCTAGACAGTATGAGTGACCAAGCTGTTCCAAGCATAGGTTCATTAAGTCTATGCTGAACCAGTTTAGTTTTTCGTACTTTTCTAAACCAAAACACAACCCAAGCACGGCCTTCGCCCCATCTCATAACCAACCACGGCCGTAGGGCCAAAAAATTCAAACAACAGCCAATCTAACCAATTTTCAATCACAAACACAAGTAGAAATGTTCAAGCGCACTCAAGCAGTTACATCAAATAGAGCAATTCGCAATTAAACATAATTATTCACATAGGCAAACCAAGTACAATATGCACATCCAAACAATGTCACATAGATGCAAATGATGAATGCCTACCCTATGGCTGATGAGTCTCATCTGTTAGTTATCAAGCCAACCCAACAAGTCCGGCTGCTAAACCCTAGACTGTCCCCCCGACGCGCATCCCCAAGAGTTTATGCATAGCTTTTTCTCATATATATATATATATATATATATATATATATATATATATATATATATATATATATAATTGCTCAATGGGTCAACATTCCCAGGAATTTATAAGTGCCCGGTCACACTTATGTCGTAAGGTCAACAAAGTATCGAGTCTTAACTTGAAACACGTGGTGGTAAGCGACGGTACTTTACCTAGGGAAACTCGCATCTCGGATAAAAGAAGTGCAAAGGCCCCATATTCATTTATTCATTATCATTTCTACACTTCATTAACAATTCACATCAAATCAATTATCATTCAAGCCATAAGTCACTTTTTCTCAAATCTTTTTACTTTGAAACCAAAATCAATCCATCTCAGTCTTAACTCTAAAATCCTCATGTCTCAAATTATTCCAAGTTCATAATCCACTTTTTCTTAAAAATAATATCAAAAGGGAATTCTCTTTCAAAAAGACTCAAATCCTTTACTTTTAAAATCATTTGTTTAACTATTTTAAATCAGAATTATTAATTAACAACTTTGGAAAAGACTCAAGACTCTAGGGAAGATTAACCTACCTCATTTCTTAAATTCTTTAGAAATCCTCAAAATCATAGTTACTTAATTTGAAGTCAATTGAAATAGAGACTTAAAACAAAAACCAAAGCATGTAAAATTATAGTGAAAATGAAGCCAATTTTAAAACCAAAATTATTGAAATAAATTAAAATAGAGATTTAAAACCAAAACCAAAGCATGTTTAAAACACTAAGTTTTAAACCAATTCTATTTCATTCTTAAATCAGTAACCTTCCGAAAGGCCCGGAATTGTTTAATCTTGCTAAATCAAAATTTAAAGAATACTTTAAAAGCAAAACGAACTTAATTAATCAAAGTTCAATTTCTTTTAAAATTTACCAAAACATCCCCAAAGGTACTTCTTTAATCAAACTTTAAAACATAGGTTCTTTCATATTTAAATCAATCTTAAAACATAAACTTTTCTTAAACAAATTAAACTTGAAAAATCTATTTATTAGTAAATCAAAAACCAAATAATAGAACCTCTCAAATTCATTCCTTTTCTAAATCACATTTTAAAACAGAATCTTAAATCTTATAAAAATTCGACAGCATCTCCTCTAAAACTTGGACTTTGCCACCCTTTTCAGGTCCCAACCAAACCATTCTGCAGCCCCTTCCACGGTTCAAAACCAAATCAGTTTAAAATTAGACTAATTCCGAAAATTCATATTTCAAAAAACAACTTCATTTTCAACGGATTAAACTCAATTTCAAAACTTTAAAGAAACAACTTTAAAGAAATGCTTCAAGAACCGTCCGTTTCATAAAACCAAACAATAATCCAGTTAAACAAGTATTCATATCCATCCAAGACAACCAAACAATACATAAGACTTATACAATCACTAGAAGTGCATTACTCACATCAATATCTATATATAGCAACTCCGAATTACAAAGTTTAGTTTTCTGAAAAAGTCTCAACCTCAATAAGCGAAACCATAACCCAAACGTGTTAACTGAACTCTTTTCTTTCAACCCGAAATCAACAGCAACCAAAACTTCAGCTCCGCTTGCTTTCTCAATAGCAAAACAGCCTCAATTGCAATATGCAAAATCAATTTTTGATTCCTAAAAACATTAATATCGCGAAAATATTAAAACACATAATGGAAAACTAAAGATGAGGGTTCGAAATAGAGTACACTTACGATAACAGCAGAACTGAGCAGCCGCAATCCCGAACTGACTCGGCGGCAGCTTCGACAACGGCCAAAAACTCCGGTGGTTCAATGGCAACCTAAAATTTGACATGCAAACCTCAGAGCTCGACCCTATGGCAATCAAGATCTAAACCTCGTCAACAAACTTTAACAGAACAATAACACTGAGAGTTTCGAAAAAGAAAAGTTACCGGGCTCAGGAAGGATGCCGGAATAAAGCGGTGGTAAAGGCGTTTTCTCGGCGGCAGCTCCCAGCAACAGCGGTGATAGAGCACGCGACGGCGGCGGTAGCTTTGCGCAGAACGGCGACGCCTCCCCTTTTCCCCACCGCGAGCTCTCTCTCTCTCTCGCCCTCTGTTCCAATGATGGCAACGATTTGCAAAGGAAAAGACAACGGCGAGGACTTCATGACGGTGACGTAACTGGGCAGCCGCCGGGCTCGTCAGCGACGACAACTCCACACGCGACGGTGGCGCAACGGTTTCACCTCCTCCTCGCGTGGTTCAGTGTCTTGATGGTGGCTTCATGGCGGACCAGCGGCGACGGCGGGCTAGGTGGTGGCGGACTGACGGTGGCAACGGCGCAGGTGACACGACGGTGGCGGTGCCAACAGCTCCTCCTCCCCTGGCGCTCTCCCTCTCTCACGGGTCTCCCTCTCTTCCTCCTCCTTTCCTTCTTTCCCTCTTCCTTTCTTTTCTTCTTTCTTTCTTTTTTTCTTGTCTGAAGTTGAAGCTAATTAGTGTTATGGTATGGGGAAAGGCTGCGGCGCTAGGAGAAGAGTGAGGGTGAGTTAGGGTAGGAAATTAGGGTTTGGGGTAGATTAGAAAATTTTAATAAAATAGGGGGTAAAAATATAATTTTATAAAACAAATAAAAAGATAGAATAATAATTAAAAATAAAATTAAATATAAAGTATCTATCTTTAAAAAAATAACTTTTAATTACCAATCTGTGAATTATTTTTAGTTAAATACTAATTTAATAAAAATTGGAGATAAGTAAATTAATTCTCCTTTATTTATAAAATAAGGTTAAAAATATATTTGTTAAAATTAAGGTATATAAAATACTCATTATTTTTTAATTATAAGAACTCTAAATAATAAATAAAAATTTACTCAACTTATATATAAAAATCTTCAAAAATATGATCTTAAATAAATAGAATGGAAGATAAATATTTTATTAATAACTTTTCAAAATTCGGGATCTTACATCCTACCCCACTTATAAAAATTTTTGTCTTCGAAAAGAGTAATGCTAGGGAACCAAAAGGGTATTAGCCAAAAATCAGCCAAAATATTTTTGGTGAATTCAAAATCTCTACGAGTTAATAAATATGAATGTTTCTTCTGCTAAGTATCAGAATTTTCTTTTTCATATTAAATGGATGTTATTTTATATATTTTTCTAATTTTTTTTATATTGCAAATGTGAATGTCTCTATTTATTTAAGAATTTCATATTTTTTTAATTTTATAGATATTTAATTATTTTTACTAAATATAATTGGATGTTTCTTTTGTTAAGTATTAGGATATTTTTTTCATATTAAATGAATATTTTTTTAAATTTCTGTAATTATGTAATTTGACGTCTCTTTAATCATCAAAACGGCACCTAATATTCCAAAACGCAAAGAGTAACATCGTGACGATGCTGCTACCGTGCCATGTTTCGGTGAACCATTGTCCTTTGATGGAGAATTTAAACCCTCATTCATCACCACCATCTTCTTTTTACTCAACTCTCTCACATATTCCTTTTTATTTGTATTCCTTACGGTTTTATTGGCTTTGAACTTGAAGAAGAAGAAAAAGAGGTATCACTCATCACTAGAATTACATACCACAAAACACATGTACAAAGTGTCGCCACCGATCTACCAAACACCGTCAAGAACACCAAAATCATTATCATAATGACGATGGGACGAAATCATCATTATCGAAATACGCGAATCGAATGACTTGGAATAAACCTTCTTCCTTCTCTCATCGAGTTCAGCTAGAAGTTCTCAAAACTTGTCTAATCCACATGTTGAGTATGGATTCTTGTTGACGGTGGCGAATCCGACGAATCAGATGTCGGTGATAGAAGAAGAGTGGGTCGCAGTGGGGAGGCGGAGAGGATCTGACAGTGAGAGAGAGAGAGAGAGAGAGAGAGAGAGAGGTCTGTGTGATTGTTGGAGGTGGGTAGGTTAATGTGAGAGAAAAGAGGAAGGTTTTTATAGTTTTTAATTAGGTTTACTTAATCAATTTTAAATTTTGAATTTAAAAAATTTAAAATTAATTATTAATATAAATTAATGTGATTTTGTTTAGTTTTTTGCTGATAACCTTTTGGTTCCATATACTTTTCCCTTCGAAAATTAACTTAATACACAAAATACTAAAATAGTTTCGATTACCTTATTTTTGTATACTTTAAAAAAGCAGAGGTCTTGGCATATATATAAATATAATTTTTTAAATACCGGATAACACATAAAACATAGGTGTAAGGGAAAAGTGTGGCCTAAAGTAAAAGTTACAAGATGGTTCAAAACAAAGATATCACATGGGGCTACTATTATACCAAAACTTAGCACAAGAAGGTGCAAGTATTCTAGTTAGGTGTTTGCAAAAACAAGGGATATCTAGATGGCAAAAGTTTAAAAACAGGTTGACGTAAACAACTAAAATAACGTCAGTGCACATACCTCGTACCAACTTCAAAACTTAAACTTCCGAAATCCATCAATCACTTCACAACCCCATAACCGGTCATAAGCCTAACAACCACAAACTCTTCCGTGAGAAGCGAAACTCTCACAATTTCTCATAACATTGTACACTTATCGATCCACCTTTCACGTTCACGAACAGCATTTTAAAATTTTGTTTACTACGCCTAAAGGTCATACGTGACTCCAAAGCAATTCTCGAATTTATTCAGAAGAATACAAGACCTTGGAAAAGGACAAGCGACAAGGACAAAATGCGCAAGAGTTTGAAAAGATTGTTGAGATCACAAGTAATTAGAGATGCACAGGAAATAAAGAGTGCCGGAAAGAAAATTAGTTTGGCAATCTCAAGAGTGACTCCCGAATTAACAAAATTCGATAGGAATAATAAGAGAAAAAGTAGTGCATTAGTTTAAAACAAAACCAAGTTGAGTCAAGGAATATGAGGTTTACAGTAAAAGAATGTCTAAGACCAAAGACAAAGCTCATAAGACTCGAGTAGAATTAAGAATATTTTCGAATAAATTACTCATAAAGAATGGAAACTTTTTCAAAAACCATTTCACATTATCAAAGAAAAGATGCGTAACAAACATTTTGTAAAAGAATAACAAGCATGTAAATGTGCCACTACCTTAATATAATTTTATGTTGAAATGGATTATATAGAGTTTTAAAACAAATGAACACTAGTTTGGCTAAAAGCAAATTATTTTCTCAAATATTTAGAAAGGTAGTTAGATGCCCAGCTTAACAAAAAATATGCATAAAGCTGGGAAGAAAATCAAAGGATTGCTAAAAAATTTCTCAAAGTTCATATTCAATTAAACATGTATGAAAGTTATACCAAAGATAGAAGAAGTCAAACTCTATTTAGAAAAGTGAAATCTGAAGTAAAAATTTTTGTAAACACACTTTTATCAAAAGCAGGGTTCCACGGACGCGAACACCCTTTCGCGTACGCATGGGCGCTAAAATACCCATCTCGCGTATGCATGCCACCTACGTGTACGCGAGCATGCGAAATAGAAGGTCTGCTTCGCGTTGCGTGCCAACTACCGCGTATGTGAATGCCTGAAAAATTTTACCTCCGCGTACGCGCGCTAGAGCAGCGTACGCATAATAAGGTCTTTAAAACTTCACTTAAAGAAGTGTATGCTAAGTCAAAACAATCTTATCAAAATTTAATAAATGGTTTTTAATTACAAGCAGAAAAATTTAATTTGAAACTTCTTCAAAGAGAATTCAAAACTTCTTTAAAAATAGATCAAAATAAAACTCCAAAAGTATACTTGAAATTACCACCTTCACAGGAATATTCAAGATATTAAGATGCACTTAAAAAAATCTACAAAAAAGGATCTTTAAATCAAAGAAATTCAAACAAAAATTCACTAGGCTTGGAATATCAAACAAGTTTTCAATTGATTCAAAGGAATACAAGACGCGTAAGGAGAGACAACTCAATCAATAGAAAATTCTCAAGAAAAAACATTTGACTAAAGAAAAACAAATAAGAGGATAAACGGTGCATTAGATGGAAACAAATTCAAGTTGACTCGGATGAGTATGAGATTCATAAGAAAAGGAAAACTAAGACTAATGGTGACGTTAACAAAAGTAAGAGAGTAATAAAAAATAGAATCAAATATGACCTCTATATCTAGAAATGAAAAGTTTAAGAAGGGAATTGATCCATTCATAAGAAGAAAAATATGAGTCCAATATTTTTAAAAGAGCAACAAATGCATAAATAGTGTGTTATGATAAATCAAATTTAAATATATTTTATTATTATTATTATTATTATTATTATTATTATTATTATTATTATTAAACAATTTAGATGAAATTTTGTGATCAATGAGAATAAAAACAAAAATTCTTTCTTTGAAGAATATCTGAATACATAATACAATAAAGATATTTGTAAAAACTGTAATATAGTTGTTAGAAAATCAAGTTGTATTTTAAAAATAAGTATATTTTCATAAACCAGTAAAAAAACTGGTGAGGTATTGAAAATAAATAGATTTTAAATTGCTCAAATAATTTTCAAAGTTTTATATAGAGAAGGTTATGTCAAATCAAAAATGATTTTATAAGGCTTCAAGAATAATGGTTGTAAATATAGTCAAGTAAGAGAAAAATTAAATCTCAACTTCTTTAAAAAGAACTCGAAATAGGAGCTTAAAGAAATACATGGCATCAAAACAAATTCAAAGTTGTACAAAAAAATACATGGATCAATAAAAGAGTTTAAACAAAGAAAGACAAACACAACAAGGACGTTAATTAAGCAAGCATATGCGGTTAGAATCAAATGAGAAAGCATATAAACAGAAGAATAGAGTTGAAAAAACATCAATTTACTTCCCAAAAGAAATAGCAATTGAGGACTTCAAGGTAAACTTACGAGAGAACAAGTCACATGACATTCATAGAGTTCAAGACACATAACTGAGTAACCTCGAGGAATAGATTCTAATGTTCCCAAAAATTCGTGACTCGTATTATCCATTACTCGTATAGCGTCTATGATAACCCATTAGTACTTCCATATACATAATCTACTAATTTTAAGCCGGCCAAACCTAATACCAGGAATTATACAATGCAAGACTAATGGCATTAATCAATAGACCGTTGACGAACGGATTTTCTATCGATAAAGAAATATAAAAATATAATATCGCATTGTAAGTATAGCTTCTAAACCAACAGAAAATCCTTTCGTATAAAAATTTTGGTTGTCACAAGTAACAAACTCCTTTGAAATTGATAACCAAAGTATTTAAACTTTGGGTTGTCTTCTCAAGGAATTACAGGGAGGTGTTCTTATTATTGGTTATGCAAAGGTATATTTTGGGATTTTCAAAAGGGTTGCACAAGTAATGTAAAATAACAAGTTGTCAAAATAATAACTAATAAAGCTCTTGGCAAGGTATGAGAATTGGAAGTCCTATCCCAGTTATCCTTATCAATTGTGATGAGAATTGACTTTTGCTCCCACTTGGTCAACCTCTAATTATGAGGTTAAGTGGATAAATTAATTTGGTTCCTCAAGTCTTAGTCTTTTCCTTGGAAAAGCTAGAGTTAGTGGAATCCAAATTAATTAGCAAGGAATTCCAATTTTTGGTCAACACCTCGAGTTTGATAACTCAAGAGTCTCTAATTACTCAACCAAAGCCAAAAGAGAAAATTCTAAATTATCTATATCATAAATAAAAGAAACAAATCATAGATCTGAAAATACCTCAAATTATATTAAATAGAATATTCAAATCTAACATGAAAAAGTTCATAAATTAAATTGGAAAAATAAATAAAAGGAACATTGAACCTGGAACTTAGAAGAAATTATAAGTTGAAATAATAAGAAATCCTAAATCCTTTAAGAGGAATTATAATCCTAAATCCTAAGAGAGAGGAGAGAGCCTCTCTCTCTCTCTAAAACTACATCTAAATTATGAAAAGTGAAATATGAATGTTGTATGAAGTATATGATGAATGGATGCATTCCCTCACTTTATAGCCTCTAATATGTATTTTCTGGGCCGAAAACTGGGTCAAAAACAGCTTATAAATCGCTGCTGGTTCGTACAGGTTGCGGCAAAGTGACGCGGAGGCGTCGTCCACGCGTTTGCGTGGATTGAAATTCGCAGATGCGATGCATGCGCGTCATCCACGCGTCCGCGTCGCCTAAATTTGGAGAGGCTATGGCAAATTATATATCGTTGCGAAGCTCCGGATGTTATCTTTCCAACGCAACTAGAACCGTGTCATTTGAATTTTCGTAGCTTAAGTTATGGTCGATTTAGTACCAGGAGGTCAGGCTGGACAGCTTTAGCAGTTCCTTCAATTTCTTGTATTCCTTCCAGTTTTGCATGCTTCCTTTCCATCTTCTGAGCCATTCCTGCCCTGTAATCTCTGAAATCACTTAACACATATATCAAGGCATCAAATGGTAATAAGAGATGATTAAAATACACAAATTAAAGACTCTAGGAAGCAAGTTTTTAATCATAGAACAAATTCAGGAAGGAAAACGTAAACTCATGCAAATCATATGAATAAGTGTATGAAAGATTGATAAAATCCACTCAATTGAGCACCAGATAAACCATAAAATAGTGGTTTATCAACCTCCCCACACTTAAACATTAGCATGTCCTCATGCTAAGCTTAAGAGAGCTAAAAAGAGTGAAGGGGAATGGTAAAATGTATGAGATGCAATCCTATCTATATGAATGCAACTAAATGTGAAATGCTTCTACCTAATTAGTTAAAAGTAAATAAGTTCTCCAAGAAAAATATGAATCAAATTCCACTAATTCAAATTACACAATAAAAGATAAGTAAACTTTGTAAGAAGATAGCTCATAAAAGCAGGAAACATAGAATCAAGCATTGAACCCTTACTGGTAGTGTATATCACTCTAGTCTCTCAAGTGTATAGGGTTATTCACTCTACTCTTCTCTAATCATGCTTTCTAAACCTTGTTCTTCATCTAACCAATCAACAAATATTTAATGTACCAATGCAAACATCATGAGGTCTTTTCAAGGTTGTAATGGGGCTAAGGTAAGGGTAAGGATGTATATATAAGGCTAAGTGAGCTAACAAAGTGAATCCTTGATTAGTCTAAGATCTCACCTAACATATACATACTTTATATAATTTAAAATACTTTACCTAGTGATAGGCAAAATTGTGATTTCTGATAATGGCATTCATGTTCGTTCTCTCCCTGGTAATGGCGCCAAAAACTTGGTGCGTGATACCATGGTCCAAACATAACTTCACAACTTCACACAACTAACCAGCAAGTGCACTAGTGAGTAAGAGTCGATCCCACGGAGATTGTTGGTATGAAGCAAGCTATGGTCATCTTGTAAATCTCAGTTAGGCGGATAATAAATGGTTATGGAGTTTTCGAATAATAATAATAAATAACTAGAAAATAAAGATAGAAATACTTATGTAAATCATTGGTGGAAATTTCAGATAGGCATATGAAAATGATGTGATCCTTTTGAATCTCTGTTTTCCTACTGCCTTCATCTAATCTTTTTTACTCCTTTCCATGGCAAGCTGTATGTAGGGCATCACCGTTGTCAATGGCTACATCCCATCCTCTCAGTGAAAATGGTCCAAATGCTCTATCACAGCACGGCTAATCATCTGTCGGTTCTCGATCATGTTGGAATAGAATCCATTGATTCTTTTGCGTTTGTCATCACGCCCAACAATCGCGAGTTTGAAGCTCATCACAGTCATTCAATCCCTGAATCCTACTTGGAATACCACAGACAAGAGATATGCGCTCGGTCGAAGGTAGAATGGAGGTGGTTGTCAGTCACGTGCAGAGGCTTCTTTTGGAGTTGAACGCCAAGTTGTAACGTGTTTTTGGCATTCAACTCTGGTTCGTGACGTGTTTCTGGCGTTTGACTCCAGAATGCAGCATGGAACTGGCGTTGAGCGCCAGTTTACGTCGTCTAATCTTGAATAAAGTATGAACTATTATATATTGCTGGAAAGCTCTGGATGTTTACTTTCCAACGCCGTTATAGACGCGCCATTTGAAGTTCTGTAGCTCCAGAAAATTCATTTTGAGTGCAGGGAGGTCAGAATCCAACAGCATCAGCAGTCCTTTGTCAGCCTTCTATCAGTGTTTTGCTCAGGTCCCTCAATTTTAGCCAGAAATTATCTGAAATCACAGAAAAACACACAAACTCATAGTAAAGTCCTGAAATGTGAATTTAGCATAAAAACTAATGAAAACATCCCTAAAAGTAGCTAGATCCTACTAAAAACTACCTAAAAATAATGCCAAAAAGCGTATAAAATATCCGCTCATCACAATGCCAAACTTAAATTGTTGCTTGTCCCCGAGCAACTGCAAATCAAATAGGATAAAAAGAAGAGAATATACTATAAATCTCAAATTATCAATGAATATTAGATCTAATTAGATGAGCGGGACTTGTAACTTTTTGCTTCTGAATAGTTTTGGCATCTCACTTTATCTTGTGAAGTTTAGAATGATTGGCATCTATAGGAACTTAGAGTTTCAGATAGTGTTATTGATTCTCCTAGTTAAGTATGTTGATTCTTGAACACAGCTACTTTTATGAGTCTTGGTCGTGGCCCTAAGCATTTTGTTTTCCAGTATTACCACCAGATACATAAATTTCACAGACACATAACTGAGTGAACCTTTTCAGATTGTGACTCAGCTTTGCTAAAGTCCCCAGTTAGAGGTGTCCAGAGTTCTTAAGCACACTCTTTTTGCTTTGGATCACGACTTTAACCACTCAGTCTCAAGCTTTTTCACTTGAACCTGCATGCCACAAGCACATGGTTAGAGATAGCTTGATTTAGCCGCTTAGGCCTGGATTTTATTTCCTTGGGCCCTCCTATCCATTGATGCTCAAAGCCTTGGATCCTTTTTCACCCTTGCCTTTTGGTTTTAAGGGCTATTGGCTTTTTCTACTTACTTTTTCTTTTTCTTTCTCTCTTTTTTTCGCAATTTTTTTTGCAAGCTTTTGCTATTCACTGCTTTTTCTTTCTTCAAAAATCAAATTTATGATTTTTCAGATCATCAGTAACATTTCTCTTTGTTCATCATTCTTTCAAGAGCGAACAATTTTAACATTCATAAACAACAAGATAAAAAATATGCACTGTTCAAGCATCCATTCAGAAAACAAAAAGTATTGTCACCACATCAAAATAATTAAACTAATTTCAAGGACAATTTCGAAATTCATGTACTTCTTGTTCTTTTGAATTAGAAACATTTTTCATTTAAGAGAGGTGAAGGATTCATGGAATTATTTATAGCCTTAAGACATAGTTACTACATACTAATGATCATGAAGTAGAGACACAAAATATAAACAAACATATAGCATAAAAACCGAAAAAAAAAACAATAGAGAAATAAGAACAAGGAATGAGTCCACCTTAGTGATGGTGGCGCTTTCTTCTTGAAGAACCAATGATGTCCTTGAGCTCTTCTATGTCTCTTCCTTGCCTTTGTTGCTCCTCCATCATTGCTCTTTGATCTTCTCTAATTTCATGGAGAATGATGGAGTGCTCTTGATGTTCCACCCTTAATTGATCCATATTGTAACTCAAATCTTCTAGAGAAGTGCTGAGTTGTTCCCAATAGTTGTTAGGAGGAAAGTGCATCCCTTGAGGCATCTCCGGGATTCCTTGGTGATGAGCTTCCTCATGCGTCTCTTAGGATCCATGAGTGGGCTCTCTTGTTTGCTCCATCCTCTTCTTAGTGATAGGCTTATCCTTCTCAATGGGGATGTCTCCTTCTATGATAACTCCAGCTGAGTAACATAGATGGCAAATAAGATGAGGAAAAGCTAGCCTTGCCATGGTGGAGGACTTTTCGGCTATTTTGTAGAATTCAAGTGAGATGACTTCATGAACTTCTACTTCCTCTCCATTCATGATGCTATGAATCATGATGGCCTGATCCACAGTAACTTCGGTTCGGTTGCTAGTGGGGATGATGGAGCGTTGGATGAACTCCAACCATCCTCTAGCCACATGCTTGAGGTCTAGTCTTCTTAATTGAACCGGCTTGCCTTTGGAGTCTCTTTTTCATTGAGCTCCTTCCACACATATGTCCATAAGGACTTGGTCCAACCTTTGATCAAAGTTGACCCTTCTAGTGTAGGGGCGTGCATCTCCTTGCATCATGGGCAAGTTGAACGCCAACCTCACATTTTTCGGACTAAAATCTAAGTATTTCCCCCGAACCTTTGTAAGATAATTCTTTGGATTCGGGTTCACACTTTGATCATGGTTCTTAGTGATCCATGCATTGGCATAGAACTCTTGAACCATTAAGATTCTGACTTGTTGAATGGGGTTGGTCAGAACTTCCCAACCTCTTCTTTGGATCTCATGTCGGATCTCCGGATACTCATTTTTCTTGAGTTTGAAATGGATCTCGGGGATCACCTTCTTCTTGGCCACAACATCATAGAAGTGGTCTTGAAGGGCTTTGGAGATGAATCTCTCCATCTCCCATTACTCAGAGGTGGAAGCTTTTGTCTTTTCTTTCCCTTTTCTAGAGGTTTCTCCGGCCTTAGGTGCCATCAATGGTTATGGAAAAACAAAAAACTATGCTTTTACCACACCAAACTTAGAATATTGCTCGCCCTCGAGCAAGAGAAGAAAGAAGAAGAAGAAGAAGAAGAAGAAGAAGAAAATATGGAGGAAAGGGAGAAGTGTTTGGTTTCGGCCAAGGTGAAGAAGAGGGTTGTGGTGTGTGAGAATGAAGAAGGATAGAGGGGTTTATATAGAGAAGGGAGGGGGAGTAGGTTTGGCTATTTAGGGTGGGTTGGGTGGGAAATAGATTTTAAATTTTGAAGGTAGGTGGGGTTTATGGGGAAGAGTGGATGGATGTGAGTGGTGAAGAGGTGATGGGAAAGAGAGATTAAGGTGATTGGTGAAGGGTTTTAGGGAAGAGTATTTATTGGATTGTGTGAAGGGGAGAGATGGTGAGTTGAGGTAGGTGGGGATCCTGTGGGGTCCACAGATTCTGAGATGATCCTGTGGGGTCCACAGATCCTGAGGTGTCAAGGATTATCATCCCTGCACCAATGAAGCGTGTAAAACGCCCTCTGCATGCAATCATGGTGTTCAACGCCAGGTTGATGCTTGTTTCTGGCGTTGAACGCCAGCTTCATGCTTGTTTTGGGCGTTCAACGCCCATTCGCAGCATGTTTCTGGCGTTGAACGCCATTTCCATGCTTGTTTCTGGCGTTCAGTGCCAGCTCTCCTCAGGGCGTATTCCTGGTGTTTAAACACCAGGATGTTGCTTGTTTCTGGCGTTCAACGCCAGATCCATGCTCTGTTCTGGCATTGAACACCAGCCAGATGTTCCTTACTGGCGTTTAAACGCCAGTAAGTCCTTCCTCCAAGGTGTGCTTTTTCTTCTGCTATTTTTTTATTCTATTTTTAATTTTTGTATTTATTTTGTGACTCCACATGATCATGAACCTAATAAAACATAAAAGAACAATAAAAAAATAAAAATAGATAAATAAAATTGGGTTGCCTCCCAATAAGCGCACCTTTAATGTCACTAGTTTGACAGTGGGCTCTCATGGAGCCTCAAAGTTGATCAGGTCAATGTTGTAGACTCCCAACACCAAACTTAGAGTTTGAATGTGGGGATTCAACACCAAACTTAGAGTTTGGTTGTGGCCTCCCAACACCAAACTTAGAGTTTGATTGTAGGGGCTTTGTTTGACTCTGTACTGAGAGAATCTTTTCATGCTTCCTCTCCATGTATATAGAAGAACACCCTTGAGTCTTAAACACAAGGTAGTCCCCATTCAATTGAAGGACTAATTCTCCTCTGTTAACATCTATCATAGCTCCTGCTGTGGCTAGGAAAGGTCTTCCAAGGATGATGCATTCATCCTCCTCCTTCCTAGTGTCTAAGATTATGAAATCAACAGGGATGTAAAGGCCTTCAACCTTCACTAACACGTCCTCTACCAATCCATAAGCTTGTCTTACTGACTTGTCTGCCATTTGTAATAAGAATATGGCAGGCTGTACCTCAATGATTCCCAGCTTCTCCATTACAGAAAGTGGTATAAGATTTATGCCTGACCCTAGGTCACACAGAGCCTTCTCAAAGGTCATGGTGCCTATAGTACAGGGTATTAAGAATTTGCTAGGATCTTGTCTTTTTTGAGGTAAAGTTTGCTGAATCCATGTATCTAGTTCATTAATGAGCAAGGGAAGTTCACATTCCCAAGTCTCATTGCCAAATAATTTGGCATTTAGCTTCATTATGGCTCCTAGATATTGAGCAACTTGCTCTCCAGTTACATCTTCATCCTCTTCAGAGGAAGAATAGTCTTCAGAGCTCATGAATGGCAGAAGGAGGCTTAATGGAATCTCTATGGTCTCTATATGAGCCTCAGATTCCTTTAGGTCCTCAATAGGGAACTCCTTCTTGCTTGAGAGATGTCCCATGAGGTCTTCCTCATTGGGGTTCACGTCCTTTCCTTCCTCTCTAGGTTCGGCCATTTTGATTATATCAATGGCCTTGCACTCTCTTTTTGGATTCTCTTAAGTGTTGCTTGGGAGAGTACTAGGAGGAGTTTCAGTGATTTTCTTACTCAGTTGGCCCACTTGTGTCTCCAGATTTCTAATGGAGGACCTTGTTTCACTCATGAAACTTAAAGTAGCCTTAGACAGATCAGAGACTAAGTTTGCTAAGTTAGAGGTGCTCTGCTCAGAATTCTCTGTCTGTTGTTGAGAAGATGATGGATAAGGCTTGCTATTGCTGAGCCTATTTCTTCCACCATTATTAAAGCCTTGTTGAGGCTTTTGTTGATCCTTCCATGAGAAATTTGGATGATTTCTCCATGAAGAATTTTAGGTGTTTCCATAAGGTTCACCCATGTAATTTACCTCTGCTATTGCAAGGTTCTCAGGATCATAAGCTTCTTCTTCAAAAGATGCCTTTTTAGTACTGTTGGATGCATTTTGCCATCCATTCAGACTTTGAGAAATCATGTTGACTTGCTGAGTCAACATTTTGTTCTGAGCTAGTATGGCATTCAGAGAATCAATTTCAAGAACTCCCTTCCTTTTGAGACGTCCCATTACTCACGGAATTCCTCTCAGAAGTATACATGAATTGGTTATTTGCAACCATGTCAATGAGTTCTTGAGCTTCTGCAGGCATTTTCTTTAGGTGAATGTATCCACCTACAGAATGGTCCAGTGACATCTTAGAGAATTCAGATAGACCATAATAGAATATATCCAAAATGGTCCATTCAGAAAGCATGTCAGAAGGACACCTTTTGGTCATCTGCTTGTATCTTTCCCAAGCTTCATAGAGGGATTCACCATCTTTTTGTTTGAAGGGGTCGGAACATCCACTCTAAGCTTGCTCAGCTTTTGAGGAGGAAAGAACTTAGCCAAGAAGGCCGTGACCAGCTTATCCCATGAGTTCATGCTATCTTTAGGTTGTGAATCCAACCATATTCTAGCTCTGTCTCTTACAGCAAAGGGAAAAGCATGAGCCTGTAGACTTTAGAATCTACTTCATTAGTCTTGACAGTCTTACAGATCTGCAAGAACTCAGTTAAAAATTGGTAGGGATCTTCTGATGGAAGTCCATGGAACTTGCAATTCTGTTGCATTAGAGCAACTAGTTGAGGTTTCAGCTCAAAATTGTTTGCTCCAATGGTAGGGATTAAGATGCTTCTTCCATCAAATTTGGAAGTAGGTGTAGTATAGTCACCAAGAATCCTCCTTGCATTATTATTTTCGGCTGCCATTTTCTCTTCCTTTTCAAAAATTTCTGTAAGGTTGTCTCTGGACTGTTGTAATTTAGCTTCTCTTAGTTTCCTCTTCAGAGTCCTTTCAGGTTCAGGATCTGCCTCAACAAGAATATTCTTGTCCCTGCTCCTGCTCATATGAAAAAGAAGGGAACAGAAAATAATAATAGAGATCCTCTTTACCACAGTAGAGAGATTCCTTTATGTTAGTAGAAGAAGAAAGGAATAGAAGAAGGAAAAGGTAAGAATCCAAACACAATGGTGAAGATAGGTTCAGATTCTTGAGATGAAGAGAAGTGTTAGTAAATAAATAAATAAATAGAAGAAGATGAAAGGGAGAGAACTCAAAAATTAATTTTGAAAAAGGGTTAGTGATGTTCGAAAATTAAGAGAAGAAATAAAATTAAAATTAAAATTTAAAACAATTAGTTAATTAAAAGAATTTTTGAAAAAGAGGGAGGTAATTTTCGAAAATTAGAGAGCTAAAATTAATTAGGTGGTTTTGAAAAAGATAAGATATAGTTAAACAAACAAAGAGTCAACTAATTAGTTGAAAAATATTTGAAATTTAATTTTGAAAAGATAAGAAGTTGGAAGATATTTTGAGATCAAAATTTTTTAAAAAAGATAAAATTTTGAAAAAGATATGATAAAAAATATATTTTGAAAAGGAATTGATTTTTAAAATTAAAATTTGATTACTTGACTAACAAGAAACTAAAAGATATGATTCTAGAATTTAAAGATTGAACCTTTCTTAACAAGAAAGTAACAAACTTCAAAATTTTGAATCAATCACATTAATTGTTAGTAAAGTTTTCGAAAATTATGAAATAAAGATAAGAAAAAGATTTTGAAAAAATATTTTTAAATTTTCGAAAATCATAAGAGAAAAATGAAAAAGATTTGATTTTTGAAAAGGTTTTGAAAAGATAGGATTTTTAAAATTGAAAATTTGACTTGACTCATAAGAAATAGCTAAGTTTTAAAATTTTTTGACTAAGTCAACTCAAATTTTCGAAATTTTGAGAGAAAAAAAGGAAAAGATATATTTTTTTTTGAATTTTTAATGATGAGAGAGAAAAACATAAAAATGACTCACAACATGAAAATTATGAATCAAAACACATGATGCATGCAAGAACACTATGAATGTCAAGATGAACACCAAGACTTATTTTTGAAAAATTTTCAAGAAAAGAAAAACATGCAAGAGCCAAACTTAGAAATGCATATGAAAAACAACAAAAGATACAAAACAAGAAAACATCAAGATCAAACAAGAAGACTTACCAAGAACAACTTGAAGATCATGAAGAACATTATGAATGCATGAATTTTCGAAAAATGCAAGAACAAGATGAATATGCAATTGACACCAAACATAAAACATGACACAAGAATCAAACAAGAATCACAAAATATTTTTGTTTTTTTATGATTTTATGATTTTTTTTGTATTTTCTTTTATTTTTTTTCGGAAAACATATAGGAAACAAAAAATAAGAAATTCAAAATTTTTAAGAAGAATTTCAGGAATCTTTCAATGTTAGTCTAAAGCTCTGGTCCAGGAATTAGACATGGCTTGATAGCCAGTCAAGCTTCAGCAGGACATTACATGCATTGTGGTGATTAGTTGAAGCCTCAATCCAAAAGAATTTAGACATGGCTTTACAGCCAGTCAGGCTTCAACATGCTTCATGAAACTCTAGAATCCATTCTTAAGAATTTTGAAAAATTTTCGAAAACAGGTGAGAATTTTTTTTGAAAGATTTTTGAAAATTTTTTGAAAATAAAGCAAAAAGAAAATTACCTAATCTGGGCAATAAGATGAACTGTCAGTTGTCCAAACTCGAACAATCCCCGGCAACGGTGCCAAAAACTTGATAGGCAAAATTGTAATTTCTGATAATGGCATTCATGTTCGTTCTCTCCCTGGTAATGGCGCCAAAAACATGGTGCATGATACCATGGTCCAAACATAACTTCACAACTTCGCACAACTAACCAGCAAGTGCACTGGGTCGTCCAAGTAATAAACCTTACGTGAGTAAGGGTCGATCCCACAGAGATTGTTGGTATGAAGAAAGCTATGGTCATCTTGTAAATCTCAGTTAGGCGGATAATAAATGGTTATGGAGTTTTCGAATAATAATAATAATAAATAACTAGAAGTTAAAGATAGAAATACTTATGTAAATCATTGGTGGGAATTTCAGATAGGCGTATGAAGATGCTGTGCTCCTTTTGAATCTCTGCTTTCCTACTGCCTTCATCCAATCCTTTTTACTCCTTTCCATGGCAAGCTGTATGTAGGGCATCACCATTATCAATAGCTACATCCCATCCTCTCAGTGAAAATGGTCCAAATGCTCTGTCACAGTACGACTAATCATCTGTCGGTTCTCGATCATGTTGGAATAGAATCCATTGATTCTTTTGCGTTTGTCATCACGCTCAACAATCGCGAGTTTGAAGCTCGTCACAGTCATTCAATCCCTGAATCCTACTTGGAATACCACAGACAAGGTTTAGACTTTCTGGATTCTCATGAATGCTGCCATCAATTCAACTTATACCACGAAGACTCTGATTAAGGAATCCAAGAGATATGCACTCGGTCTAAGGTAGAACGGAGGTGGTTGTCAGTCACGTGTTCATAGGTGAGAATGATGATGAGTGTCACAGATCATCACATTCGGCATGGTAAAGTGCAACGAATATCTTAGAACAGGAATAAACTGAATTGAATAGAAAATAGTAGTAATTGCATTAAAACTTGAGGTACAGCAGAGCTCCACACCCTTAATCTATGGTGTGTAGAAACTCCACCGTTGAAAATACATAAGTGATGAAGGTCCAGGCATAGCTGAATGGCCAGCCCCCAAAACATGATCACAAGATCAAAAAATACAATCCAGGTTGTGGTCAAAAGACCAAATGGTCAAAGACGTCTAATACAATAATAAAATGTCCTATTTATACTAGACTAGCTACTAGGGTTTACAAAAGTAAGTAATTGATGCAGAAATCTACTTTCGGGGCCCACCTGGTGTGTGCTTGGGCTTAGCTTGAGCTTTACACGTGTAGAGGCTTCTTTTGGAGTTGAACGCCAAGTTGTAACGTGTTTTTGGCGTTCAACTCCGGTTTGTGACGTGTTTCTGGCGTTTGACTCTAGAATGCAGCATAGAACTGGCGTTGAGCGCCAGTTTACATCATCTAATCTCAAATAAAGTATGAACTATTATATATTGCTGGAAAGCTCTGGATGTCTACTTTCCAAAGCCGTTGAGAGCGCGCCATTTGGAGTTCTGTAGCTCTAGAAAATCCATTTCGAGTGTAGGGAGGTCAGAATCCAACAGCATCAGTAGTCCTTTGTCAGCCTTCTATCAGAGTTTTGCTCAGGTCCCTCAATTTCAGCCAGAAATTACCTGAAATCACAGAAAAACACACAAACTCATATTAAAGTCCAGAAATGTGAATTTAGCATAAAAACTAATGAAAACATCCCTAAAAGTAGCTAGATCCTACTAAAAACTACCTAAAAACAATGTCAAAGAGCGTATAAATTATCCGCTCATCACCTAGCTACCCAAATTTTTCCCACTTTTGTATTACATGCTCATGTATCAAACTTATTTTTGAATTTTGTTCCATATGAATTGATTCTTTTTATTTTGCATTTGGTGTAATATTTTTTTGTATCCCCTTATTTAATTACTTAATAATTTTTTTATTATCAATGTACATGGTAATTTAATTATTTTGATTTCACATGAGCATGCTTCCCAAATTTTGAAATAACTTATTCAATTTAATTCCCTTTTTTCCTATCATCCCATGTTCCCATAAAATTTTCCACACTTAAATTATACACAATATCTATCTTAAGCTAACGAAGGATTCAACTTGGGATTTTTATTTTGTTTTTCTGCTTAAGGCTAGTAATATGGTTATAAAACAGAAGGGGGTTAAAAGGCTCAAGGGGGCTAACAAGGGTGGCATAAAAGGTAGGTATATTTGCTACAAATAATGGCCTCAATCATATGCAAGCATGTAAATACACTAAATAATGGACATATTGACTGAAACAAAGTAAAGATTGCAATCATAGAGAAGAAAATACACATGAATAAAAATTTATGGTTAAATAATGTAACCATGTAAATAAGCTCAAAATCTCATAGGTTGTGTGTTCTTTGCTACAAAACCATGTTCCAAATACAACTTTAAACAAATTTAACACAAAAAATTTTGATTTTAAATTAGTGAATTTTTTTCAAAAATAGGGTCTTAAAAAGAAACTTATTATTTTTCAACCAAGTAGTATTTAAATGCAAACAATCAACTACACATGCAATCTATTATGCAATGCAACAATGAACTAATAAAGAAAATAAGACATTGGTGTTGAGAAGAGAATAACTAACCCATGGAGATCGGTATCGACCTCTCCACACTTAAAGATTACACCGTCCTCGGTGCATGCTAAGGTGTACAAGTGGACGGACTGCTCTAACTAATGCCTTTCTCTATAGATTGTGCATATTGACTTGCCTGTCTCCCCATATAGAAGTTATTCCTTTCCCCTCTCGGTGGCCATCCTGAAAGAAGAGGAAAAGAAGGAAAGTAACCCAGAAATAAAGATAAGAACATAAATAAAATATGGGTGTTAATGCCAATTAATAAAGGTCTCAATTACATGGTAGCTATAGCATGCAAGTGAGAAAATAGTGGAAGCAAATGGCATATCAATAGTGCAAAAGTTACAACAATAGGGAAGAGAGTGTGGGTAATGCAAGATAGTGTAAGTGCATATCAATGCAAAAGGAATATCAGTATTATAAAAATTAGCATTGACTTATGAATAATAATACCCAATTAGAATAAAACAAGTCATGAAGCACCAGAATAATTCAAGAAAAGATGCAATAGTTGAAGAAGTTAATTTTAACACCAATGGAAAAGAAAAAGAAAGTAAGAAAAGAGGAAGAAAGAAATAAGACGGGAAAGAAAAGATTTAGATTTGGGGAAGAAAAGATAAGATAATTGGCTTATTTGGATAAGATGTGCGGCGCAGGCGACGCGAGCGCGTGGGGCACGCGGTCGCATGGATAGCGCTACCCACGCGTTCGCGTGAAGTGATTCGTGCCTTCAGTGCGAGTGCAGCCTCGCGGCCGTGCAACTCTCTGTTGAAAAGCTCATTTTGCCAAAACTTTCGGTCATGCGATCGCGTGGTGGACGTGATCGCGTGGATGGCCTCGTTTAAAGAACGACGCGGACGCGTAGGGCACGCGTTCACGTGGTAGGGCTTGTGCTGCTAGCACGAGTCCATCCCAATTCCAGCTCAACTTTTGGCCATACACCCTTATACGTCGGTTTACATGGCACGCATTCGCGTGGGTGACGCAGACGCGTGGAGGCATTTTTCCCACATGACACGGACGCGTCAGCAACACGGTCGCATGGATCAAATTGTGCCAAAGGCACGCCTCCAGCCACACGTTTGCGTGACTCTCTGTTTCTTCTTGTTTTCTTCCCAACGCACATACGATGTAAACATGTCGGCGACGTTGTCACGTCGCGTGCGATTTTTTTTTTAAGTAATGCAGTATGCAGAATGCAATGGTAATATTAATGTTATGCATGATTCCAGGTCCAATCAAAACTCAAAAACAAACAAAACAGACTAGAATTAAAATTGAAAAAGGAACGATTATACCATGGTGGGTTGTCTCCCACCTAGCACTTTTGGTTAAAGTCCTTAAGTTGGACATTTGGCGAGCTCTTTGTCATGGTGGCTTGTGTTTGAACTCATCTTGAAACTGCCACCAATGCTTGGACTTCCAATAAGCTTCAACATCTCCAAATAAATTCACCAAGCGTTGATGAAGTTCTCCACAAGCTTTGAGCTCCCAAAGTTGATCCTCATATATTCCCGGATCCCAAATCTTGTTTCTACACCCGTCTTCAAGTTGATTATCATGATTCCATCCAGGTGGTTCAGCCTTAGAATTCTCACTGAAGCGTCCAAATAACTTCCTAGACCCATTCAATTGAGCTCTACACCAACCTTTGCGTTTAAACTTAAAGCTTCCAACCATAATGAACCTTGCAGGACAATTCTTACCACTGACTACCTTCCTCTTACTCTTAATGCCACAAGGAGCTCTAAGTTGACCATCCATCTCCAGTAGCCCATATTCAAGTGGAATTAGAAAGCTAAGGGATATGAATTTTACCCACTTGAATGTTGTAAAAGATGATGGCAACTTAGGGGGAGGGGTTTCTAATGAACTTGCAAGCTCCACTCCTTTGTGTTCTTCTTTGACAACTACCACCTCTTTGCAAGCTTCTTCAATATCAACCTCTTCCTCTTGGTAGCTTTCTTTCCATTCAATCTCTTTTTCATTGCTCACCAAGGGCATGGGAGGTTGTGCCTCTTCTTCTTTAATCTCCATGTCAAGTCCAATGGGAGAGGATTCAAATGTAGATAAGAATTCATTAATGATTAAATCCATCTCTTGATCGTCCCCTTCAAAGTCTTCAACCATGATATACCTTGGAGGTTGTACAACCTCCTCAACATCAAATTCAAACTCCTTAGAAGGGGGCTCTGTGACTTGAGTTTCCCATGGAGGTTCCGCATCTCCTAAGTCTTCAACCACTTCTTCCTCTTCAATGCTTACGGCTTCCTCCAATTGTTCCAATACAAAGTCATGCTGCTCATTGTCCACCGGAGTTTCTAGCTTCTCCTTTATGCCGCGTTCTTCAGTAGATTCTCCACATGAAGCCATGGGGGTTTCTTGAATGTCCGAACGTCGGGAAGGTAATCGATTTATCGCTTGATCCAGTTGGCGAAGGGTTGCATGAAATTTTTCCACTGTTTCCTTGAGACGATCCCTTGTTTCTTGTTGCGCTCGGCTATCATAAGTAGGATCATAGTGCTCTTGGATTGATGGATATGGAGATGGTGAATATTGAGGTGGTGGTTCTTGGGAGTAATTGGGTTGGAAATGGGGTGGTTTTATATATGGTTCATATGGCTCATAAGGTGGTTGGTATGGTGGTTGTGGGTTAGGATTATATGAGGTTGTTTGGTAGTAAGGAGCTTGTGAGTATGGTGGTCCAAAGTCATGTTGAGGAGGGGGTTCATAGGCATATGGTGGTGGTTGTTGATAATCAAAAGAGTGCTCACCATAGCCATTGCCTTGATATGCATCACAGAATGGTTGTTGATAGTCCATTGGAGGTGGTTGTTGCCATGAGGGTTGATCAAATCCTTGTGGCTCCTCCCATCTTTGATTCTTCCAACCTTGATGCCCGTTCTCATTATAGTTCCCATTCCTAACAACAACATTGGAATCAAACTTGAAGCTAGAGGGGGTGAGAGTTCATAGTAGTAGGAGAAAATAAAAACAAAAACTAATAAAAAGAAAATATTTTGAAAAAGATAAGATAAGCTTTTGAAAAAGATATGATTTTTGAAAAAAAAATATTTGATTTTTGAAAAATAAGATAAGATAAGATAAAAATTTTAAAATCTGAATTTTTTTTGAAAAATATTTACAATAACCAAGAATAAGGCACACGTTTGCAATTCCCCGGCAACGGTGCCATTTTGACGAACGGATTTTCTATCGGTAAAGAAATATAAAAATATAATATCGCATTGTAAGTATAGCTTCTAAACCAACAGAAAATCCTTTCGTACAAAAGTTTTGGTTGTCACAAGTAACAAACCCCTCTGAAATTGATAACCGAAGTATTTAAACCTCGGGTCGTCTTCTCAAGGAATTGCAGGGAGGTGTTCTTATTATTGGTTATGTAAAGGTATATTTTGGGGTTTTCAAAAGGGTTGAACAAGTAATGTAAAATAACAAGTCGTCAAAATAATAACTAATAAAGCTCTTGGCAAGGTATGAGAATTGGAAGTCCTATCCCAGTTATCCTTATCAATTGTGATGAGAATTGGCTTTTGCTCCCACTTGGTCAACCTCTAATTATGAGGTTAAGTGGATAAATCAATTTGGTTCCTCAAGTCCTAGTCTTTTCCTTGGAAAAGCTAGAGTTGGTGGAATCCAAATTAATTAGCAAGGAATTCCAATTTTGAGTCAACACCTTGAGTTTGATAACTCAAGAATTACTCAATCAAAGCCAAAAGAGAAAATTCTAAATTATCTATATCATAAATAAAAGAAAGAAATCATAGATCTGAAAATACCTCAAATTATATTAAATAGAATATTCAAATCTAACATGGAAAAGTTCATAAATTAAATTGGAAAAATAAATAAAAGGAATATTGAACCTGGAACTTAGAAGAAATTGTGAGTTGAAATAATAAGAAATTCTAAATCCTTTAAGAGGAATTCTAATCTTAAATCCTAAGAGAGAGGAGAGAGCCTCTCTCTCTCTAAAATTACATCTAAATTATGAAAAGTGAAATATGAATGTTGTATGAAGTATATGATGAATGGATGCATTCCCTCACTTTATAGCCTCTAATCTATGTTTTCTGGGCTAAAAAATGGGTCAAAAACAGCCCATAAATCGCTGCTGGTTCGTACAGGTCGCGGCAAAGTGACGCGGAGGCGTCGTCCACGCGTTTGCGTGGATTGAAATTCGCAGATGCGACGCGTGCACGTCATCCACACATCTGCGTCGCCTAACTTTGGGGCGGCTATGACAAATTATATATCGTTGCAAAGCCCCGGATGTTAGCTTTCCAACACAACTAGAACCGCATCATTTGAACCTCCGTAGCTCAAGTTATGGTCTATTTAGTACCAAGAGGTAAGGCTGGACAGCTTTAGCAGTTCCTTCAGTTTCTTGTATTCCTTCCAGTTTTGCATGCTTCCTTTCCATCTTCTGAGCCATTCCTGCCATGTAATATCTGAAATCACTTAACACACATATCAAGACATCGAATGGTAATAAGAGATGATTAAAATACACAAATTAAAGACTCTAGGAAACAAGTTTTCAATCATAGAACAAATTCAGGAAGGAAAACGTAAACTCATGCAAATCATATGAATAAGTGTATGAAAGATTGATAAAATCCACTCAATTGAGCATAAGATAAATCATAAAATAGTGGTTTATCAACCATCATGTGCATAAAACTCTAATTCTTGTTATCTGAACTAAACCTACTACATGACAGATGTTCAGAGTATGCAATTGAAGTATAGTCGGTTCATTCTTCAGGCTCTACAAGAAGGACCGCTCTGATACCATAATGTAAGACCCTAACTATCAGAATGTCACGCTTCTGGCTGCGCCATTCTGATAATTCGAGTATTACGACGACTCTTATAATATTTAATACTAAAATATGAGCCTGTTTAAAATTTAAATCGTATTATCGCATACTGTGGTGGATTAGTTTTTAGCCGGCCAAACTAAAAGATACCCTGAAAAAAAATATATGGACAGTTTTTTCTTAAGATTAAAGTGACTAAATAAATTCATATAAATGAATTGTTATATATTTAATATTATGTTTAGGTATGCATTTGCATAGAAAAAGAAAAATGAAAGAAGTTAAAGTTACAAATTAAAGATAACACTAATAACTAGATAACGAAAAAGGTATAGGTAAACCTAAAGTTATTAATATGATCAGACGAGCTAAAATCACATCCTAATAAATTAGATATAAATCATTATTAAATTGTTGTCCTTTATTTCTCCATTACCCCTCTTCCACGCTTGAAGTTGCATTGCCAAAAGCCATGTTTGATTGATGACAACAGCGGAAAAGAGTATCAACAAGTCCATCTTATTTGGAAGGCATCTGTGCCAACAGCTACAAAGTTATCACATGGTCTTGTTGGAACACCAAATTTAGTATTTAACAGTGAAAATCTTTGCAATTTTGTTATGCCAACAGTTAGCGAAGGTTTTGAATAAGATGACTAGTGTGCGATACTCAAATAAATGATGATAAGTGTGCTAATAATGACAATATTTAAGAGTAGAATCATCAAAGTTTATGCCAAATGATACGTTAAATTTGGAAGTTAGCTTAGATATATTGGAAGTCAGTCTTTTGTTGATGGTTTGAATTTTGTTTGAGATTTTAGATTAGCGCCTATTTGGTATATACATATGCCTGATAAAGTTTTAAGTTATCGGTATAGTTTTGATAATGGGAATTGGAATCTTGATGTAGTTATTACTTTTGTCTTTAACTACTTGGGCATTTATTAATTATTGCACCGAAAGAAATGTTGAACAAAAATGTTTTAACTAATATTTTGTTAATAGCAATGCTAGGGGCTAGCAATTTTTGTGATTGTTAGCCATCAACTAGCCATCAATGATGATTTGATGGTGTGAGATTGGTATGAGATTTCATCCAATGGTTCACCTTCCTCTGTTGGTTACATGCTGGCCAAAATTCAATAAAACTGCTGGCCCTAAACTTTTCCTTTTGTTAATTTGATGATGATAGACCATTAAGCATTGTGAATTGACAAGGGAAAGAGTATATCTATAGCATTTTAAGAATATAAAAGATAGCAAGTAGTGTTTGAAAGAAATTGAAATATAAATAGATAAATTTTAACTATTACTGAAAAAGGAAAAGGAAAAGTTTGACCTAAATGAAAGTAAAATGAGAAGTGAAAGAAATTTTAGAGTTTTTTGTTTTTTGAGTATCTGTTCTCGTTAATGTGATAATAAAATATTGAGAATACTCTTCAAATAGTTTCAACCATTGTTTGTGATTCTAAAAGTTATATTTATAAATAATTCTAAAAAATTTAAATTATAATTATATCCCAATAAGGATTCTCAACTACTAATTTCTGATGAAAATAACTGTTTAATTTTTTTATTATAAATATATATATCAGCAGCATTATTAAGCACATTAAAGTGAGAATTGAAGAGAAGCATGCATGTTGTGCATACTATTTGAGAATTGAGACGGATCAGTTGTAAAGCGAGAAGTAGAGAGAGTAATGAATAAGAACAATGCAGTGACTTCGTCAATTCATCAGTCGCAAATAATGACTGGAAAATGACAAATAAGCCTCAATATCATATGCATTATTATTTGGTTTTGAATCTTTGCCAAACTATTGAAAATGAAGCTGAACGACATGTATAAAATGATATATTCTTCTCAAAGTGAATTGACAACTAACCCCACTTTGCAACATGGCAGATGCCTCCAAACTACTTTAAATATATTATTTATAATAGCATATTAATAGACACTAATTTATCTATTAATTTATTGAGTATATACCCATTTTGGTCCTCAAAGAATTTTAGACTGGACACTTTAGTCCCTAACTAAAATTAATTACTCAATTGGTCCCTAACAATTAATTCCGTCAGTCACTTAGGTCCTTTAGTCCGTTAACTCTAACGGAGGACAAAATAGTCCCTGACAACTCTAACAGGGGACAAAATGGTCCCTGACAATTCTAACAATGGACAAAATAATTCCTGACCCCTTTATTCGAAAACGATACTGTTCTTCCCCAATTTTTATCATATCTCGCATAACCCTAACATTCATACTATCCTTCTTCACCTTCACAGTCTTCTTTTCCATCTTTTCCTTCATCCTCTTTAGCTCCAAGATTAAGCCATGGTATAATTGTCACACCTACCTCAACATGTCATGGACCACACACATCCTAAATCCTTGTGACTGGTACATCCACCTCCTCTGCACTTCACCCACCAAAAGCATCCACTTCCACGTCTTCGATAACATCACCTCCAACCCCGACACGTCCACGACATCCTCAAGACCAAGTTCCACAGCTACTCCAAAGGCACGCCTTTCTCCACTCTCTGACAAGCAATATAAATTGTTGGACATTAGGATATCACGAGAAGATTCTCCTTCGACATCATATGCAAATTCTCATTTAAAATAGATATCGAGTGCTTCATTCCTTCTTTTCCAGAGTTCAAGTTGGCAGACAGTTTCGACCTCGCATCCAAGCTATCAGTACAACGAGCAATGTCGCCATTGCCACTCATATGGAAACTGAAGCGATTACTGAACATTGGTTTGGAGAAGAAGCTGAAGGAAGCAATCGGAGTGGTGGACAATGTGGTCATGGAGATGATAGGGCAGAGGAGGAGGGAGATGACAACGACGATGACAGGTCTTAACAAATCAGACTTGCTGTCTAGATTCATGGGATCCGTCGAAGACGATAACTAGTTGAGAGACATAGGCATTAGTTTTACGAGTATGAATTGGTTGAGAACAAGTTGAGGATTTTTTTCTTGTGAACATTAAATTTATAGAGTGTTCATGGTGTAGTTTGAAGTTACAGTGTTAGACTGCTAGTGTTATGCGAGATATGATAAAAATTGGGAGAGAACAGTGTCATTTTCGAACAGAGGAGATCAGGGACCATTTTGTCCCCTGTTAGAGTTGTCAGGGACTATTTTGTCCTCCATTAGAGTTAACGAAGTAAAGGACCTAAGTGACTGACGGAATTAATTGTTAGGGACCAATCGAGTAATTAATTTTAGTTGGGGACTAAAGTGTCCAGTCTGAAATTCTTTGAGGAGCAAAATGGGTATATACTCTAATTTATTTTTTACTTATTAAATATATATAATAATTAAAAATTGTGATATTAGTTAAGATAGTGCATGTTTACATTATTATAACGGAAAAAGTCTTAAATGAAGTTTACAAAATAAGAATGTTTTTTGATAAATATACATGATAAAATATATTTCTAAAGAAAAAAGAACTTGAAATCTCCATCCGCCATATATAATAGAATTAATAAGAAGTAAATAATTTTCTTCATAATTATACAATATTACTATATAAAAGTAAAAAAATAATGTTAAACTATAAATTCTAAATTCTAAACAATCTATTTTAATTTTTAAACTCTAAATTTTAAGATTTTAAAATTTTTAAAAAATAAAAAATTTAATAATAAAAAATAAATAATATTAATTAATTAAAAATTAATTCTCTATATTTATTCAATCGAAATTTTTTTCTATTTTTATGATTAATATTATATAACTATAAAATTTATTAATTTTTAATTAATATTTAACTAATTTTAAACATTAAATACTAAATTCTAAATTATAAATCTTACTTCCTAACATTTTTTTCTAAATAATTCCCGCGTGGTTAAAACATATGGTTCCTTCCATGTTGTGCTGCCAGCTAGTGTTGGCTTCTTCCAGTTTCCGTCCAATGTGATCCCTCACTGTACTCACATGCATAATGTATTTCCTCCAAATTATTACGAAAAAAATATCCCAATTATTATTTAAACCTTAAAAAACGAAAATTCCCAAACAACTCCCCAATCCTTCCCTATAAAACCCCATCACAACCTCCTCCAACCACCATCACTACTCACAACTCACAAGAAAAGAAAACCAAAGTAACAAACAAATAATAGTGTCCCAAAGAAAGTGTAGTTATTACTTCATTACCAGCACCAACTATTTGTGAAATGGCTTCAAAGAGTGCTCTTCTCATTGCCCTCAACATTCTCTTCTTCACAGTTGTAACCTCAAACTACGTGCCATGTCCACCACCACCAACCAAAAGCCACAACCACAAACCGCCATCCACAAAGCCCCCCTCACAACCCAAATGCCCAAGAGACACGCTCAAGTTCGGCGTGTGCGCCGACGTGTTGGGTTTGGTGAACGTTCAGCTTGGAAATCCAGCAAAGACACCATGCTGCTCCCTCATTAATGGCCTCGTTGATCTTGAAGCCGCTCTTTGCCTTTGCACCGCTCTTAAAGCCAATTTGCTTGGTATCAACCTTAACATTCCAATCAGCTTGAGCTTGATTCTCAACTACTGTGGAAAAGGTGTCCCTAACGGATTCGTCTGCCCTTAAATTATGGTTCTTAAGTAAACTGCTATTGCCATACTTAAGAGTGAATGAATGACAATGGCACTTCACATATGTGTGTGTCTCTCAAAGTTCTATACAGTTTTTACTTTTGTTGTTCTGATTGGCACGTGCCTTGCTTGTGCTAATTGATACTTCCATGTTCAATCAATACTTTAGATATGTTAGTGATTATTACTGTTATTGTTGTATTACACGTAAGTGAAATTTCTAAGTGATAATAAAATTTTCTCTTTATAATAGCCTATCAGCATAGTTTGTCTATGAACAATTTTTTTGGAGCCACTCATATAAAAATATTTATTTTTGAAGATATTTTTTAATAATTAAAATTTAATACATATAATTGATTAAATTATATTATTTTTGTTAAAATTAAGTCAAATAAATTAATTTAATCGAAAAAATAGTGAATTAAATCTTAAACTGATCTAAATTAATATTATTTTTTATAGAAAATAACTATAATACCTTTATTATAAAAAATAATTAAAATACTTTTATTATATATATATATATATATATATATTTAAAAATTCTAAATCCTAATCTTATGACAACAAAAAAACTAAATAAAAAGTTAAAATTTAGAATTTTTAAAATAAATAAATATATATAATAAAAATATTTTAATTATTTTTTATAATAAAAATATTGTAGTAATTTTTTATAAAAAATAATATTAAATTAAATCAGTTCAAAATTTAATTTATTATTTTTTCGATCAAATTAAATTATTTCATTTAATTTTAATAAAAATAATACAATTTAATCGATTATATATATTAAATTTTAATTACTAAAAATTATATTTAAAAAATATATTTTAGATATCTTTATTTGAGCCATTTTTCTTTTCTTTAACTTGTCCTTATGCTATAATAGAATAATAGATACGATATATATAGAATTGCTATAGTAGAATAATAGATACGTATATATAGAATTATTGATCATGAAAGTAGGTCTTCCAAAGGCATCGGTAGAAAAACGCGTATCGATATATATCATAAGATAGAGTAGGGAAATATAATAATAAATAATAGTAGCAGAAGCATCATTTGTGATTGTCAAAAAATATTTTTCTAAAATAATTACTTAGTAACCATAAAAAGGTTAATGTTTCTTATAGTGATGAAATTAAATATAAAGAATAAAAACATTAATAAATACTGGATGTGACACAGTTATTTTTCCGTATCTGCGTGGATAACTAATTCTAAGGTAGAGCTAATTGAATTGCAAGTTTAAATTTGTCTTTTCTTAGATCAAGTCGATTATGCATCGGTTTTTTCAAGAACGACGATGATGGACACTTAGAAAAACACTCCAATGCTTTAAGTCAGTAAAAATGTGAGTATCAGAGATGATATTCAGAATGAACAAGACCTAGTGAGTCACTTATACTTATAAAGTTGTATTTGAAATGGTTATCAATATTTTTGTAACTATTTTGAAATATTATGACTGATCATGCGGTAACTGTATTTTAGTGATTCGTTTAAAATTTGTGTAGAGAAATTTGCGTAGAAATTTTTGTACCGATTTAGGTTGGCACGTGATCATTTATTTTTATCGGATAAGTCAATTAGAAGAACAAAATACGTACTCCACGCACTACTAATATAAAACGTATTTATTTAATTTTAAGTAAATTTCAATTTATAAATTTATTTGAGTCGAGTTATAACCAACTGATGAAATAGTATTATCATTATATGTTTTAGAGCCATAAATTTTGTGGTTCCAATCTTATGCTTCTATTCGATTTGGAAGCTCATGGAGAAGAACGATGAAATTTTAGAGACTTGATCGTGATATATTCAGAACCATACTAATATAAATGGCTAAGGCCCAAATTCAATAATAACTTAATAAGTCCATTATCTAGCAAGGAATAACAACGGGAAAATCAATCAATATCATATATGTCAACAAGTTATCACTTAAATAACATGATTTTTTTTTCTTTATTTAAAAAATTTTGGGTTCAAATTTTATCATTGATCCAAAAAAATCTGCTAACTATTATTGCAAAAAAAATCAATATCATATATTTATATATAAAAAATTGAATTTACAACTTTTAAAAAATTATTTAATATATTACAGTTTGAGGCATATAACTTTATTATTTAGATTTCTTTTTGTGAATATATGCTTATGTAGAGTACGATTTCAAATGATACTCCTATATATATCACGATTTCATTATATATCACGATTTAAAATTTGGTCAAACAACTTACTGTTGATAAGTTGTATTTGACATAATACCGAAAAAAAAAAGCTATCACCCAAAAATTTAAGAAGGCACAAGCTACGTACTCCTATATATCACAAATAGTCATTTTGGCATCGAAAAATTTTATTTTTGATAAAAATAGATCTCAACATTTATTTTTGATAAAATATATTTTATTTGACAAAATAATCCAAATATTTGCTCAATAATTAATTTATTTAATCAACTATGAATTTATTATAAAATTACTAATCTATTCTCAGGTCTATTTTTTTTCTTCACTTGTCCAGTTGTTACTGTATACTCCATTATAAGTTTTTTTATTATAATAAACAAAAAAATGATTATTTTCTCAAATATGCATAGAGGATAATAATGCCAAGAATACACAGGTCATTTCAAACCAAGCACCCACGAAATGAGTTTGGCCTCCAATTCACTCCAGCCACCCACGAAATAGGCCAGAATTTCAATTCAAGGTCAGTGCCCATGAAATGGGCATCTCTAACTCAGCAATCGCAAATTGGGCCAATTTGCTGGTGGTACACGTGAATTGGACAACTCTGTCTAGCCAGACGCAAAAAGAAACCATAACAGTTGTATTCTACACGAAATGGAGCCAGGAATTCGCTATATAAAGGGGCGTGGAAGACAGTTTGAAAGCATGGTTGGAATTTTTCGGTGTCTCACTGAAACATTCATCTCAAGCAACTTTCTCCTATCTCTATGTATTTTCTTTCTTTTTAAAATTTTGTAGATGCTATTTTGTTGTGTCTATGACTACTGAAAATGTGTACGTTGTCGTATATCCTAATGGAGAAATTTCTGTTACATCTGAAGGTGTTACATTTGTTTGTGATGATCTACTGTGGATAATGATCCCGCCGCAGACGTCTTTGGAGGAGCTGAAGAATGTGATCCTGATGAATACCGGTCTAGTAGAAAAGAAGAAAATCACGAAGTTGACTTACAGAATGTCCGTTGCAGTTGCCAACTCGTTTGCATATCAGAAAATGCACATTAAATCTGATCAACAAGTTTCGATGATGTTTTCTTATCATCGGAGCATTGGAAGTATCTACTCCTAACACTCCCTACCACTAATTTTCACTGCATGAAGAGCACTTGGTCCCCTACCCAACTGCCGATTATATAAACACAGCAATGCATGATTCCCAAGCTTGCCACCCCATGCATCCAATGCATGCGTGTACGGAAACTGTTGCACTGAAAAATTGCAGCCTTGCCATTTCGTTGCTGCCGCCACTGAAGTGACCATCTCATGGGCGCCGCATAGGAGATGGTCCATTTCGCGTTCGCAGGTCACGGGTTGGTCCAACTCGTGGTCACCCAGCTTGAGATGCCCATTTCGCTGCCGCCGCCATAGATTTTTGCCATTTCGTTTAGGCTAGGCTTGACTTGGAGCTGTGTCAGATTCTCTGGCCCATTTTGTGGGTGGCTGGAGTGAATTCCAGGCCAAACCCATTTTGTGGGTGCTTGGCTTGAAATGGACCTGCGTATTCTCGGCATTATTATCATCCATGCGTATTTGAGGAAATAATAATTTTTCTTTGCTTATTATAATAAAAAAGCCCTCCACTATATTATCATTGTAACAATTTTCATCAGCAATCCAACACTAACACTAATCTTTTCAAAGTGGAAAAGTTCCGTTGCCAACCCTATTTCTTTTATTTTCCCGTCGCAGCCTTTCCTCTCTCTCTCTCTCCTACGACCAACCACGTTGCAAAAGCATCTCCACCTTATTTGTGGTCACCATGGTTGGTCCTACGGTGAGAGGACCTCTACTTAATAACTTAATAAGCTAATGAACTCATTAGTAATATACAATTTTACATATATATTAATGTTTTTAATTATTTAAAATTTTATATTCATTTTTTACATATAATTTTGATGTAGGATATAAATAAAAAATTTATAATTGATAGATAGACAATATATAAAATTGATCTTTTTAATATTTTTAAAAATATATAAATTGTAATTTATTAATATAAAATTATAGATCATATTCTTATTATATGAACTAGATTGTGAGCTTGAACCAACTTGTGAGCTTTCGATGAGTTGAACTTAAACTTAAGAAATATATTTGATTGTTAATGAGTCGAGTCGTGAGCCAAGTTCAATTTCCGTGAGCCAAGCTCAATTTTCGTGAGCCGAGCTTGAGCTTGGTCTAGCTCGACTCAACTTGATTCACTTTCAGCCCTAATTCTTCCTATGTTTTCTCTTTTTTTCGTCTTCATCTTCCCCATCTTCGAATTGTTCATCGTTTTCTATTGAAATTTTGGGTTAAGATATGATCTTGATTTTTTCGTAGCCTGCGATTGTAAATATCTAATTTCACAACACCTCACACTCCTTTTTGTTGTTGGAATTTATTGTGCTTTGCCCCCTATTTGATTATTGGATTAGATTCCATCATTCATTATTTGATTATTGTAAAATTATTTTTTAGGACTTTGTTTTGTTTCTTTGTTTATTGCTATTTGTAAGTTTTTTGGTTGATTTAGTGGTGGTTATTAGGTTAATATTTTACTTATTTTGGTTGATGCAATGGAGAATTGAAAATTGGTTATGGTAGTGGTAGAAGCAGAAGTGGGGCAGGGAGAGGATGTGCGGTAAGGTGGGTGAAGAATGGAGGAATAGTGGTAGGCAATAGTGAGAGAGTGTGAATAGATTTGTAATTTTATAAGAGAAGATAAAGATAATTTAATATTTTAATAAAAAATTTAACAGTTGACTAAGTAAATTAACCATTGACCAAACGTTTAAGTCACTTTGTCAAATGAAATATATTTTTTTGGGTTCATTTTGTTAATAACAAATGCTAAAATCCGTTTTATTAAAAACTGAATCTTTTGAGTACCAAAATGATTATTTACTCCTTTTGATATATATTTACTACAAAAAAATCACTCGTTCAGGTGCACTTAAAAAGTGTAGCCAAAAATAAAAAATGATGTCTTGGGTTAAGGCTACGCTTTTTAAGTTTCGGAGACGCTTTAGTGGGGGTCTCTATACCGGTGTTGCCTATTCTCAAATGCTACGCCTTTCTGTATCAAAGACTACGCTTTTGGCATTTGAGAATATGGTGCGCTTTTCATGTGATGCTCTTCAGAACTAAAGGCTACACTTTTCAGCACTAATGGTTACCAGAATTCAAAAGAATAGGCTACACTTTTCTTTGCTACGACATCACTTTAGAAACGTAGCAACATTGTACACCATAACTGTGAGAACCAGAGTTTTCACGTAATACTGTTTTAATAAAATAATAATTTATAAGTGCCCGGAGTAGATTCAAAATTTAAAAGTTTTAATTTGAAAATTTAAAGGTGAAATTTGATTTCAATGAATTTTTTCCGAGTTGAAAAATGCATCCTTCTTGAAAAGTTTTTGTAAAAATGCGCACTGACGCTTAAGTCGGCAGTACCAACTCTAGTCTGTCTGGTACTGTGTTTTGAGAAAAATAAGATTTTGAAAAAATGATTTATTATTTTGAAAGGACAAAAATAATTTAGAATTGAAAAACCGGACACTAATCTTAAAGATTTTGACCCAAAGTGGGCCAAACGGACTAAAACCGTTAACGGGTCGGACCGGACCCAAACCGAGCCCATGGTCCAACATGTGTGTTTAATGAGTTTTAAACTCATTTTGTTGGGAAGAGAGAGAGAGAGAGCTCGGATATGGTGATAGTGGGGTCAAACCCCATTGTCACTATTAATCATCACCTTACGCGAGCCATAACTTGAGCTACGGAACTCCGATTGACGAGCCGTTTGCGGCCACGCGAAGCTCTCGACGAGCTCTTCCTTTCTATCTAGGTTTTTCTGGTAAGATTTTGAAACTCACATACCAGTTTCCTGCCCTAACTTCTGCGTTTTTTAGAGATTTGGTTTTTGAGTAGATTTTGTGATTTTGCTTGATTATGTGATCTCTAGTGGCGGGTAATTGTTGGATTTTACTCCTAATCTCATTGGATAAGGTAAGATTTCACTAAACCCTTGTGTTTAGTTATTTTTGTTAACCTTAGGTTTGATGTTCATATGTTACATGATGTTAGTTTGAGCTTTGGTGCTTGTTGGAGTTGGCTTGGCTTTTTGAAAGCTTGTTTGGACTTAAAGTGGTGTTTTGTACATATTGAGAATCAGCCAGGGTATGGTTTCAATTTTCTTTATGTAATAAGTAATGTTTCTAGATACTTAGGCTAGTGAACCGTAGGATATGATTGAATTGGATGTGTGGTTATTTGTGGTATATGCATGTGATGAAGATTGTGAAAAATGTATATGTTGGGGTATGATTGTGGTGGATTCTAATATGATGATAGATTGATGTTAATTGCTAGTGGTTATTGATTTTTGTGGGTGATGGTGATTTGTTGAGGAATTATTGGTGCTAATGATATATTATGATGTTGGTTGATATTGATGAGTGTGTATGTTAATTGTGGAAATATGAATGTTGATAATGATTGCTAATATTAAGATTAATTAACGAGGAGTATGAATATTGATGTTGATGATAATTGGTGAAGGATGTGAGTTTTATGATGATAATTTGAGGAATAAAGATTACGATGGATTTGGTTAATGTTAGATATTGTTTGGTGATGATTGTTGGAATTGATGAGAATTCGTAGTGACTGTTGATGTTGTTGTTAGTTGATGATGATTATGAGTGTGGATTTATGATTGAATTAGAAATTATGGATTGGTAGTAATATATGGTATAATGGTTGAGTAATTTAGGTATGAAGTTGAGGAGAATGATATGAAATGGTAAGATGTCGTGTGTGGTAGTGTTTTATGATGATTGAGCAAGTTTTGATTTGGTTTTGATTTGAGAGTTGGTTGAAATTGAGATTTTGAGGTTTTTGGTAAAAATAGATTTTTGGTGAAATTTGACGGATCATAACTTGAGCCTTAGTTTTCAAAATTTGTTGAAATTTGTTTTAAATTAAAGTCATTGAAAACTCTTTAAATGGATATAAATTTTGTAAGAAATGGACTTTTGTAGAGGAAGTTATGCTCATTCATAGTTTGGTGTCAAAATCTGAAATTCTGCAAAGTTGCAGAATTTTGTGATTTCTAGTATGTGCGCACGCACACCCCTGTGACTTTTTGAACTTGTGCGCACGCACACCCCTGTGAGTTCTTGAACCTGTACGCACACAGCCTTGTGCGTACGCACACACAGGAGAAGGCTTGCTGTTGAGAGCGCTAGCACGACCTGTGCGCGCACACAACCAACGAAGTTTTGCAACCTGTGCGTACGCACACGTTGGAAGGTGCACTCTGTTGAGGGCGTTTGGACGCTTTGTGCGGATGAACAGAGTTGAAATTTTTACTATCTGTGGGAGAATTTTCCGCAATGGGCGAAAGCCTGACGGAGCAATGCCGCGTGGAGGTAGAAGGCCTACGGGTCGTGAGGGAAGGGTGAAAAGAACCCCCATCGGGGAGTGAAATAGAACATGAAACCGTAAGCTCCCAAGCAGTGGGAGGAGCCCAGCCCGGGGCTCTAACCGCGTGCCTTCCGATCTCTACGCATTTCACCGCTCCACCGGAAATTCCCTCTGCCCCTACCATACTCCAGCTTGGTAGTTTCCACCGCCTATCCAGGGTTGAGCCCTGGGATTTGACGGCGAACTTAAAAAGCCACCTACAGACGCTTTACGCCCAGTTACAGTAAGACCAACCGAAACGCGTATGGGTTCGGGAAAGGGATCTCCCGAATATTGTAAATGCATGAATGTGATGGACCAAAAAATCTGCAGTTCCTAATGGGGGTTCTTTTCACCCTTCCCTCACGGTTTTGGTAGTGCTCTTTGATTGTAATAAAAATAAAAAATCAGAGCACAGGGAATCATCTTCTTATTCTTTCTGTCAAGAAAAAAGATGGGTTAGTTAGATTATATATAACATAATAGATAAAATAAATTTCATTGTATAAGTATACATAAAAAAACCCTTTTGTTAAGAAATAGAATTCTCAAGAGTGGTATCCTTTATTCAAATTAAATTAATTCTTTTTTTATTTATTTACCCTTGAATAAAAATAAAATAAAAAAGGAACTTCTCTTTTTTTTTATTAACTGAAGCCTTTACAAAAGAGATAAAACCGACGAATAAGAAACAAAACTTATTTCGTATCCCCCCTTTTCTTTTCGTATGATTTTTTTTACTATCCCCGCTGCTGTAGCATTATACACAGTAAAATGGATTTTTGTTCAAGAATGAAATCTTATTGGAACTGTCCAGTTCATCCTTCGGAACCATATCCCATCCCGGATCTGATGAAATAGGGAGTTTGTCGCTAGGTATTTGACCAAATAGGATCGTCCAGTTCCTATAGAACCTATCACTAAAATACCCCTGGGGGGGGGGGGGTAGGGCTAAGCGGAGCGAAAAGGGTTTCCCATCTCGTACGCACACCTCTATTCGTACACACACATTTGAAAACTTTCCTGGGCGTGCGCATACACACCTTTGTGCGTAAGCACATGCCCTGTTTCTCAACAAAAATCTTGTTTTTAACTGGTTCACCTTCCCAACAAGCTTGTAAACTTCTGTGACACCTATTTAAGACTTTTTGGCTTGTTTTTGGATGTTAAACATAGAGAAGGTCTTGGGCGAAATTAGTTGGGTATTACCTTGAAAAGTTAGAGGACGGAGGTTTAGGTTTCTCGTGTATTAAGGATGAGTTTGGTTGAGAGAGGAGGAAGAATAGTGGACTAGGTGATTATTGATAATGAATTGAGAAACGGATGAACTTGAGATATATGAATGTTTAAGGATGTTAATGGAAATGATGACGGTTATGATGAGTTGAGGACTCAAAGAGGAATGATGATCTTGTTGAATGTGGAAAGTGTGTTAGACACTATATCCTTGGAATGTTGAGAATTGATAATTGAAAGTGGTTTGAGATGAGAAATGGTGATGACTGATGATGATTTGAGGTGGATGGACTTGTTGGATGTGGAAAGTGTGCCAGGCACTATATCCTCGGAATGATAGTGTGCCAGGCACTATATCCTTGGAATGATTTATGATGAGATATATGTTGTTGTTGTTTTCCTTCTCTGCCGTAAGAGTATGCCAGGCACTATATCCTCGGAACGATAGTGTGCCAAGCACTATATCCTCAGAACAAAAGCTTGCCAGGCACTATATCCTCGGACGTGGCAGAAAGGCGACATCCGAAAGAATGTGTCGGGTTGGCATTCATAGACCGACAAGTGATATCACGAGCCAATAGGATAGGCATTTATCATATGCATTTCTTGTGTGTTTGTTTGCTTTGATTACTTGAGTTTGCCTAATTGTATAATATGTCTACTTGCTTCTTGAATTACTTGTTATATATGATTACTACCTGTGTATTACTTGTGTGCATTAATTGTGATTGTCTGGTGCTGAGGAGGTTAGGTAGGCAGTGGCGATGGGATCGCGCAGAGGTTAGGTTAGCGAAGGCTGTGGGATACAGCGGTGTGATTAGTATTAGTTAGAATTCTCCTAAGTTTAGATAACCCTATTTATGGTTAAGTTCTTTATTTATTTATTTATGTGAAGCTTGAATATCTTTTTAGTGTGAAGTTCTAGGATTGTTTTCGGCGTCTCGGAACCTTACATCTTACATTATTGGGCACTGTTACCATACTAAGAACCTCCGGTTCTCATACCATATGTTGTTGTTGTTGTTTTTCAGACGCAGGTTGCAAATCCACCTCGGTGAGATTGCGGATATGGTGACAAAGCTGAGTATGGTTCTTCCCTGGTTTATTTCTGTTTTATTTTGTTGTAGTACTTTCTCTCACCCTTTTTGTTTTAGACTTTATGGCCTTAGAGGCTTACTTGAGAGATAAGTTGTATAAGTTGTTTTAACTCTGAAACTCTATATTTTTCTGTTTGTAACTAGTCGGCTTAAACTCCGCAAGCTATGGCTAGTTCCCTATGATTAATATACTCTTATATCTATATATGTTTTATTATCTTGCATCTATAACTACAATAAAAAGCAATATTTGTAACAAAAAAAAAATTGTTACAGAAAACCAGATTTTTGAAACAAAAAGAATTTGTAACAAAAAAAATGGCCATTGCAGTATGTCTCGTTACAAAAAGTTTTTGTAACAAAAAATGGAACTGTTACAATTCAAAGTAATATTTTGTAACAATTTTTTTTATACAAAAACCGAAATTCATTACAAAAGTGATAACGAATTTTGATCTTCAAAATATTTTTGGTAACAATATATTTTTTTCTATCATAAAATTTTGTTACAAAATATAACTTGATTTTGCAACATTTTTTTCTTTAGTTACAAAAGCACAATATTTATTTTGTAATATTTTTTTAATACAAATTGCATGCATAATTTACTAAATTAATTTTCTAATTAACTGATATATTAACTACTTTACTTCGCAGGTCAACATTTATATAATATGGAAAAACATAGATAATTTAAACATGCTTCATTTAACTAAAATTGTTCTAAAAATAACATTAGTGTCTATATTGATCAGTTCTACAAGTAATATTTCTTACACAAGTTCAACCAAAAATTAAAAGTCTAACATGGATTAATGTCTCTATGAATCAAAATATTCTTGAGTCCTTTAAGTAGCATGTTGTCACTATTTTAGCACCCCTGTAAATGAAAAAAACCGAAACAAAAAATTAGAAACAAGATATAACACCAATTATAATTTTTCTATTAACTTTTATCCAAAATTTTTAGAAAAATTTTGGCAAAACCTCCCCTAAAATTTGGATATTTCCACCGCCTACGGTTCCATCATAAACAACCAATTCATTACTTATTTCTCAGTCATTACACAAACAAATTTATCAAACTAAATAATAGGACATTTGTCATTTCTCAACCATGACACAAGTAAAATATAATAAATAGATCCGTATACAATTAAACTATACTAATAATATATGAATCATCTATGAATATGTGTGACAAATAAGTTAGCTAACAGTCATTTAAAAACCTTATTACGTGTGACATTCATGAAAAGGCTAAAGAAATGAAAAATAGATTCATATGCAAGCACATGCACATACAAGCCCTACATATTCCGATATATCAATAATACTTGTAAAGTACAAGCACATAATTGACGTTATATAATTTTAGCCTGATAATATATCAATTCAAAATAACCGATAACTTGGTGAGTAAAACTGTAATGTTAAAACTGTAATGCACCTTTCCACGACAAACACCAAATAAAGCAGCTCCTCCTTTCTCAAAACCCTCTTGGGAATCAACTGGATGGAAGTGATTTGAATTAACTTCTTTAATCCTTCTTTTTCTTTGTGAACCAGGCTTTTTCCCATGATGAATCGAGTCATAATACCCTTTTATGGTAGTCTCAAAATCATCTTGCCCTCCAACTTGTGGTTTTGCATGTCAGGTACCAACAAAATACAGATTATTTAAGCAACCAAAATAATTGACAAGAGACAAAAAAAATCAACTTCACATATAAATCATCTCAACTTTAATGCTGTGGAGAAAAATAAAATGAATCAACAAAAACTAACAGATCTAAAACATATTCTGAAAGCACTTGGAAGAAGATAGATAGCTCACCAACATAAGGGGGCTTTTCTGCATTTAGTTGAGACCATTGACCTGTGTCAGACCAACAGTTTCATAATTTCTCCATGTTTGCAATATCAAAGTCCTTTCAGGTAAACAAAAACCCGTTATCACTTGGTGCAAAGCAGCCAAGGTGGGATGGTTGACAGAAACAAAAACTCTTTATCACTATTAAATTGCTAGTTCGCTTTCAAAGTTACTATTTCATTTCAAAACTCAGATTTTCAGCTAGTAGTTTAGTATTTCAAAATTCAATCCTTTTAATACCTCTCAAAACCAATTCCAAATCAACCAGTTCACCATTACTACAATATATCAATCAACCAGCTTAACGGCAACCAATCCAATGTAATCCACCAAAATTTAGAATTTTCAATAATTATTCATCAAACAATTTGCAAATCCACATAATCAATCAATATCACTAATCAACAATTCCAAACACATTTCACATGCACAATTCAACATCCATATCATCAATTAATCACTCACAACAATTAAACCTATTTACAATTATTCAATAAATCTTTTGGGCATTCTTAAATTAAAACCATTTAAAATTAAACCCCCTACCTCGATGTCTCAATTAAAAGAAACCAGAGGCGAGGTTACGACGTGGCAGTAATGATAGCATTAATTCCCACAGAAACAGCAATAGTTCCGACGCCTCTTATAGCAGCTACGTCATTATAAATTGTAATTATAACGGCTAAAACAGTTTCAAGAAACCCAAGACAAGGACATATACAAAAATCGAATCAGAACAAGTGTGGCAAAGACAGAGAAACGTGTAAATGGACTAGAATCGAAGAAAAGACCAGACCAAAACTAATAGCGATAGCTCTAGTATTTGCTCCCGGCGGCGGCAGAGGGCTTTATTGATGGTTGAGCAACAGGCAGAAATAAATAGAGACATTGTATGGAGTCTGATTAGCAACCCTGGCTGCCCTCTTTGGCAGTAGCAACAATCACAGTTTCGGTAACTAACAAAGAATGGAATGGAAACAACATAGCAGAAATAGGATAACAGTAGAGTAAAAGTGGAAGTAGAACAAGTTAAAGGAGCAGAGGACCTAAACCAAAATAGAGGCAGTAAAGACACCTCCATCAGTGATTCAAGCGTGGAGCTCAGTGGTGGTCATGCCAGCTTCCGACGATCCCAACGACGGCAATGGCAGCGGTGGTGGCCTCCGGCATCTTCCTTCACGTCTCTCTCTATCTTGTTCTGCTTCTCGACAGTGACAACGCAGGGCAACGGCGAAGGCGTAAACAACACCCCTCCTCTTCTTCTTCGTGGATAGGACGAGGTCTACATCGGCAACGGCGACGTTGGAGGCTTTAGTGGTGACCGAAACAGCCCTCTCATCCTCTTCTCGTCACGTCTCCTTCCTCTGTCCCTCTTCCCCCTTCTTTGTTTCTTCCCCACCTTTTTCTTTCTATTCCCCTCTTCGAGCTTCCCTTTTTTTGAGTGTGTGTGACTAATTTAGGGCACAAATTAGAAAATTGTGATATTAGAGTTTAAATGAGGAATTGTGACTAATTTTTAGGATTTAGAGCCTCCTCTTTCCCTTGTTTCTGTTTGCCTTTCTCTTACTTTCTTTCGTTTCATTTTGCTGGCCAAGTGTTTTGGAAAACGGGAGGGCTGGCGGCTAGGTTTAGGGGGTGGGGTGAGTGCGAGTTGTATTAGGGTTAAGGTTTGGATAATTTAAATATTTTTAATAAAAATAAGGATAATTAAAAATTAATTTTAATTTAGTAATAATTATATAAAAATATTATTTACTATAAATTTTTTAAAAATATTTTTAAATAAATACACTAATTTTAAGAATTAGAAAAAATTAAATTAATTATTCTCAAAGATTATTTTATTATTAATTTATAAATTATTTTTAAATAAACATTAATTAAGATAAAATTGGAGATAATCAAATTAATTTTTATTCATAAAAATATTAAATATTTAAATTAAATCATATAAAATTTTTATATTTTTTAAATTACTAAAATTTTAAATTATAAATAGAAAATATCCCGTTTAATATAAAAATCTCTAAAAATTTATTTTGAATACGATTTATTATTTAATTTTTAAAATATTTTTAAACTTAAAGCATCATTAATTTGACTTAAATATTTTTAATAAAATAAATTTTTGAATATAAAATTTTAAATAAACATAATAAATCATAAATAACTCATTATGTTAATTTTCAAAAATATGAAGTCTTACATTTAATATATTGAAACAAAATTTTTAATTAGTTACAAAAAGTCTTTGAATTTTGTGACAAATAAATAACTTGTTACAAAAATATTGTATTTTGTGACATTAATTTTTTGTTATAAAATATTTAGAGCTTTTGAGACAAATAGATATTTTGTTACAAAATATTTTAAATTTTTGCAACAATATAATTGTTCATACCCTGGGTCGAGCTGTCCGACCCGGGATGCTCTACCGACAAAGCGATCGACCTCTTCAGGTCAGGACAATCCGACCTCTTTTCAAAGAGCTCGGCCAAACTACCAGGAAAGCCCAATAAAGGGCCCAAACCGAGGAACACGACCCGAATTTAAGGGTAGCCCAAGCCTATAGAGATGAAGGCGGTTCCCTTAAATATAAGATTACCTCACTCAAAGATAAAGATAAGATAAGATAACTAACTTATCTTATCTAAGGAAGGTCTCTTTACACCATTATAAATACACTAGAGCACCCAGGTATAACTCATACTCTGATTCTACTCAATACCTGCTTAATACCCTTGCTAACTTAAGCGTCGGAGTCCCTTGCAGGTACCCTCCACCCTTCAGGGACGAAGAATCAGCACCACCACCAAGTCCAACAAATAGTCAGACACAACAGCTCTGATCAGTAAAGAAGATCTCGTCCAAGATCGACCTACTGTTTCAGGTAACCCCCGGAACATTGGCGCCATTGCCCGGGAACCTAGAAGTCATCCCGTCACCATGGCGGACGACCATGACAATGACCACACATCAGATCTAGAGGATAAAACGTCGCACAAAAACACGGACGCCACACCAAAAGATACTTCCCAACTTAACAACAAGAAGAACCCCTTAAACGAGGGAGCCATGGATACACTTCAGGACCGGTTAAAACAACTTGAAGAAGAAGCCCTATGTCAACGAGAGGCCGAGAAAGACCTACAAAGGGAAATTGGGCGATGCCGGGAATTGGAGAACAAACTTCTAAAACTTGAAGCCGATATCAAAACCAAAGCCAGCCAATCCCCTCCCGAAAATAGCTCCCGCAAGGAGCAAGACCCATTCACCAAGGAGATCATGTAGACTAAAATCCCAAAAGATTCTAAACTCCCAGATATGACCTTATACGACGGCACTACAGATCCCGACCATCATCTCAGTAATTTCAGAAGCAGAATGTACCTCACCGATGCCTCAGATGCAGTTCGTTGCAAAGCCTTTCCGACTACTTTGACAAAGACGGCAATTAGATGGTTTGACAACCTCCCTCCTAGGTCCATCTCAAGTTTCGACGACATGGGCAAGAAATTCCTGGCCAGATTCTCCATCCAAAAAGATAAGGCTAAACATGCTCTGAACCTATTGGGAATCAGACAAGGAGAACGGGAAACCCTTCGTAACTACATGGAAAGATTCAACAAGACATGCCTAGACATACAGAACCTACCAACAGAGGCCGCCATTATGGGTCTCATTAATGGCTTGTGAGAAGGGCCTATTAGTCAATCCATATCGAAGAAATACCCCACATCTCTGAACGAGGTGCAGGAACGAGCAGAAAAGTACATTAACATGGAAGAAAACTCTCGATTAGGAGAGACCTTGAAAGCCGGATTCGCCTCCCGGGATAGAGACAAAGATTCTAGAAAGAAGGAAGATCGACATGGAGAGAAAATAAAAAATACCACAATTATACCCCCTCCGGGTATCTCTTGTGGATGTATACAGAGAGGTTTGCAACACGAAAAAAATACCACCAGCTCGGCCACTCAAAGGCAAAAAAGGAGGAAGAAATCGGGTTGAATATTATGAATACCATCGGAACCTTGGAAGAAGAAATTGCTCAACCGCTCCCCTTTCCGACACTTGCAAAAAAAGCTAGGAAGCGCATAGAACTTGATCCCAAAATGATAGAAATGTTCAAGAAAGTTGAGGTAACCATCCCCCTCTTTGATGCTATCCATCAAGTACCTAAATATGCAAAATTCCTCAAAGATCTATGCATGAACAAGGATAGAATTCTTGAATTGGAGACTATCCCATTGGAAAGTTCTATTTCCGCTTTGATGGGAGCATTGCCCGAGAAGTGTGATGATCCGGGTCCTTGCATGGTCACTTGCACCGTCAATGGAGTTCAATTCCTAGATTGTATGTGTGACCTTGGTGCATGTGTTAGCATTATGCCTCTCTCCGTCTACCGGGTATTGAAGCTACCACCACTAAAAAGGTCGACGGCAAGATTTGTTCTAGCGGACAAAAGCATAATAACCGTGACGGGTGTTGCGGAAGATGTATTGGTTAATATCAAAGGGTTGGTATTTCCGATTGACTTCTATGTCCTTGAGATACCATCAAGTGAATCCGAGAGAGCCTCATCCATCCTACTTAGAAGACCATTTTTGAGGACTTCTAGATTCAAGCTAGATGCCTACTCGGGAACCTACTCATTTGAGATAGATGGGAGAGTCGTGAGTTTTAGCCTAGAAGAAGCAATGAAGCACCCACCGGAGAATCACTCTCTATTCCGGTGTGACCCAATCAACAACATTGTTGCCGAAGTGCACCTTGCAAAGTTGGATGAGAAGTACATGATTGAAGAAGCAAATGAAGATCCAAGCAAAGTAAACACCATACACCATACAAACCATCCAGAAACTCAAACTTCAAATCATGACAAAAAGATGGGTGAAGCCACTACCACCCCACCTAAAGTACTCATATCTTGATGAAGCCCACAAGCTCCCCGTGATAATTGCAAAAGAGCTAACCCCTCAACAAGAAGAAAAGTTGCTAGATGTCTTGAGGAAAAATAGAAGGGCCATTGGGTGGAGTTTGGCGGATCTAGTGGGAATAAACCCCCAAGTATGCGTGCACCGCATATTTCTTGAAGAAGGAGCAAGACCGGTCCGACAACCTCAAAGGAGACTTAATCCAACCATTCTTGAGGTTGTGAAGAAGGAGGTCACCCGGCTACTTGAAGCGAACATCATCTATCCCATCTAGGATAGCGAGTAGGTGAGCCCGGTCCAAGTGGTGCCAAAGAAATCTGGGGTGACTATGATCAAAAATGAAAGCGGCGAACTCATAGCAACAAGGGTGCAAAATTCTTGGGGGTATGCATAGATTACCGGAGATTGAATGCGGCCACAAGAAAAGATCACTTCCCACTACCATTCATCGATCAAATGCTTGATCGACTAGCCGGTAAATCTTATTATTGCTTTTTTGATGGTTACTCCGGATACTTCCAAATACACATTGCTCTAGAGGACCAAGAAAAAACCACATTTACTTGCCCCTTTGGAACGTATGCTTACAAGCGTATGCCATTTGGCCTATGCAACGTACCGGCAACGTTTCAAAGATGCATGATGAGCTTATTTGCGGATTTCCTAGAGCAACGTATGGAAGTTTTCATGGACGATTTTAGTGTGTATGGTGATTCATTTGATCATTTCTTAGGCAACCTTGAAAAAGTCTTAGAGAGATGCACCAAAACAAACCTTGTCCTAAATTTTGAAAAATGTCATTTCATGGTTAGACAAGGCATTGTTTTGGGACACATTGTTTCAAAAGAAGGTATCTCCGTAGATCCGGCAAAAATAAATGTCATATCTAGTTTGCCTTACCCCTCCTCCGAGAGGGAAGTCCGCTCTTTTCTTGGACATGCAGGATTCTACCGGAGATTCATCAAAGACTTTAGCAAGGTGGCCTTACCTCTCTCTCGACTACTACAAAAGGACACTGAATTTGAGCTAAGCAAAGAATGCATGGAAGCATATGACAAGCTTAAAGTGGCACTAACACAAGCTCCTATTGTGCGAGGACCGGATTGGACTTAACCATTTGAAATCATGTGCGATGCCTCGAACTACGCGATAGGAGCCGCGTTAGCACAATGCGAGGGTAAGACTCCCTACGTCATAGCTTATGCTTCCAAAACACTAGATGGAGCCCAATCCAACTACACTACTACCGAAAAGGAACTCTTAGCTATTGTTTTTGCTTTGGACAAGTTCTGAGCCTATCTTCTTGGTTCCAAGGTAGTAGTGTACTCGGATCACGCGGCATTGAAGTATTTGTTGGCCAAAAAGGAATCAAAACCGAGATTAATTCGATGGGTGCTATTGTTACAAGAATTTGATTTGGAGATCAAGGATAGGAGTGGTTCCCAAAACTTAGTGGCGGACCATTTAAGTCGCCTCGAACATACAAAAGGCAACACCACTCCTATCAATGATTCTTTTCCTCTAGATGGATTGCACTCAATCTCGGAAGTAGTTCCTTGGTATGCTCCAATAGCAAACTACTTGGTTTTACGCACCTTCCCTCCCAACCTCAACAAACATCAAAAAGATAAGCTGAAAAGCGAATCCAAATACTATGTTTGGGACGATCCCTATTTGTGGAGATGTGGAGCGGACCAAGTAATGCGATGGTGCATACCTCAAATCGAATTCCAAGCAATCTTGGATGCTTGCCATTCTTCCGAAGGAGGTGGCCATTACGGCCCTCAAAGAACGGCAAGAAAGGTCCTTGATTGCGGATTTTGGTGGCCAACCCTTCTCAAAGACTCTTCCCTCTATTGCAAATCTTGTCCCCAATGCATTCGGTTTGGAAATATTTCTAAGAAGGACGAAATTCCCCAACAAAATATGCTTTTTTGTGAGATCTTTGATGTATGGGGAATCGACTTCATGGGACCATTTCCAAATTTCAATGGCTTTCTCTACATTTTGTTGGCCGTCGATTATGTATCAAAGTGGGTGGAGGCAATCCCCACCCGGACGGATGATGCTCATGTTGTTCTTTCTTTTGTGAGAAACAATATCATTTGTCGCTTTGGCTCCCCAAGAGCGATCATAAGTGACCGAGGATCCCATTTTTCCAACAAGAAAATGGACGGCCTCATGAGAAAGTATGGCATCACACACAAAATTGCCACAGCCTACCACCCCCAAACAAATGGCCAAGCTGAGGTTTCTAACTGGGAAATTAAACAACTTGTGAAGCCGAGTAGGAAGGATTGGAGCGCCAAGCTCTCCGATGCACTTTGGGCATATCGAACGGCTTACAAAACACCGATTGGCATGAGCCCTTTTAGGCTAGTATATGGTAAGGCATGCCATTTGCCAGTAGAAATCGAACACAAAGCTTATTGGGCCATAAAGAAATGCAATCTAAATTTGGGTGGAGCCGGAGTTGAGAGAAAGCTTCAATTGGCAGAATTAGAATGCTTGAGATTAGAGGCCTATGACAATTCTAGGCTCTACAAGGAAAAAATGAAAGCCATCCATGACAAGAACATTAGGAGAAGGGAATTTGGACCCGGTGACCTAGTCCTCCTTTACAATTCAAGGTTGAGATTGCTACCCAGAAAGCTTAGATCAAGATGGGATGGACCTTACCAAGTAGAGAAGGTAGAACCTTACGGGGTCTACCACTTGCGCCACCCATCAAGTCCGGATATTTTCAAGGTAAATGGTCACCGTCTCAAATTGTACTATGGTGAGCAAAGAAATAACTCCAAGGAATTTGAAGTATTCCTTTTGAAGGATGCACTTCTTAAACAAGAACATTGAGCTAGTGGAAGTCCAACTTAAGGACGGTAAACAAACGTGCTAGGTGGGAGACACCCCACCAAGGTAAGATCTACCATTTGTATATAGCCATTGAACTCTTCTTTGATTGATGCTTGCTCAACACTTGACTTGAATAGTTTGATTTGATTTCTAGATGATTTGCACTATGTACTATTTGAATAATGGAAAACAACTCATTGCTAGGTATTTGATGAAGTTTTAGCTAGGTTTCTGCTGTAGTTATCAATCATATGTGCACATTTCAAAAAAAAAGGGGGCAGGACGCCAGTGCACGCTGTGCGCGCACGCGTCCTTAGCACGGATGTAGACACCATACATCTTTCAAAGAGTTGGGCCACTCTCGCGCCTGTACTGAGCCCCCAACACACCACCACTGCCGTGTGCGCGCACCAGGCACCTGCGCGTCAGTACACTCGAATCGCAATGGACGCGCCCGCACCCATGTCGCGCCTGCGTCCATAGTTTTGCAGCAACCTCTGGGTCACTTTCCAGAGAGTTAGGCCAAACCCGGGCCTATCTCATGCCTGAGGCATAAAATCACTGCCGCGTACGCGCACTATGCGCGCGCGCGCCAATACCCCTGCAGCCAACTTCTGGTACTCCCTCCAGAGAGTTGCGCCACCTCTGGGCCAACCTCGTGCTACTGGCACAAGCACATGTACGCTCGCGCGCGCCACTACCCCATCCTGCTTCCCTGCGTGGACGCACACTGTGCACGCACGTGTGGATGTGTGACGTGAATTCAACAGGGAGTACACTTACTCCCCTCCTTTTTTCTCTCTTTTTCTTCTCACCTCTTCTACTATCCACTACCATTTTTCTTTCCAACCCCTCTTTACACCATTCCACTGACAAACCCCATTTGTAGGGTTTATCTTGTATTGATTTTAGGGGATTTTATCACCTTTCACCCACATTTATTCAATGAAATAGCATGGTTTTGTATATTCTCCTTTAATTGTGCTTAAGAGTGAAAACATGCTTTTTAGGACTTAAAATAGCTAAATCTAATTCTCCTTGATTCCATTAGATGCCTTGATATGTTTGTTAAGTGATTTAAGGTTTAGGAGGCAAAGATTGGATCAAGGGAATGAAGAAAGAAAGCATATAAAGATGGAGAACTCATGAAGAAATGAAAGAACCGGAAAGCTGTCAAGCCGACCTCTTCGCACTTAAACGACCATAACGTGAGCTACAGAGGTCCAAATGATGCGGTTCCAGTTGGGTTAGAAAGCTAACATCCGGGGCTTCGAAACGATATAAGATTTGCCATAGTTGCTACAAGTATGGTGGCGCGCACGCGCATAGTACGCGCATGCGCCGTTGCTGCCACCTAGTCCACTTGAAGCGAAACGTGGCCAGCGATTTTAGAAGCCTTGTGGGCCCAATCCAACTCATTTCTGATGCTATTTAACCCAAGGAGTGAAGAGGGAAACACAAGTTAGTTACCATTAGTTTAGATTAGTCATAGTTTAGTTTTAGAAGTAGTTTCTAGAGAGAGAAGCTCTCACTTCTCTCTAGAATTAGGATTAGGATTAGGATTAGTTCTTAGATCTAGGTTTTAATCTTTGCTTTCTTCTACTTCTACATCTCCATTCCTTGTTGTTAGATTCATTCTTCTTCCATTCTTTTATTCACAATAATTGTTCTTCTTTGCTTTTCTATTATTGATCTCTTGTCTTTGTAGTTAGATCTCTCTTTAATTCTTGCATTTAATAATGTTTACTTCTATTGCACTTTATGTGTTTGTTGAAATGCCTCTTCTAGATATAGTGTAGATTTTGTTCCTCTTGGCCTAGGTAGAGTAATTAGTGACACTTGAGTTATCTAATTCCTTTGTTGATTGATAATTGGAGAGATTGCTAATTGGTTTGGAGTGCACTAAAGCTAGTCTTTCCTTGGGAGTTGGCTAGGACTTGTGGCTCAAGTCAATTCATCCACTTGACTTTCCTTTCTTTAGTAAGGTTTAACTAAGTGGTAGCAATGAACAATACTCATCACAATTGCGAAGGATAACTAGGATAGAACTTCTAGTTCTCATATCTTGCCAAGAGCTTTATAGTTGTTAGTTTAATTTCATTGCCATTTACTTTCATGTCTCTTATCCAAAACCCCAAAACAAATCACAACCAATAACAAGACACTTCATTACAATTCCTAGGGAGAACGACCCGAGGTTTCAATACTTCGGTTATTAATTTTAGGGGTTTGTTACTTGTGACAAACAATCTTTTGTATGAAAGGATTAGTGATTAGTTTAGAAACTATACTTGCAACGAGAATTCATTTGTGAAATTCTAAACCATCAAAAATTCATTCGTCATCCACCCATCTCCCACCATCACCACCGGCAACCACCCACCTCCAGTGGTCCCTACATTTCTCCCTCCATTCTCCATCATCTCTAGACCTTCACTCCATTCTACAACTTCTTCTCACATACTCCCACATTCCCTTTCCATCTCTTTCAAGGTACTATACTATGCTTCCCTCTTGCTCTACTTCTCTCATTTCCTTCTTAGTTAGTTGATTTTATTTTCTTTTAGGTAGTTTTCTTTTTTTTCCCCTCTTTTGAGCTCCTCATTATTTGGGTGTCTTTGCTTCTTTTCTTTATCTCTTCATGGGTGTGGTGGTTATAACTTCTTTTGCATTAGTGGATGGAAATATCTTGCATGACGTTATTACAACCATAGTGCATTGTGGTGATTAATATTGGTTTGTGGAATGTTACATTGCTCTCTTTCTACTTATTTGCATACTACAAAAAGGATGCACGCCAAGTGTTTGAGAAAAAGCATACATGATCTTTTGAGCTCATTATGACTCATTGCTTCTTAACTATGTGCTCTCTCCCAATACCTTGGTTATTCTTAGGTGCATCTTCACACTTGACTTGAATAGTTTGATTTGATTTCTAGATGATTTGCACTATGTACTATTTGAATAATGGAAAACAACTCATTGCTAGGTATTTGATGAAGTTTTAGCTAGGTTTCTGCTGTAGTTATCAATCATATGTGCACATTTCAAAAAAAAAAGGGGGCAGGACGCCAGTGCACGCTGTGCGCGCACGCGTCCTTAGCACGGATGTAGACACCATACATCTTCCAAAGAGTTGGGCCACTCTCGCGCCTGTACTGAGCCCCCAGCACACCACCACTGCCGTGTGCGCGCACCAGGCACCTGCGCGTCAGTACACTCGAATCGCAATGGACGCGCCCGCACCCATGTCGCGCCCGCGTCCATAGTTTTGCAGCAACCTCTGGGTCACTTTCCAGAGAGTTAGGCCAAACCCGGGCCTATCGCATGCCTGAGGCATAAAATCACTGCCGCGTACGCGCACTATGCGCGCGCGCGCCAATATCCCTGCAGCCAACTTCTGGTACTCCCTCCAGAGAGTTGCGCCACCTCTGGGCCAACCTCGTGCTACTGGCACAAGCACATGTACGCTCGCGCGCGCCACTACCCCATCCTGCTTCCCTGCGTGGACGCGCACTGTGCACGCACGTGTGGATGTGTGACGTGAATTGAACAGGGAGTACACTTACTCCCCTCCTTTTTTCTCTCTTTTTCTTCTCACCTCTTCTACTATCCACTACCATTTTTCTTTCCAACCCCTCTTTACACCATTCCACCCATCTCCCACCATCACCTCCGGCAACCACCCACCTCCAGTGGTCCCTACATTTCTCCCTCCATTCTCCATCATCTCTAGACCTTCACTCCATTCTACAACTTCTTCTCACATACTCCCACATTCCCTTTCCATCTCTTTCAAGGTACTATACTATGCTTCCCTCTTGCTCTACTTCTCTCATTTCCTTCTTAGTTAGTTGATTTTATTTTCTTTTAGGTAGTTTTCTTTTTTTTCCCCTCTTTTGAGCTCCTCATTATTTGGGTGTCTTTGCTTCTTTTCTTTATCTCTTCATGGGTGTGGTGGTTATAACTTCTTTTGCATTAGTGGATGGAAATATCTTGCATGACTTTATTACAACCATAGTGCATTGTGGTGATTAATATTGGTTTGTGGAATGTTACATTGCTCTCTTTCTACTTATTTGCATACTACAAAAAGGATGCACGCCAAGTGTTTGAGAAAAAGCATACATGATCGTTTGAGCTCATTATAACTCATTGCTTCTTAACTATGTGCTCTCTCCCAATACCTTGGTTATTCTTAGGTGCATCTTCACATTCTACATTCTACCCACTCACCTTATCATAATTTGCTCTCCATTCTTGGTATTTACGGGTGTATGCTTCTCATGCCTCTTACCCACATGCTAGTGATTTGCCTTGCTTACCAAATATTATCTTAGTTACATGTTGCAGCTGTCATGTAATGAGGACACCCATATTCTTATGGCACAATTTTTCACTTGCATGATCCCCATTTAATTGTGCTTCTTTGGGTTTGATGTTACCCCCCTTTTTACTATCGTAGGATGGTCATCAAGAAGGACAAAGGGAAAGCCCCGAAGAAGCCAACCACCAACAGAGCGCGCCAAGAACCAATGGCCAAGCCCCTCCTAAAGAAGACTAAGGGCCCCGTTGATGCTTTAGAGAAGGACAACCCTCCAAAGGATTCAAACAAGTTCCCTAACCACTACTGTGAACTTGTCTATTCAAGGATGATTGAGTAGAATTATCACCCAGAGCCCCTTCTGGTCCTACCGGCCCACCTCACTCCGATGGTGATGCCCCGCATTGACCGGAGGCAATGGAGATTCCTCTTGAGGCAACCAAAGGAGGTCAACTTATCTTGGGTGGTGGAGTTTTACTCCAACTACCATTCACCCCTTCTCGCATCAATCTTTGTGCGCCGAAAGCAAGTACCAGTCACAGTGGAAGCCATCCAAGGAGTACTTAAGATTGGGCCATTAGCGGATGGATATGACGCCTATCAAGAAGCTTTGTCGGCATGCGATGAACGTGAGTTCAATTGGAGTGCGGTTCTCCGCGTAATAGCTTTGCCTGAAGCATGTCGGATTTGAGGGACTATAAAGCGAAGACCAAAGGGTTTAGATGCACGTTTCCTCTCTCAATAAGCCGCGGCATGGGCCCAAATCCTAGCTCACTACGTGCTCCCGAGCACCCATGGGTCATCCATTACCGTCGAGCTTGCCTTATTGGTATGGTGCATCTTAACCGAGAAACTGGTCGGCATTCCGCATGCCATTTGACAATCCATGGGGCACATTCATGTTAAGGGAAACTTACCCTTCCCCGTTATGGTAACCGAATTAGTCGCAGCAGCCGGTGTCCACCGCGAGGCCAAAGATAGGAGGGCCTCAATCCCGGTCGAGGGCGATGTTATTCTGACCAAGAGGTGCCTCAAGCCTCCGGAAGTTACCATGAACCTTGGAATGGCCACCCCCACTCGCAACACTACCACTTCAGCCGCACCACAAAAATCAGCCACCCAACGCCTTGAAGACCTTCACAAGAAGTTGGACCGTTACGAGAGGCGTAACCAACGCCGATACGCTCACGTGAAGAAGCTTCTAAGCATTGTCACCCCACCTATGGAGGAACCGGATATCTCCACATCTACCGCAACCTCAAGCAGAAATAGCGATGACAAAGGAGATGAAGGACACTCAGGACTCGACCACCCATTGCGCATCACCTATAGCACGGAGGACCGTGCTAAGTTTTAAGTGTGGGGAGGTCGGCCGACCGATCTCCGTAGGTAACACCCGAATAAAATTTTGAACCCCTTTGTAGTTAGGATAGGTTGCATGATTAGGTTTTCTTCGACACCATTTGCATGATAATTTACTTGGTTGGAACAAGGAACTCTCTCCTAGGAAACTAATACCTTAGGGCAAAATTAAGATTTTTGGGGCAACCTTGACCTTGCCAATTTTGAAAATTTTGATGCTAAACTTGTTTGAAGATTGTACTTTGGAACAGGGATTTTGAGTTAAGAACACAAGCTAGTGAGCCTTGAGCCTTGAGCCTTATTGTGTGGCTACATCCTATAGTCACTTATTTTCCTTCTTGTGTACAATTGTTCTCTCTCTATGATTGTGATCTTTGCTTTGTTTGAGTCTATATGTCCGTTATTCCTTGCATTCATGCATTTATATGATTGAGGCCATCAATTCATTAGCTCACTTATCCAAATAGCCTTACCTTGTAACAACCATTGTTAGCCAGATTTGAGCGTACGCTTAACCCACTTATTCTTTAATTTAGCACATCACGAGCCTAAAGCGAAAAACAATAAATGTCCTTTATTTGGATCTTTGGTTAGCTTAGGCTAGAGTGCATGAGTATCATTTAAGTGTGGGAAACTTGGGACATTGGTTGGGATAAAAGGGTGTGCTTTGTACCTATATATTTGGGAATCGGGTACATACTCATGTACTGATTAAAATGTATGGACCTTATGCATTGGTGCTCCTATATATAGTTTGAAAGAAATGAAAAAAAATGAATGAATGAAAAAGACAAAAGAAAAAAAAAAGAAATGAAGGCGACAAAATGTATGGGAAAAAAGCATTAAAGGGGACAAAATGCCCTAAGGCGAAGCTCAAATAAAAGAATCAATGCATAAGTGTTGTGAAACAAAAAGAAAATGCATAAGTATGTGAAAAAGTGAAAAATGGGTAGTTAGATTAGTATTCAATTGTATAGGTCATTATATAGGTTAGGTGGGAAAGTCTAAGCTAATAAAAGATTCAAATCCTAGTCCACTAGCCATATATGACCCTACCTTGACCCTAGCCCCATTACAACCTAAAAGAAAAGACCTCATGATAATTGTATGCATGCATTGAATAATTGTCGATTGTTAGACGGAAAACAAATTTTAGAAAGCATGATTAGGGGAGAATTGAGTGAACAGACCCCGATACACCGAGCGGATAGAGTGTAAACACTTCCGGTGAGGGTTCAAAGGCTCTAATTCTTGTTCCCGACTCTCACGAGCGTTCTTCATGCAAGTTGCGTATATTTCACTTTGATGATTAAAAATTGGTAAGTCTCATGTATTTCCCACTATCTTGCCCTATGTGCTTGAATGTATCTTAGGAAGGTTGATTTGCTCCTAAACAAGTAGATAGTAGCACTAGTCATAGTTGCATTCATGTAATTAGATTGCACCTCATGAGTCTTATACCTTTATAATCCTTCGGTCTTTTGCATTTCTCTAAGCATGAGGACATGCTAGAATCTAAGTGTGGGGAGGTTGATAAACCCCGCTTTTAGGGTTTATCTTGTATTGATTTCAAGGGTTTTATCAATGATTCCACACACTTTTCATATGAAAATACATGACTTTGTGTTCTTTTCCTAATTTTGCCTCACGGATGAAAACATGCTTATTTTGCACTAAACTAGACACATTTCTAATCCTCTCTTGGTGCCATTCGATGCCGTGACCTGTGTGTTAAGTGATTTCAAAATATAGGGCAGGGATGACCCAGAGGAGAAAAGGAAAGTGGGTGCAAAAGAGAGGAGCATGAGAAATTGAGCCTTAGGAACTTCAGCAAGGGCGCGTGCGCGTACCTGGCGTGCCCATGTGGATTGCGCAGCCAGAAGCCAAAGTCAAGAGCCAAGCTACGAGCCGGCGCGTGTAGCGGATAAGCCATTACCCCCATGGGCGCGTCCGCGTACGTCACGCTTCCGCGCAAATTGCAAGACGCCCCAGTGGCGCGCAGGCGTACTGTGCGCGTGCGCGCCGATGCTCGAATATGATTTTTTAAAAGGTCATGTGACCTAGGCGTGAAGACAGTTGGAGATCCCATTTTGGGAAGTGCCTTGGCGGGAAAAGCTTAAAAAAGACCAAGGGTTGAAGGGTTAGGGGACTTTTGCTCATTTTTACATTGTTCTAGATATTTTTCCTAGTGGTAGTTACACTCTTGGGTAGAGAGAGAGAGATTCCAACCTCTCATTAGGGTTCATCTTCTTCCATTTCTCAATTCTCAACCATTCCTTGGTGAGATCTATTGCAACTCTCAATTTACTTTGTTCATGTTATAGATCATCTTCTCTAATCTCAATTAGTGCTTGTAATTGTTCAATTCTCATAGATCTTAGATTCAACTTGTAGTTTTGAATTCTATCAATTCCTTGAAAGGTTCATTTCTATTGTTGTTCTTTGTTGATTGTTGTTAATTTCTTGTGTTGAAGTACTTTTAATTCTAATTTCTTCTCATTCTTACTATGTCTTTCATCCTTGCTCATCAATTGTTTTATAAAATGCCAACACTAGTTATGGAGTAAAAGTTTCTTACTTGGCTTAGGGTTTGGACCATTAGAAAAAGTTGAATAGTTAATGTCAATTGTTGATTGGAAATTAGGAATTGCTAATTGACTTGGAGTGCACTAAAGCTAGATTTCCCTAGGGTAAAACTAGGACTTGTGACTCAAGTTAGTTACTCTCACTTGACTTTCCTCTATACCTAGAGGTTGACTAAGTGAAGCAAAGCTTAATTGTTATCATCATTGAAGGAAACTATAATGATAGAATTTCTAATGCCCACCCTAGGCCAAGTCTTCTAATATTGATTGTTTGTCATCTACTTTCACTAAACTCCAAAAGAATCATAACAAGGTTTCCTAATCAATAATATGCATTCTCTAGCAATTCCAAGGGAGGACGACTCGGGAGACTAGTACTCTCGGTTATAGATTGTAGGATTGTTTGATGCGAAGTTTGAATGTCGATTAGACTATACTCACGATTATATCCATTATTGAATTCTATATCGGCATGCTAAATTTCGTTTATCACTAGCCACCCGTGACGATGAGCAAAGAAAAAGAAGAAGAGCAGAAGATGTTGGACAAACCGCGCGATCATCTCGTACACCAGAAAGACATGTCCATATGATACACGTCGGATTTGCTGGGGGAGAAATCTCCAAATCATCTCGCAAAAGACACCTCAAAGACGTATATCATGCGCAGGAAAGGAGGAAGCACTCGAAATCCCCGCGATTACTTTCACCAAGGAAGACGCTTCCGACATCGCATCAGGACATGACGATCCCATGGTCATTACTATTATATTGGCAAATGCAAATCTTCACGGCACGCTAATAGACTAGGGGAGCTCCGCCGATATCTTATTCAAAACTGTCTTCGACAAACTCGGCCTAGAAGAAAAAGATCTCAAAGCATATCCGGATAGCTTGTTCGGACTAGGAGATACCCCGGTTCAACCGATGGGATACATCTCGCTACACACAACTTTCAGAAAAGGAAGTCAGTCAAGAACACTCAAAATAGACTACATTGTAGTCGACGTAAGTTCAGTCTACAATGCCCTAATAGGTCGGATAACGTTGAATCGGCTCGGTGTAATAGTCTCAAACCCACATCTATGCATGAAGTTCCCAACGGTAGGGGGGATAGCTACGATAAAAGCAGATCAGAAGATGGCGCGCCGCTGTTACAATGAAAGTCTAAGCCTCAGAGGCAGAGGAGAAGAGTTCCACACAATTGAGCTCGGTGGAGTTCAGAGGCGGGAAGAACTCTGCCCACAACTTGAAGGTGAAATAGAGAAAATCCAGATCAGGGACACCCCGGACCAAATGACCAATATCGGCACACTCTTGAAAAGAGACATAAAAGAATCACTCATATAGTTTCTACGAGACAACGTCGACCTCTTTACTTGGAAGGCCGTAGACATGACAGGCATAGACCCTAAGCTAATGTGCCACAATCTAGCAGTCTACCCAAGATCTCGGTCGGTACAACAGAGACGTAGAAAGCTAGGACCAGAATGCTCTCAAGCTGTGGAAGAACAGGTACAAGCTCTACTGGAGGCAGGTTTCATAAGAGAAGTCAAATACCCACTATGGCTTGCTAACGTCGTATTGGTGAAAAAGTCAAACGGGAAGTGGCAAATGTGCACTGACTATACCGACCTCAACAAAGCCTGCCCAAAAGATCCTTATCCACTCCCAAGCATCGACGCACTGGTAGATGCCTCCTCTAGATATAAATACCTCTCCTTTATGGACGCATACTTGGGATATAACCAAATCCCAATGTACCCACCTGACCAAGAAAAATGTCATTCTTAACCCCAAAGGCAAATTACTGCTACATTGTCATGCCCTTCGGTCTTAAAAACGCGGGAGCCACTTACCAAAGATTAATGAACAAGGTTTTTTCAGATCACATCGAAAAAATCATGGAAGCCTACGTGGACGACATGCTACTAAAGACACAAAATGAAGAGATGTTATTATCCAACCTGACCCAAGTATTCGACACTATAAGACAACATGGCATGCGACTCAATCCCGCAAAGTGCACCTTCGCAGTAGAAGCTGATAAATTCTTGGGTTTTATGATCACACAGAGAGGAATCTAGGCAAACCCGGATAAATGCCGGGTCATACTCGACATAAAAAGTCCGACTTGTGTTAAAGAAGTACAACAACTCAACGAAAGGTTGGCAGCCTTGTCCAGATTCTTGGCCGGATCAGCAATAGGATGTCTCCCCTTCTACGCCACTCTAAGAAAGGGAAAGGAGTTTGAATGGATAGCGGAATGCGAGCAAGCCTTTCAAGACTTCAAAAGATTCTTGGGACAGCCACCCATACTGACTCAGCCACGGGAAGGAGAACCACTCATATTGTACCTCGTGGTAGGAAATCGAGCAGTAGCCTCAGCACTGGTATGAGAAGACGACAGCGGGCAACAGCCCATATACTTTATCAGCAAAGCACTATAAGGATTCGAGCTGAACTACCAGAAAATAGAAAAATTTTCTTACGCTCTCATACTAACATCACGACGACTTCGCCTATACTTCCAGGCCCACACCATTAGAGTTTGGACCAACCAACCCATAAAAGGGATCTTATAGAAAACAGACCTGGCAGGCAGAATCTTGCAATGGGCAGTCGAGTTGTCCGAATTTGATCTTCAATACGAAGCTCGGACGGCCATCAAATCACAACACCTGGCCGACTTCATTGTAGAATTTACAGACACATCAAAAATCCCCACAAAATAGAATCTCTATGTGGACGGTTCCTCAAATAAAACTGGAAGCGGCACAGGCATGATAATTGAAAGCAACCAGGAAACCCAAATCAAACTCTCCCTCAAATTTGGGTCCCTCGCCTCAAACAATCAAGCGGAATATGAGGCACTACTAGCTGGTTTGAAACTAGCCAGGGAGATTAGAGTTCAAAAGCTTATCATCTTCAGCGATTCGCAGGTAGTTACTTCACAAATAGGAGGAAGCTACCAAGCCAAAGACCCCATCATGAAAAAGTACTTGGACAAAGCCAGAGAACAACTCGGACAATTTGGAGAATATGAGATTCGTCACATACCCCGAGAACAAAATGCTCGAGCCGATGCACTCTCAAAACTAGCCAGCACCAAACCAGGGGGCAACAATAGAAGCCTCATCCAAGAAATTCTATAGAATCCATCAATCCCAGAAGAAGAAAAAGTCCTAGCCATAACAGGTCGCGATCAGGGACGGATGACTCCCATAATTAACTACCTCAAAATAGAAGCACTCCCCACAGAGGAAAAAGAGGCAAAAAGATTAAAATGGGAAGCACAATACTATACTATCATAAACAACACTCTATACAAAAGAGGGATTTTGATACCGTTATTAAAATGTGTACCGACTTCCAACACAAAGGAAGTTCTAGAAGAAGTACACAGTGGCATTTGTGGCAATCATCTCGGAGCGTAAGCACTTACCAAGAAAGTACTCCGGACAGGATTTTATTGGCCAACTCTACAAAAAGAAGCCACAGAATTCGTAAAGACATGTCCATCATGTTAGAAACATGCCAACTTTCACATCGCCCCGCCAGAGGAGCTCATCAGCGTGACCTCACCTTGGCCATTCGCAAAATGGGGACTCGATCTTCTCGGACCATTTCCTCAAGGATCGGGACAAGTCAAATTCCTCATAGTAGGAATAGACTACTTCACAAAATGGATTGAGGCAGAACCCCTAGCTAACTTCACTGTTCAGAGAAGTCAAAAATTTCTATATAGAAACATTGTCACACAGTTTGGAGTTCCATACTCCCTCACTACAGACAATGGTACCAAGTTCACAGATGCAGGCTTCAGAAAGCTAGCGGCTGACTTGAATATAAAACAATAATTCACCTCTATCGAACACCCCCAAGCCAATGGGCAAGCCGAAGCTGCCAACAAAGTCATATTAGCCGGGTTAAAATGGAGATTACAAGATGCAAAAGGAGCCTCGGCTGAAGAGCTCCTGCAAGTCCTTTGGGCATATCGGACGACTCCACATTCCATTACAAAGGAGTTACCTTTCCGATTAGCTTATGGAATGGAGGCAATGATCCCAGTGGAGGTTGAAGAAGGATCACTCAGAGTGATCTACTATAGCGAAAAATCCAACTCCCAACTTCAAAGGGAAGAGCTCGACATACTTCCGAAAATCCGAGAAAGAGCTCGGATAAGGGTAGAGGTGTTGAAATGACGGATGGCCTCCAGATACAACCAAAAGGTAATACAGCGGGCCTTTGCTGAGGACGACCTCATCTTAATCCGAAACGACATCGGAACAACTCGACCTGGAGAAGAAAAGCTGGCAGCATACTGGAAAGGACCTTACCGAGTCATAGAGGTGCTGGGAAAGGGCTACTACAGGCTTTTCGAACTTGACGGGCGAGAGCTTCCCAGGTCATGGCACACCTGCAACCTAAGAAGGTACTATAGCTAGGGATGATAAAGAACCTTGGACAAGGCGCACTCTTTTTCCTGAAAAGGTTTTTTAACGAGGCGCCAAGCCAAGACCTACAAATCACCCGACTTAGGAAATTAACCCCCGTATGTATATTTGCATTTTCTTTTAATAAAATCTGTTCAGATTTTCTACAAATGCTCAAGCCGCATTATTCTAAAACATTCATCACTCGATTATAAAGCTACGGATCGACAGAAAGTGAAAATCAAATTCACTGCGCGATCGCGATAAAGACCAAAGATGAAAACCAAATTCATTAAAAGGTCTGCCAAACGAGGGTTAAAACCCAAACTCTACAAAATCGGCAAAGATGAAAACAGAATAATGCAAGAAGTTATAGAAAGTGATCCATAGAAAGGACCTGACGAGGTCCTAATAAAATGGATCGCTATAAAATAACTTGAAGACTGGCCGACGCAAAGAAGTCGGACCAACCACAAGAACCCACTTTATAAGTAAAGCCTTGGAAAGAGGTCTGGCCAACCCTATAAAAGAGGATTACTATAACTTAGAAGAGTCCGACATGATGAAGTCAGACTCCTACGAAAAAGTTACAAAGGTAATCCCTGAAAGAGACCTGGACAAGGTCCAAGAAAGAGGATTACCAAGTAACTCGAGAAGGCCCGACATGACGAAGTTGGCCCAAAAATATAAAGTTACAAAGGTAATCCCTGAAAGAGACCTGAACAAGGCCCAAGAAAGAGGATTACCAAGTAACTCAACAGGGCCCAACATGGCGAAGTCGGCCTAAAAATATAAAGTTACAAAGGTAATCCCTGAAAGAGACCTGAACAAGGCCCAAGAAAGAGGATTACCAAGTAATTCGACAGGGCCCGACATGACGAAGTCGGCCCAAAAATATAAATTTACAAAGGTAATCCCTGAAAGTGACCTGAACAAGGTCCAAGAAAGAGGATTACCAAGTAACTCGACAGGGCCCGACATGGCGAAGTCGGCCCAAAAATATAAAGTTACAAAGGTAATCCCTGAAAGAGACCTGAACAAGGCCCAAGAAAGAGGATTACCAAGTAACTCGACAGGGCCCGACATGGCGAAGTCGGCCTAAAAATATAAAGTTACAAAGGTAATCCCTGAAAGAGACCTGAACAAGGCCCAAGAAAGAGGATTACCAAGACGAAGTCGGCCCAAAAATATAAAGTTACAAAGGTAATCCCTGAAAGAGACCTAACAAGGCCCAAGAAAGAGGATTACCAAGTAACTCGATAGGGACCGACATGGCAAAGCCAGCCCAAAAATATAACGTTACAAAGGTAATCCCTGAAAGAGACTTGAATAAGGTCCAAGAAAGAGGATTACCAAGTAACCCGATGGTGCACGAAATTGTGAACAATACTTTTCACAACTCTCATAATCCCCGGTCATGAACCCCAAAAACTTGGTGTTCAATACCATGGCATTACACAACTTCGCACAACTAACCAGCAAGTGCACTGGGTCGTCCAAGTAATAAACCTTACGCGAGTAAGGGTCGATCCCACGGAGATTGTTAGTATGAAGCAAGCTATGGTCATCTTGTAAATCTTAGTCAGGCAAACTCAAATGGATATGGTGATGAACGCATAAAAACATAAAGATAGAGATAGAGATACTTATGTAATTCATTGGTAGGAACTTCAGACAAGCGTATGAAGATGCCTTCCCTTCCGTCTCTCTGCTTTCCTACTGTCTTCATCCAATCCTTCTTACTCCTTTCCATGGCAAGCTTATGTAGGGTTTCACCGTTGTCAGTGGCTACCTCCCATCCTCTCAGTGAAAACGTTCCTATGCTCTGTCACAGCATGGCTAATCATCTGTCGGTTCTCGGTCAGGCCGGAATAGAATCCAGCGATTCTTTTGCGTCTGTCACTAACGCCCCGCCTGCTAGGAGTTTGAAGCACGTCACAGTCATTCAATCATTGAATCCTACTCAGAATACCACAGACAAGGTTAGACCTTCCGGATTCTCTTGAATGCCGCCATCAGTTCTAGCCTATACCACGAAGACTCTGATCTCACGGAATGGTTGGCTCGGTTGTCAGGCGAGCACTCGGTTGTTAGGCGATCAACCATGCATCGTGCAATCAGGAATCCACGAGATATTCACCCAATCGAAGGTAGAACGGAGGTGGTTGTCAGTCACACGTTCATAGGTGAGAATGATGATGAGTGTCACAGATCATCACATTCATCAAGTTGAAGAACAAGTGATATCTTAGAACAAGAACAAGTGGAATTGAATGGAAGAACAATAGTAATTGCATTAATACTCGAGGTACAGCAGAGCTCCACACCTTAATCTATGGTGTGTAGAAACTCCACCGTTGAAAATACATAAGTATAAGGTCTAGGCATGGCCGTGAGGCCAGCCTCCCAATGATCTAAGAACTAGGTGTCCAAAGATGATCTAGAGATCTAGAGTGATCAAAAGATGATCTAGAGATCTAGAGTGATCAAAAGATGAAAATACAATAGTAAAAGGTCCTACTTATAGAAAACTAGTAGCCTAGGGTGTACAGAAATGAGTAAATGACATAAAAAAATCCACTTCCGGGCCCACTTGGTGTGTGCTTGGGCTGAGAAATGAAGCATTTTCGTGTAGAGACTCTTCTTGGAGTTAAACGCCAGCTTTAGTGCCAGTTTGGGCGTTTAACTCCCATTTGGGTGCCAGTTCCAGCGTTTAACGCTGGGATTTCTGAGGGTGACTTTGAACGCCGGTTTTTGCCATCAAATCTTGGGCAAAGTATGGACTATCATATATTGCTGGAAAGCCCAGGATGTCTACTTTCCAACGCCGTTGAGAGCGCGCCAATTGGGCCTCTGTAGCTCCAGAAAATCCACTTCGAGTGCAGGGAGGTCAGAATCCAACAGCATCTGCAGTCCTTTTTAGTCTCTGAATCAGATTTTTGCTCAGGTCCCTCAATTTCAGCCAGAAAATACCTGAAATCACAGAAAAACACACAAACTCATAGTAAAGTCCAGAAAAGTGAATTTTAACTAAAAACTAATAAAAATATACTAAAAACTAACTATATCATACCAAAAACATACTAAAAACAATGCCAAAAAGCGTACAAATTATCCGCTCATCACAACACCAAACTTAAATTGTTGCTTGTCCTCAAGCAACTGAAAATCGAATAAGATAAAAAGAAGAGAATATGCAATGAATTCCAAAAACATCTATGAAGATTAGTATTAATTAGATGAGCGGGGCTTTTAGCTTTTTGCCTCTGAATAGTTTTGGCATCTCACTCTATCCTTTGAAATTCAGAATGATTGGCTTCTTTAGGAACTCAGAATCCAGATAATGTTATTGATTCTCCTAGTTAAGTATGATGATTCTTGAACATAGCTACTTATTGAGTCTTGGCCGTGGCCCAAAGCACTCTGTCTTCCAGTATTACCACCGGATACATACATGCCACAGACACATAATTGGGTGAACCTTTTCAGATTGTGACTCAGCTTTACTAGAGTCCCCAACTAGAGGTGTCCAGGGTTCTTAAGCACACTCTTATTGCCTTGGATCACAACTTTATTTCTCTTTTTCTTTTTCTCTTTTTTTTTCGAAATTTTTTTTTTTGAATAGAAATGCTTTTTCTTGCTTCAAGAATCATTTTTATGATTTTTCAGATCCTCAGTAACATGTTTCCTTTTTCATCATTCTTTCAAGAGCCAACATTCATGAACCACAAATTCAAAAGACATATGCACTGTTTAAGCATACATTCAGAAAACAAGAGTATTGCCACCACATCAAAATAATCAAACTGTTATAAAATTCAAAATTCATGCAATTCTTTTCTTTTTCAATTAAGCACAAAAATTTTTTTATTTAAGAAAGGTGATGGATTCATAGGACATTCATAACTTTAAGGCATAGACACTAAGACACTAATGATCACAAGACACAAACATGGACAAACATAAGCATTAATTTTCAAAAAAAAAAACAGAAAAATAAAGAACAAGGAAATTAAGGAACGGGTCCACCTTAGTGATGGCGGCTCTTTCTTCCTCTTGAAGATCCTATGGAGTGCTTGAGCTCCTCAATGTCTCTTCCTTGTCTTTGTTGCTCCTCTCTCATGATTCTTTGATCTTCTCTAATTTCATGGAGGATGATGGAGTGTTCTTGGTGCTCCACCCTTAGTTGTCCCATGTTGGAACTCAATTCTCCTAGGGAGGTGTTTAGTTGCTCCCAATAGTTTTGTGGAGGAAAGTGCATCCCTTGAGGTATCTCAGGGATCTCATGATGAGTGGGGTCTCTTGTGTGCTCCATCCTCTTCTTAGTGATGGGCTTGTCCTCATCAATGGGGGTGTCTCCCTCTATGTCAACTCCCACTGAATAACAGAGGTGACAAATGAGATGAGGAAAGGCTAACCTTGCCAAGGTAGAGGACTTGTCCGCCACCTTATAGAGTTCTTGGGCTATAACCTCATGAACTTCTATTTCTTCTCCAATCATGATGCTATGGATCATGATAGCCCGATCTATAGTAACTTCGGACCGGTTGCTAGTGGGAATGATTGAGCGTTGTATAAACTCCAACCATCCTCTAGCCACGGGTTTGAGGTCATGCCTTCTCAATTGAACCGGCTTTCCTCTTGAATCTCTCTTCCATTGGGCGCCCTCTTCACATATGACTGTGAGGACTTGGTCCAACCTTTGATCAAAGTTGACCCTTCTAGTGTAAGGATGTTCATCTCCTTGCATCATGGGCAAGTTGAATGCCAACCTTACACTTTCCGGACTAAAATCAAAGTATTTCCCCCGAACCATAGTAAGATAATTCTTTGGATTCGGGTTCACACTTTGATCATGGTTCTTAGTGATCCATGCATTGGCATAGAACTCTTGAACCATCAAGATTCCGACTTGTTGAATGGGGTTGGTAAGAACTTCCCAACCTCTTCTTTGGATCTCATGTCGGATCTCCGGATATTCACCCTTTTTGAGTGAAAAAGGGACCTCGGGGATCACCTTCTTCAAGGCCACAACTTCATAGAAATGGTCTTGATGCACCCTTGAGATGAATCTTTCCATCTCCCATGACTCGGAGGTGGAAGCCTTTGCCTTCCCTTTCCTCTTTCTAGAGGTTTCTCCGGCCTTGGATGCCATAAATGGTTATGGAAAAACAAAAAGCAATGCTTTTACCACACCAAACTTAAAATGTTTGCTCGTCCTCGAGCAAAAGAAGAAAGAAGAGAGTAGAAGAAGTAGAAATGAGGAAGAAGGGAATGGCTTTGTGTTCGGTCAAAGGGGGGAGAAGTGGTGTTTAGGTTGTGTGAAAATGGAGGAGTGAAGAGGGGTTTATATAGGAGTGGGGGGTGGTGAGGGTTCGGCTATTTGAGGGTGGGTTTGGGTGGGAAAGTGGTTTGAATTTGAATGGTGAGGTAGGTGGGGTTTTATGAAGGATGGATGTGAGTGGTGAAGAGAAAGATGGGATTTGATAGGTGAAGGGTTTTTGGGGAAGAGGTATTGAGGTGATTGGTGAATGGGTGAAGAAGAGAGAGGGAGTGGTAGGGTAGGTGGGGATCCTGTGGGGTCCACAGATCCTGAGGTGTCAAGGAAAAGTCATCCCTGCACCAAATGGCAAGCAAAATCTCGTTTTGTGCCAATTCTGGCGTTAAACGCCGGGCTGGTGCCCAGTTCTGGCGTTTAACGCCAGCTTCTTGCCCATTTCTGGCGTTTAACGCCAGTCTGGTGCCCCTTTCTGGCGTTAAACGCCCAGAATGGTGCCAGACTGGGCGTTAAACGCCCAACAGCTAACCTCACTGGCGTTTAAACGCCAGTGGGTGCGTCCTCCAGGGTGTGCTATTTTTCTTCCTGTTTTTCATTCTGTTTTTGCTTTTTTCATTAATTTTGTGACTTCTCATGATCATCAACCTACAAAAAAGATAAAATAACAAAAGAAAAATAGTTAATCATAAAACATTGGGTTGCCTCCCAACAAGCGCTTCTTTAATGTCAGTAGCTTGACAGAGAACTCACATGGAGCCTCACAGATACTCAGAACCATGTTGGAACCTCCCAACACCAAACTTAGAGTTTGAATGTGGGGGTTCAACACCAAACTTAGAGTTTGGTTGTGGCCTCCCAACACCAAACTTAGAGTTTGACTGTGGGGGCTCTGTTTGCCTCTGTTTTGAGGGAAGCTCTTCATGCTTCCTCTCCATGATGACAGAGGGATATCCTTGGGCCTTAAACACCAAAGATTCTTCATTCACTTGAATGATCAACTCTCCTCTATCAACATCAATCACAGCCTTTGCTGTGGCTAGGAAGGGTCTGCCAAGGATGATGGATTCATCCATGCACTTCCCAGTCTCTAGGACTATGAAATCAGTAGGGATGTAATGGTTTTCAACTTTAACCAGAACATCCTCTATAAGTCCATGGGCTTGTTTTCTTGAGTTGTCTGCCATCTCTAGTGAGATTTTTGCAGCATACACCTCAGAGATCCCTAACTTCTCCATTACAGAGAGAGGCATGAGGTTTACACTTGACCCTAAGTCACACAAGGCCTTGTTGAAGGTCATGGTGCCTATGGTACAAGGTATTGAAAACTTCCCAGGATCCTTTCTCTTTTGAGGCAGTTTCTGCCTAGACAAGTTATCCAGTTCTTTGGTGAGCAAAGGAGGTTCATCCTCCCAAGTCTCATTTCCAAATAACTTGTCATTTAGCTTCATGATTGCTCCAAGATATTTAGCAACTTGCTCTTCAGTGACATACTCATCCTCTTCAGAGGAAGAATACTCATCAGAGCTCATGAATGGCAGAAGTAAGTCTAATGGAATCTCTATGGTCTCATTTTGAGCCTCAAATTCCCATGGTTCCTCATTGGGGAACTCATTGGAGGCCAGTGGACGCCCAGTGAGGCCTTCCTCAGTGGCGTTCACTGCCTCTTCTTGCTCCCAAAATTCGGCCATGTTGATGGCCTTGCACTCTCCTTTTGGATTTTCTTCTGTATTGCTTGGAAGAGTACTAGGAGGGAGTTCAGTAATTTTCTTGCTCAGCTGACCCACTTGTCCCTCTAAATTTCTAATGGAGGACCTTGTTTCAGTCATGAAACTTTGAGTGATTTTGATCAGATCAGAGACCATGGTTGCTAAGTCAGAGTTATTCTGCTTAGAACTCTCTGTCTGTTGCTGAGAAGATGATGGAAACGGCTTGCTATTGCTAAACCTGTTTCTTCCACCATTATTGTTGTTGAAACCTTGTTGAGGTCTCTGTTGATCCTTCCATGAGAAATTTGGATGATTTCTCTATGAAGGATTATAGGTGTTTCCATAGGGTTCTCCCATGTAATTCACCTCTTCCATTGAAGGGTTCTCAGGATCATAGGCTTCTTCCTCAGATGAAGCCTCCTTAGTACTGCTTGGTGCATTTTACATTCCAGACAGACTTTGAGAAATCATATTGACTTGTTGAGTCAATATTTTATTCTGAGCCAATATGGCATTCAGAGTGTCAATCTCAAGAACTCCTTTCTTCTGACTAGTCCCATTGTTCACAGGATTTCTTTCAGTAATGTACATGAATTGGTTATTTGCAACCATTTCAATCAGTTCTTGAGCTTCAGTAGGCGTCTTCTTCAGATGAAGAGATCCTCCTGCAGAGCTGTCCAAAGACATCTTGGATAGTTCAGAGAGACCATCATAGAAAATACCTATGATGCTCCATTCAGAAAGCATATCAGAAGGACACATTCTGATTAATTGTTTGTATCTTTCCCAAGCTTCATAGAGGGATTCTCCTTCCTTCTGTCTGAAGGTTTGGACTTCCACTCTAAGCTTACTCAATTTTTGAGGTGGAAAGAACTTTGCCAAGAAGGCATTGACTAGCTTTTCCCAAGAGTCCAGGCTTTCTTTAGGTTGTGAGTCCAACCATGTCCTAGCTCTGTCTCTTACAGCAAAAGGGAATAGCATAAGTCTGTAGACCTCAGGGTCAACCCCATTAGTCTTGACAGTGTCACAGATTTGCAAGAATTCAGCTAAAAACTGATGAGGATCTTCCAATGGAAGTCCATGGAACTTGCAATTCTGTTGCATTAGAGAAACTAATTGAGGCTTAAGCTCAAAGTTGTTTGCTCCAATGGCAGGGATAGAGATGCTTCTCCCATAGAAATCGGGAGTAGGTGCAGTAAAGTCACCCAGCACCTTCCTTGCATTGTTGGCATTGTTGTTGTTTTCGGCTGCCATAGGTTCTTCTTTTTTGAAGAATTCGGTCAGGTCCTCTAAAGAGAGTTGTGCTTTGGCTTCTCTTAGCTTTCTCTTCAAGGTCCTTTCAGGTTCAGGGTCTGCCTCAACAAGAATGCTTTTGTCTTTGCTCCTGCTCATAAGAAAGAGAAGAGAACAAGAAAAGGTGGAATCCTCTATGTCACAGTATAGAGATTCCTTGAAGTGTCAGAGGAAAAGAAAGTAGAAGACAGAAGTAGAAAATTCGAACTTATCAAAGAAGATGGAGTTCGAATTTTGCATTAAGGGATAGTGTTAGTCCATAAATAGAAAGATGTGAGAAGAAGGGAAGTAATTTTCGAAAATTAAGTAAAAGATTTTGAAAACATTTTTGAAAAAACATTACTTAATTTTCGAAAATGAAAGTGGGAAAGAAATAAAGTGATTTTTGAAAAAGATTTTGAAATTAGAAATCAAAAAGATTTGATTGAAAACTATTTTGAAAAAGATGTGGTTAAGAAGATTTGATTAGTTTTAAAAAAAAGATGTGATTGAGAAGATATGATTTGAAAAACATTTTAAAAAGATTTGATTTTGAAAATTAAAAACTTGGCTAACAAGAAAAGATATGATTCAAACATTAAACCTCTCTCAACAGAAAAGGCAACATACTTGAAATGTTGAATCAAATCATTAATTGGTAGCAAGTATCTTTGAAAATGGAAAGAAATTGATTTTGAAAAAGATTTGATTGAAAAATTGATTTGAAAAAGATTTGATTTTAAAAAGATTTTGAAAACTTAAAAAAAATTTGATTTGAAAACAAAATCTTCCCTTTTAGCCATCCTGGCGTTAAACGCCCAGAATGGTGCACATTCTGGCATTTAACGCCCAAAACTATACCCTTTTGGGCGTTAAACGCCCAACCAGGTACCCTGGCTGGCGTTTAAACGCCAGTCTGTCTTCCTTACTGGGCGTTTTAAACGCCCAGCTTTTTCTGTGCAATTCCTCTGCTGTATGTTCTGAATCTTCAATTCTCTGTATGATTGACTTGAGAAGACACAAAGTAAAAATATTTTTGGATTTTTAATAATTAGGACAAATCAAAATGCAATAAGAATCAAATAACAATGCATGCAAGACACCAAACTTAGTGAACAATACTTTTCACAACTCTCATAATCCCCGGTCATGAACCCCAAAAACTTGGTGTTCAATACCATGGCATTACACAACTTCGCACAACTAACCAGCAAGTGCACTGGGTCGTCCAAGTAATAAACCTTACGCGAGTAAGGGTCGATCCCACGGAGATTGTTAGTATGAAGCAAGCTATGGTCATCTTGTAAATCTTAGTCAGGCAAACTCAAATGGATATGGTGATGAACGCATAAAAACATAAAGATAGAGATAGAGATACTTATGTAATTCATTGGTAGGAACTTCAGACAAGCGTATGAAGATGCCTTCCCTTCCGTCTCTCTGCTTTCCTACTGTCTTCATCCAATCCTTCTTACTCCTTTCCATGGCAAGCTTATGTAGGGTTTCACCGTTGTCAGTGGCTACCTCCCATCCTCTCAGTGAAAACGTTCCTATGCTCTGTCACAGCATGGCTAATCATCTGTCGGTTCTCGGTCAGGCCGGAATAGAATCCAGCGATTCTTTTGCGTCTGTCACTAACGCCCCGCCTGCTAGGAGTTTGAAGCACGTCACAGTCATTCAATCATTGAATCCTACTCAGAATACCACAGACAAGGTTAGACCTTCCAGATTCTCTTGAATGCCGCCATCAGTTCTAGCCTATACCACGAAGACTCTGATCTCACGGAATGGTTGGCTCGGTTGTCAGGCGAGCACTCGGTTGTTAGGCGATCAACCATGCATCGTGCAATCAGGAATCCACGAGATATTCACCCAATCGAAGGTAGAACGGAGGTGGTTGTCAGTCACACGTTCATAGGTGAGAATGATGATGAGTGTCACGGATCATCACATTCATCAAGTTGAAGAACAAGTGATATCTTAGAACAAGAACAAGCGGAATTGAATGGAAGAACAATAGTAATTGCATTAATACTCGAGGTACAGCAGAGCTCCACACCTTAATCTATGGTGTGTAGAAACTCCACCGTTGAAAATACATAAGTATAAGGTCTAGGCATGGCCGTGAGGCCAGCCTCCCAATGATCTAAGAACTAGGTGTCCAAAGATGATCTAGAGATCTAGAGTGATCAAAAGATGAAAATACAATAGTAAAAGGTCCTACTTATAGAAAACTAGTAGCCTAGGGTGTACAGAGATGAGTAAATGACATAAAAATCCACTTCCGGGCCCACTTGGTGTGTGCTTGGGCTGAGCAATGAAGCATTTTCGTGTAGAGACTATTCTTGGAGTTAAATGCCAGCTTTAGTGCCAGTTTGGGCGTTTAACTCCCATTTGGGTGCCAGTTCCAGCGTTTAACGCTGGGATTTCTGAGGGTGACTTTGAACGCCGGTTTGGGCCATCAAATCTTGGGCAAAGTATGGACTATCATATATTGCTGGAAAGCCCAGGATGTCTACTTTCCAACGCCGTTGAGAACGCGCCAATTGGGCTTCTGTACCTCCAGAAAATCTACTTCGAGTGCAGGGAGGTCAGAATCCAACAGCATCTGCAGTCCTTTTTAGTCTCTGAATCAGATTTTTGCTCAGGTCCCTCAATTTCAGCCAGAAAATACCTGAAATCACAGAAAAACACACAAACTCATAGTAAAGTCCAGAAAAGTGAATTTTAACTAAAAACTAATAAAAATATACTAAAAACTAACTATATCATACCAAAAACATACTAAAAACAATGCCAAAAAGCGTACAAATTATCCGCTCATCACCCGACAGGATCTGACATGATAAAGCTACCCCTGAAAGAGACCTAAATAAAGTCCAAAAAAGAGGGTTACAAGCAAACAACTCAACTCGAGTTGAAGAAATCGGCAATCTCAGTATTATAATTCCTAACGAAGACCTGAACAAAGTTCAAATTGTTGAAAGCAGCGTCAGGCAAAGGAATCAAAGCCGATCATGTCAGACAAAGTCCCGACACTCTTAAGGACTATGAAGGTACCAAAACAAACGCAGACAAATATGATATGAAAACAAAAGTTATAATAATAGCCAGCTTCAGAGGCCACTAGGTTCAGCCCACAAAGCCTGGAAACTACTTTGTTTATCAAAATAAAGTTGCTAAACAAGCAACTAGAAAAGCATCAAAACATCATTCACAAAATAAAGGGTTTTAAAAATAAAGCCCACAAGCCGGGCAATCTACAACGAGCAAGAAGGAAATTTAGTTAACATCTGAAGGCTTCTCAGCAGCATCAACTCGGGGTGAAGGAGGACGAGTCTGAAGAGGCACCGCATCCACCGTTCCACCCTGGGTGATTGATCTCAGCAGTGGAAGTCGGAGAAGTCGGCGCAACATAAGTCTTGGTAGCGGGCAGTGAAGGACGATCATCATCATCATCATCAGGATCGTCAGGGACAATCTTACCATCCTTAATAATGTTGTCCAGACTAACAAGGAAAAGGTCGAGATCTGGCGCAAGAACTCGAAATTGCTCCTGCAGATTCTCACAAGCAGCAATAACACTACCTACAAGATGACTCTGAAGTTCGGTATAATCGGACCGGACAGATTCCAAGCTACCCCTGAGCTCCATCATCTCTCTATAAGTAGTAACATAGCTATCCTTATGTTTTAACGCCGTATCCTCGGCCAGTTGCACAGCAGCCGCCAGACCAACAGCCCGAGCCTTTTCCCCCTTCAGCTCCTTTTCCAACTCGGCCACTTTCACCTCGAGCTCCTCCTTCAAACCCTTAATTCGGTTAAAATCCGATTTTTCCTCCTCCATAAAGGCCTTGGTAGTATGGATAGGAAGATCTTGAGCGGTCTGGTATAAAGCCGTTCCCATGTGTGCCAGTGTAATACCACTCCGAGTAATGAAGTCTAAATGACGAAGAATGGATACATCGTCAGTAGGCATGACACCATAGGGAGCAATCTGTTGATCTACAAACTCAACAGCATCAAAGTTGGGAGCACCAAGATTAAAAGGCTCGACAGTCCGAGGTCTTTTTGGAGGAGGAGCGGCAGAAGGAGAGGAGGTAACAGCAGATGTTTGCGACGGATCGACCAAACAAACCCGGGGAGAAGGGATCATCCTCCTCGGCCTAGGAGAGCTCGGGACAGACGGCTTTGACAAAACCTGGGAGGACCCTTCTCCGACTGTTCATACCCTGGGTCGAGCTGTCCGACCCGGGATGTTCTACAGACAAGGCGACCGACCTCTTTAGGTCAAGCGGACTGACTTCTTCGCAAAGAACTCGGTCCAAATCGATAGGAAAGCCCAAAGAAGGGCCCAACTCAAGGAATACGATTCCGATCCAAGGGCAGCCCAAGCCTAAAGAGATAAGGGCGGTTCCATGGAAGATAAGCTGACCTCGACAAAAGATAAGATAAGATAAGATAAGATAACTAACTTATCTTATCTAAAGAAGGTCACATCTCACCATTATAAATACACTGGAGCACCCAAGTATAACTCATACTCTGATTCTACTCAATACCTATTTAATACCCTTACTAACGTAAGTATCGGAGTCCCTTACAGGTACCCCCCACCCTTCGGTGACAAGGGATCAGCAGCATTCTCAGTTCCACAAGTCAGACACACTAGCTCTGGCTGCTACACACCTGCCGGACACGTCAGCTCCGACCAGCACAGAAGATCTCGTCTGAGATCGACCTACAGTTTCAGGTAACCCTCGAAACATTGGCGCTGTTGCCGGGAAACTTGGAAGTCATCCCATCACCATGGCGGACGACCATGACAACGACCACGACTCAAATCTAGAGGATAGAATGCCGCACAAAAACACAGACACTACACCAAAGGATACTCCCCAACTTAACAACGAAAAGAATTCTCCAGACGCAGGAGCCATAGAGGCGCTTTAAGATCGATTAAAACAACTCGAGAAAGAAGCCCAACATCAACGCGAAAAAGAAGAGGATCTACATCGGGAGATAAGGCGACGCCGGGAATTAGAAGATAAGCTTCTAAAACTTGAAGGCGATCTCAAAACCCAAGCTACTCGATCCACTACAGAGGATAACTCTCGCAAGGATCAAGATCCATTCACCAGGGAAATCATGAAGACTAAAATCCCAAAGGACTTCAAACTTCCGAATATGACTCTGTACGGCGGCACTTCAAACCCCAACCATCACCTCAGCAATTTCAGAAGTAGAATGTACCTCACTGACGCCTTGAATTCAGTTCGCTACAACGCCTTTCCAACAACTCTTACCAAGACAGCCGTTAGATGGTTCGACAGCCTACCTCCAAAGTCCATCTCAAGTTTCGACGACCTGGCCAAAAAATTCCTGGCCAGATTTTCCATACAAAAAGATAAGGCTAAACACGCCCCCAGCCTACTAGGGATCAAGCAAAGAGATCGAAAAAGTCTTCGTAACTACATGGAAAGATTCAACAAAACATGTATGGACATACAAAGTCTACCAACAGAAGCTGCCATTATGGGCCTCATAAATGGCCTACGAGAAGGACCTTTCAGCCAATCTATATCTAAAAAGTACCCAGCATCCCTAAACGAAGTACAAGAACGGGCGCAGAAGTACATCAACATGGAGGAGAATTCTCGACTTAGGGAAGCCTCGAGGTTTGGTTCCGCCTCCCGAGATAAAGATAAAGAATCCAAGAAAAAGGAAGATCGCTCCGGGGAAAAAATAAAAAAATATCATAACTACACCCCTCTTAGGGTATCCTTGGTAGATGTTTACAAAGAAGTCTGCTATACGGAAAAAATACCCCCAGCTCAGCCACTCAAAGGAAAAGAGGAGGATGAAATCGGAACGAATACTGTGAGTATCATCGTGTCCGAGGACATTCCACCAACGAATGCTTCGACTTGAAAAATGTCATAGAAAAATTAGTAAGAGAAGGAAAACTAGATCGATTTTTGGCCAACCGGGACGAAGAGCCAAGAAAAAGAAGAAGGGATGAAGATGTCGGACGGTCTGAGTGATCACCTCGCACACCGGAGAGACACGTCCACATGATACATGGCGAATTTGCGGGAGGAGGAATCTCCAAATCATCTCGCAAGTGACACCTCAAAGAAGTATACCATGTCGAAGGAAAGAAGGAGGTGCCAGACATCCCAGCAATCACGTTTACCAAAGAAGACGCATCCAGAATCATCTCAGGACACGACGACCCCATGGTCATCACTATCATACTGGCAAACGCCAACCTCCACCGTACATTAATTGACCAAGGAAGCTCCGCCGACATCTTATTCAAAACTGCCTTCGACAAGCTCGGCTTAGAAGAAAAAGAGCTAAGAGCATACCCGAACGGCCTGTTCGGACTTGGGGATACCCCAGTACAACCACTGGGATACGTATCACTACATACAACCTTCGGAAAGGGGAACCAATCCAGAACACGCAAGATAGACTACATCGTGGTCGACGTAAGCTCAGCCTACAATGCTTTAATAGGTCGGACAACGTTAAACCAACTCGGCGCAATAGTTTCAACTCCACATCTATGTATAAAATTTCCAACTGCAGAAGGGATAGCTACAATAAAAGCAGATCAAAAGATGGCGCGTCGCTATTATAACGAAAGTCTAAACCACAGAGGCGAAGGAGGAGAGTTCCACACAATCGAACTTGGTGGAGTTCAGAGGCGAGAAGAACTCCGTCCACAGCCCGAAGGTGAAGTAGAGAAAGTTCAGATCAGAGACACCTCAGATAAGACAACTAATGTTGGCACGATCCTGAAAGGAGATGCGAAGGAATCACTCATACAGTTTCTACGAGATAATGTTGATCTTTTCGCATGGAAAGCTGCCGACATGCTAGGCATAGATCCCGAACTGATGAGCCACAAGTTGGCAGTCTATCCGGGATCCTGGCCAGTACAACAAAGATGAAGAAAACTCAGGCCAGAACGGTCTCAGGCTGTAGCAGAACAGGTGCAAGCACTACTAGAGACAGGGTTCATAAGAGAAGTTAAGTACCCACTATGGCTAGCAAACATCGTTTTGGTGAGAAAGTCAAATGGGAAGTGGCGAATGTGCACCGACTACACCGACCTCAACAAAGCCTGCCCAAAAGACCCTTATCCACTCCCAAGCATCGACGCTCTAGTAGATGCCTCATCGGGATATAAGTATTTCTCGTTTATGGACGCATACTCGGGGTACAACCAGATCCCAATGTATCCACCGGATCAAGAAAAAACCTCATTTCTAACATCCAAAGCAAACTATTGTTACATCGTAATGCCTTTCGGCTTTAAGAACGTGGGAGCTACTTATCAGAAACTAATGAATAAGGTCTTCTCAGATCACATCGGAAAAATCATGGAGGTCTACGTGGATGACATGTTGATAAAAATACAAAGTGAAGAAACATTACTGTTCGACTTGATTCAAGTATTCGACACCATACGAAAGCATGACATGCGACTTAACCCGGCTAGATGCACCTTCGCCGTGGAAGCAGGTAAGTTCTTGGGCTTTATGCTCACACAAAGGAATCGAGGCAAATCCAGATAATTGCCAGGCCATACTCAACATGAAAAGCCCAACCTGCGTCAAAGAGGTACAACAACTCAATGGGAGATTAGCGGCCTTGTCCAGATTCATAGCAGGGTCAGCGATAAGATCCCTCCCTTTCTATGCTACTTTAAGGAAGGGAAAGAACTTCGAGTGGACAATGGAACGTGAGCAAGCCTTCCGAGACTTCAAAGAATTCTTGGGACGGCCAACTATCCTATCTCAACCACGAGAAGGAGAACCACTCATATTGTACCTCGCAGTAGGCAGCCGGGCAGTAGCCTCAGCACTAATTAGAGAAGACGAGGGTGGGCAACAACCCGTCTACTTCATTAGCAAAGCACTGCAGGGGTCAGAGCTAAACTACCAGAAAATAGAGAAGTTTGCCTACGCTCTCATACTCACATCCCGACGACTTCGCCCGTATTTCCAAGCGCATACCATTAAGGTTCGGACCAACCAGCCCATAAAGGGGATATTACAGAAAATAGATCTAGCAGGAAGAATCCTACAGTGGGCAATCGAGTTGTCTGAATTCGACCTCCAATACGAGGCGCGAACAGCCATTAAATCACAATACTTAACTGACTTCATTGCAGAATTCACAGACACCCCAGAGATCCCCATAGAGTGGAATATATACGTGGACGGCTCCTCGAATAAAACCGGAAGTGGTGCAGGTGTGATAATCAAAAGCAACCAAGGAATCCAACTTGAGCTTTCCCTCAAATTCGGATTCCCGGCCTCAAACAATCAGGCGGAATATGAAGCGTTATTAGCTGGTTTGAAGCTGGCTAGAGAAGTTGGAGCTCGGAAACTCAACATCTACAATGATTCACAAGTCATTACCTCACAAATAACAGGGACCTACCAAGCCAAAGATCCTACAATGAAAAAGTATTTGAATAAAACCAAGGAACAGCTCGGACAACTCGGGGAATATAGGATCTGCCACATACCCCGCGAGCAAAACGCCCGAGCTGACGCACTCTCAAAACTAGCCAGCACCAAACAAGGGGGCAACAATAGAAGCCTCATCCAGGAAATACTGCAGAACCCGTCAATATCAGGAGAAGAAAAAGTCCTAGCCATAACAGGTCGGGATCAAGGATGGATGACCCCCATAATTAATTACCTCAAAGCAGAAGCTCTCCCTACAGATGAAAAAGAGGCAAAGAGGTTAAAAAGGGAGGCACAGTACTACACTATCATAAACAACACCCTGTACAAAAGAGGGATCTCAATACCATTGTTAAAGTACATACCGACCTCCAAAACAAATGAAGTCTTAGAGGAAGTACACAGCGGCATTTGCGGCAATCATCTTGGAGTGCAAGTTCTCACCAAAAAGATACTCCAGGCGGGATTCTATTGGCCAACTCTACGAAAGGAAGCTACAGAATTTGTAAAGACATGTCCACCATGCCAGAAGCATGCCAACTTTCACATCGCCCTGCCGGAAAAACTCATCAGCGTAACCTCACCCTGGCCATTTGCAAAGTGGGGACTCGATCTTCTCGGACCCTTTCCACAGGGATCGGGACAAGTAAAATTCCTCATAGTAGGGGTAGATTATTTCACAAAATGGATCAAGACAGAACCCCTAGCCAACGCCACTGCTCAAAGAAGCCGAAAATTCCTATATAGGAACATCGTTACAAGGTTCGGGGTCCCATACTCTATCACCACAGACAATGGCACCTAATTCACAGATGCAGGCTTCAGAAAACTAGTGGCCTACTTGAATATAAAACACCAGTTCACCTCCGTCGAACATCCCCAAGCCAATGGACAAGCCGAAGCGGCCAACAAAGTAATATTGGCCGGGCTGAAGCGGAGACTGCAAAAAGCAAAGGGGGCTTGGGCCGAGGAACTTTCACAAGTCCTATGGGCGTATCGAACAACCCCTCCATTCTACTACAAATGAATCACCATTTCGATTAGCATACGGAATGGAGGCAATGATTCCAATAGAAGTCGAGGAAGGGTCTCCCCGAGTAGTCCACTACAATGAACAAACCAATTCTCAACTTCAAAGAGAAGAGCTCGACCTACTTCCGAAAATCCAAGAAAGAGCTCAGATCAGAGAAGAAGCACTAAAGCGGCGAATGGCTTCCAGGTATAATCAAAAGGTAGTGCCAAGAGGTTTTGCTGAGAATGATCTCATCTTAATCCGAAATGATATTGGAACAACTCGACCCGGAGAAGGAAAGCTGGCAGCCAATTGGAAAGGACCCTACCGAGTCACAGAAGTACTTGGGAAGGGCTACTACAGACTGTCCAAACTCGAGAGACGAGAACTCCCCAGATCATGGCACGCCTGTAACCTAAGAAGGTACTATAGCTAGGACAGGTAAAAGATCTCATCATAAGATGCACTCTTTTTCCTGAAAAGATTTTTTCATGAGGCGTCAAGATTGAGATTTAATCCGACTTAAGGGTACAGAAAACTCCCGCATGTATATATTTTCACTTTCTTTGAATAAAATACATTTCAGATATTCTACAAATTCCTAAGACGCATTAATCTGAAGCATTCATCGTCCGATTATAAAGCAACGGATCGACAGAAAGTGAAGAACAGATTCACTGTACGATCTTGATAGGAATGATCGACCGACAAAGGTGAAAATGCGATTCACCTAAAGGACGATAAAATCGGGACAAAAACCACCATCTACAAATCGACAAAGATGAACACAGAATAATGCAAGAAGTTATCGAAAGTGATCCCAAAAAGAACCTGACGAGGTCTTATGGATTGCTATATAATGACTTAAAAAGACTAGCCGACACTAAAAAGTCGGACCAAGTCAACCCAAATTATCAGCAAATCCCTGAAAAGAGGTCTGGCCAACCCTATTAAAGAGGAATTGCTATAACTTAGAAGAGATCGACCTAACGAAGTCGGTCTCCTACAAGACAAGTTATAAAAGTAATCCCTGAAAGAGACCTGACAAAGGTCCAAGAAAGAGGATTACAAAAATAACTTAGAAGAGATTGACCTAACAAAGTCGGTCTCCTACAAGACAAGTTATAAAAGTAATCCCTGAAAGAGACCTGACAAAGGTCCAAGAAAGAGGATTACAAAAATAACTTAGAAGAGATCGACCTAACGAAGTCGGTCTCCTACAAGACAAGTTATAAAAGTAATCCCTGAAAGAGACCTGACAAAGGTCCAAGAATGAGGATTACAAAAATAACTTAGAAGAGATCGACCTAACGAAGTCGGTCTCCTACAAGACAAGTTATAAAAGTAATCCCTGAAAGAGACCTGACAAATGTCCAAGAAAGAGGATTACAAAAATAATTTAGAAGAGATCGACCTAACGAAGTCGGTCTCCTACAAGACAAGTTATAAAAGTAATCCCTGAAAGAGACCTGACAAAGGTCCAAGAAAGAGGATTACAAAAATAACTTAGAAGAGATCAACCTAACGAAGTCGGTCTCCTACAAGTTAAGTTATAAAAGTAATCCCTGAAAGAGACCTAACAAAGGTCCAAGAAAGAGGATTACAAAAATAACTTAGAAAGGGACCAACATAAAGAAATCGGTTATGGGACACTAAAAATACAAGCAAAAGTGAGAAAACCGAGAAACAAGTTGGACCCATACAGTCACGGCCTCAAAGGATCCAAGTTACAAACAATAAAGTGCAAAAGAAATCCAAAGAGGTCAAGCAGCAAGATTCCAACACTCTCAGAAACCAGAAGAGATACCATGTTAAAGCGCAATGGAAGCATAGTATAATAAAACTTCAAGAGGCTACCAAAAATCTACCTCAGAAAGCTACTTTTGTTTTTCAAAGTAAAAGTTGCTAGGCAGGCAACTAAAAAGCGTCAGCAGTTAAACAAAACAATAAAGTTCAAAAGCCCACAAACCGGGCTATTTACACAAATACTTAAAAAGAAGATCAGCAAAGATCGGGAGCCTTCCCGGCAGCATCAGTACGGAGAAAAGGAGGGCGAGTCTGAATAGGCATAGCATCTACAGTTCCATCATCCCGGTTCAGAATCTGACAATCCGGATCAAACATAACTAGAGGAACCGAGGAGGTCAACACCTTGATAGAAGGCACTGGGGGAGGTTCAACATCATCATCATCGGGATCATCCGGGACAATCTTGCCATCCTTTACTACGTTATCAAGACTAACGAGAGTCAAATCGGCATCAAGAGCAACAATCCAGAACTGCTCCATCAGGTTCTCAGAGGCGGTAGTCACGCTGCCCACAAGGTGACCCTGAAGCTCGACATAATTAACCCGAGCAGTTTCCAAATCATCCCGGAGATACATCAACTCCCTATAAGCTGAGACATAGCTATCCTTGTGTTTCAGTGCCATGTCCTCAACCAACTTCAAAGAAGCAGCCAAAGCAATAGAGCTGGCCTTCTCACCCTCCAGTTCCTTCTCTACCTTCGCCAACTTCACCTCTAACTCATCCTTTAGACCCTTGATCCGATCAAATTCTGATTTGGCCTCCTCCATGAAGGATTTTGTGGCATGAATCGGGATCCCCTGAACAGTTCAAAAAATAGCCGCACCCATATGTGCCATTTTTACACTACTTTTGGTGATAAAATTCAGATGCTGAAGAAGAGACACATCGTCCATGGAGAGCCCACCATAGGGGGCAATTTGCTGGTCAACAAACTCGACAGCATCAAAATCTGAGGCATCCAGGTTAAAGGGCTCGGATGTTTTTTTGCTTTTTTAAGGGAGGAGCACCAGAAGCAACGGCAGAAGTCTGTGGAGAATCAACCTGATGAAACCGACGAGTAGGAATTGCTTTCCTCGGCCCGGGAGAACTCGGCACAGGAGGCTTCACTGGGACCTGAGAAGATCCCTCTCCGGCCACCTTGGCCGAGATGTTCAGAGCAGCAGTTGCCTTCTTTGCCTTTTTAAAGGCCATCATGGAGTCATTGTTCTTTGACATCTCTGCAAATACAGAATCAGCCACAGCAAAGAGTTATAATCACAATAAGAGGAAGAAAAAATTAAGAAACAAGTGTAGAAACAAGTCAGACAAGTACCCAAAACAGTCCGAACCAAGGACGGGTCATTCAAAAATCTTTTTGTATCAAGATGGGGTGGTGCCCCCCATAGATCCTCAAGAACAACAACAAAGGCATGCTCAACATCATCAAGCATCTCCCAGGTATAGCGAGACACTCTCACATCCCTCTGCCACTCTAGAGGGAAAGAAGGCTCATCATTTTCATCAAGAAAAAAGGGGCGGGCCCCCTCGACAGCACGAACCCTAAAGAAGTAATTCTTGAAGTCCTTAAAGGACTCATCATACATAGCAAAAACTTTATGACCCTGGGCGGACCTGAAAGAAACCCAGGAAGCTTTCTTTTTTGAAGAACCGCCAGGCTTGGCGGAAACAAACAAATAAAGGAAAAGAGTCTGAGAGGGTGTTACATCTAATTCTCGGTAGAGAAGCTGAAAAATTTTAATAAAACCTCAGGAATTTGGGTGAAGCTAGGATGGGGCAATATTACACGACCACAACAGGTCGGTCTCGAAAGCAGTAAAAGGAAAAGTAACGTTCAACTGACCGAAGAAGTATTCATAGGCATAGAAGAAGGGACGCTCCCTCTCGATGAAAGTCGGAAAACAAACTCTCTCATCAGAATCAGGAGCAACAAGCTCATAATCCTCCTCACGAGCACTGTTACCACAAATCCTATGGCGCTTCCTCAGCTCTATGCAAAATTCAGCATCCACAACAGAAACACACAACAAAACAAGGGAGTCCAGCCAATCGGACATCCCCTCGGGAACTCTGGAAGACATCTCTACAATATTATTTCGAGAAGACATGAGGCCAACTAATCCTACAAGTAAAAAAAGAAGATGGGGTTACTAAAAACATCTCGGACAAAGGAGAAAACAACTCAATACGATACAGGCGAACACACAGAAAAGAAAAACCCTAAGACTCAAACCAAAGTCATGGGGCATCCTTTGGAGGTAATAATAAAGCAAGGTTTCTAGGAAAAATCTACTTCTCGCATCCCAGCACCTCTCAAAACAAGAAAAGAAGGCTTCAAACAGCAAGCATTTTTTCCATCAAAGCAAAACACAAAAAGTCATCAAAAACATTGCCTTACAGTCTAAACCAGCAAAAACCATCCCTAAAACATCAAACACGCCAAGCAGAGGCCATTAAAGATGCAACTTTTTTCAGAATCAGACAAAAGCAACCTTCAAATAAAACGAGGAATAGATGCGGACAGCGGTATCAGAACAGAAACAACAAAGAACATGCAAAGCCCTAAAAGCACCAAGCAAAAGCAAAAAGGATCATGCAGAAGATGGAGAAACTCCCAGAACGCACCTTTCAACAAATCTAGGGCACAATGGAAACAGAAAGATCCAAACTTTCTCTAAAAGGAGGATCAAAATCAAAACCTCATCACAAAAACAAAAACAAAGAAATGGGATTAACCTGGAGACAAAAGAAGCTTCGAGAAAGAAAAATGGAGTCGAAGAAATGAAAGCTGCCCAGAAAATTGCCAAATGAAAGCCGCAACATAAGAAAGCAGAAGTGCAAACAAAAAACAGAGAGCGAAGAGAGCGGAGAAAAGAAGTTACGAAAAGGGCGAAGGAGAGAAACCGTTTCTGGGTTTTCAAAATCAAAATAAAGAGCCTAAGGGAAACGGGGCAATTAATGTTAAAATTAATGAAGGCATTAAACCCTCGCATGTTCCCAAAGCGCCGATACAAAAGCGCGCGCTTTTAGAGTAGAAACATTCTACATTCAAAAGCTTTTACAAAGGAATCGACAAAATGCTTGAGTTCGGCTTCACTAGAGAAGGACCGAAGTCCAGGACTCGACCTCAACAAAAAGACCGAGCTCAAGCAGGGGCACTATTCATACCTTGGGTCGAGCTGTCCGACCCGGGATGTTCTACAGACAAGGCGACCGACCTCTTTAGGTCAAGCGGACCGACTTCTTCGCAAAGAACTCGATCCAAATCGACAGGAAAGCCCAAAGAAGGGCCCAACTCAAGGAATACGATTCCGAGCCAAGGGCAGCCCAAGCCTAAAGAGATAAAGGCGGTTCCATGGAAGATAAGCTGACCTCGACAAAAGATAAGATAAGATAAGATAACTAAATTATCTTATCTAAAGAAGGTCACGTCTCACCATTATAAATACACTGGAGCACCCAGGTATAACTCATACTCTGATTCTCCTCAATACCTGTTTAATACCCTTGCTAACTTAAGCATCGGAGTCCTTCGGTGACAAGGGATCAGCAGCATTCTCAGTTCCACAAGTCGGACACACCAGCTCCGGCTGCTACACACCTGCCGGACACGTCGGCTCTGACCAGCACAGAAGATCTCGTCTGAGATCGACCTACATTTTCAGGTAACCCTCGAAACACTGACCATCTTGGCCGAGACGTTCTGAGCCGCGGTAGCTTTCCTCGCCTTCTTAAAGGCCTTCAGCGAGTCATTATTCTTCAACATCTCTGAAAAATAAAAAAATACAACAACTTACAAGCCAGAAAAGAAAGCAGAAAATAAAACAAATGGAGACACAGTTCATAATACCCAGCATGGTGCGGATTAAGGATGGATCCCCCAGAAATTTCTTGGTCTCAAGATGAGGAGGTTCCCCCCAAATATCCTCTAAAGCAGCAACAAAAGCCTGCTCAACCTCGTCTAACATCTCCCAGGTATACCTAGATACAACTACATTCCTCTGCCATTCTAAAGAAAAACGAGGCTCGCCATTCTCATCCAAAAAGAAAGGACGAGCTCCTTCAATAGCACGGATCTTGAAAAAGTAATTCTTAAAATCTCGGAAAGACTCATCATACATGGAAAAAATCTTATGTCCCTGGGCCGACCTAAAAGAAATCCAAGAAGCTTTCTTTTTGGTAGTTCCAGGTTTGGTCAACACAAACAGATACAGGAAAAGAGTTAAAGAGGGCTTAACACCGAATTCATGGCAAACCAGCTGAAAAATCTTAATAAAATCCCAAGAATTTGGATGAAGCTAAGATGGGGATACATTACAAGACCACAACAGGTCGGTCTCAAAGGAAGTAAAAAGAAGAGTAATATTCATCTAGCTAAAAAAGAAATCATATGCATAAAAGAAAGGACGCTCCCCCTGGGTCGGAATAGGAAAGCAGACCCTGTCATCAGAATCGGGTGCCACCAACTCATAGTTGCGTTCTTGATTTTCACTACTACATATCCAATGGTGTTTTCTAAGCTCCGCACAGAACTCCGACTTAGCTAGAGATACACATAGCAACATAAGGGAGTCCAACCAGTCAGACATCCCCTCAGGAACCTTAGAGGACGCCTAGACAATATTTTTGCGAGATGACATGGCCAACTAATCCTACAAACAAAAAGGAAACGGGTTACTAACCAAAAAACAAATGCGGGCAATATGGAAGCAACTCGGATGACGCGACCTCAAGCACACAAACAGTAAAGAAAAACCCCTAAGACACACACCGAGGTCCAGGGGAATCCTTTGGAGGCAATGACAGAGTAAAGTCTTAGAAAAATCTACAAAAGATAAACTCTCTTCCAACAAACAACATCCCAAGAAGAAAAAGGCGAAAGTCAAAGGAAAGTCATCAAAGAATCATCGTCTCTATCAAATAAAAAACCATCAACAAAAACAAAATCATCAATGGAGCAAACAAAGTTATCAAAGGAGCAACCTTTTCAAAACAGCAGTACGAAAATCAACGACAACATACGAAGCCCTAAAAAGAAGCCAAAACCAGAAAAATCACCCAAAGCATACGGAAGGACGAAAGAAGACCAAAAAACAGGCATCACAAGCAATAAACCAAGCACAGTAATAAGGAAAAGGTTCAAGCTTTCCAAACGAACAAAATCAGAGCATCATCAGAGAATTAAATACAAAGCAACAAAAATAAACGGTGAAGAGAAAGCAAAACCAACCTGAAGAAAGGAGAAAGAGCCCTGGAGGAAGATGGAAGCCGAAGCAAAGAAATCTTCCCTCGAGCAAAAGCACAAGATACAGCGTCAAAAAAATGAAAAGACAAGCTTCGGGTGAAACAGAAGAATGAAGAAAAATAGGGAAGTTACGGAAAAGAGAAAACCGCTTCTTGAGAGCAAATTCAAAATAAAGCCAAGAGAAATGGAGCATCAAAAACCAATTAATGAGGGCATTAAAACCCTCGCGCATTCCCAAGGCTAGGACGCTAAAACGCGCGCTCTCAAAGGAAGCGAAACGTTCCGCATTCAAAAAGGAACTCTCCAAAGATAAAGTCGACAAAATGCTCGAGTTCAACTTCACCCGAGACGGTTCGAAGTCCTAAAAACTAAGACTCAACCTCCTGATAAAGACCGAGCTCGAGCAGGGGCACTGTTCATACCCTTGGTCGAGCTGTCCGACCCGGGATGTTCTACCGACAAAGCGACCGACCTCTTCAGGTCAGGACAATCCGACCTCTTCTCAAAGAGCTCGGCCAACTACCAGGAAAGGCCAATAAAGGGCCCAAACCGAGGAACACGATCCGAATCCAAGGGTAGCCCAAGCCTATAGAGATGAAGGCGGTTCCCTTAAAGATAAGATGACCTCACTCGAAGATAAAGATAAGATAAGATAACTAACTTATCTTATCTAAAGAAGGTCTCTTTACACCATTATAATACACTGGAGCACCCAGGTATAACTCATACTCTGATTCTACTCAATACCTGATTAATACCCTTGCTAACTTAAGCGTCGGTGTCCCTTGTAGGTACCCCCACCCTCCGGGGACGAAGATCAACACCACCACCAAGTCCAACAAGTAGTCAGACACAACAGCTCCGACCAGTACAGAAGATATCGTCCAAGATCGACCTACCGTTTCAGGTAACCCCCGAAATAATAATCTTTTGTTACAAAACATTATAACATTTTGCAACAAAACAACAATTCGATACAAAAGCCAACATAATTTGTAACAAAAGGAATTACGTTGTTACAAAATATTGAAATGTTTTGTAACAAGTTTTTTTGTTGTTACAAAATATTCTTATATTGTAACAATAACTAATTATTGTTACGAAAAAACTATAATTTGTAACAATTTTACCATTTTCTTGTAGTGTATACCTTGTGTCTTGTGCGTTAGCTTCGTGTGAACATTTCACGCCTTTGTAATTCTGTTTTTTAGCTTAATTCTTCATCGGGTTTCTAGAATATGTTAATTCCTTCTATATATAAATATGTAAGCCTTAGAATTGTCGTAACCTTTGATTAATCTTTGCTTTACAGCTAGAGGTAAAACTTAGGATAATTAGGGTGTTACAATAACTACTATATATAAGTACAGCCTTACGTCTCTCCTATATATATATATATATATATATATATATATATATATATATATATATATATATATATATATATATATATTATAAATCTAATCTTTTAAGAATATATATAATCTTGTATTTTTAATTAAATTAGTCAAATATTATAAAATAAATACATAATAATACTATACAACAATCTTTAAATAATAAAAATTATCGTTAAACAAAATATATTTATAATGAACCAAAAGTATTGGAATGATCGTAATTTTGAGTATTCATACATCTCACACTAAATTAAATATATCTATATTAAAATATGCATGAGAACACTTAGAATTTATTACTAATAAACTCTTGCGATGGTATCGAGGATTAGGATAAGTAAAACAACAGAGGAATAGAGAGAGTAGGATCAGAAAAGTCTCTTTTTTGGTTATCTTTTATTTGGTTACAATAGCTCTCTTAATATAGAGTAATTAGGAAACTAAATATAGAAATAATCCTAATTGATTACATTTGATTTTCCTTGATTTTCTCTTATACCCAATGATTTGTTCTTTAATTAGAATATTCTAACAGATATTCTAACACTCCCCCTCAAGTTGAGCAGTGGGATCACCAATGCTGAGCTTGCTAAGAACACGAGTAAAAGCTTTGGCTGTGACAGCTTTGGTAAGAATGTCTGCCCATTGATCTTCTGACCTTACAAATGGAAGCTCAATACTACCATCCTCAATCTTTTCCTTGATGAAGTGTCTGTCCACCTCAACATGCTTGGTTCTGTCATGTTGTACAGGATTCTCCGAGATACTGATTGCTGCCTTATTATCACACCTTAATTGACTTGGTAGTATTGGAAGAAAACCAATTTCAGTTATCAATTTTTTGATCCACAAAATTTCAGTTATCCCTTTGGCAATTCCCCGGAATTCAGCTTCTACGCTTGAAAGGGCAACCACCTTCTGTTTCTTACTCCTCCATGTCACTAGGTTACCTCCCACAAGAGTAAAATAGCCTGATGTGGATCTCCTATCATTTGGATTACCAGCCCAGTCAGCATCAGTGTATGCTTCAATGTTTAAGTGCCCATTCTTTTGGAACATGATCCCACTTCCTGGTGTCCCTTTCAGGTATCGGATAACCCTCATGGCAGCTTCCATATGATCTTCTTGAGGTTGATGCATAAATTGGCTTATTACTCCCACTGCATATGCTATATCTGGCCGAGTGTGTGACAGATAAATCAATTTCCCAACTAGTCGTTGGTACCTTTCTTTATCTGCCAGATTGGCACCCTCCTCAAACTTTAGCCCATGGTTAACCTGCATAGGAGTATCTGCAGGCTTACAATCGACCATTCATGTTTCTGCAAGAAGATCCATAATATACTTTCTTTGGGAAATAAAGATTCCTTTGTTGGAGCGTAGAACCTCTATTCCCAAGAAGTACTTTAATCCTCCTAAATCCTTCATTTCAAATTCTTTGAATAGATTACTTCTCAATCTTGCAATTTCTTCTATATCGCTCCCAGTTATGATCATGTCATCCACATATATGATTAAGCATGTGATCATATTTTCCCTTTTTTTCAAAAATAAAGTATGGTCAGAGTTACTTTGTTTGTACCCGTACCTTTTCATAGCCACTGTAAATCTTCCGAACCAGGCACGTGGGGATTGTTTGAGTCCATAGAGAGCCTTTTTTAATTTGCAAACTTCATTTTTCTGGAATTTTTCAGAGAATCCTGGAGGAGCTTCCATGTACACTTCTTCTTTCAATTCCCCATGGAGAAAGGCATTCTTGACGTCAAACTGATGGAGAGGCCAATCTTCATTTGCTGCTATTGAAAAAAGGACTCTGATGGTGTCAATCTTTGCAACTGGTGAGAAGGTTTCTGAGTAGTCAATGCCATACGTTTGTGTATAGCCTTTGGCTACTAACCTTGCTTTATACCTCTCAATGGTACCATCTGCTTTGTGTTTAATAGTGAAAACCCACCGACACCCAACCGGCTTCTTTTCTGCTGGCAAGATGCACTTTTCCCAAGTTCCATTTTTCTCTAGAGCCTCCATTTCTGCTTTCATAGCTTCTCGCCACTCGCCCTTCTTACTGGCTTCGTGAACTGTTCTGGGAATATCTTCAGCTAGAAGGGAGGTAAAAAAAGCTTTTGCAACGTCTGCCACTCCTTCTCTGGTTGTCCTAATAGGATACTTTGAACTGCGAGAGACAAGTCCTAGGGAATATCTGTCAGGAGGTACTCCTCTGTTCCTTCTTGGAGGAAGTGTGAATGGCTCTGATTCTGGTTCCTCAAGTCTTGAAGCTAATCTGTCATTGTTAGTGACTTCATTCATAACAGGAGATAACTCAATAGATTGAAGGTCACTTACCTTTTGTTGAACATTCTCAGAAGGAGGCTCATTGGTTGTGTTAGTTTCTTCCACATTGTCAAAGGCATGCTCGGTGGCGCCATCTACTTGCTCTTTTGGAACAGTTTCGTGGCAACTAAGATTAACTAACCAACTTGGTGGTTCACTGGTTTTCTCCCCCTGAACAACAAGTTGGTCGCTGAAGAAATATTTTGATTCAAGAAAATCACAATCCATAGTCACATGTACATGACGAGTGATAGGATTGTAACAACGATACCCCTTTTGGTATGTAGCATACCCCATGAAGGCACATTTCTTAGCACATGGATCAAACTTGGTTCTGGTAGCTTTAGGGATATGGACAAACACAGAGCACCCAAAAACTCTTGGAGGTAATGTTTGGACAGGAGGAAGTACTGTCTGAGTGGCCAAAACCTGCAAGGGTGTTCTGTGGTGGAGGATCTGGGAGGGCAACCTGTTCAGAAGATACGTCGAGGTAGCAACAGCTTCAGGCCAGAAACGTGTTGGAACCTGTGCATCAAACATCATGGCCCGAGTCATCTCTAGTAGCTTACGATTTTTTCGTTCTGCCACACCATTCTGTTGGGGTGTATTTGGGCACGATGTTTGATGAATTAAACCATTTTCCCTAAAGAAATCTTGCATGGATCTGTTCACAAACTCCCCTCCATTATCTGATCGAAGCACTTGAATTTTTTTATCAAATTGAGTGTGAATCATTTGATAGAAAGCATAGAATTTATCAGGAACTTCAGATTTGTTTTTTAGAAAATATACCCACATCATTCGAGAGAAATCATCCACAAATAATACAAAATACTGAAGTTGATTGTTATGGGAATTAGGTGCTGGGCCCCATACATCAGAATGTACTAATGAAAAAGCAGAACTAACTCTAGTGTTACTCGGGGAGTAAGTAGCTCTATGATTCTTTGCCCGAATACAAGTCTCACATTTAATGGGTTCAGTGTTACTCGAAAAAAGACTAAGAAATAAAATCTTAAGGTACCCAAATGAGGGGTGTCCCAGGCGTCTATGCCATAACCAGAGTTGCCTTGTAACCGTTCCGTGAGCAAGCATGGCATGTCCCTTGTGAGCAACCTCATCAACGTAGTAAAGACCTCCACGTTCAGTACCATGCCCAATGATCTCCTTCGTATGAATGTCCTGCAAAGGGCAAAAGGTAGAGAACATGAGAACCACACAATTTAGTTCCTTTGTAACTTGACTAACAGAGAGTAATTTTGAGGATAGTGCAGGGACATAAAGACAATTTTTTAATTTTAATTTTTTTGAAAACATAATTGATCCTCCTCCTTGAACTGCAATTAATTCCCCACTGGCTGTCTCAATATGGGCCTTAACAGGAGTAGAAAGATTGTCAAAATCATGTGGATCATGAGTCATAGTATCAGTGGCTCCACAATCAAAAATCCATTCATCAGCCTTTTTTGGGCCAGAATTTTTTTCTGACTGGGCTGCCTTCACAGAACTGAGCCCTGTAATTTTTGAAGAGGTTTGGGCCATGAAAGGGGTTTGGGCTACGGACTCATCGCCCTTTTTATTTGGACCAACCCACTTACTAGGGTCATCTGGCCCAAACAGCCCATTAGGGTTCTCATTCTCTTCAGAGCTCTCTTCTTCTCCATGCGCGGTTTCCCCTCTGCTCTTACCTCCATGAGCGACTGCAGCTCTCCCATGGATTGCTTGTGACTCTGTCTCTTTATCTCTTCCAGCGTCACCACCGCTGTTGCTGGCGGCCTGTGGGTTGCCCACGGCAGTGGCGGCCTTGTGGTTTTTTGGCTTGGGATCTTCCCACCACTCGGGGTAGCCTACGATTTTGAAACAGGTCTCCTTGGTGTGCTTCCTCATCCCGCAATGAGTACAAAGGAGGTGACTTTTATCTTCCTTCTCTCGTTGTGATGAACGCCGGCCGGCGGTTTCTGAGCGATTCCATCTCGGTCCCTGTCCCTGTTTGTTCCTCGCGACTAAACCGATTCCAACCTCCCCTAATGATGTGCTCCCTTCGCTGCTGGTGGTAGGCTTCAGGATCTGAAGTCGGGCCGCCTCCCTCCGGACGGCAGCGTAGGCGGACTCTACTAAAGGGGTCTTTTCTTGCATCAAAAGGTCCCTTCTAATAGCTTCAAATTTCTCATCAATCCCTGTTAGGAACTGATATAGTCTCTGCTCTTGTTTAATTTTGTTGAAAATTGCAATATCTGTAGTGCACTGCATAGGGTTAGGTTGCCTCCTGTCAATGGCCATCCAAATGGCTTGTAATTTGTTCCAGAAATCCTCTAGGGTGTCTTGTCCCTGCTTCTGTGTGTTTGCTTTTCGATGTAAATCATAGATTTGCACCGGATCTGTCCCGCTTCCATAGGTGGTAGCCAATCCTTCCCATAGAGCCTTTGCGGTAGGAAACTGAGAGACATTGTTCATTAAATTTGTCTCGATATTCTGAATAATCCAAGTAAAGACTGCTTGGTCTGCCTGTTCCCATTGTTCATATGCGGGTTCTGTCTCCTCTGGTGCCGGAGGAACACCTGTCAAGTGACTTTTTTTTCCTCTACCACCAATAGCTTTCTTCATAAGGGTTGCCCATAATAGATAATTGTCTCCATTTAATTTGAAACCAATTGACAGATTGTCAAGATTGGCCTGTGTTTGCTGAATTCCTAGACCATTACGAAGCATATTTGCAATTTGCAAGGTTAGCTCATCAGTGATGGTCGAGAAATTATTCTGATTTCTGTTGTTGCTAGTTTCGTCATCTGTGGATGACATTTTTGGGTGTTTGAAGGGATATTGGAACAATGTTGTTGTTTTTGCTGAGTGCCCAGGATCTAACACTGCTCTGATACCATCTTGCGATGGTATCGAGGATTAGGATAAGTAAAACAACAGAGGAATAGAGAGAGTAGGATCAGAAAAGTCTCTTTTTTGGTTATCTTTTATTTGGTTACAATAGCTCTCTTAATATAGAGTAATTAGGAAACTAAATATAGAAATAATCCTAATTGATTACATTTGATTTTCCTTGATTTTCTCTTATACCCAATGATTTGTTCTTTAATTAGAATATTCTAACAGATATTCTAACATAAACTACAAAAAATTAAAATAATATATCCTACCAAATATCTTCTAATAAAGTCATCACTAAATATGGTGATTTCCTGAGCAGATTACTTAATGATTTATCTAAAGGTGGGAAAGAATCTCTAAGTGCTTCTACCTACATAAGGATTAAACAAAAAGTTCAATGCTAGCATTGCAAATGGACAAAAAGGAAACAAAAAGAACAAGTACAGATTACCGTTTGGAGGAATGTTTCGTATGCAAAAGCTGCAGTTGTGGAAGAAAAGAAGTCAGGCTCCTCTTTAGCCTCACCAAATCCTGAGACATTAGGTAACCATTGTCAGCATTTATAGATTGTATGTGAATGAATGCAGTCTGCATGCAATATGTACAAACTTGTATGAGAACTGATTGATCACATTAAAAATAAGGACAATTCTATGGTGTTTTTTGTTTGGTGTCTAATTTTTGTCTAAATTATTTTTTATAATAACTTTAAAATCTTTAAAAATTTTTAACTTTTATACTTTTAAATTTAAAATTAATTATTTTACCTATTTTAGTAATTAGACAATACCTTTTAGAGACCATAGCAAACACCAATAAATAATAGCAAACTCAATTGGCACATATGCAGTAACAAACAACTGAAATTATCTATTATATTAGTTTTGGTCTCTACACATTTGATAAGGTAATAGCTCACCATAGACCATTGACTTGGGCTAAAGCAAAGTCCTTACCAACTTCCTTTCCCAATACCATTATCAAGAGGCAACACTGAATACGTAAGCATGTCAACATCTGCAGAAAGGCAACTCTTATTCAAGTCAGTGATAAACTCTGGCTTACTTTTTTTCATTTCTTTTCTGAGTAGCATTATTTTTCTCTCATAATCCAGCGAGACAGTATACAATAATCAGGTTTCTGTTTTCCTTAGAATCTTAGCATTGTAAAAGGAATAAATTATGTAAATCTAACTAGTTGTCTCTAGACAAAAATAATATACTTGACAAAAAGTTCATAGTTGCCTCTAGACAAAAATCAAGTATGTTTTCTTCCCCAAGCAAACTTAAACATAAAAATTAATTCTGACTGCAAGGAAAGTCAGAATGAATAAGTACTTCTACCAGATGTATCTAGTTTGGATACAATAAGATGACCATAAGAATCCACACTTTCTAATATTAAGTAGCCATTACCTGAAAAATGCATCAAGTTCAATCATGCATGCTATTGCATTATAAGGTAGCCAACAGAGTATTAGATTTAAAATAAGAATAATGCTGTATTGCTATTTAACCACATACTCCCAGTGTCGGCAAGAACAATGCTTTGAATTTCAAAATGATGAGAACAATGATTGATTATCGATGAGGCAATAATCTACAAGATGGCATGTTATGCAAACTTACTAAATCAATAAATAAAAAATTATGATTTAAGCATCAAGTATTTTACAATATACCTCAGTTTGTTGAGGAATCAAGAGGAGGCTTTCTTTTCCTTTGTTGACTAAAGATTCTTCCAGAGCAATCTACACATCAGATATGCTTTTTTGAGTTGAGTAAAACAAAGTCAAAAATCACCTAACTCAGCATTTTGAAATGAAAAGTGAAGACTAGGAACTTAGAGATTATAAATGTGAGGACCAGATGCTATGTAGAGAAAACAGGAACGGAAAGGGTCATGGCTAACCTGAGAGGGAACAATGAAGAAACTAAAACATTGAGAGAAAATGAATTAATAGAGAGGGGAACAAACATGGAGAGCGAGGCGAGTAGATTGAAGGCTTCCGGCAGATGGATTCTCGATGAGGGTGGTCCGAAATCATGACAATACCAACCGTTGCAAGTATTAATCTAAATTAAATTAACATATACATATAGAGATTATTATTAAATATTATAATATAAGATATAATCTTCAAAATATTAATCATGTAAAAATATAAATGTTATATACCATTGGTTGAGGATTTGAGGAGTATCAGGTTGTTGGCACATGATCCATGGAACCCCAATGTGCAAAGACTCAGCCATATTTGCACACCAATTGATGTAAGGTTTTTCGGCATCTCCATAATCCACCATCACATTCCCATATTCGTTTTCAATCTAAATTCAAATAACAAATTGAATTGAAAAATAAAAATAAAAAACTAAAACATTTAAAAAATATACAGAGCGAATAATATATATTAGTCAACAACTGTAATTAGCAATGCAAGTGCACATCTTAAGAAATGATGCAATTATCATCGTATTTTATTTGCTAAATAGAATTCATCTTTGCTATTAAATTTGAGAGTAACCGTAAGTCAAAAGGTCAGCACAGTGAAAAATAAATGCAAATACAAGCTGAGAATGAAGCAGTGAGAAGGAGAATGAGAGAGAACTTGCAAGACATTGACGAAGACCTTGCTACGATCCATGGAATCTCCTGGCTTAATCTATTTTTGGCAAATGAGAACACAAAACAAAACATATAACCTAAAAATTAGAAATAATACACATTTATAAGCTAAAATCCCCAAATTATAAACTATCAAATCAAAACCCTAAATCATAGGATACCTTAGGATACCTTCTCACAAAACCACAAAGTCAATTCATCACAAATTGAATAAAGAACAAAATCAGAATTCAACACTAATAATAACAAGCAATGCTCACATGCGATTCTGCACGAGAAAGCTTTTAACACAGACAGCCTAGCAGAAAGACAGAAAAACCCTAATCAAATATGAAATTATGATATAGAACTGTTCATGCATCAGTTCGAGCTATAAAGGACCGAGTTGGCCGACCTCTTAGAAGGTTGGCCCATTACCGACCTCTTCTCAAAGAGCTCGATCAAATCGCTATAAGAAGTCCAAGCAGGCCCAAACGAAGGGACACAGCCCAAATCTAAAGGCGGCAAAGCCTAAAGAAAGATAAGGCAGTTCCCCTTAAAGATAAGATGACTTCACTCAAAGATAAGATAAGATAACTATCTTATCTCCAGAAAGGTCACTCCACGCTATTATAAATACACTGGAGCACCCAGGTATAACTCATACTCTGATTCTACTAAAAACCTGCTTAATACCCTTGCTAACTTAAGCATCAGAATCTCTTGCAGGTACCACCACCCTCCGGTGACGAAGGATCAGCACCACCACCAAGTCCAACAAGTCAAACACGGTGGCTCTGGCCACCATCATCAAGTCGGACTCAACAGCGCCGACCACTACCGAAGATCTCGTCCGAGATCGACCTACAGTTTCAGGTAACCCTCGGAACATTGGCGCCGTTGCCGGAGAACCTGGAAGTCATCCCATCATCATGGCGGACAACCTTGACAACGACCACAACTCAGATCTAGAAAATAGAACACCGCAGAACGACGCAGACACTACACCAAAGAAAATCTCTCAACCCAATGAAGACAAGAATTCACCAAGCAAAGAAATCATGAAGGCACTTCAAGCACAACAGGATTGCCTCAAACAACTCAAAAAAGACGCAGAGCATCAACTAGAAGTCGAGAGGAACTTTCGGAGAGAAACTAGGCGATGCCGAGAGTTAGAGGACAAGCTCCCAAAGCTCGAAGCCGACCTTAAAACAAAAATCATCCAGCCTGATCCCGAAGACAGTTCCCATAAAAATCAAGACCCATTCACCAAAGAGATCCTGAAAGCTAAAGTCCCAAAGGATTTCAAAGCTCCCGACATGACCCCGTACGATGGCACATCGGATCCAAGTCATCACCTCAGCAAATTCAGAAGCAGAATGTATCTCACTGACGCCTCAGCGCCATTTGATGCAAAGCCTTCCCGACTACCCTAACGAAGACAGTTTGCCTCCAAGATCCATCACAAGTTTTGACGACCTTGCTAAAAAGTTCCTCACCAGGTTCTCCATCCAGAAGGATAAAGCCAATCACGCTCCAACCTTGCTAGGGATCAAGCAAGGAGATCAGAAAAATCTTCGTAACTACATGAAAAGATTCAACAAAGCATGTCTGGACATACAAAGTCTACCAATCGAAGCAGCCATTTTGGGACTCATCAATGGCCTAAGAGAAGGACCTTTCAGCCACTCAATATCCAAGAAGTACCCAATATTTCTAATTGAGGTTCAAAGAAAGGGCGAAAAAATATATCAATATGGAGGAGACTCCCGATTGGGAGACAGCTAAAAAACCAGATTCTCCTAACCCACCAAGGGACAAGGATAAAGAGTCCAAGAAAAAAGAAGATCAACCCAGTGAGAAGCCTAGAAAATACCACAATTACACCCACCCCCTTTCGGGTGTCTCTTATGGATGTCTACCGAGAAATATGCCACACTGAGAAGATCCCACCACCTCGCCCAATCAAAAGCAAAAAAGGAGGAACAAATCGAACAGAATACTGCAAGTACCACCAAATCTACAGACATCCTACTAACGAGTGTTTCGACCTAAAGAATGTCATAGAGAAATTAGCAAGAGAAGGGCGATTAGATCGGTACTTAGCCAATAAAGCGAATGAACCAAGAAAAAGAAGAAGGGACGAAGAGGTCGGACGAGCTGAAGGTCCACCTCACACCAAAGAGGTCGGATGAGCTGAAGGTCCACCTCACGCCGAAGAGGTCGGACGAGCTGAAGGTCGACCTCACGCCAAAGAGGTCAGACGAGCTGAAGGTCCACCTCACACCGAAGAGGTCGGACGAGCTGAAGGTCCACCTCACACCGAGGAGGTCGGACGATCTGAAGGTCCACCTCACACCAAAGAGGTCGGGCAAGTTGAAGGTCCACCTCACACCGAAAAGGTCGGATGAGCTGAAGGTCCACCTCACACCGAAGAGGTCGGACGAGCTGAAGGTCTGCCTCACACCGAAGAGGTCGGACGAGCTGAAGGTCCACCTCACACCGAAGAGGTCGGAGGAGTCAAATGTCCACCCCCCACCAAAGAGGTCGGATGAGTTGAAGGTCCACCTCACGTCGAAGAGGTCGGACAAGTTAAAGGTCCACCTCACACCAAAGAGGTCGGACAAGTAGAACATCCACCCCACACCGAAGAGGTCGGACGAGTTGAACGTCCACCTCACACCCCTGAGACACATGTTCATGGAGGATTCACAGGAGGAGAGATCACTAATTCATCTTGCAAAAGAAACCACAAAGAGGGATATTAAGGAAGGGAGAGAGGTTTGAATAAGACAACGGGGTGCAAACAAGCCTTCTGAGATTTCAAAATTCTTGGGGCAACCACCCATTCTTACCCAACCAAGGGAAAGTGAAGAGCTCATATTATACCTCGCAGTGGGAAGTCGGGCAATAGCCTCAGCACTAGTCAGAGAAGACGAAAGTGGATAACAACCCGTCTACTTCATTAGCAAAAGCTATACAAGGGGCCAAACTAAGCTATCAAAAGATAGAAAAATTTTGCCTACGCCCTCATACTCACCTCTCGACGACTGCACTCATACTTTCAAGCTCACACTATCAGAGTTCGGACCAACCAGCCCATAGAAGGCATCCTACAGAAAATAGACTTAGCAGAAAGAATCCTACAGTAGGCAGTCAAGTTATCCGAATTTGACCTTCGACATAAAGCTCGGACAACCATTAAATCACAGTATCTGGCCGACTTCATTACAGAGTACACTGACACTCCGGAAACTCCCACAAAATGGAATCTTTACGTGGACGACTCTTCAAATAAAACCGGGAGTGGTGCAGGTGTAATTATAGAAAGCGATAAGGGAACCCAAATCGAGCTAAGCAACCAAGCTGAATATGAGGCACTATTGGCTGGTTTAAAGGCTAAGAAGGTAGGAGCTTACCGTGTCCAGTGATTCAGAAGTAGTCACCTCACAAATAGAAGGGAGCTACCAAGCTAAGTATCTCACCATGAAAAAATACCTCGGGTAAGTCAGAAAACCCTAGACAAAACCAGAAAACAGTTTGGACAATTCGGGGATATGAGGTCCGACATATATCTCGGGAAAAGAATGCCCGAGCTGAGGCATTTTCAAAACAAGTAAGCACCAACAGCTCGGATAATTCGGGGGATATGAGGTCCGACATATATCTCGAGAACAGAATGCCCGAGTTGATGTACTTTCAAAACTAGCCAACACCAAACCAAGGGGCAAAAATAAAAGCCTCACCCAAGAAACACTGCAAAATCCATCAACCTTAGAGGAAGAAAAGGTCCTAACCATATCAGGTCAGGGTCATTCCCCTGGAGTCAAGAAAGGAAAACAAACCCTCTCCTCAAGGTCCGGTGACACCAACTCATAATTCTTCTCCTCATCCATATCCCTACAAATTCTATGGAACCTCCTAAGTCGCATACAGTACTCAGGGTCAGCCACAGTAACACACATTAAAACTATGGAATTCAGCCAGTCAGACATGCCGTCTGGGATCTTAGTAGACATCTCAGCAATATTTTTGCGGGAAGACATAGGTCAAATATTCCTACAGTAAGAAAAAGAAAAATAGGGTTACTACCAAACAACTCAGACAAATAAGGAAACAACTTGGACAATAACAGCAAAACATCAAGTGTCAGATACAGCAGTAAAAGGGAAACCACAAGACTCACACGAAAGTCCAGGGGCACCCTTTGGAGGCAACAACAGAGCAAAAACTCAAATACAAAGTCAAAGCTTTACATCAAAAGCATGCTAACTTCCACATTGCCCCACTAGAGGAGCTCATCAGTGTAAACATCACCTTGGTCGTTCGCAAAGTGGGGACTCGACCTCCTCGGACCCCTTCCCCAAGGATCGGGACAAGCCAAGTTCCTCATTTTAGGGGTGGATTACTTCACAAAATGGATTAAGGCAGAACCCCTAGCTAATGCCATTGCTCAAATAAGTCAAAAATTCCTATATAGAAACATTGTCACAAGGTTTGGGGTCCCTTACTCCATCATCACAGACAATGGCACTCAATTCACACACGCAGACTTTAGAAAGTTGATAGCCGACTTGAAAATAAAGCATCAATTCACATCCGTAGAACACCCACAACCTAATGGACAAGCAAAAGCTGCCAACAAAGTCATACTAGCTGGGTTAAAACAAAAACTACAGGACGCAAAGGGAGTTTAGGCTGAAGAGCTCCCACAAGTCCTATGGGCATATCGGATAACTCCACACTTCACCACGGGGAAATCACCCTTCCGATTGGCTTACGGAATGAAGGCAATGATCCCGGTAGAAGTCGAAGAAAGGATCCCCCTGAATGATCCTCTACAGTAAAGAAGCCAACTCCCAAAATTCAAAGGAAAGAGCTCGACCTACTTCCAAAAATTCGAGAAAGAGCTCGGATCAGAGAAAAGGCGTTAAAACGTCGCACAACCTCAAGGTACAATCAAAAGGTAGTGCAGTAAAGCTTCGCCAACAATGACCTCATCCTAATCTGAAATGATATCAGAACAAATCGACCAGGAGAAGGAAAGCTAGCAGCTAACTGGAATGGACCCTACCGAGTCATAGAGGTACTGGGAAAGGGCTACTACAAAGTGTCCGAACTCGTTGGGCAAGAGCTACCAAGGTCATAGCACGCAAGCAACCTAAAAAGGTATTATAGTTAAGAGGTAATAAAAGATCTTGGGACAAAGGTGCACTCTTTTTCCTGAAAAAATGTTTTTTAATGAGGCGCCAAGCCAAGATCTACAAAATTACCTGACTTAAGAAGGGTGAGCACCCACATGTATATATTTGCATATTTTCTATAAAGTTTTTTCAAGATTTTCTATAGATTCTCTTCATCAAGACGCATTAATCTAAAAACGCAAAAATTCATCGCCCGATTATAAAGCTACAGATCGGCAAAAGTGAAAACCAAATTCACTGCCCGACGTGGTCGACAAGAATGAAAACCGAATTCATCAAAGGTCGGCCAAGCGAGGATCAAACTCTACAAAATCGGCAAGATGAAAAAGCGATAAAAATAGAATAATGCAAGAAGTTATAAAAAGACGAGGTCTGAAACAAAAAATGAATTGCTAGAAATAACTTAGAATGGACCGACATAAAAGAAGTTGGACCAGATCAAAGCGACGAAAAGTTATAAAAAATAATCCCTAGAAAGAGGCCTGGCCAGCCCTAAAAAGAGGATTACTAGAAATAACTTAGAAAGGACCGGCATGATGAAGTCAGCCCGACAAAGCGACAAAAAGTTATAAAAAGTAATCCATAAAAAGAGACCGGACAAGGTCCAAAAAATGGATTACTAGAAATAAATTAGAAGGGACCGACACGAAGAAGTCGGCCCAAGCCGATCAAAGTGACAAAAAGTTATAAAAAGTAAGCCATAAAAAAGACTTGACAAGGTCCAAATAAAATGGATTACTAGAAATAACTTAGAAAGGACCAAGACGAAGAAGTTGACCTAAGCTGATTAAAGCGACAGAGTTATAAAAAAATAAATCCATAAAAAAGAGATCCAACGAGGTCCAAATAAAAATGGATTACTAGAAATAACTCGAGAAGATCCGACAAGAAAAATCGACCAACAGAAGGCGTGCGCTAAAAAGGGACACAACTTTGCCCAAAAAGCCACGACTCCACGACAAGGCTATCAAAATTGTTCAGACTGACTAAAAAGTGTTCTACGAGAACACTAAAAAGTCGTCGGACAAGTTAGCCCCAAGGACCACCTTGACCAAACAGAAAGTGGATGAAACCAGAAGTGATCAAAAGAGGTCGGACAACAAAGTATCAACACTCTACAAAGATCCACAAAAGGGACAAAGACATCTCGCAAACGGCCAGAGAAAGGCCAGAAATGCTTTGCTAAAAGGTATGAAGTCTTGAAAAAAAGACACACTTAAAAGGCAAGAGCACAAATCAAAACAGCGCTACAAGGTCATCCAAACAAACTATAAAAGGGTTCTCCATCGGAACACTACCTAAAAAGTTGTTGGATTATGACTAAAACGCCCGAACAGTGAAGACAAACAAATTAGAAGAAGACTGAAAAGCCCCCTCAACAAACTAAAAGGGGCAATACCAGACTCGCACAAGGAGAAACTACTCAAAGTCAGAATGCTTGAGCACGACTTTCCCAAAGAGATCGAAACTTTGAAAGCACGATCACACGAAAAGGTTCGAACTCAAGTAGGGGCGCTGTTCATTCATTGGTTCGAGCTATAAATGACCGAGTTGGCTAACCTCTTAGAAGGTTGGCCCATGACCGATCTCTTAGAAGGTTGACACATGACCGACCTCTTAGAAGGTTGGCCCATTACCGACCTCTTCTCAAAGAGCTCGGCCAAATCGCTATAAGAGGCCCAAGCAGGCCCAAACGAAGGGATACAGACCAAATCTAAAGTCGGCAAAGTCTAAAGAAAGATAAGGCGGTTCCTTTTAAAGATAAGATGACTTCACTCAAAGATAAGATAAGATAACTATCTTATCTCCAGAAAGGTCACTCCACGCTATTATAAATACACTAGAGCACCCAGGTATAACTCATACTCTGATTCTACTAAAAACTTGCTTAATACCATTGCTAACTTAAGCATCGGAGTCCCTTGCAGGTACCACCACCCTTGGTGACGAAGGATTAACACCACCACCAAATCCAATAAGTCAGACACGGCGGCTCCGACCACCATCATCAAGTCGGACTCAACAGCGCCGACCAGTACAGAATATCTCGTCTGAGATCGACCTACAGTTTCAGGTAACCACCGGAACAAGAACCCTACTTAAATTTAACACAAGCTAGTTATTAAGGAGTGGGGATTAGGAACCCTAATTGGCTAAATCAGGAAAAAAACTAAAAGCCTACCTATTGTGATTAGGGAAACACTACAACAAATTATTAGAATAGCGACCGATTTTAGCAACCAAAAAAATTGGTTGCTAATAGCGACTGATATAGAATTTCTAGAACCAAAAAAATGTTGGTCGCTAAATTACATTCAACGACCAACAAAATCGGTCATTAATAGCAACTGAATTAGCGACTAATATGTTTTAATACAACCAGAATGAAATTAGTCGCTAAAATCGGTCGCTATTTTTTAATTTAGCAACCGAATTAGCAACCCAAACAAAAAGTAACGTCTTTGGGACTATTGGTCACAAAATTGGTTGCTATTTTTTGTTTTAGCGACCGATTTTGCAACTAATAGGAAATAGGGTGAACAATTTTTTTGTCGCTAATTTGGTTGCTAATGCCCTGGTCACTAAATCAGTTGCTAATTGTTAATAAAATCGGTCGCTATTTTAATTTAGTGACCAAATTAGTAACCAAAATAAAAGAAGTAATGTCTTTGGAACTTTTGGTCACAAAATCGGTTGCTATTTTTTAGTTTAGCGACCAATTTTGCATCCGATAAAAAATAGGGTAAAAACCACTAAATTAGTTACTAAATTGGTTACTAATTTAAATAAACTAATCGGTTACTAAATCGGTCGTTTATTTAAATAAAGTAAGATAGCTACCGAGTTACCCTCACTAACCCTAACTCATCCACACCATTCTTATATATCTGCCCCCATTGCGGAGTTACCATTGTCGTCTTCTCAGATAGCGCTATTCTTTTCTCACCGTTGCCTTCTCTAGTCATGCCGCTTCCTCTGATTGTCACATCGCCGTCCAGATCCTCTTTCAAATCCACCATTGCCCATCGTCGTGTCATTCTTTTCTCAATTTTGCCTCTTCTAGTCTCGCCGGATCCTTTGCTCACTCCTTTATCATAGATTGTCACATCATCGTCCAAATCTGCCGTTGGTTGTCATCGCGTCATTCTTTTCTCACCATCGCCTCCATTGGTAACTTCTCCGGTAATAACAACAACAATAGTCTTCCAGTGAAGCTAACATGTATATTATTATTGACTTTTTACTATTGATGTTCTTTGCTTTTGGCTCTATTCGTTTTTGTCTAGTAACAAAACTTGAAAAAATGAATCTCTGTATTTGTGTTGAAGTTTTTTATTAAAGCATCATGTTATGATGAGGTTTTTTATTGTGGGTATTGCCTAAGGTGTGTTAATTTATTTATTTTTTAATTCATGATCCTTTTATTGTTACAGAAAATGTGGCATATTGTTTTGTTTCTGTTTTTGTTTTCACAAAACTTTGAGAAAATTAATGTTACGGATTTTCATGATATCCCATGCCATGAAATTAACAAGGTCTATTATTCAATTTCGTTAGAAAATTCTTCTGTTAATTAGAGATGGTTGTTATAACATGTTAATGATTATTTGGTTACATTTTAGGTCATTTGCCAAGAAATCTATATAGAAAAACATTTGTTATATTGCCGCTCAATTTGTTATATCCGAACTCTATGTCTTTCAATTTGGAAAGTGTAGATGGGATATGTCCTGTTAAGTCATTGTAAGACAAGTTTATTGCTCTAATCCCTGTCATGTTTCCAAGTTCGGCCGGAATGTTCCCTTTAAATTTGTTCTGTGACAAGTCCACGCCGCTCATATAGGCAAAGATTATCCCTTGGTAATTGTATGTTCTGCTTTTCGTCATGAAGTTTACTCGACGAAGCACAATCGATGGTGGATATATGACTTGATCTAGTACATTAGACCAATTCAGCAGGAAAAAATCTGTATTATCAAAACTTATATCTCCAAGATATTTAGATATTGGACCAGAAAGACTATTATGAGAAAAATATATAATTGATAACACACTAGTAATATTGCACAATTCATTGGGTATGTTTCCTGTAAGTTTGTTCCCTTTCAAGATAAGAATATTTAGAACACCAATGATGCTTATGATGTCTTCAATGGTGCCAGATATTTCATTATTGCTAAGATCCAATTTTTATTTGTGACCATCTCTAACAAGGGGCTATGTCTTGAATTTGAGGAGTTGCTGCAGTTGAATTTTTGCCCAAACTTATTTTTATCATACATTTCCAGTTATTGTACCTGTCATATCATGCCAAAATGTCATAATTTTGCCTATTCTTTATTTAATGTCAAGGTTACCTAAGCTTCTAATCCTCTTCTAATCATCATTCTATCTTTCTTAAACTAGCTTAGACTTAATCATATTAGTCTTATAGATCCAAGAGCTTAGCTCTTGTTCATTTCATCATATAATCATACAAGAGTAATATAGTGCAACAATTAATCATAATAGCACTATAATCATAATCATCATGCCTAGTCAGCAGCCACCATCAAGCAACCATTCATTTTGTTATCAAATATCATTAATCACATAATCACAAACATACAATTAAACTAGCCTAATCCCTACCTCGTTGGAGTTCACTCTTGGTCATACTCGGTTCAAGTTCTCTCTTCCTTTCTCAGTTAGTTTCCTTCCAAGCTTTGGTCAACCCTTCTTGGCTTGTGGTTTAGCTATTCTAACAGAGTTCAAATGGAATCAAAAGGAAGAATTAGAATTTTGTTAAGCACAAGGCCATTCGGCCAATTCCAAGCAAAAATAAGGGAAGGATACTCACCCTTCTTTGCTTGTGATTTCAGCTTGTTCTAACAGAACCTAACAGAATAAATCAGAATTTTGAATTTGGAAGAGAAGAGATTAACGTAGTTGGTTCTTACCAGCAAAGAAAAATTGAAGAACCAAAGGGGGTGATGGGGTGGCTCCTTCTCAGCTTCAGTCAATCACTTCTTGACCATCACTTCCCCCCTCTGATGATGGTGCAACGCAGAACAAGGAAAAGATGGAGAGCTCCTCCTCCTTAGCTTTTGCTCGGCCAACTCCCTCTCTCTCTTTTCTTGCTTTTGTTTTTGCATTGCAGTGAAGACCCAAAAGAGGCAGATGCTCATATAAATAGAAGAAGAAAGAGTGGAGTGAGGTGGTATGAGAGCTACGTTGGTTTCATCTTCAGAGAACACCTAATCAAAAGCCATCATTGTAGGAGTGATGGCGTAAAAACTAACTCGGTAAATATATCGAATCGTATCATCAAGTAATATCACGGTGTGTGAATATTGTTCTCACAAGAATTAATAGACTTAGCAAACAATGATTAATTAATTATTACTAATTAGACAATTGAAATAAAGGAATCAGAGAATTCAAACATGTAATAAAGGCAAGGTAAATAAGTAAAGTGATGAGATGAAAAACAATAATGACGTGAATGTTAAGGTTTTGGAGATGTTTAATCTCTAGAAAAATAATCCTTGTGTTTATTTCTTTGAGGTACGTAAAGATCAATTCATGACAAATTATAAATAATTAAGTTCCAATTCATTGGCAATTTCTTACTCAATTATTTAAGAAAAGAGGTTAAGTACAATTTTAATTTATATTCACATAAAATTCAAGAGTGATTCTAGATCGAATTATATGTCACTTATTCAAGCAAGTTCTAAATCAATTGAAGATTATGAGAATTACAACGTCGCACACTTTTTAAAATACTATTCCTAATTGAGTTTAAAAAGTCATGAGAATGAGTTTTCAAACTAATTCAAATATTAAATTTATCAAAGTAATACTAGAATCCAAAACGGAGTTATAATGTTTTTTGAGAATTCTAATTTTTAGAGATGAAGAATGAAAACTCAATCATAAAATAGATCAAAACATAAACTTCAAAATAAAATAAACACTTAAATTAATAATCCATTAAAAGATAGATAAAACTCTTAACCTTAACAAAAGAGAATTAGTTGCTCATGATGCAGAAAATCAAAATAAATTCAAATAAGTTAAGGTGTAATAAGATGATATGTCCTTCAATGAAATTTCTTTGACTTATTTATATTCTAATATAAATCTAACATTTAAATTCAAAATAAAATTAAATAAAATTTTTTCTAATCAATCTAAACTAAAAGTGATAATCCTCTTTTTGTAATTGAAATTTAAAGTTTGGCCATTACTTGGAGTGAAATCATGGACCTTGCAATTGGTATTAAGCTTGGATGAAGTGGCATGACACTTGGGTGGAGTAGCGTGGCACTTGGGTGATTATTGGAGCTTAGCCCAAGGGGTGAAAGCATGGCGTTGCATGTGAAGGGAACGACGTGGCACTTGAAGGCTTGAAGTGGACTTGGCGTGACACTTGGTGAAGTTAGTGTGGCACGCCCTTACGGTGGCTTCCCTGAAGACTTCCTGGCTTGGTTTGGCGTGCCACTTGGTAAAGTGGCGTGACACACCATCTTCTCTTGGATCCCTAGGAGCTTGCTCGATCTTAGCATGGCACATTAATGGGAGGGTGTGGTATGCCCATTCTTGGAATGTCCCTGGGAGCTACTTTGTCTTGGTGTAGCATCCCATGTTTGCAACATCGCTAGAGGTGTTTTTAAACTTGGATGGTTCTTTGGGAGCTGGACCAACGTGGCACTTGGAGTTTGGGCATGCCATGCCATGCCTAGGCTCTCTTCGAATGTGTTACATGTCTGTTTTAGGCGTGGTACGCCATGTCTTTTGCGCTATTTTTACTAGCTGAAAGATGTTTATCGTGCGTGGTTCACATTGAACATCAACTATAGATATATACATATCATTTTAAAATTCTGGATATTAGCTTTCTAAAATCACTGAAACTACTTTATTTGGACCTTTATAACTCAAGATATGTTCATTGATTATGAAGAGGTCGGAATTAACTACATTTACAAATTCTCTTTGAAGACACTGCACTTTCCTAAAATTTCTTTGCAGCTTCCTCTTTTTTTTTGCCTTACCTAAATTTTTTTAACAATTTCTTAAACATATCAAAACTCAAAACAACTCCACATAAAATTAACTAAATCAAAAGAATCTCAATTATAATGAGAAAATTATTAACTTTATTCAAAAGGATGATATATATATATAAAAAAAAAACTAAAGATACTCATGTATCAAAGAGAAAGAGAAGTAACCAAGAGGTGTAACCTTGGTTGGGAATTCTCATCGGTGTTGTCTTTAGAAGAAGAGAAAATGAGTTTAGGGTTAATTAGGGTTAGAATTTTTAAACATGTTCAGTCTAATACATCTCTTTTCATTAAGTAATCTTCTACTTATGCTATCTACATTTTATGCTACGTTCACTGAAAATGATACTGTTGAAATTGATAGTTTAAACAACTAAATTCTATTTTTACTTTGAAAGGCCATAGAGAGCTAAGCTATTTTTTAGGCATAGAAGTTCAAAGAACTAGTGCTGAACAGTTACACTTGTCTCAAACAAAGTATATTGCTGATTTATTGTCTAAAGTAAATATGGGAGAAGCATCAACTATATATGCCAACTTCTATGGTATCTTCTCTACAGTTATTGTCTACAGGTTTCGAAGATTTTCAAGACGTAAAGCTCTACAGATCAATAGTTTGTAGTGTCTAGTATTTGTCCATTATAAGACCTGAGATATCGTCCTCCATTTACAAGCTAAGCCAGTTCATGCACAAGCCATTGCTTGCTTATTGAAAAGTTATAAAAAGAATATTGAGATACTTGAATGGAGCTAAAGAGCATGGTCTTAGCTTTTATAGAAACACAGATTTCAGAAATTATGAATTTTCTGATTCTGAATGCCATCTGATCTAGAGGATCGAAGATCAGTTTTAGAATTTTGTATGTTCTTCGACTCTAATCTAATTTCTTGGTCTTGTAGAAAACAACACATAGTCAATAGATCTTCAACTGAGGTAGAACTCAGGATCTTGACCTCTTGTGAAGTTGAAATCATATGGATTAGGAACTTGCTAATAGAGTTAGGAGTGCATCGCTCTTCAAACTACTCCAATGATATTCTGTCACAATTTGAGTATCGCAAAGCTAACTTAGAATCCAGGCATTTTCAACTGGAGATTCAATTTGTGAGGGAGAAGGTTCAGAAGCAGATTCTTCAAGTTATGCATATACTTGGGACCGAACAAGTTGTAAATCTGTATCTGCAACTATTTTTGACAAATTCAGAAGCAAACTTAGGATTGTTCCAAGACCAATCATAAGTTTGAGGGGATAATGTCAAAGATAGAGCTCAAATAAATTTAACAAAATCAGCAAAAATAGAAAGTTAGTTATAATTGCAGTATTTAGTTAGAGTTCCTTAGTTCTTAAGTGTTTGACTGGTCTATAAATTCAACACATTTCTCCCCTTTGGAAAGAGAGAGAGTACTTTATTTATTCAATAATACACTCATGTAATTTATTTTCGTTGCAATTTCATTGTTCTTTCTTTTTTTTACTGTTTTCATTTTTGGTTTACTTCAAAATTCAAACTCATAGCTTTCTTGTTATGTAGACTTCTTTAAAATTCTGTCAGAGCCAACTTGTATCTACTCGATCTGAATTCGTAACGAGTTATATGAGCCAAGCAAAAATTTACCTCCTATTAAACGAGTCTTGATTATTCTGCCCAAGTCGCTCATATTTACGAGTGATCCAAGTCGGCTCGCGAGCCGTAACTCGTCTTTGACGACTCTAGATTACACTGAAAGATGTGTATCGTACACGACTGACTATCCATTAATTCACTCAAAAGCTTGCAAAAACTGAATTAATAGTTACCCGATCAAAATGTGTGTATGAAAGCATATCCATTTCGCAAACCCTAGCTTAGTCATGAAGTATTAAATATTATTTTTTGTTATCAAAATGCTTTCTGATCCTCTTCTAATGATTATTAACTAACGTACGTGTTTTCGACCGACTAAAATTATTAAAGAAAAATAATAGATAGGGCAGAGAGGGACAAAAGATACCTCTCATATATTTTCTCATGCAGCAATTAATAATATTAATCAAATTATGTGAATATTAAAAATCAGTCATTAAATTAATTATTAATATAAAATATATATTAAAAATGAATTAAATATTATATATATATATATATAATTATATAATAATTTATTAGATAAATAATCTTTAGTGCGAATATAATATTTTTTATATAGGAAGTGGAGATCAGAGGAGAGAATTGGAGAAGGAGAATGAAGCATCAAACCTTGGACCGAGAGAAGCGGAATATTGCAAATTATGCATAGAAAGTAAATGAATATATAAAAGATAATAGAAACAGGATACTGGATAGGGATGGATGCAATGAAAATGAAAAGCACGCAGTGGGAACGTTCGAGTGTCCGGACCGTTGACATTGTCAATTCCCGGTTAGATCGGTTCGATCGGCCGATCTAGTTCGGTTTTCAAAATCATCATGACTCGAACTGAACTAGCTAGGTCACGGACTGACCTCCTGGCTCCTGCAGCCTGCTCACGGGGACTCAGTACTCTCTCGAAATCACAAAACCACAACACATGACTCCAAAACTTCCATTTATATTCCCTGTCTCTTTCTCTCTATCTCTCTGTGCCACACTGATTTTTTATATCAAATATAATTGGAATTTTATCTGATATAAGAATTATGTGATTTTCTTTTTCTTCAACGTAACTACTTTTTTTATACTAATTAAAATTTAGTCCAATGATAAAAATGATTAATCCACAATAACATAATGAACTAGTTACTACTATATCGCTATAGCTTCTTCGGTAGTGGATGGATTGTTATTATTAGGAGGGACAAACTTATGCTAGCGTTAGATATATAATCCATGACTCTGCTTGTCGGTTTAATCACTTTTCGTCAAGTGATTTTATAATATATACGTGTTTTTAATAAAACGATTTAGGCTTTGATTCTTAGAATAAAAAATTTAGTATGTGAGAAATAAAAAAATATTTATGTATAATCACATTTTAAGTTGAAAAGAGATATTGTTTGAAGAGATGTATTATATATAAAATTATTTATGTATCTTTAGTTATCAGTGTAAATTTAAAAAATAATATTTGCATTTTTTTGTACATAACCTTTTTTATATATCCTCTTTTTATGGTATAAAAAAATATTTTATCTTCTTCTACTTTTTATCAATCATTTTTAATATTAAAAAGCTAAAAGTGTACAAAAGAATTATAAAAAAAATAGTGCAAATAACGATGTTTAAATTTTTGACATAAATAATTTTTTAATAACATGTATTTTTTTAGTAATAAGCCTTATCAATTTTTGTTATGGAAAATTCAACTAATTCAATTTAATTTCATGAAATTTAAATAAGAATTTCAAACTTATATAATACATACACTTGCTTAAAGAATTAAATTTCCTATTATTTTGACTACTGTGATATTGTTACAAAAGACACATTGCATGTTGTTGATATCTAATAATCTGAGAGTCAGAAACCATGACAATATAATATCAATGACTAAATAGACAAAAAATATACATAAAAAAATTTGCCATGGATAAAAATATATATAAAAATATACTTCAAGGATTGTTTTTAATAAAGAAAAATACATATCGAAAATTTATAAATATTAAAATCTCACTAAGTATGATGATTTCGTCATCAAAACCAATCTTTTAAATATGGCGAAGGTATAATCGATTTTACGTAAAGTTAATAACTAAGAGTTGTTAGATGAAAATTTAATTAAATCAGTTAAATTTTCTAATAATTCTCGGTTATCAACCTCACATAAAAGGCAACTGTGATTGCCCTGAGTTTCCACCTTTAAATATATTGGATAATTATGAATCTTTGATGTGTATCTTTATTCATCCCAAACTCTTCCTTTTATATTCTTGTCCGTTTATTCCATTAATTATATCTATTCTTGTTCTGCACATAATAAGACGTTGTTGAGTGCATGCATGTCTTCGCGGATGTTCTATATGATGCCATGTGTTACTTACTGCATGTTGAATAATATATAATCTTATTCTAGCTATATATCTTGTTTAACGAAAGATTAAACTCATTAATTAGCAAGCTAGAATCTTCAAAGATGCATGTCTCTTGCTCTCTCTCTATATATACGGCACCCTTAACAATATATTCTCACTTATCATAGAAAACCGTTAAGAGTTCGATTTCCACTTTCTACATTCAAGCAATCTTGAGGAAAATCAAAGAGAGAAGAAAACAAAGATAACTTAATTAGCGATGTTTCCAACAACCTCAAAAGCTACGTTCTTGATTTTCATGATTCTAATGCTGAATGCTATGCCACCAATAATCTTAGCATGTGGTCCTTGCACGCAGCCGCATCCATCACCGCCTCACCACCACTACCGCCCAAAACCCCCGCCGCATCACGGGGGAGGAGGAAAACACCCCCCGAAACCGCCGTCATATCCATCACCACCAGTCATCATCATCCCGCCTCCAGTGCAACCCCCTCCAGTAATCATATACCCGCCGCCGCCGACCTCCCCGCCGACTCGAGCGACCTGTCCAATCGACGCGCTGAAGCTAGGGCTGTGCTTGGACGTTGCCGGAGGGATTGTGCATGTGGGAATAGGGAACCCGGTGGAGAATATTTGTTGTCCAGTGATTCAAGGGTTGCTTGATCTTGAAGCGGCGATTTGTCTTTGCACCGTTATTAGGATTAAGCTTCTTAATCTCAACATATTCATCCCTGTTGCTCTTCAGGTTCTTGCAACTTGTGGCATGACTCCTCCTCCTGGTTTTGTTTGTCCACCTCTAAAATAGTTAATTAATTAATTAAGGACTAGCGAATACTACTTTGTAGCTTAATAATTCCATTTTCATACTCTATATAAATTATCATCAAGGTCATATATATGTATGTTTTAAGGTGTTTCAATTTAATTAATTTTGCTGTGCTATATATTAGGGTTTTTCTGATGGGTTCATGTAATAACTAGTTAATACTACCTCTTATCTATCATAAAAGACTTATGGATGTGTAATATATGTTGTTTATTTTAAGCCCAACATAACTCTCATTATCTTTTTCTAAGTGTTTTGTTATGATATATTTATTGGGCTTAATTTGACATAAAAGAAATATGAACAGGCGTTTAAACGGACAAACACATTGTGTTTGGTATATAAAAAATATTAAAAATGTGTACACTAAAATCAGTCACCAATGTATTTATGTATAAAATACATGTGTGATTTAATTTATTTTTAATATGTATTTGTATTTTAGTATATATTTTATACTGATAGCTAACTTTGATAGCTGATTTTAGTATACACTTAGCATAACTTAAAAAATATTATATATCAGTGTTTGTGGTTTTCAAAAATTAGAAGTGTTTTTAAAAGTTTCTAATGATAAATTTTTTAAAATTAATTTATATTTATTAAAATTTAAAAGTTTAATATAATCTCATATATTAATAAATATTTAAATTTATAATTTTTTTATTTTAAAAATTATTTTTACCAAATATAATTTTATTCTTTATGTTTATTAAAAATATTTTTTAGATTGATTTACTAAATATAGATAAGGTACTTTTTTTTAAAAATATATTTTTGAAAAGGCAACTTTTTATAAATTACTTAAAAAAATTATTTTTCAAAATTTAATTTTTATAAATTTTCGAAATGTAAAAACTTTAAAGCTGCAAACACTGATCCGATTAATGGATAACTTTTGGGAGACCAATACTTCTGTCTACATGTATGCTTATAATTTGGACAACTTAGATGCATTTGAGTTAAAAATTAATTAACTAGTTGAGTTATTAAACGCTGTTTGGTTAGGATTATGTACGTAAAATACGTATATATACTTAAAAAGCAATGCACAAGGCCTATGTAATTCTGTAAAATAGTCAAACAATGTTATATCATCAGTATGCCTGCTGCCATTAAATCATGTATGATTTCATTCATTAATTTCTTGCAGAGTCCCTATTTGCTGCAATGCTATAATGCCAGTAACTAAATTATACGTACTTTTTGTCCATATTAAATACGGATTTAACTTAACTATTGAATGTAAACAAACATGGGAGATTCTAGTGATGACTACCATGGCTATAGTTGCTGAGAGACTCGTGACAAAGGTCTGCTAACGATCGAAGAATGCAGGTTTAAAATGCGGCAGATCCTTTCAATTACTGAAAGGGTAAATCCGTAATTTTGTTTTTTGATTTTTATGTTTAATAAATAAATGTGAAGCCAGTCATCATTGTCAAGTGATGAGACACCAATAGCTGTGGAGCTAGGGCTTTGTCATGACGGTGACTTTTCTTTAGTATGTCGGGAAAACTGTTCCGGGATTACGTCTCCAAAGCTGTATGTGAGGAGGATGGAGAATGAATTGAGATGTCTGCCGATCGACGAATGTTGACTGATGCGGCAATGATGTCATTCACAACCGTGATTTAATTTGTTGTCACGCCAGCTACAAATACTCTATATCCATGATTTTGAAAATTAGATCCAATTAATCGATTCAACCGAGTTAGATGTGAATGTGGTAAAAAAAAGAAACTAATAAACAAATAGAACAGATTTGTTTTCTGATGGTTACCCAGTTTAAAATAATAAAATGTCAAATATTAATTTTTTAAAATATATATTTCAAATGTATCTTATTTTATTATATCTAATTTAATCAGGTTAAATATTTAAATCTTTGAATCTCTAGTTTCATCAATTTAACCACTAGTTCGATTTTTAAAACTTTACTTATACCCGATAGTGTTGCTGTGATAGACTGGATCCAGCCATTGTACAAATAATGGCTCGAGAAATTTGAAACGGAAGAAGAATTGGAAACGCATTTGTACACAGTCACCGAATTATCGTATACATGTTGAAAAGTCAAAAAGAAAGTTTGATCTTACTGTGTACGTTTTGGAAATTACATAAAGAAGAAGAAAAAGTAAATAATATATAATAAAAATTATATAAGGGAAGAATTCGTTTGGTTTTAATGTATCAAACTGAAGAAAAAGAAAAATTTTAAGTAATAATGATGTAACTTAGAAAGACACTACTTAAAAATTAGTTATTACAAATGGATATTTTTGACAGATTTTATTTTATGAAAATATAGACAGAATTTGTAAAAAAAATTTCGTCAAAAACCAAAAAACATGAATTAACATAAATTACAGACGGAAAAGAAAATTCGTCGATAATTCTATCGAAAAAATTATTTTTTGTGGAAAATAGTTATATATGAAAAATTCGTCTGTAATTAAATAAATAAAATATTGCGTTTTATTAAATTCTTACAGACAAAAAAATCTGTCTATAATTTAAAATATTATATAAAAAATATTGAATTAAACCTAACCTACCCCCTTTCTCTCCCCGTGGCAGTTCCCCATTCAAACTCTGTTTCAAACTCCATTCACAAATGAAACACGAGCTTCTTCCTCTCTTCGTCGCACGAGCTACTTCTTCTCTTCGTGGCTGCTACTTCTGCTTCTTCCGCCGCTGCCATTGCCGCTGCCGCCGCCGCTTGCGTCGCACAATCTCTCTCTGTCATACCTTGCATTGCACGAGATTCCTCCGCCGCCGCTCTCGTCGCGTCTACTCCCATCGTCGCAGAGAGATCTTTGCCGTCGCTCTCATCGCATCTGCTCCCTCTGGCGCCTCTTCCATCTAATCTCAACTCACTCTCTCAATTCTTCTTATAACCATCTCAAATTTCAGGTATATATATCCTGACTTTGTGATTCTGTTCTTCGTGATAAACCTTAGGGCTCAATTTTTCTGTGTCAATTTTAGGTTTATCATACTCTACTTTTGTGCTTTGTTTGAATCTGCGTGTTTACTCTGATTCGATGAATTTTTTTCTGCAATCGAAGCTTTTTTTACCTAAAATTCATGTTAGGCCATTGCTTTCGACCGAAGGCTCTTTCACTTATTATCATTTGCTTGGACGAACATTGAATCTATTTTGTTCTGCTCTGTTCAAGTAATTTGTAATTCAATTTGAGTTATTTATTTGATAATTATTTACAACTTTTATTGTATGAAGAAAGATAGGCACAGCAAGATTCACACATCTCAGGAGTTGAGGGACAGAAGGGTGAGGCTTTCAAGCGAAATATCGCGCAAGTTCTTTGATCTTCAGGACATGCTGGAGTTCAACAAGCCCAGCAACACGCTCGAATGGCTTTTCACCAGTATCTGAGTTTCTAGTTTTGCAGGTAAAAGAAAAGGCACAACAACTTGCTTGAATTTTTGAAACAGTTGAGGCTTTCAAGGTGAAGTGGAAAGGTGGTAAAGAAAAACTAATTTTTGGAAGGTGAGGCTTGTTCAGTGCAATTTTGAGCTGTTGATTTATGCTCTATATGGATTATGCTTCTAAATTTGTTTGTTATTCAGTATTACAACTCAAGATCTTGTTGACATTATGCTTCTAAATTTGCTTCTAAATTTCCGATATCTTCACTCTTAACGATGAATCTGTAATGCTTTTACTCAAAATTAGGGTTTAAGCTCTCTTTCGTGCACACTACTTGTTCTTATTTCTGCTTGAACTCATATTAATTTCCATACGCAGCCTACAAATCCTCGTGTTAGAGCTAATGTGTTGTACATGAGCCCCAAATTCTCTCTCCTTATCTCAATAATCTCTACAAATTTCTTTTAATTTGATTTGGATTCATAGGATATATATATATATATATATATATATATATATATATATATATATATATATATATATATATATATATATATATATATGTGTGTGTGTGTACCTTGAAAACGGACTATTGCTAAACTTTTCTAGGTAGATGTAGAATGGAAGATGTAATATTATGATATATTCTTTTAGCGTTGCATAGTTCCACAGCGACAATGCATTATTGCTTCATCTTTTCTAATTACCATCTTTTTTAATGTTATCTTTCATTGAGTAATTATTTTTTTCTTTATTATTTTTTACCAAGTAATTTGATATTCATGTAGACTTGCATGATACAGAAAGGCTGTCAAAAATACTTTTAATTTATATTTTGATAAAGGTAAATTACCTTAGATGGTTTATTTGTTTAAAGATAGTTGTTGGACCCTCTTCTCTTTGTTGTTTGTTTTGTTATTGACATTCTGACGTGTGTCCATTAACAATCTGATTTCAGAACTCTACTCTTTACCATTTTAACATGTTTCATGCCTTCCACCATATTTAACCTGTTCCTACCACAAAAGAAGAGGTATAATTTCATTTTAAGCATTTCTATTTCTTCTTAGTAGTTTACTAATCTAACTCCTTGTGATAAATTTCGAGCTTCTACCATTTTCTTAGCCTCCACCTCCTACTACCAAACAAATGCTTTCTTCTCAAACTTTTGCCATCAGCGGCATGTTCATCTCTATACATCATAGTTTTTAGCTTTGCTTCAATTTGAGTATTTTTTTTATATTTTTTTAGTTCCCCTTTCATGTGAAAAATAACCTGATAGCTATTTGTTATGAAGGCCATTCTTGTTTCAGCTAATATTTATGTTGCCTTTGGTTCATGTTTTCTAATGGTTTATATAAAGAAGTTGACCTTTCTTGATTTTCTTTGTCTAGGTTGAAGGAATAGGTTTGCTTAGAGCTATAGAGTGGATATTTTTATCGGGTCAAATTATATTTTTTATGGTTCGAAGGTTTGATGTGAAGGGCTATGTGACTGGGGTTTGGAAATCCTGACTGGAAGAGAACACATGAGAAGGCAGAAAAGACTGCGGTTGTGGTTACTGCACTGCTAAAAAATGGTGCTACTTGTGTTGGCAAAACCGTTATGGATGAATTGTCTTTTAGGTAGGGACTCGGTTAGAAGTTCTTTAATTTTGTGTACTAAATGAAAAAACTTGTTCTGCTCAAATGTGATTTTACTTAAGACACTCTTGTGTCAGAATTTTTGGTGAGAACAACCATTATGGAACTCCAATGAATCCTCAAATGCCATCTTGTATCCCTGGAGGGTCTTCTAGTGGTTCAGCGGGGTAACAGTTGCTATTGAGCTTGTTAACTTTGCCATAAGTAAGCTTTTGTGATTAGTGGACCTTGAATTGCTTGAAGTGCTAGACTACTAATCTATTGGTTTATTTATTACTTTTGACACTTGTGATAACAATAAATTGTGAGCTTCAAAAATACTTGCTTGACTGATATTCTCTTTCCCAGGAAAAGAAATTTCTTTTGGAACAGAATGGATCACATATTGCAAGAATCTCAGTTTACGAGTTATGCTATAAGAACCGTTTTAGTTATCTTTATTTAATTATGCTTTACATCATATATATATATATTTTTCAATAGTGTGTAGTTGCATCTATTCATTTACCAGCTACTTTATGTACTCTTTCAATAGTACCGTGATCCGTTGACCATTACATCATTATGCAAGTGTTGAAGCTTTGGTAGAACAACTTCACTAGTTCAATTCCTTCAAGGCTTGGACAGAATGGTAAATTAACTAAACTTGATCTTTCAACCAAAAAGCTCACAGGACTAGTTCCAAAGTCTCTTTGTTTTGCTAAGAAGCTCAACATTCTGATTTTGCTCAACAACTTTCTCTTTGGATCTTTGCCTAATGATCTTGGTGAATGCTACACTCTTGAGAGAGTTAGATTGGAACATAACTACTTAACAGGTTCAATACCAAATGGATTTCTCTATTTGCCTCAACGATCTCTTTTGGAACTTTAGAACAATTATCTAAGTGGTTTTCTTCCAAGAAGAACTAATGCACCTTCATCAAAGCTAGGACAGTTGAATCTTTCTAATAATCGTTTATCCGGGACCCTGCCGGCTTCAATCGAAAAGTTTCCTGATTTGGAAATCCTTCTTCTTCATGGAAACAGATTCTCAAGTGAAATTCCACCAGATATAGGAAAGTTAAAGAGTGTTCTCAAGATAGATTTGAGTGTTAACAACTTTTTAGGTACTATTCCTCCTGAGATTGGTAAACTTTCATTGCTAACATACTTAGATTTGAGCCAAAACCAATTATTTGGTCCAATACCAGTTTAGGTTTCTCATATTCACGTATTGAATTATCTTAATGTCTCATGGAACCATTTGAATAAGAGCCTTCCAAAGGAACTTGGATCCTTAAAAGGCTTAACTTTAGCAGATTTTTCTCACAACAATTTAATAGAGAAAGTGCAATATGTAATTCACAATTGTTTTAATAATTTAAATATAATTCTCTCATATAGTATTATCATCTAATAGTAGTTATCAACCTGAGACATTATACTGTTGACAGGACTTCAATAAAGTTGGGATGCTTTCACTGTCTGAATTTTTTTTATCTAATCAATACTTTTGGCAATCAATTAGCAACTAGCAAGGTACATGCCTACACCTATTTTTTTAAATAATTTTGAGATTGCTGAATTATCTTTCATTTGCTTGTATACTCAAATTTAGATTTGGAGTATATGATTTTCTTATCTTCTCTTCAGATTAACCAATGAAAGTTTGAACTTTGAACCTTAAATTCAAACAATTGAAATTTTCTTTAATGGTTATATCTAAGCCTGACATCCAGTATGCCAATATTAATGCAAATATTGAGCTTTTGATACTTGTTAGTGATGGTCTATGGAAGGTTTTCTATTAATCTCTTTTTGTTTTTCTTATTTCTTAAAAGGCAAAAATGCACTTTTAAAATCACATAAATTTGTCATTTGGTTTTTTATTTTATTTTCTCCACAATCATACTCTGTTTCATTCTCATTCTTCCATTTCTGTCCAAAATTCAAAAAATTTCTTCCACATTAACTCCAATAGAAATACCAATGGTGGTGGTATCCAACTCTTTGCCATGCAGGATGCACTTTAGAGGGTAGAGTAAAGGATAAAGGATCCACAAAGGACAGCCAAACAAGTAGCCACTAAGGCATTGAACAGAGATAGCCACTGAGGCATTGAACAGAGACAGTATAGATATTTTGAATACAGAGTTTATGTTTTGAATTATAGTTGATGTATCAATACACTTTGTTGATGTATGGTTGTTACTTATTATTATAGTTGATGTATCAATACACTTTGTTTATGTTTTGAATTATATTGACTTGTTTGTTTATAGTAATTTTCTTTTAGTTTGATAATACGATGAATTTGTTTATTTTTTGAAACATTATAAATATTTGAATACAAATTAGATAAAAAATTGTATTTATTAAATTTATATTTATTTTGTATGAAAACAGGTTTATTTTGCAATGGAAAAATAAAAAAAATTCTATTTTACCTTACTGACGGATTTACAGACAGATTCTCTGTTGGTATTCAGAGTTTGGAATGGTTTTCCAAGGTTTTAATTACCGATGAAAAACCTGTCAAAAAATCTGTTGCTAATTACCGACGAAAAATTCGTTAAAAAATCTGTCTCTAATTACCGACCGAAAATCCTTTGGAATATCTGTCTCTAATTACCGACAGAAAATCCGTCGAAAAATCTGTCTCTAATTACCGATGGAAAATCTGTCGAAAAGTTTGACGTTCTAGGGAAGTGGAGGGGAGAATTTACTGAGAAAAATCTGTCAGTAACTGGTCAAAATCTATCGTTAAATAATTTTCGACGAAGTTTTTACAGAGGAACAAAATCCATCGATAATTTCATCGGTAACTAAAAATTCGTCTGTAATAAAGACCAAATCTGTTTGTATTAAGCAATTTTCTAGTTATGATGTTTTAATCTCAGTGAAGAGTGTGGATAGTGCTAAAAATTTATAAGGTGAGTTTATACATCGAAAATACTTTTCAAAACTAATATTTTTGTTATTTTTTATAATAAGAATGAGTTTTCACTCGAAAACATTATATGTAATCTTGAATATATAACAGTGTGCAAAATGATATTGTATAATTATCTCAAATATAGTGAAATTTTTTTTGGAGTCTGGCCCATGGTTTTTTTCTGTTTTGGGATTTTTCGTGTAAAAAACTCAATTTTTGGTAAAACAATTTCTCAAGATTTTTGTGATGAGAATTTACAAAATTTGAGAATCATAATTTGCTTCATTATAATAAAGCGGGTCTTTAACAAAAATAAAAAATATTTTTTAATAAAATATTATTTTTTATATAAGACAAAAAATACTTCTTAATGATAACTTTTAATTACCGGGTCTAAATTCATTCGGTAAAAAACTTTTACAGGTATTTTTTGATCTGTTTAACTTTATCAATGTATTTTAGAGATATTTCAGAGTTGAAGTAATATATGATACCAATATTACTCATACCAGTATAATTATCTGCTTTATCTAATATACTAAAATAAGTGATCAAATAATTACCATTTTTAATAATTATCCTCTAAAAATTAGTTCTAGCCACATGTTTTCACTCACATATAGATCCCCTTTCCTTATTTATTATCCATCGCAAGTTAATTCACGTAGAGATAAGAATGATTATTCATCAAACTAAGCACACATGAAACTTAAATTCACCCAAATATTCTCTCAATTTCAGTCATATCTCACTCTCCCTTATTTATCATATGTTGAAATTAATTATCTTGGTCATTAAAAAATAAAGATTAGATACACTATAAGAAATTATTAGTATAGCAAATGATTTAGTGACCGATTATGGCAGTCGCTAAAATCTTGGTCACTAAAAATTTAAAACAGCGACCGAAGTTGGTCGCTAATAATTAGCGACTGATTTTCAACTAAGGGTACCAAACCCTCACCAAACAATATTGGTCGCTAACAAAGTTGATCGCTAAACTGTGACTAAATTTTCCGTTGCTAAATCATTCATTGAGAAAATCAGTGACCAATATTTTAGTTGCTAATTAGCGACCAAGCGTTAGTAACCAATTTTTTTGTCACAGATAATGACTAGATAAATACACATATTAAAATAGTGATCTTTCATATAAAATCAGCTACTATAAATGTACAATTTCTCAAATTTAAAGAGATATTTATTTCGATTAAAATAGACTTACCTCAATATATTTTAATCTTTTATCCACCTATATCTCATCTTTATATTTGTGAGTCTTTGCAAACAATTTTTTATCCTCTTTAATATAATTTTCTATTAAATATATACATTAAAAACCTATGAGTATCAACCACCAATTAAAATGTATAAAATTATAATATAAATGATCTAAGTTTTTCTATAACATCACCATATTAGCTTTGTATTAGGTAACAGAAGTTGAACCAGTAATATGAAAAGTTACTTCGAATATGTTACAATCAGATGCTCAATTTAACTTGCTTTGTGCACTCTTATGTAGAAACCTAGCATTAGTATCCCAATAAACACAAATAAATGCAAATGAAATATTTTGGGTGGATTTTTCTCATGAGTTGAAACAGTTGATCAATAGATTACTGAAAAATATATTTTTTAGATTTAATTGTCAATAATTTAACAACAAATGAAAGTTTTGTGTGGTTTTCACATCCTGGCTATAATAGCTTTTTTTATGCATGCAACAAGTCATAGAAATTTTTAGCATAAGCATTTAGAGACTCTTCATCCTCAAAATCACCATGGCCTTCAAAATCAAATCCAGTAATAGCTTCATAAACTAGCTCCTCCATCCTATTAGAGTGTGCACTACTCTCGACTTTCATGTTTGGGGTTTCACATAAGGTTGGGTTGTTTTCTCCGTGACTTGTCCAAAGCAAATAATCAGGAATAAATCCTTTCCTATGATAGATTGTTACATCTTCAGACTTCATATAAACCTTGTTTTCACACCTAGAACAAGGATATATAATTTTTCTATTTGATAAATCTGTTTATCTCAGCAAAAAAAAAATATAAATTCTTCTAACCCCTTTGTAAATTCACTAGTTAAACCCTTTTGACTTGGTCTAAGTCTATTGTATATCCAATTACGACTCTGACTCATATTCATAACCTATCCCATTAGTAATAGTACATTTTAATTAAATGCATGAACAAATCATATTTTACAAACTGCAATAAAACATCAATTAGTAAATAATTAAGTAAAAAAAGTAAAGTACCATAACTCACTAGACACCCTTACACAATTACAAAGTTTGAAAATAAAATGGAGGCTGAACAATCTACTTCAAACCTGAAGAAAAAGGTAAAATAAAACACCTACTTAAATTTTAAAAATATCGATTATCAAAGAAAAATAAGTTTTTAAAATTATATATGCAAAAATTTCATTTCTATAGTAGATAGTTAAAAGAATTTAAATTGCATCTGTTGGTACACAAAATAGATTTTCTTGACAGAAAGGCATTTTGGGCTGCCAATGGTTTCGACTACAGAACCAGTGTTTAGAATTTGAGGAACAAGCTGAAGAAAATACGGGACTTGAAGACCAAAAAGACGTGGGTGTCAAAACTTAGGAGTCAAGATTTTTCATGGTCAAGACAAGGTCATGGCTGAAAAAAGGAAGAAGTAAGATCGTCAGCCTAAATTCTCCATGGAAAGTATATCTCCATGGTCTACAAATAGGAGAAATTCAGGAAAGTTCTGGGATTTATTCAAAAACACAAGATCATCACACATAAGCCTCCACCGAAATTCGCGGTCCCGACGATGCAACAGAAGACCATGGAGCACAAATGCATGTGAGTTTGGAAGTCCACTTTTATTTTTTTCTTTTATTTTTCTTTTTCCATTTCTTTTCATTATTTGCTTTACGCATTTTATTTTTTACTTCTATTCTTCAAGTATTTTGCTTTCTTTCAATTGCAATTTTAAAGCTTCATCTGTTTTATTGCAATTTTTTATTATTTAAATATCCCATACATTTTGACATGAACGTTAAATAATTTCCGGATCGAGCCCACTATTTTTCAGAGGAGTTGTATCTGCTTCCCAATACTTGAGATCTTGATACAAGCCTGTCGAGAAACCCTGTCGAGGTTATCAAAAATTAAGTGAAACAACATCATATGCACCAAAATGCATAATTGATAGTTCCTATATTTAGAAACCTGTTATTTGAACATTTCTTAATGATCCTAAATAGCATGTATTTGGCAAAAGCATAAGTAGAATGTGGATCAAATGGTAGAGGAAGCAAGTGCAAATTAGCTGTTTGTATAGAAGTGCTCCTAATGAGTTGCTAGAAAGAGAAAGATCCTATTTCTATGGATGGAAAAGATTCCAGAATAGATATGGTGGAAAGTCCTAACAGAATGGATTAGATCTATATTAGGGAATAGAGTACCTTCTTGAAGAGGCTATCGACGATGCGATAAGAATAACAGAACAAATTGAACTTCTTGTGAACAAATTGAACAAATTAACTAGTAAAGAAATTGATCAACAAATTGAACTAAGAAGACAACTTAGATGACCCTACAAATTCAGACGACAATGGCGGCGCTGTGAACTCATAAAAAGTGTAGAAAAACTCAGTAACTGTTTGAGAAGGTGAGAATGGTGTGGGTGAGTTAGGGTTAGTAAGGGTGAGAAACTCAGTAACTATTTTGTTTATTTAAACCCACAAACGATTTAGCGACTGATTAGTTTATAACAGTATTTTCTATATGTCATTAATCGGTCACTAAAGATTAAATTAGCAACCAATATAGTGACAAAACATGTTGCGTTAGTGACCAACTATGGTTGTCCAAGTATATTATTGTCGTTGAATCGGTCGCTAAATTTAAAAATAGCGACCAACTGCTTTAAAACCGGCATTTTCTAGTTGATCACTAAAATTGGTTAGTATCTTAATAGTTAGCAACCGATTTATTATCACTACCTTAGCGACTGAATTATCAACTGGCCATTTTCATCCTATTTCTCTATTGGTTGCTAAATTAAAAACTAGTGACCGATTTTGTGAGCAAGAATCCCAAATATGTTACCTTTTTGTTTTGGTTGCTAATTTGGTCACTATGTTCAAAAATAGCAACTGAATTTAGCGACCAACTTTATTATGTTGTATAAAAAATTTATCGGTTGTTAAATCATTTTCTATTAGTGACTGATTTCGATGGTCACTAAAATTCTCCACTGAATGTAACTTAGCGACCGATTTAGCGACCAACTTTTTTCTAATCCTAGAAATCCTATATTGATCACTAAATCAGTTGCTATTAGCAACCAATTTTTTCAATCGCTAAAGTCGGTCGCTATTCTGGTAATTTCTTGTAGTGTATAATACCATATAAGAAAAAGAAAAAAATAAATTAAAGGGTTAAGTACTTTTTTCGTCCCTAAGGTATGAGGCCAAAATAAAAATTATCCCCGACCTTTTTTTGTTATTAAAATCATCCTCAACGTTACAAAACGTTATAAAATCATCCCTTTCTACTTTAATTTTTTTTTAGTAAATTACCCTTAATAATTAATATAAATGATAAAAATAATATTAAAAATTAAAAACAAAACCCTTCCCCCACCTGCATCCCCACTCCTGTATCTCTTCCATTTCTTCTCTCCCTATCCCCTTCCTCATACCTTCCCCACCCCATTCCCGTATCACTTTCCATTCTCTATGCATGCCACCAATGGACTCACCATACTGCCCCAACCATTATTATTGCCACAAAAGAATAATAATAAACAATTGTTGGTCAGAAAAACAAGTTCAGTTGAACCACCATGGTCGACACGTCCGCCTCCTTAATGGGAGCTCCTCTGCAGTTACGGAAGCAAGTTCTAGAGGTTAGGACGGAAAAATTTAAGCGGCGCCAGTGAAGAAGCAAAAACTAGCATTAACATTAGTCCCCAGAAATTATCAACAGAGAAAATAGTAAGATTGGCAGGAACAAGGTATGTGCAATACTCTTCACAATGGCATATGCTCAAATTGGTTTCATGATTTTGTCTGAAGAGGAAAATAGGGACATTGACCTTGCCCAATTTCTCGTAGCTTCAGCTGATAAGATTGGGTGCCAACAATTTGAGCGTGCGAATTCATTGCTCTTTTAATGCCAATTGAATTCATCAAATCTTGGGAACACAGTTCAGAGACTCGTCTTTCATTTCTCTTGCGCACTGAAAGAAAGGCTGAATAGAGAAGGGGATGAGGAAGGGGATGGGAAGAGCAGAAAGGGAAGAGATACGGGAGTGGAAGTGCAGGTGGGAGCGGAGAGGGTTTTGTTTTTATTTTTTTATATTATTTTTATTATTTATATTAATTATTAAGGATAATTCGGTAAAAAAATAAAATTAAAGTAAAAAAGAACAATTTTATAATGTTTTGTAACATTGAGAATGATTTTAATAACAAAAAAAGATCGGGGACAATTTTGATTTTGGCCTCACACCTTAAGGACGAAAAAAGTACTTAACCCTAAATTAAATAAGCCACCTTTATCCCTCCACCAAGTAATGTTCTTCCCTCTTTCTTTTTTTTTTTTTGTTCTCATCTAGATTAATTCATCGTGTGATGAATTAACCAAGTTTGGATAACATCCAAACTAAGAAAATATCAAAACAAATTTATAATTCTTCATATTTTTTTCCATAAAAATTGTCCCTCACTCTCTCGCTTTCACAATTCATTTGCATTCATAAAATATAAACCACACTTAGTACCTTAAGAAATAAAAAAGAACAAGAAAAGAAAGAAAAAGCCCTAGTGTTCATCTAATCATCTCACTCAAATTCTAACATATCAAGTGCTTATATTCAGGAATCAATCACACCAATAATCTCCTCTCATTCTCATATTTACTCTCATATAACTTCTTCTAAGATTTGTGACTAAAACTTCCATTTTTTTTCTTTCTTTTATATTCGGCCATTTAAGGATTTTCAAAGAAGAATCATGCTCTTAATTTTTCTTGTATAAGGAACTATCTCTAGAGCTTCTAAGAAGTAAGAAATAGCATCAATTTAAAATTTAAAGGTGTGAAGAATTTCTTCTCCTCTTCTCCTTCAATTCAATTTTGATTTCTTAGAAAATAAGAAATTGCTTTTGATCATATTTTATTCATATATTATGTCCTAAGATCTTCAAGGAATTCACACAACAAGAACTTAAACTTCAAAGGGTGAGAAATCTCTCCATTTTTTTTGTGCATCAATTCGGTCACTAGGCCTAAAGTAAGGGTGAAAAATTTTTTAATTTTGATTTAGAAGGTTTTTGGTGATCATAAGGATTAAGGAAGTAACTTGGAAGTATTAACAAAGAAGATAAGGGTTAGGTTAGCTTAGAACGTCTCATAAATGTTTATAAGTTCATATTGGATGTTTGATGATGATTTCATGATATGTGGTGCTTATGAGTGTCTATATTGATGATCGAATCATGAATGAACCATTGATGTGTGTTATAAATGTTTAATATGAATTTTGAATGTCTTAAGTTGAATAATGATGTTGACCAAATTTACTAATATATTTGTGGCTAAAATATAATTTCATGAAAGTTAAGAATCAAGAGAAAAATTTATAAGATGATGCTCATTGATAAGAAAAAAAAATAAAAGACAAAATTGAAAGAATAAGAAAAAAACACAGCAAAAACACAAAAAGATAGATAAAGATTTTTTCACTAAACATCTAAAAAATTTATTCGTAGCAAGTTAGGTTATCGGAAGGATTTTTCTTACTAGGCCTTCAAAAAACTTGTCCTTGATAACGTAAATCAAAGGGCTGAAAATTGAAATAACTAACACTAAGAATTATCTTAGGTTGGATCCTTCAAATTTCTTCATTTAACAAGCAAAGCAAATCACTCACCTCACTTGATCACACATAGAAAAATGTGCAAAAAATAATCACAAAAATTTATTCCTCAAAATCTTATCAAATTGTCTCATAAAAAAGTGTTTAAATAGACTCCTAACAGATTAGCCTAAAAGTGGACCAAATCATCCTCGATATGACTCTAAAATTAACTCTATTATTTTAAATAAGATCTAATTTAAATAAAGATCCAAAAAGATATGATAAGTAATTTAAATCAGATTTGATCTTATTGGATTGGATCATATTTGATTTATACTTAAAAAACCTAAAAGTACTACTAAACAAATTAAACTAAAATATAGAATACATAATTTCAAAAATTAAGGCTAAAATATGGAGTACTAAAATTGAAGATCACTCTTGGGCTTCTTGATGTCCTTCTTTAGTCTAATAGGCATTATGAACGCCGTCATTTCATCACCATTATGTTTAAGATGAACTCTGGTTTCCTTGATATCCAATATCAATATAGTATAATTTTTCTAATATTCAAATTTATGAATAAGAGAATATTACCATTCACTCCCTTATCTTTAAAATGCCAAAATATCCTCTTGAACACGTACGCACAATACCACCTATGCGTACGCACGATACCAATCTAGAGAGGACAGTGAATGGTGCGAGAACCGTGCGAGCAATGCGACTACGCATGATTTTGAATGCTTCAAGCCTTGTTTTGAAGTCATGCGTACGCATAGGTGATGTGTACACATGACCCCCCTCTCCACGTCAGAAAAGAGTGCAAGCCCTAGCCACTCACATTCTCCTCTTCTTCTCTTCTCAACCTCCACTACCCTCTCATCACGTCACTTCTGGTGACCCATTGCCACCAGTGCTACCAATATTCTCTCCCCCTTCTTCTTTTCCCCTCCTCCCTCTCCTTCTCTCTTCTTCCGTCACACTCCAACTCCTGAGCAATAGCCCAAGTACAGGGCATTCCTAGTGTCTCTTTCTCATTCCGACAAATCAACTACCGTCAGTGCCACCTCCTGGTTGGCTATTGTAGCTACTCTGCTCAGCTGCCCTTCCCTCATCTCCTCTGTTCTGTTTTTTCTTGCTTTGTTCCAGGTTTTAACTTTATTTTTGTTTTAATTTCTGGTTAGTTTGATTGATATTGTTGCTTTAGTTGATTTTGGTTAGATTAGATTTTTGTTTTTAATTTTTGTTCAAGTTCATATTAGGATTAGTGTAGCTTGTACATAATTACCTATGATTTTATGTTTTTAGAGTTGGAATTGAATGTTTTTTTCAATTTGTGTGGATCATTTGGACTGTTATGATGCTGATTATTCTGTTTCATGCTGATTGTGTGATGCTTTGATGATTAAGATTGTGAATTTGGTTGTAATGAGCTCTAGGTTCTGCCATTTTATGAATCATAGAATGATGCACACCAAGTTTTTGTTAAAAAAACCCATTATGATTGAATTTTGGGTCAGGTCTTTAGAAATCAATGCTTGTTCCCATATGATACTTATTCTTTATTCATTGATGGAGATTTGATTTGTCTTTTAAGTGACCAAATTTTTTTATTTTGTGATTGTTGTGACTTTCATCTGAGTCTGCATGCTTAGTGAATTGTCCCTCTCTAACCCACTCATATCACTTTATTATGCTTTATAGACTTTGGGTTATGTTGATAATGGATTTCACAGGTTGAAACTAATCTTGGCGTTGTGAGTGTCATTGATGCTTGAATCTATTCCTTTCATGCCGTTTAACCATGTCCTTGCTTCACTCTTGCATTGACTATTTGTGGATATGCCTTTATGATTATCTCACTTTTTAAATTACATGCTGTAGTTACCATGTGAATTAGAACTCTTACTTTTGTTTTGCATTAACCACAGATTGTATTCTCTTGGCTTTGGTGTCTTTACAGCTATGCTTAATGTACTTTCTCTCTCACCTATTTTTAGGATAGGCATCAAGAAAGAGAAAGAAAAAGCTTCTCCATGGACACCTAGCCCACAAAGCGCAAGCAGCCCACCGCACTGCAACATGTGAAGCGGTCAAAAAAGGCTGAGAGTATTAATGAATCATATAAAAGGACCCCTCCAAACAACCTAGCGTTATTCTCAAACTGCTGATGTGAGTAGATATATACTAAGCTGCTGGAGTGAGCCGCCCACTGTGAACAACAACTGCGTATCCCAGAGAACTTAACCCTATTTGTCGTAGGCCGTATCGAGCAACGCAGATGGGGATTCCTTAATAGGGATGTGAGCTATATCAAACTGTCTTAGGTCGATGAATTTTATGCTAACTACTACTCAACGACCCTTGACTTGGTTTTTGTGCGAGGCAAGCAAGTCTCGGTGACTGAAGCCTCCATTCAGCAGGCACTCAAGCTTTCACAAAGCTCAAAAGGGGAAGATGTGATTGCTCAACTACACAAATAACTATGAGGAATTCTTCACATACAAGCGTTTTCCCATACAAGTCATACACGTCATTTATTTCTTCTTCTTTTTCTTTTCCCATGTCTTCTCTTTTTCTTTTCCTTCTTCTTCTTTTTTCCTACCTCTTCTTCTTCTTCTTCTTCTTCTTCTTCTTCTTCTTCTTCTTCTTCTTCTTCTTCTTCTTCTTCTTCTTCATTTTTGAAGTGTTTCATCTTCATCGTCGTGTTTCTCCTCGTTCTTCTTTTGATTTTGCAATATTATGTATTTTTTTCTTCTTTGTTTGATTTTTTTCTCCCAAAAAGAATTATGAGAATATGAAATAAAAAAATGAAGAAGAAGAAGAAGAAGTAGAAAATGAGGAGGAGAAAGAGGAAGAGTTCTGAATTATGCATAAGGTATACTTAAACAAATTTTGGGTGTATTTTTTAAATCCTTTGGGTGTATTTTTGTAATCCTTTGGATGTATTTCTGTAATCCTTTGGGTGTATTTCTGTAACCGTTTGGGTGTATTTCTGTAACCGTTTGGGTGTATTTCTCTAATTGGTTGGGTGTATTTCTGTAATCATTTGGGTGTATTTCTGAAGTTCTATTATCTTCAACATGATTTCAAAGCTTGATTTCAGAAACCATAAAAATCGAAAAAAATAAAGTAAGAATACCAATGATAAACGCAGATAAAACAACGAATAAAAAGGCAAAGAGAGAACGAGATCGAATAAATTTGACAAGAAACTCATTTTCATATAGGAAGAAGAAGAAGAGTAGGAGAAGAAGAAGGAGAAGAAGAAGGAAGAGGAGGAGAAGAAGGAGGAACGCAAAGCACGCCATGAAAATTGTATATGGGTCAACATACTTTTTATTAAGTTTCTTCCAACTTGTATGACTTGTAAACCAAATGACTTGTATGTGTAGCACTCCTCAATAACTATATCAAATACCAAAAACAATTATATTTCACTTCAACACAAATTTGAATCTAATTAAAGCAATCAATTAGCATACATGTTTCATCTTTATTTCGACTCAAATACATGTTTATAGTGATTTTTTATTTTGATTCAATAACTATTGAGTGTGATAACACAACAACTAAACTTCTTATATAAGATTTTAGCATACATATACACATACACATATACAAAAATTAGAACAAAACCAATCCCTAAACCAAAAATTAGAACTAGCAATAAATAATCATAACCAAAAATCATAAAAAAATAAAAATAGAAACAAATCCTCAGAAAAATAATCAAAATAGATAATTAAAAAATCATAACAAAAAATTAAATCATTTAAAGTTTAGCAAAATGAGAAAAAATCAAATAATAAGAAGTTTAGAAAAAAAATAGAAAATCAAGAAGTTTAGAAAAAAAACCCTAAACCAAATATCAGAATAGAACAAAAAATAGAAATTAAAAAAATTAGAAAAAATAAAGAACCAAAAAGATCAAAACAAAAAATTAAATTCAAGAATAAATAATCAGATCAAAGAAAAATTTGACCAAATAATTTACTTAAGGCTCCAATTTAGAAAGGCGGAGGGTGTAGGGGAGACAAAAATGACAAAGAGTGCATGAGACGACGGACAGATGGAAATAGAGAGGCTAGACAGAGCACTAAGACACTGTGAACGTTGAACGTGGCTGATAGTTGGCACTAACAGGTGGTGAAAAGGAGGGTTGAGAGAGGGAAATAGAGGCATGACGAGTGAGGGAGAGGCAGACGGCGGCACAAGGAATGAGCAACAAGGAAAGGTTGGACGAAGGTGCTGTGATAGGTTGAAAGGAGAGGATGTGATAGGTTGAGAGAGGGAGACAATGGCACTGTTGGGAGAGAGGGAGTTATGGTTGTCTTAAGGTTGAATGTGTTTTGCTGTGTTAGGGTTGAAACTTATGTTTATGTTTTGTTGTGAGTTGAGTGAAGAGATGAGAAGAGATTTTTTTTAAACTTTTTGGCACGTTTATTTTCTATGCCCAAATAGTTAGAGAAAATGGGTATGTTTTAAAAGAGTAACTAAAACAAAAAAAAAATTAGCTACACTAAAAAAAATGTGCCCATTTCTATCTATGGCCACGTTTTACAAGCATAACGTTTAAACCGTGGCCAAGTTGCTCACCAATCGCAACCCATAAAAAGTGTGGCTTTTGATTATTTTAGGTCACGCTTTAGATGCGTGGCTAAAAAAAGTGTGTCGACAATACTCTTTTTCTTGTAGTAGCGACTATTTTTATTGCCGTTGAAAGCAAAATAAGTTATCGCTAAAAGCGATTTTTCTTAGTAATGTTAGTACCAAATAATACTTTTTCATGAAGCATTCCAAATCAAGTCTTCTGCATTATATTTCATATCCTCATACTGCAATATTCTTATCTATATTTGAAACACTAGTCATCCTATAAAATAGGAGTCAAAGGAAAAAAACTCACTATAATTGAGCTTAAGCACAATTTTCTAAAGCCTAATTTATATGATTTGTCTCTTGCGAAACATACAATAGAGAATAGAATTTTTAAACTTATTATGATGTTATTTGAGTTGTGGTAAAAAGAAAAATTGTTACAAGAATAATTGCTACTCCCTTACCTTTAAATCTTTCAGGAAAAATAAAGTTAATTCTCTCCCTAGAGTAAGAAGAGTTAGCCTTAATATTGTTGTGTTCTCTAAAAGAATTAACCTATCACAGATGATTGAGACAATAATAAATCAAATAAATAGTAATTATTTTCTGACATAAAAGAGTAAAGTGTAATAACTTAACTTTCTACTTTGTGTTGCAGATTTTGATGTGTACACCAAAATAAATATTAAAAGAAGATAAACTTTTAAATATTCTATTTCTCCTGGTAGTTGGACACAATTAAAAAAATGCTTCAATATGCAAAATAATTTCAAAAGCATCATTGTATAAAATAGTAATAATGACAAATATAATTTTAAAAGCACCATTAAACAAAATAGTAATTTCATGAGTAAAATAACTTTTTAAAGTAATTCCTCCAGGCCATGTTGTCTCTACAGTCATGTGTTACTCATATTCTCATTCATAACGAAATTTTGTAGATCACTAAATAGAGATGATTCCACTCACTTTGTCAAAATAGAGATTATTCTACCAAGAAATCCTTACAAAATATTTTATCCATAAACTCTTTATCTTAACATACATTTATAAAATTTATTAGTCATATTTTAAAATAAATATACGATTTTTAATGGCTAGGATACAACGCCAATAGCTCTAATAAGAAGAACTTTCATTCAATTTATTTATTTATTTTGTTTTTCTTTTTGGGAAGCCTTACCTACATAGAAAAGAGACTCATCTACTTGGAATAGCAGCAGAAAAAACACGAAAAAAATATCCAAAACAAATTAAATTCAATAACTCGTAATAATCAAGATCTATGTGAGAAACCAAAAAAAAGAAGTGTGTGTAGCATTTTCTTGTACGATAATTCTACTAATTCAAATATAATGTGAATTGCAAAACTTGTCCTATGATTGTGGTGATGAAAAAAGTCGATTATCAAATATTTTTGGCTGGTGACTTTAATAGTTTCAACAATTTTGTTATTTGAATATTAAAGTTCCAAGGAACGTACCTTAACTAAAGAACAAAAGGAAATTACTTTATTTTAACCTTTTACTGAAAATGCATATACAATTCTTGAATTGCGTATAATTCTACGTAATGAAGGTTCATGAAAATTAAAAAAAAGCACATATACACACACATGCTTTATTTTAACCTTTTATTGAAGTTGAAAATACAATTCTTAAATTGGATATAATTTTACGTAATGAAGCTTCATAAAAAAAAGCACACACACATACACACACAATTTTAAGCATATAGGCCTATAAAATTGTTTTAAGAGTCAATAAGAAACTTTATATACAAAGTTTGCTTAAGCTTTCTACTTTTAAAATTTCAATTTTATTTTTAATTTTAACTTTTCTTCCTCTAAATAATCAATCTATAATTATAATAAACATAAAATAACATACTTTTAAATTTGAATCTTAACATATAATCAATCTTAATTAAGATGCATACATAAGTTAGCATCGAATGTTGGGAGCTCCTATGATAAGGATGTGAAAAAATATCTACATATATAGATGTGGCATATTCTCACTCCCCTATAAATGACACCTGGTAGTGGTTCCTCTGAATTAAACAGTTGTTGCTCTGATGTTGTAGCAGCTTGGCAGGAGTAAGGGCAAGTATTTTTTTTGGACATGGATAAAACCCAGAACCCAAATTCCCTCCCACACTACCCACCTCCAAACTCATTCATTTCTCCCTCTCTACTACACATGCAACGTCCTCCCTCACCCAAAATTAGCCGCTCATGAAAAAAGAAAATAGCAGCAATAAAGAGGTAGCTATGATGGCGAAGTTGCTCAAGATACCGGTTCCGATACAACTTAATCTGAATGAAAACAGAGCTGTTACTTCTTCATATTCAACTCAACTACTTATATCCTTTTCGAGGGTGCTACCAAACAGCTTCTTTTTGGAGGATGTTGAATAAGGATTGCGGCAGATTGGTGCCTCAATTCTTCTAATTTCGCAGCTACATGTGCCAAGGCATTTCTTTCTCTAGGAATCCAGGTAATGCCACATTTTTTATGCCCCCTAATAGCTCCCACATGTCCTGAAGAATTCGTTGAATCTCTACTACGGCATAACTTTTGATTATCAATCTCTATAATTACTTGTTCTATCTAAAAATTTTTTGTCACTATTATTGCATTCCTAACTACTTTTACTTCTGCAGCAAGATTTGAGTTAACGAATACTCTTGCTGCCAAACTAGTGAGAAATCTTTTCATATGATCCCTGAACACTGCTGTAATTGCACCTAATGATGCATCCACATTAGCTTTAACCCAATTTGTAGGTAACTACTCTTATTCTTCTCCTTGTAATGCTTGGAACTTCACTAATTAACTGGTATTTGCTTTAATAGAACTTTTGCTCTAGATTTTTAGCTCTTATAATTGTTGTTTTAGGATTTAAATCTTTACCTTGGTATATTGCTTGCTTTCTTAATTTCCATACTTTTTAAACCAAGAAACCTACTTTATTCATTTGGCTATTTTGGTCCAAAAGCCAATTTTCAAATTTTGAAATTGAATGCTCGTTTGGACAATATTAAATTTGTGCTCCAAACCAAGCTGCTCTTGTCCATGGACAAAGTAGAAGAGCATGCTCTATCGTTTCCAGTACCTGCAAGCAAAGTGGACATAAGGGTTATTCTCTTTTTATATAGATTTGAAAAAATTGGAATAATGTCATACAATGCTTTCCAAAAAAACATCTTTATACTTATGGTAAATGACTTTCTTAAATTTTTTTTTCAAGAACCTTGTTGTCATTATTGCTGGCTGGACAATTTTTTGCTTCATCACTTTTTTTTCTACTATATAATAATCTATTTTCACATTATAGACACCATATATTTTGTGAGGCTAAATAAATTTATCTTCTTTCTATATGAAACTAACTAGAGTTCTAAGAATTCTATCTGCACACTCCCAATTAAAGATATCCTTAATCATCTGCTTATTTTAGCCCATACCTTCAATCAAGAGATCTTTGACATAATTAATTTATTATCTCCTCTATTCATCCACTCTTTTCATCCCAATACCAATTATCGTCCCATATTTTAATATTTTTTCATTGTCTATGATACTTCTCCAACTCCATGATGCTTGTTTTTCTAATTTGCTTTCCAAAATTCACAATCAGTAAAATAGAAAGCTTTTAGCAATTGTACCTATATAGCCTTTGGATTTTCTATCATCCTCTATGCTTGCTTAGTTAGGTGAGCCAAATTTTAAATATAGAAGTCTTTAAAATCTAAACTACCTTCTTTTTTACTCATGCTAATCTTACTCCATCCCTTCCAATGGATCCCCCTTTCATTTTCATTATTAGCCAACCAAAATTTTGCAATTTTGTTACTTAATTTTTGACAAAAATCTTTCAAAATTTTCAAAAAATTCATAGCATAAGCTAGTATTGCCTGTATCACTACTTTAATTAGAACCTCTTTTCCAGCCTAATTAAGTAGCTTCTCCTTCTATCCATCCAATTTTTTCAAAACTCTATCTTCTATCCAACTCGATGCTTTTCCCTTAGATATTTTACATTGGGCGGGAAGCCCTAAATATTTTCCAAAATTTTTTCATGTAGTCATTACACAAATTTTATTGATATTTACTCTTTTTTGAATCGGGATCACGCTTCCATAAGTTAACCCGAAATTGTCTAAATTAATTCTTTGTCTTGAAATTTCAGTGTATGAGTTCAAAATAGTGATTAACTATTAAATCTCTTCTTCATCTGTCTTGAAAAAAATAATACAATCATCTGCAAACAATAGATAAAAAATTACGGGTACAGTTTTAATGTCAGAGATTCTTCTCTCTCTTAGAGTTATATCCATTAGGATGGTAAAAATCTTAACTACTATAACAAAAAGGTAAGGGGACAAAGGGTCACCTTGCCTAAGCCCCTTTGAAGCATAATCTTCCTTGAGATATTTTCATTAATTTTTATCTTATAAATCATTTTTCTTACACATTTTATCATTAGATTCACCCATTGTTGCTCAAATCCAAAAGCTAAGACTAGCTTCAATAAAATTCCACTCCAACTTATCATGCACTTTATTCATATCAATTTTGATGGCCAAAATATGTGATCAATCTCTTCCTTTCTTATTCAGACTATTGAATACCTCTTGAACAATAATAATGTTGTCTTGAATGAGCCTACCTCTAACAAAAGCACTCTATATACGAGACATTATTTTGTCTAAAATCTTTCTTAATCTCAAAACCATGACCCTTGAAATGATTTTATATTTGAAATTGCAACAAATTATAGGTCTAAATTTATTAAGAGTTTCCAATTGCCTAACTTTAGAAATTAGAACAATAATAATCTTGATTCTCCGTCAACCTCATGACTTCTTTCTCGCCACTAATCCATTTTCTCCTATTATCTTTTAATCGCTCTACCCTATTTCAATCTATTCTCAAAATGGTTGAAGCATGAAATAAGGATGCTGATGAGTGGATATTTTATATGCTTTTTGATATCATTTTCATATAGTTTTCAGTATGTTTTGTTTAAGTTTTATTATATTTTCATAGGTTTTAGTGAAAAATTCATATTTTCAGATTCTACTTTGAGTTTGTGTGTTTTATGGTGATTTCAGGTATTTTCTGGCTGAAATTGAGGAGCTTGAGTAAAAGTCTGATTTAGAGACAGAGAAAGGACTACAGATGCTGTCAGGATCTGACCTCTGTGCACTCAAAGAGGCTTTTCGAAAGCTATAGAAGTCCAAATGGCACACTCTCAACAGCTATGGAAATCTAACATTCAGGGATTTCCAGAAATATATAATAGTTCATACTTTACTTAGGAAATGAAGGCCCAAAACTGGCGTTCAACGCCAGCCACATACCCTATTCCTAGCATTGGATGCCCAAAATGGAGCAGCTGGCATTCAACGCCCAAAAGGGGGTCCCATGCCAGCGTTCAACGCTCCCAAGGAGTCCTAGCACATGGAGACACCCTTTGCTCAGCCCAAACACTCACCAAGTGGGTCTGAAAAGTAAATTTTTGCACTACAAGACTAGTTTATCTTATTTTATAATTTTTAGTCATTAGATTAGTATATATAGGAGAAGATCACCCATGTTTAGGATCTTCTACCTCAACTCTTACCCACTTTTATGTTTTACATCACTTTTCCGTAAGCATGAGTCACTAACATCCTAAGGTTAAGGTTAGGAGCTCTGCTGATTCTTATGAATTAATAATATCACTATTCTACTTCAATCTATGCTTGATTCGATTCTAAAATGTATATTCGTTCTTCATCCTAATGGGTTGGGAGTGTAACTTGACCGTCATTCCAATTCCACATGGATTCTTGCGAGTCCTTGATGGGATAGTACTGAACCACAAGCTTGATTATACATCTCTTAGACGGCTAATAAATGGCTTCATTGGGGACTTCTCAAGACATCAGTTTACCTGAGGTGTGGGGTGATTAGGGCCTTGTGGTATAGGATAGAACCCAAGGAGCAGCGTTTTCTGATCCGAAAGATCCGACATTATCTGTGGTGTTTTGAGTAGGATCACCAAGGGAATAGACTGCTAGAGCTTCACCCTCGTTCAAATTGGATGACCACTGACCCATCGTTTGATCTGAAGCAGAAGAGATTAATAACCGCTGACCCGGGGTTAATTATTTACAGCCTGCCATGGAATGAATCAATCAGAAGTTGGAGTATATGGTGAGAAACGTTGATCCAAAAAGAAGAAGCATCTCCGAAGCCTCAATCGTTCTCATACCATTGATTTCACACCTATCTAGTAAAGTTTTAATTATTTATCTGTTTTATTTGTTTTTCATGACAAACTATAATTTCTATCCGCCAAACTAAGATCTACAAGGTAACCATTGCTTGCTCAAACCAACAATCTCCGTGGGATCGACTCTCACTCACCTGAGGTATTACTTGGACGACCCAGTATATTTGCCTGTCTATCTGTGCGAAACGTGCGGAGTCAGTTTCGTGCACCAGATGCATTTTTGTTCCCTATCTTCAACCACTTTACCCTAGCCTTCTGACCTCAATATTTCTCTTCTGGTCTCCATAACTATTACATTTTACTTTGCACCTCTTTAATTTTCTCATGTTGCTCATTTGAAAAGTTAGAGGACCATAAATTATATCATTTTAACTCTAGTTTATCAATCTCTTTGTCAGTCCTTTTGAATGTGCTTTTGCTCTATTTTTTAATTCTCTTTTACAACTTTTCTTTCTTCTTGTAATACTAGCCCAACTTTTGCCATCATTTCTATCCTCTATATCCCATCTTCTTTTACTAATATTTTCACATTCTTGATGATTAATCTAAATGCCTCAAATTTAAAGTACCGATTCCTTATTTTCTCTGATTATAAATGAAGGACAATAGGGGAATGGTCAAAACTTATAGCAGATAAAGCACTTAATGATGCATGATGAAATCTTCTTCTCGATTCCCAATTAGCCATCGCCCTATCTATTCCCTCCCTAGTCACAAAATCATTCCTTGGATTATTAAACCATATAAATTTATCCCCCTTTAAATCTATACCCATAAGCACATTATTGTCCACAAAAGTTCTAAAATCCTGAATTCGCCTCTTAGATCTCATTTGTAGTCCTATCTTTTTCTCTTGATCTAGAATTTCATTAAAGACTCCTATGATTGATCTAGATTCACTTTGGTTTATTATTTCTGTTGTTATTTCTCTCTATTACTCTTGCCTTTTCCTAGGATCTGGATGCCTATACACAAATATAGTTTTTCACTCCTCACTATTTTTATATTTAATATTAGTTATAATAAAATTAGAACACCAAACATAAACATGAGCATTAACATTAGCATTCAAAAATAAACCAAGGCCCTGGATAAGCTCAAGGATTTCACACAAAACATATTATCAAAATGTAACTTTCTTTTAATCTTATCTATACTACTTTTTTTACCCTTAGTCTCAAGAAGAAACAAAATGGATAGCTTCATTATTTTACATAGATGATGTATTTCTGTAACTGTCGCGGATGCCGTCAACCCGTGACAGTTCCAACTAATGATAGTCATTGCTGAGGGTGTTCATGATTCGGCTCGCCTCCTCAGCCATGAGATCATTTACCTGAATCTTTTGTCTTTTGTTTGAGTTTATCATTTTCTCAGCTCCTTCTTTGTTGCCAATTATTCCTTCTAGCATGAGTAGATCATTTTCTCCTCTTTTTTCTTTTAATGCACAAGCTGCTATTAATAATTTAAATCAGCTCCATCTCCCACTACTTCGTTTTCTCTTTCTCTGGATTATTATCTTCATTTCCTTCTTTCATTGCCAACTCCATAAAATAAAAGTTCCCATCTTTAGTGTTTTGTTTAAAAACCCTGTTGGATTTTCACACATAATCCTCTTCTTTATGTTTTTCTTTGCTTTTCCAAATAATCTCTCTGCCAGTAGCCAATTCCTTTTTCACGTCCTGCTCAATCCCTCCTTTTGAACACTCCTTAATTGTTGTTCTGTTGTTACCTCATTCCTCTCTTAAAATGCTCTTGATTGATCTATTATAATTTGGGATCATTACTGGATACTTGACTTAGGCATCATTATCTTTGTTTCTACTACTCTTTTCTAATCTGTTAGTTTTTGCTCTGATCTGCTTATTGGACTCTATGTTCTCACTTGTCCTTCTTGCTTCAGCATCAATCTGGCTCATATTAATGTTAGAAGGGTTGGTTCCTTTTTTAGTCCCAAAATGTATTTCCATATTGTGGCCTATTTTTATAATCCACTTCTCTTTAAATGATTTTAGAGTTCCTTCCAAGGAAGCAATTAGATCTAAATCCTGGGCACGAATTCGGTACGCGTGATGTGTTAACGCACCGAAACGCCAAAAAGCACTTTGGTGCACCGGTCAGCCAAGAAGTGCCTGAATAAAAATGCATGCTTTTCTTGGGCCATTTCTACAATTTCATATAAAATAGAAGGGTCACTTTTTCGATTTTTAAAATGAACACATTAAACTTAATTGTTAAAATTAGTTGGACAACTATTATTGTCGCTAACCTCCTCCTCTAACCCAGGTTCTCTTCCTCCCCTTCCACTCCGTCGCAATTGCACCGTCCCTTCCATTATCTCCACCGCCGACAACGATTGAAACCTCCCATTCAGCTAACTACTTCTCCTCCCCACTTAATCATGGTGGTTTTGGCAGCGTCTTATTCTAGTAATTCATTAGACAAGATTCACAGTTTTTGAACCACAAAACACTCATTTTTTTGGGGATTGAGAAAGTGTTCAGTGTTAACCCTTTTGATTAGGCGGATCCAAGAAGACTAACAGCATCTCATCTGACCACGACGGTACCTGATCTTCATTGTCAGCTGTCTTCGATAGTTGATGGCGTCGCCGTCTCGATGAATAGCGTTTGATGGTATTGTCATCTCCATAAATGGAAAGAAGGTACCCATTGTATTATCACCTTTCACTTGATTTATAAATATCTCCTTTTGTGTTCATATAGGTTGCCAATTTTCCTTGAAGGATATCTCCCAATTTTGCGTGTTTTGCTAAATTATCGTATTGTTGTTATTTGGCATAGGGTTGCCAGGGATGAAGATATCTCTGGGGGCGTGTGTATCGCCGAGGAAGCAGAAATGTACGATGGAGCAGACCATGGAGTTGGATTGGTTGAGGGCGAAGGCTTTGAAGGGATAGAGTCAGACGATTACGAGTTACACGAAGATGAAACAGGACACGACCATCATGCAGAGGCCGATGTCGATAGTGCGGATGTGGTTGAATTGGAAGACAATTTGGACAACATCGGAGGAATGTCTGACAATTTTGCGGATGATGACTTATACGCTATTGATTGTGGCAAATCGATAAATTCGATTGATTTTTTGAACTTGAGCGAGGAGGAAGTTTTCCGCTTTAATTTCGCAGATGTTTACATTGCGTTTTAGTTCTACCAGCAATATGCAAAGCACCATGGCTTTGGAGTGAGACGTTCAAGGAGTGAAAAATGTGGCGAAGTAAGGATACGGTAGGAATTTGTGTGCCATCGACAAGGGTACCGATCCCGGAGGTTCTACTCAATTCCAAACCAGCAAAAGAGGCCAAAGGACGAGACACAGTGTGGATGCCCTGCAAGGATGCATGTTTGCATAGACGATGAATCAGAACATTGGCACGTTGCGTACTTTTCAGATGCGCATAACCCCAATGTTCTTGAATTGCGATTTTCTTCCACGCTCCTGGGCCATCAGAGGATGAGTGAAGCGGACATCGAGCAGATGAACGACATGCGCAATGGAGGATTGGCGTCTTGCAAATCCATGATTTTATGGCGAGCCTAGCCGGCGGGTATCATAATGTCCCCTACACAACAAAGGACATGCACAATGGAAATGCGAAACAACGAAGGGAGGGTGGCCTAGATGCAGAATCGTGCTTAAGATATCTCCGAGAGTGCAAGGCAAATGATCCAGCACTTTACTACAAAGAAGTTGTTGACGGGGAGGGCGTGTTACAACATTTGTTTTGGTGTGACAGCACCAGCCAAATTGATTACCAGGTATTTAGAGACGTGGTAGCCTTTGATGCAACGTACAAGAAAAACGTTTACCTTTCACCACTGGTAGTCTTCTCTGGTGTGAATCACCACAACCAAACGGTTGTCTTTATTGATGCACTCATGGCAGACGAGAAAGAAGAGACCTATGTTTGGCTGCTTCAACAGTTGTAAACTGTAATGAAAGGGAAAGCTCTTGTGTCCACAATAACCAATGGTGACCGGCAAATGAAGTCTATGATCGAGCAAGTAGTTCCAGAGGCTCACCATCGACTCTGGGCTTGATACCTACTCTGAAACGCCACGAGCAACATTGGAAAGCCTAACTTTACCAGGATGTTTAAGGATTGCATGCTTGGCGACTACAAGGTCGGAGCATTCCAGAGAAAGTGGTTTGAGATGGTGGAGAAATTTGGCGTCGCCGATAAAAGATGGGCACAAGACATGTACGAGAGAAGGCATAGTTGGGCAACATCACACATACGAAGAAAGTTCCTTGCCGAATTTCACACAACCTCAACGTGTGAGGACTTGCACGCGGTGATATCATGGTATGTTAAGTCTCGATACAGTTACACTGATTTTTTACATCATTTTCATCGATGCTTGATGTTTGGTCGTGCAAAGGAAGTCGAGGCTGATTTTGAGTGTGCAAAGGGTGACCTTGTTTTGACCACCAACCTGAAACAGTTGGAGCGGTGTGCAGCCGATAACTACACTCAAACAATATTCTATTTGTTTGTTCCCATTCTTGACAGGACCTGTGCAATGAGGGTGGTTGATTTTGAGGACAACGATTCGTATTTTATCCACACCGTCTCTCGATATGGCACTCCTGGGAAAGATTGGCATGTTGTTGCAACATCTGAAATGAGCGAGGTCCGATGCACGTGCATGAAAATTGAATGTTTTGGGGTCCCTTGCGATCATATAATTGTGGTGCTTGTTTTTAACAATGTTCATGAGATCCCAAGGTCTCTGATATTGCCGAGATGGACCAAGGATGAAAAAGTGATGGGGTGCAGTCGATGGGCATAATTTGGGATTGTGTACAACTAACGCAACACTGGTGCCTGATGGATTGGTACCAGAAAGTGTGCAAAATTGTATGTCATAGCACTGAGAAGTTCCAGTTTGCAAGAGACATTGCCATGCTGATGCTGAAACACTTTGAGAACGAAGATGCAACCGACACCAGTTTTTCACCCGAGGGGCCATCCAATGAAGGTGGCAGAGCCTCGGCACAGAATCCACCCAGGCGCAATACAAAGGGTAACGGTGTTAACGATGGAAAAAAAATTCAAGCATTGTGTTGGTTGTAGGTATTGCGAAGAATATTTTAGTCAATATCCAAGGGTTGCTCTTTCCGGTATACTTTCATATCTTTGAAATCCCTCCAATTGATTCGGACAAGCCATCTTCTATTCTCCTTGGGAGACCATTTATGAAGAAGTTCTGATTCAAGTTGGATGTACATTCCGGAGCTTACTCATTTGAGGCCGATAGAAAAATAGTGAAGTTTACTTTAGATGGATTCAAGAAGCCTACTCTTGAAGTCTACTCCATTTTCAGATGCGACTTAATTGAAGATCAAGTGATTGAGCCTAACAAGGAGCAAGAAGAAGAAAAGCATGCCAAGGTGTTAGAGATTTTCCTCCTTGGAGAGGTTCCAAATGCTCAATGAACTCATGCAAGTCCAACTTAAGACTTTAAACTAAAGTGCTAGGTGGGAGACACCCCACCATGGTAACATTGTTCTAACCCTTCTTCTTTTGTTTATAGTTCTTAGATTTAATTACTTTCTTGTGTTATATTGATAAAAAAAAAAGAGAAAGTCTCTTATGCGCGCGCACACCCTTGTGCGTACGCACACATCTTGATCCCTTCTCTGTTCAGAGCATTCGCACGACTTGTGCAAGCACACACCTTCCATTTCTCACCTCGTGTGCATGTGTACACATGCTTGTGTGTATGCACAAGTACTGTTTTTGACAAAATTTTTATTGCACTTTGAATTTAGCCCTAACGCACTTCCACCCCCTCTATCCCCTTCTTTTCTTACTTTTACCCTCTTTTCTATTTATTCTTGTTTGTTTTATTTGTATTTCAATTTTATTTTAGTAATTATATTAGTTTTGGTATTATTTGCTTGTTAAATAAGTTGCAAGTGTTTGCTTGATGGTTGATTGGGTTGCTTCTTGATTGAATTTCATCAATGCACTTTTACTTTGCCTTAAATTACTAGCACCTAATTGGATTTGCACATTCACATTTTGTTGCATATTAGGTGAAATTTTTATAAGTACACATTGAATTAAGTGAATTGAGTTGAAATTACTTATTCATCATGATCTTTTCATATCAAATTCATTACATGACCGATACTTATTTCTTGTTAATGCTTTGCATTTGTTTGCGTGACTTGACTTGATTATTATCAAGTGTGTCACTTTTTGCAACAAGTACCTTTACCATGTGGCTATTTCATTATGAGTCATAATGAATAAGGAGTTTACTTTTTATTATTGGATTGGTCATTGTTTATGGTGCTTCTATATCAATTTTGCGCTTTCACTTGCACAATTTCAATAACCAATATCTTATATATTCAATTCACTTTAGTTGTGGTTACCTAGGTTGGCCTATGCCTTTCCTCTTGCTTATGCCTTACTTGCAACCTAGGCCACTTGATTGAGGAACATGCTATTTCTTTTGATTGTGTGGTTTCTGTTTTTATCCGGCCAATGTGTATGTTCTAAACCGTCCATACTTCGAATACACACATTGTGTTTTATTATACCACACTTATATGACCTTTTCCTCAATTGTTGTTTATTTGCTTTCTATAGTAACCTGAGCTCCGGTGCCCACCAGCTGAAGGTGGAGCCTCACATCTCTTCACCCCCGGATTGTGTGCATGTACGGAGGACTGTGCAATATTTAAGTATGGGGGAGGATCCACAATTTTCGGGGCGTAATTTATTTTTCTCAACACTTTGCATCATTTTCTTATTTTACTAGTTATGTTTTTTGTGAATATTTGTTTATTATTTCATTGCATTTCACGTTGTTTAGTTTGCTTGTATATATCTTAGTTTGGTTATAGTTTTATTGTAATAAATATTTGCATTTGCATGGTAGAGTAAATAAGCTTGGTTAAAACAACAAAGAATTTTCAATAAATCTCTTATAGGGCGTTCCATTGATTAGATTTGAAAAATTGTTTGTTTTCAACTTGCTTGAAGTATCTTTTTATGGAACATAAAAAAGAGCTTGAACAAAATACTTAGTGACCTTTGAGCCTTAATTGTATGGTTGCACATTTTCAACCACAAATTTTGTTCTTGTGTGTTATACTTCTTTTATGATTGTAATCTTTGATTTGCTTGATTCTATATGTCCATTATTTTGTGTATGAATGTATTTATATGATTGAGGTCATCGTTTCATATAGCTCACTTAACCAAATAGCCTACCTTTTATCTTTCATTGTTAGCCAACTTTGAGCCTATGCTAAACCCATTTGTTCTTAATTTTAGCATATTACAAGCCTTAAAGCGGAAAACAACAAATATCCCTTGTTTTGATCTTTGATTAGCTTAGGTTAGTGAGTGTATTTATCATTCAAGTGTGGAAATATTTGAGGAGATTGGGTGAGATAAAAGTGTATTTTAGTATTTTTGTTGAAAATTTTGGGAATTGGGTCCATACTCATGCATTAAATGTTTAATACCATATGCATTGGCACTTTTGTATATACTTCATCAAAAGAAAAAGAGAAAAACAAAAGAAAAATAAAAGAAAAGAAAAAAATTGGAAAAAGAAAAAAAAGGAAGCAATAAAAGGGGACAAAAATGCCCCCAAAGTAAAGTAATAATATCAATGCATATGGAATGTGATTGAAAGAGAATGCACGAGTGTGTGAAAAAGTGAAGAATGGGTAGTTAGGTTTGCATTAGAATTGAATAGGTTGTTGTAAGTTAGGTGGAAGCTTAGGTTAATCAAAGATTCAAATTTCAAACTCACTTGACCAAATAGAATCTTACCTTGACCCTAGTCCCATTACAACTCATGGATAAGTCCTCTTGATATTTGTTTGCATGCACTGAATAATTGTTGATTGTTAGATGACTTGCAAATCTTTAGAAAACATTATTAAAGGAGCATTGAGTGATTAAACCCTACACACTCAGCGATTAGAGTGTAAACACATCCGGTGAGGGAGAATTGTGATTAGCATGAGGACATGCTATTGTTTAAGTGTGGGAGAATTGATGAATCCATATTTGATGATATATTTTAGTTTGATTTGAGTGGATTTCATCATATAAACCCACATTTATTCAATCAAATAGCATGCTTTTGTGTTTTCTCTCTAAAGTGAGTTTAATTGTGAAAACATACTTTGTGCTTAATTTAATCAATTTTATTCCACTTTCATTCCATTTGATGCCTTGATGGTTTTGATGAGTGATTTCAGGTGTAATAGGTTAGAATGGCTTGATAAAGCTGGAAGAAAAGCATGGAATTGGGAGAAAACATGAAGAAATAAAAGGAGAGAAGCATTTCAGAGTGTGCCCACGCACACTTTCTGTGCCTACGCACAACGGTTAAAATCAGCACCTGTTCCCACACACAGAATAGAAATCAGCAAGTGTGCCCATGCACAACTTCTGTGCGTACTCATAGGAAGAAAATCAGCAAGTGTGCGTATGCACACACCTATGCGTACGCACAAGTCCCAACGCGTGACTCACTTAATACAAATCGCTGGGGGCAATTTCTGGGCCTCCAGAGCCCAGTTTTGGGACTTTCTAAAGTTGATTCTTGCTATATCAAAAGGGCCCTCATTCCATGTGAATGGGGGAGCAATTAGGGTTAGTTTAGCATCATATAGGTCATTTTCTAGAGAGAGAAGCTCCCCCTTCTCTCTAGAATTAGGGTTTCTTAGTTTAATTTCTTTATAATTTCTACTTTTAATTCTTGTTTTCATCTAGTTTCTTCTACCTTTCTTGTTCTATTACCTTAATTTTCTCATGTTATCTTGTTAATTTCTCAATTTTGGTTACTTTTTATGTTTATGAGCACTCTTGTTATTTTGATTTTCATTTAATGCAATTTATGTTCATGTTCTTTTATTGTTGAATTGAGTTGCTATTCTTACTTTTCTTGCTTGATAGTTGTAGAATTTATTATTTCTTGTTATTTTACCATTTTTTTATGCCCACCAAGTGTTTGATAAAATGCTTGGTTGGATTTTTGCCTAATTTTTCACACTCTTGGTCGAGAAATTGGGTGATTGGGTGAACTTGAGTGGTGGATGTCCATTCCTCATTGTGTGAGAATTGTTAATTGAGTTGGTTTCCACTAACTTTAAGCCTTCCATTAATAGAGTTGGATAGGACTTGTGGATTGAGATCAATTATGCCCTTTTGACTAATTCTCGATATTAGGATTGACTAATTGGGATTAATTCCACATAATTATCATGTTTGTGGTCCATAACTAGGATAGGAATCCTAAATTCTTCAATTCTTGCCAAGAGCTCTTTTGCCATTTAATTTTCATTTTATTGCTTTTACTTGCTTTCATCTAATTATTTGCATGCATCTTTATTTTCTTGCTATTTAATTCCTTGCTTCTTACAACCAAAACCCCCCAAAATCCCCATAGCCAATAATAAGATAATTTCATTGCAACTACTAGGGAAGACAACCCGGGAGTCTAAATACTCTTGGTTATTGTGTTTTGATTGTGACATCTTTTGATTAAAATTTGATTCAGAGTTAGTTGTTGGTTTGGACTATACTTGCAACGTAGGAATTCTATTTTGTGAAAATCTATATCAACAAATAATTCTCATCGTCAGTGGGACACAATAGGATGACGTGTCTGGACTGCCGCATAATAAAGTCATCCAACGCAGTTGCAGATGAGTTGGATTCTTTGGACACTAACATGGTGGGTTAGTCATTTTAAAGATAATCTAGTTAACACTTATGCCTTGATAAATTGTTCTAATCATTTGGTTTTTACATTGGTGTCAGCTCTATAATAACCTATCCGGGGATCCGTATGTGACCGCGGAGATTTCTTCATTCCGCTGCTCCAATAGTGACACGCAGGCTGAGTTTGTTAATAGCGACATTAGTGGGACCAACACGTCCGGGCTAGTTATATCTCTCAGCAATTGAGCGAAGGGGGCCTAAAGTCATCACTACCATGTGTTGCAATGGTAGGTTGGTCGAACCTTTTCACATTCTCCGGTAGGCGGTCGCCGTAAATCAAAGATTGTCTACATTTGACCTTCGTATAGAACCCCTATCTGAATTACAAAGTTGATTTTGTTAAACTACATATACCTGAGGATCTCTATATGTTGTCGGTGTTAACAAAAGTTTTTGCTATGTTGGCATTTGTTGGTATATGGCTGTGCTATATATTTAACTAATTTTAATCGTGTATTTTCAGTAAAATCATAAAAAGGATCCGACGACTGATTCCAGAAGTGGAGGTCTGAAGTGGTATCATATGAAGAGTTGCATATACATTGTCAAACCTAATGTATACATTTGTATATATCGTTCGTTTTTGACCCTTTTGTTGAACTGGACATGGTACTTAGGGTCATATTTATAACGTTTTCTATGTTAAGTGAATATTTTGTATGTAACGTTTAGCCCAATTCTGGCTTGACGCAGTTGCATCGCTCTGGTTCTTTGGGTTCTTTTGAATTGTATGCTTGAAAATAAACGAGATTAAATATATAAATATATTGGCATGTAACATTGTACTTTATGAACGGAAGCTAGAAAATAGCATGGATTGAGTGTACTTGAATGGGGGGGACATGAGTTCTTAGTATATATCCAGGCGGTATTCTTGCGGTGCCAGCCGCTCGAAGACACGCACATAGCCATGTCTTAGTTGGCGTGCAGTTGCTATGACAGACCAGCCTATTCCAAAACATCCGTTTGCCCTCCAGTTTAGTATATATACTGAACGGTCCATGTGCCCCTCTCGTTGGTAATCGAATTGGGCTATCCTCGTAAACTCCCGGCAAAGGCGAGACATTCGGCTAGAAACAAAAACATATTTTTTTATTATATGAGTGCAATGAAATAATTGACGGGAACAATAGCACCAAAAATAGTTGCCGTTAAAATTAAACATTTATAGTTTAGAATTACCAATTATAGTCCAATGTAATGTAATTCTGTAAGGACATATATGTGGATTGTGATAACACTTACGAGCATACAGGATGTTCCTATATTGTGAATAATTGGCATGACAAAGAATGGATTGGTTGATCTGAATCCATCGACCATGTGCATTGTCTTAGGAGATGTCGGATGATTATACAAGTGCAGTACGTCCCTGTTTCATCATGGTCGATGTAGTTAATTTTCATTGTGTGCCCGTTGAAGAACTTGACATACATGGTATTTTGTATGTTGTGATAACGGAACAGCACCAGCCACTCATCCTTTAGGCCGTAGTGTTCCCTGACAGTGACCCATCCTCCTTGAAGCACGATCTTTCCATTAGGTTCCATATTCCAATCCACGCAGTAAGCTGTTCGATAGGCAAGGTTAGTGTCAGAGGTCGCGGTAGGGACCGACCATAATCTTGCGAGAACCGTAGCAGGAGCATCTGTAACAAACAGTGAGAAAAAAAACCCGCTGTCATACATGAATTGATGAATGCAAATAGTATACGAATTGAAATTGGCGTCTATACCAGTGTATCAGGGTCGTTCATGTACGCAGTGTTGCCAATTGTAAGTGAACACATGCATACAAATAAAAGGTTCAACGTTACATGGGTAACGCTATCACATAATGGTAAATGGGAACAATATAGTATTGTGTACATTTACAAGTGCGTCTGTGTATTTCTAATCTACGTCACAATGACCATTGCAGCTTGATGAAGAAAAGATCAGAATTAAAATGGTTATTACACTGTTAACTAGGAGACCAGGAAAGGGGTGCATTACTTGCAAAGGCAGCAGATTCGGTGAAGGTGTGGGAACTGTCTTTAGTCTACATGTGAAGTGGCCCACTACAACCTTTTTCGATTGGTCATAAACTGTATTTTTTGTATGTTGGATGCAATGCAAGTTGTCATATGAAATTGTTAGGCCGGATCAATGTACGGATAGTCTTCATGTGCTAATTATATCATGGGCCGTATATCATATTATGTTATTATATCATTATGTTATGTACAAAAAAAATTAAAAAAAATTACTGAAACTGTGTAATTATAAACAAATTACCTGCTACCATCGACTACATGAATCTGTCCATCCATTACTGAGTCTGACACTACGAAGTGAAATATCACTGAGTCAGATGATGGAAAAAATGATAAAATTAATTATAAAAATTTAAATTTTAAATTAGTTGGATTTTTCATTTTTTTAGGAAATTGGAAATTAGCTTTGGTAATTGCACCAACATTAATGCCCTATCTAATCAGGTTTTAAGGGTTGTTAAAAAAAATCAAATTGCTGGAGGTTCAAACAAATTAACACGCATATATTTCGAATAATAGGCAACCCATTGTCGAAGTCTCCATTGCATCCGACAGTAAGAACCATCAACCATCCAACAAATCACAGGCAAAGTATCACAATGTCGTCGATGGACCGATTTATGCCTCTTCAAATTCATCAATTCTGAACATGGAAAATCAAATTGTAAGTTTTTATTTTTCGTCTAATCCCATAACCCCAAAACCCGCATGCAAGGCCACTTCATTATCGCTTTCTTAATCGTGCAGAGAATGCCGCCGGCGTTCTCCATCCTTGTTCGGGAAACCATGTGCAACCCGATTGAGATATGCACCACAAACGGTCAGTCGTGGAGCATCTCGTAAGGCATCGAGGAGGAGCATCTACATCAAATCGTCTTCACGAGAGAGTGACGAAACTTGTACGACCACTACCATCTTCGAATCGGATCCATGTTATTATCATTGTATCACCAACCAAAGTTTATCTATGTGGCCATCCATAGAAACAGTTTTTGCGAGATCAACTATGGAAGGTAACAAGGTTATTTAACGAGTTTCCTGTATGCTTGTCTATATGCTCTCAGGTGAACCGTGTGTTTTCTGTTGTTTAATCCATTGTACCAGATACTTGTTAGCCAAAAGTCTTCCAGCAAAATTCGCACATGACAACTACATAGTCCAATTCTTCGCGATAATCCCGGTGAACGACACTGATACACTGGTATAGACGCCAATTTTAATTCGTATACTACTTGAATTCTTCAATCCATGTAAGACAGCGGGTTTTTTTCCTCACTGTTCGTTACAGATGCTCCAGTTACGGTTCTCGCAAGATTATGGTCGGTGCTTACCGTGGCCCCTGATGCTAACCTTGCCTACCGGACAGCATTATCGCGTGGGCTGGAATATGAAATCTAATGAAGGATCGTGCTTCAAGGAGGATGAACCACTGTCAGGGAACACGACTAACTAAGGGATGAGTGGCTGGTGTTGTTCCATTATCACAACATACAAAACACCACGTATGTCATGTTCTTCAACGGGCACATAATAGAAATTAACTACATCGACCATGGCGAACCAGGGATGTACTGAACTTGTATAATCACCCCAAAAGCCCACAAGACAATGCACATAGTCAATGGGTTCAGATCGACCAATCCATTCTTTGTCATGCCAATTGTACACAACATAAGAACATCCTATATGCTCGTAAGTGTTATCACAATCCACATATATATCCTTACAGAATTACATTACATTGGACTATAATTGGTAATTCTAAACTATAAATGTTTAATTTTAATGGAAACTCTTTCTGGTGTTATTGTTCCTTTCAATTATTTCATTGCACTCATATAAAAAATATGTTTTTGTTTCCAGCCGAATGTCCCGCCTCTGTCGAAAGTTTACGAGGATAGCCCAATTTCGATTACCAATGAGAGGGGCGCATGGACCGTTGACGTTAGGATTTTTTGCTAGTAAAGAATTTTATAAAAATATAGTCGCGTTGTAAGTATAGATTCTAAACCAACAGAAAATTCCTTCGTACAAACGTTTTGGTTGTCACAAGTAACAAACCCCTTTAAGATTGATAACAGAAGTATTTAAACCTCGGGTCGTCTTCTCAAGGAATTGCAGGGAGGTATGTTCTTATTATTGGTTATGCAAAGGTATATTTGGGATTTTCAAAAGGGTTGAACAAGTAATGTAAAATAACAAGTCGTCAAAATAATAACTAGTAAAGCTCTTGGCAAGGTATGAGAACTGGAAGTTCTATCCCAGTTATCCTTATCAATTGTGATGAGAATTTGATTTTTCTCCCACTAAGTCAACCTCTAACTATGAAGGTAAGTAAAGTGGATGAAATAATTTTAATTCCTCAAGTCCTAGTCTTTCCATGGGAAAGGCTAGAGTTAGTGGAACTCGAATTAATTCTTGAAGAATTCTAATTTTCAGTCAACGATGAGTTTGATAACTCAAGAGTCACCAATTAATCAACCAGAGCCAAAAGGTAGAAAAATCTAAATTATTTATATCATAAATAAAAGAAACAAATCATATATCTGAAAATACCTCAAATTATATTAACCAAAGAAAATCATAACATGAATGGTCATTAAACAAATAAAAGAGAAAATAAAAAAAATAAGAACATTTAACCTGAGATGAAGAAGAAATATTCCTAATTTCTAAAAATCCTAATCCTAATCCTAAGAGAGAGGAGAGAGCCTCTCTCTCTAAAAAAAACTACATCTAAATTGTGAAAAATCTGAGTTATGAATGAATGATTCATTTTGCTCCACTCCCAACCTCTAATCTGTGTTTTCTGGGCCGAGAACTGGGTTAAAAACAGCACAGAAATCACTCCCAGCGCTTTTTGGTCTGTACAGGTCGTGGCAAAGTGACGCGGAGGCGTCATCCACGCGTTTGCGTGGAATGAGATTCGCAGATGCGACGCATCCGCGTGAAGCGCGCATTCATGTTGCCTATCTGTACGGCCGCTATGACAAATTATATATCAAATCGAAGCCTCAGACGTTAGCTTTCTAACGCAACTGAAATCGCATCATTTGGATGTCTGTAGCTCAAGTTATGATTGTTTTAGTGCAAGAAGGTCAGGCTGACAGCTTTGGAGTTCCTTCAACTTCTTGTATTCCTTCCACTTTTGCATGCTTCCTTTCCATCCTCTGAGTCATTCCTGCCCTGTAATATCTGAAATCACTTAACACACATATCAAGGCATCTAATGGTAATAATAGAGGATTAATATTAGTAAATTTAAGGCCAAAGAAGTATGTTTTCAATCATAGCACAAAATCAGGAAGGAGAATGTAAACACATGCATTTAGTATGAATAAGTGTATGAAAGATTGATAAAATCCACTCAATTAAGCACAAGACAAACCATAAAATAGTGGTTTATCAGCCTCCCCACACTTAAACATTAGCATGTCTTCATGCTAAGCTAAGAGAAGCTATAAAGGAGTGAAGAGGAATGATAGAATGTATGAAATGCAACCTATCTATATGAATGCAACTACATGCAAAGATGATTCTACCTACTTGGTGAAAAAGTAAATAAATCTTTCAATAACAAATATGAACTAGATTTCACTAATTCAAATCACAAAATACAATACAAATAACTTGCAAGAAAAAGATAGCTCATCAAAGCAGGGAACATAGAATTAAGCACTGAACCCTTACTGGTAGTGTATATCATTCTAACTCTTAAGTGTCTAGGGTCAATTCTCTCAATTCTCTACTAATCTTGCTTTCTATAGCTTGCTCTTTATCTAACAATCAACAAAAATTTAATGCACCAATACACAAATCAAGAGGTCTTTTAAGGGTTGTAATAGGGTTAGGGTCAAGGTAGGATTGTATTTGGCCAAGTGGACTAAAATCTGAATCCTTAATTAACATAAACTTTCCACCTAACTTAAGACAATCCATTTAATTAAAATACAAAATCTAACTTCCCATTAACTGTGTTTTCCATATATTCATGCATCCTAAATTTGAGTTCAGTACATATGCATTGATACCAACACTTACTTTGGGGCATTTTGTCCCCTTTTATTATTTGCTTTTTTTTCTTTTTCACTTTTTTTCTCTTTTTTTGCTTTTTTTTTTTCTTTTATTCTTCTCAATGCATATGATTAAAGTATTAAATGCAATAATATGTGCTCAACTATTATTTTGCACATTTTCATACAAAGTCTAACATACTTAATTCCCAAACCAAATATTTATAAACCCACTTTCCCCACACTTAATTCATGAGCACTCTCACTAGTCTAAGCTAATCAAGGATTCAAATTAAGGACATTATTATTTTCCGCTTAGAGTTAGTGATGAGCTAAAGTAAAGAATAAGGGGTAAAATAGGCTCAACATTGGTTTGCAAAGGATAATGAAAGGGTAAGGCCATATGGGTATATAAGCTCAGTGAAATAAGGCCTCAATTATATAAGTGCATGCATACATCAAACAATGGAAATATAGAATTAAGTAAGACAAGATCACAATTTTAGAGAGTAAAACACACAAAAATAAAATATATTGGTTGATAAAATGCAACCAATCAAATAGGCTCAAAATCTCACTGGTTTTGTGTGTTCGAGCTCTAAACTATATTCCAAAATAATATTTCTTCATACAAGTTTTTTTTAAAAAAGTTTTTAATTCAAATTAGTGAAATACTATAAAAAGTTTCTTAAAAAGGAAAATGTGACTTCAACCAAGTGGTAAAATATGCGCAAAATAAAACAGACATGCAATCAAACATGCAAATACAACAATGAAAAACAAAAATTGGTGTTGAGAAGGGACTAACTAACCCGTGGAGATCGGTATCGACCTCCCCACACTTAAAGATTGCACCGTCCTCGGTGCATGCAAAGATGTGCAGGTGGGCGGGGGTTGTGGTTCCTCAGCCGGTGCTCGTTGTAGAGTCTTTCTCTTTACTCTTCCTGGTGGCCAGCCTGAAAAAGGGAGAAGAGAAAGGGACATGAAGTCAAAGGGATAGAGCAAGGGAGAGGGCAGTACTAGTAAGAATCATGCCAAAATAAAGAACAATGTGGTTAACACATGGTCATGATTCCATGAAATTAGGACATCAATGGAAGCATAGCATGATAAATTGAGGCAATTAAATGCAAGATGTTTATTGGCATGCTGGTAAAGGCATGAGTAGCGTAAATCAAGCATTAAAAGCCTTAATGTATTATTAGTCGTGAGAAACTAACAATAACGTTTGTATTGACAATTATATTTAATTAATAAAATATTGAAAAGAGTTTTGTGAAAAACAGGCATTAGAATAGAAGGATAGAATAATTAAGAATGCACAATGCCATACGGGCTTTTTCACAAACACAAAGTATGCATATTAAATAAGGTATGGAAAGTATTAAATCGAACATGCAAGCACCCTTAAAAAAAATAATATATAATTGTCAAGCAATTTCTTAATAATTCACAAGCAAAATAATGACCCAAATAAATTTCTAACACCTTTTGAAAGGAAAAAAGAAAGAAAAAGAAAGGAAGGAAGAAAGAAATAAGAAGGGAAAGAAAAGATTTAGATTTGGGGAAGAAAAGATAAGATATTTGGCTGATTTGGATAAGCTGTGCGGCGCAGGCGACGCGAGCGCATGGGGCACGCGGTCGCGTGGGTCGCGCTTTGATGAAGTGACGCTAACGCGTGTGGCACGCGGATGCGTGACTCGATATGTGCTAGTGGCGCGAGTGCAGCCTCGCGTTCGCACAAGAGGAGGACACCCAGACTCTTCAGCCTCCGATGAGCAGGAGCATCAGGAGGAGGACACCCATGAGGAGCTACTTCAGCAAGACGCACCTCTAGCTGCACCAGACACAGAGATTCCGCAGCCTCAGACAGAGTCAGCACCTACCAGTGTACCTTCCCCTGATCTTCCAGTTTAGCATCGAGGACGATGCTCGATTTTAAGTGTGGGGAGGTCACCGATAGCATCATTAGAGGACCGGTGAACATTTTAGTTATGCTGCCTAGTATCTCATTTTGCGTACTTTATGTATATAGTTGTCATTTTGGGTTATTTTGGATACTTCTTACTGGATTTTAGATATTTTGGATACTTCTACTTGTTTTTAGATGTTTATGGATGATGGATGTTATGCTTTTAGATAGATTTCTCTTTATGTCCATTTTGCATATTTTCCTTTTTTTTAGCATATGGTTGTGATTGAAAGTGCTTTTGAATTGTCAATACTTAGAAACCCTTTTTGCATAAGAAATTGGTTTTAAGTGAAAAAGAAAAGGGTAAACTAAGGAAAATTTTTGAATTTTTCAATCACAACAATGCTTAGTCAAATATTGAGATTTTCCAAGAAACTTAATTATAGGGCACCAACCCAATTGATTGAAAAAAAAAATATTTTGAGGTAACTTGCTTGAATTTCATATTTTGTGAAGCATGTATTGAGCTAAGAACACAAGCTTGTGAGATTTGAGCTTATTGATGTGGTTACATCTTATAACCACTTATTTTCCATTCTTGTGTGCAACTGTTCTCTTTCTATGATTGTGATCCTTGATTTGCTTGATTCTTTATGTCTATTTATTTCTTGTATTCATGCATTTGTATGATTGAGGCCATTATTTCATTAGCCCACATACCCAAATAGCCTACCTTTTACTCTCCATTGTTAGCCAATTTTGAGCCTACGCTTAACCAACTTATTCCCATTTTAGCTCATTACAAGCCCAAGGCGAAAAACCAATGAAAGTCCCCTGTTTGGATCTTTGATTAGCCTAGGCTAGTGAGAGTGTTTATTATTCAAAGTTGGTAAGGCTTAGGAACATTGGATGGGATAAAAAGGGTAGTACACTTCTATATTTAGGAATTGGGAATATATTCATGTATTGATTGAATGTATAAGACCTTATGCAATTGATGCCCTTGTAGAAAGTATAAAAAGAAAATAAAAAGAAGAGAAAAATAAAATGAAAATGAAAGAAAAAAAGGGAAGAAAATGAAAAGAAAGCAATCAAAGGCGACAAAATGCCCTAAAGTGAAGCTCAATAAAGGGAATCAATGCATAAGTGTTAAAAATCAAGGAATAGAATGCATGAGTATGCAAAAAAGTGAAGAATGGGTAGTTATGTTAGAATTTAATTGTATAGGTCATTATATAGGTTAGGTGGGAATGTCTATGCTAATCAAAGGTCTAAACTTTAGTCCACTTAACCATAAATAATCCTACCTTGACCCTAACCCCATTTCAACCTAAATGAAAGACCTCATGATGAATGTATGCATGCATTGAATAGGTGTTGATTGTTAGAAGAGGAACAAATTTTGGAAAGCATGATTAGAAGAGAATTGAGTGAATCAACCTTTATACACCGAGTGAATAGAGTGTAAACACTTCCGGTGAGGGTTCGATGCTCAATTACGTGTTTTCATCTTATCATCCATATTCATGCAAGTTTATAACTTTTTTTGATAGTTTCAATACAATTGTGGTTTGGACTTAATTCCTATTGTCCTAGCTATTGTGCTTATACATGTCTCCTGGGAATTGATATGTTTGAACTAAGCATTCCCACTTGCTTTAGATAATTGCATTTAGGTAGGTTCATATAGTTTAGTTGCATTTAATGAATGTCTTACCCCTTAGTTCCTTCTTATTTTAGCATGAGGACATGCTAAGGTTTAAGTTTGGGGAGGTTGATAAACCCCAATTTGACGGTTTATCTAGTATTGAATTTAGAGTATTTTGACGACCTTTTCTCGCATTTAACCTATGAATTAGCATCGTTTTGTAATCTCTCCCGTATTTGTGCTTAAGTGCAAATTAAGCCTTATTTTGATGAATTCTAATTCCTCTTTAATTCCATAAGATGCCTTGATGTATTTGGTTGTAATTCCAGGATTGAAATAGGCTAGGCATGGATCAAAGGGAGCAAGGAATGAAGCATACAAGTGGAGAGAAGCATGAAAAGTCAAAGAAGTGAAATCAGCCAAGCACGCGCATGCGCACATTGCAGAATCGGCCAGGGGCGCGCACGCGTACCGTGCGCGCACGCGTCGCAGTCCGCACATGACTTCATTAAAGCAACACATGCCTGGCGATTTGGAAGGGTTTCTGAACCCATTTTGGCACCAATTGCTGATAGAAAGGAATAAAAGGATCAAGGATTGAAGAGGGAAAAGGGAATTAGTTCATTACCATTAGTCATAGTTTTAGTTTGGAGTAGTTTTAGAGAGAGAAACTCTCACTTCTCTCTAGAATTAGGATTAGGTTTAGGTTAATCTCTCTTCTTAGATCTAGGATTAATTCATGCTTTGATTCACTTTTCCTTTATCAATTCTTAATCTTCCCCTCTTCCTCTCTCTAGTTATGTACTTTACTTCTTATAATTCTTCATCTTGTTATGGATAGATTGTTGTCCTTTGTTTTCTTTCAATAATTCAATTTGAGGTAATTCATAATAAATGTGTTTCTTTTAATTGTTGTTGTTAATTCATTCCAATAATTGTTGTTAGATTCTATTCTTGTGTCAATTGGCTTTGCTTTCCTTTTGTACCTTCCAAGTATTTGATGAAATACTTGGTTGGATTTTAGTATAGATTTTGTTCCTCTTGGCCTAGGTAGAGTGATTAGTGACTCTTGAGTTATCTAATTCCTTTGTTGATTGATAATTAGAAGTTGCTAATTGATTTGAATGCCTCTAAAGCTAGTCATTCCTTTAGGAGTTGATTAGGACTTGAGGAATCAAATTGATTCATCCACTTGACTTTCCTCCATGGTTAGAGGTTAACTAAGTGAGAGCAATGGACAATTTGTCATCACACTTGAGGAGGATAACTAGGATAGGACTTCTAGTTCTCATATCTTGCCAAGAGCCTTGCTAGTTGTTAGTTTATTTTCTTTGCCATTTATATTTCTTGTCTAAAATCTTAAAAACCCAAAATATAACTCACAACCAATAACAAGACACTTCATTACAATTCCTACGGAGAACGACCCGAGGTCCAATACTTCGGTTTATAAATTTTAGGGGTTTATACTAGTGACAAACAACTTTTTGATTGAAAGGATTATTGTTTGGTTTAGAAACTATACTTTACAACGAGATTTCATTAGTGAAATTCTAAACCATCAAAAATCCAATCATCAAAATGGCGCCGTTGCCGGGGACTCGCAATGGTGTTATGTTATTGGTTGTTGTATATATGTGAATAGTGTGAATATGTTTGCTTTTGTTAGCTCTTGCTAGTTTTAGGATTTAATTTTCTTGCTTCTTATTTGATTTTGTTTTCATTTTCCTCTTGCTACCATGAATTCTCACTTTGGCTATGAGTGTGATTACAACTATGTTGTAGGAGATGAGAACGTCAATGAGGATGTGTATCAAGGATGGGACAATCAAAGGCGGGAGGAGCCATATGCATATGATCAATCCTCATAGCAACAACCCCCACCAATGCACTATGAAGAAGAGCCATTCTATGATGCATATCAATCCAATGGCTATGGTGAATCACCTTGTGACTTTCAAGAACCACCACCATATGCCTATGAACCATATCCTCAACATAACTCTCAACCATACTCACAAGCCAAAGCCCCTTCTTACCAACCACCTTCATATGACCCTAACACATACCCATCCTACCAACAACCATATGAACCATATGAACCACATATAGAGCCACCACCATTCCAACATCAATATTTTCAAGAGCCACCTCCTCCACATTATTACCAAGATGAACCACCTCCAATATACGAAAATTTTCAACCACAAGATGAATACTACTTTCCACCACAACCTCCCATGGAAGAATACTCATATCCATTGATCCAAGAGCCACATGATCCTAATCATATTATCCAAGAGGAACAAGAGTCAAAGGATCGTCTCAAGGAAGCATTGGATCAATTTCAAGCAACCATGGAGTGTGTTGTGCAATAAATGGAACGAGTGGAAAACATTGAACCACCACAACTCTACCAAGAAGAACCACCTTCCTACTATGAACCCTTCTTCCAAAATAATGAACCCTTCCACCCACCCCAACCTCTAATGGATGAAACCCTTGGTGTTCTTGTTCAAGGGCAAGAAGAGATGAAAAGGGATGTGCAAAATTTCATGGCCGCCTTGGATGCGGTAACAAATCAATTAGCCTCCCAATGCTTGAACACTCAAGGAACTCCCATGGCTACACGTGGAGAATCAAATGAAGAACATAGCATGAAGGAGACATTGGAAATTCCGGTGGAAAATGAGGGAAGTTGCTTTGTATTGGAACAATTGGATGAAGCTTTAATTGTTGAAGACACGGAAGAAGTGGTAGAAGACTTAGGAGATGCGGAGCCTCCATGGGAACATAGAGTTGAAGAAAACCCCTCCAAGATGATTGAAATTGATGCTAGGGAGGAAAGTGCACACCTTCCAAGGCATATTCCATATGAAGAATTGGATGGGATAGAGAAAAAATTGAGTTCCCTTGGTGATGAAGATCAAGCATCAAGTCTTAGTGGTGAAGAATCCTTTGAGCATGAAGAACCTTCTTCGATTGGATTTGAAAACGTTGAGGAGGTAAATTTTTCTCACCCTCCCTATTATGATTTGAGTAAAGGAAAAGGTTTAGATAAAATTGTTGAACAAAGGATTGAGATCAAGAGATCTTGTTAAGAGGTGGAAGTCCCTAGAAATAGAAGAACGAGGGTTGGTTATGCTTTGTCAAGATCTTAGGAAGCATCTTTGCCTAGGTTGCCATCTACACCTTCACTTGAGTGGGTGAAATTCATTTCTATTAGCTTTATTATCCCACTTGAATATGGTTTGCTTGAAACGAATGGCCAACTTAGGAAACTTTGTGGGATGAAGCGAAAGCGGAAAAGGTTTTGTGGTGGGCGTTGCAAATCAAGGCTCATTATGGTTGATGCATCAAACATGAGATATAAAGGTTGGAGTAGTGCTCAAATAGATGGGTCTAGGAGGATTGTTGGCCACTATATAGAGAATTCACCTTACTCACCACCCGGATGGATTAATAATGATGATCAACCTCAAGACGGGTGTGAAAACAAAGTGTGGGATCCCGGATTAGAAAAAGAGGATCCACATTGGGAGCCCCACGCTTGTGAAGAACTCCATCAACACTTGGCTCAATCCATAAGAAATATTGGGGCACAATGGAGAACCAAGCATTGGTGGGAGTTACAAGATGAATTCAAGCACAAGCCACCTTGAGAGGAGCTCACTATAAGTCCAACTTAAGGACAATAAATAAAAGTGCTAGGTGGGAGACACCCCACTATGGTAAACTCTTTCCATCCTCTTTTAGTTTTGTTTAATAAGTGATTTGAGTTGCCATTGTAGGTATACTTCATATAGATTTGTTTGTACAATTAGATGGTTAGCACAGTCACATGTATGTTGTGTTAGTAGTAGATGAATAATATCAAATTGCATGTTTTGGTGAATTGTATGACGGTTGATTGAATAAAGAGTTGTGAGCAGTATAGGGAGCACCTGATCACAATTTTTCTGTTGAAAGGGCAATTGAAAAAAAAATGGGGTGGACGTGTGCGCACGATGTACGCGCACGCGTCCCCGAGTAGGTGCATCATCACCCATATTCAGAGAGTTGGGCCCCACTTATTCCATGCTGACGCGCACTACGTGCGTGCGTGTCCATACAGCTATAAGGAAATGCACGCGGACGCCCACCTGCCACGTCCGCGTCAATCAGCTGCAGCAACTTCTGGGCCAATATCCAGAGACTTGCGCTGGATCTGGGCCAACATTGAGCCCCTAGCCTAACTCACCTTACGCGGATGTGCACTTGCCGCGTGCGCATCCCCTAGCTGATGCCACCATTCCAGGCCTTTGTCCAGAGAGTTGGGCGTGCGCTGAGCCCACTCTAAGCCTCCAGCCCAACCCCATGTACGCGTGCGCGCACTGTACGCATACACGGCTCTATATAGTTTCCCCATCCACGCGTGAGCGCGCTGTATGCGCACGCGTAGGTCCCTAACTTCACCAATGTACGCGGACGCGCACTGTGCGCGCCTGCTCCAAATCAAAAAAAGGGGATAACCCTAATGTGCGAGGGTGTTGCGCAGTCGCGCACATCTCTTCTTCCCCCTACCATCTTCTTCCTCTTTCCTCCTCCAACCTCCGCCACTAACAGCGACCACCGTCGCCACCACCTTCGTCCGTCTCATACCACTCCGTTTCTCTCTCTCATCTCCAACCTCTCATTCTCTCGCTCTGCTCACCGCCCATCCCCCTGCCCGAATCAGCTCCGCCGTCACTCCGCCTCTGTCGCCACCACCCACGGCGGCAGCGCTCTGCCCAGTTCAATCCCTCTGCTTCCATACTTCCCTACTTTCCATTTCCATTTCTTTTTACTCTACTCCCAGGTTCCTGCTCCAACTCTGCTTTCTATTAATTTTTCATTCCTGTTAGCTACTGTTAGTTAGTTAGAATTGAAATTTTGCATGTTAGGTTAGTTAGAAATAACTGCGGTTAGGTAGCTAGGTCTGGATAGAGGATTCTAGGCCTGATAAGTGCTCTATTTGTGTTCATACTCTGTTTGTTTACTTGGGTGTTGTATGCTGATTTTGGACTGCTTTTTATGCAATTTGTGTTGCCTGAATGCTGTACCATTGCTGCTGTTCTTAATTGATGTGGTCTTCTTGCTGTTTATGTTATGTGCTATCCGGGAACGTCTAATTTTAAGCCGGAATGCTGCCCAATTTTTAAGAAATTTGTTTTCATCTTAATCTCTATTGTAATTTGGGCTAATTTCCGCTTCCTTTCAACTTCCCGGATTTGCACCAATCATTGTGAACATGATCTCTATGTCTAGCCACAACTCCTCTGTTATTAAGCCTAAATATCATCACACCACTAATCCACTTTTCTAACTCACTAATTTCTTTAACCATTTAACTTCTATTCACATTTAACCCTTTTTTTAACCATTCTTTCAAAAGTATGATGATTTTATTGCTTAATGAGCAAGAGTTGTTGACTGTAGTGAACATTGCATTCTTGATTTACTTGTTCACTTATGCTCACTTGTTTACCAATTCTTTTCAAGATCAGTTCACATCCTGATTAATTATTAGCCAATTGATATCCTGAACATGCTTTCCTTGCTACATGCTAAGTGTTTCATTCCTTATATTCTATCATATTTTTCAGGATGTCGGATAAAGGAAAAGTCATTGCCACTACCTCCAAGAAAAGAAAACATTCTACATCCTCTATCCCCTCCATTTACAAGAATTATGCTAAGAATCCGTTGAATGAAGAAGAAAAGGAAAATCAGTTGCTACCTTCTACCGATCCAACAAAGTTCCCCAATCTTTACTGTGAGCTTCGCTTCCAAAACTATCAGAAGATGAAGCTGAATACTGAGAAGAGATTACTCCTACCCAATGATGTAAGACGAGCCATTACTGGTCGCATCTTAGAGTTAGGTATGGACTTTGTTGATAGAGATTTGGGAGACATCAACATTTCTTGGGTTAAGGAATTCTATTGCAACTTTTTCCGTCCTACTTTAGATTCAGTTCAGTTGAGGGTAGAGAGGTTATGATCACTGAGTCAGCCATAGAGGAGGCATTACAGTGTCGGCACATTACTGATGACATGTGTGCCCATCAACAGGAAGAGATGGCTATCCATACTATGACCTTTGACTATGAGGCGCTTAGGCGCGTGATTGGTATACCGGACGCCACTTGGGTGATGGACTCGGGCAACACAAAACCCAAAGGGATGCTCTTTGCACACTTGAACAAGGAGGCCAAGACTTGGCAGATGATCTTCGCTCACTACGTCTTGCCCACCACTCACTTTTCTGAGATCCCTATGGAGATGCTACTTTTGATTGGTTGTGTTATGGAGGGAAAGGAAGTTTATTTTCCCCGATTGATCCGACAGAGCATGTGGCGAGCCCATATTCGTGGCCTCCTTCCTTTTCCTGTCCTGATTACCAGCATGGCATCACTGGCGGATGTTCCTAGCCATGATGATGATATGATGCCACCGCCGCCAGAGGATGGTGCCAAGGAGGTCACTATTCCTTGGGGCACTTGGGTGATTGAGAGACCCCCGTCTAGACGTCGCTCTAGGGCTAGAGCAGTGGTAGGGGCAGCTGGACCTTCAGCTTCGACAACAGCCCCATCTTCTTCGACAGCCCTTTCTTCAGCACCTGAGCCGACTTACCTACTGGTTCAGCGTCTGTTTCGATTTTTGGAGCGCGAAAAGCGCCACATCAGGCGCCGACTAGATCGGATGGATCAGGCACTCATCTCCTTGGGCGCTGAGTTACCTCCACTTCCAGACTCTTCAGCCTCCGATGAGCAGGAGCGTCAGGAGGATGACACCCAGAGGAGCCACTTCAGCAGGACGCACCTCCAGCTGCACCAGACACAGAGATTCTGTAGCCTCAGACAAAGTCAGCACCTACCAGTGTACCTTCCCCTGATCTTCCGGTTTAGCATCGAGGACGATGCTCGATTTTAAGTGTGGGGAGGTCACCGGTAGCATCATTAGAGGACCGGTGAACATTTTAGTTATGCTGTCTAGTATCTCATTTTGCGTACTTTATGTATATAGTTGTCATTTTGGGTTATTTTGGATACTTCTTACTGGATTTTAGATATTTTGGATACTTCTGCTTGTTTTTAGATGTTTTTGGATGATGGATGTTATGCTTTTAGATAGATTTCTCTTTATGTCCATTTTGCATATTTTCCTTTTTTTTTAGCATATGGTAGTGATCGAAAGTGCTTTTGAATTGTCAATACTTAGGAACCCTTTTTGCATAAGAAATTGGTTTTAAGTGAAAAAGGAAAGGGTAAACTAAGGAAAATTTTTGAATTTTTCAATCACAACAATGCTTAGTCAAATATTGAGATTTTCCAAGAAACTTAATTATAGGGCACCAACCCAATTGATTGAAAAAAAATATTTTGAGGTAACTTGCTTGAATTTCATATTTTGTGAATCATGTATTGAGCTAAGAACACAAGCTTGTGAGATTTGAGCTTATTAATGTGGTTACATCTTATAACCACTTATTTTCCATTCTTGTGTGCAACTGTTCTCTTTCTATGATTGTGATCCTTGATTTGCTTGATTCTTTATGTCCATTTATTTCTTGTATTCATGCATTTGTATGATTGAGGCCATTATTTCATTAGCCCACATACCCAAATAGCCTACCTTTTACTCTCCATTGTTAGCCAATTTTGAGCCTACGCTTAACCAACTTATTCCCATTTTAGCTCATTACAAGTCCAAGGCGAAAAACCAATGAAAGTCCCCTGTTTGGATCTTTGATTAGCCTAGGCTAGTGAGAGTGTTTATTATTCAAAGTTGGTATGGCTTGGAAACATTGGATGGGATAAAAAGGGTAGTACACTTCTATATTTAGGAATTGGGAATATATTCATGTATTGATTGAATGTTTAAGACCTTATGCAATTGATGCCCTTATAGAAAGTATAAAAAGAAAAGAAAAAGAAGAGAAAAATAAAATGAAAATGAAAGAAAAAAAAAGAGAAGAAAATGAAAAGAAAGCAATCAAAGGGGACAAAATTCCCTAAAGTGAAGCTCAATAAAGGGAATCAATGCATAAGTGTTAAAAATCAAGGAATAGAATGCATGAGTATGCAAAAAAGTGAAGAATGGGTAGTTAGGTTAGAATTTAATTGTATAGGTCATTATATAGGTTAGGTGGGAATGTCTATGCTAATCAAAGGTCTAAACTTTGGTCCACTTAACCATAAATAATCCTACCTTGACCCTAACCCCATTTCAACCTAAATGAAAGACCTCATGATGAATGTATGCATGCATTGAATAGGTGTTGATTGTTAGAAGAGGAACAAATTTTGGAAAGCATGATTAGAAGAGAATTGAGTGAATCAACCTTTAAACACCGAGTGAATAGAGTGTAAACACTTCCGGTGAAGGTTCGATGCTCAATTACGTGTTTTCATCTTATCATCCATATTCATGCAATTTTATAACTTTTTTTTATAGTTTCAATACAATTGTGGTTTGGACTTAATTCCTATTGTCCTAGCTATTGTGCTTATACATGTCTCCTGGGAATTGATATGTTTGAACTAAGCATTCCCACTTGCTTTAGATAATTGCATTTAGGTAGGTTCATATAGTTTAGTTGCATTTAATGAATGTCTTACCCCTTAGTTCCTTCTTATTTAGCATGTGGACATGCTAAGGTTTAAGTGTGGGGAGGTTGATGGTGGACGAAATTGTGATCCTTAATTAAAGGCTCCTTGGCATGTGCCAAAGAGAACTAATTTAACTAACTGATTACTTTCTCAGAGCACAATTCCGTTCAACTAACCAGCAAGTGTACTGGGTCGTCCAAGTAATACCTTACGTGAGTAAGGGTCGAATCCACAGAGATTATTGGTTTGAAGCAATCAATATTTATTTTATTAATCTTAGTTAGGATGTCAATAGGATTATTTGGATTAAAAGTGAAATTACTGGAATTGATAAAAGAGGGAACAATGTTACTTTGATATGCAGCACTAGGAAATATGTTGGAGTTTTTGGAGATGCTTTGTCCTCTGACTTCAACTCTTCCTTGAAATCCTCTTCTCACACGCAGGTTCCTTCCATGGCAAGCTCTATGTAGGGTGTCACCGTTGTCAGTGGCTACTTCCCATCCTCGCAGTGAAAACTATGCTCACGCACTCTGTCACAGTACGGCTAATCACCGGTTGGTTCCCGCTCCTACTGGAATAGAATCACTCTTTTGCGTCTGTCACTAACGCCCAGCAGGTTAAAGTTTGAAGCACGTCACAGTCATTCAATCCCGGAATCCTACTCGGAATACCACAGACAAGGTTTAGACTTTCCGGATTCTCATGAATGCCGCCATCCATCTAGCTTATACCACGAAGATTCTGTTGGGGAATCTAAGAGATATTCATTCAATCTGATGTAGAACGGAGGTGGTTGTCAGGCACACGTTCATAGGTTGAGGAAGGTGATGAGTGTCACGGATCATCACCTTCTCCACAGTTAGGTGCGAATAAACATCTTAGATAAGAACAAGCGTGTTTGAATGGAAAACAAAGGAATTGTATTAAATCATCGAGACGCTGCAGAGCTCCTCACCCCCAACAATGGGGTTTAGAGACTCATGCCATCACAAAGTATGTAATTCAGATCTGAAAATGTCATGAGGTACAAGAAATGTCTGTAAAAGTTGTTTAAATAGTAAACTAGTAACCTAGGTTTACAGAAAATGAATAGACTAAGATAATTGGTGCAGAAATCCACTTCTGGGGCCCACTTGATGTGTGCTGGGGCTGAGACTAAAGCTTTCCACGTGCAAAGGCCTTTCTTGGCGTCAAACTTCAGGTTATGACGTGTTTTGGGCGTTCAACTCCGGATAATGACGTTTTTCTGGCGTTTAACTCCAGACAGCAGCATGAACTTGGCGTTTAACGCCAAGTTACGTCGTCTATCCTCGCTCAAAGTATGGACTATTATATATTGCTGGAAAGCCCTGGATGTCTACTTTCCAACGCCGTTGAGAGCGCGCCAATTGGACTCCTGTAGCTCCAGAAAATCCATTTCGAGTGCAGGGAGGTCAGGATCCAACAGCATCAGCAGTCCTTTTTCAGCCTAAGTCAGATTTTTGCTCAGCTCCCTCAATTTCAGCCAGAAAATACCTGAAATCACAGAAAAACATACAAACTCATAGTAAAGTCCAGAAATATGATTTTTGCCTAAAAACTAATATTATTCTACTAAAAACTAACTAAAACATGCTAAAATCTACATGAAATTACCCCCAAAAAGCGTACAAAATATCCGCTCATCACAACACCAAACTTAAACTGTTGCTTGTCCTCAAGCAACTAGATGAATAAAATAGGTTCTAATAGAGATAAAGAAATAATAATATTCTCGAGTTCTAAATGAGGCTCAGATTCTTATTAGATGAGCGGGGCTTGTAGCTTTTTGTCTCTGAACAGTTTTGGCATCTCCCAGTATCTTTAAATTTTCAGAATGATTGGCATCCTTAGGAACTCAGAATTCAGATAGTATTGTTGATTCTCCTAGTGTAGTATGTTGATTCTTGAACACAGTCATTTTATGAGTCTTGGCTGTGGCCCTAAGCACTTTGTCTTCCAGTATTACCACCGGATACACAAATGCCACAGACACATAACTGGGTGAACCTTTTCAGATTGTGACTCAGCTTTGCTAAAGTCCCCAGTTAGTGGTGTCCAGAGCTCTTAAGCACACTCTTTAGCTTTGGATCACGACTTTAACCATTCAGTCTCAAGCTTTTCACTTAGACCTTCATGACACAAGCACATGGTTAGGGACAGCTTGCTTTAGCCGCTTAGGCCTGGATTTTATTTCCTTGGGCCCTCCTATCCATTCATGCTCAAAGCCTTGGGTCTTTGCTAAAAATTTTCGCCACTTTTTTTTTTTTTTTGAACTGCTTTTTCTTGCTTCAAGAATCAATTTCATGATTTTTCAGATCCTCAACAATATTTTTCGTGTTCTTTGTCCTTTCAGGAGCCAATATCCATCAAATTCAAAGTACATATTATGCACTGTTCAAGCATTCATTCAGAGAATAAAAAGTATTGCCACCACATATAATTAATTAAAATTTTATTTATTAAGAACTCGAAAAACATAAATTACTTCTTTATTCTAAAAGAAAATCTACTACTTTTATTCATGCCTAATGATGATGAGAAAAATAAATTATAACTTAATTGGAAATAAAATCAAAATAGACATCCTAATTACTACTAAATATCTTCTAAGGTTAATTTCTAAAAGGAATAATCTCTACTAAGTTGGAACAGAGAAATTGGAACTCAGCAACCTGTTGTTTTGAGGAGTGGATGCTCCTCTGGCTCTTTGGGGTGTCTTCAAGAATTAATTTCTGATGCTTCAGCTCCCTTAAGTTCACATCCTTGCTCTTCCTGTTCTCTTAGGTGCCATGATCTTAATGAGTTTTAGCTCAGTGATCATGGCAAATCACACCAAACTTAGAGGGTTGCTTGTCCTCAAGCAAAAGAAAGAGAGGGAGAGGAGTAGAGGGAGAGGCATTGTCATAAAAAGATAAGATGAGTTGAAAAAGATATGAGAAGAAATTAAAAATATTTGAAAAAGAATTGGATTGGAAAAAGATTTATGTTTATGAATTAAGATACATTTGATATTTTTGAAAAAGGGATTTTAGAAATTAGGGTTCTTAGAAAACCAATTTGATTTTGAAGGATGATATTTTGAAACATGTCTATGCAAGAAATCATGAATTGAAACTTAAAAATTTAGAAAAATTGTAAAGAAAAACGAATTTTACCTCCTCCCCACCATCCTGGCGTTAAACGCCCAGGATGCTAGCAAACTGGCGTTAAACGCCCAGAAGGTGCATCTTTCTGGCGTTTAACGCCCAGAAGATGCTCCTTTCTGGCGTTTAACGCCCAGATGGCTACCCTTACTGGCGTTAAACGCCCAGTGGGAGCTTCTTTTGGGCGTTTAACGCCCAAAGTATTTCTTACTGGCTTTTTCATGCCAGTGAGCTTCCAAACTTCCCTGTAACTCTGTGACTTCAACCAATTGCTATTTCACCTTTTGAAGATACTTGGACTCAAACCTGTAAAGAAATAATTAATTAATTAATACGAATAAAATTAAATTTTGTGATTGGCTGGGTTGCCTCCCAGCAAGCGCTTCTTTAATGTCATTAGCTGGACTGAGTTTTAATCAAGTCTCAGTTTTGAGCATTCTTGCTCAAAATTGCCTTCAAGATAATGTTTGACTCTTTGTCCATTAACAATGAACTTTTTGTTAGAGTCATTATCCTGAAGCTCTATGTATCCATATGGTGATACGTTTGTAATGACATATGGACTTCTCCACCGGGATTTTAATTTCCCAGGGAATAATCTGAGCCTAGAATTGAATAGCAGAACTTTCTGCCCCGGATCAAAGACTCTGGATGACAATTTCTTATCATGCCATCTTTTCGCTTTCTCTTTGTAAATCTTTGCATTTTCGAAAGCATTGAGTCTAAATTCCTCTAGCTCTGATTCGAGACTCTCAGCCATATTGACCTCTCTTACCAGAGAGTCAATAATATCAACACTCATGCAGTCATTTGGGGTGTCTGGATGTTGCATGGCTTTAACAACATTCAGCCTGAACTCTTCCTCATTGACTCTCAAGGTTACTTCCCCTTTTTGGACATCAATGAGGGTTCGGCCAGTTGCTAGGAAAGGTCTTCCTAGAATGAGGGTTGCACTCTTGTGCTCCTCCATTTCCAGCACCACAAAGTCAGTAGGAAAGGCAAATGGCCCAACCGTGACTATCATGTCCTCAATCACGCCTGATGGGTATTTAATGGAGCCATCAGCAAGTTGAAGACATATCCTGGTTGGTTTGATTTCTTCAGTTAAACCAAGCTTTCTGATAGTAGATGCAGGTATTAGGTTAATACTTGCCCCAAGATCGCATAAAGCTTGCTTGGTACAAACACCTTCTAATGTGCATGGTATCATAAAGCTCCCAGGATCTTTAAGCTTCTCAGGTAAGCTTTTTAGAATGACTGCACTGCATTCTTCAGTGAGGTAAACTGTTTCAGTTTCCCTCCAATCCTTCTTATGACTTAATATCTCTTTCATGAACTTAGCATAAGAAGGTATTTGCTCAAGTGCTTCTGCAAACGGAATCTTTATTTCAAGAGTTCTGAGATAGTCTGCAAAGCGGGCAAATTGCTTATCCTGTTCCGCTTGGCGGAGTTTTTGAGGATAAGGCATTTTGGCTTTGTATTCCTCAACTTTAGTTGCTGCAGGTTTATTACCTACAGAAGTGGGTTGGGAAGCCTTTTTAGAAGGATTGTTATCAGCACTTGTATGTGACTGATCACCCACTGGCGTTTGAATACCAGGGGTGGAAGCTGGGGTGGCGTTAAACGCCACCTCCCTGCTTGTTTCTGGCGTTTGAACGCCAGAACCATGTTTCTTTTGGGCGTTCAACGCCAGATCCATGCTTGTTTCTGGCGTTGAACGCCAGGAATGAGCATGGTTTGGGCGTTCAGCACCAGCTTTGTCCCTTTCTGGGCTCGGACTGTCTTCAGGAGGATTTTGAGTATCCACTTGTTTATTTCTTGGTTTCCTGCTGCTTTGAAGTGAGGTATTTAATGTTTTCCCACTTCTTAATTGAACTGCTTGACATTCTTCTGTTATTTGTCTTGACAGTTGTTTTTCTGTCTGCTTTAATTGTACTTCCATGTTCCTGTTAGCCATTCTTGTTTCCTATAACATTTCCTTGAATTCGGCTAGCTGCTGAGTTAGAAAGTCTAATTGCTGATTAAACTCATTAGCCTGATCCACTGGACTGAGTTCTGCAGTTACTGTTTTAGCTTCTTCTTTCCTGAAAGATTCATTGCTTAAGTACAGATGTTGATTTCTGGCAACTGTATCAATAAGCTCTTGAGCCTCTTCAATTGTTTTTCTCATATGTATAGATCCACCAGCTGAGTGGTCTAGAGAAATCTGAGCTTTTTCTGTAAGCCCATAGTAGAAGATGTCTAATTGCACCCATTCCGAAAACATTTCAGAGGGGCATTTTCTTAGCAACTCTCTGTATCTCTCCCATGCATCATAAAGGGATTCATTATCTCCTTGTTTGAAGCCTTGGATGCTTAGCCTTAGCTGTGTCATCCGTTTGGGAGGGAAATAGTGATTCAGGAATTTTTCTGACAGCTGTTTCCATGTTTTTATGCTGTTCTTAGGTTGGTTGTTTAACCACCTCTTAGCTTGATCTTTTACAGCAAATGGAAACAGTAGTAATCTGTAGACATCCTGATCCACTTCCTTATCATGTACTGTATCAGCAATTTGCAGAAATTGTGCCAGAAACTCTGTAGGTTCTTCATGTGGAAGACCAGAATACTGGCAGTTTTGCTGCACCATGATAATGAGCTGAGGATTCAGCTCAAAGCTACTAACTCCAATGGAAGGTATACAGATACTACTCCCATATGAAGCAGTAGTGGGGTTAGCATATGACCCCAGAGTCCTCTTGGACTGTTCATTCATAGGTGCTTCCATGTTGGACCAAAAGAAAGAGTATATATGTTGATATTATTTATTTTATAAAAATTAAATTTTTTTTTTTTATAAAATAAAAACGAAATAAATAAAAGAAAGTGGAAATATTTTGAAATTGAAAATTGAATTTTTATAAAAGATTTTCGAAAAAAAATGTTCAAAATTAGTTAGAAAAATAAAAATTTTTGAATTTTGAATTTTATGATGAAAGAGAAAAACACACAAAAGACACAAGACTTAAAATTTTTAGATCTAATGCTCCTTAATTTTCGAAAATTTTTTTGGAGGGAAAACACCAAGGAACACCAAACTTAAAAATTTTAAGATCAAGACACAAGAAAAACGCAAGAACACTTTGAAGATTCACAAGAACACCAAGAACACAAGGAAGAACACCAAACTTAAAATTTTTAGAAAACTTTAAGAAAATTTTCGAAAATTATAAAAAGATTAACAATAAAACACCAAACTTAAAGTTTGGCACAAGATTCAATCCAAGAAAGATTATTTTTTGAAAAAGGTTCCAAAGGGTATAACCAATTATCAAGAACAACTTAAAGATCAAGGAAGAACCAAGAACACTACATGAAATTTTCAAAGAACATATAAAACATGCAATCAACACCAAACTTAGAACACGATACTAAACTCACGAAAATTAATAATAAATTAAGAAAAATAATTTTTGAAAAGAATTTTTTTTTTTTTTTTGAAAAGAACTATCCTATCAAAATTTAATGACTCTATAAAAACAAATTATTCCTAATCTAAGAAATAAAATAAACCTTCAATTGTCCAAACGCAATAATCCCCGGCAACGGCGCCAAAAACTTGGTGGACGAAATTGTGATCCTTAATTAAAGGCTCCTTGGCATGTGCCAAAGAGAACTAATTTAACTAACTGATTACTTTCTCAGAGCACAATTCCGTTCAACTAACCAGCAAGTGTACTGGGTCGTCCAAGTAATACCTTACGTGAGTAAGGGTCGAATCCACAGAGATTATTGGTTTGAAGCAATCAATATTTATTTTATTAATCTTAGTTAGGATGTCAATAGGATTATTTGGATTAAAAGTGAAATTACTGGAATTGATAAAAGAGGGAACAATGTTACTTTGATATGCAGCACTAGGAAATATGTTGGAGTTTTTGGAGATGCTTTGTCCTCTGACTTCAACTCTTCCTTGAAATCCTCTTCTCACACGCAGGTTCCTTCCATGGCAAGCTCTATGTAGGGTGTCACCGTTGTCAGTGGCTACTTCCCATCCTCGCAGTGAAAACTATGCTCACGCACTCTGTCACAGTACGGCTAATCACCGGTTGGTTCCCGCTCCTACTGGAATAGAATCACTCTTTTGCGTCTGTCACTAACGCCCAGCAGGTTAAAGTTTGAAGCACGTCACAGTCATTCAATCCCGGAATCCTACTCGGAATACCACAGACAAGGTTTAGACTTTCCGGATTCTCATGAATGCCGCAATCCATCTAGCTTATACCACGAAGATTCTGTTGGGGAATCTAAGAGATATTCATTCAATCTGATGTAGAACGGAGGTGGTTGTCAGGCACACGTTCATAGGTTTAGGAAGGTGATGAGTGTCACGGATCATCACCTTCTCCACAGTTAGGTGCGAATAAACATCTTAGATAAGAACAAGCGTGTTTGAATGGAAAACAAAGGAATTGTATTAAATCATCGAGACGCTGCAGAGCTCCTCACCCCCAACAATGGGGTTTAGAGACTCATGCCGTCACAAAGTATGTAATTCAGATCTGAAAATGTCATGAGGTACAAGAAATGTCTGTAAAAGTTGTTTAAATAGTAAACTAGTAACCTAGGTTTACAGAAAATGAATAGACTAAGATAATTGGTGCAGAAATCCACTTCTGGGGCCCACTTGATGTGTGCTGGGGCTGAGACTAAAGCTTTCCACGTGCAAAGGCCTTTCTTGGCGTCAAACTTCAGGTTATGACGTGTTTTGGGCGTTCAACTCCGGATAATGACGTTTTTCTGGCGTTTAACTCCAGACAGCAGCATGAACTTGGCGTTTAACGCCAAGTTACGTCGTCTATCCTCGCTCAAAGTATGGACTATTATATATTGCTGGAAAGCCCTGGATGTCTACTTTCCAACGCCGTTGAGAGCGTGCCAATTGGACTCCTGTAGCTCCAGAAAATCCATTTCGAGTGCAGGGAGGTCAGGATCCAACAGCATCAGCAGTCCTTTTTCAGCCTAAGTCAGATTTTTGCTCAGCTCCCTCAATTTCAGCCAGAAAATACCTGAAATCACAGAAAAACACACAAACTCATAGTAAAGTCCAGAAATATGATTTTTGCCTAAAAACTAATATTATTCTACTAAAAACTAACTAAAACATGCTAAAATCTACATGAAATTACCCCCAAAAAGCGTACAAAATATCCGCTCATCAGTTGATAAACCCTAATTTGATGGTTTATCTAGTATTGAATTTAGAGTATTTTGACGACCTTTTCTCGCATTTAACCTATGAATTAGCATGGTTTTGTAATCTCTCCCGTATTTGTGCTTAAGTGTAAAAACATGCTTTTTAAGCCTTATTTTGATGAATTCTAATTCCTCTTTGATTCCATAAGATGCCTTGATGTGTTTGTTAGTAATTCCAGGATTGAAATAGGCTAGGCATGGATCAATGGGAGCAAGGAAGGAAGCATACAAGTGGAGAGAAGCATGAAAAGTCAAAGAAGTGAAATCAGCCAAGCACGCGCACGCGCACAAGGCGCTCGCGCGCACATTGCAGAATCGGCCAGGGGCGCGCACGCGTCGTAGTCCGCACATGACTTCATTAAAGCAACACGTGCCTGGCGATTTGGAAGGGTTTCTGAACCTATTTTGGCGCCAATTGCTGATAGAAAGGAATAAAAGGATCAAGGATTGAAGGGGGAAAAGGGAATTAGTTCATTACCATTAGTCATAGTTTTAGTTTGGAGTAGTTTTAGAGAGAGAAGCTCTCACTTCTCTCTAGAATTAGGATTAGGTTTAGGTTAATCTCTCTTCTTAGATCTAGGATTAATTCATGCTTTGATTCACTTTTCCTTTATCAATTCTTAATCTTCCCCTCTTCCTCTCTCTAGTTATGTACTTTACTTCTTATAATTCTTCATCTTGTTATGGATAGATTGTTGTCCTTTGTTTTCTTTCAATAATACAATTTGAGGTAATTCATAATAAATGCGTTTCTTTTAATTGTTGTTGTTAATTCATTCCAATAATTGTTGTTAGATTCTATTCTTGTGTCAATTTGCTTTGCTTTCCTTTTGTGCCTTCCAAGTGTTTGATGAAATGCTTGGTTGGATTTTAGTATAGATTTTGTTCCTCTTGGCCTAGGTAGAGTGATTAGTGACTCTTGAGTTATCTAATTCCTTTGTTGATTGATAATTAGAAGTTGCTAATTGATTTGAATGCCTCTAAAGCTAGTCATTCCTTTAGGAGTTGATTAGGACTTGAGGAATCAAATTGATTCATCCACTTGACTTTCCTCCATGGTTAGAGGTTAACTAAGTGGTAGCAATGGACAATTTGTCATCACACTTGAGGAGGATAACTAGGATAGGACTTCTAGTTCTCATATCTTGCCAAGAGCCTTGCTAGTTGTTAGTTTATTTTCTTTGCCATTTATATTTCTTATCTAAAATCTTAAAAACCCCAAATATAACTCACAACCAATAACAAGACACTTCATTACAATTCCTAGGGAGAACGACCCGAGGTCCAATACTTCGGTTTATAAATTTTAGGGGTTTGTACTAGTGACAAACAACTTTTTGTATGAAAGGATTATTGTTTGGTTTAGAAACTATACTTTACAACGAGATTTCATTAGTGAAATTCTAAACCATCAAAAATCCAATCATCAACTACCTTCACCTTTAGTGCCTCCTCTAGCTCCTTATGAAGTATGGATTCGCAAGGATGATCCTCTTTCTCTTGTTCCATGTCAATAGTTTCAGTGGGATCATGTTGCTCTTGGATTGATGGATGTTGGTGCTCTTCCATGGATGGTGGTGATGGGATGGGTGGATCATTATGTAGTTGAGATGGAAGTGCATTGGAGCTTGAGGGTTGAATATTGGGGGTAGAGGGTTGGTCCATGCGGGATATAAGTGCTTGAAGAGTAGAGGTGAGACTAGTGATAGAGGCAAGTATGCTCTCCATGGAGGTTTGGGGTGTGTAGGAGGGTTCATTTGTTGGGAGAAAAGGTTCATAACACGGAGGTGGTTCCTCTTGATAAGGATATGAAAATGGTGTATATTGAGGTGGTGGTTCTGGGTATGGTTCATATGGTGGCTGGTGTGGTGAATAAGGATTGGGGTTATATGGAGGTGAATGGTGGAAAGGGGCTTGTGAGTGTGGTGGTTCAAAGTTATGTTGTGAGGATGGTCTCTGAGCATACGATGGGGCTTGTTGGTAGCTACTAGGCGGTCCACCATATCTATCAGCTTGGTATGCATTGTAGAATGGTCTTTGTCTGTGATATCTAGGAGGGTGTTGTTGCCTAAAGGGTTGATTAGATCCTCTTGGCTCTGTCTATCTTTGATTGCTTTGACCTTGATGCATATTCCTATTATAGCTTCTTCTTCCTGCAACATAGTTGTAACCAGACTCATAGCCAAAGGGGTGAGAGTTCATAGTAGTGAGAGAAAATAAAAACAAAAACTAACAAAAAGAAAATATTTTGAAAAAGATTTGATTTTTTGAAAAAAATAAGATAAGATATATATATATATATATATATATATATATATATATATATATATATATTGAAAAATATTTACAATAACCAATAATAAGGCACACGTTTGCAATTCCCCGGCAACGGCGCCATTTTGACATTAGGATTTTTCGCTAGTAAAGAATTTTATAAAAATATAGTCGCTTTGTAAGTATAGATTCTAAACCAACAGAAAATCCCTTCATACAAACGTTTTGGTTGTCACAAGTAACAAACCCCTTTAAGATTGATAACCGAAGTATTTAAACCTCGGGTCGTCTTCTCAAGGAATTGCAGGGAAGTATGTTCTTATTATTGGTTATGCAAAGGTATATTTTGGGGTTTTCAAAAGGGTTGAACAAGTAATGTAAAATAACAAGTCGTCAAAATAATAACTAGTAAAGCTCTTGGCAAGGTATGAGAACTGGAAGTCCTATCCCAGTTATCCTTATCAATTGTGATGAGAATTGGATTTTTCTCCCACTAAGTCAACCTCTAACTATGAAGGTAAGTTAAGTGGATGAATTAATTTTAATTCCTCAAGTCCTAGTCTTTCCTTGGGAAAGGCTAGAGTTAGTAGAACTCGAATTAATTCTTGAAGAATTCCAATTTTCAGTCAACAATGAGTTTGATAACTCAAGAGTCACCAATTAATCAACCAGAGCCAAAAGGTAGAAAAATCAAAATTATTTATATCATAAATAAAAGAAACAAATCATAGATCTGAAAAGACCTCAAATTATATTAAGCAAAGAAAATCATAACATGAATGGTCATTAAACAAATAAAAGAGAAAATAAAAAAATAAGAACATTGAACCTGAGATGAAGAAGAAATATTCCTAATTTCTAAAAATCCTAATCCTAATCCTAAGAGAGAGGAGAGAGCCTCTCTCTCTAAAAAAACCACATCTAAATTGTGAAAAATGTGAGTTATGAATGAATGATTCATTCTGCTCTACTCCCAGCCTCTAATCTGTGTTTTCTGGGCCAAGAACTAGGTCAAAAATAGCCCAGAAATTACTCCCAACACTTTTTGGTCCGTACAGGTCACGGCAAAGTGACGCGGAGGCATCATCCACGCGTTTGCGAGGAATGAGATTCGTAGATGCGACGCGTCCGCGTGGAGCACGCGTTCACATCACCTATCTATACAGCCGTTATGGCAAATTATATATCAAATCGAAGCCCCGGATGTTAGCTTTCCAACGCAACTGAAAACGCGTCATTTGGACCTTTGTAGCTAAAGTTATGATTGTTTTAGTGCGCGAGGGTCAGGCTGACAGCTTTGCAGTTCCTTCAACTTCTTGTATTCCTTCCACTTTTGCATGCTTCCTTTCCATCCTCTGAGCCATTCCTGCCCTGTAATATCTGAAATCACTTAACACACATATCAAGGTATCTAATGATAATAAGAGAGGATTAATATTAGCAAATATAAGGCCAAAAAAGCATATTTTTAATCATAGCACAAAATCAGGAAGGAGAATGTAAACCCATGCATTTAGTATGAATAAGTGTATGAAAGATTGATAAAATCTACTCAATTAAGCACAAAACAAACCATAAAATAGTGGTTTATCAACCGTTCAGTATAGGCATTATATCGGGTGGGCGAACGGGTGTTTTGGAATAGGCTGGTTCATCCTAGCAACTACATGCCAATTAAGACACGGCCATGTGTGTATCTTCGAGCGGCTGGCGCCGCAAGACTACTGCTTGCATATATACTGAGAATTCATGTATCCCCCCCACCCCCATCCAAGTACACTCAATCCATGCTATTTTCTAGCTTCCGTTCGTAAAGTACAATGTTGCATGTCAATATATTTATATCTTTAATCTCGTTTATTTTCAAGCATACAATTCAAAAGAACCCAAAGATCCAGAGCGATGCGACTGCGTCAAGCCAGAACTGGGCTAAACCTTACATACTAATATCCACCTAAACGTTACATACAAAATATCCACTTAACATAGAAAACGTTATAAATATGCCCCTAAGTACCATGTTTAGTTCAATAAAAGGGTTAACAACGAACGATATATACAAATGTATACATTAGGTTTGACAATGTATTTGCAGCTTTTCGTATGATACCACTTCAGATCTCCACTTCTGGAATTAGTCGTCAAATCCTTTCTATGATTTTACTGAAAATACACGATTAAAATCGGTTAAATCTAGAACACAGCCACATACCAACGAATGCCAACATAGTAAAAACTTTTTTAACGTCGAAAACATATAGAGATCCTTAGGTATATGTAGTTTAACAAAATCAACATTGTAATTCAGATAAGGGTTCTATAGGAAGGTCAAATGCAGACAATCTTCGGTTTACGGCTACCGCCTACCGGAGAATGTGGTAAGGTTTGACCAACCTATCGTTGCAACACACGATGGTGACGACTTTAGGCCCCCTTCGCTCATCACCAAGAGACATGAGTGGTCCAGATGTGTTGGTCCCACCAAAGTCGCTGTTGACAAACCTAGCCTGCATGTCACTATCGGAGCAGCGGAACGAAGGAATCTCTGCGGTCGCATAGGGATCCCTGAATAGGTAACTAGATCATCTTAAAAACGACTAACCCACCATGTTAGTGTCCAACGAATCCAGGTCATCTGCAACTGCACTTGATGACTCTACTGTGTGGCGGTCCGAACACATCGTCCTGTTGTGTCCCACCTCCCGGTATAAACGATATCGCTGGGTTTTCTTTCAACTGTTAGCACCGTTACCCTTTGTATTGCGCCTGGGTGGATTCTGTGCCGGGGCTCTGCCACCTTCATTGGATGGCCTCGCGAGTGGAAAACTAGTGTCGGCTGCATCTTCGTTCTCGAAGTGCTTCAGCATTAGTATGGCAATGTCTCTTGCAAACTAGAACATTTCAGTTCTGTGATATGCAACTTTGCACACTTTTCGGTACCAATCCGTCAGGCACCAGTGTTACGTTAGTTATACAAAATCTCAAATCACGCCCATTGACTGTACTAGCACCATTTTTGCATCCTTGGGCCATCTCGGAAATATCAGAGACCTTGGGATCTCATGAACATTGTAACAAACAAGCACCGCAATTATATGTTCGCAAGGGACCCAAAACATTACATTCTCATGCACGTGCATCAGACCTTACTCATTTTAGACGTTGCAACAACACGCTAATCTTTCCCAAGAGTGTCGTATTGAGAGACGGTGTGGATAAAATATGAACTATTGTCTTCAGAATCAACCACCCTCATTGTACAGCCCCTGTCAAGAATGAGAACAGACAAATAGAATATTGCCTGAGTGTAGTTATCGGCTGCACACCGCTCCAACTGTTTTAGGTTGGTGGTCATAACAGGGTCACCCTTTGCACACTCGAAATCAGCCTCGACTTCCTTTGCACGAACGAACATCAAGCATCGATGAAAATGACGTAAAAAATTAGTGTAACTATATCGAGACTTAACATACCATGATATCACAGCGTGCAAGCCTTCGCACCTTGAGGTTGTGCGAAATCTGGCAAGGAACTTTCTTCGTATGTGTGCTGTTGCCCAACTATGCCTTCTCTCGTAATGTCTTGTACCCATCTTTTATCGGCGACACCAAAGTTCTCCACCATCTCAAACCATTTTCTCTGGAATGCTCCGACCTTGTAGTCGCCAAGCATGCAATCCTTAAACATCCTGGTGAAGTTAAGCTTTCTGATGTTGCTCGTGGCATTTTGGAGTAGGTGCCAAGCTCATAGTCGATTGTGAGCCTTTGAAAAAACTTACTCGATCGCAGACTTCATTTGCCTGTCATCGTCGGTTATTGTGGACATGGGAGCTTTTACTTTCATTGCAGTTTGCAGCTGTTGAAGCAGCCAGACATAGGTCTCTTCTTTCTCGCTTTCCACAAGTGTGGTGATAAAGACAACCGTTTGGTTGTGGTAATTCACACCAGAGAAGACTACTAAAGGTGAAAGGTAAACATTTTTCTTGTATGTTGCATCAAATGCAACCACGTCTCCAAATACCTAGTAATCAATTTGGCTGGTGTCGTCACAACAAAAAAATGTTCTAACACGCCCTCCCCGTCAACAACTTTGTAGTACAGTGCTGGATCATTTGCCTTGCACTCTCGGAGATACCTTAAGCACGATTCCGCATCTAGGGCACTTTCTCATTGTTACTTCACATTTACATGTGCATGTCCCTTGTTATGTAGGGGACATTATGATACCCGCCTGCTAGGCTCGCCATAAAATCGTGGATTCGCGAGACACCAATTCCCCCTTTGCACATTCCGTTCATCTGCTCGATATCTGCTTTACTCATCCTCCGATGGCCTGGGAGAATGGAATAAAATCAAAATTCAAGAACGTGCTGGTTATGCGCGTCTGAAAAGTACGCAACGTCCCAACGTTCTGATTCATCGTCTATGCGAACATGCATCCTTGCAGGGTATCCACACTGTGTCTCGGCCCTCGGCCTCTTTTACCGGTTCGAAATTGAGTAGAACTTCAGGGATCGGTACCCTTGTCAGTGGCACACGAATTCCTACTGTATCCTTACTTCGCCACGTTTTTCGCTCCTCGAACGTCTCGCGCTGAAGCCATGGTGCTTTGCATATTGCTAGTAGAACTCAAACGCAATGACAACATCTGTGAAAGTTCAAAAAATCAATCGAACCTATCGATTCGCCAGAATCAACAGCGTATAAGTCATCATCCAAAAAATTGTCAAACATTCCTCCGACGCCGTCCAAGTTATCTTCCAATTCAACTGCATCCCCACTGTCGACATCGGGCTCTACATGATGGTCGTGTCTCCTTTCATCTTTGTGTAACTCGTAAACATCTGACTCCATCCCTGCAAAGCCTTTGCCCTAAACCGATCCAACTCCATGGTCTACTCCATCGTACATTTTTGCTTCCTCGGCGACACGCACGCCCCCAGGGATATCTTCATCCCCGGAAACCCTGTGCCAAATAATAACAATACGGTAATTTAGTGAAATACGCAAAATTGGCGATATCCTTCAAAGAAAATTGGCGACCTATAAGGACACAAAAGGGGATATTTATAAATCAAGTGAAGAGTGATAATACAATGGGTACCTTCTTTCCATTGATGGAGACAACAATGCCATCAAACGCTATTCATTGAGACGGCAACGCCATCAACTACCGAAGACAGCCGACAATGAAGATCAAGTACCGTCGTGGTCAGATGTGAAGCTGTTGGTGTGCTTGGATCTGCCTAATCAGAAGGGTTAACATTGAACACTTTCTCAATCCCAAAAAATGAGTGTTTTGTGGTTCAAAAATTACGAATCTCGTCTGATGAGTTGTTGGAATAAGACACTGCTGAAGCCACCATGGCTGAGTGGGGAGGAGAAGGAGTTATCTGAGTGAGGAGGTTTCAATCGTTGTTTGGGATGGTGCGATTGCGACGGAGTGGAAAGGGAGGAAGAGAACCTGGGTTGGAGGAGGAGGTTAGCGGCAGTAATATTTGTCCAACTAATTTTAACAATTAAGTTTAATGTGTTCATTTTCAAAATAAAAAAGTGACCCCTCTATTTTATACGAAATTGCATAAAGGACCCAAGAAAAGCATGCATTTTTATTTTGGCGCTTCCTAGCTAACCAATGCGCTAACACGTCCTGCATACCAAATCTGTGCCCCTAAATCATCGATACCCTAATTTTTGGGGATATTTTTCACCTGTTCTGCATTTCTCAAAATTTGCAACTCTATTTTTTTATTCACCTACAATTTTCTCCCTTATATTATTGTTAACCCTCTTTGGTTCTCTACCAACTACATTAGCCATAGACTTCTACCACATATCAACTTACCCTCCCATGTATTGTAGATCATGCACTGTCTTATCACCTTCTTGGCTTGGCTAAACTCCTTTCCAACCCATTCCTTCCTCTTTATAGCTTATTGTTTTCACTGGATTGATTCTCAAATATGTTATGTATCTTGGTTTTTGAGGATCCCACACCCCATAACCATTTCCCTTTCACAATCTCTCTTTGCATGTCCAATAATACCACAAATAAGGTAGAAACTATCTTATAGATGTTCATATTTGAAGTGCACCCAGCTCCTAAGTAGCTTCTCCGTGTCCATTTAAAATCCAGTTGGCAGCTGCTTGGTTATGTTTATTCCCATCGATACTCTCAAAAATATTATTTCCAAAATGTCGTTCATGAGCGGGTCTTCCACTTCCTCCACTATTTCTAGCATATTGCCTATCTTCCTTGCTATTTCCTTGTTGATGAACTCCAAGGGTAAGCCATGTATCTGGATCCAAACAACCATAAAACTATGGTTTACTTTGTTCACAGCCTCATTGAGTGACCAAAGCTGCAAGTTCAACAGACGACCTCTAATACTTCACGGACCATTTTTCAAGACCTGCAAAGTGTTTTCTCATTCTTGAAGCTGATAAGTAATTTATTCTTTCTTACTTCTGATATCAAACCCCATTTAGATTATCCTAAATACCCATTAACACATTTCTAGTTGTTTTAATGTTTATATTATTTTTAGTGATGATTTTTCCTATGACATTGATAAAGTCTATTCTGAAATCCTTCTGCTCTTCCTGTTTGAAAGTTATAACATTACCCTCTCTATCTGATCATGTGATAAAAAATCCATGCTTGGCTCTGTTTGTGAAGCTATTGTTCTAGGCTTGTATTGTAAAAGTTTAGATAATTTTGGTTTTGGATTGCAGGATCGAGGATGAGAAAGTGATGATGACGGTGAAAAAAAGGAGAGGTTGACAATGAAAGTGAGGATATGATTGAACGATCATGACTTAAAGTTTCTAGTTTATCCTCCTCCCTAATGGAGTGATTCCTGAACATAGGGTCTCTCCTATTAAGAGAAAATATATCTCTCCAACAAAGAACTAGGTTACAAATGCTTTTTTTTTTGTGAGTTGATTGGACAACTCCCAATTTTAGATATCTCAATGGATTGGACAACTCCCAATCTTAAGTACACAATACATCATATTTTTTCCTCAAATACATTACATGTGTTAATGACATTCATTTTTTTGTCATGGATATTGAGCTGCCCACAGAAAAAGGCATAAGGTTGGCCAAGTGTTATTATTGTTATTATATTAAAAATAATGTTATTATTATTGTTGTTATGTTATATGTGAATTCCAGAGTATATGGTAAAGTGAAATTATATATACATGCCTGAAAATTGATTTATTAGTAACGAGTGGCAACTAATAAGATAGAAGAAAACTTGAACACAAATAAAAAATTATATTTTAATTTTAAAGTTTCAACTCTAAATTTTAAAAGTTAAAATATATTTTTATTTTTTTTAAAAATTAATTTTTGGTTAATTATTCACTTCTAAATTAACTTATTTTTGGTTTTTAAACCCACCATAAAATTAAACATTAAAATTATTAAAATTTAAAAAACGAATTGCAAAATAACACTTTTTTAAACAAAAATATGATCTATTTTGCATTTAAAAATTGAGAATCGATGTATTAAAATACTGTTGATCGAAAAATATTTTTGATAAAAGTAAATGGTTTGAAGTGGTAAAGTGGTTGAAGACATAAGCAGTTTTTTGAAAAGATGCACGCGCAAGCATTAAACGGAGGTTTTCGACACGGATTCAATTTCAAGGCCTTTCGATGAATCAAGCAAGTCAAATCGAACAAGGTACTCGAGTTAGGTGATCGAAATAAGTTATTCAAACAAGTGATTCAAGTAATTATGATAGTGGAGAAGTTAGAGGCTTCTATCATGCGAGAAAATCATGGAAAACGTTTAGGCGAGAACGGTTACCAAGGAAAATGCATTCAAGGCCGTAATCTTGTAATTAATTATCAGTTACCTAAAGTGGATTATAAATACTAGGATATCTTAGGGAATAAGGGTTGGAATTTTGAGCTCAGAAAAACACTCAAACACACTCATATCCCAGAAAATTCCTAGGTCTGCAATCGAGTTAACTTTTCTGCAAGGTTTCTTCCATGTTTTCACTCTTTCAATTTATTCATTTGTAAACTTTACATTTCAAGTAAATTTACATTCAAAGTCTTCTTTACTTATTTGCTTAATTTACGTTTCAGTATCTTTAGATTTTCATGTCAAAGTTCTTGCTTTCTTTTAATTTCAATGCAAATCTTTCTATTTTTTGAACATTTTCTTTTTGAAAACTTTATCTTTTTGTCTCTTTTATTGATTTACAAATTTTATCTTGTTTTATTCCCAATACCTGTCTAATCGAAGATATTTTGATGTACTTTTAAAAAACTAGTACCTGCAAAAAGGAGTAGGTTTCGCTCCTAGACCACTAGATATCGAACTACCATTGATTTGCTAAAAATTGACAAAATAAATACGTATAGTCATTCAGTTATATTTATTCTCTTAAAGAATTATTTCCGTGATAAATATAAAAGGTAATTTTTTTATGTTACAATGCATAATTAAATGAATGCATAAAATCTTTAAGTTGATAATATATCAAAATTAAATTTATATATATATATATATATATATATATATATATAATATTTAACTATTTTTTTAAAAAAAAGAAAAATCATTGTAAGATAAGTTTTTATTATTTTATATCAATATATTTTTCATATATAGGTTTAGTTTTTTTTTTTGTACTTATGTATAATTTGAGTTTTAAATTATAAATGTTAGAGTATCAATAGATACTAATGTGCTTATTGATTCACTTTTTTATTATTAAATATGTATAAAAGTGAATAAAAACTATAATTAGTTGGGATGACAAATTATTTATAATTTAACTAAGAGATTTTAAGGTCAAATTTTAAAAATAGTACAAAAAAGTTTTTTATAAATTATATATGGTAAATAATATTTTAAGAATAAAAATTGTACACCAACTCTTTTTAATTTTCATATCCCTGTTATATATATATAATATAATTAACAATGTTTAATAAAATTTATTTTAGTATATATATTTTTTATTTTATTTTTTAAATTTTCCAAATCTATCACTATGTATAATATTATTCTAACTTTATCCTTAATTACTCGTACAAACCCACCAAATAGAGTTAGAGTTAACACTTAAATTTACAATTTAAATTTCTTATATAAATAAACAAACTTTATTTTAAAAGATAATTTTAATATCTAAATTTTTTAAATGTCAAACACTTTCTCTTCGAATCAAGTTAAATATTTTTTGTTGGTATTAAGTCAAATATTAATTTAGTGAATTTTTCAAGTTTTTCCAATGCAATTAAAAAATCCTCAAATTTTTTCCCAAATTAGTTCAAATATTAATTTAGTGAATTTTCTAGTTTTTCCAATGCAACTCAAAAACGGTTCAAATGTTTTATAACTTTTTCTTCTAGGCCACCAATAACTTTATGAATACACACTACAAATATCAAGATAGAAAAACTCCGCTGGCCACTGCCCAATCTTTCATACTTCAAAGACGGGCCCAAATCACGAAAAAAGAACCTACCGTCCTCCTTCAGGTTATTCAGGTTATTGATTATTTTTGGAAACAGATCCTCTCCAAAAAAAATTTAACATTTGAGAGAATAAAGTATAATTTTTTATTTTTAATTCTATAAATAAGATTAAAAATAAATAAAAAAATAATAATAAATAAGATTAAACATTAAATATTATCCAATTTTTTTTACTGAGAGAAAATTCACTCTCATTATTTTTGGCCGATAAAAAAATTTATTAAATCATTATCGCCAACTCATTAGCAGACCCAGGTGTTCTTCATACGGTCCCAACACGTCATGTTCTACACGTCTAGATAATTTTTTTAATCTATACCGTAGAAAAATCCTCAAATGTTTGCATGTAGAGCCAAGGCGAAAAAGTATGAACTATATATAGTAAGAATAGAAAAGTACTCTACTAAATAAGGGTGTACATTATCCGATCCCATCGGATTTAAAATCACATATAAATCTTAAAAGTCAAATTCGAGGCAAAAACGAATCTGGCTTTATCTGATCTTATGTATATTTTAAGAAAATTAAAAAAAATATTTATATTTTAAATTAATTTTAATATTATATTATATTAATTATAAATTTATTATTTTATTTTAATCATATTTATTGAATTAAAAAATAATAAAATTAAAATTTATAGACAAATTTAAATATAGATATAAATATTAACTTTTTAATAATAAATATATTTTTTTTATAATTAAGTACATCATAAATTTTTGACATAAAATTTATCAAGATTTGAACTTCATCAATTTAGACTCGAGTTTAGTATAATCTGAATATAGTGTGATTTTATTAAATTTAATTAAAATCGAATAAGAATTTTAAAAATAAATTCAATCATTATTTAAAATCAAATTTAAGTTAATACGAAACTAATTTTATCCAACTTATATGCACCCCTAATACTAAGCATGTGATGAGAGTTTAAGCTTGTGCATTTTAAGTAATTAACAGGCCAGGTATACTTTTTGCTTCAACAATAATGTCATCTTAAATTATAATTTTAAGGGTTTTATTATTTTATGTTTCAAGAGGATTAATTAAATATACTATAAAAAATATTTTAATATATTAAAAATATTAAAATATTTTTTTATAATATACCTTAACCAATATCCTTAAAACACAGACTAATAAAATCCTAATTTTAACCACTAGTAAAATCATTAACTATATTAGAAAAAGTGACCCGTACCTACCGATAGGTATGTCAATTTTAGTTATGTCATTATCTCCCTCGTCTTTCAGATAGAAACAGTGTGACGATTTAATTTCTTTTATTTGGTGGCTAAACATAGAAAGATTCTCTTCACACACATATATACTGTAACTATGATAAGTATGGTTAAAATTAAAATTATATTTTTTATATTTTAGTAATAGTTTTTTTAAAAGTATAGTTAAATAATAAAAAATATTATTTTAATTTTAATAATAATTTTTTAAAATATTGTAACCACTATAGACACTGTAAAATATATATAATTTGAAGCTTCATTGCAATGCAAAGGAGAGACACTTTGCATGCTAATAAGTAACATTTTCAGCTTTTCCAGCTTAATTGATGGCTTTTTCAATAAGGGTGTATGGTTTTATACTTTTATTAAGTAAGTATGTCGTATTTGTCATAAAATTATCTCTTTCAAAATCTTAAACTAATAGTAAGAGTCATATTTATAATTATATTTCTAGTATGTTTTTTGGGCAAAATACTATAATAAGCCAATGCTAGGCCAAAATTACGTAAATAAGCCAAAACTAAAATCGTTTCAATAATGAGCCTAACTATATATTTATATAATTCGAACCACAATAGTTCGAACTCCATTCGTTAATAATTTGAACCAATGCGGTTCGAATTACAGAGAGAGATACTGATTAAAGTAAATCGAATCAAGCTGGTTCGAATTACAGAGAGAGAAGGTGCATCATATAATTCGAACCAGGCTGGTTCGAATTATAGAGAAGCTGCATCAAGTAATTCGAACCAAGCTGGTTCGAATTGCACAACCCCTAATTCGAACCAGTGTGGTTTGATTTAGTGGTAGACAGAGCAGAGGATCCATTAAGAGGAAAAATCGTTCCGGTGTGAAGTTGACAAATAAGGATCCTCTCTGTATTGTCGTGAATCCAACGACGAGCTATGATGACCTTGTTAGATCTATGCTGATGAAACTTGGTTTGGAAGGTGCGAAGCGGGTTAAGAAGTTTTTCTATCGCATTCCAGTCACGGTCCTGCAGGATACCGTGAAGTATGATTGTTTCACGATTGGTAGTGATGAGGACCTGCAAGTGATGTTTCTTTGTCGGAGGCAGTTTCCGGAGGTGAGGACACTAGAATTGTTGGCAAAGCTGGTTGATGTGGTATCCAGCTCAGGGGGTTCGAACCGGAATACCACCACTGTAGCCACGGCAGCCGGTTCCAGTTCCAGGCCTGCCGTTGCTTCTTCTTCCGTCCCTGTGTACGAGCCAGCGGTCCAACCTGTCGCCTCCCCGTCTTTTGCTGTTGATCTCCATGACGGCGTAGGCGACGAGGTAGGATCATTTGATATTCTGCCGAACGCTTTATAGGGCGTTCCATCGGTTGGCGTCAGAGACGGATTGTTGGGTGATGTAGAGGAGGACGACGTCGAGTCGGATATGATTGAGGATGACAGCGGTTTAGTTGTGCATTTCATGCGCAGCCTCAGCGATGCATCAGGAGCATGCAGCGGCAGCAGGGCATGCGACTGGATGACAGATACGTTCCGTACTTGCAGATGGCCGGTCTATACCATCTTGCAAGGCTGAACGATAGATGGTTCCGGATAGACGAGGCCCTTGTCAGTGCATTCGTCGAGCGATGGCGTCCAGAAACGCACACGTTTCATATGCCGTTCGGAGAGTGCACGATCACACTCCAGGACGTGGCATACCATGTGCACCCATTCCCAAACTCAGAACACTTGCCCACATACCGGCGATAATCAAGCTCCACTACCTTGTACTGTACCCCTCGCCGGATGCTGTAAGTCTTCACACTTAACAGGGCCTCATCTTTATCCTGAAATTGCTGACCAACCTGGAACTCTGTCAGACCAGCAGTCCCTTCCGCATCTCTAGCTCCGAATCCAACAGAGTGCCCTGAAACACCCTCCTGCCTCATGGCATCAGGTCCAAAGAGGAAAAATGTGGTGGATACTGCTGTGTGCCAGAACTAGAACCACCGACTGCCAATGCAGGCTCAGCCGCTCCAACCTCGTCGCCGCTGTCATCCTCAATCATATCCGACTCGACGTCGTCCTCCTCTACATCACCCAACAATCCGTCTCTGACGCCAACTGTAAAACCCGGTTAATTAACGGCTAATTAACCCATAAATGAGAATTTATTCTAGAAAGCCCAAAATTTGATTTTTGTGGCTAAATGTGATAGAGGAGATTGAGACGAGAATTTTGGTACCAATTTTATAGAATTCGGACCAAGATTGGACCGTACGGGCCAAACCGGGCCAATTGGACCCAAAGTGGGCCCTTGGCCCAACATAACTTAACCAAAACCCTAGTTTTCAGCACTCTCTCTCCTCATTTGTTACACACACAAGCTGAAATTAGAGGGAAAGGGAGGAAGAACACTCTCAAGTTCTCTCCCTTGGTTGATCTTCAAACCACCATAACTTTTGATCTAGAGCTCCGATTGCCGCCCCGTTTGCGGCCACGCGTTCACCGCAGAGAGCTCTACAAAACCCATACAACCAATCTTGAGGTAAGCCACGTGTTTCTGTTCGAAATCTCAGCCCTTATTTTCGAGTTTCATGGGTAAAACGTTGAGATTTTGGGTTCTTTGATGTTATAGGACCCAACTCTCTTGAAGGAGAAGGTTAATCTTGCCTCCTTGGACCTTGGGTGTGGTAAGATTCTCAACCCTAGTGTGATTTGTGATTTTATGATGTTTGGGTTTTGAGATGTTGTGTATGGGTATGATGATTGTGGCTTAGGTTGTGTATGTGTGGATATTGGAGCTTGATTGGTGATTTTGAAAAGCTTGGAAAGGGCTTGGTGGTGAAAAATCTGTTCTTGGAGGTATTGAGGCCTTGAGAGCTTGTGGATAAGAGGTTTGAAAGTGCTCCGGGTGAGCTTGGGAAAATCGGCTAAGGTATGGTTTCGGTTTCCCGTATCTAATATGTAATGTGGTAGGAAATACTTAGGCTAGAGGCCCTAAGATAGGCATTGAATGGTTGGTGTTGTTGAATTGTTGATATATATGATGTGGTCATATATGTGATGATGATTAATGATGCCTTGGTGGTATGATGTATGAGAAATATGCATGTTGTGATATATGCTTGATGATTGGTTATGGTTGAATTATGGGTTGAACCATGTTTATGGTGAGTATGATGTTGATTGTGTACAATAATGAATTATTGGGATTGGTGTTGTTGGAATTGGCATGAGGTAGAGTATATGATATGTCAATATGTTTGAGTTTGAGCCACTTGGGTGAAGTGGGTTAAAATGATGAGATAGTGATTCTATAATTTGTGGTAAAGTCTCAATGTGTGAGTTGAGGAGGCTTGATGTTGAATTTGATTTATTTTGATTGATTTCAAAGAAAAGGGATGAAAATGGCATGTTTTGATTGATTTTGAAAAGAGTTGGAAATGGCTTGTTTTATAAATGGCACTTTGTGGTTTTTTATGAAAAACATGGTTTTTGGGCATACTTTGGTGGGACATAACTTGGACTACGGATCTCTGTTTTGTGCCAAACCTATTTAGAAATGAAATTGGATCCGGGATGTCCATGCCGTTCGAAGAACGGGTGAAAAACGATTTAAAATGAGAAAGTTATGTCCGTTAGAAGATTGGGGTTCAAATTGGTGAATTCTGCAGCTTTTAACTTAGAAAATTTTTAGCAGAATGACCCCTTGCGCGTGGGCGCACTTGGCGCGTGCGCGCCGTACTTCCCGAAAATGCCATCCACGCGTGCGCGTGATGTGCGCGGGCGCGCCGATGGTGCTGCACCCAATGCCCAGCCATTTTCCAGAGAGTCATGCCAGAACTGTGCCAGTGTTGTGCCTGGGGCACGAGAACATCCACGCGTACGCGTGGGTGACGCGTACGCGTCAATTGGCAAATGTTTAATCCACGCGTTAGCGTGCATGACGCTTGCGCGTCGATGAAGTTTTGAGGCCATTCACGCGTGCGCGTGGAGTGCGCGTACGCGTGGACCTGTGTTCATTCCAAAGTTGATTTTTGAGTTTTAAAAGCCAAATTTCATACTTCTAAGCCTCCGATCTCACCACTTATATCTTAAATCATTATGATATGCCTAGCTATGAGAGAAGGAGCTAGTGGATATGGTAACTTGCGAGTGAAGCAAGGGAAAATGAATAATCAATGAGGATCATTGATGATTATGTGAGATGTGGAGGATGGTGGTGGAAGTGCTTGTTATGCCATTGGCCGAAGAGCCGTAATTGTTTATGAATTGGCTGGTTCTGGATTGAACCGTGAGCCGGAATAGCTGTGTATGCTATGAATATTGGCTGGTTATGGATTTAACTGTGAGCCGGATGGCTGATATGGATGTTGATCCATGGATGAGAATTCATGCATGTTTATGCTGAATTATTGATAATTGTGATTTGCACTTCCACTATCTGAGATACGAGTTTCCCTGGGTAGTAGCAGTGGCTAGCCACCACGTGCTCCAGGTTGAGACTTGATACTCTACTGACCCTATGTCGTAAGTGTGGCCGGGCACTGTGAAAGACCCGGATGAGCTCGCCCCCGTATATATTCACCAGTGAGGGTGATGGATATAGATCATGATTATGATCAAGTTTATGACGAGTATAACTCGAGTTGGGGATGCATGACAGAGGGACAGTCCAATGGTTAGCGACCAGGACTTGTCGGGTTGGCTCTATAACCGACAAGATGATATCATCAGCCACTAGGGACAGGCATTCATCATATGCATATTATGTGAATTGTTTGAGATTGCCTATTTGACTGCATATTACTTGCTAATTGTCTAAATGCCTTACTTGTTACTATTTGTATATTCTTTGTTTGATATAACTGTGATTGCTACATTATACTCCTGCTGGTGGTTGGGAGGTCTGAAGGAATTGGAAAGGGAAGTATTAGTTAGACTGAAGAATCTTTAGTCAGATGCCCTTTATGGTTTAGCTTGTTCATAAGCTTTGATATTATCTGGAGGAAGTTCTAGAATTGCCTTTGGCTTTCCTCCATTATTATGTATTATATATGTGGAAGCTGTTACTATGCTGGGGACCTCTGGTTCTCACCCATGCGGATTTTGTGGTTTTCAGAGGCAGGACGTGAGGTTTCTCGCTGAGGCATGCTGGAGACTTCTAGATTTGCGAAGATCCTTGTTCTCGGGGCTATGTTTTGGTTTATATGTTTTGCTTAGACACTTTTATCTCCATTAAATAATACAAACTGTGATGACTCCTCTTATGGGAGATTTTGGAGAATAGGTTTTATGTATTTGTGTCCCTTTGGGTTTCCTTTGGGGTTTCCTTATTTTATCATATGTATATATTGCTATGCTCGGACCGGTTATCTTCGCAGCCGGATTTTGAGTCTTGATATTTCTGTTTTTGACACTCCTTTGTATATATATAATCACGCGTTGGTTATCCTTGTTCGTTACGTTGTCGATCGGAGTGTTGCGCTTTAGAGTTGCGATGGTTTTTGTTTACCCCTTTTTCTACAAAGGCTCCTAGTTATAATCAATCATTCCTACTACTATATGTACTAATTTTTTTTATTTTAGAGGTCGTAATACCTTGCCATCTTTGAATTATGACTTAAGCATAAGACTCTGTATGGTAGGGTGTTACATTATGGTATCAGAGCAGTTCGTTCCTGTAGAGCCTGAGGGATGGACTGATTATGCTTCTGTGCATTCTCTGTGTGTGTGTGTTATGTGCTATTAGTATATCTGCTTGATATAATTGGCATAAACGTTCATGAGCATGCATTTGGGACTTTGAAGTACTAGACTTCCGATATTGAGACTGATCAACTTAATATCGATTGTTTGGTTTGTATAGGAACCAGATGGCGCCTCGTGGACGCGGTAGAGGTAGTGCGAGAGGTCGTACGAATGCTCGTGCGCCGGAGAATAACCCTAATGACCCGGTGAACTTTATGACCGCGTTGGAGAACATGGCTGCTGCTATGCAGGCCACTGCTGAGGCTCTTGGTCAACAGATGAACAACCATGGTAATGATGGAGGTGGAGTTCAGGGCCCGATGACACTAGCAAACTTTTTAAAGGTTAATCCACCTAAGTTCAAGGGAACTACTAGTCCGACTGAGGCTGATACATGGTTTCAGGCTATAGAGCGAGCACTGCAAGCACAAGTGGTACCTGAAGGGCAGCGTGTCGAGTTTGCCACCTATATGCTCACAGGTGAAGCATCGCATTGGTGGCAAGGTATCCGACGTCTTCTGCAGCAGGGTGATGACTATATTACTTGGAATGTCTTCCAAGAGGAGTTCTATAAGAAGTACTTTCCGACTTCTGCTAGGACGGCTAAGGAACTTGAATTGTTACAGCTGAAGCAGGGTACTATGTCCATATCAGAGTATACTGACAAGTTTGAGGAGCTGTTCAGGTTCTCTCGTATGTGCCAAGGGACTCCGGTGGAATATGAGGAATGGAAGTGTGTTAAGTATGAAGGAGGACTCCGGAGTGATATTTTCAGTTCAGTGGGACCAATGGAGATTAGGACTTTCTCCGAGTTGGTAAAAAAGTGTAGGGTTGCTGAGGAGTGTGTGAAGAGGGCAACCGCTGAGAAAGGGAGTCAAAGGGGGATCATTCCCACAGAACCGAGGGAAGAGCTTTGCACCTAGAGGTCCGTCTTTCAAGAGGGGATGCTCTTTTAGGAGGCCCAACAACAACAACAACTCCCAAGGAAAAAGGTATGGGAAGCAGCCTCAGAATGATCAAGCTTGTACTAGGTGTGGAAGTCACCATCCGGGAATACCATGCAAGGCCGGATGGGGTTTGTGCTACACTTGTGGAAAGGCGGGGCATAAAGCCGTAAATTGTCCTGAGAAGCAGAAACAAGGTGCTGGGAAAGTACAACAGACTGGTCGGGTGTCCACCACTTCAGCTGTAGGAGCTGAGGGATCCGAGACACTTATTCGAGGTAACTGTGAAATGGCTGGACAAACTTTAAATGCTTTATTTGATTCGGGAGCATCACATTCATTCATTGCATTTGAGAAAGCTCATGAGTTAGGACTGAAGGTTGTAACTTTAGGTTATGATCTAAGGGTGTACAATGCTACCCATGAAGCCATGGTAACTAGGCTAGGATGCCCGGAAGTTTCCTTTAGATTCAAGCAGCATGATTTTGTTCATAATTTAATCTGCTTACCGATGATTGGTCTTGATCTTATCTTGGGATTGGACTGGTTATCTAAGAACCATGTTCTGCTAGATTGTTCTACAAAGTCGGTGTACTTTATGCCGGGAGATACGGAAGGGCCGGTCGTGGTGAATAATTATTACTTGAATTCAATGATGGTGAACTGTTCCGGAACCGAATGTCAGGGTATCATGTTGTTAGCCGCGGGTGTTTCGGGTGATGATCAAAGGTTGGAGCAGATTCCGGTTGTGTGTGAGTTTCCGGAAGTGTTTCCTGATGATATTGATGAGTTTTCACCTAACCGAGAGGTTGAGTTTGCTATTGAATTGGTGCCCGGGGCGGGACCAATCTCAAGTGCTCCTTATAGGATGTCACCGTTAGAGATGAACGAGCTAAAGTCTCAGTTAGAAGATTTGTTGGGAAAGAATTTTATACGACCAAGTGTCTCTCCGTGGGGTGCTCCAGTGTTACTGGTGAAGAAGAAGGATGGGAGTATGCGGCTCTGTGTGGATTACAGGCAACTGAACAAGGTTACAATAAAGAATAAGTACCCATTGCCGAGAATTGATGATCTCATGGATCAGTTACAAGGAGCTGGAGTTTTCTCCAAGATCGATTTGCGATCCAGTTATCACCAGATAAGGGTGAGGGATGAGGATATCCCTAAGACCGCTTTCAGGACTCGTTATGGTCATTACGAGTACACTGTAATGTCTTTTGGATTGACGAATGCTCCTGCAGTGTTTATGGATTACATGAATAGAGTTTTCCGTCCGTTTTTGGATAAATTCGTTGTTGTCTTCATTGATGACATACTAATTTATTCCAAGACTGAAGAAGAGCATGCGGAACACTTGAGGACCGTGTTGCAGATTCTAAAGGAGAAGAAACTCTATGCAAAACTGTCTAAGTGTGAGTTTTGGAAGAGTGAGGTGAAGTTTTTGGGCCATGTGGTGAGTAAGAAGGGAATAGCCGTAGATCCAACTAAGGTGGAGGCTGTGATGGATTGGAAGCAACCAACCACCGTAACAGAGGTAAGGAGTTTTCTGGGTTTAGCTGGCTATTACCGAAGGTTTATCAAAGGCTTTTCACAGATAGCCTTACCAATGACAAAGTTAACCCGCAAAGACACTCCGTTTGTTTGGACTCCTGAGTGCGAGGAGAGCTTTCAGACATTGAAGAAAAAGTTGACCACTGCACCTGTGTTAGTGTTACCTGAGCCGAACGAGCCATTTGAGGTGTATTGTGATACCTCATTGAAGAGTCTAGGGTGCGTGCTGATGCAGCATCGTAATGTGGTGGCGTATGCCTCACGACAGTTGAGACCTCATGAAGTTAGTTACCCTACGCACGATTTGGAACTCGCTGCGGTTGTGTTTGCCTTGAAGGTGTGGAGGCATTATCTCTATGGGGTTAAGTTCCAAGTTTTCTCTGATCATAAGAGCTTGAAGTATCTCTTTGATCAGAAAGAGCTTAATATGAGGCAGAGAAGGTGGATGGAATTGTTGAAGGACTACGACTTTGAGTTGCATTACCATCCGGGAAAAGCGAATGTAATGGCGGATGCGTTAAGTCGGAAGTCGTTATATGCGGCTTGGATGATGCTTCAAGAGGAGAAGTTGCTCAAGGGATTTGAGAGTCTGAAAATTGGTGCTCGAGAAGTATCCGGAACTTTGTGTTTGAGCCGATTAGAGATCTCAAGTGATTTTAAGTCCGAACTCCTAAAGGCTCATCAAAATGATGAAGCGTTATGGACGGTGTTACCGGCTATTGAGCAAGGAAAACAATGGAGAGTGTCGGAAGAAAAAGATGGGTTATGGAGATTCAAGGGTAGGATCATTGTGCCAGATGTGGGCACTTTGAGGCAAGATATTTTAAAGGAGGCACACAAAAGCGGATTCTCCATTCACCCGGGAAGTACTAAGATGTACCATGATTTAAAGGCAATGTTCTGGTGGCCGGGAATGAAGAATGATGTGGCGGAATATGTTTCAAAGTGTTTAACATGTCAAAAGGTAAAGATTGAACATCAAAGACCTTCCGGGATGTTGCAACCTTTAGAGATTCCACAATGGAAGTGGGAAAGTATTGCAATGGACTTTGTGTCTGGATTGCCAAGGACTAGGGCTGGTTTTGATGCTATTTGGGTGATTGTGGACCGACTGACGAAGTCAGCTCACTTTTTGCCCATTCGTATGACTTACACCCTTGAGGAGCTAGCACGGTTATACATAAAGGAGATTGTGAGACTTCATGGTGTACCTGCTACTATAATCTCTGATAGAGATCCTCGTTTCACTTCAAGGTTTTGGGGTGCATTTCAGAAAGCTTTTGGAACCCGATTAAGCTTGAGCACGGCTTACCATCCTCAAACAGATGGTCAATCTGAGAGGACGATCCAAACGCTGGAGGATATGTTGAGAGCTTGTGTTTTGGACCAACCGGTGAGTTGGGATCGGTATATGCCATTAGTGGAGTTTGCATACAATAATAGTTATCATGCGAGCATCGGAATGGCTCCGTATGAGGCCTTGTATGGGAGGAAATGTCAATCTCCACTATGTTGGTATGACGCTGGAGAGAAAAGATTGTTAGGGCCGGAAATGATAGCTGAGACTACTGAACAAGTCAAGAAAATCCGTGATAGGATGCTTACGGCGCAGAGTCGTCAAAAGAGTTACGCCGATCAGAGGCGAAAGCCCTTAGAATTTGAGGAAGGAGAGCATGTCTTCCTTAAGGTTACTCCGACCACGGGAGTAGGTAGGGCGATTAAGGCAAAGAAGTTGAATCCTCGATACATTGGTCCATTTCAAATCCTGGAGAGGATTGGACCGGTGGCGTATCGGATGGCTCTACCACCTCATCTTTCGAATCTGCACGATGTGTTTCACGTGTCGCAGCTTCGGAAGTACACTCCTGATGCTAGCCATGTGTTGGAACCTGAGTAGGTTCAGTTGAGGGAAGATTTGACGCTTCCAGTGGCTCCGGTCAGAATTGATGACACTAGTATCAAACGGTTGCGTGGAAAAGAGGTTCCATTGGTCAAAGTGGCATGGAGTCGAGGCGGTGTTGAGGAACACACTTGGGAACTTGAGTCGGAGATGCGAACGGACTATCCGCATTTATTCTCAGGTAATTGCATTTGAATTTTGTGGGCAAAATTCCCAATTAGGTGGGTAGAATGTAAAACCCGGTTAATTAACGGCTAATTAACTCATAAATGAGAATTTATTCTAGAAAGCCCAAAATGTGATTTTTGTGGCTAAATGTGATAGAGGAGATTGAGACGAGAATTTTGGTACCAATTTTATAGAATTCGGACCAAGATTGGACCGTACGGGCCAAACCGGGCCAATTGGACCCAAAGTGGGCCCTTGGCCCAACATAACTTAACCAAAACCCTAGTTTTCAGCACTCTCTCTCCTCATTGTTACACACACAAGCTGAAATTAGAGGGAAAGGGAGGAAGAACACTCTCTCAAGTTCTCTCCCTTGGTTGATCTTCAAACCACCATAGCTTTTGATCTAGAGCTCCGATTGCCGCCCCATTTGCGGCCACGCGTTCACCGCGGAGAGCTCTACAAAACCCATACAACCAATCTTGAGGTAAGCCACGTGTTTCTGTTCGAAATCGCAGCCCTTATTTTCGAGTTTCATGGGTAAAACGTTGAGATTTTGGGTTCTTTGATGTTATAGGACCCAACTCTCTTGAAGGAGAAGGTTAATCTTGCCTCCTTGGACCTTGGGTGTGGTAAGATTCTCAACCCTAGTGTGATTTGTGATTTTATGATGTTTGGGTTTTGAGATGTTGTGTATGGGTATGATGATTGTGGCTTAGGTTGTGTATGTGTGGATATTGGAGCTTGATTGGTGATTTTGAAAAGCTTGGAAAGGGCTTGGTGGTGAAAAATATGTTCTTGGAGGTATTGAGGCCTTGAGAGCTTGTGGATAAGTGGTTTGGAAGTGCTCCGGGTGAGCTTGGGAAAATCGGCTAAGGTATGGTTTCGGTTTCCCGTATCTAATATGTAATGTGGTAGGAAATACTTAGGCTAGAGGCCCTAAGATAGGCATTGAATGGTTGGTGTTGTTGAATTGTTGATATATATGATGTGGTCATATATGTGATGATGATTAATGATGCCTTGGTGGTATGATGTATGAGAAATATGCATGTTGTGATATATGCTTGATGATTGGTTATGGTTGAATTGTGGGTTGAATCATGTTTATGGTGAGTATGATGTTGATTGTGTACAATAATGAATTATTGGGATTGGTGTTGTTGGAATTGGCATGAGGTAGAGTATATGATATGTCAATATGTTTGAGTTTGAGCCACTTGGGTGAAGTGGGTTAAAATGATGAGATAGTGATTCTATAATTTGTGGTAAAGTCTCAATGTGTGAGTTGAGGAGGCTTGATGTTGAATTTGATTTATTTTGATTGATTTCAAAGAAAAGGGATGAAAATGGCATGTTTTGATTGATTTTGAAAAGAGTTGGAAATGGCTTGTTTTATAAATGGCACTTTGTGGTTTTTTATGAAAAACATGGTTTTTGGGCATACTTTGGTGGGACATAACTTGGACTACGGATCTCTGTTTTGTGCCAAACCTATTTAGAAATGAAATTGGATCCGGGATGTCCATGCCGTTCGAAGAACGGGTGAAAAACGATTTAAAATGAGAAAGTTATGTCCGTTGGAAGATTGGGGTTCAAATTGGTGAATTCTGCAGCTTTTAACTTAGAAAATTTTTAGTAGAATGACCCCTTGCGCGTGGGCGCACTTGGCGCGTGCGCGCCGTACTTCCCGAAAATGCCATCCACGCGTGCGCGTGATGTGCGCGGGCGCGCCGATGGTGCTGCACCCAATGCCCAGCCATTTTCCAGAGAGTCATGCCAGAACTGTGCCAGTGTTGTGCCTGGGGCACGAGAACATCCACGCGTACGCGTGGGTGACGCGTACGCGTCGATTGGCAAATGTTTAATCCACGCGTTAGCGTGCATGACGCTTGCGCGTCGATGAAGTTTTGAGGCCATTCACGCGTGCGCGTACGCGTGGACCTGTGTTCATCCCAAAGTTGATTTTTGAGTTTTAAAAGCCAAATTTCATACTTCTAAGCCTCCGATCTCACCACTTATATCTTAAATCATTATGATATGCCTAGCTATGAGAGAAGGAGCTAGTGGATGTGGTAACTTGCGAGTGGAGCAAGGGAAAATGAATAATCAATGAGGATCATTGATGATTATGTGAGATGTGGAGGATGGTGGTGGAAGTTCTTATTATGCCATTGGCCGAAGAGCCGTAATTGTTTATGAATTGACTGGTTCTGGATTGAACCGTGAGCCGGAATAGCTGTGTATGCTATGAATATTGGCTGGTTATAGATTTAACCGTGAGCCGGATGACTGATATGGATGTTGATCCATGGATGAGAATTCATGCATGTTTATGCTGAATTATTGATAATTGTGATTTGCACTTCCACTATCTGAGATACGAGTTTCCCTGGGTAGTAGCAGTGGCTAGCCACCACGTGCTCCAGGTTGAGACTTGATACTCTTCTGACCCTATGTCGTAAGTGTGGCCGGGCACTGTGAAAGACCCGGATGAGCTCGCCCCCGTATATATTCACCAGTGAGGGTGATGGATATAGATCATGATTATGATCAAGTTTATGACGAGTATAACTCGAGTTGGGGATGCATGACAGAGGGACAGTCCAATGGTTAGCGACCAGGACTTGTCGGGTTGGCTCTATAACCGACAAGATGATATCATCAGCCACTAGGGACAGGCATTCATCATATGCATATTATGTGAATTGTTTGAGATTGCCTATTTGACTGCATATTACTTGCTAATTGTCTAAATGCCTTACTTGTTACTATTTGTATATTCTTTGTTTGATATAACTGTGATTGCTACATTATACTCCTGCTGGTGGTTGGGAGGTCTGAAGGAATTGGAAAGGGAAGTATTAGTTAGACTGAAGAATCTTTAGTCAGATGCCCTTTATGGTTTAGCTTGTTCATAAGCTTTGATATTATCTGGAGGAAGTTCTAGGATTGCCTTTGGCTTTCCTCCATTATTATGTATTATATATGTGGAAGCTGTTACCATGCTGGGGACCTCTGGTTCTCACCCATGCAGATTTTGTGGTTTTTAGAGGCAGGACGTGAGGTTTCTCGCTGAGGCATGCTGGAGACTTCTAGATTTGCGAAGATCCTTGTTCTCGGGGCTATGTTTTGGTTTATATGTTTTGCTTAGACACTTTTATCTCCATTAAATAATACAAACTGTGATGACTCCTCTTATGGGAGATTTTGGAGAATAGGTTTTATGTATTTGTGTCCCTTTGGGTTTCCTTTGGGGTTTCCTTATTTTATCATATGTATATATTGCTATGCTCGGACCGGTTATCTTCGCAGCCGGATTTTGAGTCTTGATATTTCTATTTTTGACACTCCTTTGTATATATATAATCACGCGTTGGTTATCCTTGTTCGTTACGTTGTCGATCGGAGTGTTGCGCTTTAGAGTTGCGATGGTTTTTGTTTACCCCTTTTTCTACAAAGGCTCCTAGTTATAATCAATCATTCCTACTACTATATGTACTAATTTTTTTTTATTTTAGAGGTCGTAATACCTTGCCATCTTTGAATTATGACTTAAGCATAAGACTCTGTATGGTAGGGTGTTACACCAACCGATGGAACGCCCTGTAAAGCGTTCGACAGAATATCAAATGATCCTACCTCGTTGCCTATGCCGTCATGGAGATCAACAGCAAAAGATGGGGAGGCGACAGGTTGGACCGCTGGCTCGTACACAGGGACGGAGGAAGAAGCAACGGCAGGCCTGAAACTGGAACCGACTGTCGTGGCTACAGTGGTGGTATTCTGGTTCGAATTATATGATGCACCTTCTCTCTCTGTAATTCGAACCAGCTTGGTTCGATTTACTTTAATCAGCATCTCTCTCTGTAATTCGAACCGCATTGGTTCGAATTATTAACGAATGGAGTTCGAACCATTATGGTTCGAATTATATAAATATATAGTTTGGCTCATTACTGAAACGATTTTGGTTTTGACTTATTTACGTAATTTCGGCCTAGCATTGGCTTATTATAGTGTTTTGCCCATGTTTTTTTATACAAGAGTATCTTTTTAAATTTTTTATTTTGTATATAGTTTGTTTTTTTTATTTATTTTATACTAAAATTTTTTCTTTTAAAATTAATAATAACTGAACTCTAAATCTTTAGATGATAAAAGCTCTATAAGGCAAATACTTTTTCTCATTGTTTAACAACACTTAATGTCTAAATTTCTAGCCAACTTTATTTAGTGGAATGCTACCTGAGCTTGTCAACCTTTAGCTCATTTAATTCCATCCCGTGACTCCTTAATCGTCCACCTTTTGTGTGTGTGTGTGTGCTGCTCCATTTGCTTTTTACCACTGAAAATAATTCTATTTTTTTTATTATTATAACTTGTAAGTAAGCCTTTCTAAGTGGGTGTACATATTATAATTTTTTGCATTTTGATGGTTGGTCGTCTTAATTTTGTTAAAATAGGTTGAATGGATAGTCAAATAACTTTCTTCCAACAATTTATTATTATTATTATTTAGAGTTTAAATTTTTTTATTTAATTTATAATTTAGTATTTAATATTTAAAATTTAGTATGAAAAAAATTTTAAAAAATTTACTGTTGTTACCTGAAAAATAGTGGATTTCAATGTACGTAAATATATTCCAAATCCTTGCTTATCTTTCTTTTACAGGCTTACAGCTAAGGCATATGGCTCAACCTATGTGATATATCAACCGTTAAACATCATCAATCCTTTGTTGAAAAACCTATAGAATTGCAGAAGTTTTCAATTCGCACATGATATATATATATATATATATATATATATATATATATATATATATATATATTGTCCAATGAACATCATAAAATATTCATCGTATTTATATGTGTTATTTAATAGTTTTTTTATCAAAGCAATAAATAATCAAAATATTTAATTATAAATTAATTAAATTTTTTCATAGTAAAACACTTAAACATTTTATAAACACTAAAAATTAGTTATTACTATATTTTTACAATTTTATTTAATTATATTTTAATAACAAAAGTAAATATAATTTACTATATTATTTATGAAATTTGATTATTTTAATATGCATGAATCAAATTTTATTACGTTTCTTATAAATTTTGATATATTATCTATATATAAAGTTTTACTATAAATATAAATAGGTGATAATAATCGTATTTCACTTTAAGTATATAGTTAATTATGTTGGTGTAACATAATTCGGTAAAAATTAAATGCTAATGAGCGAAAATAGCAGCACACCCTTATGAATAAATAATGTAGTCTACCTCCATATATGAACTCTGCGCACGTTGCATGTCACGGGACAAATAGTGCTTTGAAAATCTAAATCCTATTTTGCCCTAAACTTCAACAAATCCAATGTACCCGACTGTCACTCAGAAAAGAGATAAAGTATTCATCAGTTTTATTATTTTTCATTTTTTTTTATGAATTAGTATTTCGATATTTAATTCCTGGGATACCAGTCCAGAAAGGAAAACGACATACCAGCTAATAGCTAGATCCCAATCATATATTTTAAAAGGGATCGAATATGATGCTTGTACATAAAAACCATTCAGTTATTAAAATATTAATTGCAATGACCAGTAACGGAAATAATCGAGTTGGCCTAATTAAACCTCAGTTATAGATTTGGTTTCATTTGCTTAATTAATTAATTACTAATAAGCTTTAATTACTTTATTTCGTGACAAATTAAAATAATAGCCGTTCGTGAGTCATATAGCACACATAACTCACGGGCTCATTGCAGGGTTTTTAAGTATTTATCTTTTTCTTTTTTTAACATTTCTTCTTCTAAAAGATTTTTTTTCTTCTTATTTTATGTTTTCCTGGGGACTTGAGAAGGAAGGGACAAGGGCCATATATAGTTCAGTTAATCGACCTCTAGATATAATCAAATAGTGAAAATTATATATATAATTAGGTTCAGATCTCAATGTCACCGTTTATTTTTGAAAAGAAAAACAATAATTCAGTTAAAGGTAATCATATAGGAACAATAACTAAATTATTTTATTTAATTTAATATCTAAAATTTTATATATATAATATCTATAATTATATATTTATTATATCTAAAATTATATAATTATTTTAGTAATAATTAATAAATATTAAATAAAATAATTTTACACTATTTGAGTTGATTTTTTGTTATCTCTTAAATATTATTGTTCGAATAATCAATATTATTTAGTTTTAAAAAAAGATAAAATGCTATTATAATCTTAAATGTTTAGGTGAAATTTTAATTTGGTCTCTAACATTTTAAATGTTTTATTTTAGTTCTATAAAATTTTAAACGAATTTAATATTATCTCATAATTAAATTGACATGAACAATTAACATATTTAAAATTTAATATAGCATTTGATTTCAATATGTAAAATTGATCTATTAATAATTACTAATATAAAAAAAAAACTTTCGCTAATTATTTGAGTTAAATTTATCAGGAAGACAATATATTCAATCTATTTAAAATATTTTAAGATTGGGATGTGGGTGTTTGAAATATTAAGAATTAAATTGAGATTTGAGCTAAATATTGGAGAACAAAGTAGTAGTTTACTAAAAAGGAGAAAAGGAAACTAAGAGAAAAACAAGAATTAAGTTTAGAAGGAATGATTATTAGTAAATATAATAATTTCTCAATGGAGTAAAGAACACTAATTCAACAGCGCAGCTTTGGAGCTATTGCACCATGACTAAGAAACATACAGTGAATAATTGAAGGGACAATATAACAAGCAGTTAATCATCCATGCACACACGTAAATATCACACAATAGTGATCAATGGGATCTTGAATGCAGAAGTAAATTAAAGGCAGAACTATATGAAACACTAAGCATCATGTTTTTGTGCTTAGTTACATTGGAAGCCACGTGGAGCTTGCCTTGAGCAGACATTGAGGAGCAAGCTAAGGGAGATGGGGAGATTGAGGTTGATGCCGAGAATGTTTGCCCTAAGCGCGGTGCAGAGACACACGGCGGCTTCGAGATCGACGAGACCATTGAGAAGAGTACAGCAAGGGGTCACCGGCGGCTGACCCAGAGTCACATTCAATAAACCGTTGAGTACGTTTGCACAGACGCCGAGTTTGAGTGCGTCACGTGGGCATGACGCACTGCCTGATGGGGTGGATCCACCAGAAGGAGTAGTTCCACCTGAGGGAGTGGAACCACCGCCTGATGGAGTGGATCCACCAGAAGGTGTCGAGCCACCAGAACCACCGGAACCGCGTGAAGGGCCTTGCCCTGAACTGCCCTTATGATGCTTCGGCTTCGGGTTAGGACCAGGGCAAGTTCCGCAGGCGGAGACAAGTGAAAAGAAGAGGATATTGACGATGAGGAAAAGAGCAATGGAAGAAGAAGTTTTGGAAACCATCTTAAACTCTTGAAGCTAGTAGCTAAGTCTTTGTTATGATCACTAGTTTTACTACTAGGGTTTAGGAGTGTTTTTGACGAAGATGAGAGTTGTCTGAAGGGAGTAGTGGCTTATATAGCGGTCGTGTGGTGCTTGATTTGAGGGGCCAAAGGTGGGTTGATGAGTTGTTTCTTGCAACTTGTAACTATTGAGTGAACGTACAATGATTGTTATTTTTAAAAAAACTAAACGTGGTAGGGAAATTTAAGAATTAAGCTAACGAAAAATGACCATGTGTGAACATGATCAGAGAGCTTTAGTAGTTGGCAGAGTAATCAGGTAATTAGGTTTTGGATTTTTGTGACTTGTGAGTATGTGGGGGCTACATGAATTTGCGGGTTTATAACTCGATCGCAAAGTTTTGCACTATGAAGAAACTTGATTCCACAATAACATTTGAAACATTTAGAAGTAAATATCTCGCTTACATTATGGAGAGTGCCGGTGGATTGAAAGAAAAAGATTTTGTGATCTTTTTATTTTCATTTTTTTTTTTTTTACTTTTCAAAATTTGCGAGATAATTCTTTTGCTTTAAGAACTTTTCCATTGGGTGGCACTTATGATTGACCCGTTACACATGCGAAAGTTTGAATTTGAATATATGCCCGTGATTCGAATTCGATTTTAGGGTATCTAATTTATCAATTAAACATTTGAAAGAAGACTTTTATGTGCTATAAGGGGAACAAAATGGGAAATATATAATTAAGTGAAGATATGGTTGTGTAGAACGATTTATAAATTTAAGGGAGAGTGTTAGGTAACAATGATCATTTTGGACAATATGAATAATTATTAATCAAATAAAAATACACTACATTCTAATTTAATATTACTAATTAAATTTAAAATTAATTTATCTTTTTAACCCTATTAGTTCACATTATTCACATATTGTTAAAAAATGTTGGTGATTATCTGTACTTTTCCATCTTATATATATATATATATTTTCGCGGTATTTTTCGTTCCGACAACCTAAAAACTAATTTGTCGTGGAGCATAACTCTATTTAAGGGTTTTTGCTGGTTAATGGATTGCTGCGTAAATAAGATGAAATTGGAAACCCAACACCTAATTAAACGGATTAGTGAATTAACTACTAGACTAATCCAAATTAATTGTATTATATATATTCTAGTTGAGTCATTTCTTACATCTCCATTCTTAAGTGTGAGAGGATCAATTACAAGTTTCATATTAATTGAAGAAACCGGTTCGATAAAGGTTTAAAAGGGTGATAACAAATACTTATGTTCTGCTAATTCATTTGTGTACGTTTGTTAGTAGAAACTATCTCAGACGATATAATAAGTTATAGTTTACTTAGTTTGTTTTTGTTCCTTGGTTTAATACTAAGGACTATTTGAGCAGATGAAATATTATTGAACAAAGTGCTAATATATGTGTGTTTTGTAAAAATGATGTTGAATCTATTCGACATTTATTTGTTACTTGTAAATTTATTTGATAAGTATGATGTGCTTAATTTTTTTTATTTTGGTCTTACACTAGATCTTTTTTTTAAATAATAAAGTAATATTTTGAGAGCTGAATATATAGTAGTTTTAATGGGAAAGGAAGTGCATAAGTGACTATTGACTTTTTTTTACTGTTGTTTAAAATATTTGGTTGGAAAGAATAAAGATATCTTTCTGAATATATATAACAACAGAGGTTGCAAAAATTATTAACAGGTCATTCAATAGCTTAAAAGAGTGATGTGCTGTTTGATTCCGCTACTAGTTATTAACGACAATATTTGAAATAACGTAAAAATAGTAGACATATATACTCCACTGTGTTGTGTTGAAATTTTTTTATTCAAAAAATAGTGCAAGTCTACTTTCATTCATTGAATTAGCTTCTAAAGTTGAACTAATTCTGCTCAGCGAAGAAGAAAGAAATAAGAAAACGGAAATTATGAAAGTGGTCCATTTTTTTTCTTTTTCGAACGGTACTGGTCCATTTAATTTGAAAAAGTTCTTAATACTAGATCTAGAAATTATAGATGGACATGAGCTTAATCAGGCCCAACTAGTTTGATCGCGGTCCCCTAAAACTGAATTTGACTTATGATTTAACCCGGTAATAAATTAGCTGTAATTTTAAGCCACTAAACTAGCTCACTAAATAATTACATGTACTAATTTTGTATAGACGATGTACACTGAACAATAGTGGGAGTATTTATAGGCCGAGTAAAATCAAATTTAATTTGATCTAGCTTTAGATCTAAATTATAATTTGAATTTATTGTAAACTCAAACTTGATCTAAATTTGATAAAATTTTCATACTTTGAGCCTTTATTTTTTGGATGGTTTGCACTAAATTTAAACTCGAATTTAAATTGAAAAAAACAAAAATTGAAAAAAAAATACTATTTTTCTTTTTCAGCACCAAAATAAATACACTTATAGATTTAAATATTGATGGAGAACAAGTGTTTGAAGAAATTACTCAATGAATTAAAATAGAAGGTAAAAGATATTGAAATATTTTTGAATTTTTTATAATTGAAATAAAAAAAAGAAGAAACAATTCACATTGGTAATAACAATTATTGTGGAAGCTTAATAATAATCCATGGAAGTCACATGGAAGCAAGTGGCACCTGGAGAACAAAAGGAAAGAAGAATTAGAAGAATAAGAAGGAGAGATAAAGACCTAGAAAGGAGAAGAAGAAATGCTTACACTCTCTCCCTTTTATAAGATGTAATTCTTTAGTTTTGTAGGTATTTTTTTTGTTCCTTTTGCTCTTTTTTGTTGTCATAGTTTCAGAGGAATTAGTCACATGTTCAGGAGCATTAGTCACGTGTTCATTTTCTTTAACAGCATTATTTTCATTCTTATTAACATAATCTTTCAATTGTACCCGTATTTGACCCATTTGCACATAAATATCATGTACAACATATATTTAAATAATAGATCTAAACAATATCATTATACAAAAAATGATTGAACATTTTATTACCCCAACAGATCTGATAAAAAAACAAACTTCAAGAATAAAGACATAGTAAATGCAGCAACAACACAAAAGCATAATAGAGGTAGTGACAAGGTAAAACAAAAAAGCGATGTGACTAAGCTTCGCAGAGACAATTAGTGGTGACGAAACTGACTTTCGCAGGGGCTGGTGGTGGTGGCTAGACTTAGTCGCGAAAGGACAGAGAGGTTTGTACTTCACACGCAGAGCAGCACGAGAAATCTTCAAGTAGTGTAGTGCAGAGAAGAAGAAGGCGAGCAGAGCAGCACTAGTACGAAGAAGAAGAATGAATGAGGCTAGTGATAGTGGGTGTTTGGATGAGGGCTGAGCAGGAAGAAGAAAGGGATTGAGACTGAGAGTGGGTTGAAAGCGAGAGGCATACCCTAGTGACTTTGAAAACTTGGTGTGCAATACGCCAAGGCCAAGGCGTATCACACGCCATGGTTGGAACTCCCATTGCTGAAGAAAAAGTGGGCGTGCCATATGCAGATGCAAGGCGTGGCACGCTGGGTTAGAACTCCAGAAGGCCAATTTGATGTACCATTGGGCATGCCACACGCCTAATCTTGGGTGTGCCATCCGCCTCTAAAGGCTTAAGTTCACATGTTGAAAGAAGCTCTCCTCAAGCCCATAATGAACCACCAAGTCAAGGATTGAATCGTCAAGTCATGGACCTGAATGACTAAAGGAATCGAAGATTAATTGCGAAAGATTTGATTAGTTTTTGTTTTAATTAAATTTGTATTTAATGCTTAGATTTTGTTTTTAGGTTTTAGTATATAAGGAGAAAAGTCACATAGGTGCTCTCTTCTTCAGCAGTTTACAATTCATAATTTTTTAGGTTTTCTTTTGAAGCATGAGTCACTAATCTCTTTAGTTAAGATTAGGAGCTCTGTTGATTCCCATGGACTAATGTTATAGCTTTTCTATCTTGATTAATGCATTGATGCTTTCTTAAGAAAAAATTTTCACTTTCATCCAAAGAATTTGAATGTGTTGGAAAATAATTCTTCTCTGACTTGAATTCTTTTAATATCTTGAAAAAGTTAATTAATTGAATTAAGATTGAAAACTTCTTCTCACAATTCTCAAGTTTAAAAACTAGACCCGATAAGTGGCATCGAATCAACTAGAAATAATTCTTGTGAATTGTGTGGCTCTTAAATCAATGAAAGCGCTTCACCTCTTTTCTTAAATAATTGACTAAGGGATTAACGTTTAATTAGGTTAAAGAGAAATTGAATTACCAAGGAATTGGGATTTGATTACTAATGATTTGCCATAGATACATCTTTGCATGCATGATCAAGGTGGAATGTGAAAAGTATTTTTTCAGAAGTCTCAACATCTCTAAAACCTTAACTCTCTTAATCATATTCCTCTCTCAACCAATTTTAGTTTGCTCCTGTTTAATTTTCTGTTTTCATGCTATTTGCTATTGAAACCCTAAGGTTGTGCTTGTCTGACTAGAATAATCAATTGATTATTACCTGCTTAATCTGTTAATCCTCATGAGAATAATAACCCACTCTCGTGGTATTACTTGGTACGACTCGGTACACTTGACAATCGTTTGTTGTTTTGAAAATTCGCATCAAAACCACAAAGAACAAAAGCTAGAGAACTCCTATAACATCAAAATCATCAGAAATCCTCAATACCTAAGCTCAAAATGTGAATCCAAATTTGAATGAGAAACTAGAGTTGGAATTTCGAGTTACTTACCAAACCAATCAAATAGAATTGAAGAGGAGGAGACAGACTTTGCGTGGCCGCAAACAGTGTGATGATCAGAGCTCCGGAGCAAAAGTTATGATGGATTGAATGTGTATGGTGAATAGTGCTAGAGCATAGTTTCTCTCTTCCCTCTCTTCTCTTTTTCGTGTGTCTCTCTCAAAAATGAAGGGAGAGTGGCTGAAATTTCATTAAGTGTGGGGTTGTATACTTGGGCTTGGACCCAAGTGTGGCCCAACTCAAGTTTTTAGCTGATGAGTCCATATTTGATGACAATGTTTTGCTTGAATTGGACGGATTCCATCACATAAACTCACACTTATTCACTAAAATAGCATATTTTTATGTTTTATCCCTAAATTACACTTGAATGTGAAAACATGCATTTTTGTGCTTAAAATAATCAATTTAATTCCACTTTTATTTCATTCAATGCCATGATATGTGTTTGAGTGAAATCAGGTCAATTAGGCAAGAATGGTTTGGTAGAAGTGGAAGAAAGCATGCAAAGGGGGAGAACACATGAAGAAAACAAAGGAGAAGCACATACTCAAGTGTGTGTATGCACAACCTTCTGTACGTATGCACATATGAAGAATTCAACAAGTGTGTGTACACACAAGTTTGAGCACGTGACCTCATTAATGAAGCATGTGGCTTGCAATTTTGGAGGCTTCTTGGCCCAAATTTGGGCTTTCTAAAGCTGAATTTTAAGCCTATATCAAGGGGTGGACATCACATATGAAGGGGAGAACACATTTTGACACACATTACACATAATTAGAAGAAGGAGTAGTATAGAGTAGTTCTCTTTCAATTCTCTCTTAGGGTTTTGATTAGGGTTCATAGTAGAATTTTATAATTTCAGTTTTGATCTTGAGACGAGAATCTCGGTACCAATTTTATAGAAATCGGACCAAGAATGGACCGAACGGGTCAAATCGCGCCAACCGGACCCAAAGTGGGCCCTTGGCCTAACATAACTAAACCTAAAAACACTCATTTCAGCACTCTCTCCTTACAATACACTCAAACACGATGAAATGGAGTGAGGGAGGGGAAGAACACTCTCTCAAACTTCTATCTCTCACTTGATTTTCAAACCACCATAACTTTTGATCTAGAGCTCCGATTGTCGCACTGTTTGCAGCCACGCGTTCGCTGCGAAGAGCTCTACAAAACCCATACAACCAATCTTGAGGTAAGCCATGTTTTTCTCTTCAAATTTCCAGCCTTATTTTCGAGTTTCAAGAGCAAAAATGTTGAGATTTTGGGTTCTTTGAAATTATAGGATCCAACTCTCTTAAAAGAGAAGATTAATCTTGTCTCCTTGGACCTTGGGTGTGGTAAAATTCTCAACCCTAGTGTAATTTATTGTTCTATGATTTTTGGGTATTGAGATGTTGTGTATGGGTATGATGATTGTGGCTTAGGTTGTGTATATATGAATATTGGGGCTTGATTGAGACCTTGGAAAATTTGAAAAGGGATTTTTGGTGGTAAAAATCTGTTCTTGGAGGTGTTGAGACCTAGAGGGCTTGTGGACAAGTGGTTTGGAAGTGCTCTGGTTGAGCTTGAAAAATCAGCTAAGGTATGGTCTCGGTTTCTCGTATCTAATATGTAATGTGGTAGGAAATACTTAGGCTAGAGGCCCTAAGATAGGCATTGAATTGTTGATGTTTTTGAGTGATTGAGATATATGATGTGGTCATATATGTGATGATGATTATTGATGCCTTGATGGTATGATGTATGAGAATTATGCATGTTGTGATATATGCTTGATGAGTAATTGAGGTTGAATTGTGGGTGACACCATGTTGATGGTGAGTATGATATTGAGTATGTGTAATGATGGTTAATTGAAAATGGTATTATTGAAAATTGGGATAAGAAAGTATGTATGACATGTTTATGTGTTTGTCTCTTAGCCATTTGATTGAGAAGTGTTAAAATGGTGGGATGATGTTTTGTGGATTGTGGTAAAGTGTTGATGTGTGAGTTGACGAGGCTTGATGTTGATTTTGGTACATTTTGATTGATTTCAAAAAGGGTTGAAATTGGCATGTTTTGGTTGATTTTGAAAAGAGTTGAAAATGGCACCTTGTGGTTTTGTATGAAAACAAGGTTTTTGGGCATATTTTGACGGGACATAACTTGGACTACGGATCCCCGTTTTGTACCAAACTTATTTAGAAAGGAAATTGGATCCGGGATGTCCATGCTGTTGGAAGAACGGGTGGAAAACGATTTAAAATGAGAAAGTTATGTCCGTCGGAAGACTGGGGGTTGAATCTGTGAATTCTGCAGCTTTTAACTTAGAAAATTTTTAGCAGAATGACCCCCCGTGCGTAGGCGAACTTGGCGCGAACGTGTCGTTCTTCAGGAAGGCACTATCCACATGTGCGCGTGGTGTGCGCAAGCGCGTCGACCAAATGCCCAGCCATTTTCCCGAGAGTTGTGCCAGAGTTGTGCCAGTTTTGTGCCTAGGGCACAAATGTACCCGCGCGTACGCGTGGCTGACGCGTACGCGTCGTTTGGCTGTTTTTCAATCCACGCGTCCGCGTGAATGACGCATACGTGTCGATGAACTGTAAGGCCATCCACGCATGTGATGATTGGATTTTTGACGGTTTAGAATTCACAAATGAATTCTCGTTGCAAGTATAGTTTCTAAACCAACAAAGAATCCTTTCATACAAAAATTTGTTTGTCACTAAAACAAACCCCTAAAATCTATAAACCGAAGTATTCAAACTTCGGGTCGTTCTCTCTAGGAATTGTAATAAAGTGTCTTGTTATTGGTTATGGAGTATGTGTGGGGTTTTTGGGATTTTAGGCAAGAAATATAAATGGCAAAGAAAATAAACTAACAACGAACAAAACTCTTGGCAAGATATGAGAACTAGAAATCCTATTCTAGTTATCCTCCTCATTCATGACCACAAATTGTTTATTTCTCCCACTTAGTTAACCTCTAACCATGGAGGAAAGTCAAGTGGATGAATCAATTTGATTCCTCAAGTCCTAATCAAATCCTAAAGGAAAGACTAGCTTTAGAGGCATTCAAATCAATTAGCAACTTCTAATTATCAATCAACAAAGGAATTAGATAACTCAAGAGTCACTAATTACTCTACCTAGGCCAAGAGGAGCAAAATATATACTAAAGCCAAAAGAGGCATTTTATCAAACACATAAAAGGCAATAAAGGTAAACATTATTAATTGCAAGAATTAAAGGAATCTATGACTACAAAAGCAAGAGATCAACAATAGAAAATCAAAGAAACACATTTATTATGAATTACCTTGAATTGAATTGAAAGAAAATGGAAGGAACAAGAGTAGATCTATAACAAAATATAGAAGCAACATAAAGGAAATTACAACAAAAGAATAGAAGAAGAATGAATGTAACAATAAGGAATTGAGAAGAAGAAATAGAAGAAAGCATGAATGAAAACCTAGATCTAAGAACTAAACCTAATCCTAATCCTAATCCTAGAGAGAAGTGAGAGCTTCTCTCTCTAAAACTAATTCTAAACTAATCCTAATGAGTGTGAATGAATCAATCTCCTTTTACTCTTCAATCCTTGGCTTTAAATAGCATCTTTGGCGCCAAAGTTGGTTGGGATTGGGCCCCACAATCCCTCAGAATTCGTTGGGTGCGAATTCATTAAAAAATCATATATCAGCACCAACGCGTACGCGCACAGCACGCGTACGCGTCCATGGGCCATTTCGCAGGGTGCGCGTAAGCGCCAGGTGCGCGCGCGCGTCCATAGGCGAGTTCAACTCTTTGGCTTTTCATGATCTTCTCCACTTTGCATGCTTTCCTCTTCACTCCTTTGATCCATTCCTAGCCTTTTCAATCTGAAATCACTAACAAACACATCAAGACATCTAGTGGAATCAAAGGGAGATTAAAATAATCAAGTTAAAGGCCTAAAAAGTATGTTTTCACATCTAAGCACAATAGGAGACAATCACAAAACTATGCTAATTCATTGAATAAATGTGGGTAAAAGGTCATAAAATCCCTTAAATTCAATACAAGGTAAACCCTACAAATGGGGTTTATCAACCTCCCCACACTTAAACCAAGCATGTCCTCATGCTTAAACCAAGAATGAAGTAAGGGTATGGCATTTATTCAATGGAAACTAGACTATGTGCAACATATCTAAATGCAACTATCTAAATGAATACAATTGCTTGGTCAAAATAAATCAATTTCCAAGAAGCATATATGCACAAGGGCTAAGGACTAGCAAGTCTAATCCACAATTGGGTTGAGTTATTAAATATTTTTACAAACTTGCATGAAAAGTGATGATTATAGGTGGAAACATGTAATTGAGCATCAAACCTTCACCAGATATGTTTGCACTCTATTCGCTCAAGTGTTTAGGGTTGATTCACTCAATTCTCTCATAATCATGCTTTCCAAGATTTGTTTTTCTTCTAACAATCAACAAATATTTCATGCATGCATACATATATCATGAGGTCTTTTCATAGGCTGTAATGGGGCTAGAGTCAAGGTAGGATGCATATTTGGTCAAGTGAGCTTGAAATTTGAATCTTTGATAAGCTTAAACTTTCCACCTAACCTATGACATCCTATACAATTAAGCTCTAACCTAACTACCCATTTTTCTCACTTTTTCACATACTCATGCATTTCCTTTTCATTTCACAACACATATGCATTGATTTTATTGGGCTTCACTTTGTTTTGGAGCATTTTGTCCCCTTTTTATTTCTTTCTTTTTCTTTGTTTCTTTTTTTTCTATTTTTGTCTTTTCTTTTCCATACTTACTTACTTTTTTCTTTTATTTTTCTCAATTTTTTCTTTCTTTCAAGACTATCAATGCATATGGTTTTACATTTAATTAACACATGAGTATGTACCAAATTCCCAATATTTTTAATAATAATACAAAACTTCTCTTTTATTCACCCAATGTTCCAAGATTCCCACACTTGAATGATACTCACACACACTAGCCTAAGCTAATCAAAGATCCAAATTAAGGACATTTATTTTTTTCACTTTAGGGCTTGTAATGTGCTAAATTAAAGAACAAAGTGGGTTAATCGTAGGCTCAAATTGACTAACAATGGATGATAAGAGGTAAGGCTATTTGGGTAAGTGAGCTAATGAATTGATGGTCTCAATCATATAAATGCATGAATATACAAAATAATGGACATAAAGAATCAAACAAATCAAATATTACAATCATAGAAAGAGAATAATGCACACAAGAAGGAAAATAAGTGGTTATAAGATGTAACCACACCATTAGGCTCAAATCTCACTTGCTTGTGTTCTTAGCTCAAAAACAGGATCCAAAATATATATAATTCAAGCAAGTTCTATGAAAAGTTTTCACTCAAATCAATTGGTGCCCTATAGATAGAATTCTTGAAAAAAAATATGACCCCGTCGTTTTCTCTCTCTCTCTCTCTTTTTCTGAAGAGAGAATTTTTCTAATTTATTAGAAAAAAATATGCAAGTCTTTTTCGTAACCTAAAAGATGGACGGAGGGTTATAAAGATAATTCCAAAATATTTTCTTTATTGAAGAATAAAGCTATTACTTAATAAATTTTTGATTTTTAAGGGATAAGATCAATTCAGAAGGACCTTCTCATTATTTTGACTAAACTTATTGTGTATACATATGCAAAATTTAAGAAAATGCAACAAATATCCTAAAAACCTAAAATGAAATGCAAAAGTGTTGGGATTAGAAACTTGTCACCCAAAATCGCTGATCGGTTGGACGACCTCCCCACACTTAAAAGTTTGCACCGTCCTCGGTGCATTCAAAGATGAGCAAGGGGGACTGCGACGCTCCGGATTGCTACCTTCAGCTGGTAGGTCAACCAGTTGCTGTATGTTCTTCTTCCGCTTTCATTTTTTGCTTGTGGTGCATCATGCAAGAAAAACAAAAATATAACACCATAAGATGAGAAGACAAAAGCAAGGAAGCATACATTGTTGGAATGAGGTAAATCACTAGAAATGAGTGAGTGAATTAGTGTGACATTAAGAAATATTAGGTGTGTGAAACATATGGATGCATATAATCATGAAATACAATGCATTAAGGTAAAAGCACAACATCCAGTGTCAAGAGATTACCTAATTGAGGGAAAGGATTGAAATTACATGGTGGCCAAATCATGCAATTCAAGAAGAGTTACAAGCTCGAAGGCAATTCTCATCACTTGGTATTCCTAAAAGGTAAGCATGAAAAAACTCAAAACCAAGTAGCAAAATATAACCTCAACAATAGAATCCAACAAAGATTATCTAAAAACATTCATGCTAAAATAGCATGTAGTTAATGGTAAGCAGCAATGTATAGTAAACAAATTCAATAATCCAACACTTATAATGAAAAGAGAAAATAAAATGAAAACTAAACTAAAACTAACTAATTAACTAACCAATTAACTAATTAACTAACTAAAATAAAGGGTTATCAATGGTATTTGGGAGTGTTGAATGACGGGTAGGAGAGGGAAAGAAGAAAGGAGAAGGAAGGAAATGGAAAGAGGAGAAGAAAAGAAATGTGGTGAAGGAAGGAAATCTGCGCGTACGCGCGCATGGCGCGCGCACGGGTGGTGGTGTAATGGACGCGACGTGTACGCGTACAGAGTGCGTCCGCGTCGATGGCTTATTCCAAGAGTGGCGTGTACGCGGCATGTGCGCGCACGCGCAAGTGGTTTTGTGCCAAAGGCACAACGTTAGTACAGTGTGGGCATAACTCTCTGGAAAATGTATCATGAGTGCAGATGGGTGATCGGCGCGCGCACACACGGTACGCTTGTGCGTCGATCTGCAAGTTGCCAAAAGGGCGCGTACGCGCTAGGTGCGCGTACGCACGAATTGGTTTGTGCCTTAGGCCCAATTTTTGCACAGTACAGGCCTAACTCTCGGTCAATGTATGGAAGGTGGAACTTCTCAATCCACGCGTACGCACGCATGACACACGCATGTGGATGGTTGAAAATGCTTGATGCACGCGTACGCGTGGATGGTGCTCTGCTTTTCAAAATTTTTCCAAGTTCTTGCACCAAACCAAGCCTTCCAAACCTCCAAACATCTACCAAAGCACCTTAAAACCTTATTTAACATACTAAACTATCAAATAAACTCAACCAACTAATCTAAACATGAAATTAAACTAATTCTACCAATATGTACAAAAGAGAAAATGAAAAGATTTTACCATGGTGGGGTGTCTCCCACCTAGCACTTTTGTTTATTGTCCTTAAGTTGGACTTATGGGGAGCTCCTAATCAAGGTGGCTTGTGCTTGTACTCATCTTGGAACTTCCACCAATGCTTGAACTTCCAATAAGCTCCATCATTCAAGATCAATATCTTCAAGCTTTGATGGAGTTCTTCACAAACCATGGGCCCCCAATGTTGATCCTCTTCTTTTAATCCGGGATCCCACACTTTATTTTCACACCCGTCTTGAGGTTGATCATCATTGATCCATCCGGGTGGCATAATCTTGGAATTCTCATTTAAGAAACGAAACAACATCCTAGACCCAAGCAATCTAGCTCTATACCAAACCTTACAATTAAGCTTTGAGCATACAACCATAATGAACCTAGAATGATGGTTCCAACCACTAACCATCTCCCTTTTACTCTTAAAGCCACAAAGATGTCTAAGTTGACTATCCGTCTCAAGTAAACCATATTCAAGGGGAATAATAAAGCTTAAGTATAAGGAATTTACCCACTTGAATGAGAGAATGGATGGTGGTGGCTTGGAGAGAGGTATCTCCAATGTGTTAGCACACTCTACTCCCTTGTTTACTTCCTTGTCAATCTCCACCTCTTCATAAACTTATTCATTCTCAATCCTTTTTTCATCAACTTCATCTAACTCTTATCCATCACTCAAGTCATAAATTGGAGGACGAGAGAAATCTACCTCCACATCACTTTCCAATTCATTGGGAGAAGGTTCTTCAAATTCAAAGGATTCTTCACCAAGAAGATTGGATGCGTGATCTTCATCACCAAAGGAACTCAATTCTTGCTTCATTCTCTCCAAGTCTTCATTCGAAATTTGTTTTGGAGGTTGTGCACTCTCCTCCTAAACATCAAACTCAATCTTCTTGGAGGAATTTTCTTCAACACGAGGTTCCCATGGAGGTTCCGCATGTCCTAAGTCTTCAACCACTTCTTTCTCTTCTTTAATGATCATAGGTTCCTCCATTTGTTCTAACACAAAGTGGCCTTCCTCCTTCTCCACCGGAGTTTCCAACCTCTCCTTCATGCTTTGCTCTTTAATTGATTCTCCACATGTGACCATGGGAGTGCTTTGAGTGCTCAAATATTGGGAGGCTAAGGTGCTTACTACCTTGGTCAAAGTAGCCACAAATTCTAGTGTTTCCCTTTGCATTTCTCCTTACCCTTGAAGTATAAGGCTAAGATTTCATCCATTGAGGATTGTGGTAGATAGGAGGGTTCTTTGTCTTGGAGAGAGGGTTTATAATAGGAAGGTGGTTCTTCTTGGTAAGGATGTGGTAGTGTATATTAAGGTGGCTCTTGGGAGTATTGATATTGGAATGGTGGTTCCACGTAGGGCTCATATGGCTCAAAAGGTGGTTGGTATGGTGGATATGGATTGGGGTCATATGGAGGTGCTTGGTGGTAGAGGGCTTGTAAGTGTGGTTGAGGTTCATGTTGAGGATATGATTGATGAGAGAACTTTTGCGTGGTCTAGAAATTTGCGGATAAATCCTCGTTGCAAGTATAGTTTCTAAACCTTCAAAAGTTCTTTCATACAAACGTTTTGGGTGTCACAAGTAACAAACCCCTTTAAAAATTGTTAACCGAGTATTCAAACCTCGGGTCGTCTTCTCAAGGAACTGCAAGGAGGTGTGTTCTTATTATTGGCTATGGAGATTGTGAATTCGGGGTTTCAAGAATGAGGAATAGGTAATATAAATGGCAAGTAAAATAAATGGCAATCAAAATAAATAAATACTGTAAAGCAACGTTTGACAAGGTGAGAGAAATTAGAAGTCCAACTTAGTTATCCCTCTCAACAATAATGAAAGTTGTATCTTAATTTCACTTAGTTAACCTTTGAAGCAAAGGTAAGTCAAAGGACTAATTAGTTTGACCTTCAAATCCTATTTATTTCCTAAGAAAAAGTTGGGATTATTGAAGTTCAGTTCAATTAGCAAGATAACGATTATCACTTACGTTGAGTTTGATAACTGTTGAGTTACTGATTTCTTAACCAAGACCAAAAGGGGAAAAAGTAAATTGCTGGAATAAAATATCTTCAGATCGGAAGCAATGGTAACGTAAATAAAAGCAAGCAATTATAAACTGAAAATACCTCAATTATCATTAATTCAAACAATAATTTGTGACATGGAATAATTCATAAATTAAATTATAAAAGTAAATAATTAACTCAAATGCTGGAATAAATAAATAAAGTGAGAGGGAAGCTTAAAAACAAAGGAACATAAAAACCTGGATCGAGAGTCACTCTTATAAGCTAAGAGAAGTCCTAAATCCTAATCCTAAGAGAGAGAGAGAGAGGAGAGAACCTCTCTCAAAACTAAATTTAAATCATCCGAAGTAACAAAAATGCGAGCCCTCCTTTGGAATGGATGCATTCCTCCAATTTATAACTTCTAGTCTATGCTGTCTGTACTTGGATCTGGGCCAAAAAAGGCTTCAAAAATCGCTGGGGGCATATTCTGTAAATTCTGATTCGTGGCCTCTGTCACGCGTCCGCGTGGGTCACGCGGTCGCGTCATTCGGAGCTTTTCCTTGCCACGCGGTCACGTCAGTCACGCGTCCGCGTCGTATGCGTTCTGCTTAAGGCGCGCGGTCGCGTCAGTCATGCGGCCGTGTCACTGCTTCTTCGCTTCTGGCACGCGATCGCGTCGTCCATGCGATCGCGTGGGTGCCAGTTTCTTCAAAGCTCCGTTTCGCACTTTCCTTCCATTTTTGTATGTTTTCTTTTCCATCCTTTAAGTCATTCTGCCTTAGAAAATCTGAAACTACTCAACACACTAATCACGGCATCGAATGGAAATAAAGGTAATTAAAATAATTAATTTTAAAGCTTAGAAAACATGTTTTTCACATACATCACATAATAAGGAAGGGAAAGTAAAACCATGCCATTAATATGAATAAGTGGGTGAAGGATTGAATAAATCACTCAAACTAAGCACAAAATAATTCATAAAATATGGGTTTATCAATGATTCATAGGCATATGGTGGTTGTTCTTGAAAGTCACAAGGAGATTCACCATAGCCATTGGATTGATATGCATCAAAAAATGGCTCTTCTTCATAGTGCATTGGTGGAGGTTGTTGCCATGAAGATTGATCATATGCATATGGCTCCTCCCACCTTTGGTCATCCCATCCTTGATGCATCTCTTCATTGTAATCTCCACTTCCTACAACATAGTTGTAATCACACTCATAGCCAAAGTGAGAAGTCATGATGAAAAGAGAAAAAAATCCAAAGCTAATAGAAAACAAGAGAAACAAAATTCTACAACTAGCAAATAAAGCAAAAAGCAAGATATTCATACTATTCACATATGTACAATAACCAATAACATCACACCATTGCAACTCCTTGGCAATGGCGCCATTTTGATGATTGGATTTTTGACGGTTTAGAATTCACAAATGAATTCTCGTTGCAAGTATAGTTTCTAAACCAACAAAGAATCCTTTCATACAAAAATTTGTTTGTCACTAAAACAAACCCCTAAAATCTATAAACCAAAGTATTCAAACCTCGGGTCGTTCTCCCTAGGAATTGTAATAAAGTGTCTTGTTATTGGTTATGGAGTATGTTTAGGGTTTTTGGGATTTTAGACAAGAAATATAAATGGCAAAGAAAATAAACTAACAACTAACAAAACTCTTGGCAAGATATGAGAACTAGAAATCCTATCCTAGTTATCCTCCTCAATCATGATCACAAATTGTTCATTGCTCCCACTTAGTTAACCTCTAACCATGGAGGAAAGTCAAGTGGATGAATCAATTTGATTCCTCAAGTCCTAATCAACTCCTAAAGGAAAGACTAACTTTAGAGGCATTCAAATCAATTAGCAACTTCTAATTATCAATCAACAAAGGACTCAAGAGTCACTAATTACTCTACCTAGGCCAAGAGGAGCAAAATCTATACTAAAGCCAAAAGAGGCATTTTATCAAACACATAAGAGGCAATAAAGGTAAACATTAGGGACACGACAGAGGAACAGTCCAATGGTTAGCTACCAAAACTTGTCGGGTTGGCTCTATAACCGACAGATGATATCATCAGCCATTAGGGACAGGCATTCATCATATGCATACTATGTGAATTGATTGAGATTGTCTATTTGACTGCATATTACTTGCTATTTGTCTAAATGCCTTATTTGTTCCTATTTGTATATCTCTTGTCTGATATAACTGTGTTTGCTATATTGTACTCCTGCTGGTGGTTGGGAGGTCTGACGGAATTGAAAAGGGAAGTATTAGTTAGATTGAATGATCTTTAGTCAGTTGCCACTTATGGTTTAGCTTGTTTATAAGATTTAATTTTATCTGGAGGAAATTCCAGGATTGCCTTCGGCTTTCCTCTATTATTACGTGTTATATATGTGGAAGCTGTTACCATGCTGGGAACCTCTGGTTCTCACCCATGCGGATTTTGTGGTTTTCAGATGCAGGACGTGAGGTTTCTCACTGAGGCATGCTAGAGACTTTTGGATTAGTGAAAATCTTTTATTCTTGGGACTCTGTTTTAGTTTATATGTCTTGCTTAGATACTTCTTTCTCCATTAAATAATACAAACTGTGATGACTCCTCTTAGAGGGGATTTTTGGAGAATAGAATTTCTGTATTTGTGTCCCTTTGGGTTTTCTTGGGGTTTCCTTATTTTATTTACATGTATATATTGCTATGCTCGGACCGGTTATCTTCGCATCCGGATTTGAGTTTTGATATTCCCATTTTTGACACTCTTCTGTATATATAATCTCGTGTTGGTTTATCCTTGTTCGTTACGTTATCGATCGAAGTGTTGCGCTTTCGAGTTACGAATTTTGTTTTACTCCCTTTTTCTCAAAAAGGCTCCTAGTTATAATCATTTTTCACAATACTATTCGTACTAAATTTTCATTTTTAGAGGTCGTAATACCTTTCCATCTCTGAATTATGACTTAAGCATAAGACTTTGTATGGTAGGGTGTTACAATATATCATTTTTGGTTTCTTGAATCTTTTGTTGATGCTTTTGGTTTTATGATTTATATATGCTTGATTATGTTTCTATTGTTGATTTTGTGTTTAGTTTGGTTTAGTTTTCATTATCTTTTGCAATTTATCATGTTTTGTTTTTATTCTCACAAGGTATTTGTGAAAATGTCAATTAAGAATCTTGAATAAATTTTTACACCTTAACTTGGGTAATGAGTTCCTAGGATAATAGAGTCATAATGTCTAACATTTAGTGGTAATTCTTGTGTTGTTAGTTGATTCTTATTTCCACTAACGCTAGCTTTTTACTAAGTTAATTAGTAAGTTAGCTAGGACTTGTGGATTAAAGTCAATTATGCTTGCATGACTTACTCCTCGATGTTAGGGGTTGATGAAGTGAGATTAACTCATCATAATTGCCATAGTTGTGGTTATGACGATGATAGAATTCCTTAATTCTCATTCCTAAGTCAAGACTCTTTTATACAATTATTGCATTTTCACTAGTTTTGATCTTGCTTTCTTCTAAATTGCATTAATTTTCTTTTGATCCATTGTTAGTTCTTTTATTCCTTAGTTCTTTTTATATTTCCGTTCAATGCTTGAAAACCCCCTTATTTCACAACAAAAAATTGTGATGCCAAATTGCATAGTCCGAGGGAGACAACCCGGGATTTCAAACTCCTGGATTATATTTGTTTTGGATTGTGATAAATCTTTATATTTTAAACTTTGATTGAGAGGATAGATTGTCGGCTTGGACTATACTCACAACGGTATTGTTTTATCTAAAATTTCAAATCGGCATATCTTCTCTCATCATTAGCCCTTTGGTCTAACTTTGCGCCAAAACCTTTAAGATAAGTGCTCGAACTTATGTTCTACATATTTTTTCTTATCATTTTCACATTTTCAATTTTTCTTACTCGCAGTATCGGACATATTTAAGTCAGTACAAATAATTTTAACGCTGGTATGCGTTTTTTCCAAAATAATTATATTTTCGTACTCAATTTAATTTTCTTAATCCAAATTTTACCGTTAAATTTCTAAATTATAGATTCTAATATTTTTACATATTCCGGGTGCTTTAATCCCAATTAACGCAGTTTTAACTAATCAATTTCTTGAATCTTACACGTACGTTCTACATACACGTCTAATGGACAAAGCTATGTGCATTCTGACAATTGGCAATCGTCGCATAGTTTGAAGCCATAGTTTGCTAACAGTAGGAGAAATAATATGCACTCTAATGGGTGTCCCCACCATCAAGCCCAACCAAGCAGTGGACAAGAGAGACGCCTTTGCCAGACATACACTTTGAAAGGGTGCAAACTTTAAAATTTTAAAGTCTCTAACCCTTCTTTCTATTGCTAAACTTATGCTACATTATTTCATTTTCAGTGTGAGATCTTTTTGTCTTCAAATTTTTATTAAATTTCAATTTTGTCTTTTTGTGTGTTATGATGCATTCTCATTCTAAATCTTTTTTAAAATAATATTTGTGTCCTTAATTCCGTAATAAATTATAATTATAGTACTTAATCTTTTTTTAAGAGTCTTTTATGTCTTTTTCTCTTTATAATTATCCTTTTGCCCTTATTAAATTTAGAATAGGACAATCCAATCCTTTTTATTCAATTTTTACCATCTTTATTTTATACTTTCTATAAAAAAAATTCTTAAAATTTTATTTTTACTCTCATATCCTTATATTTTATCTAAAATATCATTTTACCTCTATTATTTCTACTTTTATTATATCAACTTTATATTTTACTAAAATATCCATTTTACCTCTAAATTACATAATACTCATTTTAGCCTTATCTTTTATCAAAATAACTATTTTGTCTCTTATATCTCGCAAATTTTTATTTTACAATAAAATTTTTTATTAATAACTATTTTGTGCATTTTAGCCTAAATTTGATACCCAATCTTTGATCCTCATTTTAATATTTTATTATATTTATACTTTTTCATGCCTAAACTTTACTAAAATTATTATTTATATCCAAAACTTTATGTTAATTATATTTTTTATCCAAATCTTTTATATAATTATATTTTTACCCCTAAATCTTTTATATTCATATTTTTAAACTAATTCTTTTGTTATTTATATTTTTAGCCTATTTTTTACTCTAAATTATATTTTAACCATATTTGGTACATCATACATTTTTCATAGACTTAAAATTTGTATTTATGATTCTTTTAGTCTCTTTTAACCAATTTTCCCAATCTTTCAATGTCTTACATACTTAACTTCATTCTTTATGAGTTATATACTTAATTTTCAACTTTCACAGAATTATAATTTTAGCACCAAATGCCTTCTTTGTTTTTTTTCATTTTTATTAGGTAACTTAGTGTTATTTAGTGGTGAGAAGTTAAAACAAGATGGTAAAAAGAAATAGTTCTTCAGCGTTGGAAATAAAAGGAGAGATAACACTAACATATTTGGGTTAAAACAACCCTTCAAAAACGTGACCTATAATAAAGAAAAGCAATGCCTTTGATCAAAGACAACACTTTTCGACAAAACACAATGCTTTTTGGGGGCTTACCTTTGGTCTAAGCCAATGCTTTTTTGCATCAAAGGAAACCTTTTTGTGCCAATTTTTAAAAAATGGTGTCTTTTCTACTAAAAAAAAAAGTAACTTCATGTAAGGGTTACCTTATAGAATCCAAATATAATGCATAAAAAAATACTTTATTGCAATACTTTTTATGAATTGTATTTTCTAATACGTAAAGCAACACTTGTCTAAATTTTTCTAAGTTGTCTTTTTATATACCTAAAACAACACTTGTATAATTTTTTTTTTATTTTTTCATATACCTAAAGCAACACTTGTCTAACTTTTCTTAGAATTGTCTTTTTCTAATACCTAAAACAATATCTTATTGAATTTTTCTTAGGTTATCTTTTTTAATATCTAAAGCAAATCTTTTTTGCTTTTGTAAATTTACATGACATTTAAAGGATATATAGCACACACTAACAATATTTAAATATTTAAACTCAATTTAATTGATATAAAGGGAATATAAACCAATATATATTGCATATATATACAAAGGTGTTTCAAGTGCTAATTAAATAACTTTTAGATGCACATACTTGCTAAGTTACCAAGTTAAATAAATAATAAATATAAATAAACAAAATACATATTTTTCTCATGGACTTGAACAAAAAAAAAACTATATATATAAGTTGTAGTCAAATCTAAATAGATAAAAAAACACATCATCAAAAGAGTTTCAATAACAACATATATACAGAACATATTCAAGTGTTATAATAATTTAACACACACATATACCTAATCATTATTTGGAAGATGAGTCGATGAAAAAGAATGTCGAAGATTCAAATTTGGATCTTGTGCACTATTTGCAAATGATTGCTTAGACGCATAAGAGACAGTGCTTCATCAATATTCATATAAGGAGAAGTTTGTTGCAACATAAGTTTCACAATATCTTTCAATTCCTGTAACTTTTACTTTGTGTCATCTAGTTCAGTTTGTTACCTTCTCTTCACTTTATTTCTTGATTTCATCTATTTCTTTATTTTTCTTAAGAGAAGTTTTTGTAATAGTTCTTCTAAAATATCGAATTCTTCTTGAATTTTCTTTACCAAATACTTTTTAAAATGCATTATTAGGAATTTCTCCATCTTGGAGATCATCAAGTTTATCCTATATATAAAAATATAATTATAAACATATTTTTAGTGATAAAAATTCAAAGGAATAAATCCATTTATTAACAATCAATAGGGGTAGCAACCCATCAGTACTACATATATAATAAGGTGTTTTAATCACAACACCATTAAAACAATATATACATATACAAGTATTTGAATATCCCTGCCTATAAGCATAAAACATCAACCAAAATAAGTATCATTATAGCTATAAGAACAAAATAGCAACCAAAATAGTTATGCAGAAAAAAAGGCCTGACAACTAAGATAATTAGAATTACAGCTATAAGGACAAAACATAAACCAAGAAAAGAAAATTATAGACTTACTTACAATGATAGTTTGTGTTTCTACATCAAGTGCTTTTTTTTAATCCATTTCGAGTTACAACAAATATTTCAGCTTGATTTGATTCCTCTTTGTTCTCTTTTTTCTCATGCTACAAACCATGATGGTAATTATAAATTTATGACATAAAATAAAATTAGGTAAAAATCACGAGTAAAGTATTTCAAAATAAACGTGACCTTACCAAATCAACACGCACTCTTGCAAAATTGATAGGCCCTCTCTTATGCGTTCATTGTTGCTTCTTGTGATTTTGATGTCTAGACATCTTCAGTAGTTTTAGGATTTTTTATTAGTTTTCTTAGATTTTAATCAAAATTCTTATGTTTTCTAGTGGAATTTCAAAATTAATCATGAATTTGAAGTTGTTTTAGTATTATTGTGATTTCAGAAGTTTTTGTTCTCAAAGTAATCAAGAATTAATTTTTTTAACAAAAAAACACAAATATAGTCCAAAGAAAACCCAACCAAATCCAAAATATCAAATTCGGACACCCAGCATCCAACCACCATCGTCCGATGTCTCCTCACAATGCTCGATGGCCCCTCACCAACGCCCATATCAAAAGGAGGAAGCCTAGTGCTCCCTTGTCCCTGGAAGCTCAATTGGGCCAACGCCCACATTCTAGAAAAATCGCCTGGTGCTCCAATCTTCAAAACTCCTAGGATGCAACATTTGTCAAGGCCCAACTCTAATAATGCAATCATGGAAAACTTTAACTCATCCAAATATTTAAGATTCAAGAGATTAATTAGCATTAGTTCCTTCTAGAAAGATAAGGATTTAGTTATTAGTATTTATTTCTAGATTAGATTTGAATTATTATTAAGATTTGATTTGAATTTAAGTAGGTAGTTATCTTATCATTCCTAAATATAAGATTAGGGTTAGTTTTGAATTTGAATTTTAGATAGAACTTAGGATATATAAGTGAACAAGGTTCACAAGAAAGACAATCTGGGGGACGGAGGATCTTTAGATCCCAATCCAAGATCTCATACTTTCATTTTCTTCTTTTACTTTTTTTTTTCATTATCATAAGTCACTAAACCTACATTGTTGAAGGTTAAGATTTCTGTTTGGTTTATGAATTTATAATGTGAGTATTTTCTTTAATTCATGATTCCCTACTTTTTCAAGATTGAGTTTCGTTCTTCATCATTAATGGTTAGAAGTATTGAAAAATATTCTAATTCTATCTTGAATTCTGTTATTACTTTGAAAAAATTAATTTTGGAATTAGCTTAAAATTCATCTCATAATCTTCAATTATTTAGAATTAGTCTTGAATATGTGACATATAATTCAACTAGAGATAGTTTTTGATATCGTGTGGCTTAAAAACGAAACTATTCTTTACCTCTTCTCCTAATTAGTGACCAAGGGATTGGCAATTAATTGGGTTAAGAAAAATTAAATTACCAGGGGATTGGAATTTGATTATAAATGATTTGCTATGAAAAGATTTTTGTATGAATTAAAGTAAGAAAACACATGCACTATTCTTTCTAAGAATCAAACATCTTCAAAACATTCAACATTCTTATTCATTGATTACTTCTTAATTCTCTAAGCTCTCTCCCAATTCTCTTCTTATCTGTTCTTTCTTTTCTTCAAGATCCACAATAATACTCTTGGCAAAGTTTGATTGATCTAATTAGAGATTCAATTAGACGTTGCTTGCCATAGTCCGTTAATCCTCGGGAAACAATATTCACTCACCATAATATTACTTGAATGATTTGGTACACTTGCCAATATCCGAGCACACTAATTTTTTGCTCATGAAATTTTCAAAATTTACAACACATATGGTCTATGTTTAACATAAACAATGATAAAATAAAAAAGAAAACATTTGGGAGAAACAGAGAACAAGTAAAACAAGACTATACTTGCTCATATTAAATAATAATAATTGAAATACTCCAACTCACTTTGATAGTTGGAATACTCTAATATGTAATTAATTTTTGAAATTGGACTTCTGGAAAATCTAAATAATGATTCACTAACATATCCTCAATATTTTCAGAATATGGTTCAAAGTGTTTTTTCTTGATTCTTATCTTATAACGCTTTCATGCTCCTTAAACACTAGTCATCACCCATGGCTTTGAGAATTTTGGAAGAATAAACATTGACTACAAACATATTTTATTCAACATATCATAAATAAAATAAACATATGGCATAAACACAAAGATAAATTGAGCTTATATTAATATACCTCCATATGTATTTTTTTATTTTCGTAGGCACAGATTTTCAATTAATGTATATCAAGGTAATGAAATCACTATTCCTTCCCATTGATACAATAAAATTGGTTAAATTCTTTACTCTCTTAGAAATTGGTCCTACTGTTACTCCACCATCAAAAATCAATTTCTTCCTTTCTTCCCAAGTTCTTGCATAAATCTTTAGGCATCTTATTTTTTACGAATCTTTCTAACCTTTGAGGTATCTAATTTAAAAAATTGACAATTTATATCACAACAAATGCAATATAATCTTGATGAGTTAAACTAGAAAATATAACACTTATATCAGTATACATTATAAATAGCCAAAAAAGCATAGCAACAAATAAAATTACATCACCTTTTACATGAGCAGTTTTTATAACTTGGTCTCCTTCCACATCAAAATTATCATTTTTATTTTCACCAACATAATCTTTCTCATGAGAGAGATGAACATTTCCTCTATCATTTGGAGATGGCCTAAATCCAGCATTTTCATTATTTAGGACTTCAATATGTTACTCTTCTCTTTCTACATGAATTTCTTGTTTGCCTAAAAAATCATCAAGAGTTATTAGTGGATACTTTATGTTATTTTTTTATTTTGTCAAATTAGCTGGTTCTTTTTCAGTAGCTCTAGCATTCTCACCAATTGACCCACATTACGAGGATCAAGAAAAAAATTTGGTTGACGATTGTCAAAGTCCTTCCATGACTGGCCATTTGCAAGATGGCTTAACTACCCATCCTTTTTGTGTTTCTCCTTATGCCACCTCATACTTTTAGCTATTGCTGAGCACGTGAATAGTCTTTGAAGCCTAGAAATTAAGGAAATGTGTCGCAATCTTCACAGGAATATTGTAAGCTTTTTTTGAAGGCAAAAAATTAGTTTCAACTATAGGATGCATGACCAGATGTGTGATTCTCGTGCTCTTTCCAATATAGCATGAAATCGTTCAGACATACGTCAGTCTTTTTATAGTCATGACCTAAGTCTCTCACTATAGGCTTGGCTTTATTGAAAGAAGAATGAATATTCAAGTTAGGAATAGCCTCTTTTAGCAACTCTAAGAGGAAAGTAAAAGAGAAATTACTCTACCCATATTGACATTTCAACAAGTATAGTGGATAGTTGTCTTAGAAAATTCCTTACAACCGAGATGAAGTTCTTTGCTAGCCTCTTTAACCAAGTTATAGAACTTTTTTGCATCTTCATTTATACCTTCTTTTATTCCTTTTTCTTGTGTCACATTTCTAAATCTATCATTCAACAAAGCCTCCATGTCGTCATACAAGTTAATCTTACTCTCACTATCACGATCAATATCACTATCAACATTCATGCCGACTACACTTTTTCTATGATGAATTTATCTCGTATAACCATTAAAAAATCCAAAGACAATCAAATGGATATAAATTATTTGTCTTTGATGTCACAAGAAATTACAACAATTCGTACAAGGGTATATGATTTTCTCTCCTTGTGAATTTTTAATAGAGTAAATAAAATCTAAGTAGTTATTGTCACTGTTACTAAACTTAACTTTATCTCTCAATAAACTCATCTAATCTTTCTCTAAGTTTTAGAAAAACCTAATTATTCATATATTGTTACTACTATTTACCTAAGCATATAAATAATAATGTTCATGCATATTCAATATATAAATTTATCAGATGGCACACAATAATATTTATATTAAAATTATAAAAAAGTAATTAGTTATCCAAAAATAGATTAAATATCAAAAGACTATCAATATATAAAAAAACTGCACAAAGTTACATAATATAAGTATGAAAGCAAACAAGTATAAGTAAGATAAAAATCTTATGGGGTCATAGCTCAACAATTTAAGTCTTAGAGTGTCCACCAATATTCCTCAAATAAACTCCTCTAAGAAAATCTCTCTCTATAAAAAGAGTAAAAAATAAAAACCAAAATTAAAAGTTAACTTTTATGACAAGCTAGCTACCAATGACATAAGTGCACCTCAATTTCAAATTCTTCAATCAAGAATCGATCCTAAACTGAACAAGATATAAAATTATTGAAAATCAAACTACTTTCACTTACTTTTGTAGTTTCTTAATCTAATATAACACTCTCAATATATTTAAAATCAATATTATTACTGTAATTTTATTACTTTAGAAAAAGAGAATTTATTTTATAAAAATAAAGATAAAATGACTTGGACAATAAAAAATGTTCAATAATTCAACAAAACTACTTGAAAAAAGAAAAAAATTAAATAAACATATTAAAGAAATAAGCAGCAACACATATAATAAACATTAGCACAATATATATGGGGATGAAGATGCAGCAAAATTAGCTATGCTAGCAACGTATAATCGAAAGCATTGATATTTTAAAAGTCATATCCTATTCAATCCAATATTTTAATAAATAATAACAAAAAATTACATCATAATTGGGAAGAAAATTTATATTTTCACAATAGTTTTTGCAAAAGTTCTACTAAAATCAAAGGCAGCAAATTTACTTAAGTCATACAAACCAAAGCTAAGGCTAACTTTATCAAAATTGGAAATCTTCTTAGAAAATACATAATTTTTTTTGGAATTTAAATTTCACATACCCCTTTCCAACCACTTATTATAGATAATTGTCTTTTTCACAAAACAACCTGATATTTCAAAGTCCAAACAACATAATATCATGATAAAAATGCCAATTAACAAAAAAATACTAAATTGTACTTCAGTTATGCTTTGGTTTTAATTTAAGAATAATACTCTAATATAAATAGAGGCACGAACATAAGGCCAACAAAATAATCAACTCCCTTACGTTATCAATAGGGATTCTACCAATTTCTGTCAATTTTCATTAGGCTGGACCGCAAAACTCATTTGATTCGAAAAGCCACATCCCCAATTAACCCAGTTTAATCCTAATGTCACTACTTTATCACTATAACCCTAATTTACCCTTTACCTCCCCTACCCACTCCACTTTCAGCGCCGCATAGCCATCTGCCTTGCACTCTTCACCGGTCGCCACCGTCAACAGGAGTTAACGCCGCCGGAACACCAGACAGCGCCACTCATGAGTACCTTTCCATAGTCGCCCAAGCGTCACTGTCGCTGCTGTATGTCACTGAAGAACGAAAGATTGATGGTTTAGAAGTTATAATAAATTCTCGTTGCAAGTATAGTTTCTAAACCAAGCAATCAACCTTTCTTACAAAAGTTTTGGTTGTCACAATTAACAAACCCCTTTGGAATTGATAACCGAAGTATTTAAACCTCGGGTCGTCTTCTCAAGAAATTGTAGAAAGGTGTTCTTATTATTGGTTATGCAAAGGTATATTTTGGGTTTTTAAAGGGGTTGAACAAGTAATGTAAAATAACAAGTCGTTAAAATAATAAATAGTAAAGCTCTTGGCAAGGTATGAGAACTGGAAGTCCTATCCTAGTTATCCTTATCAATTGTGATGAGAATTGGATTTTAATCCCACTTGGTTAACCTCTAACTATGAAGGTAAGTTAAGTGAATGAATTAAATTTTGATTCCTCAGGTCCTAGTCTTTCCTTGGGAAAGACTAGAGTTATTAGAACTCGATTTAATTCTTGAAGAATTCCAATTTTCAATCAACAATGAGTTTGATAACTCAAGTGTCTCCAATGACTCAACCAAAGCCAAAAGGGAAAAATCTAAATTAAATTAAAAGCATCAATAACATAAATAGAAGAAGGCAATCAAATTACGTTTAAACATAAATTCACATTTAACATGAAAGAGTTCATAAATTAAATTGGAAAAATGAATAAAAGGAATAATAAACCTGGAACTCAAAAGAGATTGTAAGTTGAAATAATAATAAACCCTAATTTCTAAAAATCCTAATTCTAATCCTAATCCTAAGAGAGAGGAGAGAACCTCTCTCTCTAAAAACTACATCTAAAAATATGAAAAGTGAATTATGAATGTATGATAATGAATTAATGAATTCTCCCACTTTATAGCCTCTAATCTGTGTTTTCTGGGCCAAAAACTGGATCAGAAACAGCCCAGAAGTCGTTGTTTATGAATTTAGCTACGCTGGTTTTTTAGGGTTTTTCGTGGATCACACGTTCGCGTCGCCTAGTGGTATGGCCACTATGGCAAATTATATATCAAATCGAAGCCCCAGACGTTAGCTTTTCAACGCAACTAAAACCGCATCATTTGGACCTCTGTAGCTCAAGTTATGTCCCTTTGAGTGCAAAGAGGTCAGGTTGACAGCTTAGCAATTTCTTCAACTTCTTGTATTCCTTCCACTTTTGCATGCTTCCTTTCCATCCTCTAAGCCATTCCTGCCCTATAATCCCTGAAATCACTTAACACACATATCAAGGTATCGAATGGTAATAAAGGATAATTAAATTTAATATTTCTAAAGCATAGAAAACATGTTTTCACATATATCATATCATGAGGAAGGAATTGTAAAACCATACAAATAGTATGAATAAGTGTGCAAAGGCTTGATAAAAACCACTCAATTGAGCACAAGATAAACCATAAAATAGTGGTTTATCAATCTCTCCACACTTAAATATTAGCATGTCCTCATGCTAAGCTCAAGAGAAGCTATAAAGGAATGAAGAGGAATGGTAAAATGTATGAAATGCAACCTATCTATATGAATGCAAAAATGTTTCTATCTACTTGGTTAAAAGTAAGCAAGTTCTTCAAGACAAATATGAATCAATTCTACTAATTCAAATTATACAATGAAAGACAAGTAAACTTGTAAGAAGATAGCTCATGAAAGCAGGGAACATAGAATCAAGCATTGAACCCTCACTGGTAGTGTATATCACTCTAGTCTCTCTAGTGTATAGGGTAATCACTCTACTATTCCCTAGTCATGCTTTCTAAACTTTGTTCTTCATCTAACCAATCAACAAGTATTTAATGTACCAATGCAAACATCATGAGGTCTTTTCAAGGTTGTAATGGGGCCAAGGCAAGGGTGAGGATATATGTATGGCTAAGTGAGCTATAAATTGAATCCTTGACTAACATGAGGTCTCACATAAACACACATACTCTCTATATAACTTCTTAAATCACGCCAAGCTACCCATAATTTCCACTTTTGTATCACATACTCATATACCAAACTTTTGATATTTCTTTACTTTTATCACATGTGCATTGATCTTTCTATTAAAGCTTAACATTGGGGTAATTTTGTCCCCTTTTTTATTGAATTTTTTTTTTGAATCATAAAAATAAACATAACATTGTCAATGCACATGGATTTTTTTATTATTTTTCTATTTTGGTTTTTCATGAGTAGGTTCCCAAATTCCCAATATTAGAAACATGATACATTCCCTTATTAACCCATGTTCCCACAGTTTTCCCATACTTAGTTGATACACAATCTTTATCTTAAGCTAACCAAAGATTCAATTAGGATATTTAATTTATTTTTCTGCTTAAGGCTAGTGATGTGGTTATAGAACAAAAGGGGATTAAAAAGTTCAAAGTGGCTAACAAAGGTAATTTAAAGGGTATGCTTATTTGGGATAAGTGAGCTAAAACAAATAACGGCCTCAATCATATGCAAGCATGTAAATACACTAAATAATGGACATATAGAATGAAACAAAGTAAAGATTGCAATCATAGAGAAGAAAACACACAAGAATAAAATATTTACGGTTAAATAATGTAACCATGTAAATAAGCTCAAAGTCTCACAGGTTGTGTGTTCTAGCTTTTAACTATGTTCCAAATACAACTTCCAAACAAGTTTAACACAAATTTTTCAATTTAAATTAGTTACTATAAAAATTTCTTGAAAAAGAAAATATTACTTCAACCAAGTAGTAACTAAATGCATAAAATCAAACAAACATGCAATCAAATATGCAAATGCAGCAATGAACAAACAAAGAAAATAGAATATTGGTGTTGAGAAGAGAATAACTAACCCGTGGAGATCGGTATCGACCTCCCCACACTTAAAGATTGCACCGTCCTCGATGCATGCTAAGATGTACAAGTGGACGGGGGTTGTTGTTCCTCAGCTGGTGCTCTCTTTATTCCTTTCCTTGCTGATGGTTTGGGAGTAGCTTTCTCTGTACCCTTCTTGGTGGCCATCCTAAAATGGAAAAAAGAAAGTAACAAGTAAATCTAGGGGATCTAGCAAGGAAGAGAGCGGGAAAGGTGGTAATCAATGCACAGTAAAGAAGAATGACATTAACACATGGTCATGACTACATGTGAAAAGTCATCAATGGAAATATAGCAAGTGCATGTGATGACAGTTAAATGCAAGATGTTTATTGGCATGCTAGCGAAGGCATGAGTAGCATAGATCAAGCATTCAATATCCAAGTTAGATTACCAAGTCTTCCAAACTAACAATATGCTTGTAATAACAATTATATTTAATTAATAAAATATGAAAAGAGTTTTGTGAAAAGCAAGCATTTAGAGTAGTAGAATAAAAGAAATCTAAAAATAGTGCATAATGCCATATGGGCTTTTTCACAACCACATAGTATGCATGGTAAATAAGGTATGGAAAGTATTAAATTGAACATGCAAGCAACCCTATAAAAGAAAATAATATATAATTATTAAACAATTTCTTAACAATCCACAAGCAAAATAATGACCCAAAAAAATTTCCAACACCAACTAAAAGAAAAAGAAAGAAAAAGAAAAAGAAGGGAAAGAAAAGATTTAGATATGGGGAAGAAAAGATAAGATATTTGGCTGATCTAAAAAGTGGTGCGGCGCAAGTGACGCGGACGCGTGTGGCACGCGTTCGCGCGGGTAGCACATAAGTGAGGTGACGCGAGAGCGTCGGTCACGCAGACGCGTGACATGGTTTGTGCTAGTAGCGCGACGGTACTCTCTGTTCGAAAATCATATTTCCACTTTTGAGGGTGACGCGGTCGCGTGGTTGACGCGATCGCGTGGTTGACGCGATCGCGTGGATGGCTAAATTATGAAAACGGCGCGGACGTGTGGGGCACGCGTACGCGTGGTAGGGCTTGTGCGTCTAGCACGAGTCCAGCCCCATTCCATCCCAACTTTTGGCCTTACACCATTTTTACGTCGATTTACAGGGCCACGCGGTCGCGTGGGTGACGCGGACGCGTGGGGAGGCTATTGCGGGCATGACGCGGACGCGTCTTCGATGCGGTCGCGTGGATCAATTTGTGCCAAAGGCACGCCTCCAGCCACGCTCTCGCATGACTCTCTGTTCACTTTTCTTTTCTTTCCAAAGCACTGGTGACGCGGACGCATCAGCGACGCTGCCGCGTCGCATTCGTGCTTTTTTTTATGCAGTATGCAGAATTCAATGCTTAATGTGAATGCTATACATGATTCTAGGTTCAATAAAATAAAATAAAACTCAAAAACAAACAAAACTAAATAAAATTAAAATTGAAAAAGGAACGATCATACTATGGTGGGTTGTCTCCCACCTAGCACTTTTAGTTAAAGTCCTTAAGTTGGACATTTGAGGAGCTTCCTGTTATGGGGGCTTGTGCTTGAACTCATCCAGAAATCTCCACCAATGTTTGGAGTTCCAGTAGCCTCCGGGGTCCCAAACTAGGCGCAAAAAGCTTTCAAGTAAGTTAAAGCAAGTGACAAGGCCCCAAGAGTGTTGATTGCCACAATAAATTTCGGGGTCCCAAACCTTGCTTTTGCACCCATCTTCTTGTTGATCCTTAGTGTTCCAACCGGGTGGCAGGCAATCGGAATTCTCACTGAAGCGACCAAACAACTTCCTAGACCCATTCAGTTGAGCTTTACACCAACCTTTGCATTTAAATTTTGAGCATACAACCATATTGAACCTTGCAGGACAACTCTTACCACTAACCATCTTCCTCTTACTCTTGATGCCACAGAGAACTCTAAGTTGACCATCCGTCTCCAGTAGCCCATATTCAAGTGGAATTAGAAAGCTAAGGGATATGAATTTTACCCACTTGAATGTTGTGAAGGATGATGGAAACTTAGGGGGAGGGGTTTCTAATGAACTTGCAAGCTCTACTCCTTTGTGTTCTTCTTTGACAACTACCACCTCTTTGCAAGCTTCTTCAATTTCAACCTCTTCCTCTTGGTAGCTTTCTTCCACTTTAATCTTTTCTTCATTGCTTACCAAGAGCATGGGAGGTCGTGCTTTTTCTTCTTGAATCTCCATCTCTTGATAAACTCTTCCAAGTCTTCAACCATGATATGCCTTGGAAGTTGTACACCCTCCTCAACATCAATTTCAAACGTCTTGGAAGGAGGTTCTATAACTTGAGTTTCCCATGGAGGTTCTGCATCTCCTAAGTCTTTAACCACTTCTTCTTCTGCAACTATTATGGCTTCCTCCACTTGTTCCAGTGCAAAGTCATGCTCCTTATTGTCCATTGGAGTCTCTAGTGTCTCCTTCATGCTACGTTCTTCATTAGATTCTCCACATGAAGTCATGGGGGTTCCTTGAGTGTTCGAACGTCTGGAAGGTAATTGTTTTATTGCTTGCTCCAATTGATGAAGGGTTGCATGAAATTGATCTACTGTTTCCTGGAAATAATCCCTTGACTCTTGTTCCTCCTTGATGATTACCTTTCCATGACAACTCCCTTCAATTACTCCTTCACCTTCAAGGGTCTCTTCTACCTTCACCTTTAGTGCCTCCTCTAGCTCCTTATGAAGTATGAATTCGCGAAGACGATCCTCTCTCTCTTGTTCCATATCAATAGCATAATTGGGATCATCTTGCTCTTGGATTGGTGGATGTGGGTGTTCTTCCATGGATGGTGGTGATGGGATGGATGGATCATTATGTGGTTGAGATGGAAGTGCATTGGAGCTTGAGGGTTGAATATTGAAGGTATTTAGTGGTCCAATTTGGGTGGCGAGAGCTTGTATAGTAGAGTTTAGATCGGCAAATGCTTTCTCCATAGAGGTTTGGGGTGGATAGGAGGGTTCATTTGTTGGGAGAAAGGGTTCATGGTAGGAAGGTGGTTCATCTTGATAATGATAAGGAGATAGTGTATATTGAGGTGGTGGTTCTGTGTTTGGTTCATTTGGCTCATAAGGTGGTTGGTATGGTGGATACGGGTTAGGGTCATATGGAGGTGAATGGTAGAAAGGGGCTTGTGAGTATGGTGGTTCAAAATTATATTGAGGAGGAGGGGGTTCATGGGCATATGGTGGGTCTTGTTGGTAACTACAGGGGGGTCCACCATATCTATCATCTTGGTATGCATTGTAGAATGGTCTTTGTCCATGATATCTTGGAGGGTGTTGTCGCCTAAAGGGTTGACCAGATCCTCTTGGCTCCGTCCATCTTTGATTGCTTTGACCTTGATGCATATTCCTGTTATAGCTTTCTCTTCTTGCAACATAGTTGTAACCAGACTCATAGCCAAAGGGGTGAGAGTTCATAGTAGTAGAAGAAAATAAAAACAAAAACTAACAAAAAGAAAATATTTTGAAAAAAAATTGATTTTTTTTGAAAAAAAAAAATAAGATAAGATATTTTTTTGAAAAATATTTACAATAACCAATAATAAGGCACACGTTTGCAATTTCCCGGCAACGGCGCCATTTTGAAGAACGGAAGATTGATGGTTTAGAAGTTATAATAAATTCTTGTTGCAAGTATAGTTTCTAAACCAAGCAATCATCCTTTCTTATAAAAGTTTTGGTTGTCACAATTAACAAACCCCTTTGGAATTGATAACCGAAGTATTTAAACCTTGGGTCGTCTTCTCAAGGAATTGTAGGAAGGTGTTCTTATTATTGGTTATGCAAAGGTATATTTTGGGGTCTTTAAAGGGGTTGAACAAGTAATGTAAAATAACAAGTCGTTAAAATAATAAATAGTAAAGCTCTTGGCAAGGTATGAGAACTAGAAGTCCTATCCTAGTTATCCTTATCAATTGTGATGAGAATTGGATTTTAATCCCACATGGTTAACCTCTAACTATGAAGGTAAGTTAAGTGAATGAATTAAATTTTGATTCCTCAGGTCCTAGTCTTTCCTTGGGAAAGACTAGAGTTATTGGAACTCGAGTTAATTCTTGAGGAATTCCAATTTTCAATCAACAATGAGTTTGATAACTCAAGTGTCTCCAATGACTCAACCAAAGCCAAAAGGGAAAAATCTAAATTAAATTAAAAGCATCAATAACATAAATAGAAGAAGGCAATCAAATTACGTTTAAACATAAATTCACATTTAACATGAAAGAGTTCATAAATTAAATTGGAAAAATAAATAAAAGGAATAATAAACCTGGAACTCAGAAGAGATTGTAAGTTGAAATAATAATAAACCCTAATTTTTAAAAATCCTAGTTCTAATCCTAATCCTAAGAGAGAGGAGAGAACCTCTCTCTCTAAAAACTACATCTAAAACTATGAAAAGTGAATTATGAATGTATGATATTGAATTAATGGATTCCCTCACTTTATAGCCTCTAATTTGTGTTTTTTGGGTCGAAAACTGGGTCAGAAACAGCCCAGAAGTCGCTGTTTACGAATTTAGCTACGCTGGTTTTTCGTCACTGCGACGCGTCCATGTGAATCACGCGTTCGCGTCACCTAGCGGTATGGCCACTATGACAAATTATATATCAAATCGAAGCCCCGGACGTTAGCTTTTCAACGCAATTAAAAACGCCTCATTTGGACCTCTGTATCTCAAGTTATGTTCGTTTGAGTGGGAAGAGGTCAGGCTGACAGTTTAGCAATTTCTTCAACTTCTTGTATTTCTTCCACTTTTGCATGCTTCCTTTCCATCCTCTAAGCCATTCCTGCCCTATAATCCTTGAAATCACTTAACACACATATCAAGGCATCGAATGGTAATAAAGAATAATTAAATTTAATATTTCTAAAGCATAGAAAACATGTTTTCACATATATCATATCATGAGGAAGGAATTGTAAAACCATGCAAATAGTATGAACAAGTGTGCAAAGGCTTGATAAAATCCACTCAATTGAGTACAAGATAAACCATAAAATAGTGGTTTATCAGTCACCGTTGGAAGTGCTTTGAAGACGCATTCAGTCGTCCGGCCTCCAACCCGACCTAGTGGAGTTACTAGCAACCCTGCAATTGTTTGGCCTCCGCACCCCACCTAGCACCTCTCCTTGTCTTGCGTCCAAGCCTGCGTCGTAGCATGTCTTCCCTCCAGCACTGGCGCGATAGTAAGAGGTAAGTGGTTCTTCAAGATTTACACTAATTGCTGGTTAAGGGTTTCATTTGTGAGCATCTCATTGGAGTTGAAATTGATTCAACATGGTTCTCTGTGTCTGTGGTATGTGTTAGCCAATGAGAAATGGTGAATTAAGAGTTTTTTCTTTTACATGGTTCCCTGCACTAAGATGATTTCTTATGCTATTATCAATTATTTGACAAAAACACTATTATCATTATTTTTATATTGTTATCAATCTTATATTGAGATGGTTTCTTTTTTACGCATTTTGATTGTGTTATATAATTTGGAGCCTATGAAATCTGATTTGGTTTAGAAGTTAAATAAATTGGCTTTCACATCAACAACACAATCTCCACTAAATTTTCTTCATATGATTCCACCACTCATGCATCAAAGTGAAACCAATAGCCATAGACATACATAGTTGTGGTCCCCTCTTGTACAATATTGTTGCTGTTCTCAACCTTTTTATTGCCTTTCCCCCATCTTTTGCTTTCTATATTCTTTTGAATAATTTAGTACTATATTTAATTTAATTATTATTTTATCACTCGTATGTGTCTATATCTTTGGGTTGAAAATGATGTGAATGTGGATAAAGTATAATTGGGTTTTGATAATTTCTGGTAGTTACTACACTCTAAATTAAGAGTGGTATGTTGTTCTGCTGAGTTAAAAGAAAAATAAAAAGGGATAGTATTAGATTTAATCGTAGCTGTTGAACTTTACCTCAGATATGTCTTCAAAGTGATGGAATGTGGTGATTTGTTAGAAGGGTAAATAGCTTATACGTAGATGAATGATCCAGATTCAGCCATTTTACAACCCTTGGTTCAACTAATATATATGGTTGTCACTGATTGGGGTTTGTTTTGATACGTTAGGTGTTATTGATGTGAATATGGTTAATGGATGTTACTTTCAACAAATTACATGTAGAAATTCAATTAATCATTTGACCTTTGATTGTGTTGATTCAACAAAAATTAGTAGTTGGATGTTTGAAATTTTTATTCCTAAGTTGATATTTGGTTTATAGACTCACAAAATGTATCACTTTCTAATGATTTGAACTTTATTTTCATTCATGGACTGTGTGCTTTACTGGTCTCGGATCATATGCATCATTTGAACCATCAGATTATTTTGAAGGAGGAGGATTGTACCTTTGGAGCTAACTCTGGGGAGATTTTTATACACTTGTTGGAATTATCATCCCAGTAATAAAGTCGGCTGAGATTTCATCCTCAAGATATAAGTTTTCTTTTATTGTGTTTGTATTGTGCTACAATTGTTATTATCTGGTGAAGTGTTGTGTTGTAGTCACTACAAGAAAAACACTCATTCAACCACACTTTTTTTAAGCTACATTTGAAAAGCGTAGCCTATTCTAGGAATAGGCTACGCTTTTCTCCGTGTTTCCTTTTTGTAGGAGAATAGGAATCACATTTTCAAGTGATGCCTTAGATATTATAAAGATCACTTATAAAGCGTAGCCTTAACTTAAGAGTTATGGATTCACTTTTTACACCAAAGAGAGCACTTTTAAAGTGTAGCCTATTTGTCATGTTTCACGTGCATTTTAAAAGTGTTGTCTAATGTATTTCAAGTAAAATGTCCACTAACTAACACTTAGTAAATTTTTTTCACCTTTCACCAAATGATACATTCACGCGTACAGACACTTATTAGGCAAAAAAAAATAACTTGGCCACTGAAAACATAACACTCGTGCGTGATCCCTATCTAGCTACGATTCCCTTCATCATCACCCTGCCCCCAAATCAGAGAAGACCACTCACGGCGTCACCATCTCCACCACTCACCTTCATCACTCACCACTCACCACTCACTACGCCGCCACTCATCTTCAACGCCGGTTCTCTTCGCTGGGCGTTGACATCAGGAAGACTCTTCACTCGACTGAAAGCCTGTCTTTATTCGCTCACTATCGTCAAGGAGGTACATATTCACCTTCTTTTGGTTTCTAAAATCTAAGAGGGTAGGGTTCCGATTTTAGGGTTGCAATTTGGGGTTTTGATATACTGTGAATTTGTGAATTAATGAACATGCATGCTAATGTTGCGACGCAGGAAAACTCATAATTTGCGGGTTTCATTCTGTTATTGTTGCGGCGCAGCAGAACTCGTGAATTTGGGATTGTTGTGGCGCAGGAGAACTCGTGAATTTGGGATTGGGGTTTCATTCCGTTTACGCAGGTGAGTGATGTATAGTTCGTAAGCCAACTTTCATTTTAATTTCTTGTTGATATACATTATCTTTCAGTATAACACAAGAACAACTTCACATTGTTATTACGATTTTAGTTCCTAAGTTCTTACCTGAATCTACATTACATTATAATAATTCTTATGATCTAGAAGAACAATACCATTAATAATTACTAAAACAATGCATATTTGTTCAACTTACATCTTATCTTATAATAAATAATTTTAAAATATATGGATGCCTGGATCTGGGTGGATATATTATGTTTACACTAATTGCTCCATAAATATCTAATTAAAAGAATCATGTAACCAGTTCCACAGATACCAATACACAAATGGTTACTCTAAATTGATATGGGAATTAGGTAGTGAAAGTTGTTAAAACATTATGGTGGATTTGAATTCTTTTTCTGTGGTACCAACAATAACCATTTTAGAGATGAGTGTAAAATGGTGGCTTTTGGTCCTCTTATTTTGGCTTTAGTCAATGGATGGAAGATGAATATTTGGTAATAATAACAAGGGTGTAGAATTTGGGGATTTCATATGAGTGCAAAAGAGGAGTTAAAATCAAGGGTTTTTAGTTTAATTATAGCAGAGGTGCAGTGGTGAAATTTTTGGATGCAATTGTAATAATGCCCCTTGTGACTTGACTTTATTTCCTAAAGTATAATTATTTCATGAATTCACAAATCATAACATAACATTGTGTCTCTATCTGTCTCCCTCGTGGACTTGGTACTAATTTATAGTTTCTTTTTCTTTCAATTCTATCCTTTCAAGATTCATACATATGTATATATATAGATAGCAAATTCATTTGTTGGAACTGTATATATATGAAATTTGTCAACTACTGTAATAACCAATTCATCACAATATGCATGTTGTAACTATATCACTTATACGGTTAAATTAATATTGTACCTTTTGCTTACCAGTCTAAAACCGCATTGGTTATTAACTGTAGCTACTAGCTAGTAACATTTTGCCGTATTAGTCATGTCAACCATGTTTAAAAAATATTAACATCCACTATTAAAATTAATTATTAATATAAAAATATATATTAAAAAATTAAATAATATATATATACAAATATATAATAATTAATTTTAATATATAAATAATATTTTTGTAGTCATGCATTTACTAATTAATGCCAAGTATACTTAAAATTAACTTGTATACTATCTTTTGTGAAAGTTGGAATTAAACCTTGCTTGTTTAGGCAAAGTCAGGAATGTTTAACCCAAAAAAAGAATTATTTTATAAGTTTAGCAGCATAATCATACTTGGTTATGAGGAGCAGACAAATACTAAAAAATTTAAAATAATAAAAACAAATAAAATAGAATGGTGGCAACCCAGCTGAGTTACTTTGTCTATCTCAATAAATTGAGCGCACACACTCATTACTTACTCATTTTAATTTGTCAACTACTATAATAACTAAATGCAATATATATTAGCTTGTTATATTATTTTATTTTATTTTATTTATGATAACAACAACAGGTTGCTCTACCATTTTTTACTATTTAATTTTTTTTCTTACATTTTAAATATATCAGTTTAGAATTTATAAAAATAAATCAAGACTAAATATGATTATACTCTAATATCTTAGAATTTTATTTGGTAACAAACAGATTGAAGTTTTTGGTTAAAGCTCCCAAGTGGATTTTGTCAAAACGTTGATCGTGTCATGGCAAGGTACAATACATACTTTTTCTTTTCACTTTATGATTATACTATTAATTCATGTGTAACTCCACCTCGATTGTTTTGTTAGTTTTGAAGTTGCAATTTAACTTAATATTTATGCACAATAAATTCTTTGTTTTCCTTTATTTGTTTTACTTCAATGAGTTTCTAGTAAAATGTTTAGAGAATTACTTCTAAGATTAGGAACTATTTCCCAACCTAACTACAAGGCTATGAAAGTCCTTTTCATTGCCCATTCCCCTTATATTTCATAACACCCTTCCTCCTCTATTCTTGTTATCTTCACTTTGTGACCCCTTATAAATTTTCTTCCTAAAAAATTTATAAATTATCGGTTAGGTTTTGTGATATGCCGAAGGATTGGATGGATCTACCGAGGTATAGTGAAGAGAATATCAATGGTGTTATTAGTTTCTTAGACTTTGCATACTCTGAGAGAGAACCAGAAGGACAACAAATTCAATGTCCTTGTAAGAGGTGTTGTAACATTGAGTGGTATAGAAGAGATGTGGTATTTGACCATTAAGTCGCTGACGGATTTGTTAAGGGATATAAAACATGGATTAATCACGGGGAATGGACAATCCCAATGGTGGTTGATGATGACACAGATGATGAAGAAGGTGCATGAGTACGAGTGGCTCTGGTATACTTATTTAATATTCGTGCTGGTATTTGTTTAGTTAATTTTAGTTATGTTGTTATAGTCTTACTTATTTAAGGCTTTATTTTGTAGCACGCGACAAAGGAAACAAGTGACGAACCAAAAAGTTTTGAAGTGTTCATCGCTACTCAAACGAGTCGAAAAAGGAAGGAAGTTGATCAGGAAACACAAGATGCAATTGTATGAGAGTTCATTTAATTATTAATGATCATAAATCAAATTTGGGATATAGTAACTAATTCTATTTTAAATGTTTCTTCTAATCAAGAAGACTTCCAAAACCGGTAAGCTGCTGGTGAAACAGATGAGGAAGCTTTTGAGTCTTTATTTGGAAAAGACCTACCAGGTCGGGTTAGGTGCTATGGAAGATCTGTTACACGAAGTGATTTAAAAAATCATGCAGAAATTTCTGAACTCAAGCAACAGCACCAAGAGCAAGTCACATCTTTGAAAGCTGAACTTGGAGACATGAAGGCCAAACAGCAGCACCAAGATTCCAAACAGCAACACCAAGAGGCTGAGCTTCATGGATTGCGAAACATGATTAAGTTACTAGTTCAACGATCTGAACCTGGAATGAGGCCGGAAGAAATTGAGGCTTTGTTACAAAACACCCAACACTCTCTAATTGATGCGAATAACGCTCATGGATCAACTCATATTCCAAACATAGATATGGTATGAGCAGTTCTTTCTTATTCCATAATATTTGTTTATATATTGTTAATTGTTAATTAGGATTCTGAATATCTGCCGTTGAGTTTAAAATTTGTATTTGTTAGAACTTAGGAGGCTGCCAAATCTTTTTAATTTGATTTGAAATTTAAGGATCTGTGATTTGGTTTCTCCGGTTTTGTTTTTTCATTATGTTATTTTATTATTATTGTTATTAGAGTGGACCAATATTTGTGGCTTCTGTTGTGCTTTTGTGTTGCTTCGAGATCATTGTTGTGTTAATATACTGTTGGATACCCTGTTTTAGTGCCTCCGGGACAAAGTTTGATCTTCTTATAATGTTAAAACCAAAAAGGAAGAAAAATGTTATTGCTTGTCACTTGCACAATGCACTTGAGTTTCTGATTTTACTTCTTATTTAGTATGAAGTTGTGTTATGATTCAGTTTTTTATGTCCTTTATGATGACTTATAGTATCCCCTTGAATGTGATTGTTGTTTTATGCAAAAAGGTATACAATTTTTAGTTTTTAATTTCTATGTTCCAATAATTTGAAAATTTTTTGTTTTTAATATGCTAATTATTTTTTTTTTGTACTTTTTCAAAACATAATTATTTTTCTATATAATTATGCAGGCTAATTCTGAAGATGTGAGTGAAGATTAAGATGCCTATCATGATGGTTTATTAGTAAAGATGGAGCTAGTGTTGAAAATTGAAAGATGTATGGTTGATGATGATGTCTTTTATTAGAAGATACATTTGACTGATATAATATTTTGGTTTTTTCTAGTTTATTAGTAGTAAACTCTAAGTGTGCGGTTTCATGCATATTTTGATTTATGAGTATACTTAAAATTACGATCATCTTAATATTATATATTCATTATATAAATATATTTTGTTTCAGGATAATTTTTATTATTTAAAGATTATTGTATGCACAGTATTATTATATATATGTATTTGTTTATTTTTATTTTATAATAATTAACTAATTTAATTAAAAATATAGAATTATATATATAATTATATATATATTCTCAAATATTAGATTTAAATAAAAATATTATTAGAAATTACTGTTTATATATAAACAGAAATTTAAAAAAATGAGGGGTAAAAGGCTACACTTATATAGAGTAGCTATAGGTATACTACTTGTTACGTTTATAAAGTGATGCAGTAGTCCTGAAAAGTGTAGCTTATTCTTTTGAACTCTAGTAACCACTAACGCTTAAAAGCGTAGCCTTTGGTCCTAAACAACATCACTTAAAAAGTGTACCCTATTCTCAAAGGCCAGAAGCGTAGCCTTTGATACAGAAAAGTGTATCCTTTGAGAATAGGCAACACTGGTATAGGCATCCCCTACAAAAGCGTCTCTGAAGCCTAAAAACCGTAGCCTTTGCCTAAGGCATCACTTTTTTTCATTTTTGACTACACTTTTCATTTGGTTTCCTGAAGCTAGTCCCAAAGTGGCTTATTAAACAAGGTATAATGGTGATGTTGGCCAAGGCCTACGACATTGAAACGAGCACCCTGACTGTAGATCATGGAATCATCCGCATTGGGCCCAAGCTGTTCCAGCGTGTTTGTAAGAATCGCGAATTAATTAACCGATTAATTAACTTTAAATAATATTAATAATTTAATTGACGAATTAGGTTAAAAAATTTAGAATATTAATTAGAAAAAATAAATATGATATTTGCATAAAAATACGTACCGATAAATTAATCAGTAGTACCAGCTTAGATCTGTTTGGTACTGTGTGAAAATAATTAAAACCAGTAGAAAAACCATAGAAAAATATTTATAATTGAAAATTGGACACTAATTTTAAAGGTATGGCCCAAAGTTGGGCCAAACGGACCAAAAATGCTAACAGGTTGGATTGTGCCAAAGTTGGGCCCAAGCCCAACATATAAATACACTTAAAATGAGCCATTTCAGCTCATAACCCACCCACACACTAAACCTAGCAGCTGCAAGAGAAGAGAGGAGAAGAGAGAGTGTTACTATTCACATACAACTTTCAGTGGCCATAACTCGAGCTACAATGCTCCGATTCGCGTGCCGTCAGCGGCTACGCGAAGTTTTTGCTAAGCCCGTTAGTTCTATCTAACATTTGTTGATAAGATTTCGAATTTTCATCTCTTTCCCTCTGCCCTAAAAATCCAAAAATGTGGGTAATGATTTTGAATGAATTTTTGTGTCTTGATTGTTTAGGTAGTACTTAAGGTTGGGCTATTGGTGGTTTGTACCCCAAACACCATCGAAAAAGGTAAAGAAACTCTTTACCTTGTGAAATTATGATTTTGATGAACACTAGGTATGGATTTATGGTAATTAATGTGTATAGCTTAGAGAAATTGGTTGTTGATGCTTGTTGGAGTTAGTGGGTGAATTGTTGGCGGTGACTTGATTTTGGGTTGAAAGCTTGCTAGGACTCAAACTGGTGTTTTGTGCATATTGGAAATCGGTCAAGGTATGATTTTGGTTTTCTCTATGTAATATATAATATTTCTGGACACTTAGACTAGTGACTCATAGGATAGGATTGAATTGAATTGGTTGTTGGAATTTTTGTATGATGATTTGATGATTTGGGTTGTTGATGAGCGGATAATTTATACGCTTTTTAGCACTGTTTTTAGTATGTTTTTAGTACATTTTAGTTAGTTTTTAGTATGTTTTTATTAGTTTTTATTTAAAATTCACTTTTCTGGGCTTTACTATGAGTTTGTGTATTTTTCTATGATTTCAGGTAATTTCTGGCTGAAATTGAGGAACCTGAGCAAAAATCTGATTCAGAGGCTGAAAAAGGACTGCAGATGCTGTTGGATTCTGACCTCCCTGCACTCGAAGTGGATTTTCTGGAGCTATAGAAGCCCAATTAGCGCGTTCTTAATTTCGTTGGAAAGTAGACATCTTGGGCTTTCCAGAAATGTATAATAGTCCATACTTTGCCTGCGATTTGATGGCTCAAACCGGCGTTGCAAATTAGCTTCAGAATTTCCGGCGTTTAACGCCGGAACTGGCACAAAAATTGGAGTTAAACGCCCAAACTGGCACAAAAGCTGGCGTTTAACTCCAAAAAAAGTCTCTACACATGAAAGCTTCAATGCTCAGCCCAAGCACACACCAAGTGGACCCCGGAAGTGGATTTTTACGTCATTTACTCATTTTTGTATATCCTAGGTTACTAGTTCACTATAAATAGGATATTTTGACATTGTATCTTTATCTCATGACACCTTACACGTTTCTTATTGTATCTTCTACGGCATGAGTCTCTAAACCCCATGGTTGGGGGTGAGGAGCTCTGCTGTGTCTTGATGGATTAATGCAATTACTACTGTTTTTCATTCAATCACGCTTGCTTCTATTCTAAGATATCACTTGTTCCTTAACTTGATGAATGTGATGATCTGTGACACTCATCATCATTCTCACCTATGAACGTGTGCCTAACAACCACCTTCATTCTACTTTAGATTGAGTGAATATCTCTTGGATTCCTTAATCAGAATCTTCATGGTATAAGCTAGAATTGATGGCAGCATTCAAGAGAATCCGGAAGGTCTAAACCTTGTCTGTGGTATTCTGAGTAGGATTCAAGGATTGAATGACTGTGACGCGCTTCAAACTCCTGAGGGCTGGGCGTTAGTGACAGACGCAAAAGAATCACTGGATTCTATTCCAACCTGATTGAGAACCGACAGATGATTAGCCGTGCTGTGACAGAGCGCGTTGAACATTTTCACTGAGAGGATGGGAGGTAGCCATTGACAACGGTGAAACTCTACATATAGCTTGCCATGGAAGGAGCCTTGCGTGAATGAAGAATAAGACAGTAGGAAAGCAGTGATTCAGAAGATAGAGCATCTCTAAAACCTCAACCTGTTCTCCATTACTGCAAAACACAAGTATTTATTTCATGTTCTTTTACTTTTCACAATTAAACCTGAGAATTATTGATATCTTGACTAAGAGTTACAAGATAACCATAGCTTGCTTCAAGCCAACAATCTCCGTGGGATCGACCCTTACTCACGTAAGGTATTACTTGGACGACCCAGTGCACTTGCTGGTTAGTTGTGCGGAATTGCAAAAGTGTGATTGCAATTTCGTGCACCAAGTTTTTGGCGCCGTTGCCGGAGATTGTTCGAGTTTGGACAACTGACGGTTTATCTTGTTGCTTAGATTAGGACTATTTTATTTTTATTGGTTTAGAGTCTTTTATTTGAGTTTAGTTTCATATTTTAAGTTTGGTGTCAATTGCATGCTTTTGTTTTCTTTTAATTTTTCGAATTTGCATGTTCTTAGTCCCTTCTTGATCTTTAAAAATTCTAAGTTTGATGTCTTCTTTGTGTTTTCCTTTAGTTTTTCAAAAATTTGTGTGTGATTTTCTATAAATTTCTAAGTTTGGTGTCTTCTTTGTATTCTCCTCTAAATCTTCGAAATTTTGCATTAATTTTCAAAATCATATCTTTTTCAAAACAATTTTCAATCATATCTTTTTCAAAATAATTTTCAACCATATCTTTTTAATTGCTAATTCCAAAATCTTTTTAATCTAGTTTTCAATTTGCTTTGATTTTATTTTCCTTTAGTTTTTGAAATTTTATTTTTTTATTTTATTTTATTATTTTCAGTCATTCCTAATAAAAAAAGTATTTTATACTTTACTTGTGAATCCATATCATTTCCCTTTCTCCATCATGGACCTAAGTGGAATTGAGCAGTCCAGAAGGACTCTGGGGTCATATGCTAACCCCATTACAGCTGCATATGGGAGTAGCATCTGTATACCTCCCATTAAAGCAAGCAGCTTTGAGCTAAATCCTCAACTCATTATCATGGTGCAGCAAAATTGCCAGTATTCCGGTCTTCCACAGGAAGAACCTACTGAGTTTCTGGCACAGTTCTTACAAATTGCTGACACAGTACGTGATAAAGAGGTGGATCAGGATGTCTACAGATTATTACTGTTTCCATTTGCTGTAAAAGATCAAGCTAAGAGGTGGTTGAATAACCAACCCACAGCAAGCATAAAAACATGGAGACAGTTATCAGACAAATTCCTGAATCAATTTTACCCTCCAAAAAGGATGACACAGCTAAGGCTGGACATCCAAGGCTTTAAACAAGAGGATAATGAATCTCTTTATAATGCCTGGGAGAGGTACAGAGGTATTCTAAGAAAATGCCCCTCTGAAATGTTTTCAAAGTGGGTACAGTTAGACATCTTCTACTATGGGCTTACAAAAAAAGCTCAGATGTCTCTAGACCACTCAGCTGGTGGATCGATACATATGAGGAAGACGATTGAAGAAGCTCAAGAGCTCATAGATACTGTTACTAGAAATCAACATCTATACTCAAGCAGTGAGTCCTCTACAAAAGAAGAATCTATGGCAGTAACTACTGATCCTAATCCTCAAGAACAGATTGTTGAGCTTAATCAGCAATTACTCCTGATGACAAAACAGTTAGCAGAATTTAAAGAGATGCTCCAAGAAACCAAAATTTCTAACAAGAATATAGAATCACAGTTGAATCAGACAAAACAACAGTTATCTAAACAGATAACAGAAGAATGCCAAGCAGTTCAACTGAGGAGTGAGAAGACATTGAATAACACTGCTCAAAGTAGCAAAAAGCTAAGAAAGGAACAACTGACAGAGGATAACCAAACCACTGCCCAAAATCCCTCTGAGGATAGTAAGAGCCTAGAGAGGAATACTCCTGGCGTTCAAATGCCAGAAAAGGGGGAAAAGTTGGCGTTAAACGCCCATTCCTCACCCAGTCCCGGCGCTCAAACGCCAATGAGGAATCAGACACCTGCGAGTGCTGATAGTAACCCCTCTAAAAAGGCTTCTCCAACCACCTCTGTAGGGAATAAACCTGCAGCAACTAAGGTTGAAGAATATAAAGCCAAGATGCCTTATCCTCAGAAACTCCGCCAAGCGGAACAGGATAAACAATTTGCCCGCTTTGCAGACTATCTAAGGACTCTTGAAATAAAGATTCCGTTTGCAGAGGCACTTGAGCAAATACCTTCTTATGCTAAGTTCATGAAAGAGATCTTAAGTCATAAGAAGGATTGGAGAGAAACTGAAAAAGTGTTTCTCACTGAAGAATGCAGTACAGTCATTCTGAAGAGCTTACCAAAGAAGCTTCAAGACCCAGGAAGCTTTATGATACCATGCAAATTAGAAGGTGCTTGTACCAAGACAGCCCTATGTGACCTTGGAGCAAGTATCAATCTAATACCTGCATCCACTATCAGAAAGCTTGGGTTGACTGAAGAAGTCAAACCAACTCGGATATGTCTCCAACTTGCTGATGGCTCCATTAAATATCCATTAGGCATAATTGAGGACATGATTGTCAAGGTTGGGCCATTCGCCTTTCCAACCGACTTTGTAGTGCTGGAAATGGAGGAACACAAGAGTGCAACTATCATCCTAGGAAGACCCTTCCTAGCAACTGGATGAACTCTCGTTGATGTACAAAAAGGGGAAGTAACCCTGAGAGTCAATGAGGATGAGTTCAAGTTGAATGCTGTCAAAGCTATGCAGTATCCAGACACATCAAATGACTGCATGAGCGCTGACATTATTGACTCTTTAGTGGAAGAGATCAATATGACTGAGAGTCTCGAATCTGAGCTTGAGGATATCTTTAAAGATGTTCAGCCTAACCTGGAGGAACCAGAGGAAATACAAGAACCTCTGAAAATTCCTCAGGAAGAGGATAAACCTCCTAGATCCAAGCTCAAACCATTACCACCATCCCTGAAGTATGCATTTCTGAGAGAAGGTGACACTTTTCCTGTGATTATAAGCTCTACTTTAAACTCACAGGAAGAGGAAGCACTAATTCAAGTGCTAAGGACACATAAAACAGCTCTTGGGTGGTCCATACGTGATCTTAAGGGCATTAGCCCAGCAAGATGTATGCACAAGATCCTATTGGAAGATAATGCCAAGCCAGTGGTTCAACCACAGAGGCGGCTAAATCCAGCCATGAAGGAGGTGGTGCAGAAAGAGGTCACTAAGTTACTAGAGGCTGGGATTATTTATCCTATTTCTGATAGCCCCTGGCTGAGCCCTGTCCAAGTTGTCCCCAAGAAGGGAGGCATGATAGTGGTTCATAATGAAAAGAATGAACTGGTTTCCACAAGAATAGTTACAGGGTGGCGTATGTGTATTGACTACAGAAGGCTCAATACAGCCACCAAAAAGGATCATTTTTCTTTACCATTCATAGACCAAATGCTAGAAAGACTAGCTGGTCATGATTATTACTGCTTTTTGGATGGCTATTCAAGTTACAACCAAATTATAGTAGATCCTCAGGACCAAGAGAAGACAACATTCACTTGCCCTTCTGGCGTGTTTGCCTACAGAAGAATGCCTTTTGGTCTGTGTAATGCACCTGCAACTTTTCAGAGATGCATGCTATCCATCTTCTCTAATATGGTAGAGAAGTTCCTGGAAGTCTTCATGGATGACTTCTCAGTATATGGAGACTCATTCAGCTCCTGTCTTAATCATTTAGCACTTGTCCTGGAAAGGTGCCAAGAGACTAACCTGGTCTTAAACTGGGAGAAATGTCACTTCATGGTGACTGAAGGAATTGTCCTTGGGCACAAAATTTCAGGCAAGAGAATAGAGGTGGATCAAGCAAAGGTAGAAGTAATTGAAAAATTACCACCACCTACCAATGTTAAGGCAATCAGAAGCTTTCTAGGGCATGCAGGATTTTACAGAAGGTTCATAAAGGACTTTTCAAAAATTGCAAAACCTCTAAGCAACCTGCTAGCTGCTGACACGCCATTTGTGTTTGACACAAGAGTGTCTGTAGGCGTTTGAGACCCTAAAAGCCAAGCTGGTCACAGCACTAGTCATCTCTGCACCAGATTGGACATTACCATTTGAACTAATGTGTGATGCCAGTGACCATGATAAGAGGTTGTCATCCAGAGTCTTTGAGCCAGGACAAAAAGTTCTGCTCTTCAACTCTAGGCTCAAATTATTCCCAGGAAAACTTAAATCCCGGTGGAGGGTCCGTATGTGATTACAGAAGGATTCAGTGCACAAAGTAGAGAAAAGGAGCTTGCTGGCAAGAAAACGCTAGTAAGGGGTATTCTGGGCGTTTAACGCCAGTAAAGGCACCATTTTGGGCGTTAAATGCCAGAATGGGCACCATTCTGGGCGTTTAACACCAAAATTGCAACATCCTGGGCATTCAGCAAAACGCCCAGTGATAAAGGGGTTTCTGGCATTTAACGCCAGCAAGGGCACCTGGCTGGGCGTTAAACGCCCATAATGGCCACCAAGTGGGCGTTAAACGCCAAAATGGATACCAAGTCCTTCAATTAAATAGGGACCACCTTGTGTTTAAAGCACAAGGACCTTCCTCTGCAACCATGGAGAGGAAGCATGAAAAGCTTCTCTCAATACAGAGTCAAACAAAGCCCCCACAACCAAACTCTAAGTTTGGTGTTGGGAGGCCACAACCAAACTCTAAGTTTGGTGTTGAACCCCCACATTCAAACTCTAAGTTTGGTGTTGGGAGGTCCCAACAATGCTCTGAACATCTGTAAAGCTCCAAGAGAGCTCACTGTCAAGCTATTGACATTAAAGAAGCGCTTATTAGGAGGCAACACAATTTTTTATCTATATTTTCTATTATTCTTTTATGTTTTATTAGGTTCATGATCATGTGGAGTCACAAAACAATTGCTAAAATTAAAAATAGAATCAAAAACAGCAGAAGAAATAGCACACCCTAGAGGAAGAGCCTACTGGCGTTTAAACGCCAGTAAGGAGCATCTGGCTGGCGTTCAACGCCAGAATAGAGCATGAATCTGGTGTTGAACGCCAGAAACAAGTAGCAGTCTGGCGTTTAAATGCCAAGATTGCACCCTGAGGAAAGCTGGTGTTTAACGCCAAAAACAAGCATCAGGATGGCGTTAAACGCCAGAAACATGCTACATCTGGGTGTTTAACGCCAGAAACAAGCTTAAGTCTGGCGTTAAACACCAGGATTGCATGCAGTGGGCGTTTTACACGCCTAATTGGTGCAGGGATGATAAATCCTTGACACCTCAGGATTTGTGGGCCCCACTGGATCACCTCAAGATCTGTGGACCCCACAGGATCCCCACCTACCTCAACTCACCTTCTCTCTTCTTCACCCAATCCAATAACACTCTTCCCCATACACCCTTCACCAATCACCTCAATCTCTCTTCCCCATCACCTCTTCACCACTCACATCCATCCACTCTTCCCCATAAACCCCACCTACCTTCAAATTCAAAATCTCTTTCCCACACAAACCCACCCTAAATGACCGAACCCCATTCCCTCTCCCTCCACTCTATAAACCCCTCCATCCTTCTTCATTTTCACACAACACAACCCTCTCTTCTTTCCCTTGGCCGAAACCCACACATCTCTCTCTTTCCTCCATATCTTCTTCTTCTTCTTCTATTCTTTCTTCTCTTGCTCAAGGACGAGCAACATTCTAAGTTTAGTGTGGTAAAAGCATAGCTTTTTTGTTTTTCTATAACCATTTATGGCACCTAAGACCGGAGAAACCTCTAGAAAGAGGAAAGGGAAGACAAAAGCTTCCACCTCCGAGTCATGAAAGATGGAGAGATTCATCTCAAAGGTCCATCAAGACCACTTCTATGAAGTTGTGGCCAAGAAGAAGGTGATCCCTGAGGTCCCTTTCATGCTCAAGAAAAATGAGTATCCGGAGATCCGACATGAGATCCAAAGAAGAGGTTGGAAAGTTCTTACTAACCTCATTCAACAAGTCGGAATCTTAATGGTTCAAGAGTTCTATGCCAATGCACGGATCACTAGGAACCATGATCAAAGTATGAACCCGAATCCAAAGAATTATCTTATAATGGTTCGGGGAAAATGCTTAGATTTCAGTCCGAAAAATGTAAGGTTGGCGTTCAACTTGCCTATAATGCAAGAAGACGCACGTCCCTACACTAAAAGGGTCAACTTTGATCAAAGGTTGGACCAAGTCCTCATGGACATATGTATGGAAGGAGCTCAATGGAAAAGAGACTCAAAAGGCAAGCCGGTTCAATTGAGAAGACTGGACCTTAAGCCTGTGGCTAGAGGATGGTTGGAGTTCATCCAACGCTCCATCATCCCCACTAGCAACCGATCCGAAGTTACTGTGGATCGGGCCATCATGATCCATAGTATCGTGATTGGAGAGGAAGTAGAAGTTCATGAAGTCATCTCTCTAGAACTCTACAAAGTAGCCGAAAAACCCTCCACCTTGGCAAGGCTAGCTTTTCCTCATCTCATTTGCCATCTATGCTACTCATCTGGAGTTGTCATAGAAGAAGACATCCTTATTGAAGAGGACAAGCCCATCACTAAGAAGTGGATAGAGCAAACAAGAGAGGCCATCCATGGATCTCAAGAGACGCATGAGGAAGCTCATCATCAAGAAATCCCTGAGATGCCTCAAGGGATGCATTTTCCTCCAAACAACTATTGGGAACAACTCAATACTTCTCTAGAAGGATTGAGTCATGACATGAACCAACTAAGGGTGGAACACCAAGAGCACTCCATTATTCTCAATGAGATTAGAGAAGATCAAAGAGTCATGAGGGAGGAGCAACAAAGGCAAGGAAGAGACATAGAGGAGCTCAAGAACACCATTGGTCCTTCAAGGAGAAGGCGCCACCATCACTAAGGTGGACTCATTCCTTAACTTCCTTGTCCTTATCTCTCTGTTTTTCGGTTTTTGAACTTCATGTTTGTCTATGTTTGAGTCTTTACTACATGATCATTAGTGTCTAGTGTCTATGTCTTAAGGCTATGAATAATTCTATGAATCCTTCACCTTTCTTAAATGACGAAATGTTTTTAATTCCAAAGAACAAGAAGTACATGAGTTTCAAATTCATCATTGAAATTAGTTTAATTATATTGATGTGGTGACAATACTTTTTGTTTTCTGAATGAATGCTTGAACAATGCATATTTTTTATCTTGTTGTTTATGAATGTTAAAATTGTTGGCTCTTGAAAGAATGATGAAAAAGAGAAATGTTATTGATAATCTGAAAAATCATGAAATTGATTCTTGAAGCAAGAAAAAGCAGTGAAAAAAAAAGTGGCAAAAAAAGTTAATAAAAGAAAAGAAAAAGCAAGCATAAAAAGCCGATAGCCCTTAAAACCAAAAGGCAAGGGTAAAAAGGATCCAAGGCTTTGAGCATCAATGGATAGGAGGGCCCAAGGAAATAAATTCAAGCTTAAGCGGCTAAATCAAGCTGTCCCTAACCATGTGCTTTCCACAGGTCCAAGTGAAAAGCTTAAGACTGAGTGGTTAAAGTCGTGATCCAAAGCAAAAAGAGTGTGCTTAAGAGCTCTGGATACCTCTAACTGGGGACTTTAGCAAAGCTGAGTTACAATCTGAAAAAGTTCACCCAGTCATGTGTCTGTGGCATTTATGTATCCAGTGATAATACTAGAAAACAAAGTGCTTAGGGCCACGGCCAAGACTCATAAAAGTAGCTGTGTTCAAGAATCAACATACTTAACTAGGAGAATTAATAACACTATCTGAACTCTGAGTTCCTATAGATGCCAATCATTCTAAACTTCGAAGGATAAAGTGAGATGCCAAAACTGTTCAGAAGTAAAAAGCTGCAAGTCCCGCTCATCTAATTAGAACTAATCTTCATTGATATTTTGAGATTTATAGTATATTCTCTTCTTTTTATCCTATTTGATTTTCAGTTGCTTGGGGACAAGCAACAATTTAAGTTTGGTGTTGTGATGAGCGGATAATTTATACGCTTTTTGGCATTGTTTTTTAGGTAGTTTTTAGTAGGATCTAGCTACTTTTAAGGATATTTTCATTAGTTTTTATGCAAAATTCACATTTCTGGACTTTATTATGAGTTTGTGTGTTTTTCTGTGATTTTAGGTATTTTCTGGCTGAAATTGAGGGACCTGAGCAAAAATCTGATAGGAGGCTGAGAAAGAATTGTTGATGTTGTTGGATTCTGACCTCCCTGTACTCAAAATAGATTTTCTGGAGCTACAAAACTCCAAATGGTGCACTCTCTACGACGTTGGAAAATAGACATCTAGAGCTTTCCAGAAATATATAATAGTCCATACTTTGTTCGAGTTTAGATGACACAAACTGGTGTTCAACGCCAATTTCATGCTGCATTCTGGACTAAAACGCCAGAAACACGTCACAAACCAGAGTAAAATAGCAAAAACACGTTACAACTTGGCGTTTAACTCTAGGAGAAGTCTCTGCACGTATAAAGCTCAAGCTCAGCCCAAGCACACACCAAGTGGGCCCTGAAAGTGGATTTCTGCACTTAGACTTATTTCTGTAAACCCTAGTAGCTAGTCTAGTATAAATAGAACATTTTATTATTGTATTAGATCATCTTTGGTCTCAGTTTTAATCTATTGTTCATCTTAGGAGACTATTGATCACGTTTTGGAGGCTGGCCTCTCGGCGATGCCTGGACCATCACTTATGTATTTTCAACGGTGGAGTTTCTACACACCACAACAATCGCGTGACTGACAACCACTTCCGTTCTACCTTAGAACGAGCGTGTATCTCTTGGATTCCTTAATCAGGATCTTCGTGGTATAAGCTAGAACCCTTTGGCGGCCATTCTTGAGAATCAAAAAAGTCTAAACCTTGTCTGTGGTATTCCGAGTAGGATTCAGGGATTGAATGACTGTAACAAGCTTCAAACTCGTGATTGTTGGGCATAGTGACAGACGCAAAAGAATCAATGGATTCTATTCCGACATGATCGAGAACCGACAAATGATTAGCCGTGCTGTGACAGAGCATTTGGACCATTTTCACTGAGAGGATGGGAAGTAGCCATTAACAACGGTGATGCCCTACATACAGCTTGCCATGGAAAGGAGTATGAAGGATTGGATGAAGACAATAGGAAAGCAGAGATTCAGAAGGGACAAAGGATCTCCATACACTTATCTGAAATTTCTACCAAGGATTTACATAAGTATCTCTTTCATCTATTTTATGCTTTATTTATTATTATTTTCAAAAACTATTATAACCATTTGAATCTGCCTAACTGAGATTTACAAGATGACCATAGCTTGCTTCATACCAACAATCTCCGTAGGATCGACCCTTACTCACGTAAGGTATTACTTGGACGACCCAGTGCACTTGCTGGTTAGTTGTACGAAGTTGTGATAAAGTGTGATTCACGTTTGAGAGCTCCAAGTCTTTGGCGCCATTGTTGATTATCACAATTTACGCGCACCACTTGGCAGAATACGGATGGGTATGCTTCAATTCTAATTTGGACACCATCCAATTATCCTTCCGTCTATCAAGCATCACGTACATCCTTGCTTTGCATCTAACTTTTGTTATTCTCTTTACCCGGGATGTTGCCTTCACTCGAGACTCCTGATAACTTTCACGGTTGTAGTAGATCGATTGGTTAATAGGTATCCTTGATTCTTTCATTGTCTTGTCAAAGTTAGTATTCATAATTCTAGTCACAAACCCAACTTTCTTTGCATAATTAGAATAGAACTCTTGTGCTCGCTCTAATGAAACAAATCTCAATCCTACGTATGAGATTTCTCTATTAGAATTTCATTGTGATTCGACAACTGTAAATCCATTTAGAAAAAATAATATTCAACACGAAAAGTACCTGAATAATTAATTTTCAATATGTCGTTAGTATTGTAACAAGAATAAAATGCGTTTCACACCTCATGATTTAATTTTGTAGCATCATCCTCTAATTGAATAACGTCTACAGATTCTTCCCCCTAAAATCAATAATCGAGAACATATCACCAAAAAAGATAATCATCCACCATTCGATACTCGTAAAAACTCTTTCAACAACCACTTATTCATTGATAATACTAATTAATAAGCACATAAAAATAAACTGATTTAAAACAATACTATTCATGTTAATATCTAGAAAATAAAAATCTTATTAAAGTTACAAACGTCAAAGCAACATGGTGAACAAAAAGAAAAAAAACACGTATACTTACAAATTTGTAGCATCATTCTAGTATAAAAAAAAATATTCACACCAATTCTAATTACACAAATAAAATCACGATCCTTCCAAGTATCACTATCAATATCCCAAAAATAAAATAAAAGAAAAGTTACAAATAAACATAACCAATTAAACTACTAACATACAATTTACCTTGTCTACATGATGAGTGTCATCTTCACTCAGGGATGGAACATTGATATCGATAGAATTAGAAAGATCACTCACACCATATGAAGTATCATATAATACTTTTTGACAAATTGATAGATTCATGGATGCAATGTGGTCCACTCGCTTTCGATGGAGACACCTACGCCTCTCACCTATGGAGTTCACTCGCTATTTGTTAATGAGAGGGATTATTCCCATTGCCGATTATATGTGACGGCTGTTATCCTTAGTCCTATAGAGTAGGACAGCTATGACTCAAAGGAGGTGGATCTCTTGTGCCCCAACTTTCTCTTTCATGGGAAATAGCGGTGTCACAAAAACGGCTTTGGGGGAGGGGCGGTCAGCTTCGAATGATGAATGTGGATTTTTGGTGACAAAAAAAAATTAAGGAAGGAGATCTTACCGGAGATAAGTGAGATGAAGGGCACCAGAGATAGGTGAGATGAAGCACTGCGTGGCACCTTCTCTAATTCACGTCATAACTCTCCTCTCCTGTAGGAAGTTAGAAATCCTTATGATTCAAATTTTTAATTAATTTAGGTTAAGTCGATGCTAACTGTAATTAAAATATAATAATTAATTATTATTAATAATAAATTAGTAAATAGTATATTAATACCATATACTTTTTCAAATTAAAAACACCCATCTAAATTTTGATTGTTCTGATTTTACTTATTTAAGTCACATCAATTGCATGAGACATAAATAAGCACATACACAAATAATTCAAATATAGGGGAAATTGACTCAGCAAACAGTTTTAATTGAACAGAACAAACAAACAAAAAAATCGATTTTTTATGCACTAGTTAACTAAACAAATTGCAAAAATTAATCATTCTTTAATTTATATTGAAAATAAAGAAATCAAAGGAGAAAATACTAGAATCAGCATCGTCGAGAAGGAAACAGAGATTGTTAATGCAGTAATAACTTCCAACATCATCGAGAAACGCACCACGCCGTGCAGGAGTGCACCGCGCAATGGAGAAGAGTTGTCGAGCTGCTCACCGTTAGGTTGGAGTTTTGGAGTGTTTCATCAGGAGTTCAAAGGTTAGGGACTTGGTTCTCAGAGAGACCTGACTCAAACCCTGGCCTTTTATTACGAGGTTTTTTTATTTTCTTTTTCTAAGTTATTTAGAGGAAAAAAATAAAATAGGTAAACATATGATCACAAGTTTTCATCTAAAATTTTTAATTATGAATAATTTTAGACAATTTTTTTTAAATATTATTTGTTAAAGTTTTTAAATAATTTTTATAAAATGTTATATTTTTATTTAAAAATATTATCTTAAATATTTTATATTGCAACGTTTTGTAATTATATTTTTAGATAGGTTACATGAATTGTAAAAATTTTGCTATGTTTATTCTGTTTAAAGGTGATTAACTAAAATTATTGTCTTTGTCTATCTAAAATAATTTTTACATCATATTCATTCACTTATCTATAGTAGATTAGCTTTTTCTTTAAATAGAATTGCATTAAAAGTAGAAGTTGCATGTTACTTGTTTTAAATATGGCCGTAGCGTATTTGGATGCTTAATTGATATGTTGGCAGCTCGCTTTTATTATTGTTTATTTTTATTTTCATGACTACACGCCCATTAGAAACCCACTTGTTAAAAAGCTTTTAATAAATCTAATTAACCTCGATAAGGGCTCATTTGTAAAATATCAACTATAACTAAGCAATCAACGAGTAAAAATTAAGAAAAAGACCAATAATACTCTTGCCATTAACAACCTTATGATTTAAGAATAGGAAGTAGATGTGCCTTGACAGTGAGAATGTGTCACACATTTTTTCAACGAAATAATTAGAGATATTCTGTGGTATTTATTTGAATTTGATTTAAAATTTGGATATCAATTAATTAAATTGTAAATTTTATGTAGGTATTTTTATATTTTGAATTTATAAAACTAAATAATTTTTTATTTTATTTTAACTAATAATTATTATATATGTTGTATTAATTTATTTTTATTATTTAAAAAGTATTTTTAATAAATTTTTAAGAATAAACAAATCAAAAAAAATTATTGATATTTTTTAATAAAAATAACTTTTTTTTTAAATATTTACATGTTTTGTGGATATATCCGATCCAAAATTTAATTTGCAAATTGCGGATATTGGATCTGATGATTTTAGTATGGATCGAATCAAAATTTTAGTCATATCCAATTCAATTCGCATTCACCCCTATAAATAATTAATCACAAAAGATAATTAAAAATATGTCATAGTTAAATAATTAATCTATTTTATATAGCAAGATAATCAATTTTTTTTATGAATATCAAACATATATTTCTATATAATCACTGTTGTTAATTAACTTTTTATGTTCATATAACATGGCCATAAAAAATATATTTATAATTAAAATATGTTTAAATCTAAAAAAAGAAAACTATATATATGCTTAAGTGAAAATTCCTTCTCTCTTAGAATAACACTTGAAATCGCATAAAATGCAAACTAAAATGTTTACAAATTTCTATTTTAAATGCTTAATTGCTTGCAGGAATGTAATACATTAAAAACTTCATGAATATATTAAAAACCATTTTAGTCACTTCAATTGATTAGTTCCTAACTGAAGTTCCATTGATTAATTCATGCATGTTGGGCCACAGTGACGGAGAGCTCTCAACCATTGAAAAAAAAAAATAAGCGAAAGAATATAACATGAGAAGACATTATATTTAATTTAAAATTTTAAAATAATAAATTAATGAATTTCTCATCTTATAAACTTTTTATTCATTTTTATTTTTTTAAATATAAAACTAATTTGATATACTTCTCCCACTTGCAATATTAATAATCTCTTTAGTTGTTGTTTTTCTCTCTCCAGAGATATGCATGGACTCGGTGGACTATATACCACATTACTCACGGGTGTTTCATTCAGGATTTGCATGTTTATTTGTTTTCGCTTTGTTACATATTTTATTTTTCTCTGTCAGAGAAGCTGCTGGTCTCATGAGAGAGAACACAATAAATAATTAACTGGGTGATTATTACAATATATTATGAAAAAGTCTAGAAATTAGTAATTTTTGTGTTTTATGACCAATATTTAATTATAAAAAAAATAAATAATTTTTTATTATTAAATATAATTTTACATTATTAAAAACATTATTAATGACTAATTAATAATTACAAAACACAAAAGTTACTATCTCCTAACACTCTTCATATATTATTTCTCAATGAAATAAAGAACATAAACTATCTCAAATACACGGTAAAAATACAACGCATTGCAACATACAATAAACTGAAAATTAAAGGTTGATAACGAGTCGGTAATCAACCATGCACGTACATACAACAACCAATCCCACACCAATAAGTAATAGAATCGAAAAACAAACACTAATAGGAAAGCACAACTATAGCATGCATACATGCATGAATCAACAACACCAAAGCGCTTAGTTACATTGGAAGCCATGTGGCACTTTCTTTGAGCAAACATTGAGGAGCAAGCTGAGGGAGATGGGAAGGTTGAGATTGATGCCCAAAACATTTGCCTTAAGGGCGGTGCAGAGGCAAGCGGCGGCTTCAAGATCGACGAGGCCGTTGAGGAGGGAACAGCAAGGAGTCACCGGTGGCTGCCCCAAAGTTACATTCAACAAACCGTTGAGAACGTTGGCACACACCCCGAGTTTGAGCGCGTCACGTGGACATGATCCACCACCTGAAGGGTTAGGGTTTGGATTAGGACTGGGTCTATTATTACACTTGTTTCCGCATCCGGAGACAAGTGCAAAGAAGAGAACATTGATTATGAGGAAAAGAGCAATGGAGGAACTAGCTTTGTTGGAAGCCATATCACACACTAGGGTTTTCGGGTTCTTCAATTGACTCACTAAGTAAGTGTGCTATGTATTATAGCTAATAGAGCTTATTGAGTTGAAGATGAGAATTAATTCGCAGTGCATGGTGCTTATATAGTGTTGGGGGTGTCTAATTTAAGAGGACCAAACTGTGAGGTATGAGTTGTTCTAAGTTGTATATGTATTTAATAAACGTACAATGATTGTTATAAAAAAATTTAACGAGCAAGGACGAAACTAAATGATTGGTTAATAAAATAGCAGCCATGCATGTGTGAACATGAAAGTAGTAGCTGGCAGAGTAATCTCACGTAACTAGGTTTTGGACTCTTGTGACATAAGAGGATATATTTGGGAGTTGCCGAATCTCTGGATAAGTAGTGTTGTCATTTAAATAAAACTTTACAAAGATAAAATCCAAAACACATTTTCCTTATATTAATGATCAAACTTAAAACCTATTTAGACCTTTTGAAATTTAAGTAAGGAGTAATGTTATGAAATTAATATTTCCGTCTATCTTTTTAAATTATTTTAATTATCTTAAATTTTATATCTTGAGTTATCAATTTTTAACTCTAAATTTAAAATTATAAATTCTAAATTTTAAAAAATTTAACTAAGGTTGACTAACTAAAATTTGATTATCCGTATTTTTTTTAAGTAATAAATATATAGAAACGAATATTGCAATTACATTTAAGGGTGACAAGCTTGTTAATTCATTTCGTCGAAATCCACCAAAGTCTGTGAATTAACTGGTCCGGATTAAGTGAATTTTTTTTATTTTGGTGGATTCAAAACTTTAACTTGACCCGTCTTTATTAGTGAGTTAAACGAACCGGTTGGACAGATTTCGGTCTATTTGCTATTCCTAATTATGTCTAAACAATACTTATTAGGTTTGATTTCCAGTAAGTGAAATTGATTACAATAGTAATTGATTATATACTAAGTTAAATTTTGAAAATCTAAATTTGAATCTTAATAAATTTATTGTGCTTTATCACCCCTTTCAAACTCGATGTCACCATGCAAGGGCCATAGTTGAATCATGATTATAGAGGAAACAAATAGTAAACCTAGATATTTATGAAGGTGATGAATATAGGAGTATTAATTAAACTATTTGAATACGAATGATAGTGCGTAATTTTGATCACATTGGATGACATGCAAGCTATATGCTCAAACAAATTAATGATAATGTACTCGTAGTGAGGGGAAACAATAAAATGTGATATGTCTGTAATCATTCAGTTGTAATGGATTTATAAATTGAATTTTAACTTTCTAATTAGGTTATGATTTTCTGTTTTTAGTAAATTATTTGTAACTGGCCAACAACTATAATTCTATTATACTTATAAAAAGAAATAGCTTTACAAAAAAAGAATATGTTTTTAATTTATTAACTTGAATCTTAGAGTTGAAGTGTTTTTTTAAGGTGCGAATACTCTGTTTCTTCCTCAATTGATATATATCTCATCCATAAAAAAAATGAAAAAAAAATCTAATTCATATATAAGAAAGAGTGATTAGCCTTGCAAGGACAAGATGATCGATCAAAGCTTTTGCTAGATTGACATCCATGAGTAGTTTAGGGGGATCAGTGGGAGAGGGCGCTAGACTAGTTTTTATGTTAAAGCCAGTAATCCTTAAAGTCACTGAAAGTTACAAATTATTGGTATTAGCCATTATTAAGAAGCTCTCATATATGATTATATGTCGAATGAAAAGGTTGAATTGGTTGAACAAACATAAGTTACATTTGAATAATCTATTATTTAAATAAACAAAAAGTCTTAGGAGTTAACATTGAATAGTTAACATGGCAGCCAACGCTAACATAAAAAAATATTTAACACTTAATTAAAAGAAAGTTTAATTATTCTCATGTTTTTTATAGTTTTATTGAATTTATAATTTTTTAATTAGATTTTTTATATTATTTTTAATTTTATAATAAAATCTTTATCAATACATAAAATGTTAGATTTAATGAAATATTCTTTTAAAATTTAAAGGTACCAATAATTAAGAACTAATTAAATCTTTGACCACATATTTTTTGAGGGGAATATTATGTTAATTTTAATATTTTTAAGACGAAAATAACTTAATTATAAAATTAAAAATAGTGTAGAAATTTTATTAAAAGAAAAAAATCTATAAAAACCTGATTATAAATTGATGAAACTGACTAACTGAGTAATTAAACTAATACAAATTTGTCTCAAAAAATAGAGAATTAGATAAAAAATAAGAGAAAATAAAAGAGAAATTCCTAGGATTAAGGACAAAGAGAGAAAGTAAAGTTCCTATTACATCGTGTTTATCTCATAATAACAATAATAATAATAATAATAATTTTTATTTAAATTATATTATTTTGTTAATTTTATTTTTTTAGCAAAAAAAGATAGAAAAAATAGAGAATAAGAAAAAAGAGAGAGAATGATAAAGATGAAGAATGAGAGTGAGAGTGAGAGTGAGAGTTTGTTAATTTTGGAAGAAAAAAATTATTTTAATTGTAAAAAAATATTAGAGGACATATTTTGATTTATCAAATTACTAATATAAAATATAAATTATATATAGAGTAAAAATAGTAGAGAGAAATAAAAAAATAGAAAGAGGTAGATGAGAGAATTTAGGGAGGGAGTTTATTAATATTGAAAAAAATATTTTCTCTCAATTTTAATAAGAGAGTGTTATGTGACACATTTGATTATTAAATTAGATAGTAATATATGATACATAATATAGGTATATTTTAATTTATATTTTAATATTTCAATTTTAATTTTAATGCAATTAAAGAATGTCATGTTACATATTTTGATTGTCAAATTAGTAATTAGTCATTAATATTAATAATGATATATAAAATAAATAAAGTGGTGAAAGGAATGAGAGAAATAGAGAAAGGAAGAGGGAGGAGGGGAGAACTCTTTAATTTTGGAGGAAAAATTTGATTTTAATTACAATGAGGAAGTGTCATATGGTACATTTTAGTTATAAAATTAATAAGGAGGGAAGAATTTTTTAATTTTAGAGAGAAAAATTTAATTTCAATTACAATGAGAGAGTAATATGTGACAAATTTTGGTTGTAAAATTAGTAAGAAAGAGAGGAGAATTCTTTAATTTTGAAGGAAAAGATTTGATTCCAATTACAATAAAAAAGTGACATGTAACACATTTTGATTGTAAAATTAAAAATATATAACAATATAATAAATATCAAAATTTTTATGATAAAAAATTTAAAATTCTATTTTTATTATTTCAAGAAGCAATAAATTCAGCATAAAGCAAGGCCAGACAAAAAGATAAATACATCTACACAATTAAGCTTTGGTATATAAAAAAAAAACTTTTGCGTAAGAGAATACATTAAAATATAATTATATATGTATTTTTTTTTTTTTTGTTAATTTAAACTTCTATAATCGAAGAAATAATTTTATGACATAAGCCAAATTCTATTTGAATCACAACAAATTTACTTGTGCCAGTAGTAGATGAGACTAAAGAAAACTAAAATAAACTTTATTTATATTTTAGTATTTATTAAATGTTACTTTTGTAAAATTTTAAAAGCCAGATACTTGCATAATAAAACTTGTAAAGTAATTAGAAAAGTATATATACAGTAAGCTTTTGTTTTTTTCCCTGACGTACGTGATATACAACAAGTTAATTAAGACTACAAGAGATAACAACAACAACAATAATAATTAAAAAAGATTTTTATTCCATAAAAATGTCCAAATTATTTTTCCATTAAAATATATATTTAAAAGTGTGACTTGTAAAAAATAATACTTTTAAATAAAGATAATACTTTTATAATATGTTAAAATTAATTTTTTTATATAATCCATCATTTAATAATAAAATTTTTTTTATATAAAGATAATTATAGGAGTATCCACCTTAAAACAAATTGGATTAAGTGTAATTTTGTAACTAGTTTGGATCGAAATTTATTAATTTTACTAATTGCTAATCAAAAACTCAGAAAGGTGTAGTAATTGTAATTTACTTTAGTAATGAGCAGTTTTATTATATGTTATTGTCTAGCTGTAATAATATATTCTTAAATCAACAATATATTATTCAATTATTGATAAACATGGAAACAAAAAGTTAAAAACAACTAGGTTGGAAGAAAATTTGTCTGTGAATCCATAATTCCATAATTAAGTTATAGCAGCGGAATCCGCGGACTTCTTCAAACGCAAGCATTCGCCCGTGAAATAGTGGGTCCCATTATGCGTCACTCTTTGGGTTTTTCTACTAATGAAATAATTTGTTTGAAATTCGGATCTAGTAATGAGTTATGAGTACACCCCAACTCAACACCCCAGATCTTCACATTAACAATTAGTAATTCTAATACTTGTATCTAACTATCTATATCTATATGTACATCGATGTCTTTGAATGCAAAAGTTTTATCATGATGTGATTGGGAGACAAAAGAGACAACCAGGATAAGACGTACGTTGTGAAAGCTAGTTTATTATCAAAGCAGTTGAATTTTAGCTTATCATACGTTAACAATATAATGGTTCTTTACCGCCAGAACATTAAGGATTATGAAATGAGAAATGCTACCGTATTAAAATTTATTATTTTTTGTTATTATTTAATTTTTTAGTTTATTTTTTTTAATTTAATAATTTAGTAACATAATTTATTCTATATTTTTAAATATTTATAATTAAATAATAGATAAAAACAATAAATTTTAATAATTTTCTAACATTCCTCTTATAAAAATTAATTAATACTTAATGATAGTATTTATCAGATATATATAATTATTTATATATTTTATTTAATCATATTAAGTGTATACTAAAATCAACTACTAAAATTAATTACTAATATAAAATATACATTGAAATATAAAATATACATTAAAAATGAGATAAATAACATATATATTCATACAAAAATACATAATAATTAATTTTAATAATTAATTTTAGTGTACAAATAATATTTTTTATTTTTATTTAAATCACTTAATTTTTGAGACAAATAATTATATCATAGAATTATAATTTAAATTAAACTTTTGGGTTAGTTCATCTATCTTATTGGATTATTGTTTTCAATATATTTTTTTATAGTAAATATTAAAGGTATAATCATACATATACATCTTTTTATTAGTCTAAACTTTTAGAAGAAGTGATTTTATAATATAGTACCAAAATTTCTGTAGTCAAAATGTCTAAAATTTTATTCTTATTAACTCCAAAAAGAAAAAAAATAGCATAAAACTAATAAAAAAAATCTATACAAATTCACGTAACAAAAAAAGGAAAATGTATTAGAAACATAATTAAAGTCTACATTTTTATTAAAATTTGATCAACATTTAACTAATAAAAAAAGTGAGTAATTTCACAGTATTAAATATAATTCACACTATTAAAATATTAATCATAACTAATTAATAACTACAAATTACAAAGCCTCCTAATCCCTAATATTCTTCATAAATAAATAAATTTGACAAATGAAATATCTCCCGGGCAAAATTTTTATATAAATTTTTTTGTGTTAATTTTTGTGGAGTTACGAGTAGTTGAACTCGTAGTTTTAAATTTGGGACCTCCTATCAACTCTTATCTCGCTCCTATAAACTCTTAATCCTCAAATATAACTATGTACGATCGTGACTTGAGGTTCCAGTGAATTTCTTTATTCTGGGTTGGCATGTCTACGAAAATGGGGGTATTTGTAAAACACTCTAAGACTCAAGTATATAATAATCTAAGATGTATATATAATAATTAGGGGTATATAATATATACTTGGACATATATTAAATTATTTATTTATAGCATTTGGAGAATATAATGAATTTGGAGAGAAATTAGATAGATTTCTATGCGAGATATACACAAAATCTTTCATAGAGATTATTCAAATTATATCTTTTATGAATTAACATATTTTTATAAGAGGGATATTTTTGGATTAGCCAGAAGTATAGACCCAAGAATTATAGATGAATATTAGATCATACTATTTATGTTATAAAAATCCAGTAAAACTCTGGTTAAAGAAAAAGAAAGAAGAAAAAGAAAAAAATTAAAATATATATATAAATATATAAGTAAAAAAGTAAGAATAATATTATATATTTAAATTTTTTTATTAATTAAATTTAATTAAATTAGTCTAATATAATAAAAATTAGTTATAATTAATATTATTTTAAATTTTATTGTTTAATTTTATTAGATTTTATTCATAAAAAAAATTTGAATGTGTAGTATTACTCATAAAATAAATAATCTCACGATATTATTGCGGGAACAATGCTAATTATATTAGATTGCACTAATCTGAAAAACAGCTTCATTATTTGACATTCCTTTATCTGATGATTCATTAAAAATTAGATATTCGTTATTAGACAAGTTTAATGGTAACTTGAGATAATCGCATAAATAATTCCAATCTCTGTGTGACAAGGGCAGCCATTAATATTGAGAGCAAATCAAAGTGTTCCACGCGTTTTTGAAATCCTTGGAATATTTTTAACATTTAGCATAGTTAAAGGAAATAATAACACAGCATGATACGTGCTTTAAGAGTTAATTAATGAGACATTCCCATCTTAAGACATGATAAGATAAGATTAACAATCCAAATAATAGAGGCGATATATATATATAGTACAATAGATTATTTTCTAGATTGGGCCAGCTAAAAAATTCAATTAGCTAGAGATATGAATTGATTTGGAACAATATCAAATGTAGAGTGAGTTGGATAATAGCTAGTATTTTGGGATTTGACAACATATAATTAAGATTCGTAATTAAAATTAGTTTATGATTTGTCCAGCATTTTTTAAGATTATATAGTTTCGTAAAATTATTTAACACAGCTTATCTTTTATTGTTTATTCTTCCATTTCCATGCCTTAAAATCCAAGAGGCATTTTCAGCATAGTTATCTCATCTCCTATGATTGGTTTATAATGTTCACAAACGTTCTTCCACACTACCACATTTTTTCCCCTGTTAGTGCATTACTTTCTGAGATATATTATAATGTAAGTAGTATTTATGAGCTCATGAAAGCGAAAAATAAGAAACAAAGAAAAACACTATGACTGGAGGCATTGCTTCAATATATCCAATATTTTTGTGTAATTTAATTTCAAAAGGTTACTTTCTTTTTTTTATCCAAATAAAATTCAAAATACTTTTAATAATCCAAAGTAATTTTTAACAGTTTATTAGATGTGAAATAATTTTGCTACAAAAAAATCTTTTAAAAATATTAAAAAAATAAACTTTTCAAAATTCAATAAAATCTAATCCTTATATATTTTGTCAACCATTCTATATATACAACAAAATTAGTTATCTATATAAAATATATATTATATTAGAGATATAATTATTCATATACCTCTTTTTATTAGTTTAAATTTTTTAAAAAATATATTTTTATAACATGATATAAAAGTTTCTATAATTTTATGACATGATGAAATATAAAATACACATTGTTAAAATGTTAAAGAAGATTAGAAATAGAAACTGGATTCAAGAAGTTGAAACATGATGCAGAAAATTGAACTGAACTTTTCTTGATCTAAATGGCTATTGTAAATTGTATATCAATATGTTAAATTGTTCTGCATACTAGAATATGTATTTATACACATAGGTCTAAGGAACTAAATGGTTATAATCGACAAACAATGTAATATTCTTACTACTAGAAGGTCACATTTTTAATTGCGCCACTTTAATATTTAAGATATTACAACGATTTTTATATTTAATAATAAAATAAGAGTCTTTAATTCGAATAACGGATTGCTATTTTTTTTAAAAATTAAAAGTTATTTTTACTTAAAAATAAACATGCATATACATATATACAAAAATTCTTATACAAGTAACTTATAAATATTATATACATAAAAAATATATAATTTTTATCCCTTTTACACAATTATAATAACAAAGATGAAGAAAAAACTATGACTAATATATATACAAACAAAACTAACACAACTAAAGACTTAGCAAAAATTTCATTAGCTTCTTCATCTGTCCTGGAAAGAAAAATCTTCTGTAGAGGGTGAGAACATTGTCCTCCTAGGTTCTCAATAGAGGATTTAAGAATTGTTATAAGAGAATATGTATAAAAAGAAGAATGAATTTTGAAAATAGAGATCTTCATTCGTCTTATGAATCTTTTTTTAAAAACACGTCATTTACTTATCCAAAATTCAAAGTCCCTTCTTTAATTATAAAAATTTTCAAAGATCAAATAATATTCCATGATATAATCAAGTGCGCCCTCCGACTCAACATATAAACAACTTTAGGCCTCTGGCTCAACATATAACAACCACACTATTATCAAAAGCATCTATTCATTCACCAATACTTAGTCTCAAGACATAATCAATCACAAACACCTAATTGGTAACTCTAGTAAAAAATTCATACTCCAATTGAGCTTTTTAATCTATTAGATCCTGTCTTGAGATAAATTTATCTATACATAAATCTAAATCAGTAAAAATAAAAATTAAACTTGTCTATTATAAAATGTATAATATGAATTTCATATAAATTGAAACTTACCTATCAGGACAAAAATTTATGTTATCTTTAATATTCGATCTATCAGAACTAAAATTATCCTTTGAATACAATTTGTTGGAGACTACACCAACTTTTGCTAAGGCTTTAACCTCAAATTAAGAAGGAAATATTCAAACTTCTACAAGTAAAAAAAATAACTTGTTTGGGAAGTAAAGTTATGATAGTTTTTACTTTGAATAGATCTAAAATCAGGGTCTTCCATACTAACATTATCAAATACAGTAACTATAGACTTAAAAAGTGATATAGTTGGAGCAATCCTCTGTTTGAGGTTTCTAGGAAAACACAAATAACTTTTAATTGATGCCAGGCCATGCTTAAGCAATAAATCTTTTTTGAGAGAATAATTCAAAATCAGTGCATACCTAGCTAACCTTTCAAGAGAAGAATTCAATTTAATTAGCCATTCGGCATACTCTCTTTTAGTACACAATTGACAAGCTTCAATAACATCAACAATTATCTACACAAATTGGCAAACAACATTCATACTCAAAAATAAAGAATTAAGAACAATGACTTAACTAAACACTTGACAATACTAAAAAAATAATAATACATCAAAAAAATGACAGTGATAAATGAACACATATTAAAACAAAAAAAAAATCCACCAAATTCCTAACCTAAAACACTTAAATCAAGCTAGTAAGTTAAAAACACACTTCTAAAGGCACATTAATTAGGCATCATCCAAATTGCAAATTTCTTTATCATATCACATCTTAAATTGAAAATAAAAATAAATCAAACGATAGTTCATCAATTGACGACACATAGTTTCAGTTGCACGAACAAGAATTAGTATTAATAGCAAAAAATTTAATTCGAAACTTAAGAACTAGAACTGCAAGATCTAAAACAGTGAAAATGATGAGTAACGCAAATGCGAAGATCTAACTTGTAAGAGAATGAAATGAAGGAGTTGTAAAAGAGAGCACATTAGATTGAAACTGCAAACAAGTCGATTCGGTGATACTTGAAGGAGCATATCGGAACTGCAAGAAGGATCTGAGTCAAAGAACGAGTTCGTGAGTCCTAAATCAAAAACCAGAGAAAAAGATAGAAAGTGATAGGTATGAGCCTTTCCTTGACCTGAACTCAGCGACGGTGGCAGCGACAGCTACGACGAGCTTCGGCAATGAACTTAAGCTCTATCTTCTCTGAGACCTAGTTTTAATTTCTCTGAATCTCTTGTTACTTTGGTTTAGATAAAAAAATATTTTAATAAAAATAATACTAATCATAATTCTAAAACTACTAAAAATTTTTTATTAAAAAGGATTTTTATTTTTTTGTATTTATTAATGATAATAATAATAATTATTATTATTATATAATTTTAATAAAAATAATACTGACTATAATTTTATCGTCACTAAAATTTTTTTATTAAAAAAATATTTTCTTGTATCTATTAGTAATAATATGACAATTGCCATTATAATATATAGTAATAATGGTAAATACATAACGAGTATTTCATGGTATGGGAAAAATTTGATCCTGAGTAATATTTCAAGATTGCAAGTCATTCATAGCAACAGCAATTAAAACATGGAGTAATATTTATAAAGTGAAAATAAATAAGATTGTGAATAATCATATTCACTTTTTTAATCCAAGTAAACTGATATGAATAAGGTTGCTCAAAGAAATAGATATACTTCCCCAATACACATTTTTAGAGGTTGCTAGGTCATTCATTGTCTCAAAATTACAAATACTAACTTAATTAGAAAACAAATTCTCAACGAGAAAAAAAAAAACTTAAGAGTTTCTTTAAAATATTAAGTTAGAAATCTATTAAAATTGTTAATACTCAGATGAACAACACTGCCCTTGTGTCCATTTAAACATAGGGCCAAAAAGAAAAGACTCGTGAGATATAGTTTTATTTGATATTACGCTTCCTTGGTTAAAGACCATTTTGTTATTCTTATGTACAAAAGTTTCTCCAAGTCTTATTGCAAAATTGATGGTCCAATATTTGAGGAGATATGATGTTTGACCATTATTTATGGTGTATACCAGTATCATATTATGTTTTTTGATTCAATTGATCACTGTTAGAATATATTAAGATGAATTGCCTTACAAAATCTATAACCATTATAGGCCTAGATTCTATTTAAAAATAAATAAATAAATAAATAAACACAGGAATTTATCAAAACAACAAATACCTTAAATGCATAAGTGCCAATTTTACCTTCAATCTCTCCTATGAGCTTTTAGCAAATAATTTTAATCTAATTGATTCTAATATATTATTCTAATAACTACGACGTAAAGAGATGCATATATATATATATATATATATATATATATATATATATATATGGTAAATTTTAGTCTACTCTTTTTATAATAACATGTAATTTATCTTTTGTGACATGTCATCTTTTAATTGGTTGCTATGTTAACTATAGTTAAATTATTAGTAATTAAATTATAGCCCAAAGTGAGTGATTATGTATTTAAATACCTCCAAATTTAATTTCAATGCCATCCAGAAATCCCATATCATCATCACCATCACTATCATTATCATCATCATCATCATTATTTTCATCTTCTTTTTCGTCTTCTCCTTCTACACTATCATCATAAAAAGCCATCATAATCGTTTTTGCCTGGACAGCTTATTACACTATTCTTTGGTACTTGTTGTTATGAAACTTTGAGTATTTTGTATGTTGAACAAAAGAAGGAAACAAAAGAAAAAAAAATCAAAGAATATTATCACTAATTGCGTGGGATCTTTCTAGAGAACGTCTGAATAGGGTTTCGAAGATTTAGAATAATACATGTTGAAATATGGATAACAGGCAAAATTTTCTTGAAACATTATTTGAGGACGAGCGATTTCACTTAATTTTATCTCATCGTGTAAATTGGAGAAGGTAAATTGGAGCAAAATTAATCAACCTTGTTCGTACCAAAATTCAGAAGGTACAAGAATAAAATTGATGCAAAAATTAATCGATCAACAACTAAACAAATTAAATTGGGACAAATTAAGGGATAAGAACGAACTAAAGAAAAGAGAAATGGGGCGATCGGCAATGCACAATAGGACATTGTAAAGAGGGAAGGCTGCCGACGATGACACCAGGACAGATGGTTGGGTAGGATGCCGACGACAACGCGGACGTGCACGACGGAGAAAGAAGACTTGGACGACCCTTTTCATTTTTCTTTCACGAGCAGGAGCTACACAGCGGAGGGAGCAGATGGGTGACGGGAAAAAATGACGACACAGACGTAGCAGCTGGAACTGACGAAGAAAAGAGTCATGGCGGTAGAGTATCTTAAAGATGATGATTGGTGCCTTTGTTCTGTTGGGGTTTGCACGCAAACGTAAAGGATTGTGCCGTCACTTTGTTTGCCCGAAATTTTAATAAATTCCGCCCACCCCGAAATAAATTATTTGCTGCTGTTGGAACCAAAAACTGTTGATAATCAGATCAACTTAGAACAGAGTCTGACAATATTATTAGAACCGTTGCTATTCTACCAATTTATGGCGGTTCAAATAATTACCGCTAATTTATTGTCGCAATTTTCTGTGTATCTTGTAGTGTAACTTTATATATTGATAAATTTTATTATTTAAACTAGAAGATTTTGTAAGTTTTTGTAAATTGTAAGAAAATTTCTCTAAATATTTAATAATTTTAAAAAGAGTAATATTAAAAAATTAATTTTGTTCGACCAACATCAACTAATTTTTTTAAAATTTTTATTTATTTTAAAATTTTATACGTTAAATCATAAATACTTAATCCTAAATTCTAAATTATAACCTAAACCCTAAAATTGACTTATGTTAAAGAACTGAAAGTTAGGTTTCTATACTTTCTCTTTTAAAACCTAGTTTTGTAAATAGTAAAATCTTATCATTAAGTTTCAGATAACTCATTGAATTGTAATTAGCAGCGGATTAGACCACTGTTCTAAGCAAATTGTATCTTTATTCTGAACTCTTGGAACTTGAATAATGCTGTTGTACCTGTTGATTCTGTTGTTTATGAACATTACTATATTATTTTACTAATATATATGCATCAAGTTCTACATTTACTTTAAGTAATAATTTTCAATTCAATGGGCCTCTTGAATTTGTTTATATTGATGTATGGATCTTAATACCTTAATTAACTATTGTCCCTATGTTGTCTAGTTCTGGATTTCAGCTATTATGTCACCTTCAATTAAGTTTAAATAATTTGTTTCTTTATTATATCATTATTAATTTTGGTTTACTCTATATCTCTTGTAGCACATTGCTTGGAAGAACAAAAAAATAAAAAATAAAAAGAGAAAAAAAATTCATACATTAACAAATAAATTACATATAATCATTGTTATTTCTCAATCAAATAAATAACACTAGCTCAACAATAGCTTTGGAGCTATTATTTTAAGTGAAACACACAATGAATTGAATAGATAATAACCAGTAGTTAATTATCCATGCACGTACACTCTTACACACGCACAACATAGAATTGAGAAATACAGTGAAAACTCACAAATGTAACAAATTAAATATCATGACATTCCCTCAAAGCTTTTCATTAGTTGCATTGGAAGCCATGTGGCACTTTCCTTGAGCAAACATTAAGGAGCAAGCTAAGTGAGATGGGAAGGTTGAGATTGATGCCCAAAATATTTGCCCTAAGAGCGGTGCAGAGGCACGCGGCGGCTTCAAGGTCAACGAGGCCGTTGAGGAGGGAGCAGCAAGGGGTAACTGGTGGCTGTCCCAAAGTCACATTCAACAAACCGTTGAGCACGTTGGCGCACACGCCTAGTTTGAGCGCGTCACGTGGGCATGATCCGCCACTGGAAGGACTAGGGTTAGGGTTAGGATTTGGATTGGAACCAGGACTATTGCATTTGTTTCCACATCCGGAGACAAGGGCAAAGAAGAGAACATTGAGTGTGACAAAAAGAGCAATGGAGGAACTAGCTTTGTTGGAAGCCATCTCAAACTCTAGAATTCGTTATATTAAACTAACGACTCGTAAATTAAGTGCCCTAATGAGCTATTGCTAGTTCTTAATTAAGAGACAAGTGTGTAAGTTATTATTCAATGGAACGGGTTTTATAGTGGTGGTGGTGGTACCCAATTTGAGTGCACCAAAGTGTAGGGTGATCAGTTGTTTTCTAACTTGTTAAGTATATTATTGTGTGAAGGTACAATGATTATTGTTGTTATTTTTAAAAATAAATATAAAACGAGTTTGGGACAAATTAGGGTAATCAAATTGGCCATGTGTGAACATGAGAGTTGTAGCTGGCAGAGTAATCACGTATACATTAAGGTTTTGGCCATTTGTGACTTATTATTGGAAGATAATAAGAGAGAATGTGGGGACTACATATATATGAACTTGTGGGTTAGTAACGTTCTCTACACCATACTTGTCTGTCTCATTAGTGGAAAATAATATATGTACATAATCAACTAGTTGAACTTATATTATATAATCATAAATAAAGATACCCGTATCTTATTCTTTATAAATAAGTTTAACTATTCTATTCATCTTTATAATTTTGTTAAATTTATAATTAAATATATATATATATATATATATATTTTAATTGAGTCCTTAAGTTATTGTTAATTTTATAACTAAATTATTTATATGTTAAAAATATTAAAACTAACAGAATATTAATAAGTAATTAAGTCATTTTTTAAAGAAATATTTTTCTAAAAAAATATGTGATTAAAAATTTAATTATGTTTTTAATTTTAGATTTTTTTAATTTTTTAAAAAATATTCAGTTAACTTTAATATTTTTTACATTAAAAAAAATCTATTTACAAAATTAAAAGTAGTGTAAGATCTAATTAAAAAAATATATATAAAAACCAAAAGAATAATTAACCCTTAAAAATATACTTAACCTTTTATGTATGTGTATTTTGCTAAATGCTAATGAGTACTTTATAAAGGGTGTTTGTGCTATTTGATTTAAAGAGAAGGGATTGTGGTGTAAAATTTAACCTAGTTTTTACTCTAAACCTTTCTCCATTTTTTCCTTGTAAAATTAAAGAACAAATAAAATTTAAAAATGCATCTGAAATATATATTATAAAAAGTGCTCAAAAAAGAAATACATAAAGATTATATCTCTAACACTTCTCTACATTTAAAAATCTCTTTTTTTTCTTTTATTTGTCTTATGCTGAATTTTTGTTAAAATTTTTAATAAGAATTAAATTCTAGACTTTTAAATCATAGATGTTCTGTTACCATGTTAAAATAGAGATTAGGTGGTATAAATCATTTTCAAAAACTAGCCTATATAGAGTCAAAAATGCTTCACATTTATAACTCTCTAGAGACTTTACTCTTGAGAGATGTAAAATTTATTATACACTGCTTCACGAAAATTATTTCTAAAAATAATTAAAAAAAATTTATATCCTAATAGAAAATAAAAAGGTTTTATTTACTAAATTCAATTTTTTTTATCTTGGAAGTTGATTGGCTGCTTAGGGTCTGATCGATCTAGCTTTACTCGCCTAGAGTTTAGGCAATCTGGTTGAAAAACTAAGAGAATGAATGAATGAATAAGAAGAAGAATGAATTAGGAGGTTTACAAATTTGAAAAAAAAAAAAGAAAAAGAAGAATGAATTATGAAAAAAAAGTTCAACCAAGATCATCGTATATCTAAAACGACAAAATAGAATCGTTATAATGATTGTAGAGAGTAGTAGACGTCGCAGATTGTTGATGAGGGAGAAGAGATCGCGAGAGAGAGACTCACGACATTAATGGTGAGAACAACGACCACGGAGAAGGGTAGACTTCGGGAGAGAGAGAGAGAGAGAGAGTATTTCACATATATGCACAATATTTAAATAACTGGTGCAGATTGCTCAAACTCTAGACAATTTGCTTGCAAGTCTAAACCAAAAAAATAGTAAATAAATCTTTTTTTTTGAAATTCTTGTTAAACAATTAGAGTGTAAATATTTGCAGGCAGTTAAGTTATTCAATAATATTAAATATAGATAAATTCTAATATTATATTATAAACTTATTTTTTTAAAATTTAAACTAATAAAATTAAGAAAAACCTGTAATAAGTAATTATTTTGATTTCATAAATGGTTTATTATAATAAAATAATGTGCTATAGAAGAACTACGGACTTACTTGAACGCAAGTTTTTGCTTGTGGAAGAGAGGTACCATGCATGATTTATAAGTGTAAGAAATTAACGATGCCCTGGAACCTCTGTTTCTAGAAATGTTATGATAAATATTGAATAACAATAACAATAAATCTATATAGTTACTTCCTCCGTCTTAAAATACGTGTCTAAGACTAAAAAAATTATTTAAAAAAAGAAATAAACAAATTTAGTAATGATTAAAATTATATAAATAAATAAAATGTTTGAATATATAAATAAAAGGATATATGTAATTAATGTTTATTCAATTATCACAGTTAATTTTTCTTTTTAAAAAGTAAGAATGTTGTCGAAAAACTTTTTAATATTAAAAACAGAAAATTATTTAAAATATTAAATTTTATTTATAGACATATATTTAATTTTAAATGAAGGAATGAAATTAGAAATTTGTAAGTAAAAAGAATTAATTACATATAATATTGAACAATTTTGTGTCATCAAATAAATTAAAAAGCTAATTTAAAAAATAAATAAAATAAAATCAATCGGGGCATGTGTGTTTAAACTGCACATTTAATTTTAGTGTAATGCAATATATATGTAGAAAGAAAATTTTTGTAATAATGAATAAAGTGAATCATGTATCACACACCATGCTTTTTTGTTTTACAAAAGAAAAAATTATTGAAAAATAAAAGAGATCAAATGTGTGGAATATGATTCACTTTGTTTATTGCACAAAACATTTTCTTTGTATATATACTATATAGTATTTTCCATTGTTTAAAATGTTACTTTTAATTATAATATCTATCACATTTTTATATAATATTTATTAAGAATCGTTCGGCTTTACCCTCCATAAATATGCAATGTTGATTGAGTATACAATAAAAAATACAATATAATTATATACAGGACGGACTTAGAGGGGACGAGTAGTAGACTCGGTCCCAAAACTTTTAGAAATTATATTTATATATGAGATATGTATTTAAAAAAATAAAAAATATTATATAATTTAGTATTATTTTTATATGTGTTATTTTTTATTATATGATAGATTTATATTTTAATTATTTAATTCACTAATATTTTTCACTTAACTAATTTAATATCATACCTTCAAGTCTTTATAATTTTTAAATTAATTTTTATATAATAATCTCTATATTTATTTAAAAAAAATATTTGTTTATTTTATATTAACATATTTAAAATTTATATTATTATATTAATAATAACTTATGTAGTTATATTTTGGTAATCACATTATGTACTTTAGATTTTTTTTAATAAAAAATATTTATTTTTTTTCTAAATTTATGTTGTTGAAAGAAAAACTTTATAAAAATATCTTATATCTTGTATTTTATAAAGATATTGTGTCTTTCAAATAATTAATAATTTATCATTTATTTTTAAAATTTTTTGAAAGCATTAATTTTAATTAATAAGATATGTGTTCATTTTTAACTAAATACGCTATAAATTATTGGTACTTTATAATTTTATATATAATGCACTATTGATATTGTTATGTTATATTTTTTTATGTAACTATTATATTAAAAATAAAATAAAAAAATATAATTATATATATATTAATAAATTTTTTAAAAAATTAACTCTAATAACTATATGTTAATTATTTTTATAAAATAAAAAAAATTATCTAAAATTCGGCCCTCCAGAATAAACTTTCTGGATTCGTCCCTAATCGTATAAAGGGGATATGGTATATCAGTTTCTATTTAGTTCTGGATTTTGAGCTCTTTCATTTTTGGGTGATATGATTTTGTATTTTTTTAATTGGCGTATAAATTAACAAAATTATATTTATTATTATGAACCCAAATGAAATAATTTTGAAAGTAACATGATATTAAATTGATTAATATTTCCCCAAAATCTGTTACAATTTTTTTTTAATCTGCCAACTATACATATACTCAATGTTATTAAAATTCTTAATGAGATCAGAAGTTTCTGTATCCTGAATAAATTATTATTGTATACATTAACCTAAATATATCCTCATACTATCAAAAAGACATATTCCATAGGAAAAAACATGTCTATTTGCTTTGATTAATTGTCCTATTAAATAACAACTAAAAGGAATTTTGGTATATAAGGGAACATCTCAAATACACAAGGTTAATATATTTTAATGGCTATCTAGTAATCATATATGTATGGAATTGAAGCTGTATGGAAATTCATACCATTGAAAAGACAAACTTGTTACAACAAACGTCAATGAAATCAATAATGAATATAACTTCTCCTGAAATTTATATAAATAATAAGAGAAATAAAACTAATTTACCTTTGACCATACATTATAGCAATAGGCAAATAGAGTAGTTTGATCTTTATTCTTCCCCAACTGGTATGTATGTGGCCATGTGGGGTAAATTATTATTTTTATTTATTTATTTCATTTTTAGTTTTTGGATGATTGATTCACTCCTACATAAGAACGAAGTTTTTAGCATCGGGTCGATTCGAAGTGGTTAACTGGAACCACTAGAGGACAACTAACCAATCTGATTTAAAATAAAAATTGATTGTCAGTTAGTTAAAAATTAAAAAGGTAGGTCAAAAAATAACACACTGGTCGAACTAGTCTTCTTTTCTAGTAGTTAATCAGTTTAAAATAATAAAAATATAAAAATTTAGGGTAAAAAATTCAAATAAATTAAGGGGAACAAAATTTTACACAAATCCGTCAAATCAAAATCTGCTTCGTGAATTCACTAGTGCACATTTATATGTAGTTCGAACCAGCCTGATTTAAACTCTATTTCTACATAATTCGAACCAGCTTGGTTTGAATTATACACAAATACATGCACACACTAATTCGAACTAACTTGGTTCGAACACTTATTAAAAAAATTAATAATTTAAAATTTTAAAAAATATATATTTTATTTTATACATTAAAAAAAACTAACAAAATATTTAATTACGAGACTTCTTTAAAATATTAATGAGTTCTCAATTCGAATTCCATACGACACTCTTTTGTTTATTTTTAATAGCTCATGAATATTTTTTAATAAATTTTTTTAATAATTTTTTTTAATAAATTTATTTAAATTATACTACAAAAAATATTTGATCCTATGCAAAACAATTTAAAAAAAATGGCTTAAAAAATGTTAGGAGTACTATAAAAATTTGTAATATCCTAATGAATTAGGACATTAAAGAAATACTCTACATAGTCAATAATAATTTAGAAATTAAAGAAAAAATATTTTTATCATGTATTTACTTAAATCACTAAAATATTACAAACTTTTATAGTACTCATAACATCTTTTAAGCCATTTTTTAAAAATTATTTTGTATAGAATAAAATATTTTTTAATTGTTTTATATGGAATAAAATATTTTCTTTCATTTCTAAATTATTATTGACTATATAGAGTATTTTATTTAAAATTTGAGTACATGCATGTATTTACCTAAGTTATTAGAACGTTACAAATTTTTATAGTATTCCTAATATTTTTTAAGCAATTTTTTTAAAATTATTTTGCATAGGATCAAATATTTTTTGTAGTATAATTTAAATAAATTTATTAAAAAGATTTATTAAAAAATATTCATGAACTATTAAAAACGGACAAAAGAGTCTTGTATGGAATTCGAATTGATAGCTCATTAATATTTTAAAGAAGTCTCGTAATTAAATATTTTGTTAGTTTTTTTTAATGTATAAAATAAAATATATTTTTTTTAATTTTTAAATTATTAATTTTTTTAATAAGTGTATAATTCAAACCCAGATGATTCGAATTAGTGTGTGCGTGTGTTTGTGTATAATTCGAACCAAGCTGGTTCCAATTAGTGTGTGCATGTGTTTGTGTATAATTTGAACCAAACTGGTTCGAATTATGTAGAAATGGAGTTCGAATCAGGCTGGTTCGAACTACATATAAATGTGTATTGATGGATTCACAAACCAGATTTTGGTTTGGTGAATTTGTGTAAAATTTTACTCCTTTTAGTTTATTATTGTGATTTGTATTTTTTATATATAAATATATTATTTTATTATATCCAATTTAATTCTATTGAATATTAGTTGAATTTTTAAATTATTATATTTTTAGTTTCACCGATTTAATTTTCAGAAGTTTGATAATAACTTGTTGATTAAAATTTTAAATCAACTTGCATGGACTAGAATCTTCATGAAACATGGTTAAAGAATTGAAGAAGAAAAGTTTGAGTTGAAAATAATAATCATCTATTTACTAGAAGATGTTGAAAATTTGGAGAATAACCAAGAACATTCAAGAGAGTAGTATAACTACAACATTCTACAACAATGAAGAAGTTCAAAATCAAATTGAATTGGAATTGAAAGGAAGTTGCACTCATCACCTCCATACTAGAAGAATCATAAAGTGCATTGAAAGGTTCAAGATTGATGACTAAGCTTAATGAAGAATTTTCAAGATATGCTAGAAATTACTTATTTGAATAGTCAAAGGAAGAAGCAAAGTTGGATAAGTATGTGTATTAAGACGTTAGTAGAATCATGAATTTTTAGTATGAAACTTTGCCTATATAAAGGCATATATGCCTTATGTATTTTGTGTGTTCAATAATGAAATGTGTATGTTTTGAAATGTGAAAATTCTCTCCCTTGTTTTATGAGTGTTAGTGAGTTTGAAAGATAAAAATATGATAGTGTCATTTATATGAGTGAGTGATCCTAGGGCCAATTAGTTGTGGGTATTCTACTTACATTTGGTATCAGAGCTTGTTAATCCAGCGCCTGGTGTTTGAGAGTTTGTGAGGTGTGAGAGAGTTCTCACATAGTTGTTTATTCATAGAGTCAGTATGGCAAACACTTTTAATATTGTGTGGTCCGGTCCCAAGTTAGATGGGAAACTTGATTATAGTTATTGGGAGACTTTGATGTCCACCCATTTGAAGGCCCAGAACCTGTGAAATTTCATTGAACCAGGTTTGCAAGAAGGAGCAGATGCTGCCCAACAAAGGAGAGATCAATTAGCGCTATCTCAAATTCATCAAGGAGTAGATTATACGGTGTTTGGCAAAATAGCAAATGCCAAAAGTGCAAAGGAAGCATGGAACACGTTGAAGCTGTCATACAAAGGCGTAGATAAAGCTCAGAAAGCAAAGCTACAGTCTTTAAGAAGAGAATATGAAAGGTACGAGATGTCTAGCTCAGAAACCGTTGAGCAATATTTTACTTGTGTTACAGATCTTGTCAATAAGATGAGAGTCTATGGAGAAGATATGCCCGATAGCAAAGTGGTGGAGAAAATTCTTCGCACCATGCCGATGAAGTATGACCATGTGGTGACTACGATACTAGAGTCCCACGATATGGATACTATGACGATTGCAGAGTTGCAAGGAACCATGGAAAGCCACATCAGTAGAATACTGGAGAAGTCAGAAAAATCAACTGAGAAAGCCTTGAAAAGCCGAGTGAATTTCAACAACGTTGCAGAATCAAACCGTACACAAGAAGGACGAGGTCGTGGTTTTAATTTTCAAAGTAGAGGCAGAGGAAGTTTTAGAGGTAGAGGTCGTGGCAATTAAAACCAAGGAAGTTACAACAATTTTACACCACCTAATCAAGGAAGAGGTGGAACGAATTTCAGGCCTGTCAACCGAGGAAGAGGTCGAGGCAATTTTTATCAAGAAAGAACCAATTTCAACTGTTTTCATTGTGGAAAGTATGGACACAAAGTAGCAGATTGCAGATTCAAAATGGTGAATAACAATCAAGCACACGTTGCAGAAAATCAGCATCAAAATACTGATGATAATCCGGGTACTCAGACTTTATTTTTTACAAGTAATTCATGTGCTGAAGATGAAAATATATGGTACTTGGATAATGCTTGCAGTAATCATATGTCTGGTAGAAAGGAGTTATTTTCTTCAATAGATGACTCAGTTAAACTATTATTTGAAGTTTGGTAATAGTACAAAGATCCCTATTGAAGGAAAAGGGCACATACCAATTAGATTGAAAGATGGTTCTCTGAGTTATATTTCTGATGTTTTCTATGCTCCTGAACTTGATTACAATTTACTAAGTATGGGGCAATTATCTGAGAAGGGATATAAGATGATAACTTATCATGGATATTGTACTGTATTTGACAACAACGGAAGGTTCATAGATAAAGCAAAGATGACCTCAAACAGAATGTTTCCGTTAAAAATTCAACATGTTAATCCCTCTTGCATGAGTTCTGTGATACTTGATGATAACTGGTTGTGGCATATGCGGTTTGGGCACTTTCATTTTTCTGGCCTAAACTATCTGTCAAGAAAAGGACTTGTTTCTGGCCTACCACGGATTCATATTCCCAATTGTATTTGTGAGATTTGTCAACTGGGAAAGAAGCACAGAGATCCATTCCCTACAGGAAAGTCATGGAGAGCTAGAAGATTACTTGAAATTGTGCATTCAGATCTCTGTTCTGCAGAAGTTCCAAGTAATGGTGGTAGCAGGTACTTTATCACTTTTATTGATGATTTTAGTAGATATACATGGGTATACTTTCTGAAGCAAAAATCAGAAGCATGTGATGTCTTTAAGACATTCAAGGCGTTTGTTGAAAAACAAAGTGGCTGTAAAATCAAAATTCTCAGAACAGACAGAGGAACAGAATATCTTGCATGTTCAGAATACTTTAAGCAACACGGAATTCAACACCAACTAACAACTAGATACACTCCTCAACAAAATGGAGTTGCTGAAAGAAAGAATAGAACCATCATGGAGATGGTCAGATGCATGCTCAAATCAAAACAAATGCCTAAAGAGTTTTGGGCAGAAGCAGTCGCAACAGCAGTTCATATTTTAAACAGGTGTCCAACAAAAAGTGTTCGTGATAAAACTCCAGAGGAAGTTTGGAGTGGAAAGCGGCCTTCCATTCATCATTTCAGAGTCTTTGGGTGTATCGCTTATGCCCACGTACCAGATCAATTAAGGAAGAAGTTAGATGACAAAGGCGAGAAGTGTATCTTTATTGGCTATAGCACAGACTCAAAAGCATACAAGTTGTACAATCCAGAAACAAAGAAAGTAATCATCAGCAGAGACGTGACGTTCGACGAGAAAGCCATGTGGGACTGGAATACAAAGATAGAAAAGCATTCAATTGTAATTTCAAATACATGTGATGATAATGAAGAAAGACAACCAGACACAACCGAACAACCAGAATCATCTAGAAGACCTCAAAGAGAGAGGAGACTACCTGCTAGATTAGCAGATTATGAAGTTGGCAATGACAACGATCCGTCCGATGAAGAAATCATAAACTTTGCTCTATTTTCAGATTGTGAGCCGTTGAACTTTGAAGAAGCCTTTAAAGACAACAATTGGAAGAAAGCAATGGATGAGGAGATTCATGCCATTGAGAAGAATGACACATGGGAGCTGACCGATTTACCAACAGATAAGAAGCCAATTTGAGTAAAGTGGGTTTACAAGACTAAGTACAAACCCAATGGCAAAGTTGATCGTTTCAAAGCAAGATTAGTTGCAAAAGGATACAAACAAAAACCGGTGATCGAGTATTGTCCAACTGAAGAACAAGTTGCTGATATATTTATAAAGCCATTAAAGATCGAGTTATTTTACAAATTGAAGAAGATGCTTAATTCTGCAAGTTTGATTTAAGGGAGGCAATGTTGATTAAAATTTTAAATCAACTTGCATGGACTAGAATCTTCATGAAACATGGTTAAAGAATTGAAGAAGAAAAGTTTGAGTTGAAAACAATAATCATCTATTTACTAGAAGATGTTGAAAATTTGGAGAATAACCAAGAACATTCAAGAGAGTAGTATAACTACAACATTCTACAACAATGAAGAAGTTCAAAATCAAATTGAATTGGAATTGAAAGGAAGTTGCACTCATCACCTCCATACTAGAAGAATCATGAAGTGCATTGAAAGGTTCAAAATTGATGACTAAGCTTAATGAAGAATTTTCAAGATATGCTAGAAATTACTTATTTGAATAGTCAAAGGAAGAAGCAAAGTTGGATAAGTATGTGTATTAAGAAGTTAGTAGAATCATGAACTTTTAGTATGAAACTTTGCCTATATAAAGGCATATATGCCTTATGTATTTTGTGTGTTCAATAATGAAATGTGTATGTTTTGAAATGTGAAAATTCTCTCCCTTGTTTTATGAGTGTTAGTGAGTTTGAGAGATGAAAAATATGATAGTGTCATTTATATGAGTGAGTGATCATAGGGCCAATTAGTTGTGGGTATTCTACTTACATAACTTTTTTATTTTTTCAAAAGAAATAGTTATATATGTAGCATAGAGAGAATAAATAGTTAAAAAACAACTTTTTTATTTTTGCTCATTGATATACTAATTATAACCCTAATATATAAGCAACTCGTAGGAGACAGCAATTTAATGGCCGTTTCTTTGTCTTTACCATTTTTGGCCTTGATGACCTTTATTTAATTAGTTTTGGTTTTACTATGCGACATATTTATTTCGGGCCTCTTATATTACAACATGATTAAAGTTTAATTATTGATCATTTAATATATTGTGGTATATATTTTTTTAATTATAAAATAATAATATTAAAAAAATAAAAAATAACTAAAATTTATCTTATTTAATGTTTATTAATTATTATAATAATTAATAAATATTAAATAAAATAAATTTAAATTATGTTTGACTAATTATTTTTGTTATCAAAACATTTGCGATTATAAAAATCCAACAAGGTCCACTTAGTTTATGTTGTATTAGATTTGCCCGTTAAAAACAATGTTACATGTATACTAAAATTAATAACTAAAATCAGTTATCAATATAAAATATATATTAAAATATAAATATACATTAAAAATAAATTAAATAATATATGTATTTGTTATGTTAGAATATAAATATATATTAAAAATAAATTAAACAACACGTATATTTATATATAAATATATTAGTGATTGAGTTTGGTGGCCGATTTTAGTGTATAAATAGTATTTATTTAAAAAAAAATGATTAGACATATCCCATACAAGAATCTTCTCACGGGCCCGTACCGGGTTTATTAACATGCTTGTTTTTATTTTCTTTCTTTATTCTCCCTTTTTATTTTATTTTTCCTGATTTATTTTTATCTTGTTAGTTGTTGGAAAAAGTAAGAAAGCGAAAATAATTTATTAGCTTGCTGATAATAGAAAAGAGAGATTAAAATAACAAAAAATTATTGGAATATATAATCATTTCTCAATCAAATAAAGTACACTATAGCTCAACAGCTTCAGAAAGACCCTTCCACTCTAAAGATAAAGCATACAATGAATTGAAGGGACAATAACGAGAAGTTAATCTCTCCATGCACGTACAAGAATCACACACCAATTAATAATGAAAAATTAAGAAAAAGAAAACAATAATAATGGAAATTAAAACAACAACTAATACCATAAATATATTTTGCATCATTGCTTAGTTGCATTGGAAGCCATGTGGCACTTTCCTTGAGCAAACATTGAGGAGCAAGCTAAGGGAGATGGGAAGGTTGAGGTTCAGGCCCAAAACATTTGCTTTAAGGGCGGTGCAGAGGCACGCGGCGGCTTCAAGGTCGACGAGGCCGTTAAGGAGGGAGCAGCAAGGGGCCACCGGTGGCTGCCCCAAAGTCACATTCAGAAGACCGTTGAGCACGTTGGCGCACACGCCAAGTTTGAGTGCGTCACGTGGGCAGGCTGCAGTGCCACGCCCGCCGGAAGGTGTGGATGGAGTGGATCCGGATCCACCAGATCCACCCGATCCACCCTTGTGGTGGTGCTTATTGTGCTTTGGTGGAGGAGGGCATGGTGCATTGTTAGCGGAAACAAGTGCAAAGAAGAGGATGTTGAGTGTGAGGAAAAGAGCAAGGGAAGTGGTTTTGGAAGCCATCTCTTCAACTTAATAATTAGTTATGTAACTCACTCACAAGTGCTTGAGCTTAATTAAGATATTATTAGTGTTTGTTGAAGATGGGAAATACTTGGAGTGAACGGTTGTTTATATAGTGCGAGGGTGATGAGTTGTTCTAACTTTAAATATTCATGAGTGGACGTACAATTATTATTATTATTTCAAATAAATTAAAAATCGGAATAGGGACTTTATAAGAAATATTTTGAATATTTATTTTTGTCTTAGTAAATCGATATAAATTTCTTTATTATTTGACATAACATACATGATATGAACATAAAATATATTTTACATTTTATTTAGTGAAAGAGAAAAATTTGTTTAAACTTTACATATATATATATATATATATATATATATATATATATATAATGATAATATTTTTAATGTATTCACTCATGCAAGAGTTAGTTTTAGATTTATATAAATTTTATATATGTCTTTTTTTTTATATCATATCATAAAATTATTTCTTTTATAAAATATTGAGTGTAGAAAATAAGACACATAAATAATAACTATATCTCTAATAATACTTCATTTCTTTAATTATTATATATAATACACTGTTTTACCTTGTACATATAGATGTATTTTGATATAAAAAATACGATAATCATTTTATATAATATAGACTTACTACTGGAAGCACACACAGTAAGAAAAAAGTTATATTAAAAATAAGATATACAAAGTAATGAGTACTATGAAGAAAATTAAGAAATAATGGCCATGTTAAAAATATCATCGTTATTACATGTCTCTTCTTATTAATTTGAATTTTTAAGAGTAGTTTTATGATATGATATCAGAATTTTTATGATAAGAAAATTTAAAATTCAAACTTTAAATCTTGTTATTCTCAAATATATATATATATATATTTATATATATATAATAAATAAAAAAAATTAATGCAAAAAGTTTATATAAATCCAAAAACAGCTCATGTATAAAAAAGTGTATTAAAAATATAATCATATAATTATTTATGTATCTTCTTCTATTAAATTAAATTTTTTAGAATAATTCAATGATATTGTATTAGAACTTGTATGATTAAAAGTTTTATAGAGTTCAATCTCTGTTAGACTCTAAAAAAAAATTTAGTACAAGACATTTAAAAAAAATTATGCACATATTATTTAAGCAAATTTAAAAAATATTTTTACTTAAAAAATATATTAAAAATATAATTATTTATCTTATGTTTTTTTATGAATTTAAATTTTAAAAGAGATAGTTTTATGAAGAACCTATTAATTATTTTGGGTTATGCTAGGTAATTAATAATTTTTTTAAACAACATGAACAATCACCAATCAAATTAAAACACACTACACTTCCAAATTATCCACCTAAATCTTAATATTAAAATAATCACCCGCATACCTAGTGAAATGAACATTCAATATATCTATTATTCATATTATTTAATATTTTTATTGTCTATCTATACTTTTCCAATTACTTTATATCCTTTTCTGTCATTGTATGCTTGTCATATAAATCTTAAAAAAAAAAGAAAGAAAAGAGCAAAAGTAACATTATAACTCTATCTTCTCTTGGTACTCAGATCCATGTTTATTTTTACATACTACATATTCATACCATGCAAACTATATGCTCAAAATAATTAAATGGACTTTAAGACAAATTAAGCTAATGAAATGAACATGTGTGAACGTGAAAGTTTTAGCTGGCAGATAGTATTATCAGGTAATAAGGTTTTGGACTCTTGTGACTACATGATGAACTTGTGGATCCATAATTTCAATGTTTTTGCATCTATCAAGGAACCCGATTCCACCGTAAGATTGATCAATTGGGATCCTCTGACTCATTGAATGGCAACATTTACGATTTGCAATTTGCAATTTGCAATATGCATTGCACGTGGAATATTGCGTGTTTCTATTATAAGCGTTACTCGTTGGGGTAGGAAATTAACGATGCCTTGCCCCCTCTGTACCTTGACATGAATTCTGATTCTATTACTGTAATTTGCTTGAAATTTGGACCTTAGCTTCCACTATCTCACTCCAATGACTACACTCAAAGGAAAGTCACTCCTAAACAATAGTAAAATAGCTGTAGATATTATTTGTGATTTTTTTTTGCAAAACTTTATTACAAATTTTAGTGTGAATTTATCATTCGCGAATAAGATATAGAAATTTTGCTGTGAATTTTAAAATTTGCAGCAAATTTTACAACTACTTTTTATAATAGAAAAAGAAAAATATTACTTAAAAAATTTGGAAATAAATATTTGCAGTAAAATTTATAGATAATTTTGACAATAAATTTGAGTTATGTCAAATTCCTAGCAAAATTTGCAACAAAATTTGCGAATTTAGTTGTAAAATTGTAAATTTTACTTTTATGTGAATTTTATTGTGAATTTATTTTTTGCATATTTAGATGCGAAAAAATTGTTGCACAATTAACTGTAAATTATTCTTTTTTTGTGAATTTTGTTGCGAATTACATTGTTGTAGTTTTTGTTGGAAAATTTGCTACGAATTTGATTGTTGCAGTTTTAGTTGCAAAGTTTTATTGCAGAATTAGTTGCGAATTTTATTTCCCATAAAATTTGCTACAAATTTTATTGTTGCAATTTTAGTTGCAAATATTTTGTTACAGAGTTAGTTATGAATTTCATTTTCTGAAAATTTTGCTGCGATTTTAGTTACGAATTTTGTTGCAAAATTAGTTGCGAATTTCATTTCTTGCAAAATTTACTGCAAACTTCATTGCTGGGTGGGATTTTAGTTGTATAATACCCTAATATTTAAATTCTTATGCTCGAGTTATAAATCAATGATGATAAGGTGATACGACTCAAGATAGATTTATAATACATATATAGTTGAAAGGAATTATTAAACAACAGAAATATCATAAACAGAAACGCTCGCGTATCGATGAAAAGAATAAAGCGCTATCCGGAAGTGGAAACACTACAAAAAAAGCAGATTTGTTACAAAAAAAAATTGTTACAAAAAATCGAAATTTTGAAACAAAAAGATTTTGTAACCAAAAAGGGCTGTTGCAGTATGTTCCATTACAAAAAGTTTTTGTAACAAAAAATGGAACTGTTACAATTCAAAGTAATATTTTGTAATAAATTTTTCTGATACAAAAAACCAAAAGTCGTTACAAAAGTGATAACAAATTTTGATCTTCAAAATATTTTTGGTGACAATATATTTTTTCCTATCATAAAATTTTGTTATAAAATATAACTTGATTTTGTAACATTTTTTTCTTTAGTTACAAAACACTATTTATTTTGTAATAATTTTTTAATACAAATTACACACATAATTTGCCAAATTATATTATTTTTTTAATTAATTAATATATTAACTAATTTACTCAACAAGTCAATATTTATATAATATATAATAGCATAGATAGTTCAAATATCTTTCATTTAACTAAGATTGTTTTATAAATCTTCAACATATAACTTTAAAGTACAAACTAACAAGACACATTGAAAAGCCCTAATGAACTAAATAGATACATAGGACAAGAAAAATAAGAAATTATAAATCTCCAAAATATAAACTATAAATTACAAACTCCATCATATTCATACAGCTCCTTTCTCATGGAGAAGCTTCTAATAAATGCCACACATCTGAAAAAACCACCAACCAAAAAACACTAGCTTAAGAAACAAGATTTGTTTTTCCTTTAAAAATGCACAGGAAAAACAAAACTATACTCAACAATCCTTTTGATGGCTGCAACAATTAAAGAGTAGAGTTTAGACCTTGACAAAGCAATTCATTAAAAAAAATCTGCATAAATTTCACACAATTAACTTAAATAATCATAATAATTATGATAGAATATTTTTGCAATAATCACTTGTCACTGTTTAACATAAGAAACAAGATATAAAAAAAAATATAAAAAACTAAAAAAAAATTAGAAACAAGATATAACATTAATTATAAATTAGATTCTTTGTCAATAAGAGCACGAAAAAGGATAAATGCCTACTAATTTTCAAAAGCAGTGAAGCCTTATCTATCAAATTGTATAACTTTGGTGATTGTAGAACAAGCCTCTCAATATCTCTAATGTATAAAATAATGGAAGCAATTTCTGAGATAGAAATTAAAACCTGCACAAAGAAAATGTTCTTATTAGAACTTCTTTTTCCAAAATCTATGGAATATAGTAGGTTGTTATTAAATATGAGATAATAGAAGTCTAAGAAAACTAAATCACCTTATAAAGTGACTGAACAAATAGTTTTTCATCGAAACACAAGCTACTCATGCGCTTTAAAGGAGCTACAAACAAAATCTGAAATAGTAAGCATAATATTGCAACACAATAAGAAGCAACACTACTTATATTAGATGCAGTAATGCCATTCCTCCTAAGCTTTAAAACATTTTTCAAACCTTCAGCACCAACACTTTGTTGATGTAAAGTACCTAAAAGATCAAAAGAAAGTTATAAAATAAAATTAGCAATTAATATCTAGGACAAGATCAATAACAAGAAGCCCCATGAACAATGTCATAGTTTTGCCAATATCAACAATCTGCTGAAATTTAAAGCAAGGACTAAAATTGAATTAAAACCAGAATATGGTAACCATAGCAGTGACAAAACAGAACGTGTAAATGGACCAAACCTAAGAAAAAGATCAGACGAGTACCAAGATAACTGAATTAGAACTAGCAGCAGCTTCAACAGTCCCACGGCAACACTAGCATCAATATTCAACCTAATTGTAGTAGAAAATTGGATAATAATAGAGTAAAAATGGAAGTAGAACAAGTTTAAGGAAGTGAAGGACCTAAACAAAAATAGAGGCAGCAAAGATACCTCCATCAGTGACACATCAATATAATAATTTTACAAAATATTCATGATAGAATAATAATTTAGAATTCAAATATAATACGGTAAAAGTTAATTTCAGAACACATAATTTTATTTATCAATTTATCAATGGGATCAAACAATTATTTTTCTAATTTATAAAATTAACGTATTAATCACATTTTATAAAATATAATTTTAAATTCAAAATATTAATTATTCAAATTAATACATCACAATATAAATAATTTATTATTTATTTCTAACAATCGAAGGTTTTACCGGCTTAATGATAAGTGTTGGATTTAGGACTAGTAGAGAGAGAAAAAAAATTAGAGTTCTATATTTTATTCTTAAAAAATTTTTTTAAAATTTTATTTAAATGGACGAGGATGGCAAATAGCAGAATAAATTTTTATTTTTAAATTTTAACTATTTTTATTTATGTTTAACAATTAATTTTTTAATTTAAAAAATAATTTTTTAATCAACATTTAAGACTTAAGTATTAGTAAATTATATATTAATTTTATAAAAAATATAAAATAATATATACCATTTTTAAAAATAAATCATTTAATCTTTAATTTTTTATAAAAAATAATTAATTAATACAAATAATATTTTAAAAATAAAATTTTTAGAATAAAATAAAATTATCTTAAAGATTTTAATATTTTAAAATAATTTTTTTAGTTACAAAAAGTATATTTTGTGACAAACAAATAACTTGTTAAAAACAATATTGATTTTTGTGACAAATTAGTTTTTTGTTACAAAATATTTTAAAATTTTGCAACAAAACAATGGTTTGTTACAAAAGCCAATATCATTTGTAACAAAAAAATCAAGTCGTTACAAAACATCAAAACGTTTTGTAACAAATTATATTGTTGTTACAAAATATTATTATTATGTAACAATTACTAATTTTTGTCACAAAAAAATAATTTTTTGTAACAATTTTAAATTTGTTACAAAGTTTTTGTTACAAATGTTTCATTTTCTTGTAGTGAAATAAAATAAAACATTAAGGAAGAATAGAATAAAGACAGGATATATATATATATATATATATATATATATATATATATATATATATATATATATATATATATATAGCTACTAGTCCCGACCTGTGAAGTTTTAGTCGGCTAGGGTTACAGTAATAAAAATCAGTTGACAAGAATATTTTCTATCTCTCCCAAAATATACATCAAGGCCTCTATAGCTTAGTTTTCAAAATAAAAATTACATATATATAAGATTTTCAAAATAAATAAGGAGAGATCCTAAACAAAATATAAAACAGGAGTCTAGAAAACTTCGCCATCTCCCATATGAATTACAGCTCACTGCTGAGCACCAGGACCTGCATTTGAAAAACAAGAGATATATATGGAATGAGAACCCCCGACCCATGGGTTTTCAGTATGGTAAAAATGCCAAATAGATACTGCATAAGGCAATAGGAACTCATTAAGCAATCTTATACTCCATGCATCATCATATCCATCCTAAGTTCTCTCTAATCCATAATTTGGTAACTATCATAAGGGGATTCTAAATTTGATTTAACATTTTCTGTCTTTTAACAACTCTCCAAACAGAATAGAACTAGATCAGTCCTTAGCGTTAACCAACACCAGCATGAGGAACTTCTCAGGTGAGCAAACAGAAACAATGCAAACAAGTAATACACAAGTTGATTCAAGTAAAGCAACTAGCATATAACCATGTAGCATATACAATTAGGCAAACCAGTTACAATTAATCAAACCCAAATAAATCAAACATATGCAAATGATGTATGCCTGTCCTATGACTGATGAGTCTTATTTGTCAGTTATATAGCCAAACCCGACATGTGCAGTAGCGAACCCTAGATAGTTCCTAAGCTTGCATTCCCAAGAGTATATGCATATATTCATAATCATTCATCAATCAATTTTCATCTCATTGGGGAAATCTGGGAAGTTAAAGTGTCCGGTCACAACTTGTGACGAGGTCAACAGAATCTATATCTCAACCTGGAGCAAGTAGAGCTGACCCACTGCATCTACCCAAAGAAATTCGTGACTCAAATAAATTTTTATATCACATATCATTCTCAACTAGGAGCAAGTGGGGGCGAACCACTGCATCTACCCCAGGAGACTCAAATCATAACCCGGTGCAAATGGAACAACACTACTACATCTACTCAGGCGGATATATCTCAATCAAAATCAATTTCTATATCAATCTCATTATCAATTTCATTATCAATCTCATTAACAATCACCCTTTCAATATCATTTCAATTCATATTCAATAGTAATTAAACTCATTCAACATCATCATTCGTCATCATAATCAATTATCACTCATCATCACATTTGTCCTCATCATGCATCACTTCACATCTTGTTTATTTTTCTCTAATCCACTAACTCAACTCTTTATGTCTTGTCTCTAACTCTTCTATCTTTAATTACAATGACTCTAGACTCTTATCGAGGTTTATAGAAGTTTAGGGCTAATAGAATGGTTAAAAACTCAAAAAATTCAAGTTTTACAAAACTGGGTGGACATGCGTACGCATGAGGGTAAAAATTGGCATAGTCGCGTACGTGGACCACCCTCGCGTACGCGAGATATTTGGGTAGTGAAGCTTGCTCGCGTACGCATGACATGCGTCACGTACGCATGAGCGTAAATGTGACAAAGTCGCATACGCACAATGGGTTCCGCATACGTATGACATATCAAAACTTCAAAAATGCTGATATTCTACTGAAACTAATTTTTCAACCCAAATTTCAAACATTCATAACTTTTTCCCCAAAATTCATTTTTCAACTACTCTTGAACCGTTGGAAAGATTGATAAATAAATTTTCATACAACTCCAATTTTATAAAATTTCCAACTTCGAGGACTGAATTATAACCCACCGAAGTTGGCCAAAAATAAATTTTAACTAAAAAATAGAATTTATCAATTTTTCCAAAAGTTCACAAGCCAAAATAGCTTTTAACTCATCAAAATGACCCCAAACCACTCAAATTCACACATTAACAATCCACCAAATTCAAACTTACTCAATTTATACATTTCAACTCAAAATCATCCACTTCACATCTCAAATTCTTAAATTCCACTATTCTAACAAATCCCTAGCAAATTCTACATACTCTACCAAAATTTCTATTCAAACTCATGCATCATCACACAATACATTCGCCAACTCATAGCAATTTAGGAAATGTTCAGAAAGTGATAAGTCAATGTCACATTCCCTTCTCAAAGTCTAACTTACCTTATCAAGTTTGTGAATTTTGCAGTGCGGCAAAAATGCATCAATTGTTCTTTAGAGTTAGTTTATATAGATATTTGCAGGTTAGCCCCGTTTACATCAAAATCTAGTTTCAAATACTATATATGCTTTCTTGATGCATTCATAAAACTTTCATGCATTTTTCTTCTTGTCAACAAATCTTATCCATTGATAACTTTTCAAAATTACAAGAATCTTATAAAGAATCAAACTAATCTGAAATTCTTTCCATCTTTAATACAAGAACATGGAATTTCTCATCGCTTATCTTACCCCTACACTCACCAACGACAAAAAAGTATATAGAGGAAGCATATACATATAACCAAGACTAGATTGTCTTTTTAACTACTACATTTATGCTTTTAGAATATTGGGATATTACCTTCACTATTGCATGCTATCTTATAAATAGATTGCCTATATCAAAATTGAATTTCAAAAGTCTTTATGAGGCTTTTTTCATAAGCAATCTGATTATATGTTTAAGAGTTTTTTGATGTACAAGTTATCCTTTGTTAAGACCTTATAACACAGAAAATTTGATTTCAAATATGAGATACGTATATTTCTAGACTATGTTTCTAGTAATAAAATGTCTCAACAAATAGGAAAAGATTTTTTTCTCTAGAAATGTATTGTTTGATGAAATTATTTTTCTATTTTAGATATTGAGTAGCTTTTGTTTCTCTAACTCAAAATCTTCTCAATCTTTTAATCATGAAAACTTTGGTGAAATCCCTTTGTTAGCTAATCTAGAAAGTCAGATATACCTTCCTAATTTGATAACCATTTATCTCCATCACCCAACAAATAACTCTCTACACCAACAATTATAGTCTCTCATTCACCTATCACTCTAACTTTCTCACTTATAAGTCTCCCTTTCTCAATCTCTTGACTCAAGTAGTGGTAATTTATCAACTCCTACCAATACATATACTTTAACAGTAACTAGTATTATTCTGATCTTTAGAATTGAGATTAACCTTCTTCCTGTCACACCCACTAACAACAACACTACCTTTCTTCCACCTAACACCCACATATGACAGATCAAAGTTTGGTATCTTAAAACATAGAAATTTAATGGTTGTTTCTAATTGTTTAGGTTTACTTACTCAGATACCAAAAAATGCTAAACAAGTTGTTACTTGTCAATATTATAAACAAGTCATGGACAAGAAATTTGAAACCTTAACTAAGTGTGGAACCTGATCTCTTATTGATCCTCCATCTTATGCAATCATTGTTGGTTACAAGTAGGTGTATGATATAAAAAAGAATCCAAAAGGCAAAATATTGAGGTAGAAGGCATGCTTAGTTGCCAAAGGATTTCACTAACTTGAGGGTATTAATTTTGAAAAAATATACAGAGTTGTGGTGAGGCCTTTGTTTATAAGAATCATCATTAGTATTACTTTAACTCAGAATTGGTGAATCGAGAAGTTTGATTTTGATAATGCTTTCCTAAATCACTAAAAAGAAACTTGCCAAACATTATCGAATTTACCGGTAGAATTATAAAAAAAATCTACTAGTAAATTTATTACTGTTGGATGTTATAATCCACCACTAATTTTTGGCAAAATTAGTGGTGGATTCCATTAAATGGGTGGTGAAAAATTGGAGGAGGTTACCCTCGGATAAATTTTGCCAGTAACTTTAGCAGCACGCGTGCATCTGCTCATAGTACATTGTCATCTGTTGCCGCATCTACCGAATCTACTCTAGCTCCCGCTTGAGCTCCTATCTCAGGGACTTCGTCTCTGCAACATAAGCATCTCTTGCAGCCATGCATGATAGGTTATCGTTATACCTCTCCTTAGATAGATGTAACTGGTAACCTTGGTCTTGAAGGCTCTGGGTGAGCCTATGAACCTACTCCCACAAATCGACCTCCTCAGGATTAGCAAGGCTGGTGGTTGAGGCAGATGAAACCCTCAAGGTAGAGGTGCAAAGGTTGTTGGCAAAGAACAACCCAAGTCCATAAACATAATTCTTGTACGGCTCAGATGCAGTCTTGCACCACACCATCAGACTTGATGCAACCTCTTGACTTATTCTTAACCACAACTACTCAACTAGACTTGCATGTCCCCCCAAAAAAAGAAAATAGTATACTTGCCATATATTTTGAGGTAGAATAAAAGGATCGTAATATCTACATTTTCTAGTCACATTTACCTTGTAATATTCTAATAGTTGTGTTTTCATGTTCCTAGTTGCGGACTTGGATTATACCATTCACATTTAAACGCACACACCTTATATGTAGTGTGACAAAAAAATCTAATTAAATTATATTGTGCAACACACCATACCAATCAGAATGATCATTTTGTGCATCCCCACAAACCCAGACTTCTGTGTTATCTATTTTCTTTTTCACTGACCATTATAAAGAATAAAACATATATCCATTAACATTCTAGATTGGGAAGCTTGTTGGTGGACGAAATTGTGATTCCCTTTTTTCTTGTAATTGGATTTATAAAAGATGTATAATCTGAGGGCATTGTTTATTTTCTTCACAATCTCGTTCAACTAACCAGCAAGTGTACTGGGTCGTCCAAGTAATAACCTTACGTGAGTAAGGGTCGAATCCACAGAGATTGTTGGTATGAAGCAAGCTATGGTCACCTTGCAAATCTCAGTCAGGCAGATTAAACATTATTTATGGGTTTGAGGATAGGAATAATAAAAAGAAATAAATAATAAAAGGGATAGAACACTTATGCAGATTCATTGGTGGGAATTTCAGATAAGCGGATGGAGATGCTGTAGAGCTCTTGGACGCCTGCTCTCCTACTCCTTCTACTCAATCCTTCTTACTCCTTTCCATGGCAAGATTTGTATAGGGGTTCACCATCAACTGTGGCTACTTTCATTCCTCACGGGGAAATAACCTGTGCGGCTGTCACTCGCACAGCTAACCAGTCTGGAGGCATCACCCATGGCTGATGGCTACATCCCATCCTCGCAGTGAAAACTATGCTAACGCACTCTGTCACAGTACGGCTAATCACCGGTTGGTTCCCGCTCCTACTGGAATAGAATCCCTCTTTTGCGTCTGTCACCAACGCCCAGCAGGTTAAAGTTTGAAGCACGTCACGGTCATTCATGATCGGAATCCTACTCGGAACACCACAGACAAGGTTGGACTTTCCGGACTCCCAGGATCCTACTCGGAACACCACAGACAAGGTTGGACTTTCCGGATCCAGATGAATGCCGCCAACTATCTAACTTATACCACGAAGATTCTGTTGGGGAATCTAAGAGATACGCATTCAAGCTCTGTTGCATGTAGAACGGACATGGTTGTCAATCACGCACATTCATAATTGAGAATGATAATGAGGGTAATCTGACTCATCACATTCATCATGTTCTTGGGTACGAATGAATATCTTGGAATAAGAATAAAAGAGAATTGAATAGAAGAAGATAGAATTTCATTAATACTTGAGGTACAGCAGAGCTCCACGCCCTTAATCTATGGTGTGCAGAAACTCCACCGTTGAAAATACATAAGCAAAGAGTTCAGGCATGGCCGAATGGCCAGCCCTCTCTAACGTGATCAATGATCCCCTAAGATGAAGAATAAAACAAAACTGAGATCAAAGATGTCTAATACAATAGATAAATGTCCTATATATACTAGACTAGCTACTAGGGTTTACATGAGTAAGTAATTGATGCATAAATCCACTTCCGGGGCCCACTTGGTGTGTGCTTGGGCTGAGCTTGATGAATTCACGTGTAGAGGCATTTCTTGGCGTCAAACTTCAGGTTATGACGTGTTTTGGGCGTTTGACTCCGGATCATGACGTTTTTCTGGCGTTTAACTCCAGACAGCAGCTTGTACTTGGCGTTCAACGCCAAGTTACGTCGTCATTCTTCGAATAAAGTATGGACTATTATATATTGCTGGAAAGCCCTGGATGTCTACTTTCCAACGCCGTTGAGAGCGCGCCAATTGGAGTTCTGTAGCTCCAGAAAATCCATTTCGAGTGCAGGGAGGTCAGAATCCAACAGCATCAGCAGTCCTTTTGTTAGCCTTCTTCAGAGTTTTGCTCAAATCCCTCAATTTCAGTCAGAATTTACCTGAAATCACAGAAAAACACACAAACTCATAGTAAAGTCCAGAAATGTGAATTTAACATAAAAACTAATGAAAACATCCCTAAAAGTAGCTCAAACTTACTAAAAACTATATGAAAACAATGCCAAAAAGCGTATAAATTATCCGCTCATCACAACACCAAACTTAAATTGTTGCTTGTCCCCAAGCAACTGAAAATCAAATAGGATAAAAAGAAGAGAATATACTATAAAGTCCAAAATATCAATGAATATTAATTTAATTAGATGAGCGGGACTTGTAGCCTTTTGCTTTTGAACAGTTTTGGCATCTCACTTTTTCCTTTGAAGTTTAGAGTGATTGGCTTCTCTAGGAACTTAGAATTTCAGATAGTGTTATTGACTTTCCTAGTTAAGCATGTTGATTCTTGAACACAGCTACTTATGAGTCTTGGCCGTGGCCCTAAGCACTTTGTTTTCCAGTATTACCACCGGATACACAAATGCCACAGACACATAACTGGGTGAACCTTTTCAGATTGTGACTCAGCTTTGCTAAAGTCCCCAATTAGTGGTGTCCAGAGCTCTTAAGCACACTCTTTTGCTTTGGATCACGACTTTAACCACTCAGTCTCAAGCTTTTCACTTGGACCTTCATGACACAAGCACATGGTTAGGGACAGCTTGATTTAGCCGCTTAGGCCTGGATTTTATTTCCTTAGGCCCTCCTATCCATTGATGCTCAAAGCCTTGGATCCTTGCTACCCTTGCCTTTTGGCTTTAAGGGCTATTGGCTTTTTCTGCTTGCTTTTTCTTTCTATTTTTTTTTTCGCCACTTTTTTTTTTTTCACTGCTTTTTCTTGCTTCAAGAATCAATTCATGAATTTTTCAGTTCATCAATAACATTTCTCTTTGTTCATCATTCTTTCAAGAGCCAACAATTTTAGCACTCATAAACAACAAGATCAAAAATATGCACTGTTCAAGCATTCATTCAGAAAACAAAAATTATTGCCACCACATCAATATAATTAAATTAAATTCACTAATAATTTCGAAAATTATGTACTTCTTGTTCTTTTGAATTAAAACATTTTTCTTTTAAGAGAGGTGAAAGACTAATGGATTTTATTCATAGCTTTTAAGGCATGGTTACACACTAATGATCATGAAGTAGAAACACAAAAACATAGATAAACATAACACTTAAAAACAGAAAACAAAAAGAAAATAAAGAACAAGGAATGAATCCACCTCTAGTGGCGTCTTCTTCTTGAAGGACCAATGATGTTCTTCAACTCTTCTATGTCCCTTCCTTGCCTTTGTTGCTCCTCCCTCATAGCTCTTTGATCTTCTCTTATTTCTTGAAGAGTGAGGGCGTGTTCATGGTGTTCCACCCTTAGTTGTTCCATGTTTTGGCTCAAGTCTTCTAAGGAAGTACTGAGTTGCTCCCAATAGTTGTTGGGAGGAAAGTGCATTCCATGAGGCATTTGTTGATGAACTTCCTCATGTTCTCCTTGGGGGCCGTGAGGAACTTCCCTTGTTTGCTCCATCCTTTTCTTGGTGATGGGCTTGTCTTCTTCAATGGAGACATCTCCATCTATGATAACTCCAGCTGAGTAGCATAAATGGCATATGAGGTGGGGGAAGGCTAGCCGTGCCATGTATGAAGGCTTGTCAGCTATTTTGTAGAGTTCATTGGCTATGACTTCATGAACCTCTACTTCCTCTCCAATCATGATGCTATGGATCATGATTGCCCGATCCACAGTAACTTCAGATCGGTTGCTTGTAGGGATGATGGATCTTTGGATGAACTCCAACCATCCTCTAGCTACAGGCTTGAGGTCCAGTCTTCTTAGTTGGACTGGTTTGCCTTTGGAGTCTACTCTCCATTGGGCGCCTTCCACACAAATGTCCATTAGGACTTGGTCCAACCTTTGATTGAAGTTGACCCTCCTTGTGTAGGGGCGTTCATCACCTTGCATCATGGGTAGATGAAACGCCAACCTCACATTTTCCGGACTGAAATCTAAGTATTTCCCCTGAACCATTGTGAGATAGTTCTTTGGATTCGGGTTCATACTTTGATCATGGTTCCTAGTGATCCATGCATTAGCATAGAACTCTTGAACCATCAATAATCCGACTTGTTGCATGGGGTTGGTTATGACTTCCCACCCTCTTCTTTGGATCTCATGTCGGAATTCCGGATACTCATTCTTTTTGAGCTTGAAGGGGACCTCAGGGATCACCTTCTTCTTTGCCACAACATCATAGAAGTGGTCTTGGTGGCTCTTGGAGATGAATCTCTCCTTTTCCCATGATTCGGAAGTGGAAGCTTTTGCCTTCCCTTTTCCTTTTCTTGAGGAAACTCCGGTCTTGGGTGCCATTGATGGTGAATGAAAAATAAAAAGCTAGGCTTTTTACCACACCAAACTTAAAATTTGCTCGTCCTCGAGCAAAAGAAAAGAAGAGTAGAAGAAGAAGAAGAAAAAGAGAAAGTGGAAGAGAGGGAGAGAAGTGGTTTCGGCTAGATGAGAGAAGAATGGGTAGTGTTGTGTGAAAATAAAGAAGAAAGGAGAGGTATTTATAGGGAGGGGGGGAGGGTTAGGTTTCGGCCATTTTGGGTGGGAATGGGTGGGAAATTGAATTTGAATGTAATGGGGGTAGGTGGGGTTTATGGGGAAGAGGAGGTTGATGTGAATGGTGCATGGGGTACTTGGGAAGAGAAATTGATGTGATTGGTGAAGGTTTTTTTTTTTTTTTTTTTTTTTTTTTTTTTTTTGGGAAGGGTGACATTGAGAATGAGATTTGGATTAGGAGAGTGTGAATAGGATTAAAAGAAAAGGTAGGTGGGGATCCTGTGGGGTCCACAGGTCCTGAGGTGGGGATCCTGTGGGGTCCACAGGTCCTGAGGTGAAAAGAAATACCATTCCTTCACCCTATAGGCGTGTAAATTGCCTTCATGCACCATTCTGGCGTTCAAACGCCCATTGGTGCATGTTCTGGGCGTTAAACGCCCATGTGATGCTTGATTCTGGCGTTGAACGCCAGTTTCAAGCTTGTTTCTGGCGTTCAGCGCCAGATTGTCCTCTGCGTGCGCATCCTGGCGTTAAACGCCAGGATGTTGCTTGTTTTGGGCGTTCAGCGCCAGGAAGATGCTCTGTTCTGGCGTTGAACGCCCGCCAGATGCATCTTCTGGGCGCTGAACGCCGGCCCGTGCGTCCTCCAGGGTGAAAATTTTTTTCTTCTGTTTTTGACTCTGTTTTTAATTTTTTTGATTTTTTCGTGACTCCTCATGATCATGTACCTAATTAAACACAAAAATAACAAAGAAACAAAATAAAATAAAATTAGATAAATAAAATTGGGTTGCCTCCCAACAAGCGCTTCTTTAATGTCAATAGCTTGACAGTGGCTCTCATGGAGCCACAGAGCAATCAAGTCAATGTTGTCTAGTCCCAACACCAAACTTAGAGTTTGGATATGGGGTTTGAACACCAAACTTAGAGTTTGGTTGTGGCTTCACAACACCAAACTTAGAGTTTGACTGTGTGGGCTCTTCTTGACCTTGAACTGAGAGAAGCTCTTCATGCTTACTCTCTTTTGTCACAGAGGGATGGCCATGTGCTTGAAACACAAGGTATTCTCCATTCAATTGAAGGACTAACTCTCCTCTGTTGACATCTATCACAGCTTCTGCTGTGGCTAGGAAAGGTCTTCCTAGGATGATGCATTCATCATCTTCCTTCCTAGTATCTAGGATTAGGAAATCAGCAGGGATGTAAAAGTTTTCAACTTTTATAAGCACGTCCTCTACTATCCCATGAGCTTGTCTTATGGATTTATCTGCCAATTGTAATGAGAACAAGGCAGGTTGTACCTCAATGATTCTTAGCTTCTCCATTACAGAGAGTGGCATAAGGTTTATTCCTGATCCCAGATCACATAGAGCTTTTTCAAAGCTCATGGTGCCTATGGTGCAAGGTATTAAGAACTTGCCAGGATCTTGTCTCTTTTGAGGTAGAGTTCTCTGAATCCAAGTATCTAGTTCACTAATGAGCAAGGGAGGTTCACTTTCCAAAGTCTCATTACCAAACAGCTTGGCATTCAGTTTCATGATAGCTCCTAGATATTGAGCAACTTGCTCACTAGTCACATCTTCATCCTCCTCAGAGGATGAATAATAGTCAGAGCTCATGAATGGCAGAAGGAGATTTAATGGAATCTCTATGGTCTCTGTGTGAGCCTTAGATTCCTTTGGATCCTTAATAGGAAACTCCTTCTTGCTTAAGGGACGTCCTAGGAGGTCTTCCTCACTAGGATTTTCGTCTTCCTCCTCCCCTATGTATTCGGCCATGTTGACTAAGTCAATGGCTTTGCACTCTCCTTTTGGATTCTCTTCTGTATTACTTGGGAGAATACTGGGAGGAGTTTCAATAACTTTCTTACTCAGCTGGCCTACTTGTGCCTCCAAATTTCTAATGGAGGATCTTGTTTCATTCATGAAACTGAAAGTGGCTTTTGACAGATCAGAGACTATATTAGCTAAATTAGAATTATTTTGTTCAGAGTTCTCTGTCTGTTGCTGAGAAGATGATGGATATGGCTTGCTATTGCCTAGCCTATTGCGTCCACCATTGTTAAAGCCTTGTTGAGGCTTTTGTTGATCCTTCCAGGAGAAATTTGGATGACTTCTCCATGATGGGTTATAAGTGTTTCCATAAGGTTCACCCAGATAATTAACCTCTGCCATGGCAGGGTTCTCAGGATCATAAGCTTCTTCAGAAGCTACCTCTCTAGTACTGTTGGATGCATGTTGCAATCCATTCAGATTTTGAGAGATCATGTTGACCTGTTGAGTCAACATTTTGTTCTGAGCCAATATGGCATTCAGAGCATCAATTTCAAGAACTCCTTTCTTCTGAGGTATCCCATTATTCACAGAATTCCTCTCAGAGGTGTACATGAACTGGTTGTTTGCAACCATGTCAATGAGTTCTTGAGCCTCTTCAGGCGTTTTCTTCAGGTGGATAGATCCACCTGCAGAATGATCCAGTGACATTTTCGAAAATTCAGAGAGACCATAATAGAATATATCTAATAGGGTCCATTCTGAAAACATGTCAGATGGACATCTCTTGGTCAGCTGCTTGTATCTTTCCCAAGCTTCATAGAGGGATTCACCATCTTTTTGTTTGAAAGTTTGAACATCCACTCTCAGCTTGCTCAGCTTTTGAGGAGGAAAGAATTTATCTAAGAAGGCAGTGACCAGCTTATCCCAGGAGTCCAGGCTATCCTTAGGTTGTGAATCCAACCATATTCTAGCTCTGTCTCTTACAGCAAAAGGGAAAAGCATGAGCCTGTAGACTTCAGGATTAACTCCATTCGTCTTTACAGTATCACAGACTTGCAAGAACTCAGTTAAAAACTGATAGGGATCTTTAGATGGAAGCCCATCAAACTTGCAGTTTTGTTGCATTAGTGCAACTAGTTGAGGCTTAAGCTCAAAGTTATTGGCTCCAATGGCAGGAATGGAGATGCTTCTTCCATCAAACTTGGACGTTGGCTTTGTGAAGTCACCAAGCATTCTCCTTGCATTATTATTATTATTATTTTCGGCTGCCATGTCTTTCTCTTGTTCGAAAATTTCTGAAAGGTGTTTCTGGATTGTTGTAATTTAGCTTCTCTTAATTTTCTCTTCAGAGTCCTTTCAGGTTCTGGATCAACTTCAACAAGAGTGCCTTTTTCCCTGTTCCTGCTCATAAGAGAGAGAAGAAAATAAGAAAAGAAAAAGGAATCTAGTATAGAGATTCCCTTATGTTAGTGGAAGAAGAAAGGGGTAGAAGAAGAGTGGAAAAGAAACACAACTGTGAGGATGGCAGAGATGTGAGATGAGATGTTAGGATATGAATGAAGAGGGGGTGAAGAGAAGTATTAGTAATTAAATAATTAAATAGAATAAGAGAAGAGAAAGAAATTTTCGAAAGTAATTTTGAAAAAGAGGTTAGTAATTTTCGAAAATTAAAGATAAGATGAGATTAAAATTAAAATTTAAAACAAAAAGAATTTTTGAAAAAGAGAGGGAGAATTTTCGAAAATTAGAGAGGGAAGAGTAGTTAGGTGGTTTTGAAAAAGATAAGAAACAAACAAAAAGTTGGTTAGTTGATTGAAAAAGATTTTGAAATCAAATTTTGAAAAAGATAAGAAGATAAGAAGTTAGATAAGATATTTTGAAATCAAATTTTGAAAAAGATAAAATTTTTGAAAAAGATAAGATAAAAGATAAAAAGATATATTTTGAAAAAGATATTTTGAAAAAGATTTAATTTTTAAAATTACTTAACTAACAAGAAACTACAAGATAAGATTCTAGAATTTAAAGATTGAACCTTTCTTAACAAGAAAGTAACAAACTTCAAATTTTTGAACCAATCACATTAATTGTTAGCTAATTTTCGAAAATTTGATAAAAAGATAAGAAAAAGATTTTGAAAATATTTTGAAAAATATTTTTGAAATTTTCGAAAATGCTAAAAAAAATGAAAAAGATATGATTTTTGAAAAAGATTTTGAAAAGATAAGATTTTTTTTAAAATTTGAAATTTTGACTTGACTTGTAAGAAACACTAATTTTGAAAAATTTTTGACCAAGTCAACCCAAAATTTCGAAATTTTGGAGGAAAATAAGGAAAAGATATTTTTGAAATCAATTTTTGAAGAAAAACACAAAAATGACCCAAAACATGAAAATTTTGGATCAAGACACAAGATGCATGCAAGAATGCTATGAATGTCAAGATGAACACCAAGAACACTTTGAAGATCATGATGAACATCAAGAACATAATTTTGAAAAATTTTGATGCAAAGAAAACATGCAAGACACCAAACTTAGAAATTTTTAATGCTTGGAAAATATGAATGCAAAAATGCACATGAAAAACAACAAACAACACAAAACAAGAAATCATCAAGATCAAACAAGAAGACTTATCAAGAACAACTTGAAGATCATGAAGAACACTATGAATGCATGGGATTTTCGAAAAAATGCAAGAAAAATTTTAAAAGCATGCAATTGACACCAAACTTAAAAATTAACACAATACTCAAACAAGAAACACAAATTATTTTTGATTTTTATGATTTTCTAATTTTTTTTGTATTTTTATTGATTTTTTTCGAAAACAAAGTTTAGAAAAACGAAAAATAAGAGAAAAAATTTTTGAAAAAGATTTTTGAGAAGAAAATTACCTAATCTGAGCAACAAGATGAACCGTCAGTTGTCCATACTCGAACAATCCCCGGCAACGGCGCCAAAAACTTGGTGGACGAAATTGTGATTCCCTTTTTTCTTGTAATTGGATTTATAAAAGATGTATACTCTGAGGGCATTGTTTATTTTCTTCACAATCTCGTTCAACTAACCAGCAAGTGTACTGGGTCGTCAAAGTAATAACCTTACGTGAGTAAGGGTCGAATCCACAGAGATTGTTGGTATGAAGCAAGCTATGGTCACCTTGCAAATCTCAGTCAGGCAGATTAAACATTATTTATGGGTTTGAGGATAGGAATAATAAAAAGAAATAAATAATAAAAGGGATAGAACACTTATGCAGATTCATTGGTGGGAATTTCAGATAAGCGGATGGAGATGCTGTAGAGCTCTTGGACGCCTGCTCTCCTACTCCTTCTACTCAATCCTTCTTACTCCTTTCCATGGCAAGCTTTGTATAGGGGTTCACCATCAACTGTGGCTACTTTCATTCTTCACGGGGAAATAACCTGTGCGGCTGTCACTCGCACAGCTAACCAGTCTGGAGGCATCACCCATGGCTGATGGCTACATCCCATCCTCGCAGTGAAAACTATGCTAACGCACTCTGTCACAGTACGGCTAATCACCGGTTGGTTCCCGCTCCTACTGGAATAGAATCCCTCTTTTGCGTCTGTCACCAACGCCCAGCAGGTTAAAGTTTGAAGCACGTCACGGTCATTCATGATCGGAATCCTACTCGGAACACCACAGACAAAGGTTGGACTTTCCGGACTCCCAGGATCCTACTCGGAACACCACAGACAAGGTTGGACTTTCCGGATCCAGATGAATGCCGCCAACTATCTAACTTATACCACGAAGATTCTGTTGGGGAATCTAAGAGATACGCATTCAAGCTCTGTTGCATGTAGAACGGACATGGTTGTCAATCACGCACATTCATAATTGAGAATGATAATGAGGGTAATCTGACTCATCACATTCATCATGTTCTTGGGTACGAATGAATATCTTGGAATAAGAATAAAAGAGAATTGAATAGAAGAAGATAGAATTTCATTAATACTTGAGGTACAGCAGAGCTCCACACCCTTAATCTATGGTGTGCAGAAACTCCACCGTTGAAAATACATAAGCAAAGAGTTCAGGCATGGCCGAATGGCCAGCCCTCTCTAACGTGATCAATGATCCCCTAAGATGAAGAATAAAACAAAACTGAGATCAAAGATGTCTAATACAATAGATAAATGTCCTATATATACTAGACTAGCTACTAGGGTTTACATGAGTAAGTAATTGATGCATAAATCCACTTCCGGGGCCCACTTGGTGTGTGCTTGGGCTGAGCTTGATGAATTCACGTGTAGAGGCATTTCTTGGCGTCAAACTTCAGGTTATGACGTGTTTTGGGCGTTTGACTCCGGATCATGACGTTTTTCTGGCGTTTAACTCCAGACAGCAGCTTGTACTTGGCGTTCAACGCCAAGTTACGTCGTCATTCTTCGAATAAAGTATGGACTATTATATATTGCTGGAAAGCCCTGGATGTCTAATTTCCAACGCCGTTGAGAGCGCGCCAATTGGAGTTCTGTAGCTCCAGAAAATCCATTTCGAGTGCAGGGAGGTCAGAATCCAACAGCATCAGCAGTCCTTTTGTTAGCCTTCTTCAGAGTTTTGCTCAAATCCCTCAATTTCAGTCAGAATTTACCTGAAATCACAGAAAAACACACAAACTCATAGTAAAGTCCAGAAATGTGAATTTAACATAAAAACTAATAAAAACATCCCTAAAAGTAGCTCAAACTTACTAAAAACTATATGAAAACAATGCCAAAAAGCGTATAAATTATCTGCTTATCACTTGTTCCCTTATTTATTGGGCCCCAACTAAGTGTAACTAGTTTCCATTTTATTGTTTCAATTAGATTCACTTGGACATATTCTCTGAACCAATGTGAAAATTTAAGTGATGTATCAGAATTTATTTCTTGGAATAACCTAGGATGCAATATCATAAATAAGAAATTTTAGATTATTGAAGTTTTGATTAGATGAAGAAATTATCTTACGAATTGAAATATTAATGAAATCTTAAAAAACTCACTTCACGTAAAGTGAAACCTGGTCACAACTTCTTCGAGTTTCATCCATATCAATACCCACATCTTTAAACCCATTATGGTAAAGGTGAATGGTTATATCCGAAGGTCTTAACCACTTAGTCAGCCGACGCTTATAGCACAGATACCTAGATAGTAGATACCTTTTGAGACATAAACAGTTTTATGTTGAAGACATACACAACAAACTGATCAAACTCCTCAAAAAACACAGGTTTTAACCTCTTTTCTATGTTGAACATTATTCCTATCATATATCCATATACAATGTCTTGGAATCATTTTGCAATAAACAACCTACAATTCAACTAATAACACAACTTATTAAATTTTTTAGAAATTTCAGCAGAGTTTCTTCTATAATTAGAATCCTCCACCAACTGTAATTTTTTTTTCACAAACCAAAAATATGTTTAAATAATTTTAACAAAAATTTGGCTGAATTTTTTCTTAATTCAGAGACATCCACTAAAATAATTTATCAATTTTCATAGAGAAACAGTTGTTGGCATAAATTAAATCAAGCACACATTCAATAAAATATCAAATTCTACCTGTTCTAGTGCACAATTCCTTATTACTTCGCAAGTTTTCAGCAGATTATGAGTGGCAATGGGGTGGGTAGGGGAGGGTTTTTGCTCTACCTGACCCCGCCCCGCCGTATAACAACCTGCATAGAATCCAGCCCGCTTCTACCCGTGGGTTGTAAAACATTGAACCTTAACCCGCCCATGCGGGTACCTGCCCCGCCCCTATAAATATTAAAATCTAATAAATAAAATTAAATTTTAAAATTTATATAACCATCATCACATATATAACATAAATTAAAGGAAAAATTTAAATATAATACAATATTATTAATCATTTACTAATTATTTTACATATATTATACATATTATATATTAAAATTATATATAGTATATATATAGCAGGGCGGATAGGGGCAGGTATTACCTAAACTCGACCCCGTCCCGTCCTGCTAAAAACCCGCCCGGTGCGGGGCGGGTAGGGGCGGGGTGGGACCCGTGGGTTCGGGTGGTATTGCCATTCCTAAGTATTCAAGAGTTTTGAGAAGGCACACTAGAAAACCTTCTCCCACTTTCATTCTAAAACATTTTCCTAGTAAAAGTAAGTTTAACATAAAACTTAAAGTTAGAGAGAGAAAGCCAACTTGAGTATTACACGAACAACCGAGGTATATATCTTAGCATGAACAATCTACAATTAAAGTTAAATGAAGTTCAAACAAAAAAAAAATTCTAACAAGATAACCAATAAGGAAAAGTTAAATCGTAAAAATTATTAAATAAAAAATTCATAACAAAAAGTGTGTGTATTATGTGCAACATACAAGGCAACCTGCTTAATATTGAATATTCTCTATATGTGCTTTCTCTATGTCGTTCTACAACTTGGACTTTGTATTTTATTTACTTAATTTAATAAAAATTACTCTAACTTTGGTAAAAAAAATATTTGATATTGTAATTTAGTTTTCAAAAATATTATATATGATGCATGTGCATCTTAACTAGTTAGTTTAGTTAGTTTATGACTTTCATGAATCTCGGATAATAATCAAGTGATTTTGTAGTTAAATCTCAGTATGTTTCCATGTAAAGAATCATTAAACATAATTTGAATTTATATTTATTCATGAATATATAAGCTAAGGTTGATGCAATGTGGTACAATAAGTGATTTGGTGATTGGTGCGGTATTTTACAACCCACAAACTAACCGATAAGTACACCGGGTCGTACCAAGTAATACCTTACGTGAGTAAGGGTCGATCCTACGAGGATTGATGGATTAAGTAACAGTTATTGAGTGATAAGCTTAGTTAGGCAAGCAGAAAAGTGTTTTGAGATATTCAAAAGATTTAAATTCGAACTCAGAATATAAAAAGGATAGACAAATAAATAAATTGGGAATAAAATATGGAGAAAACTGTTAAGGTTTCAGAGTTATCTAATTTCCAGATTAACTTTTATTACTAATTAACTTAATCATGCAAGATTTAATTTCATGGCAAACTATATGTGACTAGACCCTAATTCCTTAGACCTTCCTAGTCTCCTCTAAAATTCATTAATTGCCAATACCTTGGTCAATTAATTCCAATTAGAGGGTGATGATCAATTTCTAGTTTATATGCCAAAATAATCCTAATTATCCACAAATAAGGGAATTATATGTCACGTATCCCTTTAAATACAAATAATTAAAAATTCAGTATAATATGCTTTCAAGCTGTTATTCAAGTAAAGAGCTTTTCCAAGTTTTACAAGAACTCAATTAGAATATGGGTCATACTTCCGTTCCACCCGTATTCATAAAATAAAGAACGAAAACACTTATTGAAATATAAATCAAGACATGAATTAAATTAAAAAAATCAAACAAATCAATCCATGAAAATAGACAGAGCTCCTAACCTTAACAATGAAGGATTAGTTGCTCATGGTTCCGAGAGGAAAAATAAGGGTTCTGGTAACAATAGTATCTCTCCTGTCTAAATGTACAGAGTTCCTAGTTATAACTAATCCTAATATTTAAAATCTAATTATCTAAAACTAAAAATAATATCCTTTCATAAAAATAAGATTTGAATTTAAATTCGAATTAATTAACAAGTCTTCAGCTCATGGGTGGGGACCACTTGATTTGTCCATTCTGTAGCTTATAATCTGTGTTTTCTGGGCAGAAAACTGGTCAAAACGCAGCCCAAAATCCACGCCAGCGATTTCTGTAATTTCTGCAGATCCCGCACGTCACGCGTACGCGTCATTCACGCGTATGCGTCATTCACGCGTACGCTTCGCTGGTCTTCTTCGCAAGTCACGCGGACGCGTCGGTCACGCGAACGCGTCACTGAGAAAATCTTCAATTCACCCGCGTGCGCGTCAGTCACGCGCACACGTCGACGTGAAAACTTCCAGATCACACGCACGCGTCAGGCACGCGTGCGCGTCGATCCTCGCAGCCATCTCCTTCTATTCTTGTGCTGTAGAAACTCTATCAACTTCCATCGAATGCTACCTAAAATAAACAATATTACACAAAACTCAAAATAGCAAGCATAGTGGCTAAAATATAATTAATTCTTAATTAAACTCAATAAATTAGGTGCAAATTCACTAGGAAAAAATAGATAAGATGCTCACGCATCACAACACCAAACTTAAACTGTTGCTTGTCCTCAAGCAACCAAAACTAATATAAGCTTATGATGTGAAGTTGCACGAGAATGAGAGTTCGATTAAGCTCATGTATCTTCTTATAGTGGGGTTTACAACTGCATTCCTAAATAGTTTTGGCATCTCATTCTCCTTTGAATCAGAAGAATGTTAATGTCATTCAGAATTAGAATCCAGATAATATTATGAATTCTCTGATCTTTTATATTTCAGTTTAATCCTTGAACCCAGCAAAATTTACTTTAATTTATTTTTCTTTGGTGCTTTGCACCTTGAGCCTAGCTGTGACTTTAAATATTTTGTCTCAAGGATTAATTGACACAGAAACACCACAAGCACTTAACTGGGGGGACTCTATTTGAGTCCTGATTTTTCTTTCAGTTACTCCCAGACAGTGGTGCTCAGAGCCTTTGGCATACTCTGTTAAACGCACTTGGTCTCGACTCTAAGTGTTCTGTCTCAAGGATTACTTGACATAATCACACCACAGGCATATGACTAGGGAAACAACTCTTTGAGCTTTTAATAATGTCTGACCTCCCTAGTCATTGATGCTCAGAGTCTTGGACCTTGATTTTATTTATTAATTATTATTATTATTATTATTATTATTATTATTATTATTTTTTGCTTCAAGGAATAAATTTTTGTTTATTTCAGAGAAGTCATAATAATTCTCTACATTCCTGTTCCTTATACATTAACATCCCTTGATTCAAATTCAAATATGCACTGTTCATATCATGCATTCAAAAATCACAGAAAATACCACCACCTTTAAGTAAATCAGACTATCCTCAAAAATTAACTCAATTTCTCATGCAATACATCATTTTAAATTTTTTTTATTTGAATTCAAGCTTAATGAGTAATACATGAGACATCTTTCCAGCATTAAAGCAATTAAGGGAAAACTAAACTAGACCTAGGATTTCTCACTAATAAAGGATCATGCAACAAACAATGCAAAATAGAAGAAAATCGGAACATAACATAAAAAAAGAGGGGAGGAGTAAAAAATATGAAAGGAACTCAACCACCTTAGTTATCCTAGCGGTCGCCTTATTCTTCAGGTTGTGCTCCTCTGTGAAGATGATTCGCCTTCCTTTTGTGCTAGAAAACCTATAAGTGCAGCGTCAACACCAAACTTAAATGTTTGCTTGTCCTCAAGCAAAGAAGAACTGAAAATAGAAGAGACGAATATTATGAAGAGAGAAAAATAAAAGGATAAAAGAATAAGAGAGAATTAGGATTGGGAGAGAGAGAAAAAGAAAATTGGATGGCGCAAGCGACGCGTACGCGTATGGCACGCCTATGCGTGGGTCGCGCATTCTTCATAACGACGCGTTAGCATCAGGCATGCGTCCGCGTGCCCTGGATTTTGTGTGATTCGCGCGAAGCCAGCCGCGCACCCGCGCGACTTTCTGTTCGCATGGCTTGGTTTTTCAAACGACGCGTTCGCGTCATGCATGCGCTCGCGTGGATGGCCATATATGCAACTGACGTGGACGCGTCAGTCACGCGTCCGCGTGCCTAAATTTGTGCTTTTAGCACACTTTCTGCCCCCAAGCCAGTGCAACTCTCTACCAATTATTATTTTTCACGCACACATGATTGACGTGTTCACGTCAGTGATGCTTGCGCGTCGTGTGCTCTCCCTTTTTTTTTAGCTTGAGGTGTTCGGTTCCTGGAATAACATAGCTGCATGAGCAGAAAATTAGTAAGAACTCAATAAAATAATTGAGAAAAACTACTACTACAAAAAATAAAAATAGCTAAGGATATGAAATTGTCGGGTTGCCTCCCGACAAGCACTTCTTTATCGTCACTAGCTTGACGGTCAGCTCCTCTAAGGAGGAGGATCATAGGGGCTCAGCTCTTCACCCCTTACTTTGAACTTCTTTCCTGTGTCTCCATAACGTAGCTCAATATGCTCCAGAGAGAGGATTCTGATTACTGTATAAATCCATGCTGGATTGCTGGTCAACACCACCTTCATTCCTGGGGAGAAACCTTCAGTGGGGATCTTTTTATTTTTCCATCCTCTGGGTACTTTCTTCTTTTTGGGAACCTCCTCCTTGGTAGATGATTCATTCCCAACACCAAACTTAGGTTTGATGTCAGGAAAAATTTTATTGATTGTTACCAAGGGAGGTTTGAGCTGCAGATTCTGCTGTGTATCATCAGGAGGTTTTTGAAGGGTTGGATTAATAAGCTCTGCCTGCATGCACCTCTCTTCTTCACCTGTTGGATGTATATCTTTGAAGACATAAAAGACCAGTTGCTCATTACTCTAAGCACTAATTCACCCACTTCTACATCAATCAGAGCTCTTCCAATGGCTAGGAATGGTCTTCCTAGAATTATAGAGGCATTCTCATCCTCCCCTGTATCAAGAATCACAAAGTCTGCTGGGAGGAAGAATTTACCCACTTTGACAAGGATATTCTCCACTAATCTATATGCAGGCTTCATAGATTTATCTGCCATCTGCAATGCTATCTTTGTGGGTTGTGCCTCTTGGATTTGCAGCTTCTTTATCACAGATAAGTGCATTAGATTTATGCTTGTCCCCAGATCACATAGTGCTTTCTCAAAAGTTGTGTTCCCAATGGTGCATGGAATTTGAAAGCTCCCTGGATCTGGCATCTTCCTTGGCAAGTTATTCTGAATTACAGCACTACATTCCTTAGTCAGGACTACTGTCTCATCTCCCTTTAAACGCTTTTTCTTTGACAACAGCTCCTTCATGAATTTGACATAGATAGGCATTTGCTCCAAAACCTCAGCAAAAGGAATATTGATTTGTAACTTTCTGAAGATTTCCAAGAACTTTGAGAACTGTTTGTTCTTGGTCTCCTTTTGAAGTCTTTGAGGATATGGCATTTTAGGCTTGTACTCAGGAGCCTTTGGCAATGTAGGATGAGTGTCAAGAGAGTCTGGGAATGGATTGTCCGCACGCTTTGGAGGGGCGTGCTCTACTTCTTCCCTCTTCTCTTCTGGAGCTTCTTTTTCAACTAACTTTTCATTGACCTTGGTCTCAGAGCCAGCTACTTTACCATTTCTAAATTGAATAACCTTGCAATCTTCTCCTGGGTTCACCACTGTATCACCTTTAAATGTACTTGTAGACCTCTCAAGTAATTGCTTGCTCAGTTGGCCCACTAGCACCTCTAAATTTCTAATGGAGGCTCTGGTTTCCTGCATAACTTGTGCTTTCGTACTTGCCACTTGTCCATTTATCACGGAGATAGCCTTGTATTTCTCTCTTGGATTTGGAATTATGTTACTAGGAAGGCTATTAGTGGTCCTCTGATCAATTTCATTAACTCTGGTGGCTATTTGACCCATTTGAGTCTCTAGGTTCTTGATGGATGCTCTGGTTTCCTGTCTAAAACCCATCAATATTGCTTCCAAATTATTGTTCTATTGGAAACCGCCCTGAGAATTATTGTTGAAGTTTTGAGGTCTCTGAGGTTGATCCCTCCATCCAAAATTTGGGTGATTTCTCCATCCCTGGTTGTATGTCTTAGAATATGGGTCATTGTTGGGATTCCTAGGACCAATCCCCATGTAATTCACCTGTTCAAAAGAAGGTTGAGCATAATCATAATTATCATTTTGCACAAAATTACCTGCCATGTCATAGGAGACTTCATGTGGTGGATTTTGGGTGTTGATAGCTGAAACTTGCATGCCACCCATCTGTTGAGTAAGTAGATTTATTTGTTGAGACATCAGCTTATTCTGAGCGAGAAGAGCATTAATAGCTTCTACTTCCAACACGCCTCTCTTCTGAGGGGTTTCAAAGTTCACTGGATTCCTGTTAGATGAGTATAAATGTTGGTTGCTAGCAACCAATTCAATAAGCTCAATAGTCTCCTCTGGTGTCTTCTTCTTGTGCAATGAACCTCTTGCAGAATTGTCTAAGCACATTTTGGACATTTCACCCAAGCCTTCATAAAAGATATCTAGTTGAGTCCATTTGGAGAACATGTCTGGAGGGCATTGCCTAATCAGTCGCTTGTATCTCTCCCAAGCTTCATACAGAGTCTCACCATCCTTCTGCCTAAAGGTCTGAACCTCCATCCTAAGCCTAGTCAGCTTCTTTGGTGGGAAAATTTTAGTGAGAAAGTCAGTAACCACCTTGTTCCAAGTGTCTAAACTCTCCTTGGGTTGGAAATCTAGCCATAGCTTTATTCCATCCCTCAGAGCAAACGGGAAGAGCATCAGTTTGTACACATCAGGGTTTACTCCATTTGTCTTCATAGTATCACAAATTTGCAGAAAACTAGAGATAAATTGATTTGGGTCTTCGTGGGGAAGACCGTGATACTGACAATTTTGTTGCACTAGAATGACCAGTTGAGGCTTCAACTCAAAGTTGTTCGCAGTAATAGGAGGCACCACAATGCTCTTTCCATACAGATCTGCAGTAGGAGCAGAGAAAGAGCCAAGTACTCTCCTTTGTTCATTCCCATTCGAGTTTGCCGCATTGGTATTCTCAGTATTAGTCAGATCCATAGTGGATTCTGTAGCCTTATAAAGTCTTACTTGTTGTAAACGCCGCCTGAAAGTCCTTTTAGGTTCAGGATCAAAGCCTAAGAGATATTCTTTGTCTCTGTTCCTGTGCATAAACAAACAAAAAACAAGAAATAATGGGAATCTCTACGTCAATGTGAAGAGAATTCCCAGTGAGGTAACCTGTGTAAAGAGATAAAAATATTGAATAAAATAAATAGAAAAAATATAATAAATAGTCAACACCAAACTTAATTTCAGAAATTAAGAAAAATATTGGTGCTATTTATTTAAATTTTTTTTCAAATCTTTTTTTGAAAATTTGAAATTTAATTAAAATATTTTTTTTCAAAAATCAAGTAAAAAAAATTATTAGAACGAATCAGGGGGAGGGGGGTTTACGTAAAAATAAGAGAATATATATATATATATATATATATTTTAAAAAATATATTTTAATAAAATAAAAAATAAAACGCCTAATCTAAGCAATCAAACAACTGATAGTTGTTAATCACTATCAATCCCCGGCAACGGCGCCAAAAACTTGGTGCGGTATTTTACAACCCACAAACTAACCGGCAAGTGCACCGGGTCGTACCAAATAATACCTTACGTGAGTAAGGGTCGATCCCACGAGAATTGATGGATTAAGCAACAGTTATTGAGTGATAAGCTTAGTTAGGCAAGCAGAAAAGGGTTTTGAGATATTCAAAAGGTTTAAATTCGAACTCAGAATATAAAAAGGATAGACAAATAAATAAATTGGGAATAAAATATGGAGAAAACTGTTAAGGTTTCAGAGTTATCTAATTTTTGGATTAACTTTCATTACTAATTAACTTAATCATGCAAGATTTAATTTCATGGCAAACTATATGTGACTAGACCCTAATTCCTTAGACCTTCCTAGTCTCCTCTAAAATTCATTAATTGCCAATTCCTTGGTCAATTAATTCCAATTAGAGGGTGATGATCAATTTCTAGTTTATATGCCAAAAGAATCCTAATTATCCACAAATAAGGGGATTATATGTCACGTATCCCGTTAAATACAAACAATTAAAAATTCAGTATAATATGCTTTCAAGTTGTTGTTCAAGTAAAGAGCTTTTCCAAGTTTTACAAGAACTCAATTAGAATATGGGTCATACTTCCGTTCCATCCATATTCATAAAATAAAGAACGAAAACAGTTATTGAAATATAAATCAAGACATGAATTAAATTAAAAAGATCAAACAAATCAATCCATGAAAATAGACAGAGCTCCTAACCTTAACAATAAAGGATTAGTTGCTTATGGTTCAGAGAGGAAAAATAAGGGTTCTGGTAACAATAGTATCTCCCCTGTCTAAATGTACAGAGTTCCTATTTATAACTAATCCTAATATTTAAAATCTAATTATCTAAAACTAAAAATAATATCCTTTCCTAAAAATAAGATTTGAATTTAAATTCGAATTAATTAACAAGTCTTCAGCTGATGGGTGGGGACCACTTGATTTGTCCATTCTGTAGCTTCTAATCTGTGTTTTTTGGACTGGAAACTGGGTCAAAACGTGGCCCAAAATCCACACCAGTGATTTCTGTAATTTCTGCAGATCGCGCACGTCACGCGTATGCGTCAGTCACGCGTACACGTCGTTGGTCTTCTTCGCAAGTCACGCGGATGCGTCGGTCACACGAATGTGTCGCTGAGCAAATCTTCAATTCACGCGTGCGCGTCAGTCACGCACACACGTCGACGTGAAAACTTCCAGATCACGCGCACGCGTGTGCGTCGCTCCTCGCAGCCATCTCCTTCAATTCTTGTGCTGCAGAAACTCCATCAAATTACGCCGAATCCTACCTAAAATAAACAATATTGCCCAAAACTCAAAATAGCATCTATATTGGCTAAAATATAATTAATTCTTAATTAAACTCAATAAATTAGGTGCAAATTCACTAGAAAAAATAGATAAGATGCTCACGCATCAGTAACTATAGGAACTATCATTGTTGCACTTATGTACACTAGCTCATTTTGTAATTATTCATGAGATTATGAACCAAACTTTGATGCAATTTTGTTTAATTATTGTTAGAAAAATGATGATGAAGAATGAAGTGGTAAGAATCTCAAGATAGAGTGTTAATTAGTAATGCTTCAATTGTGAAGCATCACCCCCAGTAATGCATTCAACAAAAGGCAACACTTTGGTGATAAATTAAAGCAGGACATGCATGTTTATAGAGCTTGCATAATGCGTTAATAACACCTTGATCCAAAGCGCCCTTCATAGTGGCGCTAGCATTGAATACAATTGAAGCAAGTCATGCATGTTTATAAAGCTTGTAGGAGGCATTGCTAACGCCTGGGCTGTGAAGCATCCTCTCAAGTAATGCTCGTGCCACAACCTTTCACCCCACATAGCATGTATGCATGGAATCATCAAGGGTTGCATTCGTAAGACCCAGGCCTTGAAGCGTCATTCCAAGTGGCGCTAACGTTATGATGAAGCCTATGGAGCTGGAACAAGTAAAACATGCAGGGAGCCTGGGGCGTTGGTAATGCCTAGTGGGTGAAGCGCCTTCACAAGGGGCGCTAACGGTTCATATAGATGAAGCTGGAGGCACGCATGAGGGGGCATTGTTAATGCCAAGGTTACAAAGCACCTCCAAAGATGGCACCAATGTTATGCAACATGGACGAAGAAGGCATGCACCAAAGGAGGCATTGGTAACTCCAAGACCACAAGGGTGCCTTCCAAGATGGCACTGGTATTGAAAGCAAATGAAGAAAGCATGCACACATGAGGAGGCATTGGTAAGGCCTGGGTCACAAAGCGCCTTCAAAGGTGGCGCCAACAATACAACATATATGAAGAATGGAAGCAAGGTTGGGCATTGGTAACGCCTAGTTGCAAAGTGCCTGATGTGTGGAAAACGATCCAACACAAAACTCACCGGCAAGTGTACCGGGTCGCATCAAGTAATAATAACTCACATGAGTGAGGTCGATCCCACAGGGATTGAAGGATTGAGCAATTTTAGTTTAGTGGTTGATTTAGTCAAGCGAATCAAGTTTTGGTTGAGTGGGTTGTATTTAACAGAAGCTAAATTGCTTGGAATATAAAGGGAGAAGGGAGAATTGCAGTAAATTAAAGAACAGGAAAATAAACTTGCTGAATCTTAAAGAACAAGAAAATAAATGACTGAAGCTTAAAGTGCAAGAAATATAAATTGCAGTAACTTAAATGGCAAGGAATGTAAATTGCTTGAATGTAAAAGGGATTTGAGGACTGGGATTGCAGAATCTAGACAAAGAGAAATTGGATTGTCACAATTAATAGAGCAGAAACTGAATTAGAAGCAATTAGAATTCAAACAGAAATTGAAATTTAAAGTGCAGCAGGGTTCACAGAAGAACCAAAAGTAAATTGGGATCTCAGGACTCCAGAGACTAGGTAGCAGAGCCTAGATCTCAATTACCTTCCTAGATCCAAGCTCTCAAAAGCAATTAACAAGAAATTGAAGAAGAAGCAGTAAAGGAAATGTAAATGAGTTCAATTATGCAGAAGAGAAATTAAAGAGCTCTTGAGTGGAGGTTGAGACAGAATTTCCTCAATTCTTAACACCCAAGACTCAAACAAGAAAATTAAAAGTGCCCAAGCAAGAATGAGGAAGAAGAGAGATCAATTCTCCTCCCCAATTCTCTAAAATCTCGGTTCAGTCTCTCAAGAAAAGTTGCAAAAATTCAAAGCTCAAAGAAAGTGCAAAATTCAAAAATCAAGTCAAAAGTCCTAATTACATCAAACTAGCTCCTATTTATACACTTTCTATTCTTGGATCTTGGGATTTGGATGGGCTTTTGATTTGGTGAAGAAATGAATTAAATTGGATTTTTAATTCAATTTTTGGCCCACAAACAATAGCTTCCAGGAGGCTGCCCTGCCCTTGTGGAGGGCAGGGCAGGATTTGGTGCTTGGTGCGTGCGTGGTGCGGCGTGGTGCAGGCTTGGTGCACAGAATGCTGCCCTGCCCTCGCGGAGGGCAGGGCAGAAAAAATTGGTGCGCCAGAAATGTGCCGTGGTGCGCTGCTGGTGTTGCCAGATGATGCTGCGGTGCGCCAGAAGGGTGCCTTGGTGTGCCAGAGTTGTGCACCAACAAAATGCTGCCCTGCCCTCGCGGAGGGCAGGGCAGTGTTTCCAAACTGAAGTCCCGCATTTGAATCCTGGCAGAAACACACGCTTATTCAATTTCCTTGGCTTTCTTGGCACCATAATGGAGCCTAGTTCCTTGCTTCCTCATGGTCCCGTGTTCAACTCTTGTGGCAAGCATTGTAGGCATTTTCCTTTGATTTTCTTCCCTTGGTGAGCCCGATACTGCCCTTGAGGCGGGCAGGGCAACATTTTGTTCTTCTTGATTCCAAGGCACAAATTTGTGCTCTGCCCTTGTAGTGGGCAGGGCAGAGTTGCCCTTTTATGCTTTAGTGCCTTATGTTGCCCTCCTAGAGGGCAGTGTGCCCTTGTGGAGGGCAATGCTTGCCTCCCCTCTTTACATGCGGCACACTTCTCCTTCATTTGACCACGTTTCTTCTCCTTTAGTCACGCTTTCTTAGGCCACGTTTTTCTCTTTTATTCTTTTCTTCACCTACATTAAACCAAAACAACCACTCCAAGTATCACTAAATTCACAAGGCTTATAAATCAATTAAAATTTAATCCAAATTAGCTTAAACCTCATGAGTTAACACAAATTTCATGGTGATTGTTTGATTTAAAGAAGTTATGCATTTTCACTCCAAATCACTTACTTATGATACAAGAAAGTGTATAAAGACTAATAAAACAAGTGAAATTAGCTTGAAAAATGGGTATATGATGACTTGTCATCACAACACCAAACTTAAATCTTGCTTGTCCCCAAGCAAGCATCAAAACTAAGAGCAAATGATATGAACAAGAAAAGAACACATATCCTTATTAGGCATATAGCAGAACTTGATTTATGGGATCTTTATGTAGACAATGATAACTCAATTATTGTTGCTGTTACATAATATACATCTATCCTCAAAGGCTTGCTAAACTTGCTGTTATAAAACTCACTTTTTAATTAATCCCTTGCTAACTTTTCTTGGCTTATAATGCTTAACAAGCTTATTATTTTTTTAGAGGTTTGGTGTCAAATGTTGCAGTAGTAGCCTTTGACTTTATTTTCTTTTCTTTTGCTCAACATCTTTCCACCACAGACACATTGCTCACTAATTCTTCCTAGGATCATTGATGCCCAGCATCTCTTTGGATAACTAAATGTTCTGTATCTAAGTTGCTCTTTATTGTGGACTTTCAATTGGCCATCTCAAATCAGTTGATCTAAGTGACCGGGTTTTAAAATACCCCTTAGAATTTACTCATCCAAGCATATCTTAGTACAAGAACACCACAGGCATATGTCCTAGGGTCCAAGCTATTGGTGTCTGATGAGCGGATAATTTGTACGCTTTTTGGCATTGTTTTTAGTATGTTTTTGGTACGATATAGTTAGTTTTTAGTATATTTTTATTAGTTTTTAGTTAAAATTCACTTTTCTGGACTTTACTATGAGTTTGTGTATTTTTCTGTGATTTCAGGTATTTTCTGGCTGAAATTGAGGGACCTGAGCAAAAATCTGATTCAGAGACTAAAAAGGACTGCAGATGCTGTTGGATTCTGACCTCCCTGCACTCGAAGTGGATTTTCTGGAGCTACAGAAGCCCAATTGGCGCGCTCTCAACGGCGTTGGAAAGTAGACATCCTGGGCTTTCCAGCAATATATAATAGTCCATACTTTGCCTAAGATTTGATGGCCCAAACTGGCGTTCAAAGTCACCCTCAGAAATCCCAGCGTTAAACGCTGGAACTGGCACCCAAATGGGAGTTAAACGCCCAAACTGGCACTAAAGCTGGCGTTTAACTCCAAGAAGAGTCTCTACACGAAAATGCTTCATTGCTCAGCCCAAGCACACACCAAGTGGGCCCGGAAGTGGATTTTTATGTCATTTACTCATCTCTGTACACCCTAGGCTACTAGTTTTCTATAAGTAGGACCTTTTACTATTGTATTTTCATCTTTTGATCACTCTAGATCTCTAGATCATCTTTGGACACCTAGTTCTTAGATCATTGGGAGGCTGGCCTCACGGCCATGCCTAGACCTTATACTTATGTATTTTCAACGGTGGAGTTTCTACACACCATAGATTAAGGTGTGGAGCTCTGCTGTACCTCGAGTATTAATGCAATTACTATTGTTCTTCCATTCAATTCCGCTTGTTCTTGTTCTAAGATATCACTTGTTCTTCAACTTGATGAATGTGATGATTCGTGACACTCATCATCATTCTCACCTATGAACGTGTGACTGACAACCACCTCCGTTCTACCTTCGATTGGGTGAATATCTCGTGGATTCCTGATTGCACGATGCATGGTTGATCACCTGACAACCGAGTGCTCGCCTGACAACCGAGCCAACCATTCTGTGAGATCAGAGTCTTCGTGGTATAGGCTAGAACTGATGGCGGCATTCAAGAGAATCCGGAAGGTCTAACCTTGTCTGTGGTATTCTGAGTAGGATTCAATGATTGAATGACTGTGACGTGCTTCAAACTCCTAGCAGGCGGGGCGTTAGTGACAGACGCAAAAGAATCGCTGGATTCTATTCCGGCCTGACCGAGAACCGACAGATGATTAGTCATGCTGTGACAGAGCATAGGAACGTTTTCACTGAGAGGATGGGAGGTAGCCACTGACAACGGTGAAACCCTACATAAGCTTGCCATGGAAAGGAGTAAGAAGGATTGGATGAAGACAGTAGGAAAGCAGAGAGACGGAAGGGAAGGCATCTTCATACGCTTGTCTGAAGTTCCTACCAATGAATTACATAAGTATCTCTATCTCTATCTTTATGTTTTTATGCGTTCATCACCATATCCATTTGAGTTTGCCTGACTAAGATTTACAAGATGACCATAGCTTGCTTCATACTAACAATCTCCGTGGGATCGACCCTTACTCGCGTAAGGTTTATTACTTGGACGACCCAGTGCACTTGCTGGTTTGTTGTGCGAAGTTGTGTAATGCCATGGTATTGAACACCAAGTTTTTGGGGTTCATGACCGGGGATTATGAGAGTTGTGAAAAGTATTGTTCACAATTTCGCGCACCAAGTTTTTGGCGCCGTTGCTGGGGATTGTTCAGTTTGGACAACTGAAGGTTCATCTTGTTGCTTAGATTAGGTATTTATTTTTTTTCGAAATTCTTGAAGAGGAATTCTAGAGTTTCATGATGATTTGTTGAAGTCTGGCTGGCTGTGAAGCCATGTCTAATTTCATTGGACCGAGGTTTCAACTTATCATCACAAGAGCTTGTTGATTTCTATCAATCTTGCTTTTGGAGCAGTGATCTGCTAAGGCTTGGCTGGCCTTTGGCCATGTCTAGTGTTTTGGACCGAAGCTTTTTTTGAAAGCTTGGCTGGCTGTGAAGCCATGTCTAATTCCTGGACCGGAGTCTTAGACTAGCATTGCACTGATTCCTGGAATTCTCATTAAGAATTTTGATATCTTTTTCCACTTAATTTTCGAAAAACACAAAAAATTCAAAAAAATCATAAAATCCAAAAATTTCTTGTTTGAGTCTAGTGTCTCATCTTAAGTTTGGTGTCAATTGCATGCATCCATTCATGTGTCCTTAAGGATCTTCAAGTAATTCTTGATGATTTCTTGCTCTGATCTTTGAATTCCATTGACTTGAGTGTTTTGTGTGTCTCATATGCATTCTCATTTTGTTAGTGTCAGTAGTATACAAACTGCTAAGTTTGGTGTCTTGCATGCATTGTTGTTTGATTCTTGTTGCATTTTGATTTGTTCTTATTATTAAAAATCCAAAAATATTTTTAATTTGTGTCTTCTCAAGTCAATAATACAGAGAATTGAAGATTCAGAACATACAGCAGAGGAATTGCACAGAAAAGCTGGGCGTTCAAAACGCCCAGTGAAGAAGGACAGACTGGCGTTTAAACGCCAGCCAGGGTACCTGGTTGGGCGTTTAACGCCCAAAAGGGTAGCATTTTGGGCGTTAAACGCCAGAATGTGCACCATTCTGGGCGTTTAACGCCAGGATGGCACAAGGGGGAAGATTTTGTTTTCACTTCAAATTTTTTTTTCAAGTTTTCAAAATCTTTTCAAAATCAAATCTTTTTCAAATCAATTTTTCAATCAAATCTTTTTCAAAATCAATTTCTTTCTATTTTCAAAGATACTTGCTACCAATTAATGATTTGATTCAACATTTCAAGTATGTTGCCTTTTCTATTGAGGAAGGTTTAATGTTTGAATCATATCTTTTCTTGTTAGCCAAGTTTTTAATTTTCAAAATCACATCTTTTTAAAATTAATCATATCTTCTTAACCACATCTTTTTCAAAATAATTTTCAATCAAATCTTTTTGATTTCTAATTTCAAAATCTTTTTCAAAAATCACATGATTTCTTTTCCACTTTCATTTTCGAGAAGCAAGTAGTGTTTTCAAAAATGTTTTCAAAATCTTTTACTTAATTTTCGAAAATTACTTCCCTTCTTCTCACATCTTTCTATTTATGAACTAACACTATCCCTTAATGCAAAATTCGAACTCCATCTTCTTTGATAAGTTCGAATTTTCTACTTCTGTCTTCTACTTTTCTTTTCCTCTGACACTTCAAGGAATCTCTATACTGTGACATAGAGGATTCCACCTTTTCTTGTTCTCTTCTCTTTCTTATGAGCAGGAGCAAAGACAAAAGCATTCTTGTTGAAGCTGACCCTGAACCTGAAAGGACCTTGAAGAGAAAGCTAAGAGAAGCCAAAGCACAACTCTCTTTAGAGGACCTGACCAAATTCTTCAAAGAAGAAGAACTCATGGCAGCCGAAAACAACAACAATGCCAACAATGCAAGGAAGGTGCTGGGTGACTTCACTGCACCTACTCCCGATTTCTATGGGAGAAGCATCTCTATCCCTGCCATTGGAGCAAACAACTTTGAGCTTAAGCCTCAATTAGTTTCTCTAATGCAACAGAATTGCAAGTTCCATGGACTTCCGTTGGAAGATCCTCATCAGTTTTTAGCTGAATTCTTGCAAATCTGTGACACTGTCAAGACTAATGGGGTTGACCCTGAGGTCTACAGACTTCCCTTTGTGTGCTCCATCCTCTTCTTAGTGATGGGCTTGTCCTCATCAATGGGGGTGTCTCCCTCTATGTCAACTCCCACTGAATAACAGAGGTGACAAATGAGATGAGGAAAGGCTAACCTTGCCAAGGTAGAGGACTTGTCTGCCACCTTATAGAGTTCTTGGGCTATAACCTCATGAACTTCTATTTCTTCTCCAATCATGATGCTATGGATCATGATAGCCCGGTCTATAGTAACTTCGGACCGGTTGCTAGTGGGAATGATTGAGCGTTGTATAAACTCTAACCATCCTCTAGCCATGGGTTTGAGGTCATGCCTTCTCAATTGAACCGGCTTTCCTCTTGAATCTCTCTTCCATTGGGCGCCCTCTTCACATATGACTGTGAGGACTTGGTCCAACCTTTGATCAAAGTTGACCCTTCTAGTGTAAGGATGTTCATCTCCTTGCATCATGGGCAAGTTGAATGCCAACCTTACACTTTCCGGACTAAAATCAAAGTATTTCCCCCGAACCATAGTAAGATAATTCTTTGGATTCGGGTTCACACTTTGATCATGGTTCTTAGTGATCCATGCATTGGCATAGAACTCTTGAACCATCAAGATTCCGACTTGTTGAATGGGGTTGGTAAGAACTTCCCAACCTCTTCTTTGGATCTCATGTCGGATCTCCGGATATTCACCCTTTTTGAGTGAAAAAGGGACCTCGGGGATCACCTTCTTCAAGGCCACAACTTCATAGAAATGGTCTTGATGCACCCTTGAGATGAATCTTTCCATCTCCCATGACTCGGAGGTGGAAGCCTTTGCCTTCCCTTTCCTCTTTCTAGAGGTTTCTCCGGCCTTGGATGCCATAAATGGTTATGGAAAAACAAAAAGCAATGCTTTTACCACACCAAACTTAAAATGTTTGCTCGTCCTCGAGCAAAAGAAGAAAGAAGAGAGTAGAAGAAGTTGAAATGAGGAAGAAGGGAATGGCTTTGTGTTCGGCCAAAGGGGGGAGAAGTGGTGTTTAGGTTGTGTGAAAATAGAGGAGTGAAGAGGGGTTTATATAGGAGTGGGGGGTGGTGAGGGTTCGGCTATTTGAGGGTGGGTTTGGGTGGGAAAGTGGTTTGAATTTGAATGGTGAGGTAGGTGGGGTTTTATGAAGGATGGATGTTAGTGGTGAAGAGAAAGATGGGATTTGATAGGTGAAGGGTTTTTGGGGAAGAGGTATTGAGGTGATTGGTGAATGGGTGAAGAAGAGAGAGAGAGTGGTAGGGTAGGTGGGGCTCCTGTGGGGTCCACAGATCCTGAGGTGTCAAGGAAAAGTCATCCCTGCACCAAATGGCAAGCAAAATCTCGTTTTGTGCCAATTCTGGCGTTAAACGCCGGGCTGGTGCCCAGTTCTGGCGTTTAACGCCAGCTTCTTGCCCATTTCTGGCGTTTAACGCCAGTCTGGTGCCCCTTTCTGGCGTTAAACGCCCAGAATGGTGCCAGACTGGGCGTTAAACGCCCAACAGCTAACCTCACTGGCGTTTAAACGCCAGTGGGTGCGTCCTCCAGGGTGTGCTGTTTTTCTTCCTGTTTTTCATTCTGTTTTTGCTTTTTTCATTAATTTTGTGACTTCTCATGATAATCAACCTACAAAAAAGATAAAATAACAAAAGAAAAATAGTTAATCATAAAACATTGGGTTGCCTCCCAACAAGCACTTCTTTAATGTCAGTAGCTTGACAGAGGACTCTCATGGAGCCTCACAGATACTCAGAGCCATGTTGGAACCTCCCAACACCAAACTTAGAGTTTGAATGTGGGGGTTCAACACCAAACTTAGAGTTTGGTTGTGGCCTCCCAACACCAAACTTAGAGTTTGACTGTGGGGGCTCTGTTTGGCTCTGTTTTGAGGGAAGCTCTTCATGCTTCCTCTCCATGATGACAGAGGGATATCCTTGGGCCTTAAACACCAAAGATTCTTCATTCACTTGAATGATCAACTCTCCTCTATCAACATCAATCACAGCCTTTGCTGTGGCTAGGAAGGGTCTGCCAAGGATGATGGATTCATCCATGCACTTCCCAGTCTCTAGGACTATGAAATCAGTAGGGATGTAATGGTTTTCAACTTTAACCAAAACATCCTCTACAAGTCCATGGGCTTGTTTTCTTGAGTTGTCTGCCATCTCTAGTGAGATTTTTGCAGCATACACCTCAGAGATCCCTAACTTCTCCATTACAGAGAGAGGCATGAGGTTTACACTTGACCCTAAGTCACACAGGGCCTTCTTGAAGGTCATGGTGCCTATGGTACAAGGTATTGAAAACTTCCCAGGATCCTGCCTCTTTTGGGGCAGTTTCTGCCTAGACAAGTCATCCAGTTCTTTGGTGAGCAAAGGGGGTTCATCCTCCCAAGTCTCATTTCCAAATAACTTGTCATTCAACTTCATGATTGCTCCAAGGTATTTAGCAACTTGCTCCTCAGTGACATACTCATCCTCTTCAGAGGAAGAATACTCATCAGAGCTCATGAACGGCAGAAGTAAGTCCAATGGAATCTCTATGGTCTTAGTTTGAGCCTCAGATTCCCATGGTTCCTCATTGGGGAACTCATTGGAGGCCAGTGGACGCCCAGTGAGGCCTTCCTCAGTGGCGTTCACTGCCTCTTCTTGCTCCCAAAATTCGGCCATGTTGATGGCCTTGCACTCTCCTTTTGGATTTTCTTCTGTATTGCTTGGAAGAGTACTAGGAGGGAGTTCAGTAATTTTCTTGCTCAGCTGACCCACTTGTCTCTCCAAATTTCTAATGGAGGACCTTGTTTCAGTCATGAAACTTTGAGTGGTTTTGATCAGATCAGAGACCATGGTTGCTAAGTCAGAGTTATTCTGCTTAGAACTCTCTGTCTGTTGCTGAGAAGATGATGGAAAAGGCTTGCTATTGCTAAACCTGTTTCTTCCACCATTATTGTTGTTGAAACCTTGTTGAGGTCTCTGTTGATCCTTCCATGAGAGATTTGGATGATTCCTCCATGAAGGATTATAGGTGTTTCCATAGGGTTCTCCCATGTAATTCACCTCTTCCATTGAAGGGTTCTCAAGATCATAAGCTTCTTCCTCAGATGAAGCTTCCTTAGTACTGCTTGGTGCATTTTGCATTCCAGACAGACTTTGAGAAATCATATTGACTTGTTGAGTCAATATTTTATTCTGAGCCAATATGGCATTCAGAGTGTCAATCTCAAGAACTCCTTTCTTCTGATTAGTCCCATTGTTTACAGGATTTCTTTCAGAAGTGTACATGAATTGGTTATTTGCAACCATTTCAATCAGTTCTTGAGCTTCAGTAGGCGTCTTCTTCAGATGAAGAGATCCTCCTGCAGAGCTATCCAAAGACATCTTGGATAGTTCAGAGAGACCATCATAGAAAATACCTATGATGCTCCATTCAGAAAGCATGTCAGAGGGACACTTTCTGATTAATTGTTTGTATCTTTCCCAAGCTTCATAGAGGGATTCTCCTTCCTTCTGTCTGAAGGTTTGGACTTCCACTCTAAGCTTACTCAATTTTTGAGGTGGAAAGAACTTTGCCAAGAAGGCATTGACTAGCTTTTCCCAAGAGTCCAGGCTTTCTTTAGGTTGAGAGTCCAACCATGTCCTAGCTCTGTCTCTTACAGCAAAAGGGAATAGCATAAGTCTGTAGACCTCAGGGTCAACCCCATTAGTCTTGACAGTGTCACAGATTTGCAAGAATTCAGCTAAAAACTGATGAGGATCTTCCAATGGAAGTCCATGGAACTTGCAATTCTGTTGCATTAGAGAAACTAATTGAGGCTTAAGCTCAAAGTTGTTTGCTCCAATGGCAGGGATAGAGATGCTTCTCCCATAGAAATCGGGAGTAGGTGCAGTGAAGTCACCCAGCACCTTCCTTGCATTGTTGGCATTGTTGTTGTTTTCGGCTGCCATAGGTTCTTCTTCTTTGAAGAATTCGGTCAGGTCCTCTAAAGAGAGTTGTGCTTTGGCTTCTCTTAGCTTTCTCTTCAAGGTCCTTTCAGGTTCAGGGTCTGCCTCAACAAGAATGCTTTTGTCTTTGCTCCTGCTCATAAGAAAGAGAAGAGAACAAGAAAAGGTGGAATCCTCTATGTCACAGTATAGAGATTCCTTGAAGTGTCAGAGTAAAAGAAAAGTAGAAGACAGAAGTAGAAAATTCGAACTTATCAAAGAAGATGGAGTTCGAATTTTGCATTAAGGGATAGTGTTAGTCCATAAATAGAAGGATGTGAGAAGGAGGGAAGTAATTTTTGAAAATTAAGTAAAAGATTTTGGAAACATTTTTGAAAACACTACTTGCTTTTCGAAAATGAAAGTGGAAAAGAAATCATGTGATTTTTGAAAAAGATTTTGAAATTAGAAATCAAAGAGATTTGATTGAAAATTATTTTGAAAAAGATGTGGTTAAGAAGATATGATTAATTTTAAAAAGATGTGATTTTGAAAATTAAAAACTTGGCTAACAAGAAAAGATATGATTCAAACATTAAACCTTCCTCAACAGAAAAGGCAACATACTTGAAATGATGAATCAAATCATTAATTGGTACCAAGTATCTTTGAAAATAGAAAGAAATTGATTTTGAAAAAGATTTGATTGAAAAATTGATTTGAAAAAGATTTGATTTTGAAAAGATTTTGAAAACTTGAAAAAAAAATTTGAAGTGAAAACAAAATCTTCCCCCTTGTGCCATCCTGGCGTTAAACGCCCAGAATGGTGCACATTCTGGCGTTTAACGCCCAAAATGCTACCCTTTTGGGCGTTAAACGCCCAACCAGGTACCCTGGCTGGCGTTTAAACGCCAGTCTGTCCTTCTTCACTGGGCGTTTTGAACGCCCAGCTTTTCTGTGCAATTCCTCTGCTGTATGTTCTGAATCTTCAATTCTCTGTATTATTGACTTGAGAAGACACAAATTAAAAATATTTTTGGATTTTTAATGATAAGAACAAATCAAAATGCAACAAGAATCAAACAACAATGCATGCAAGACACCAAACTTAGCAGTTTGTATACTACTGACACTAACAAAATGAGAATGCATATGAGACACACAAAACACTCAAGTCAATGGAATTCAAAGATCAGAGCAAGAAATCATCAAGAATTACTTGAAGATCCTTAAGGACACATGAATGGATGCATGCAATTGACATCAAACTTAAGATGAGACACTAGACCCAAGCAAGAAATTTTTGGATTTTATGATTTTTTTGATTTTTTTGTGTTTTTCGAAAATTAAATGGAAAAAGGTATCAAAATTCTTAATGAGAATTCCAGGAATCAGTGCAATGCTAGTCTAAGACTCCGGTCCAGGAATTAGACATGGCTTCACAGCCAGCCAAGCTTTCAAAGAAAGCTTCGGTCCAAAACACTAGACATGGCCAAAGGCCAGCCAAGCCTTAGCAGATCACTGCTCCAAAAGCAAGATTGATAGAAATCAACAAGCTCTTGTGATGATAAGTTGAAACCTCGGTCCAATGAAATTAGACATGGCTTCACAGCCAGCCAGACTTCAACAAATCATCATGAAACTCTAGAATTCCTCTTCAAGAATTTCGAAAAAAAATAAATACCTAATCTAAGCAACAAGATGAACCTTCAGTTGTCCAAACTGAACAATCCCCGGCAACGGTGCCAAAAACTTGGTGCGCGAAATTGTGAACAATACTTTTCACAACTCTCATAATCCCCGGTCATGAACCCCAAAAACTTGGTGTTCAATACCATGGCATTACACAACTTCGCACAACTAACCAGCAAGTGCACTGGGTCGTCCAAGTAATAAACCTTACGCGAGTAAGGGTCGATCCCACGGAGATTGTTAGTATGAAGCAAGCTATGGTCATCTTGTAAATCTTAGTCAGGCAAACTCAAATGGATATGGTGATGAACGCATAAAAACATAAAGATAGAGATAGAGATACTTATGTAATTCATTGGTAGGAACTTCAGACAAGCGTATGAAGATGCCTTCCCTTCCGTCTCTCTGCTTTCCTACTGTCTTCATCCAATCCTTCTTACTCCTTTCCATGGCAAGCTTATGTAGGGTTTCACCGTTGTCAGTGGCTACCTCCCATCCTCTCAGTGAAAACGTTCCTATGCTCTGTCACAGCATGGCTAATCATCTGTCGGTTCTCGGTCAGGCCGGAATAGAATCCAGCGATTCTTTTGCGTCTGTCACTAACGCCCCGCCTGCTAGGAGTTTGAAGCACGTCACAGGCATTCAATCATTGAATCCTACTCAGAATACCACAGACAAGGTTAGACCTTCCGGATTCTCTTGAATGCCGCCATCAGTTCTAGCCTATACCACGAAGACTCTGATCTCACGGAATGGTTGGCTCGGTTGTCAGGCGAGCACTCGGTTGTCAGGTGATCAACCATGCATCGTGCAATCAGGAATCCACGAGATATTCACCCAATCGAAGGTAGAACGGAGGTGGTTGTCAGTCACACGTTCATAGGTGAGAATGATGATGAGTGTCACGGATCATCACATTCATCAAGTTGAAGAACAAGTGATATCTTAGAACAAGAACAAGCGGAATTGAATGGAAGAACAATAGTAATTGCATTAATACTCGAGGTACAGTAGAGCTCCACACCTTAATCTATGGTGTGTAGAAACTCCACCGTTGAAAATACATAAGTATAAGGTCTAGGCATGGCCGTGAGGCCAGCCTCCCAATGATCTAAGAACTAGGTGTCCAAAGATGATCTAGAGATCTAGAGTGATCAAAAGATGAAAATACAATAGTAAAAGGTCCTACTTATAGAAAACTAGTAGCCTAGGGTGTACAGAGATGAGTAAATGACATAAAAATCCACTTCCGGGCCCACTTGGTGTGTGCTTGGGCTGAGCAATGAAGCATTTTCGTGTAGAGACTCTTCTTGGAGTTAAACGCCAGCTTTAGTGCCAGTTTGGGCGTTTAACTCCCATTTGGGTGCCAGTTCCAGCGTTTAACGCTGGGATTTCTGAGGGTGACTTTGAACGCCGGTTTGGGCCATCAAATCTTGGGCAAAGTATGGACTATCATATATTGCTAGAAAGCCCAGGATGTCTACTTTCCAACGCCGTTGAGAGCGCGCCAATTGGGCTTCTGTAGCTCCAGAAAATCCACTTCGAGTGCAGGGAGGTCAGAATCCAACAGCATCTGTAGTCCTTTTTAGTCTCTGAATCAGATTTTTGCTCAGGTCCCTCAATTTCAGCCAGAAAATACCTGAAATCACAGAAAAACACACAAACTCATAGTAAAGTCCAGAAAAGTGAATTTTAACTAAAAACTAATAAAAATATACTAAAAACTAACTATATCATACCAAAAACATACTAAAAACAATGCCAAAAAGCGTACAAATTATCCGCTCATCAGTGTCCAACCTTTATTCTTTGTTTTTCTTGCCACTTTGGCTTTTTCTTCTCCCTTTTCTTTCTGTTTTTGTTCCCAAGGGCTTTTTCATTATTGATAAGAGTCTTTGTAACAGCAAGCTAACTCACATTTGAATGAGAATGATATTATGCAACAATTATTTCATGAGTTATGCATTTAATCAGACACATATACCACCACTAACTTCCATTCTTACTTATGCAACATTGGATATTTCACTTTTCAATTCAAACAAGTCTCTTTTATTCAAGCATGTGGGGAACAAAACAAAATTCAGCTAAGTGATGGATAACAAGTATTATGCAGATTTAGCATTTTTAACAAACAATTTCACTTGCAACTAGATAAACTCTTTAGCAAGACATACAATGGTTTCCAGATTCAAAACATTTCACAGCAGCAAGGATTAAGTTTAGATACAACCTTTGAAGTTGCAGCCCTTTGATTCTTCCTTCTGTTGTGTTCTCTTTGAGTTAAGATGCATAATGTCGTCAATTGTTGACTCATGTCCTGCATAATTCTCAAAGTTGCTTGCTTCTCAAGCCCTTAATTACTTGGTTAGTATGCATAGTGAGGCTCCTGGATTTACTTTGGTGTGGGAACACCAAACTTAATTGTTTGCCACTGCCTCTTATGCAACAATTTTAACCATATGTGAAACCTTTGTCCTTGCTAAAGGTTGATGAAATTAAAACTAGAAAGCAATTAAACAGCTGAATAATGTGTTTGGTTGCTTGGAGCTAGCATCATGCAAGAGGTGAGAATGTGTTTTTAAATGATATTTTTGGTGGAACACCAAACTTAGAATCTTTCGTTCTCCCTTAAATTGTTTTGGTGTGCAACACCAAACTTAGCTCCTTGCAGTGCATACCAATTATTCAACATTTTTATTGAAAAAGCTATGAAAAGAAAACTAACTCAGGTTGGGTTGCCTCCCAACAAGCGCTCTTTTATTGTCACTAGCTTGACATTCCTCCATTTCTACTTCAAGGAGGATTTAGGTTCTGGACTTCTTTTTCTTTGTTCCATTGTCCCCCTAGGTACAGTTTTGCTCTATGACCATTTGCTGTAAACCGACTCTTTGTTGCTTCATCTAAAGGATTCATGGAATGGACGGTCTGCATGCATTGTTAAGGCTTGACGAGGATCCTCCTCCCATTGGTTGCATGCATTTAGGCGTTCAATGGTGCATGCATGCATGTTCTGCTTCCCAAGGGGCACATCTCCCTAGGCACATGTGACCATTCCTCTCTTAGCTTGTCCTAGCCGTGGCCCCTCCTTGCTTTTGTCGAGATCTACATAAACCAAAACAGCTAGTCTTAGATATTAATATAAACGTTAGCTATAGACTTGTAAAAATTGTTTTGTTTTGTTTAACTGTTATTTGATTTTTTTTGTGATCAATTGTGTCCCTAAATAAAATTGCTAGAAGTTGGTGAACACCAAACTTATCTTTTATTGAGGGGACGGCTTAACAATGCAAACCATTCTTCACAATTGATGCATTTTATATAAAAAGATTTTTGATGCATGATCCCTTTCTGTATGGTTTTGAGTCCATAATTGGGAAATGATCTTCTGAACATTGTTACACATGCAGACACTAAACTTAGTGTTTGGTCATATGCCTCATCAAAAGAATTATACATCTGTTTTAAGAATAATCACCTTTTTTTTTTTGAAAAATGAACTTGGGTGTGCCTTAAGGTACACCAAACTTAGAAGTTTGACATGTGCTCCAAAACAATGTATGCAAAAAATTTTTTTATGGTCGTTCAAATATCATGCTCAGGTGATCATGGCTTATTGAATAAAAGAGAAGACAGAAATCTTAAACCATGGGTTGCCTCCCATGAAGCGCTCTTTTACTGTCACTAGCTTGACATTGAACTCCCTTTAGGGTGGTTGATGTTGGTGATGTCTCAACTTGTCACCTCTCACTGTAAGCTTTCTCTGTGTGCCTTGATGCTCAATTTCAATATGCTCAAGAGAAAGTATTTGGTTGACAGTGTAATAATCTTCTGTTCCCAGCTGTTGATATACTAGTTGCACCTTATCACCTTTAGAAAATCCTTCAGTTGGGATTTTCTTGTTCTTCCACCCTTTGTGAGCCTTATTCTTGCTCTTCATCTTTTTCTTTCTTGTTGATCTTTCTTTCTTGACAGTGACTTGGGTTGTGATACCTTCCTTCTTGTTTATCACCCCTGCTTCCTTTTGAAATCCTTTTTCTTCTTGCAACTGCTTGTTTTTCTGTTCTACTGCCTTGTCGGTTGCTTGCTTTGGAAGGAAGTCACCACTTGTTTTGCTTGTTTCTTCATTCCTTTGTAATTCTGGAAAGACTTTCAAGGTGATGCTCTCCTCATGCATCCTGAGGGTTAACTCTCCCTGCTCTATATCCACAATGGCTCTAGCAGTGGCCAAAAATGGTCGACCAAGTATTATGGAGTCATTGCCATTTTCTGAAGAATCCAGGATCACAAAATCCGCAGGATATATGAACTTGTCAACCTTAACTAAAAGGTTCTCAATCAGCCCTTTAGGATATACTACTGATTGGTCCACCAACTCCAAAGACATCTGTATTGGTTTCACCTCCTCTATGCCAAGCTTTTTCACTAAAGAATATGTGATTAGATTTATGCTTGCTCCTAAATCACACATTCCCTTGTTGATGAATAGGTTTCCAATAGTGCAGGGTAGGAAGAAACCTCCAGGATCTTCAAGCTTGGGAGGGAGTCCCTTTTTAATGAGTGCACTGCATTCTTCACTAAGCATTACAGTCTCCTTTTCATTCCAACTTCTCTTCTTGTTGATGAGCTCCTTTAAGAACTTGGCATACAGAGGCATTTGCTCTAATGCCTCAGCTAAAGGTATGTTGATTTCCAGCTTCTTGAAAGTCTCAAGAAATTTGTGAAAATGCTGATCCTTTGTCTCTTTGTGAAATCTCTATGGATAAGGCAGTGGTGGTGTTAAGTTCTTCTCCACTTGATATTGTCTTGGATTTGGTTCTTCCCTGATCTGCTTTCCTTTCTTCAGATTCTGTGGTTCGTTGTTTTCCTCTGTGAGTTTTTCAGGGACATCCTTGCTTAACATGTCCTTGTTGATGGATTCATCATTCTTTGTTGGCTCATTGTCATTGTTCTTGGTTGCTCCTTGGTTATCATCCACTAACACTTTTCCACTTCTTAGTTGTACGACCTTGCATTCTTCCTTTGGGTTGGGAATGGTGTCACTAGGGAGTGAGCTTGATGGTCTTTCAACAGAAATCTGTTTGGAGATTTGCCCAATTTGTCTCTCTAAGTTCTTCATGGACGCTTCTTGGTTCTTTGTTGTTAATTCTTGGTTCTTCATCATTTTCTCCATGAGCATCTCTAGATTGGTGATCCTCTGGGAATCTTGTGAGATTGGTTGGTTTTGGGGTGTTGATGGATGATGATAGGTGTTTTGATTTGTTGGGTGGTTATTGGGTGGATAATGGTTAGAGTTGGGGTAATTATTTTGTGGTTTTCTGTATGTATTTTGGTTAGTATTTGGCTGGGGGTTGTGGTTTGTGCTTTTCCAATTGTTCTGACTTGAGTTTCTTTGCCATGGTTGTTGGTTTTGATTATGGTTGTCTCCCCATCTGAGGTTGGGATGGTTCTTCCAAGATGGATTGTAAGTATCACCATAGACTTCATTTGTTCCAGGATTTTGGTTGTGCATGTATTGGACTTGCTCTTGCTGTTGCTCCTCTTGAGTTTCTTCACTTTGCACCCAAGTAGTTGGTGGTTGGCTTGTGGCACTCACTGATGCAACTTGCAAGCCATCAATCCTTTTGGCCATTTGCTAAAACTGTTGTTGAATCTGCTGCTGCATTATCTTGTTCTGAGCCAGAATTGAATCCACTCCTTCCAACTCCATTACTCCTCTTCTTTATGATGGTTGGCGTTGTCTTTGATGAGCAAAGAAATATTGGTTATTGGCCACCATATCAATGAGGTTTTGAGCTTCCTCTGTAGTTTTCATGAGTTGCAAAGAGCCTCCAGCTGAATGATCAAGTGCTTCTTGAGCCTTAAGAGTGAGTCCCTCATAGAAGTTCTGCAACTTGTCCCACTCAGTGAACATCTCTGGTGGACATTTCCTCAATAGAGCCTTATATCTTTCCCATGCTTCATATAAGTTTTCAGCCTCCATTTGAGTGAATGTCTGCACCTCAGTCTTCAATCTTAGGATTCTTTGAGGGGGATAAAATTTGGCAAGAAACTTGCTTACCAAGTCATCCCAAGTGTTGATGCTTTCTTTTGGAAAGGTCTCTAGCCATTGAGTGGCTTTATCTCTGAGAGAAAATGGAAAGAGCAACAACTTGTAGCTATCAGGAGGCACACCATTGGTTTTCACAGTGTCACAGATTCTCAAGAAGGTAGATAAATGTTGATTTGGGTCCTCCAAAGGCCCTCCTCCAAAAGAACAGTTGTTTTGAACCAACGTGATGAGTTGTGGCTTTAGTTCAAAATTGTTTGCATTGACATTAGGAGGAAGAATGCTACTTCCACAGTGTCTAGCATTTGCAAATGTATATGAAGCCAGGACTCTTCGTTGTTGTTGGTTATTGTTGGCCCCTCCTCCTGGTTGATTGAGATCTCCTTCCATTTCTTGGAATTCCTCCTCAGATTCTTCCTCTCCAATAACGTTCTTCCCTCTTTCAGCTCTTCTTATTATCCGAAGAGTTCTTTGGTCAATTTCAGAGAGGACAGGGGAAGATCTTCCTGTACCTGACATACAAACACACAACAATAAACACACAGATCCAGAAAACCAATGAAACTTCAATCTATAGCTAGAATGAAGTTTTAGTTAGTTTAAGCAAAAATTCAAACAGTTAGTGTGTTAGTCAAAATTAAAATAACAGAAAAGAAAAAATGCTTGATCTAGATCTCCACTTCACTTAATCATTGTCAATCTATTTCAATCCCCGGCAACGGCGCCAAAAACTTGATGTGTGGAAAACGATCCAACACAAAACTCACCGGCAAGTGTACCGGGTCGCATCAAGTAATAATAACTCACATGAGTGAGGTCGATCCCACAGGGATTGAAGGATTGAGCAATTTTAGTTTAGTGGTTGATTTAGTCAAGCGAATCAAGTTTTGGTTGAGTGGGTTGTATTTAACAGAAGCTAAATTGCTTGGAATATAAAGGGAGAAGGGAGAATTGCAGTAAATTAAAGAACAGGAAAATAAACTTGCTGAATCTTAAAGAACAAGAAAGTAAATGACTGAAGCTTAAAGTGCAAGAAATGTAAATTGCAGTAACTTAAATGGCAAGGAATGTAAATTGCTTGAATGTAAAAGGGATTTGAGGACTGGGATTGCAGAATCTAGACAAAGAGAAATTGGATTGTCACAATTAATAGAGCAGAAACTGAATTAGAAGCAATTAGAATTCAAACAGAAATTGAAATTTAAAGTGCAGCAGGGTTCACAGAAGAACCAAAAGTAAATTGGGATCTCAGGACTCCAGAGACTAGGTAGCAGAGCCTAGATCTCAATTACCTTCCTAGATCCAAGCTCTCAAAAGCAATTAACAAGAAATTGAAGAAGAAGCAGTAAAGGAAATGTAAATGAGTTCAATTATGCAGAAGAGAAATTAAAGAGCTCTTGAGTGGAGGTTGAGACAGAATTTCCTCAATTCTTAACACCCAAGACTCAAACAAGAAAATTAAAAGTGCCCAAGCAAGAATGAGGAAGAAGAGAGATCAATTCTCCTCCCCAATTCTCTAAAATCTCGGTTCAGTCTCTCAAGAAAAGTTGCAAAAATTCAAAGCTCAAAGAAAGTGCAAAATTCAAAAATCAAGTCAAAAGTCCTAATTACATCAAACTAGCTCCTATTTATACACTCTCTATTCTTGGATCTTGGGATTTGGATGGGCTTTTGATTTGGTGAAGAAATGAATTAAATTGGATTTTTAATTCAATTTTTGGCCCACAAACAATAGCTTCCAGGAGGCTGCCCTGCCCTTGTGGAGGGCAGGGCAGGATTTGGTGCTTGGTGCGTGCGTGGTGCGGCGTGGTGCAGGCTTGGTGCGCAGAATGCTGCCTTGCCCTCGCGGAGGGCAGGGCAGAAAAAATTGGTGCGCCAGAAATGTGCCGTGGTGCGCTGCTGGTGCTGCCAGATGATGCTGCGGTGCGCCAGAAGGGTGCCTTGGTGCGCCAGAGTTGTGCACCAACAAAATGCTGCCCTGCCCTCGCGGAGGGCAGGGCAGTGTTTCCAAACTGAAGTCCCGCGTTCGAATCCTGGCAGAAACACACGCTTATTCAATTTCCTTGGCTTTCTTGGCACCATAATGGAGCCTAGTTCCTTGCTTCCTCATGGTCCCGTGTTCAACTCTTGTGGCAAGCATTGTAGGCATTTTCCTTTGATTTTCTTCCCTTGGTGAGCCCGATACTGCCCTTGAGGAGGGCAGGGCAACATTTTGTTCTTCTTGATTCCAAGGCACAAATTTGTGCTCTGCCCTTGTAGTGGGCAGGGCAGAGTTGCCCTTTTATGCTTTAGTGCCTTATGTTGCCCTCCTAGAGGGCAGTGTGCCCTTGTGGAGGGCAATGCTTGCCTCCCCTCTTTACATGCGGCACACTTCTCCTTCCTTTGACCACGTTTTTTTCTCCTTTAGTCACGCTTTCTTAGGCCACGTTTTTCTCTTTTATTCTTTTCTTCACCTACATTAAACCAAAACAACCACTCCAAGTATCACTAAATTCACAAGGCTTATAAATCAATTAAAATTCAATCCAAATTAGCTTAAACCTCATGAGTTAACACAAATTTCATGGTGATTGTTTGATTTAAAGAAGTTATGCATTTTCACTCCAAATCACTTACTTATGATACAAGAAAGTGTATAAAGACTAATAAAACAAGTGAAATTAGCTTGAAAAATGGGTATATGATGACTTGTCATCAGTGCCCCTCTCGAGCAACGCCTATGTCACAAGATTTGATTCTGGAGCATGTCACGGCATTGGTAATGCCAAGACAACAAAGCGCCCTCAAAGGTAACGCCTACGATTAGAAACTTTTGCAAACTTTCATACGCACATGTCATGTGTACGCATGATGGAAAACTTGTGTGTACACATAGATTCATTCATACGCAAGATGGAGGATTTGTGCGTATGAATCACTTGTGCATATTCACAACAGCATGAGTTGGCAATTGAGTTAAAAGCCTTAGTAACGCTGAGTAAAGGGGACGTTAGTTATAATAACGCTAGCGATGAGGTCTGGACCCTGAAAGCTTTATTTAGATAGTGTGTTGGGCATTGGTAATGTCAATGTTGAGGGGTGTTATCCTTATTAACGCTATCTTACCCTGTGAACCCTTGGAGCCTCAGCATTGATAACCCTGTTAGCTTGAAAGGGTTAGTGCAACTAACACCAAAGTAGAATCACTTTGAAGTGTTCAATTCAAAAGCCCACAAGATCCAATTCAGAGAATAAGCCTCATCAAGCCTCATGGGTAGTAAATGAAATGAAATATAAATTTGTAATTGGAGTTGAATTTGAATTAGGAGGCTAGAGTAGTATATAAGGGACAGAGTGAGGACTTTATAGGGGACTTCTGCTTTTCCATTCTCTTCATTTTGAATTTTATTTTGTACTTATTTTAGCTATGACTAATTCCTTTCTTCATTAGGGAGAGGAGCTTTGTTGAATTGTAATGAATTGATGTTTGTTTTCTTCTCTTCTTAATTCAATCTCTATTTATCTAAGAGAGAGTTTTTTCCCCTTCACAGATTCAGTTTTATCAGAAGAGGAATTAAATCTATTTGAATTCTATGAAAGCATTGGAAAAGGAATCATAGCAATTCAATTTAAAACTTTACTCTCACAAGCCTTTTGATTTTGATTCAGAACTGGATATGTGACATATAATCAATCTGAGTTGGAATTTTTAAGAGTTGTGTGGCTTGGGATAAAAATTTATGCTTCACCTCTTTTCATGAGCATTGAATCAAGGAATTGACATTTGATCATGTTTAGAAAAATTGAATTACCAAGAGATTGGAGTTCAATTACTTATGATCTGGGAGAGATCTAACATTGCATGATTAAAAGGGAAGTGAGAATCATTGATTTAGAAAGATTCAACATCTCCAATCCCTAATATCTTTAATTCATATCATATTCTTATTTGTTTTATATTTCTTATATTGCAAGTTATCATTCTATTTATTTTCAATCTCTTAAATTCCATCTTGCTTTAATTTCTAATCAATTGAATATTGTTGATTCATTGTTATTTACTTTTCGGTCCTTAATTTCTTGCAATTTAAGATTTCTTCATTTACATTCCCAACACTTTATTAGTTCCGCCATTTATATTCTTGTTATTTACTGCTTTTGTTTCATTCTCATTTAAGTCATTCAATCCTTAATTAATTGTTCATCATCTCAATATGAATTACTTGACTAGAATACTTAACCAATTATTGCTTGCGTAATCCTTTAGTCCTTATAAAAACAATAACTCACTCATCATGGTATTACTTAATGTGACCCAATGCAGTTACCAATAACTTTACAGACATTGAATTATAAATTCTGTATCAATATATAAAGGAAAAGTATGAGGAGACAATAGCTTTATTGTACAATGCATACAATGGGGGTTTAATTGAAATTAAAATTAAATTATGGATACAAGTATTAATTATAAAGATTTGATAATTTGAGTTTTTTGAAAAATTAGGATTCAGTTATATGAAATCCAAAACCACGAACATCTCTCTCTGAAGGGCAAGGACAGACCAAAAACGCAGCTTCTCCTGCCGACGGTGATAACGCATCTTCTCCCTGGCTCGTGTCTTGTCACCAGAAGTCCGCACTGGTGAACTCCCAGCAGGGCATTCTGGTCGTCCGGCGCGTTTTAACGGCACCGCATCAAGTCCACCTGCGAGAAACCCCAGTGCAACCCAGCAACGGCTGAGCTCTGTGCCGCCGCCTCTGCTACTCCTCTCTTTTCGTTCTTCCCCTTTCACCAACGCAGGTTCCATGCTTCCTCCTTCCCGTGTTCTTTTGTTTATTTATGTTAACTAATTTTTAAATTTGCTTTTAGTGTTTAGATTAGGCTTAGATTAATGGATTGATACTTTTTGGATTCCAAAATGTTTGATGGCTGGTTTTTTTGATTTGATTGCTGCATAAATTGAGTGGAAAATCCTTGTTTACATATTGTGCACATCATATGCTCGATGAAATGCCTGAGTGAAACTTTTTATTTAATTCCTATGTTTGGCCAGCATTTATCTTAAATTTTGTTATCTTTAGGCATTCCGTCGCTGCCGGCTTGCGTCTTCCTTGCGACGTCGGCATTCACAAGTTAGAGGGATTACAAGTGGAGTCAGGTTTGAGACGTCCATCACACCTCGGAAGAGCATAAATGGAATTGAATTTCATTCAACCGCTATGTGGTGTTCTATTGGTCGTCAGTAACGGAAATTCATCAAATTCACATAACAATGATCCCAACCATTGCGTAAAAGAGGGTGAGGAATCCAACAAGGTAAGCAATTTATGTGGGGGCATGCATAGTGGATGGTTATTTGTTTATGATTTTTATTCATTCCACTTAGTGAAAGTAGGGGGCTCTTTTTTATGTTAAATGCTTCAGTAGATGCAACAGAAGCACTCCACATGCAACCACTTCTATGATTTTATTAAATTCTTTTTATGATTATATGGACGAAGAATTCGCATGTGATAATTCAATGTCATGTATATTTGATATGTGCAGAATTTGCGTGTGATAATGATTCCAAAGCTCCACTGGAACCGTATTAGTGAAGTATATAATATAAAATATAGCTAATGGAGATGTGGTTATTTAGACTCTCTGTAAAATAATTGTTAAATATTCAAGAGATATGAATTCATGGTTGACTAAATATTTATCCTGCATATTTAGATTAACTATATTTATATGATGAATAAACTAGATAGAGAATAAATTAAATGTCGCTCCAATACATGATTAAATTAATCCGACCTTGCACGATTATTTAGTACATTACTATGCAAATAGTTAATTGTTGTCATCTTTTTGTGTTATTTAGCAGGTGGTTCCTCTGGAGGCCTCTCAAAATATGGAATTTTGCTGTTCCGGTTTGTCGGCATGAGCGCCAACAAGCTGGTAGTTACATGTCTTTGTTAAGCTCATTCGGCAGCAGTTAGAATCTGTTGGAAATGGTTTCGAGTACCTTTAATATTTTTCTTCATGGATATAGGATTTCAATAGTTATTCATTTGTCAGCAATTGTAGATGAAGATGATATTTTTCAAAGACGCAAATGCCAAGTGTGATGCTTTGTTGTTAGCAACGGGTGGCTTTATTCTCTAAAGATATTGGTATCCGGTATGTTCATAATTGTTGCAAGAAACTAGACTTGATTAATTTCAATGAACCAATTTAATCTAGATAAGTTCCGATGCTTTGTTGTATAAGGAGCTTGATTAATTTCATTCGGTGTGCAGCTAGTCGCTTTAGATAGTAGTTATATGTTTATCTTTACTTATATGTGTTGGATGTTTATTTATGTATGAAATCGGATGTTTACTGTAACTGTATACGTGGATGGTTGTTTTCGGGTATTCAACCCTTGTAAACTGTAGCAGGTACTCAAAACAAATTATAGTATATTGGTTCAAGAACAGTGATAATGAAGTCAACACTTATCAGATTCAAGTAATGTCAGCTTGAAATACAAAAGAGATATCCCTGTACTAAGAAATAGTATACTGGATGTTCGGTTCACCATGTATCTAGATGGTTACTTTCATAAGAAAAATAGATGGTCATTTTCGACTCACTCTTCAGTGTCATGCTTGAATTCTTTTACACCAACAGATTCACATAAGTTCTAAAAAAAAAAGGGATCCACCACAAAAATGTCATCCCAATGTGTCATAAATAAATTCCAAAGACTCTAACTAGCATATAAGGTAAATATTCAAATCTTATCAAGTACATTATCTTAAGTATGCTAAGTTTTTTTTCTTTTGAACTTTCTCCCTTTTGGCAATCCTTCTGTACGCTATTTCAACGTCCTCGTGCTCGGAGCCGAGAATGGTGATCTCACTTCCTTTTTACCCATCTGATTTATAGCTTGGACTGTAGGAGAATGTATGATCACCGTGAATAAATAATCACTCAATAGGTTCTCTGCAATCCAAGTGAATATTCTTTTCAGTTTATAATCAAGTAAGAAAAATTAAAATAACATGAGACATAAAAATTGTATTCATTCTAGCTGCTAATAAAAAAAATAGCAGCCCCATATAGAGAAAGGAAATCTTCAGCAAGAATTTAACTGGATTTAGAGACCAAATCAACCAATTATAAACACAACAATGAGCATGGTAAATAAGAATCACACAGCACAACAACATATTATTACCAAACAACAATGGCTACAGCAAAAAATAACCACCACAAAATGAATTAAAGTAACCATCTGTTTCAGTAAACGTCAGGACTGAATATCTAAGACTAGAACCTGCTTTTCAGCACCATATATACACTAGTTTACGTAGAAAACAGAGACTCTTTTAGCATTACCTTTTTAAAAAGGTGTTGTCACTACAATAAAATCAAAATAGCAATCTCCATTATGAAAAATGACCATCCAATTGCCTGAAAAACTAACCATCCGCCATATAATTGATCTCATCATGTGTACATCGGGTTAGTAGCAAATACAAAAAAAAAGGAATACATCTAATACCAACGCAACAATGATATATGCAAGTACTAATTAATTAAGGGAAAAGAAATAAAATAAAATTTCCTCGTTTGTAACACTCGACTCTCATTCTATCCTCAATTCCAGCAACAATCCAAGATGCTCTCAAAATCAATTTCAGGAGCATTTAACAATAAAAAATGATCTCATAATATATATAGTGACATAAATTCAAAGGCGATCACTCATGAAGATCAAACCTCACAATTTTCCTTTTGTAACCATCTATAAATGAGATAAAAAACTAACTCATGAAGACATAGCAGCAAATACGAAATTCAACCATCCAATCCGCTATCAAAGCGACCATCCAAGTTCTACAAATAAAATTATTAACAACCCATGAGGAGGAGCACAGCCATCAATTACAAACACACCAAACACAACCACATATCATACACGGTCTATCAAAACAAAGTATCCCAATTTAATAAGTAATTTAATAACCTATTTGGTAGTAGTTAGTATAATAAATCATTTGTTATTTTCAATAAAAAAAATGAGAGATGAAACTAGCTAGACAATAGACAGAGCAAGTAAACAGAGACAAGACAGTGAAAAATCATAGTTTTGCAACCTAACAATTAAACAACCATAAGGCAAGTATGGAAGTTGGTGGAATGAGTTAATCTGACTTCTCTTTGAGAGTCTGAAAGAAATTTACTTTATGTAAAGCTGCAGGTAAAATAAGCTACCATGAATTATAGATACATACATATATGTAATTTCTTCTTAGTTACTCAAAACCCATGCATTTAATGAGGCATATTGCAAAGAATGACTTATATAGCATATTAATAGCAACCTTTGCTATGATATCCTGATGCCATTTGGTCCACATACATATAATAAAAATAAAGAATTTAATCACTATAAGTTGCTTTTGTTCTCTCTCAATTATGGCGTTTGAAAGAGTAAAATGATATCAATAGCAATGATAATAAGAGGCACAGCTAACAAGCCAAGAAATTTGATTGACGATATATATGTCATTCCACTTGAATTCAATTAAGATCTTGAATGCCATTACTGTTTACTATCTAATGAACACTAAACCACAGGGTTTGGACACCTGTCTTGTTGAAGCCTTGAATTTGGGATATTTAGATTGTTTTATTGCTGTCTGAGGCACACATCATTTAAAAAAAAACTTATATTGTGTACTTATCCTGCTCATGTATCTGGAAGCATTAGTTAAATTCAATAAATAGAAAAATAATCAAATAGAAAAATTTGAATAATTAAAAAAATAGCAACCACAGCTTGTTCACCATGGGTAATCAAGGATTTAATCAACAAAATCTATCTACATTCAAACATGCAAGAGCGATTATCAATTGAAACATGAATAACTAAACCCACTTACATTGGATGGTTAGGATTCTTTCAGAGATGATGTTCATTGTGTTTCCGGTGAACTATTGACCATCAGACGGCTGTTTTCTCGGGTCGGCTGCACCGCTGCTATGGAGAGGAAAGCGTCCACGTGAGGAGAACTTTGCTGCAACTCGGTTCGTTGGTGAGGGCTCCTTGGTTGCGTTCCTGATCGGCGGCGTCGCGCCCTGTGACTCGGTTGCAGAGACGGCCGGATGTTCAGCAGAGAGAGGCCGCCATCCTTGATGCCAACGATGAAGAGTATTGCGTTCAGGGGTGACCTTCCTCGGTTGCAACTTGAGAGGTTCTCAGGCTTCTGCGCCGTAACGGGTGTGTGCAAAGATTGGGAGGGTTTGGGTGTTGGGGGAGGGGGAACAGCAAAAATAAGGGTCGGGTGATTTGGGAAAAAAGTGAAAATATGAAAAATTGGGTGGTATGTTAATCTAAACAGCCATAATAGGATTAGGGTTATTAATGGATTAATTCTTTCTATTAATATTAATCAGGCTTAATAAACGGCCCATTGTATACATTGTATACATATTTCATTGTCTCCCTAGCGGTATCCATATATAAATTATATTAATTAGTTATCTTGGTATCTTTTATTTTCATCTGACACTGATTATATACCCATGTAAATCATTAACGACGCGCACAAAATTCCAAATTGACTTAATTTTTTAACATATTTTATTAATTAACAGATGGCATTAACATCACATGTATACAAGAGATTATAATAAAAGGCATGCATGATCTATACTTATATTTTTCAAGGAACCAAATTAATAGTTGAGACATCTAAAAATTTTTAAAAATTACATTAATTTTTACTAAATATTTTAAGATTTTATTTTATTAACAAAATTATTTTGGACTTAACTTGTTAAAAAGTGAATAAAGCAATCAACACATTACTCATATTTGAGCACAAAAAAATAATGAATATTTTGTGAAAGTACTCACAATAGGTAGATTATTATCATACCTTTCCAACGTGGCATCAGTGATGACGACACAGAAATAGAATTAAACGTGGGTTCAAAAAATGGTTAGAATTTTTTTATTTAAAATAAATAAAAATAAGGATGGAATATAAAGAGGGATAAGAAACTATCTAGATGGTGGAGGAGAGACACAATTTTGACAATAGAAAGAGTAGTAGAAATGTAACATTCTACCATATAAAGGCTTATGCTATAGTCATAAATCAGAAGCGGTGAGATATTACGATACCTAAAATGTCGATATATACATAGTATTTGAAGAAATATAATTTAACTAGGAGGCTATAAAAGAAGGATAAACAAAACAACAACTGTTATCACACTCGAAGCGTTAAAGATAAGAGACATAGAATACAAGATCAAAAGGGATACATAAATATATACATATAATTTAGAATAGATACATAATAAGAATTACTCTCGACCCGCAAAGAAAAGGCCAGCTAGAATATTACAAACCATAAAGTATACAACATACAATCCTATTTCTCCAAAATAAAACCTCTAAGAGGAATATTCAATAACAAATTCAAAAGTGGAGGAAATGCTACATAAAAAAATAAACTCCGAAATTAAAGTCTTCTTCGCATCACCAAAAGAGTCTGGCACATTCAAGGAGGTACGTCACGTCCTGTACTTGATAAATAGAAATTTCCACAATGTGGAAGAACTCGAAAGTTTCCAATAGGGTAATAGTTCTAAATAGAGAGTATATAAAGATATATGAATTCACTAGGAAATCCTAGTCTCCAAACTCACAAACTCCAAGCCTAGGGTTCTTTCTAATCCAAACAAGGTTAAGTTACTAACTCTCAGTTCTATATCTACCTCTAATTCCAGTCATTTTCAATATATCATCATCCAATCCCAATATGATGATGAGCGAAACTTAAAGCTCAGGGATACTGACAAGTGCACCGGATCGCTCAAGTAATACCACGGTGAGTAGATATTATTCCCACAAAAATTAAAGGATTAAGCAAGCAAATATCAGATTAAATACCTAATTAGATTAAAAGAACCGAGATTGAAGAGGGCAGATTAAGTCTTGTTAAGAACTTTAGAACTTGAAGGCTAAATGCTTGAATGCTTATGGACAGAGAACTTGAGTGTTGATTTGAGAGAAGACAATGGTGGTGAGGGTCAAGGATTTTGGAGATGCTTATGCTCTTAGAAAAATCAAATATTGCTTACTTATTTTGAAGTATGCAAAGATCTTTCACGACAAATCTTTAGTAACTGATTTCCAATTCCTTAGTTTCTCAGTTTCTCTTTAATTAAATAGTTGTCAGTTAATTAATTAAAGAGGTTAAGCACAAAAACTGATTTAGATTCAAATAAGATATAAAAGTAGCCCTTAGGTCGAATTATATGTCACATATTCAAGCCAGTCCTATCCAATTAAATCTTAGAAGAAAACACAATTTTCAAAAATTGTTCTAATCCGAATTATATGTTACTTATTCAAAATTAGAATGATTGAAAATTATGTATATGTCGCACACTAATTAAACCACTATTCCTAACCAAATTCAAAGAGTCGTGTGAGAGAATTTTCAAACTTTAATTCAAATATCAAAATTTTCAATTATAATAAAAGAATTCAAAAGAGATTAGCATACCTTACGATACCACTAATTCGAATGAAGAACGAATAACTCAATCATGAAATAGATCAATACAAGACTTCAAAATAAAATAAACGTAGATTAATAAAACATAAAAAATATAAACAGAGCTCCTAACCCTTTGAGATAGAAGATTAGTTACCCATGGAAAACAAAAGAAAACAATGAAAAAAAGAACTAAGTGGAGGAACTGTATGGGATTTGGATTTGAAGATCCTCCTCCTAGATGTCCCCTCTTATGAATCTTGTTCATTTATCTATATCCTAATTCTAGAATTCAAATTCAAAAATATTCTAATATTATCTTTCAGAGATAAAGCTAAGATAAATAACTACTTACTTCAAATTCAAATCAAATCAACAATAATATAATCTAAAAACAAATTCTAACAACCAAATCTTTTTATATTTCTAGAAAGAATTAATAACTAATCTTTTGGAATCTTGAATCTTTTGGATGTGATTAAGGCTTCTAATAATGTAGATAATTAAACTTGGGCCTTAATTGTTTTATCTTAGAGTTGTAATTATCATTAAGTCTGGCTTGTATTAGAGAAAATTGAACAAAAGCCCAAAATTCTCTTTCTAGGGACACACATACACTGGGCGTAGGTGCTGGTCTGTTGGGCATGCAGGAGGCTAGGTGAGGGCCGCTGGGCATGGAGAATGGTCCATCGGGCATGAAGAAGACCTTGTGGGGGACGCCGAGTGTGAGGTTAGGCCGCAGGGCATAGGTCTTAGCCGACAGGTGTGTGGCTTGGCCGCCTGACGTGCCTCCTTTGGTGTGTTGCCTCCATTTATCCTTTTTTTTTGAAGCACGCTTTCGTTCCTTAAGCCACGCTTTTGCTGTACTTGTGTTTTTTTTTTGAAAAAGCTTTAATTTTTGCTTGTTTTTTAGCCAAAAACTCCTAAAAATATAAAAATACTATCCCAACTCTGAATATTTGATTATTTATTAAATTTCTTTAGAAAACATAAGAAATTTGATTAAATTTAAGAAAATAAATGAAAAAGGAACCCTAAAAATCGCTTAAGATGACCTGTCATCATAACACCAAACTTAAGACTTTGCTTTTCCTCAAGTATAAAAAAAGATAAATGGAATTTAGCTTAATGAAAAATATTTGAAAAGCTTTTAAGATTGGAAACAAAAGTGAAATTTATGATAATTCTTGTGGTTACATTCGACTTCTCTTATCCTACATAAATCTTGCATACTTAGAATTTAGGAATTTTCAAAATCGAAATTCGATTTATATTATGAGAATTCTTTTGAATTTATATGACTTGAAGTCAGTTACTTCTTATTTGGGTTAGGAGAAAGATCTTTGTGGGCTTTTGACTCTTGGTGTTTTGTCACAAAGGCAACTCTTAATAAACTTTTAATCGATAATTCTGGGCTAGTTAGCCCAAGTTACCGAGTGATAAAATACCCATTGGATCTAATTATCCAAGTCTCTCTTTGATACAGCCACATCACAAGTGTAACACCCTAATGTTCAAATTCTTATGCTCAAATCATAAGTCAATGATAATAAGGTGGTACAAATCAAGGTGGATTTATAATACATATATAAATGAATAGAATTATTTGATGAAAAGCCTAAAAAAAATAAAAGAAAAATCACAAACGAAAACACTCGCGTATCGAGGAAGGAAGATAAAGCGTGTTCGAAAAGCGAAGATAAAGTAAAACATTAAGGAAGAACAAAATAAAGACAGGATATAGATATAACATAAGTATGATAGCCACTAGTCGCGACCTGCGAAGTTTAGGTCGACTAGGATTACAGTAACAAAAAAATTTGTTGACAATAGAAATTTGGGATCACCTTATTAGGTGGGGCAAGGCGGAACGGCTAATCTGCCAAATAATGGGTTTTTGGCGAGACAGAGTGGAGTGGGACGAGCTAATCCGTTTGCTACCCTAAAGAGTAGAGAAAGACATGAGAGATTAACTTCAGATTAAAATAGGAGTAAAATTATAATAATAGAATTTGACTAATAGTTAATTGTTAAAAAATTGATGATTACAGTAAATTAAAATATATTTAAATATTAAGGATATAGTTAAATCAAATTAAATGTTAAAAAATTCTTTGAAACTTTTTGAATATTTTAAAAGTTTAAAGTATATTTTGTCTGAGTCAAATTTTAAATATTTGTGCCCATTAAATAAATAATTATTTATACATATCTGTCTAATATAATGTTAAAATTTTAATTTTATGACTAAAAAAAATTTAATATTTGATTCTTGTTATCTCAATTCTTTTAGAAAAAAAAAAGAATTTTAATATAAGATAAAAAAGACCCTTATAAAATTCATATTTTAAATCTAAAAGAAACTTTGTATAAGAAGTCATCTAAAATATATGATTATTTATATGTATCCACCTAATAATTTAACTTTTAAAATGAGCAGTTTTATCAGAGTACCCAACTCCGTGACTAAAAATCTTTTCTTGGGGTATGTCATAGCTAAATAAGTGTTCATATAAGATTCAACCTATACATGATGATTAGTTATATTCCGCTCCGTGATATTATATATGATAAAACTAATTAAGAACAGCTCAGTTCACTGGCCAAATGGATTGATGAGTTGGTCCCGACAGCTAATATAGAATTAGTTTTAAAAATTATTCAATAATGAAAACATAATACAAATGCGAAATAAAATAATACACATACATGCTATTATGAAATAAAATCAATCAAACATTAGTCACGGGTTCATTTCAATGTTTCCATATGATGAAGCGTGTTGGATATTACTACAAATCGACCTCTAGCCAAATACATATTCGCCACATAGCAGTGACCCAAAAAAAGAAGAAAACTCGCCATAAAGCTAACACTTCAATTTTTCCTAGACCCACCACTTGTTATATATGTAATATCAAGCCATGTTATCTAAACTTGAATGTTTTCTATCCTTAGCTTTATAAATACAAGGCAACGGTCATCTCTTTTAGCTATTATATAATATTTGAAAGATAAAAAAAATCAAAATTTATTTTATTTAATATTTATTAATTATTATAATATTTAATAAATATTAAATAAGATAGATTCTTGTATTTTTTACTAATATTTTTATGTTATCAAATATTTTCAATTTTCAATATAGTATCTGTTCCTGCCAGGAGCTCGAACCGAGGTATAAGTCGGTTGGGATCCAAGAGGTTTGATCGGTTGTATCTAGTGAAGATCGCGCCACCAATGCGAACCTTGTCCGAGCAGTGAGGAGTATCTGCAAAAAGGACTCCGATGCTTAAATCAGTTTATGAGCAGGAAATAATATTCTATTCGCTACTATCACAAGTGTATCTTTTTTCTTCATGCCTCTTGACTATCCGATTAGCGCTATTTATGGTTGGTAGAATATGTTAGTGGGTCCGAGATCTTCGGCTTTGTATCCGAGCTAATTGATCGAATTTCTCTCCTGGGATAAGTGACGAAGTGGATAAGTGACGTGGTGTTGAATTGGTATATTGCACTGTTTAAAACATGCTATTTTTGAAGTATAACGTCGGTCCTGAATTATTGGTACGGATTACAGCCCCCAAGCTTGACTTGCTATGGTCGAGAGCAAGTTGAGCGTTTTTGACCGACGTTATGCGTTGTTTGACCTATGTCCGAACCCCCAAGCTCGACTTCGTTTCGACCTTGACGCTATTTCATTCAGTTAAGTTTATTTAAAATTTTAAAGAAAAAATGAAGAAGTAAAAAGGTGGCGGTAAGTGAAAGTGGGTTATGGGGAATGGAAAGGGTGCATTTATTGATGCCGCGGATTCCCGGAGGTAATTGATGATGGCCTGCTAGTGGGCCCATGGATCGAGGAGATCGTGGCTTTTGTTGTTGTTGGTCATATCAACAGTTTTGATCTAGCGGCTAGGGGTAGTTTGTAAATCACATTTGTGGACTAACTTTGTCATCCTCGTGTTGTCTGTTTTTGCAAGAAAGGGAATGGCCTCCAGAGGTTAGTTTTTGTTTTTTACCTTCAAGTATCTTTCTTCTTTTTTGTCAGAATGAGAAAAATAGAGGATAAGGTAGTCGAAGTAAAGGATGATCTTTATGAGTGGGTTCATGCTGATGTCAAGTGTCATGCGTCTCTATATCAAAATCCAAAGATGCTTGCTTCGCTTAATGCTTTAGAGTGGGTTCGCAAGGGTGCTGTTTGTGGGGTGGAGTTGGTTGCTTGTAATGGGGAAGAGAGGGTTTGTGAGAAGAGGGGGGATTGGGCATATTTCTATGTTTATACTTGTCTGTTTTCTGAGCTGAACGTGAAACTTCCTTTTACTTCATTCGAATGTATGGTGTTAACCCAGTTGAACTGTGCCCCCTCCCAGTTACATCCTAACTCGTGGGCTTTCCTTCGAGGTTTTGAAATCTTGATGACATTTCTGGACCACGTTCCTTCTTTAAATTTGTTTTTTTTTTCTCTTTTTCAAGCTAAAGGTGTTCGCAAAGGCCTTTGGGTGAATTTGAGTAGTTACCCTGGGCGTGCCTTGTTTTCGTTGTTTAAATCTTCCTTTAAAAGTTTTAAAGAAATGTTTGTGAAAATTCGCTCTTCTGAGACTGAGTATCCGTTCTTTCTGGACGACGAACTTGGCGAGTTATTTCCTCTTTATTGGTGTCCTGAACCCATGCAAATTCTTGATGCTTTTGAGAGGTCGGAGGAGGATGACTTAGTTCTGGAAAATTTAATTAGTGTTTGTTCTTCTGGGAAACTGTTGTCTATTGTCGAGCTTCTTAGGTTTGAGATAGATGCTGCTAGTTTAGGTGAATACATTGGTGAGTGCTACTGTTGAGTTCGTCTTTTGCTTATATTTTATATGTTTGTATTGATCGTGTTTCTCTTATTTCAGGTGGGAGAGTTCCGAATTTGTCTTTTGCAAAGATGAGGTCGTTTTTTGAAAAGAAAAAGGATGGGAAGGAGGTTTCTGCTAGTAAGATTCTTAAGGAAGATAATGCTGATGTTGCTCAATCGAGTGCTCATCCTCGTGGGGAAAAAAGGAAAAGTTCCGAGCCGGGGGGATCACTGGAGATCTTATCTGGTTTTGATATTGCTGCTGGTTTTGGTGTTCAGAGTGGTGTTAGGAAGCAAATGCCTTTGCACGGTTTTGCTCCCGGGGCTTCCTCGGAATCTGTTTTCAGTGATCGGTTCCCTTTTTCTTCTTTGTCGGATAAGGTCGGCCAAAATGCTCATGATGTTCAATTGCTGCAGAATGTTGGGAGAGAAGTTGTTGGCCAGTATATGCAGGTTCGTAAGAATATGGTTTTTTGTTTATTCTATGTTTGTAAGAGGCTGCTTACTATTTTATGACATTGTTTTGTGACAGGTCATTGCTACTAGGCTGTTGTGCGTTGGTCGTAGTGCTGAGCTTTTAGGTGCTTAGGAAAGAAAGGATGCTGAGAAAGCAAAGCTCCTTGAAAAATCGATTTCTGAGAGGGACGAGGTGATACTTGATCTGACCAAGAAAATGAAAGACTTAGAAAGTGATGTTGGGCGTTTGCGGGCCCAAATCTGGACCATGCAGGAGCAGTCAATGGAGTATGACTTGGAGAAAGGCAAGTTGACCACTCGGGTTCAAGAATTAGAGGATGGTGGTATTGAAATGTTTGCTGCAGGGTTCGACCGTGCAGTTAGTCAAGTGTCTGTCTTTGCTCCTGAGTTTGATCTCACTCGTTTTGATGTTACTAAGATAGTCGTTGGTGGGGTTTTAGTTGATGACGAGCCTGGGGATGAAGCCCAGGGTGAGAATGCTCATGTAAATGATAAATGATTGTTGCCCCCCCTCTTTTGTTATTTTTGGACTTTGTCTGAGCTATTGACTTTGCTCATTTTGTATTTTGGTGTTTGGTGATGTTTAACCTTTTGGAGGACATCTTTTTGTTTAGTATGAATATGGAATTTGCTCTTTAAAATGATCTGATTGTTCTTTGTCATATCTGTCTGATATTTGGAGTGGTTGGCCTCGTTAAAAGCTCCCCGAGTAAAACCCCTTTTTTCTTTTGGGAAAAAACCTCGGTGGTAGGAAAAAGAGTACCCCCCGTTCTCCAATAAAGATTACAAATGTTTAAGTATGGTACAATCGAAGGGACGTGATGTGCCACGTGTTTGGTAGATTATCTCCTTCCAATGTTTGTAACGAGTATGCACCTCGACCATGTACTTTTGTGATTCTGAAGGGACCTTCCCAGTTGGCGGCGAGCTTACCCTCCCCTAGGGGTTTGCGAACATCTTCCAATCGTCGGAGCACGAGGTCTCCCTGCTGAAGTGTTCGGGGTCTAACTTTTGTGTTGTGTTTGTTCCGAGTTAATTGTTGCATTGCTTCATGTCTTATTCTTGATGTTTCTCGTACTTCTTCTAGTAGGTCTAACTCGACTTCTCTAGTTTGATCATTGATATCCTCGTCGAAATAGGTTGTTCTGACCGAGTGATATTTCGACCGGGATCATGGCGTCGGATCCGAACATTAGCCTGAACGGTGTCTCTTTAGTTGAGCTTTGTGGAGTGGTGTTGTAACCCCAGAGGATCTCTAGTATTAATTCTGCCCATTGACCTTTGGCAAGTGTTAATTTTCTCTTTAGAGCCTGCAAGATAACTTTGTTAGCAGCTTCGGTGAGCCCGTTAGATTGTGGGTGCTCTACCGAGGAAAAGTGATGCTTTATATTTAGATTATGCAAAAAAGAAGCTATTTTTTATCAGTAAATTGTCTACCGTTATCAGTGATAATGTCCATTAGCAGTCCATATCGGCATATGATAAATTTCCAAATGAAACCTTTTACCTTTTCCGATGTTATTTTTGCTAGGGGTTGGGCTTCTATCCATTTTGTAAAATAATCTACTGCGACAATCAGGAACTTCACCTGCCCTTTGGAGATTGGGAAAGGACCAAGTATGTTGAGCCCCCACTTGTGAAACGGCCATCTTATTTCTATCGTATGTAAAGTCTCGGCTGGGTTGTGGATGATCGGCGAGCATCTTTGGCAGTTGTCGCATTTTCGGACTTTTTCTAGGCAATCTTTTCTCAATGTTGGCCAATAGTATCCTGCCCTCAGTATTTTTATAGCTAAGCTCCGCCCTCCGATATGTGTGCCGCAAATTCCTTCATGAGTTTCTTCCATTGCGAGGTCGGCCTCCTCCTTCCCTAGGCATTTGAGCAGGGGTCGGGAGAATCCTCTCCTGTATAGGTCATCACCTATGATTGTGAAGAGACTCGCTCTCCTCTGGAAAAGTTTCGGGTTTTCCATATTTTCGGCTTTCTTCCCGGACTTCAGGAATTCAATGTATGGTGTTCTCCAATCCTGTTCCTGCGATATACTCATAACCGATTTATTGTATATGCTTGGTTGTTCCAAAGTTATGTGTGTTAAGTTTGGGGATGTTCCTAATTTCCTAGTTGTGGCTAGTTTGGATAGTATATCAGCTCGGTTGTTGTCGTTTCTACTTATATGAGTTATTTCGAAGCTTTGGAACTGTCGTGCTAAGCATTTTACCTGTGCATAATATTGTTCTAAAGAGGGTTCTCGTACCTGGAATACGTCGTTTACCTGCTGAACTACCAAGAGGAGAATCGCAATAAGTCTTTATGTTTTGTATTCCACACCTTTTTGCTAGGCGCATGCCGGCTAGGAGCGCTTCGTACTCGGATTGGTTGTTGCTGACTGGAAATGCGTTCTTTATTGATTGTTCGGTGGAGATTCCATCTTTGTCTCTGAGGACTATACCTGCTCCTCCGCCGTCTTCATTAGCGGCTCCGTCTACATATAGTTCCCATTCTGGGTGTGTATCTTCGTCTGGTGTAAGTTCTGTCACAAAGTCAGCTAGTGTTTGTGACTTTAATGAGGTCCGAGGTTGATACTCAACATCGTATTCTGACAACTCGATGCACCACTTGGTCAGTCTTCCCGCGAGGTCAGGCCTTGACAGTACCTGCCTTAGGGGTTGATTTGTTCGTACTATAATCTTGTGGCTTTGGAAATAGTGCCTAAGACGTTTGGCTGTGATTATTAAGGCATATGCCAGTTTTTCAATAGTTGGATACCTCGTTTCTGCATTTTGCAATATTTTGCTGACGAAATACACTGGGTTTTGTTGCCGACCTATTTCTGTAACAAGCACAGATGGAATCGAGTTATTTGATATTGAAAGGTATAAATACAGAGGGTTACCGGGTACTGGTTTTGCCAGTATGGGAGGTGATGCGAGCCGTTGTTTGAACTCGGCGAATGCGTTTTTGCATTTCTCGGTCCACTCGAACTGTTTTGACTTTCGCAGTATGTTGAAGAAATGATCCGACTTTGCTGCCATTGTGGGTAGAAACCTAGAGAGGGCGGCTAGCCTCCCTGTGAGTTGCTGTACTTCCTTAATTGTGGATGGCAACTTCATTTCTAAAATTGCTTTGTATTTTTCAGGGTTTGCCTCTATTCCTCTGTTCGTCAACATGAATCCCAGAAATTTACCCCCTTGGACTCCAAACGCACATTTCTCTGGGTTCAGCCTCATATTGTATTTCTTCAGTTGGTCGAATACTTCCTTTAAATCATTAAGGTGTTCTTCTTCCGTGTTTGACTTGACCACCATATCATCCACGTATACTTTCATGTTCCTGCCAATTTGTTTCTGGAAAACTTTGTCCATTAATCGCTGGTATGTAGCACCCGCGTTTTTGAGGCCGAATGGCATGACCTTGTAGCAGAAATTCCCTTGGTCGGTTATGAAAGCTGTCTTTTCCTCGTCGTCTGGGTGCATAAGTATTTGGTTATATCCTGAGTATGCGTCCATGAAGCTCAAAATCTGGTAGCCGGAGGTGTTGTCTACGAGTTTATCGATATTTGGCAACGGGTAGGAATCCTTGGGGCAGGCTCGGTTAAGGTCAATGAAATCTACACACATCTGCCATTTTCCGGAGCTCTTTTTGACCATGACCACGTTTGCCAGCCAGGAAGTGAATTGTAATTCTCAGATGAAGCCTGCGCTTATCAGTTTTTGTGTTTCTTTTGTTGCTGCTTCTGTCCTTTCTTTGCCGAGCTGCCGCCTCTTTTGTTTTCTTGGTCGGGCTTTAGGATCGAGGGCGAGCCTGTGACATATGACTTCTGGGTCTATCCCCGACATGTCGGCCGGGGTCCATGCGAATAGGTCGGCGTTTGTTCGGAGTAGATTCATCATTCGTTGTTCGTATCCTGCAAGCAAGGTGGAACCAATGTTAGTAAATTGATTTTTGTCCTCGGTCAGACTCACCTTGTGGAGATCGTCGATTGGTGTTGGCCTCTGCTCGTGATGGAGTCGGGGGTCTAAATCGGTGAGGTCGGGTATGCCTTTGGAATTATATACCGAGTTTACTCTCCTTGTTGGAGTTTGCCGTATTTTCAGTCTGGCATTGTAGCACTGCCTCGCCTCCTTCCTGTCTGAATGAACTGTAGCTACGGTTCCTTTTTCTGAACAAAACTTAACACACAGGTGAATTGTGGAGACTATGGCTCCGAAAGTATTCAAAGAGGGTCGCCCTAAGATAATGTTATATGGGCTAAAACAGTCAACAATTAAGTATTGAATGTCTAAAGTTTTTGAGTGAGGGGGTTCCCCTAAGGTTGTCCTCACCCATACATAACCTGTTACGGGGATTCTTTCCCCTGAGAATCCGACGAGTTCCCCAGAGGACGGCTGTAGAATTTTCTCGTTGAGTTGCATTTTTTTGAAGGTCGATAGGAACATGACATCGGCGCTGCTTCCTTGATCTAGCAAGACTTTCTGAACTAAGAGGTCTCCTGTTTTTACCGAGATGACTACAGGGTCGTCAAGGTTGGGAGTCTTATTGTTGAAGTCTTTGCTTGTGAATGTGATGTCAGGGACTTCTGGAGTAGGTACGTCAGTGTGTGTTTCGTTTTGGACTGCCAACATGGCCCTGTAGCTTCTCTTTCTGGCCGAGCTTGTGTCTCCACCGCACGCGAAGCCTCTTGAAATGTAGTTGATGACTTTCTTAGGTGGTTGATTTCTCTGCCACTGAGATTTTTCGTCGTTTGCTTTCGGGTGTTCTGCCTCGTGTGGTGCTGGTTGCTCTTTGTGGAGTTGTCTACCGATGTATTTGTCCAGTAATCCTTGTCTTGCCAGTCATTGCAATGTGTCTTTGGCTATGACGCACTCGTCCGTGGTGTGCCCAAACTTTTGATGGAAAGCGCAGTGTTTAGTCTTGTCTACATATCTCTGGTCTTGGTATGTGCCAGCTCGGCTTGGTGGTTTGATGAGTTTGTTGTGGAGGATCTCTTTGATTATATCCTCCCTTTTGGTGTTGAACTTGGTATAAGAATCGAACTTCGGGGCTAGCCTGAAAGGCCTTTTAGAGTCTCTGTTCTGGGGCCTGTATGGTCTTTCTTCTTCTTTTCTAGACGCGGGCTTTTCGTTCCTCCGAGTTTCACGGAGTTCCTCTATTTCGATTTGCCCTATCGCCTTATCTCGGAATTCCTCCAGTGTTTTTGGTTTCGCCACAGCGATTGCTTCTTGGAATTTGCCTGGCCTAAGACCGCTCTTTATTGCGTGCAGCTGTACTTCTGGGTTGAGGTCGGGGATTTCCATTGCTGCTGTTGTAAAACGTGTCATGTAATCCTTTAAGCTCTCGTGCTGTCCCTGCTTGATGGTGCTGAGGTAGTCTGAGTCCCTGACGTATATCTTGGATGCTGCAAAATGATTAATGAAGATTTTGGCGAACTCGTCAAAGTTGTTAATAGATCCTGCAGGTAAGTTAGAAAACCATAATAAGGCAGCCCCATCTAGGAACGTTGGGAAAGATCGACACAGGAGAGGGTCTGAGTCACTGTTGAGGAATATCATAGACTCAAATTTTGTAACGTGGACTTTAGGATCTCCGATTCCTTTGTATGGTGTCAGTGTCATCGAAAGTGTGAAATTCTGCGGCATCTTGAAGCTCATTATTTCCTCGGAGAACGGGTTGGTCCTGCGCCTGACGCTCTTTGGGATTGTCTCTCCCATTTTTGCGTTAGACTCCGACTGATGTTCCTCGTGTTGGTCAGCATTTATCTTCTTATTGTCGTTCTTTCGATCTCTGCCATTCTGCAGTGTTGCGAGGAGTTCGGCTAGCCTCTGGTTTTCTGCCTGGAGGACGGAATTGGCCGCAAGGAGATCGGCGTTGTTTTGAGAATGCTGTTGAGTTTCGGAATGGTCAATCATACTTCATTTCCTGCAAGAGGAAAATATACAGTGCGAGTATAGGAAATAAACTAAAGCTTAAAAATTCGGTGAGGGGTGAGAATGAACTCTCGGGCCCCACGGTGGGCGCCAAATGTTCCTGCCAGGAGCTCAAACCGAGGTATAAGTCGGTTGGGATCCAAGAGGTTTGATCGGCTGTATCTAGTGAAGATCGCGCCACCAATACGAGCCTCGTCCGAGCAATGAGGAGTACCTGCAAAAAGGACTCCGATGCTTAAGTCAGTTTATGAGTAGGAAATAATATTCTTTCGCTACTATCACAAGTGTATCTTTTTTTTCATGCCTCTTGACTATCCGATTAGCGCTATTTATAGTTGGTAGAATATGTTAGTGGGTCCGAGATCTTCGGCTTTGTATCCGAGCTAATTGATCGGATTTCTCTCCTGGGATAAGTGACGAAGTGGATAAATGACGTGGTGTTGAATTGGTATATTGCACTGTTTAAAACATGCTATTTTTGAAGTATAACCTCGATCCTGAATTATTGGTACGGATCAGTATCAATGCTAAAACTAGAAATTTCACGTAATTGTTTTCTATACACAATGCAAGTTGTTGGTTAGGTTCATTTATGTGACAACGTTATTTTTAATTTATGTAAAAATTTATTTATACATTTAAAGTAAGAATATAATGTTAATACACTATTAACGTAAAAAATATTTACATGTCCATTAATTATATATTGTTACGTCAACAAAAATTTACTTTTTACATTTATTATGATTATCTAAAAAAGTAGATAAATTAAATGATTACAAAAAATTAATTTATATTGTGAATGAATTAAAATTAAATTCTTAAAATAAACAATTTGCTTTAGATAGATGGAGAAAAATATAACCTTTTCACTTCCATATTTCCATTTTTTATAAGAGTATTTGTAATTCTTGTAACGGAGGTTCATCAACAAGAAGCCTAGTGATATGATGAACAAAATTATTTTATGAATACCAAAAATCAGTTGTCAACTTATTTATTATATATTTGTGTGTGTTTATATATATTGTTTCATAATTTTTAACATGAATTTTTGTATTTTTAATAGAATTTAATTATGTAACACTATATCAGTAAAAATAATTATTTTTTATATTAATAACGTGAATGTTTATCTAAAAGAATAAATATAATGATTAAATAAGTATATAAAATATTTTATATTATCAGTATGTTAAAACTAAATTCTTTTATATATGTATTCTATAAAGATAACTGATTCTATAGTTAATTAAAATAATGTTTTAGGCCATAATGTGTTTAAAAAAATATTTTAAAAAATATTGGGGATTGATTTTTTATTGGATTGTAAATATTTTAATGTGTTTGAGAATTAGTGTATAAAAGATAGATGTCATTAAATTCTCAGAAAAAAATTTAATAAAAAATATTTTAAAATTCTTTTAAGTAAATTTAAGAAAAAAAGAGTTTAACTTAAAAAAAAAACATTAGAAGAATTAAAAAAATAAAACCTTTTTCAAAAGTTACAATTTTATTTTTTAAAAGGTATTTTTGACTTTAAAGAATAGTTTAACATGATAAATAGAGAAAAATTATTTTATATAAAATATTTAAATATCAAATTACTTTTATTTTATTAAAAATCTTTTAAAAGAATATTACTTAACAGAAAGGTCTTTTTAAAATCCCGCTGCCAAACTTTAATCGGTTGCTTGTGGATTTTTTCGTAGGAATTTGTTGTGCATTTATAATGCGTGGTAGAAATGCTGAAAAAAATTAAAGTTCTATTTAAACTTTTTCAAGGAATCGTAAGACCTCTATTTTCGTCTAAACACTTTTTGTTTTTTTTTATATATATATATATATATATATATATATATATATATATAATCATTTATTTATTTCAATTTTTACTAAACAATTTAAAATTTTAAAATATGTAATTTAATACAATATCAAATTTATTTGACGGACAATTCTAAAATTATTTGATCTGCGTTATTTTCAAAGAATTTTATCATAAGGCAAAAAATAAACCTATATACAATCACGCTTTAAGTACAGAAATGTCTTACACAACTTAATCAGTCATTTAAATCTATCTAATACCTTAAACTTTTGTTATAAGTAACTTCCACAACATGACAATTAGATTCTATTTTAACAATTGAACTAACTTAAGTTGACTTGACAGAAGTTTTACGGATAAAATTTAAAGTCTTCAAACAAAATGGTTTTTATCAAAACTCATCAAACTCAAAACATTTAAGTAACTAAAGAGAATATCTTGACTCAGCAATTTTGTCACAACTATCATTGATATTATAAGTGACATTCTTCAATTATTTTATTAAATAACAATACTATAAATTAAAGCACATCAAACATTTGGGTCCCTCCAACACAATGATGACTGGAGGAAATTTATTCAGTGTTCATGATACAATACAATGACTGGAAAGTACTGAAATGAAGTGATGATAACGAAAGGTTAACCATCCATGCACGTACAACGTCGTAATACAATAATAAGAATAATTACACACACCACACCACACTACCATAGATACATCACCAAGCAAATACTATTGTGTATGTCAAGGACATGATATGATACATAAGTAGAGAAATGCTAGGGCCATTAGAATTTATTGTTTTTGGCGATCATTTAATCATTAATTTAATTATTTTAGTATAATTCTTTTAGTTTAATAGTTCAATAACTTACTTTATTCAATATTTTCAAACATGGATGGCTGATTTTCTAGCATTCCTCATATAAGTATTATAGTTATCATTTGTGCTTAGGAACACTGGAAGCCACGTGGCACTTGCCTTGAGCAGACATTGAGAAGCAGGCTAAGGGAGATTGGAAGTTGATGTTAATGCCAAGGATGTTTCCTCGAAGCGCCGTGCAAAGGCAAATTGCAGCTTCGAGATCGACCAGACCGCTGAGGAGGGAGCAGCAGGGGGTCACCGGCGGCTGACCCAAAGTTATGTTCAACAAACCGCTCAGCACATTGGCGCATATGCCCAATTTGAGCGCGTCGCGTGGGCATGTCGTGTTATTGTTAGGGTTGTTTGGGTTAGGATTAGGATTTGGATTGTTGGGGCTGGGACTGGGGTTTGGATTATTAGGGTTAGGATTGGGATTATTTGGGTTGTTGGGGTTGGGGTTTGGATTATTAGGGTTAGGGTTTGGATTTGGCTTAGGTTTAGGGTTAGAGCATTTGTAGCCACATCCAGAGACAAGTGCAAAGAAGAGGAGGTTGAGTGTGAAGAAAAGAGCAATATTATTAGAGGAACATAGTTTGAAGGCCATGTTTTGGAAATTCTTGTAGTTAATTGAGCAGTTGAGCTTAAGAATTTGTGAAGGTGGCTGATGAGCTATTTGCCTCGAACGAAGGGTTTATATATAGAGTGTCTTCTCATCATTTTTCCACAGGCGTGAAGGGAAATTTTCAATAGTTACTTTTGGTTTTTAAGTAAATAATTAACCCGTGTGTTATTAACGTGAGGTTAAGTGTTGGATTCTTGTGATGAATTGATGTAATATTGTACGACATATCAATCATCAGTAGATTATCCATATAGAGAATTTTGAGTAATGACAATATTTTTGACTTTCTTTTTTTACTGATATATTATTGTTTTAACTTTTTTTTTTATTATTTTGTTATCCTTTTAAAATATATATCAAGGTGGCAACTGATTTTTTTTTTGGTCAACTTTTGACTAGGATTTATTTGAACAGGAAAGTTGATGGAGGAAGAGCAACTTTACTATCACTAGATTCAATTATTTCTTGTTATATGTTATACTTTTTTTAATATTATTCTATTTTCTAATTAATATATATATATATATATATATATATAATCTAAAACATTTAATTAAATATTATTTTTATATTTATTTAATTTTAATTTTATTTTATAATCATTATTTATTAAATTAATTATTTTTAATTGTACGAAATTATTAATATAAATATTAAATTTTATTAAACATCTATAAAAATTAAATAAAAATACTTTTACTAATTATAAATATTTTAATCACAAACATTTAATTAAACATCTATAAATATTTAATTAATCATAAATAATTAAGTAAAATATTTTATGATCAACTATTTTTAATTGTACAAAATTATTAAAAGAAACATTAAATTTTATTAAACATCTATAAAAAATAAATAAAAAACTTTTTTCCCAAGCATAAAATATTTATTTTTAATTTATGATTAAAATATTTATTTTATGATTAATGAAAGTATTTTTGTTAATTTTTTATAGATGTTTAATAAATTTTAATCTTAATTTTAATAATTTTGTACAATTAAAAATAGTTAATTTAAGAAAGAGTGAATATAAAATAAAAATAAAAATTAAATAATTATAAAAATAATAATTGAATGTTTTAGATCATATATATTAATTAGGAAATATAATATATAATTATATAATAGTTTAATTATTCTGTTAATTTTTATAGTTTTACCAAAAAATTTATAATTACGTTCTTATATTTTTATAATTGGGATCCTACATTACTTTTAATTTTATAATTAGGTCCTTCCTAGTGTATAAAAGGTTAGAATTAACTGAATATTTTTTCGCAAATTGAAGGTATTTATAATTTAAAATCTAATTAGATCTTTAATCGCATGTATTTTGATTTTTGACATGAAAAGGACCTAATTATAAAATTAAAAGTAGTGTAAGGACCCAATTAAAAAGATAAAAAGTATAAAGACCTAATTAAAAATTTGGTAAAATTATAAGGATTAAAAGAGTAATTAAACCTTATATAATATATTTAAAAAATTATTATGTATAAAAAGAAATAGTCTAACCTAGTGATAGTTAAGAATTTTGGTGGAATATTCGTGTTTTGTAGTGATTGTTTGATAATTGATACTTATGCAAATTTAATAAATTTGTTTACTAAGTTGTAATTGAATTATGATTAATTAGCCTTAGTTTATATATTAAATTATCAATTCTTGATAATTTATATCTTTAATTAGCTAATTTTAAATTTTAAAGATAGATTATATTATTTTTTAATTGGTTTTTATTGTTTATATTTATAGGGATATAAAATTGATGGCAACATACTAGACTATATTATATTGACTGAAACATATTAAAAGAGTTAAAGATTATAAATCCTACCTGATACAAATTTTATAATAAAAAAAAATTGTGTTTAGTTGAATTTATAAAACTTATTTTATTATAAAAAAATTTTAATTACATGTAAGATATTTTAATTATCTATATATTATATATTATATAAATGTTAAGCCAACGAATTTAAAAAATTAATTGATATATCAATTATTTAATTAAATATTCTACAATAAATCTTCTATTTTTGTAACTAAAGAATAAAAATGCGAAATTAAAGTACGTAATATTCTGTAACAAAATATTATAGCACAAAAAAATCTAATTATGTAATAAATTTTAATTTTTGTATTAAAAATATTAGTACAAAATATTATTTTGTATTGTAATAATTTATTTTTTGTTTACAAAATTTTTTTATAATGGAATATATGGTAACAAATTTTTTTTGTTACAAAATTCTATCGTAACAAATTTGACATTTTTCATAATAACATTTTTTTTTTATAACAAATACTGTTTTTTTTTTCTAGTGATACGACAAATTCCATTCAGCAATGATAAATTCTATTATTATTTAAGTTTCATATAATTATATTTTTTAAGGTAGACTCACTTGTTCAATAATTATAAAAATATTAATATGGATGGGTTTTAATATATGCAAAAGGTGAGATATTCAAATATTTTTTAAATTGGTAGTTTATCTTATGGATCGAACTGAATTTATGAACGATTTTTTTAGTCTGATCAGTTCGACTGACTAATTCAATCCCGTTTTCAAAACTTTGGAAAAAACATAAAATTAAATTTTGAACCAACCATTCATAAAGAGAACTTCCTATAGTCATTATTTGTGAAAGAATAATGATTCTTATTATTTCACATTGATTCATCGTCACAAATATTTAATTAAAAAAATGAAAATGTAATATAACATAAAGATAAATGAATGAATGTAAACTAATTAAGAGTAAAAATTTCTCTATTTGTAAAAAAGAATACTTGATACCATTAGAAATGGCATTTGACTCTTCATTTCCAAGAATAATAGACAACAAATAATTAATGATCAAGTTTGTTTAGTATTCAAGTCTTCTATTTTTTTTCTTTTGTTTTTGTTGTTTATTTTTTTTTTTCATAAAATTTTAAATATATGCTGATGTTAAAATATCTTGATCAAGAAGAAGAGAAGAGTGTGTAAGGTTAGAGAGAATGAAACACATTAGAATAGGGGTGTTCAAAAAAAAAACTAAAATGTGGTTAATCAGTTAAAAAATTATAACCATATTTTTGTTAATTAGTTTAATAAAATAATTTTAAAAATTATATCTATATTTTTTAAAATTGATTAACCAAAACCAAATTAAAAAAAAATCAATTTTTAACCAGTTAACCAAACCAAAACTAAATTAAATTCTTCCTTCTCTCTCTTCTTTTTCCTCTCTTTCTCTCTCTCTCTCTCTCGCTCTTTTCTCTCTCTATCTCCTCTCCCATTCTCTCTCCTTTCCCTCTCTCTCTGCTTCTCTCTTTTTCCCCTTCTCTCTCTCCCCGTCCCTTCCCTCCTCTCTTCCTCTCTCTCTCTCTCTCTCTCTCTCTCTCTCCCTCCTCTCTCTTCCTTATCTGTCTCTTTCCCCTTCTCTCTCTCTCTCTCTGTATCTCCTTCCCTCTTTCTCTCTTTCCTTCTTTCTTTCTCTCTCCTTTTCTCTTCCCACTCTCTCTTTCTCTCCTTCTCTCTCTTTGTCTCTCTCTCCTTCTCTCCCCTTTGTCTCTTTCTCTCTCTCTCTCTCTCCTTGTCCTCTTTCTCTCCTTTTTTTCTCTCTTTTTCTCTCTCCACCCCTTTTTCTATCTACTCATCTCTCCCGTTTTCATCTCTTCCCTCCTCTGCCTCCTCCTCCTCCTCTTCTCTCTTTCTCTCTCTCTTCTTTCTCTCCTCTTTCTCTTTTTCGTCCCTCTCTCTCCTTTCTCTCTCTCTCTCTCTCTCTCTCTCTCCTCTCCCTCCTTTCTCTCTCCCCCTCCATTCTCTTTCTCTCTCTCTCTCTCCTTTTTTTCTTTTCTCTCTCTTTCTCGCTCCTCTCTCTTTCCTTTCCTTCTTTCTCTCTCCCCTTCCCTCTCTCTCCTCCGCTTCCTCTCTTTCTTTTCTCTCCTTCTCCTCTTTCTTCCCATACTCTCCCTTTTCTCTTTCTCTTTTAGTCTTCTCTCACTCTCTATCCCTCTCCTCTCTCTTTTTTCCTCTTCTCTCCAAAGCAAGAGATGTAACACCCCAATTACACTAAGTTTTACCTCTAGTCGTAAAGCAAAGGTTACAATAATTCTAAGACTTATACATATATATGTAGAAGGAAGTAATATATTCTAGAAACATGATGAAGGATTAAAGCTCAAAGTCGTATAATGCGAAATTACAGACGTGAAGTGTTTGCACACGGTAACTAAACGCATAAGGTACAAGGTATAAGAATAAAAGGATATAACATATATAAATATAAGAATATAATAATCATAGAGAACTAGCAGTAGCTTGCAGAGTTTAAGCCGACTAGTTACAAGTAGAAATATACAGAGTTTTAGAATTAAAACAGCTTATACAACCTATCTCTCAAGTAAGCATCTAAGGCGATAAAGATAAATATACAAAAGGTGAGAGATTACTATGACGAGAGTAAAACAGAAATAAACAAGGAACGAACTATACTCCGCTCTGTCACCATATCTGCAATCTCACCGAAGTAGGTTACGACCTGCATCTGAAAAATAATAATAAAGTATGGAATGAGAACCAGAGGTTCTCAGTATGGTAACAGTGCCCAATGATGTAAGATGTAAGGTCTTGGGACGCCGAAGGCAATCCTAGAACTTCACATCGCATACGGGTATTCAAGCTTAGAACAAAATAAATAAATACATAAAGAACTTAAACCATAAACCGGGTTATCTAAACTTAGGGGGATTCTAACTAATACTAATCACACCGCTATATCCCACAACCTTCGCCCTCTTAACCTCCGTGCGATCCCATCGCTACCGCCTACCTAACCTCCTCAGCACCAGACAATCACAATTAATGCAACCAAGTAAAGCACAGATAATATTCATGTATATACAAGTAATTCAAGAAGCAAGTAGACATATTATACAATTAGGCAAACTCAAGTAGTCAAAACAAACAAGCACATAAGAAATGCATGTGATGAATGTCTCTCCTATTGGCTGTGATATCACATGTCGGTTATTGTGCCAAACCCGACAGCAAATCCGGTCGACAACTCCCGGATTAGTCTCTCTATTGCGCATAAGGAGTAAAATTTCGAGGGAGAGTGCCCTACCACCTTCTCCTTTCAGAAGGAAATCTTCCGAGAGAGCGTGCCCTACCACTTTCCTCTGGTTATCGCATGATTCCGTGGGTTAGTGCCCTACCACCTTGCAATCAGAGAGAAACCCATGCTCAGGAGAAAAATTCCGAGGGAGAGTACCCTACCACCTTCTCCTTTAAGAGGGAAAAGTTCCGAGGGAGAGTGCCTTACCACCTTCCTCTTGAGCAACACATATGAGTGAGAAGCCCAGCTTCACGCCTCACCTCCGAACGTAGGTGGGAGACTGCCACAACCCCTACGACGAAACATAATACATATCATAATCACATATTCGATCTCAGAGGCTAGTACTCATAGCATCCTTTCACTCATACTCATTCCATTAACTATAATCATTCCTTTCCAAGTTCTTAACTCATCACAACCATCCCCAATATCATAAATATTCCATTCTAAATTCATTGGTTCATCAGTTTTTCAATTCATTGTCAACCATCACCATATGCACCTCTCTTCCTTTTCTCTCAACTAACTCATCCGCAATACACCAGAAACCTAAACCTCCATTTGCTAACTTTTCAAAGGAAAATCCAACTTAAACCCCTAGGACCTTTCCCATATTTCAATGCTCTAAAATGAGCCTGAGAATCCTAAAATGGTGTTATAGAAGCTTACAACCTTGTCGGGAAGGTGGAATAGTTGAAAACAAGTTAAATTTGTGAAACAGGGTGTGTAAGTCCGCACAGGAGTGTTCGTACGCACGCCGAGGAAGATTTTCAAAGTGTGCGTATGCACAGGGGTGTGCGTATGCAAAGGGGTGTGCGTACGCACAAGTATTAAAACTTACAAGCCTGTTCACTCACACAAGTTGTGCGGGCGCCCCCAACAGACAACCCTTCCCGACTTGTGTGTGCGCACAGGTCATAATTCTTCATTGATGTGTGGGCACACAACCTATGCTAGCGCTGCTATCAGAGCCCTTTTTCCTGCCTGTGATTTCGCACAGAATAACATTTTCGCAGAGTTGTGCATGCGCACATATCAGAAATCTTGAAATTCTGTAACTTTGCAGAATTTCAGATTTTTAACACCAACTTTGAATGATCATAACTCCGTCTACAAAAATCTATTTTTCTCAAACTTTATATCATTTTAGAGCTCCTAACATCATCTTTAATTTAAAACAAATTCCACTCAATTTTAAAAATCGAGGCAAAAGTTATCATCAGACAAAGTTTACCAAAAATCTATTTTTATCCAAAACCTCAAACTTCACAATTTTCTAATTTTCACAACCAAAACAGTCCACATTAAAACATACTCAAACATCATAAAACACTATTGCACACTACACTCTAACATCCCATTACACTTTCATCACCTCCACACCTAATTCACTTAACATTCTCTCCATAAACCAACACAAAACCATAATCCTCAATCAAAATTCTCAATCATGAACAATTTACACAATTCCTACATCAAGGAACCATATATCACTACCAGATCATAATTGCAATTCAATCATGAACCTACACTCATAATCACCACCAACCCTCAACAACCTCAACAACCAAAACCTTTACTCTCATCAACAACAATAATTCACACATTCATCATCAACCTTCATAACCATTAAATACCAATAATCACCAATAACATATATCATCACACTTCATAATCATCAATATCCTTCATTCCAAACCACCACAACATTTTACATTAACTCATTACCTTAAATTCTTATAATCCTCATTATTAACCAATATAATCAATCACCATGAATACTCATCAATACCAATAATCTTCAACAATCATCATCAACCACACTAATCCAATACAACCAATAATTAGCACCAATTCTTATATAATCATTCATACACCAATAACATTCAATCCTATCTTAGGGTCAACTAGCTTAAGTGTCCATGAACATTACATACTACATAAAGAAAACCGAAACCATACTTTGGCCGATTTCGAACCGCACCAAAGACCATAACGAAGCCACCAAGCTTGATCCAAAGTCTCAATTAACTCCAACAAACACCAAAGCTCAAATTAACAACACATATATCACCAAAATCAAAACCTAAGATACACAAAATAACTAAACACAAGGGTTTAGTGAAACCTTATTTTATCCAATGTGAGTAGGGATAAAATCCATCAATTACCCGCTACTAGAGATCACCTAAATAAGCAAAACCACAAAATCTACTAAAAAACTAAACCCAAAAACATGCAGAACTTAGGGCACAAAACTGGAGTATGAAGAGAGAGATCTTACCAGATTTCTTTTGATAGAAAGGAAGAGCTCGTTAAGAGCTTCGCGTGGCCACAAACGGCTCATCAATCGGAGGTCCGTAGCTCAAGTTACAAGCAAAAGAAGGTGAGGGTGAATAGTATTTTCTCTTCTCCCTCTCCTCTCATGGCAGCTGCATCCCCCTCTCTCTCTTAGGGCTGGAAAATGAGCTCAAAGCTCATTAAATGAGCTTATATATGTTGGACCTTGGACCCGGTCTAAACCGTTAGTGTTTTTGGTCCGTTTGGCCTACCTTGGGTCAAAACCTTTAAGATTAGTGTCCGATTTTTATTCTAAATTATTTTTATCTTCTCAAAATAATAAATTAATTTTTAAAATATTATTTTTCAAAATACGCGGTACTGGACAGTTTAGAGCCGGTACTGCCAGCTTAAGCGCCAGTATGCATTTTTACAAAAATCTTTTCGAAAAGGTACATTTTCTTACTCATAAAAATTTACTGAAATCAAATTTCATATTTATATTTTCAAAATAAAATTTCTAAATTTTAAATCTATCCTGGGCACTAAAATTATTTTATTAAAACGATTTTACCTAAAAATGCAGATTCTTACAAGAGAGAGAAAGAGGAGAGAGAAGAGAGAGAAGGAGGAGATAGAGGAGGAGAGAGAGAAAAAGGGGAGATATGAGAATAGAGAAAAAGGAAAAGAGAGAGAGAGAGAGAATAAGAGAGAGAAAGAGGGCAATGAGAGATATAGGAAGAGAGAGGGAGAGAGATACAGAAAGAGAGACAGATAGAGAGAAATAGAGGAGGAGAGAAGGAAGGAGAGAGGGAGATGAGGGAAGAGCGAAAGAGGTGAGGGGAAAGAGAGCATGGGGAGAGAGAGGGAGAGAAAAATAGAGAGAAAGAAAGAGGGGAGAAAAAGGGGAAGGGGAGAGAGAAAGATAAATAGAGAGGAGGGAGAGAGAGAGAGAGAAAAGGAAGAGAGAAGGAGAGACAGGACAGAAGGGGAGAGAGAAAAATGGGACAAAGAGAAAAGGAAGAGAGGAGGAGAGAGAGAGGAGGGTGGGAGAGCGGAAAAAGAAAGTGGAAGACAGAGAGGGGAGGGGGAGAAATAAAGGAAGGGGAGAGAGAAGGAAGAGAGAAGAGGAGGGGAGAGAAAAGGAGAGAGATATAGAGAAGGAGATAAGAAAAATTTACTCGTAACATTTAGAAAGAAAATTATTTACATTAGAAAAAATTATTTATAGAAAATGCTGAAAAGAGATAAGAAAGAAAAAGGAACAAAGCAATGGAAGGGATTTTATTATTTACAAATGTTACTCGTTTCATTTAAAAAGAAAAAAATTAATTTTTAAATTAAAAAATTTTAATTTAAAAAAAGGTAAAAAAATTTGGGTTTTTGCATGTAAAAAAATTAATTTTTGTGTAAAAACAATTTTTAATTGTAAAAACCAATTTTTTAGTATAAAAACCAATTTTTTGGTAAAAAACCGTTTTTTTTAAACTGGTTTTTATTTTAATAACCAGTTAAAAACTACCATCCAATGTAGAGAACGCCAGGAAATTCTGATGACAAGCGTCATTGATGAGCGGATAATTTATACGCTTTTTGGCATTGTTTTTACATAGTTTTTAGTCTATTTTAGTTAATTTTTATTATATTTTTATTAGTTTTATGAAAAAATAACATTTCTGGACTTTACTATGAGTTTGTGTGTTTTTCTGTAATTTCAGAAATTTTTGCCTGAAGTTGAGGGACTGAGCAAAAATCTGATTCAGAGGCTAAGAAAGGACTACAGATGTTGTTGGATTCTGACCTCCCTGCACTCAAATGCATTTTTCTCGAGCTACAAAAGTCCAATTAGAGCATTCTTAATTGGGCTGGAAAGCTAACATCTTGGGATTTCCAGCAATGTTTAATAGTCCATACTTTTGCTCGAGATTTGATGGCCCAAACTGGCGTTCAAACGCCAGCCAGAGACCCTTTTCTAGCGTAAAACGTCGGAACTGGCACCAAAACTGGAGTTAAACGCCCAAACTGGCATCCAAGCTGGCGTTTAACTATAGAAAAGGCCTATGCACATGTAAAGCTCAATGCTCAGCCCAAGCACACACCAAGTGGACTCCGGAAGTGGATTTCTGCACTATCTGCACTTAGTTACTTATTTTCTGTAATCCTTAGTAACTAGTTTAGTATAAATAGCACTTTTTACTATTGTATTTAGATCTTATGCCATTTTTCACATTTGGGAGGCTGGCCATTCAGCCATGCCTAGACCTTTTTTTCTTATGTATTTTCCAATGGTGGAGTTTCTACAACTCATAGATTAAGGTGCGGAGCTCTGCTATTCTTCATGAATTAATGCAAGTACTATTGTTTCTCTTTCAATTCATGGTTACTTCTTCTCCAAGATATACTCTCATACTTAATTTAGTTAAGTCAGAATGAAGGAGTGATCCATGACAATCACCTACTATCTTCGTTACTCGCTTAGCCAAGATCCGTGTGCCTAACAACCACAAGCGGTCTACATGATGTTAAACATAGTCATTGGACGACAGCCGGAGTATAGTCTCTTGGGTCTCTGATCCACGGATTTGACTTACCTCTCCTGACAATAGAGCATTCAAATCCGTATGATTAGAACCTTCGTGGTAGAGGCTAGAACCAATTGGCAGCATTTCCGAGATCCGGAATGTCTAAACCTTGTCTGTGGTATTCCAAATAGGATCTGGGATGGGATGACTGTGAGGAGCTTCAAACTCACAAATATTGGGCGCAGTGACAGTGTACAAAAGGGTAGAGAGATCATATTCCGACACAAGTGAGAACCGACAGATGATTAGCCGTGCGGTAGCTGTGCCTGGTATTTTTCATCCGAGACGAGAGATCCGATAGTTGATTAGCCATACAGAAACCGTACCTGGACCATTTTCACTGAGAGGACGAATGGTAGCCATTGACAATGGTGATCCACCAACATAAAGCTTGCCATGGAAGGGAGCACGCATGATTAGATAAAGACAATAGGAAGTAGAGGTTCATAAGCAATAAAGCATCTCCAAACGTTTATCTGAAATTTCCACCAATGAATTTCATAAGTATATTTATTTTAATTTACGTTTTATTTATCTTTCAATTATCAAAACTCAACCAATTGAATCCGTCTGACTAAGATTTACAGGATGACCATAGCTTGCTTCAAGCCGGCAATCTCTGTGGGATCGACCCTTACTTGCGTAAGGTTTATTACTTGGATGACCTAGTGCACTTGCTGGTTAGTTGTACCGGAGTTGTGAAAAGTGTGATCACAATTCTGTGCACCCAGTTTTTGGCACCATTGTCGGGGATTGTTCGAGTTTGGACAACTAACGGTTCATCTTGTTGTTTAGATTAGGTAACCTGCTTTCTTGTTTCAACCTTTATTTTCTTTTTAAAAAGTTTTAAAAAAATTTAATAAAATCATAAAACCAAAAAATTTTTTGTGTTTCTTGTTTGAGACTTCTGTCAAATTTTAAATTTGATGTCAACTGTATTTTTTAATTTATTTTTCTTATTCGAAAATTCATGCATTATGTTCTTCATGATCTTCAAGTTGTTCTTGATGATTTTCCTTGTTTGTTCTTTAGTTTTTCTTGTTTTGTATCTTTTCTTGTTTTTCTGGTGTATTTTCGAATTGTTAGTGTCCCTAGTACGAAAGTTCTTAAGTTTGGTGTCTTGCATGTCTTTCCTTTCTTAAAAACTTTCAAAAATACGCTCTTGATATTCATCATGATCTTCAAAGTGTTCTTGGTATTCATCTTGACATTCAAAGTGTTCTTGCATGCATTATTTGTTTTGATCTTAAATTTTTATGTTTTGTTTCATTTTGTTGTTTTTCTCTCTCCTCATTAAAAATTCAAAAGTAAAAAAAATATCTTTTCCTTATTCTTCTAATAATTTTCGAAATTTTGAGTTGACTTGGTCAAAAATTTTTAAAATTTAGTTGTTTCTTGTTAGTCAAGTCAAAATTTCAATTTAAAAATTTTATCTTTTCAAATCTTTTTCAAAATCAAATATTTTTCATTTTTTTATGATTTTCGAAATTCATTCTTAAAATTTTTCAAAATCTTTTTCATTTTTTCTTTTAATGTTTTCGAAAATTTTAAAACTAATTTTTCAAAATCTTTTTCTTAATTTTATTTCATATTTTCGAAAATCCTTGCTAACAATTAATGTTTTGATTAAAAAATTTAAAGTTTGTTACTTTCTTGTTAAGAAAGGTTCAATCTTTGAATTCTAGAATCATATCTTTTAGTTTCTTGTTAGTCAAGTCATCAACTTTAATTTTAAAAATCAAATCTTTTTAATTTCTTTTTCAAAATAAATTTCAATCATATCTTTTTAAAATTTTAATTTCCAAATCTTTTTCTAACTTCTTATCTTTTCAAAATTTATTTTCATTTCTTTTTCAACTAACTACTTGACTTGTTTGTTTTAATTTTAAAAAGTTTACTATTTCTTATCTTTTTCAAAACTACGTAACTACTTTTTCACTTCTAATTTTTGAAAATCACTAACCACTTTTCAAAAATCTTTTTTTTAATTAACTAATTGTTTTAGTTTTTAATTTTCGTGTATTTCTTTTTCAAATTTTCGAAACTAACTTAGTTAATTAAATAAAAATAAAAATATTTTTCTTTTCCTCTTCTTAAATTTTGAATACTCTCTCTCTCATCTCTTTCTCTTTATTTTATTTATTCTCTTCTACTCATCTAATAATTCAAACCCTCTCCCTCTCTCTGTGTTCGAATTCTTCTCATTCTCTCTCTACCTCATTCTTCTATTCTTCTTTTCCTCTGACACATAAAGGAATCTCTATACTGTGACATAGAGGATTCCACTACTCTCTTTGTTCTTTTCTTTTTCATATGAGCAGGAACAAGGATAAAGACATTCTTGTTGAAGCTAATCCTGAAACTGAAAGGAATCTGAAGAGGACGCTAAGAGAAGCTAAAGCATAACACTCCGGAGAGGACCTTACATCAAATTTCGAAAAAGAGGCAGACATGGCAGCCGAACCTGAGAACAATGGTGTAGATACAAGGAAGATGCTTGGTGACTTTACTGCACCAACTTCCAACTTCTATGGAAGAAGCATCTCAATTCCTGTAATTGGAGCAAACAACTTTGAGCTTAAGCCTCAATTAGTTTCTCTAATGCAGCAGAATTGCAAGTTTCATGGACTTCCATTGGAAGATCCTCATTAGTTCTTAGCTAAATTCTTGCAAATCTGTGACACTATTAAGACCAATGGGGTTGATCCCGAGGTTTACAGACTTATTCTTTTCCCCTTTGCTGTAAGAGACAAAGCTAGGATATGGTTGGACTTACAACCTAGAAAAAGTCTGAACTCTTGGGAAAAATTGGTCAATGCATTCTTGGCCAAATTCTTTCCACCTCAAAAGATAAGCAAGCTTAGAGTGGAAGTCCAAACCTTCAGACAAAAGGAAGGTGAATCCCTATATGAAGCTTGGGAAAGATACAAGCAATTGATCAGAAGGTGTCCTTTTGACATACTTCCAAAATGGAGCATCTTATGTATATTCTATGATGGTCTGTCTGAATTGTCCAATATGTCATTGGACCACTCTGCTGGTGGATCTCTTTATCTAAAGAAAACCCCTGCAGAAGCCCAGGAACTCATTGAGATAGTTGAAAATAACCAGTTCATGTACACTTCTGAAAGAAATCCTGTGAATAATGGGATGAGTCAAAAGAAAGGAGTTCTTGAGATTGATACTCTGAATGCCATATTGGCTCAGAACAAAATATTGACTCAGCAAGTCAATATGATTTCTCAGAATCTGACTAGATTGCAAGCTGCATCTGGCAGTACTAAAGGAGCCTCCTCTGAAGGAGAAGCTTATGACCCTGAGAATCCTGCAATGGAAGAGGTGAATTACATAGGAGAATCCTATGGAAACACATATAATCCTTCATGGAGAAATCATCGAAATTTCTCATGGAAGGATCAATAGAAGCCTCAACAAGGCTTCAATAATAATAATGGTGGGAGAAATAGGTTTGTCAATAACAAGTCTTTTCCATAATCTTCTCAGCAACAGATAGAGAATTCTAAGTAGAGCCTCTCTGACTTAGCAACCATAGTCTCTGATCTATCTAAGACCACTCTCAGTTTCATGACTGAAACAAGGTCCTCCATCAAAAATTTGAAGGCACAAGTTGGTCAGCTGAGTAAAAGAGTTACTGAAATCCCTTATAGTACTCTCCCAAGCAATACAGAAGAGAATCCAAAGAGAGAGTGCAAGGCCATCAATATATCCAAAGTGGCCGAACCTATAGAGGAGGAAGAGGCATTGATTTCGAGTGAGGAAGACCTCAATGGACGTCCACTGACCACTAAGGAGTTCCCTAATGAGGAACCAAAGGATCTGAGACTCATACAGAGAGCATAAAGATTCCACTGAACTTACTGTTGCCATTCATGAGCTCTGATGAGTATTCTTCCTCTGAAGAGGATGAAGATATTATTGAAGAGCAAGTTGCTCGGTATCTAGGAGCAATCATGAAGCTGAATACCAAGTTATTTGGTAATGAGACTTGAGAGGATGAACCTCCATTGCTCAACAAGGAACTAAATGCCTTGGTTCAGTAGAAATTACCTCAGAAGAAACCGGATCCCGGAAGGTTCTTAATAGCTTGTACCATAGGCACCATGACCTTTGAGAAGGCTCTGTGTGACCTAGGGTCAGGTATAACCTCATGCCACTCTCTGTAATGGAGAAACTAGGGATCTTTGAGGTACAAGCTGCAAGAATCTCACTAGAGATAGCAGACAAATCAATGAAACAGGCTTATAGTGTTGTAGAGGATGTTTTAGTGAAGGTTGAAGGCCTTTACATCCCTGCTGACTTCATAATCCCAGACATTGGGAAGGATGAGGACAAATCCAGCATCCTTGGAAGACCCTTCCTAGCTACAGCATGGGCTGTGATTGATGTGAACAGAGGAGAGTCAGTCCTTCAATTGAATGAGGACTACCTTGTGTTTAAGGCTCAAGGATCTTCTTCTGTAAACATGGAGAAGAATCATGAAAAGCTTCATCCAATTCTCTCCATAAAAAGTCAAGCAAAGCTCCCACATTCAAACTCTAAGTTTGGTGTTGGGAGGCCACAATCATGCTCTGAGTATCTGTGAAGCTTTGTAAGAGCTTACAGTCAAGCTATTAACATTAAAGAAGCGCTTATTGGGAGGGAATCCAATCTTATTTATCTATGTTAATTACTTTTTCATTTTATTTTCCATTGTTAGTTTATGTTTTCTTTAGGTTGATGATCATGTGGAGTCACAAAAACAGCTGCAGAATTAAAGCGGAATAAAAAACAGCATAAGAAATAGCACACCCTGGAGGACAGGCTTACTAGTGTTTAAATGCCATTAAGGATAGTAGAATGGGCGTTTAACGCCCAGTCTGGCAGCATTCTGGGCGTTAAACACCAAAATTGGTAGACAGACTGGCGTTTAACGCCAGTAAGGATAGCAGAATAGGCGTTTAACGCCCAGTCTGGCAGCATTCTAGGTGTTAAACGCTAGAATTGGTAGACAGACTGGTGTTAAACGCTAGAAAGAGGCATCAGCCTGGCGTTTAACGCCAGGAAAGGCAGCAGACTGGCATTTAAACGCCAGAAAGGGCTGTCCAGGGGCGTCTAAACGCCAGAAAGGTGCAGGGACCAGAATTCCTTGACACCTCAGGATCTGTGGATCCCACAGGATCCCCACCTATCCCAACTCACTCTCTCTCCTCTCCACACCTTTCCATAACACTCTTCCCCAAAATAACCTCCACCAATCAACTCTATTTCTCCTCCAAAACCATCATACAAGCCACCTACCCCCACCCATTCAAATTCAAACCATCTTCCTCCCAAACCCAACCCCTATTACAAGAATTCCCTCTCCACTCCATTCCTATATAAGCCCCTCATCACTTCTTCATTTTCACACATCATAACCACCTAAAACCCCCCATTGGCTGAACCATTCACACACCTCCATCTCCTTCATCTCTTCTTCCTCTAATCCTTTCTTTCTTCCTTTGCTTGAGGATGAGCAAACCTTTTAAGTTTGGTATGGAAACAAGCTCAGCATTTTTGTTTTTTCATAACCATTAATGGCACCTAAGGCCAGAGAAACCTCTAGGAAGAAGAAAGGGAAGGCAGTTGCTTCTAACTCTGAGTCATGAGAGATGGAGAGATTTATCTCAAAAGTCCATCACTAGAAAGAGGATGGAGCAAACAAGAGAGCCCACTCATAGAACTCAACAAGAGCATGAGGAAGTTCCTCATTAAGAAATCCCTGCGATGCCTCAAGGGATACACTTTCCTCTACAAAGCTATTGGGAGCAACTCAACACCTGTTTAGGAGATTTGAGTTCCAACATGGAGCAACTAAGGATGGAGCAGCAAGAGCACTCCATTATCCTCCATGAAATCTGAGAGTACTAAAGAGCCATGAGGGAGGAGCAACAAAGGCAAGGAAGAGATATTGAGGAGCTCAAGCACTCCATAGGATCTTCAAGAGGAAGAATTAGCCGCCGTCCCTAAGGTGGACCCGTTCTTTAATTTTCTTGTTCTTATTTTTCTATTTTTCATTTCTATGCTTTATGTTTTTTCTATGTTTATGTCTTTATTACATGATCATTAGTGTCTAGTGTCTATGTCTTAAAGCTGTGAATGTTCCATGAATCTTTCACCTTTCTTAAATGAAAAATGCTTTCTAAAAAAGAAAAAGAAGTACATGAATTTCGAATTCTATCTTGAAAATAGTTTAATTATTTTGATGTGCTGGCAATACTTTTTGTTTTCTGAATGAATACTTGAACAATGCATATTTTTGATAGTGAAGTTTATGGATGTTAAAATTGTTGGGTCTTGAAAGAATAATGAAAAAAGAGAAATGTTATTGATAATCTGAAAAATCATAGAATTGATTCTTGAAGCAAGAAAACAAGTGAAAAGCACAAAGCTTGCAGAAAAAAATGGCAAAAAATAAAGAAAAAGAAAAAGCAAACAGAAAAAGCTAATAGCTCTTTAAACCAAAAGGCAAGAGCAAAAAGCCAATAACCCTTTAAACTAAAAGGCAAGGGTAAAAAAGGATCCAAGGCTTTGAGCATTAATGGATAGGAGGGCCCAAAGGAATAAAATCCTGGCCTAAGCGGCTAAATCAAGCTGTCCCTAACCATGTGCTTGTGTCATGAAGGTCCAAGTGAAAAGCTTGAGACTGAATGGTAAAAGTCAGGATCTAAAGCAAAAAGATTGTGCTTAAGAATTCTGAGCACCTCTAACTGGGGACTCTAGCAAAGCTGAGTCACAATCTGAAAAGGTTCACCCAGTTATGTGTCCGTGGCATTTATGTATCCGGTGGTAATTCTGGAAAACAAAATGCTAAGGGTCACGACCAAGACTCATAAAGTAGCTGTATTCAAGAATTAACATACTAAAATAGGAGAATCAATAACACTATTTGAATTCTGAGTTCATATGGATGCCAATCATTGTGAACTTCAAAGGATAAAGTGAGATGCCAAAACTGTTCAAAAGCAAAAAACTACTAGTCCCGCTCATCTAATTGGAACTAAGCCTCATTGATATTTTAAAATTTATTGTATTTTCTCTTCTTTTTATCCTATTTTGTTTTTAGTTGCTTGGGGACAAGCAACAATTTAAGTTTGGTGTTGTGATGAGCGGATAATTTATACGCTTTTTGGCATTATTTTTACATAGTTTTTAGTATGTTTTAGTTACTTTTTATTATATTTTTATTATTTTTTATGCAAAAATCACATTTCTGGACTTTACTATGAGTTTGTGTATATTTCTGTAATTTCAGGTATTTTCTGGCTGAAGTTGAGGGACCTGAGCAAAAATCTGATTCAGAGGCTGAGAAAGGACTGCAGATACTGTTGGCTTCTGACCTCCCTGCACTCAAACGCATTTTTCTGGAGCTAAAAAAGTCCAATTGGCACGTTCTTAGTTGGGCTGGAAAGCTAACATCTTGGGCTTCCCAGCAATGTGTAATAGTCCATACTTTGTCTGAGATTTTGATGGCCCAAACTAGAGTTTAAATGACAGCCAGAGACCGTTTTCTGGCGTAAAATGCCGGAACTGGCACCAGAACTGGAGCTAAACGCCCAAACTGGCATCGAAGCTGGTGTTTAACTCTAGAAAAGGCCTATGCATGTGTAAAGCTCAATGCTTAGCCCAAGCACACACCAAGTGGGCCCCGAAAGTGGATTTCTGCACTATCTACACTTAGTTACTTATTTTCTGTAATCCTTAGTAACTAGTTTAGTATAAATAGCACTTTTTACTATTGTATTCAGATCTTATGCCATTTTTTCACATTTGGGAGGCTGGCCATTCAGCCATGCCTAGACCTTTTTCTCTTATGTATTTTCCAACGATGGAGTTTCTACAGCTCATAGATTAAGGTGCGGAGCTCTGTTGTTCTTCATGAATTAATGCAATTACTATTGTTTCTCTTTCAATTCACGGTTACTTCTTCTCCAAGATATACTCTCGTACTTAATTTAGTTAAGTTAGAATGAAGGGGTGATTCGTGACAATCACCCACTATCTTCGTTACTCGCTTAGCCAAGATCCGCGTGCCTAACAACCACAAGTGGTCTACATGATATTAAACGTAGTCATTGGACGACAGCTAGAGTATAGTCTCTTGGGTCTCTGATCTATGGATTTGACTTGCCTCTCCTGACAATAGAGCATTCAAATCCGTAAGATTAAAACCTTCGTGGTAGAGGCTAGAACCAATTGGCAGCATTTCCGAGATCCGGAAAGTCTAAACCTTGTCTGTGGTATTTCGAGTAGGATCTGGGACGGGATGACTATGACGAGCTTCAAACTCATGAATGTTGGGCGTAGTGACAATGTGCAAAAGGATAGAGAGATCCTATTCAGACACAAGTGAGAACCGACAGATGATTAGTCGTGTGATAGCTATGCCTGGTATTATTCATCTGAGACGAGAGATCCAACAGTTGAATAGCCGTACAGAAATTGTACCTGGACCATTTTCACTGAGAGGACGGATGGTAGCCATTGACAACGGTGATCCATCAACATACAGCTTGCCATGGAAGGGAGCACGCATGATTGGATGAAGACAATAGGAAAGTAGAGGTTCAGAAGCAACAAAGCATCTCCAAACATTTATCTGAAATTTCCACCAATGAATTACATAAGTATCTTTATTTTAATTTACGTTTTATTTATCTTTCAATTATCAAAACTCATAACCAATTGAATCCGTCTGACTAAGATTTATAGGATGACCATAGCTTGCTTCTAGTCGGCAATCTCCGTGGGATCGACCCTTACTCGCGTAAGGTTTATTACTTGGACGACCTAGTGCACTTGCTGGTTAGTTGTACTGGAGTTGTGAAAAGTGTGATCACAATTCCGTGCACTAGTCATTCTTCACATTATTTAAAGGGGAGAGTGTTTGATAAATTAACCAAACCATGAACACCCCAAGATCAAAGAGTGTTTGAAGGGGAGAGTTTATTATTCATGCATTGCTTACAGTGAAACTAGAATATGTTGAAAACTAAATTAGCGAAGTGAGATGCTAAGCTTAAAGACAAGTTTAAGCTCCTAACTAACTCTGCCAATACCTACACGTGGCAGTTGAAGATAACTAATTAATTATTTGAATAACTAACTAACTGACTTAATCCAAAATTCCAATGATGACATTTTCCCTTAAGTTGTTAATTTTGAAACTAAAAGAAAATGACAATTTGTAATGCTTACCATCTGAATTAAACAACTGATCTGTAATTCTGTATAACGAACTTGGAAGGAAAAGATAAAAAAAGGAGAAAAATTGGCGAGAAGTGACAACTAAAAAACAAATAAATAAACAAACACACAAAAAAATACAATAGAAGAAGGAAAAAATATAAAAGAAGAAAAAAATTAATTCAACATGATTGGATTCTTACCGCTCACTTCTAAAATCATTGGTTTTTTGTCTGAGCAGGGATCTTCATGTAGCTAGACCACGGGTGGTCGTACATTGACTTAATGACCTCGGAGATCTCTTGTGTGCAAGCATTTGGTGCAAACCTATTAGAGAAAAAAATCTAAGATTAACAAACACATAGAAATACATAAACTTAAGATTAACAAACTTAAAATTTAAAAATAGTATATGCTCACGCCTGCATGCCATCGGATCAAATCCTCAGCTGAATGACGGACGGTGATGGATGGGCATCCTGCTGGGGGGCACTGGAGGAATTACCCATCACAGGCTCTGTCACTGGATCTGTAGGGGGCGCATTAAAAGGAGACACATAGTTTAGGTTTCAGACCATGATGAGCTACTAGTCTGCTGGACCCGCCTGTGATGTCATAAGGATTGATAGGGTAATCGGGGTAGAAGGCGATAATTAAACAGTCCTTGGGATTCGGTGAAAGCCCTCCCTCTCCCACAACCACGAGACCTACTCAATCTACCTCTGCTACCTATCGTCATGTCTGCAAAGAGAATATATTATTAACACTAATCAACATATATACTACATGAATCATTCAACAAAACTTCCTGAAAAAATTGGACATAACCTCCCCTAAAATTAGACATATATCTAGCTTTATAGTTCCCATAAATTCAATCAATCTCATTCTAAAGCATAAGTCAATACTCAATTAATTTCATAAGAATTAAACTCAACTAAACAAGGAGCCTTCATGATTCAACTCTATAGCGATAAAATGTCACATGCATAAATTCAATACAAAAGTAATATGCAAAATTTTAAGAATGAAATAGATTGAACTATTTATTCTTAATTAGAGTCAAGTTAACATTATCAAGCACAATAAGATGTGGCATGTATAAATCCAATGCAAAAGCAATATACAAAACTTTAAGTATGAATTTGATTGAAGTGGGATTGTGCCATGGACTAATGCAACTTAGCAATTCAATCTGCAGAGATGTGCCTAACAGGTTATTATGTAAACTTGTAATGACCTATAAAATATTATTGGATTTGTATAAGATTATATTTGTGCAAAATGAAAGTTCAACTATTTATTCTTAATGGCCAACTAGAAATTATAGTTAAAAAAAATTTCATTTTAATTTCATAATTTATATATCAAAAACACACACAGAGCAAATAAAGAATATATTAGCATTATAACCAAATTTTCATGTTTATATCTCGAGTCTTATCCTAATTTTTTCTTAATACAAAATATTTTTTCTTTTATCATTCAAATCTCTCTCATGTTAACTAAAAAATAACAATTATTAACTTATATTTTACTGTTGTCATTCAAATTTCTCTCTTGTAGATATATTTTCATAATATTATTTAGCCTTTTATGGAATTAAAACCATTGGAAGATTCAAGATATGAAATTACATAAAGCAGAACTAAATAGCAAACACACAAAAATTAACAATTTAACATCCTTATTACAAGAATGTCATTCTTCCAGCTACACCACTTTGATAGTGAGGACATTACGACTACTTTTCTATATTTATAATAATAAGTAGGAGCCTTTAATTGAAAACCTTATCGAATTTTTCTTTAAAAACTGGAAGTACATTTTTTTTCTCTTTTCATATATTTATACACATACAAATCATAATAGCATTATTATATATATATATATATATATATATATATATATATATATAAGAATAATATAATCAAGTACTATATAAATATATCATAAAATCACAACTCCTATCCTTCTTTAAAAAAAATAAATAACAAAAATAAAGGCGAGGGAAATACCAAAGATAATACAACAATTAAGTACAATTGATTACTCAATAAAATTTTCATTGGATTCTTCGTCTGTTTTTTTGAAAAGATAAGGCTCTAGGAAAGTAAGAACCTAACCACACGATCTCACCAAAGAAAATTTAGAATTATCATAAGAGGATATGTAAAAAAAAAGTTATTTTCAATCGTAATGACCATCGCTCGTCTTATGAATCATTTTAAAAACCAATAGTTACTTATTCAAAACCCAAATTCATATTTCTATTATAAAATGTTAAAAGTTACTTAAACTGTATGAATGCCCAACTTGTTCCAAGCATAGGTTCATTAAGTCTATGCTGAACTATTTGATTTTTCATACTTTACTAAACCTTAAACACAAATCAATCGCAGCTCCGGCCTATCATATAATTAATCTCAGCCTTTGCCCCAAGCAAAATCAATCAACACACAACCCACCATAAGTCAATGTGCATATCAACCTTTACCAACTTACTAAATTATGGCCTCTAGCCCAATTAGTCATGGCCTCCGACCCAAAGCATAATCAAATCACAGCCTCCGATCCAAATATATAAATAGTCACGGCCTCTAGCCCCTAACACATAATCAATCGTACTCAAATTACTATAATTCAAACCAACGAGTCACAATCACACGGATAGTCAAACAATCACACATAAAGAGCAAGTATGTTAAGTAGTACAATTAGCAATTAATAGGATGTCAATTAGGCAAGCCAAGTAATTATGCATACCCAAGCAAATGCAAAAAAATGCAGTATGATGCATGTCTGTCCTACTGGTCATGAGCTCATGTGTCGGTTATACTGCCAAAATCCAACATATCTGGTAGCTAATCCGGATATTGTCTCTCTATTACACTTCCACAATCTTAGGATAAAGTGCCTGCCACACTCTTGGGATATAGTGCTCGATATCTTTTCTGGGACATAGTGCTCACACACTCTTGGGATATAGTACCCGTCACAATTTCCAGTATATAGTGCTCTCACACTCTTGGGTTATAGTGCCTGCCAGACTCTTAGGATATAGTGCTCCCACACACTTGGGTTATAGTGCCCATCACACTCTTGGGAAATAGTGTCTGCCACACTCTTGGGATATAGTGACCGACACACTACTTAAACAAATAGAGTACAATGTAATAAAAGGGAACAGATTATACACAACCAAGATCACAAACAAAATTGCAACTTAATATAATCACTTCTCAATCAAACCTTATCATGATCAAAATCAGCATTCATTAGGGATATAGTGTCCGTCAAACTTTGATCATAAGCTCATCATAATCACAATTACCATCCATCAGGGATATAGTGCCCAACACACTCTTGGGATATAGTGTTAGAAAACACTCTTGGGATATAGTGCCCGCCATACTTTTTAATCATAATCATTATCATCATTAAAATCATCATATTCATAATTAATTATAAACCTCATTTCATATATATGAAGGTATAACCAGAGAGAATCTTCAACTTCCCCAACTTGTGAGTGGGATAAAACCTCCGTCCTCATATCACACTACAACCAGGGAAACGCGAGATGGGACCACCGTCCTTGCCCAGTGCAGGTGCCAAATCAACTCACAAGCGAGACGAAACCCACGACATTGGCTCACAAGTGGGACAAACTTCCATCCTTGTCAATTTACCCATTCAGGCCATAAACAGTCAACATCAATGTCTTTTAGCTATTTCATAAGTTACTAAATTCGTTAGCCCTAAATCGTTGTTAATTTATCAAGCTTAGGTCACCTCGTGAGTGGGATAATACCACCGTATTGACTGCGGGTGGGACAAACCACCATCTTCACAACAATAACATCCGGTTTAACCAAGAGTTTATCCTAGAATAATTTAATTTAATTCATTAGACTTAATCACACTCTATCTAGAGCACAGACATGAGTTATCAAACTTAATTTAGGGATTACAAGGGTTTATAAGCTTATTAGAAAGACTAAATAGTCAAAACTAAAGTTTTTCTGAAGCAAACAGGGTGTGTGCCCACGCAGACAACTGTGCCTATGCACAGATCAGACTGTCATTCCCGACGAGTGCGTATGCACCATACTGTGCATGGGCACAGGCTTGTAAACTCACTTTGATGGGTGCACATGCATAACCATGTGTCTAGGCACGCTAGCCAAATTTTCTGATTTTCTGCATAATCTCAGATTTTAGATTTTTATCCAAGTTTTCAATCGTGCATAACTTTTTCTATAAAATTTCATTTTTCTTTGTTTTTAAACTGTTTTAAAGCTCTCCACATTATCTTTTGTTTAAGATAAATTTGATCAAAATCCATTTTTACCAAAATCTGTAAAATGTCATTTTTCAAAAAATCTCCAAGTCATTTCATTTCAAAACCACCCCAAAACCATTTCCTAGGCATCACCTTTACCCAATTACAAATTCCAATTCATTCCCTAGCCATTTGAAACCTAACAACCAAAGCTAATCCATCAAAACCCTAATCATTCATTTTCCAACATTATGCCACCAATAACCAAACTAATAATCAATTCATATAATGAATTCTCATTATTCCGACAACAAATCACTCATGACAAATACACCACTTACCGTGACTTACCAAATAGGAAATATTTTACCATATCATGGCCTTATACCCAACTCTCACATCAAACACCATTCAACTCAAATTCCGTAGCTCATCACAAGGTAATCAAAATCACAACATTCATTTACTAATCAAACACATCCTCAACCACCATCAAACACAACATTCACACTAATTCATTATTCAAGCAATCAACAATCGTACATACTAATTCATGAGACTCACATAATCACCAAAAGTATAATTTCCATATCGTTATCGATTTATAACAATTCTTGGTAATAAAATAGTTTTAAGAAAAACTCCTAATACCTTGTTGACGGCGATTTTCAACCCTTGAATTTCCTTCACAATCCAACTTGAGCCTCAACCAAAGTTTCACATGCCAAACCAAGCATCCAATTCTGCACCAAAATAATCTAAGCACTCCAGCAACACTAATTACATCAAATTTCGCACATAGTTCAACTATGGATCGCACATATAGGGGAAATATAAAAGGAAGAGTGTTTTCTTACCTCATACCACAATATTGGGTTAAAACACCTCTAGAATTGGTAGTTAAACTTTCTCTAAACATCAAACTCACAAAAATCTCAACACCACATACCCAAAATGCATTTTCAATGAAGAAACAGAAAATGGGGCATGGATTTTGAAGTTTCTTACCACAATAGCTAGAAGAAATCAACGATGGAGCCAATGTGAACGTGCACCTGGGATCGTCAATCGGAGCTACGGATTGAAAGATATGTAGATTTTAGTGTGGTAATAAATAGTGAACAAGGGTTTCCCCCTTGCTCTCATCTCTTCTTCGTGCCTCACTCCCTCTCTTTGTGAAATAGGTGTGTTTTAGAGTGAATGAGAGATTTATATAGGTCATGGGCTTGGGCCTTGGTCCTAGGTGAAGGCCCGATACAATATTTAAGATTAGAGTTCGGGTTTTTATTCAAAAGATTTTTTCTTATTATTCATAAAACAAAGTTCAAATCTCAAATAGTTCATATTTTAATTTTTAAAAATTTGGGGTCATACAAACAAACTTTTCATTCAAGAAATTCAAAATTAGCAAACGTACACAAAATTAGTAGTCAGCAGCATAACTAAATCAATAATTAGCAAGCTTTCTATTTGTAACACCCTACCATACAGAGTCTTATGCTTAAGTCATAATTTAAAGATGGCAAGGTATTACGACCTCTAAAATAAAAATTTAGTACATATAGTAGTATGAATGATTGATTATAACTAGGAGCCTTTGTAGAAAAAGGGGTAAACAAAAACCATCGCAACTCTAAAGCGCAACACTCCGATCGACAACGTAACGAACAAGGATAACCAACGCGTGATTATATATATACAAAGGAGTGTCAAAAACAGGAATATCAAGACTCAAGATCCGGCTGCGAAGATAACCGGTTCGAGCATAACAATATATACATATGATAGAAATAAGGAAAACCCCAAAGGAAACCCAAAGGAAACCCAAAGGGACACAAATACATAAAACCTATTCTCCAAAATCTCCCATAAGAGGAGTCATCACAGTTTGTATTATTTAATGGAGATAAAAGTATCTAAGCAAAACATATAAACCAAAACATAAACCCCAAGAACAAGGAATCTTCGCAAGTCTAGAAGTCTCCAGCGTGCCTCAGCGGGAAACCGTACGTCCTGCATCTGAAAACCACAAAATCCGCATGGGTGAGAACCAGAGGTCCCCAGCATGGTAACAACTTCCACATATATAATACATAATAATGGAGGAAGGCCAAAGGCAATCCTAGAGCTTCCTCCAGATAATATCAGAGCTTATAAACAAGCTAAACCATAAAGGGCATCTGACTAAAGATACTTCAGTCTAACTAATACTTCCCTTTCCAATTCCTTCAGACCTTCCAACCACCAGTAGGAGTATAACGTAGCAATCACAGTTATATCAAACAAGGAATACACAAATAGGAACAAGTAAAGCATTTAGACAATTAGCAAGTAATATGCAGTCAAATAGACAATCTCAAACAATTCATATAGTATGCATATGATGAATGCCTGTCCCTAGTGGCTGATGATATCATCTGTCGGTTATAGAGCCAACCCGACAAGTCCTGGTAGCTAACCATTGGACTGTCCCTCTGTCATGCATCCCCAACTTGAGTTATACTCATCATAAACTTGATCATAATCATGATCTATATCCATCACCTTCACTGGTGAATATTTACGGGGGCGAGCTCATCCGGGTCTTTCACAGTGCCCAGCCACACTTATGACATAGGGTCAAAAGAGTATCAAGTCTCAACCTGGAGCACGTGGTGGCTAGCCACTGCTACTACCCAGGGAAACTCGTATCTCCGATAGTGGAAGTGCAAATCACAATCATCAATAATTCAGCATAAACATGCATGAATTCTCATCCATGGATCAACATCCATATCAGCCATTCCGGCTCACGGTTAAATCCATAACCAGCCAATATTCATAGCATACACAGCTATTCCGGCTCACGGTTCAATCCAGAACCAGCCAATATCCATAGCATACACAGCTATTTCGGCTCACGGTTCAATCCAGAACCAGCCAATTCATAAATAATTACGGCCCTTCGGCCAATGGCATAACAAGCACTTCCACTACCATCCTCCATATCTCACATAATCATCAATGATCCTCATTGATTATTCATTTTTCCCTTGCTTAACTCGCAAGTTACCACATCCACTAGCTCCTTCTCTCATAGCTAGGCATATCATAATGATTTAAGATATAAGTGGTGAGATCGGAGGCTTAGAAGTATGAAATTTGGCTTTTAAAACTCAAAAATCAACTTTGGGATGAAAACAGAGCCACGCGTACGCGCACTCCACGCGCACGCGTGAATGGCCTCAAAACTTCATCGACGCGCAAGCGTCATGCACGCTAACGCGTGGATTAAACATTTGCCAATCGACGCGCAAGCGTCAACCACGCGTACGCGTGGGTGTTCTCGTGCCCCAGGCACAACACTGGCACAGTTCTGGCATAACTCTCTGGAAAATGGCTGGGCATTGGGTGCAGCACCATCGGCGCGCCCGCGCACATCACGCGTACGCGTGTATGGCATTTTCGGGAAGGACGGCGCGCACGCGCCAAGTGCGCCCACGCGCAAGGGGTCATTCTGCTAAAAATTTTCTAAGTTAAAAGCTGCAGAATTTACCAATTTGAACCCCAATCTTCCAACGGACATAACTTTCTCATTTTAAATCGTTTTTCACCCGTTCTTCGAACGGCATGGACATCCCGGATCCAATTTCATTTCTAAATAGATTTGGCGCAAAACAGAGATCCGTAGTCCAAGTTATGTCCCACCAAAGTATGCCCAAAACCATATTTTTCATAAAAATCACAAAGTGCCATTTTCAAAACAAGCCATTTCCAACCCTTTTCAAAATCAATCAAAACATGCCATTTTCATCCCTTTTCTTTGAAATCAATCAATATATGTCAAATTCAACATCAAGCCTCCTCAACTCACACATTGAGACTTTACCACATTTTACAAAATCACTATCTCATCATTCTAACCCACTTCACCCAAGTGGCTCAAACTCAAACATATTGACATATCATATGCTATTCCTCATGACAATTCTCAACAACACAATCCCAATAAATCATCATTGTACACAATCAACGTCATACTCACCATCAACATGGTTCAACCCACAATTCAACCATAACCAATCATAAAGCATATATCACAACATGCATATTTCTCATACATCATACCACCAAGGCATCATTAATCATCATCACATATATGACCACATCATATATATCAACAATTCAACAACACCAACCATTCAATGCCTATCTTAGGGCCTCTAGCCTAAGTATTTCCTACCACATTACATATTAGATACGGGAAACCGAAACCATACCTTAGCCGATTTTCCCAAGCTCCACCGGAGCACTTCCAAACCACTTATCCACAAGCTCTCAAGGCCTCAACACCTCCAAGAACAGATTTTTCACCACCAAACCCTTTCCAAGCTTTTCAAAATCACCAAATCAAGCTCCAATATTCACATATACACAACCTAAGCCACAATCATCATACCCATACACAACATCTCAAAATCCAAGCATCATAAAACAACAAAATACACTAGGGTTGAGAATCTTACCACACCCAAGGTCCAAGGAGACAAGATTAACCTTCTCCTTCAAGAGAGTTGGGTCTTATAACATCAAAGAACCCAAAATCTCAACATTTCACCCATGAAACTCGAAAATAGGGGCTGGAATTTCGAACAGCAACACGTGGCTTACCTCAAGATTGGTTGTATGGGTTTTGTAGAGCTCTCCGCGGTGAACACGTGGCCGCAAACGGGGCGGCAATCGGAGCTCTAGATCAAAAGTTATGGTGGTTTGAAGATCAACCAAGGGAGAGAACTTGAGAGAGTGTTCTTCCTCCCTTTCTCTCAAATTTCAGCTTGTGTGTGTAACAAATGAGGAGAGAGAGTGGTGAAAACTAGGGTTTTGGTTAAGTTATGTTGGGCCAAGGGCCCACTTTGGGTCCAATTGGCCCGGTTTGGCCCGTTCGGTCCAATCTTGGTCCGAATTCTATAAAATTGGTACCAAAATTCTCGTCTCAATCTCCTCTATCACATTTAGCCATAAAAATCACATTTTAGGCTTTCCAGAATAAATTCTCATTTATGGATTAATTAGCCGTTAATTAACCGGGTTTTACACTATTCAACAAATTTAAGTCTCCCATTTAATAAACTGACAAATTCAAGTCTCATCATAAATTGATAACCATGCAATTAGTTAATTACATTATATATATAGCATAATAAAAGATCATTAGAGCTCACAAACACACACAAAATTAACTAATTATTTTTAGCTAAATCATTCTGAATACATTACAAACTAAATTAACTAAATCACATTTTTTTTATGAAAAACAGGTTAAAAACAAAAAAAATTGAGCAAGAAAAATTAACCAACCTGGACCTGGCGGACGACGACGAAGCTGGACCTAGCATTGGATGATGAAGCGTGATGGACTAGCGGTGAGATGTCAGCGGTGAGAAGAAGTGTGACAGAAATAAAGGCTAGGTTTGTAATGGTGGCTGCAATGGAAACGTCATGGAGAAGGGTCAATGCAAGGAGAGGAGGGAGGTAGCGACAGGAGGAGTAGGCGACGGTAGGGTTGACGGCACGGTGAGGAAAGGAGGCGGCTAGTGAGAGAAAGAGAGAAGAGAGAGAGAGAGAGAGAGAGAGAGAGAGAGAGAGAGAGAGAGAGAGAGAGAGAGTAGGTTTCGATTTGAAGGGGGAGAGAGTTTGCGCTTTGAATTTTAGGGCTCATTATTATCAGCTTTACTGGCGAATAAATCCGATGGTAACTTGTTGTAGGTCACCAAAATGCAGCGTTTCACTAAAATGGGTGTACTGGTGGATTGTTTTGATGGTAAATCCCACGATAAATTTTGCGCTAATTTCCTTTTTTTCCTCCAAGTATTACTGGCAAATTTACTGTTGAAAACGAAAATCGTCCAATAACAATTTGACCAAATGAATTCTACATCAAAATCGTCAGTAAAGCCGATGCTAATGTGTAACGTTAAATCCGACAGTTCTTAGTAATTTTCTTGTAGGAATATTTTATACCAAACACAATACAAAAACTTAATTAAGTTTCAGTCTCTTAGTCTTCGTCTCCTAGCTCAGTCTTTTAGTCTCCGTCTCCCTTCCAATCGTAGCCTAAAAGACAAATAAATTTAGTAGTTATTTCAGGAAAAGGAATTTATGCATCTTAGCTTGAGCATAGTTTTCACACATAGTAGGTAACAAATCTGAACTTTTATTCAAACCATTATTCACATGAATATTACACTAAGAAAGAACCAATTTTACCATTTTAGTCGCTGAGTGTCCAGGTCTCTTGTGCCATAAGTCAAAGGAAAAGTATTGAACAAAATGTACAAAAGGCAATTTTTTTTCAAAGTGAAGAACTAGTATATTAATGAATTGATACAAACCTCCTTTCCTATATCCTTGCAAAAGCACTTTGTGAATGAATTTATATTTAAGAATATAATAGAATGCTTGAAATTGAAAATACACATTACTGTCTTCTGCAAATTCTGAGACACTTATCAAGTTTTTAGTAATATCAAGGCTATGAATAAATTTTGTAAACAAAACCATCTTTGTGAATCAAAAGAATATAGTAAAGGATTACCGATATGATTAATAGGGATCCCAGCTCCATTGCCAATTTGTACTTGATTTGGACAAGTATAATTTGAACTAGTGAGCATCTTTGATTGATTGGGTGTCACATAGTGTGATGCACCTGAATCTGAGTACCAAGAAGTATCAGCAATTGATGATGGTACAACAACATAAGTAGAGTGATTACGATATGATGGTGTTGAAGGAGGAGGTGTAAAGATTGTGGAACCAGATTGTGATGATGCTAATAAAGATGATGCAGAATTGAAATTATTCATTCTTGATGATGTAGATTGAGGTTGAAATAATGGAAGAAGTATTTCTTGATTAAATCTATGGAAATAATGTCATGCTATATGGCCAATCTGCCACATGCAGAAACTTGACAATATGGTCTTTGAGATTAATAGAAAGCTCTACCTCCTCTCTGAAAACGTCATCCACCTCTTCCTCCATTGCTTCGATTTAAGTTTGGAATAATTGGATATAAACTCTGTGCTACATTATCTTGAATAATTGTGTTTTCTAACTTCCTAAATCTTTCAAGCATATCATCATGTGTTAAAAGAAGAGTTTCAACCTCGCACAATGTATAAGATTCTAGTTTTGTGTTGAGAGTAGTGAGAAGCATCTGGTAATCTTTATTTAACCCATTTAGAATTGCTTCAATTTCCTTTTGTTGTTTAAGAGATTTTCCTAATGCAGCCAATGAGTCAGTAGCAGTCTTGATCTTGGTATTGTATTCTGAAGCTGTAAGTCCTTATTTTTTATCATCTTGAGTTGTGTCTTTAGTTGTTTGATTCTGAATTTTGTAAAGTATGACTCGATCTTCTTCCATATTTGATAGCTATAAGAACAACCTATTATCTTGTGTGTGAAAGTTGAATTTAGGGATGCTAACAACTAAGAAATCAAATTCTGATAATTTTGGATCCATTGTTTGTATCGATGAGATTGAATACCACCAATATGGTGATGTTGATTTGCATATTGTTATGGAATTTTATCTTTAGTGAGATGATCTTCTAATGGTTGGCCTCTAATGGTAGCATGTGTTTGTTGCTGTCATGTTTTATCATTGTTTTCTCCAAGCTTGTTTTGAATGGGATTGAAAGGTCTTTGATTAAAAATTTGTAGAGGAATCAAATTGTTGATAGAATTGTTGTTGTTGCTGCACAACCTTTATATTAATGTATAATTTTTCATGTAATTATATTAATTAATGAAAATCATGAATTATATTATATATGAATTTGGATCCTCTAAAGTTTGAATTTTACTTTAGAAAGTAGAGTGTGATCTTCTATCCCTGCATAATTTTTCTTTCATATTTATTTTTGGTACCACCTATGAAATAAATGGTGAGAGATCATACTTTACGCTCTAAAGTGAAATTCAAACTTTTAGAGGATCTACTAGATTAATTAAGCTGGTGATTAACGTGCTGAATAAAGCGTGTTAGAGATTAGTTGTAAAAGAGGAATTGAAAACCCTAGAAAACTACTTTGCAGTGAACCCAAGCAGAAAGAAATTGAGAAGCAGATGATTCTAGAATAGGGAAGATTTCTTGAGAAAAATGAAACAATGAATTCTATTAAAAAATGTAAAATGAAAAGCACACTAAAAAACACAAATCTGCATTCCTTACACCTATTTATAACTCTTTAACTATCCACTAAACAGTTCTCTCAATACTCCCCCTCAAACTGAGGCACGATTTGTCTCGAAGTCACAGTTTGAACCTGTATTTCTGAAACAAACTTAGGGACAATGGTTTAGTTAAAGAATCGGCCACCTAATCTTGAGATGGTATATTAACAACATAGAGAGATTTTTGATTTACTAAATCCCTTAAAAAATGCAAATCCAGCTCAAGGTGTTTACATCTACTATGCAAAACTGGATTTGCAGCCAATAAATAGGCACTCTGATTGTCACAAAAGATGGTTGATGACATAGGTTGTAGGATTCGAAGTTCTCCCAAAAGCTGCTATATGGACATTAGCTCACTTTGTGCAGAACATATTGCCCTATATTCTGCTTCAATACTGCTCCTGCTCACCTTTGTCTGCTTGTTACTCTTCCATGAGTTCAGATTACATCCAAGATAAACCCAAAATCCAGTGATTGATTTTCTATCATCTAGATCTTCACCCCAATCAGCATCTGAAAAATCCAACAACCTAAATTCAGTAGATTTAGAAAATAATAATCCATGATCAACTGTACCTTTCATATATCTCAGAATTTTTTTTACACTCTTCCAATGCAGCAATGTTGGTTGATGCATAAACTGAGATACTCTGTTAATAGCTAAGGCAATATCTGGTCTTATCATTGTGAGATATTAAAGTGCACCAACTATTGATCTGTACAGTTTGGGATCATGAAAAGGTTTCGAGTAATGAGCTAAAAGCTTTGTGTTGGACATCATTGGGGTAGGCATCGAGTTCGCAGTCTCCATTCTAGCTCTCTTAAGTAATTCAAATGCATATTTGGTTTGTGAAATGTGAATACTACCTGTAGACAAATATAAAGCATCCAAGCCTAAAAAATAACTAAACTTCCCCATATCCTTTAATGGAAAAATATTGTTCAATTGGTAAATTAATTTATCTAATTCTGCAGCATTATTACCGGTAACAATTATATCATCTACATAAACTAACAAGTAAATCACATTAGATTCAAAAAATCTAACAAACAAAGACACATCAGATCTGGTTTCTTTAAATCCAAACTATTGAAGAGTAGTAGATAATGTTTTATACCACGCCATCGGTGCTTGTTTTAGACCATAAATGGCCTTGTTTAGCTTGCACACTAGTTGTTCACCCTTTGTAGAGTATCCCGGAGGTTACATCATGTATAATGTCTCATTTATGGTGTGGTGCACGAAATTGTGATCACACCTTTCACAACTCCGGTACAACTAACCAGCAAGTGTACTGGGTCGTCCAAGTAATACCTTACGTGAGTAAGGGTCGATCCCACGGAGATTGTCAGCTTCAAGCAAGCTATGGTTATCTTGTAACTCTTAGTCAGGATATTAGTGATAAAAATGATTTCGTTTGTAAAAAGTAAAAGAGTATGAAATTAATGATACTTGTTGTTCAGTAATGGAGAATAGGTTGAGGTTCAGAGATGCTCTGTCTTCTGAATTTCTGCTTTTCTACTGTCTTCTTCTCTAAACACGCATGGCTCCTTCTATGGAAAGCTATATGTTGGTGGATCACCATTGTCAATGGCTACCATCTATCCTCTCAGTGAAAATGGTTTAGGTACAATTTTTGTACGGCTAATCAACTGTCAGATCTCTCGTCTCGGATGAAAAATACCAGGCACAACTACTGTACGGCTAATCATCTGTCGGTTCTCACTTGTGTTGGAATAGGATCTCTCTATCCTTTTGCACACTATCACTGCGCCCAACATTCATGAGTTTGAAGCTCGTCACAGTCATCCCGTCCCAAATCCTACTCGGAATACCACAGACAAGGTTTAGACTTTCCGGATCTTAGGAATGCTGCCAATTAGTTCTAGCCTCTACCATGAAGGTTTTGATCTCATGAGTTTGAATGCTCTGTTGTTAGGAGATGCAAGTCAAACTCATGGATTAGAAACCCAAGAGATATGCACTCAAGCTGTCGCCTAATGACTACGTTGAGCTCAAATAGAATGAGAGTGGTTGTCAAGCACGCGTTCATAAATTTGAGAATGATAATGAGTGTCACGGATCATTACACTCTTCATATTGAAGTACGAGTGAATATCTTAAAACTGAAACACGCGTGATTGAATAGAAAACAATAGTAATTGCATTAATCCATTGAAACACAGTAGAGCTCCTCACCCCCACCTATGGGGTTTAGAGACTCAAGCCATAGAAGATACAATATGAGATGTAAAATGTCATAAGTCATCAAATAAATCTCTAAAAGTAGTTTTTATACTAAACTAGTAACCTAGGTTTACAGAAAATGAGTAACTAAGTGCAGATAGTGCAGAAATTCACTTTCGGGGCCCACTTGGTGAGTGTTTGGACTGAGCTTTGAAGCTTTCACGTGCATAGGCCATTCTTGTAGTTAAACGCCAGCTTGGGTACCAGTTTGGGCGTTTAACCCCAGCTCTGGTGCCAGTTTGGGCGTTTAACTCCAGCTCTGGTGCCAGTTCCGGCGTTTTACGCTAGAAAATGGTCTCTCGTTGGCGTTTAAACGCCAGTTTGGGCCCTCAAATCTCGGGCAAAGTATAGATTATTATACATTGCTGGAAAGCCCAAGATGTTAGCTTTCCAGCCCAACTGAGAGTGCGTCAATTAGATTTTTGTAGCTCCAGAGAAACACGTTTGAGTGTAGGCAGGTCAGAATCCAACAGCAACTGTAGTCCTTTCTCAGCCTCTGAATCTGATATTTGCTCAGGTCCCTTAATTTCAGCCAGAAAATACCTGAAATTACAGAAAAACACACAAACTCATAGTAAAGTCCAAAAATGTTATTTTTGCATAAAAACTAATAAAAATATAATAAAAAGTAACTAAAACATACTAAAAACTACCTAAAAACAATGCCAAAAGGCGTATAAATTATCCGCTCATCACAACACCAAAATTAAATTATTGCTTGTCCCCAAGCAACCAAAAACAAAATAAGATAAAAAAGAAGAGAAAATACAATAAGTTTCAAAAATATCAATAAAGATTAGTTTTAATTAGATGAGCGGGAATAGTAGCTTTTTGCGTCTGAATAGTTTTGGCATCTCTCTATCCATTTGAGTTCAGAATTGTTGGTATCTTTAGAAACTCAGAAATATAGATAATGTTATTGATTTTCCTAGTTAAGTTCTTTTTGATTCTTGAACACAGCTACTTTATGAGTCTTGGCCGTGACCCTTAGCATTTTGTTTTCCAGTATTACCACCGGATACATAAATGCCACGAACACATAACTGGGTGAACCTTTTTAGATTGTGACTCAGCTTTGCTAGAGACCCCAGTTAGAGGTGCCCAAAGTTCTTAAGCACACTCTTTTGCTTTGGATCACGACTTTAACCACTCAGTCCCAAGCTTTTCACTTGGACCTTCATGACACAAGCACATGGTTAGGGACAGCTTGATTTAGCCACTTAGGCCAGAATTTTATTCCTTTGGGCCCTTCTATCCATTGATGCTCAAAGCCTTGGATCCATTTTACCCTTATCTTTTAGTTTAAAGGGTTACTGGCTTTTTGCTCTTGCTTTTTCTTTTTCTTTCTTTTTTCTTTATTTTTTGCATTTTTTTCGCAAGCTTTTGCTTTTCACTGCTTTATCTTGCTTCAAGAATCAGTTTTATGATTTTTTAGATCACCAATAACATGTATCCTTTTTCATTATTCTTTCAAGAGTCAACTTTTCTTAATTCCAGTTTTAAACATGCACTGTTCAAGCATTCATTCAAAAAATAAAAAGTATTGCCACGACATCAAAATAATTAAACTATTTTCAAGATAGAGTTCAAAATTCATGTACTTCTTTTTCTTTTTCAGAAAACATTTTTCATTTAAGAAAGGTGAAAGATTCATGGAACATTCATAGTTTTAAGACATAGACACGGAACACTAATGATCATGTAATAAAAACAAGACTTAGACAGAAAATAAACATAAAAACAGACAAATAACAATAAAAGCAAGGAAATTAAGGAGCGGGTCCACCTTAGTGACGGCGGCTACTTCTTCCTCTTTAAATAGAGTGCTTGAGCTCCTCTAGTTTGCTCTATCCTCTTTCTTAGTGATGGGCTTTGGTGATGAATTTCTCTATCTCCCAAGGTTCGGAGGCGGAAGCAATTGCCTTCCCTTTCCTCTTTCTAGAGGATTCTCCGACTTTGGGTGCCATAAGTGGTAATGGAATGCAAAAAGCAGAGCTTGTCCACACCAAACTTAAAAGCTATGCTCGTCCTCGAGCAAAATAAGATTGAAGGGAGTAGAAGAAGAATGAGGTCATTAATTTTGAAAAACTTGTTAATGTTAAAAAAATTAAAAGGATTTGAAAAGAATTTGAGAAGATATGTAAGTTTGGAAAAAGATAAGGACAAGAATTAAAAAGAATTAAAAGGATTATTAGTTTTTGAAAATAGAAATTGAAAGATGAACATTTGAAATATTTTTTATGCAAAAAAAATTATGAATTAAAACATGAAAAGTAAAAAAATTGAATTGGAAACAAAATTATCTCCCCTTTGCTGTTCTGGAGTTAAACGCCTAGAATGATAGTCATTATGTCGTTTAACGCCCATCTGGTAGCCAATTTGGGCGTTTAACGCCCAGCCAGGTACCCTGAATGGCGTTAAATGCCAGAAATCTTTTGTTATTGGGTGTTTTTCTGAACACCCATAATGATACCTTTACTGGCATTAAACACCCAGAATGATAGCCATTCTAGCATTTAACGCCCAAAAATGCCTCTTTATTGGCATTTTAACACCAGCGAGCTCTTTTTTCTCTATGATTCCTCTGCTTTATGTTTTGAACCTTCATTTCTCTGTATTATTTACTGAAATGTATTAACAAACATGAATAACAAAATTAAATAAACTCATATAATTGTTATAAACATCTAATTTTTGCTAATGGCTGGGTTGCCTCCCAGCAAGCGCTTCTTTACTGTCTTTAGCTAGACTTTACTGAGCTTTAATCTAGTCTCAGTCTTGAGCATTCTTGCTCAACACTGCCTTCAAGATAATGCTTGACTCTCTGTCCATTAACAATGAACTTTTTGTCAGAGTCAATATCCTGAAGCTCTACATATCCATATGGTGACACACTTGTAATCACATATGGTCCCTTCCACCGAGATTTTAATTTCCTAGGAAACAATCTGAGCCTAGAGTTGAACAGCAGAACCTTCTGTCATGGCTCAAAGATTCTAGATGACAGATTTCTGTTATGCAACCTTTTTGCTTTCTCCTTGTAAATTTTAGCATTTTCGAAAGTATTGAGTCTAAACTCCTCTAGCTCATTCAACTGGAGTATTCTGATCTCTCCAGCTACCTTAGCATCAAGGTTTAGGAACCTGGTTGCCCAATAGGTCTTGTGTTCCAGTTCCACTGGTAGATGACAGACTTTTCCATACACAAGCTGCTATGGAGAGGTCCCTATAGGAGTTTTGAATGTAGTTCTGTATGCCCACAGGGCATCATCCAGACTTCTTGCCCAATCCCTTCTACGAGTATTTACAGTCCATTCCAGGATTCGTTTTAGTTCTATATATGAGACTTCAGCCTGCCTATTTGTCTGTGGGTGATATGGAGTTGCCACTTTGTGGTTAATTCCAGATCGGATCATAGCAGAGTCAAGCTATTTATTACAGAAATGAGTGCCTCCATCACTGATCAGTACCCTAGGGACATCGAATCGGCTGAAGATATGCTTCTGGAGGAACTTCATCACTATCTTGGTATCATTAGTGTGTGTTGCAATTGCCTCTACCCACTTAGATACATAGTCTACTGCCACCAGAATATAAGTGTTTTAAGTATGATAGCGGGAAAAGCCCCATAAAGTCAATACTCCATACATCAAACAACTCAATCTCTAAGATCCCTTGCTGAGTATGGCATAACCATGAGGCAGATTACCAGCTCTCTAGTAACTGTCACAGTTATGTACAAACTCTTGGGAGTCTCTATAGAGAATAGGCCAGTAGAAGCCACATTGGAGAACCTTTATGGCTGTTCACTCACCTCCGAAATGTCCTCCATATTGTGATCCATGGCAATGCCATAGGATCTTCTGTGCCTCTTCTCTAGGCACACATCTACAGATTATTCCATCTGCACATCTCTTAAAGAGATATGGTTCATCCCACAAGTAAAACTTTGCATCAGAAACCAATTTTTTTGTTTGCTGCCTACTGTACTCTTTGGGTATGAATCTCACAGCTTTATAGTTTGCAATTTCTACAAACCACGGTACTTCCTGAATGGTAAAGAGTTGCTCATCCGAAAATATTTCAGAGATCTCAGTAGGAGGGAGGGACGCTCCTGCTACTGGTTCTATCTGGGACAGGTGATCGGCTACTTGGTTCTCTGTCCCTTTTTTGTCTCTTATTTCTATATCAAACTCTTACATAAGTGATGATTGGATTTTTGACAGTTTAGAATTTCACCAATGAAATCTTGTTGTAAAGTATAGTCTCTAAACCAACAATAATCCTTTCATACAAAAATTTGTTTGTCACAAGTACAAACCCCTAAAATCTATAAACTGAAGTATTTAAATCTCGGGTCATCTCTCAAAGGAATTACAATAAAGTGTCTTGTTATTGGTTATAAGTTATTTTGGAGTTTTTGAGATAATAGACAAGAAATGTAAATTGCAAAAGAAATAAACTAACAACTAACAAAGCTCTTGGCAAGGTATGAGAACTAGAAGTCCTATCCTAGTTATCCTCCTCAATTATGACCACAAATTGTTCATTGCTACCACTTAGTTAACCTCTAACCATGGAGGAAAGTCAAGTGAATGAATCAATTTGATTCCTCAAGTCCTAATCAACTCCTAAAGGAAAGACTATCTTTAGAGGCATTCAAATCAATTAGCAACTTCTAATTATCAATCAACAAAGGAATTAGATAACTCGAGAGTCACTAATTACTCAACCAAAGCCAAGAGGAACAAAATCTAGACTAAAACCAAAAGAAGCATTTTGTCAAACACATAAGAGACATAGAAGGAAAGCACATGAAATCTACAACAAGAATGAAATTTAACAACAATTATTGAAAGGAATTAACAACAACAATCAAAAGAAACACAATTATTATGAATTACCTTGAATTGAATTGAAAGAAAATGGAAGGAACAATAGTAGATCTACAACAAAGTATAAGAACAACATAAAGGAAATTACAACAAAAGAATAGAAGAATGATGAATGTAACAATAAGGAATTGAGAAGAAGAAGTGGAAGAAGATATGAATTAAACCCTAGATCTAAGAACTAAGCCTAAGCCTAATCCTAATCCTAATCCTAGATAGAAGTGAGAGCTTCTCTCTCTAAAACTAACTAAAACTAATCCAAATGAGTGTAAATGATGCTAAGTGTTGATTCCCTTCAATGTTTGGTCCTTTAAATGCATTTTGGCGCCAAAGTTGGTTGCAAATTGGGCCCCACAGCTCTCAAAAATTGCTGGGCACGTTTTGTATTTAAAAAATCACGTGTGGCCTTCGGCGCGGATGCGCACGGTACGCGTACGCGTCCCTGGCTGATTTCGTGAGGTGCGCGCGAGCGCCTGGTGTGCGTGTGCGTCCTTGGCCGGGATCAATTCTTTGGCTTTTTATGCTTCTCTCCACTTGCATGCTTCCTTCCTTGCTCCTTTGATCCATTCCAAGCCTATTTCATCCTGAGATTACTAGCAAACACATCAAGGCACCTTATGGAATCAAGAGAGAATTAAAATTATCAAATTAGAGTCCTAGAAAGCATGTTTTTACAATTAAGCACAAATAAGGGAGAGATCACAAAATCATGCTAATTCATTGGCTAAATGTAAGAAAAGATTAGCAAAATACTCTAAATTGAACACAAGATAAACCCTAAAAATGGGGTTTATCAACCTCCCCACACTTAAACCAAGCATATCCTCATACTTAAACAAAGAGAAAGCAAAGGGATCAACATTTATTCGATGAAATCTAACTAAATGCAATCTACCTATATGTAATTATCTAAATGAATGCAATTGTTTAATCAAAATAAATCAATTCCCGAGAGAACATATATGCATAAGGGATACGGGTGTTAGCAACCATGCCAAACCACAATTGAATTGAGCTATTAAATATTTTTACAAACTTGCATGAAGAATGATGATCATAGGGGAAAACATGTAATTGAGCAATCGAAGCCTCACCGGAGTGTTTGCGCTCTATTCGCTCAAGTGTTTAGGGTCGATTCTCTCAATTCTCTTCTATTTCATGCTTTTCCAAGATTTGATCTTCTTCTAACAATCAACACTTAATCCATGCATGCATACATTCATCATGAGGTCTTTCATAGGTTGTAATGGGGCTAGGGTCAATGTAGGATCATATATGGCTAGTGGACTAGGAATTGAATTTTTGATTAGCTTAAACTTTCCCACCTAACCTATATAATGACCTATACAATTAAGTGCTAATCTAACTACCCATTCCTCACTTTTTCACATACTCATGCATTTTCTTTTGATTACCACATATATGCATTGATTTTATTTAAACTTTACTTTGGGGCATTTTGTCCCCTTTTATTGCTTTTCTTTTCCTTTCTTTTTCTACATATTTTTTTCTTTCTTTTTCGCTTTTATTTTTTTCTTTTGTTTTTCCCATTTTTCTTTTTCTTCAAACAATATACAAGAACATCAATGCATAAGGTCTTTGCATTTAATCAATACACGAGTATGTACCCAATTCCCAAATATAAAAATACAAACACACCCTTTTATCCCAACCAATGTTCCCAATCCTAACTAAACTTGAAAATAAGCACTCTCACTAGCCTAAGCTAATCAAAGATCCAAATAGGACATTTATTGTTTTTCACTTTGGGGCTTGTAATGTGCTAAATTGAGAAACAAGTGGGTTAAGCGTAGGCTCAAAATTGGCTAACAAAGGTTGATAAAAGGTAAGGTTATTTAGGTAAGTGAGCTAATGAATTAATGGCCTCAATCATATAAATACATGAATATAAGGAGTAAATGGACATATAGAATCAAGCAAACCAAGGATCACAGTCATAGAAAGGGAATAATTGCACACAAGAAGGAAAAATAGGTGGTTATAAAATGTAACCACACCATTAGGCTCAAATCTCACTTGCTTGTGTTCTTAGCTCAAAACATGATCCATAATATATATAATTCAAGCAAGTTCTAGGAAAAAGTTTCACTCAAATCAATTGAGCTGCCCTATAGATAGAAATCTTGAAAAATTTTGTTATTTTGACTAAGCTTATTTTGTATATGTACGCAAAAAATAGAAAAAATGCAAATAAAAATCCTAAAAACCTAAGATGAAATGCAAAAGTGTTGGAATTAGAAATTTGTCACCCAAAATCGCCGATTGGTCGGATGACCTCCCCACACTTAAAAGTTTGCACCGTCCTCGGTGCATTTAAGAATGAGCAAGGGGGTACGGCGAATCTCCGGATCGCTACCTTCAGCTGGTAAGTCAACCGGTGCTGCGTGTTCTTTGTCTTGCTTCTATTATTGCTTGTGGTGCATCAGTCATAAAAAACAGAAAATGACATCATAAGGGGAGAAAATACAAAAGCAAGGAAGCATACATTGTTGGAATGAGGTAGGTCACTAGGATTGAGTGAGTGAATTAGAGTGACATTTATGAAAATAGGAATGTGAATTCTAAATTGTGCGCCTTTTAGAACACACATTAGCATGAAAATCGATGTCACAAAAGAAGCATGCACTTCACTTGTCCTAGTGTGCTCGAGATGCTTTAAGTGAACTTGTAAGGTAAAACAAGCATTGAAGAAGCAAGAAAACATTCAAGTCAAACACATATGGATGCATATAATCATGAAACACAATGCATTAAGGTAAATGCACAACATCATCTATCAAGAGATTGCCCAATCAAGGAGAGATTAAAAGATTAAACATGCAATTCAAAAAGATTAAACATGCTTGAAGGCAAATCTAGTATACTTGGTATTCATCAATTGAAGCACGAAGAACCCAAAACCAAGTAACGAAATGTAACCTCAACAATGGAATCCAACAATGGAAATTCACAATAATTATGCTAAAATAGCATGTGGTTAATGATAAGCAGCAATGTATGGCAAACAGAGTTAGTAATCCAACACTTATAATGAAAAGAGAAAAATAAAATGAAAACTAAACTAAATAACTAACTAACTAAATGGTTATGGGTGGTGTTTGGAAGTTTTGGATGAAGGGTAGAAGGAGGGAAGAAAAAAGGAGAAGGAAAGAAATAGAAGGAGGAGGGAAAAAGGAATGTTTAAAATAAGGGCATCCGTGCGTACGCACGCATGGCGCGTGCGCGCGGATGGGTGAATAGTGAGGGGGCGCGGAAGCGTACGGTGCACGTCAGCGTGGGTGGTTGCCCATGCCAGGAGCTTAATGTTGGCCCAAAGTTGGCACAACTCTCGGCCTGAAGTATGGTGCCGCATCTGTGAAGGGGCGCATACACGCACAGCGTGCGTATGCGTCCCTGCTCCCCCTTTTTTTTAGAGTGACGCGTACGCGCCATTTACGCATACGCGTGAGGTCATTTGTGCCTCAGGCACAATGCACGTGCAATGTTCGCATAACTCTCGGGTTATTGGTTGGGGTGGAACTTCTGCATCCACGCGTGCACGCCATGTACGCGTGCGCGTGGAGGGTCGAAAATGCTGGAAGTGCGCGTGCGCGCCATGTACGTGTACGCGTGGATGGTGCTCTATTTTTCAAAATTTTTCCAAGTTCTTGCCCCAAACCAAGCCTTCCAAACTTCCAAACATCTACCAAAACACCTTAAAACCTTATTTAACACACTAGACTACCAAATAAACTCGACCAACTAATCTAAACATGAAATTAAACTAATTCTACCAATATTTACAAAAGAGAAAATGAAAAGATATTACCATGGTGGGGTGTCTCCCACCTAGCACTTTTGTTTATTGTCCTTAAGTTGGACTTATGGGGAGGTCCTCTCAAGGTGGCTTGTGCTTGAATCCATCCTTGAACATCCACCAATACTTGGTTCTCCATGTGCCCCAAGATTTCTCATAAGTTGCACCAAGTCTTGATGGAGTTCTTCACAGGCTTGGGGCTCCCAAAGTTGATCTTCCTTGTGCGATCCGGGACCCCACACTTTGTTTTCACACCCGTCTTTGAGTTGATCATTATTAGTCCATCCGGGTGGCGTGACTTTAGAATTCTCAAACAAAGTTCCTGATGGGGCGGAAATTGGTGAATTAAAAATTTTTAAAATATATATACGTTGCGAGTATAATTCTTAACTCACCAGAAATCCACTTATCAATTTAGAAAGGTGTCACAGAAATTTAAATTTTAAATACTGGGAGTATGAATCCCAGGTCGTCTCCCAACGAGTTGCAGAAAAGTGTGCTATTTTATTAATCAGATGTTTTCAAAAAGGTTTGAGTTGAGTAAACAAGGAATTAAATTGGAGAATTTGAATAATGTAAATAAAAGTCTTGACTGGGATTTGATTAGTTGGAAGCCTCATTAATGTTGGGGAACTCTCTAGATTAATTGATAATTAAAGGTTATCCTGTTTAATTATCTCTTACTAGGTAAGGGAAAGTCAAACAAATTAGAATGCTATGTCCGTTCACAAGTTGCAATCCACTTAATAAAAAGGGATTGGTATTAGTGAATAGAAGACAAGCCAACAATAAACCCAATTATAATCTTTCCTTCAAGCTTTCCAACTCAAGGGTTCCTTTCAATCAACTCCCCATCAAGTTAGGGAACTACTCGCTCATTGTGAATGTAAAATTCATAATATATGAAAAGGAATTAAAGAAAGACATTGTAAATAAAAATCAAAATAATCAAATAAAAATAAAAGTAATCCTTGTATTAAATAAATCCTAATAATATTCCAATGGTAAAATTAACAAAGCAAAGGACATGGAAGAGTAAAGCCAAGTAAAGAAAACGAACTAGAATGACGAAGTCTTGATGAGGTAATAACTCTTCTCAGTATCCCAATGCAAAAAGTGGTGGAAAAATCAAATTCTAAAGACTATGAATGTGTAGAGAGAAAAACCTAGAAGAGGAGTAAAAACTAGATCTAAAACTAAAACTGTGTAGAATGAATGTCCTCTCTGGTTTCTGCATGTTCTCTGGCTCTAGTCTGTTGTTATGGGCCGAGAACTGAGTCAAAACGGGGCCCAAAATCGCCCCCAGTGGAATCTGCAGATTATGCAGATCGCGCACATCACGCGATCGCGTCATCCATGCGGACGCATCATTCGCGTTTTTCCCTGCCACGCGTTCGCGTCGTCCACGCCTTCGCGTCACTTGTGCTTTTCCATTCCGCGCGGTCGCGTGAGCCATGTGGCTGCGTCACTGCGATTTCTCCTCTTTCGCACGAACGCGTGAGCCATACGGCCGCGTCACTTCTCGCTGATTATCTCCTCAATTTCTTGTGTTCCTTCCATTTTTGCTAGCTTCCTTTCCAATCTCCAACTCATCCATGCCCTATAAATCCTGAAACACTTAACACACAGATCACGACATCGAATGGGATAAAGGAGAACTAAAATGCATAATTAAAAAGTCTCTAGGAAGCAGTTTCCAGCCATGTAATAATTTCAGGAAGGAAATATAAATGCATGCTAAATTAATGAATAAGTGGGTAAGAATCATGATAAAACCACACAATTAAACATAATATAAACCATAAAATAGTGGTTTATCAGTTCCAAACAACTTCCTAGACCCATGCAATTTGGTTCCACACCAACCATTGCTCTTGAATTTTGAGCTTGCCACCGTCATGAGCTTAGGATGATGTTTCCAACCACTACACAACTCTCTTATACTTTTAACTCCACAAAGAGCTCTAAATTGACCATTATTTTCAATCAAACCATATTCAAGCAAGAAAGTAAAGCTTAGGGATAAGAATTTTACCCACTTGAATGTTGTGTTGGATGGTGACTTGGGGAGGGAGGCCTCCCCACACTTAGACAATGCGAGGTCTATTTCTTTAGGCTCTTCTTTAGTTGTTTCCACCTCTTCGCAAGCTCTTTTGATTTCAACCTTTTCCCTTTTATCACTTGGCTTGGTGTTGTCTTCAAGAACTTCGATTTCTTGCCTAATGGGAGGTGATTCAATTTTGGATAGGAATTCATTGATGAATAAATCCATATCTTGATCAACCTTTTCATATTCTTTAATTTCGATATACACCATGCCAACTTTTTCTCCTTGGTAGCTCTCTTTCGATTCATTCTCTTATTCATTATTCACCAAGGGTATGGGAGGTTGTGCACATTCTTCTATAGTTTCAACTCCATGTCCAATGGGAGAGGATTCGATTGTAGATAGAAATTCATCCATGATTGAATCTATCTCTTGATAAACCTCTTCCAAGTCTCCAATGACGATATGCCTTAGAGGTTGCGCACCCTCTTCAACATCAATATCAAGCTTCTTGGAAGAGTGCTCCATGATGCTATATTCCCTTGGACTTTCAACATCTCCTAAATCTTCAACCACTTCTTCCTTTTCTTCAATGATCATAGGCTCTTCCAAATGTTCTAACACAAAATTTGACTCCTCATTCTCCACTGGATTTTCCAATTTCTCCTTCATGCTTTTCTCTTCTTTTGACTTTTCACATGTGGTCACAGAAGTACCTTGAGTGTTCAAATATTGGTGGGCTAAAGTGTGCACTACCTTGGTCAAGTTGGTCACAAACTCAAGTGTATCCCGCTTTATGGCCTCTTGTTCTTGAAGTAACAAAGTGAGAGAATCGTCTATTAGGGTTTGGGGTGGGTAGGAAGGTTCCCTATTTTGGAGAGAGGGTTCATGGTAGGAAGGTGGTTCTTCTTGGTAAGGGTATGGAGATGGTGAGTATTGAGGTGGTTCTTGGTAATAATCATGATAGGGTTGTGGTGGTTCTATAGGTGGCTCACATGGCTCATAAGGTGGTTGGTATGGTAGATATGGATTGTGGTCATGTGGAGGTGTTTGGTGGAAAGGGGCTCGTGAGTATGGTTGACGGTTATGTTGAGGATATGGCTCATAGGCATATGGTGATGGTTCTTGATAGTCACAAGGGGGTTCACCATAGCCATTTGATTGGTATGCATCATAGAATGGCTCTTGTTCATAGTGCATTAGTGGAGGTTGTTGCCATGAGGATTAATCATATGCATATGGCTCCTCCCACCTTTGATTGTTCCATATTTGATACACATCCTCATTGAAGTTCTCATCACCTACAACATATTTGTAATCACACTCATAGCCAAAGTGAGAATTCATAATGGAAAGAGAAAACAAAAATCAAAAGATAATAGAAAACAAGAGAAACAAAATTCTACAACTAGCAAATAAAGCAAAAAGCAAGATATTCATACTATTCACATATGTACAATAACCAATAAAATCACACCATTGTAACTCCCCGGCAACGGTGCCATTTTGATGATTGGATTTTTGACGGTTTAGAATTTCACTAATGAAATCTCGTTGTAAAGTATAGTCTCTAAACCAACAATAATCCTTTCATACAAAAATTTGTTTGTCACAAGTACAAAACCCTAAAATCTATAAACCGAAGTATTTAAACCTCAGGTCGTCTCTCAAAGGAATTACAATAAAGTGTCTTATTATTGGTTATGAGTTATTTTGGGGTTTTTGAGATAATAGACAAGAAATGTAAATTGCAAAAGAAATAAACTAACAACTAACAAAGCTCTTGGCAAGGTATGAGAACTAGAAGTCCTATCCTAGTTATCCTCCTCAATTATGACCACAAATTGTTCATTGTTACCACTTAGTTAACCTCTAACCATGGAGGAAAGTCAAGTGGATGAATCAATTTGATTCCTCAAGTCCTAATCAACTCCTAAAGGAAAGACTAGCTTTAGAGGCATTCAAATCAATTAGCAACTTCTAATTATCAATCAACAAAGGAATTAGATAACTCAAGAGTCACTAATTACTCAACCAAAGCCAAGAGGAACAAAATCTACACTAAAACCAAAAGAAGCATTTTGTCAAACACATAAGAGGCATAGAAGGAAAGCACATGAAATCTACAACAAGAATGAAATCTAACAACAATTATTGAAAGGAATTAACAACAACAATCAAAAGAAACACAATTATTATAAATTACCTTGAATTGAATTGAAAGAAAATGGAAGTAACAATAGTAGATCTACAACAAAGTATAAGAACAACATAAAGGAAATTACAAAAAAAAAAAAATAGAAGAATGATGAATGTAACAACAAGGAATTGAGAAGAAGAAGTGGAAGAAGATATGAATTAAACCCTAGATCTAAGAACTAAGCCTAATCCTAATCCTAGAGAGAAATGAGAGCTTCTCTCTTTAAAACTAACTAAAACTAATCATAATGAGTGTGAATGATGCTAAGTGTTGATTCCCTTCAATCCTTGGTCCTTTAAATGCATTTTGGCGCCAAATTTGGTTGCAAATTGGGCCCACGGCTCTCAAAAATTGCTGGGCACATATTCGGGTTGGTTTGACTTCTTCATCAAACCAAGCTTTCTGATAGTGGATGCAGGTATTAGGTTGATACTTGTCCCAAGATCACATAAAGTTGACTTGGTACAAGCATCCTCTAATGTGCATGGTATCATAAAGCTTCCAGGATCCTTAAGCTTCTCTGGTAAGCTTTTTAAAATGACTGCACTGTATTCTTCAGTGAGAAAAACTTTTTCAGTCTCCCTCCAATCCTTCTTATGACTTAAGATCTCTTTCATGAACTTAGCATAAGAGGGTATTTGCTCAAGTGCCTCTGCAAACAGAATCTTTATTTCAAGAGTCCTGAGATAGTTTGCAAAGCGGGCAAATTGTTTATCCTGTTCCACTTGACGGAGTTTTTGAGGATAAGGCATCTTGGCTTTATATTCTTCAACCTTAGTTGCTGCAAGTTTATTTCCTATAGAAGTGGTTGGAGAAGCCTGCTTAAGGGGGTTGTTATTAGCACTTGCAGGTGTCTGATCCCTCATTGGCGTTTGAACGCCATAATTGGGTGCTGTATGGGCGTTTAACGCCAGATTACCACCCTTTTCTGGCATTTGAACGCCAGAATTGGCTGCTTTATGGGCGCTTAACACCGATTTTTGACCCTTTTCTGGTGTTTGAACCCAGAATCATTCCTCTTTGGGCTCTTACTGTCCTCAGAGGGATTTTGGGCAGTGAATTGGTCATCCTCTGTCAGATGTTACTTTCTTGGCTTTCTGACGCTTTGAGTTGAGACATTCAATGTCTTTCCACTCCTTAAATGAACAGCTTGGCATTCTTCTGTAATCTGTTTAGATAACTGCTATGTTGTCTGATTCAATTGTTTTTCCATATTCTGGTTAGCATCTTTGGTTTCTTGTAGCATCTCTTTAAATTCTGATAACTATTTTTTTATAGAAAATAGTTGCTGATTGAGTTCAGCAACTTCTTCTGGAGGACTAAGTTTAGTGGATACTGCTTTAGCCTCTTCTTTCATGGAGGACTCACTACTTAAGTAGAGATGCTGATTTCTAGCAACCGTATCTATTAGCTCTTGAGCCTCTTCAATTGTCTTTCTCATGTGTATCGATCCACCAGCTGAATGGTCTAGAGATATCTGGGCCTTTTCTGTAAGCCCGTAGTAGAAGATGTCTAACTGCACCCATTCTGAAAATATTTCAGAGGGGCATTTCCTTAGCATCTCTATATACCTCTCTCAGGCATTATAAAGAGATTCATTATCCTCTTGTTTAAAGCCTTGGATGTCCAGCCTTAGCTGTGTCATCCTTTTTGGAGGGAAATATTGATTCAGGAATTTGTCTGACAACTATTTTCATGTTCGTATGCTGGCTTTGGGTTGGTTATTTAACCACCTCTTAGCTTGGTCTTTTACAGCAAATGGAAATAGCAATAATCTGTAGACATCTTTATCCACTTCTATATCACGTACTGTGTCAGCAATTTGTAAGAACTGTGCCATAAACTCAGCAGGTTCTTCCTGTGGAAGGCTGGAATACTGGTGATAGCGCGAAATTGTGATTAATACTTTTCACAAATCAAATAATCCCTGGTAATGAATCCAAAAACTTGGTGTTCAATACCATGGCATAAACACAACTTCGCACAACTAACCAGCAAGTGTACTGGGTCGTCCAAGTAATAAACCTTACGCGAGTAAGGGTCGATCCCACAGAGATTTTTGGTATGAAGCAAGCTATGGTCACCTTGTAAATCTTAGTCAGGCAAACTCAAATGGGTATGGTGATAAACGCATAAAACATAAAGATAAAGATAGAGATACTTATGTAATTCATTGGTAGGAATTTCAGATAAGCGTATGAAGATGCCTTCCCTTCCGTCTCTCTGCTTTCCTACTGTCTTCATCCAATCCTTCTTACTCCTTTCCATGGCAAGCTTAAGCAAGGGTTTCACCGTTGTCAGTGGCTACCTCCCATCCTCTCAGTGGAAATGTTCAACGCACCCTGTCACGGCACGGATATCCATCTGTCGGTTCTCGATCAGGCCGGAATAGAATCCAGTGATTCTTTTGCGTCTGTCACTAACGCCCCGCCCTCAGGAGTTTGAAGCACGTCATAGTCATTCAATCATTGAATCCTACTCAGAATACCACAGACAAGGTTAGACCTTCCGGATTCTCTTGAATGCCGCCATCAGTTCTAGCCTATACCACGAAGATTCCGGTTAAAGAATCCAAGAGATATTCACCCAGTCTAAGGTAGAACGGAGGTGGTTGTCAGTCACACGTTCATAGGTGAGAATGATGATGAGTGTCACGGATCATCACATTCATCAAGTTGAAGAACAAGTGATATCTTAGAACAAGAACAAGCGGAATTGAATAGAAGAACAGTAGTAATTGCATTAATACTCGAGGTACAGCAGAGCTCCACACCTTAATCTATGGTGTGTAGAAACTCCACCGTTGAAAATACATAAGAACAAAAGTGATCATTGGTTTCGGCCCCAGAGAGGGAACCAGAAGAACCAAGATGAAAATACAATAGTATAATTTCCTACTTATAGAAAACTCGTAGCCTAGGGTGTACAGAGATGAGTAAATGACATAAAAATCCACTTCCGGGCCCACTTGGTGTGTGCTTGGGCTGAGCATTGAAGCATTTTCGTGTAGAGACTCCTCTTGGAGTTAAACGCCAGCTTTTATGCCAGTTTGGGCGTTTAACTCCCATTTTGGTGCCAGTTCCGGCGTTTAACGCTGGGATTTCTGAGGGTGACTTTGAACGCCGGTTTGGGCCATCAAATCTGGGGCAAAGTATGGACTATCATATATTTCTGGAAAGCCCAGGAAGTCTACTTTCCAACGCCGTTGAGATCGCGCCAATTGGGCTTCTGTAGCTCCAGAAAATCCGCTTCGAGTGCAGGGAGGTCAGAATCCAACAGCATCTGCAGTCCTTTTCAGTCTCTGAATCAGATTTTTGCTCAGGTCCCTCAATTTCAGCCAGAAAATACCTGAAATCACAGAAAAACACACAAACTCATAGTAAAGTCCAGAAAAGTGAATTTTAACTAAAAACTAATAAAAATATACTAAAAACTAACTAGATCATACTAAAAACATACTAAAAACAATGCCAAAAAGCGTACAAATTATCCGCTCATCAACTGGCAATAAGATTGAAGGGAGTAGAAGAAGAATGAGGTCATTAATTTTGAAAAACTTGTTAATGTTAAAAAAATTAAAAGGATTTGAAAAGAATTTGAGAAGATATGTAAGTTTGGAAAAAGATAAGGACAAGAATTAAAAAGAATTAAAAGGATTATTAGTTTTTGAAAATAGAAATTGAAAGATGAACATTTGAAATATTTTTATGCAAAAAAAATTATGAATTAAAACATGAAAAATAAAAAAAATCGAATTGGAAACAAAATTATCTCTGCTTTGCTGTTCTGGAGTTAAACGCCCAGAATGATAGTCATTATGTCGTTTAACGCCCATCTGGCAGCCAATTTGGGCGTTTAATGCCCAGCTAGGTACCCTAACTGGCGTTAAATGCCAGAAATCTTTTGTTATTGGGTGTTTTTCTGAACACCTAGAATGATACCTTTACTGGCATTAAACACCCAGAATGATAGCCATTCTAGCATTTAACGCCCAAAAATGCCTCTTTATTGGCGTTTTAACACCAGCAAGCTCTTTTTCTCTATGATTCCTCTGCTTTATGTTCTGAACCTTCATTTCTCTGTATTATTTACTGAAATGTATTAACAAACATGAATAACAAAATTAAATAAACTCATATAATTATTATAAACATCTAATTTTTGCTAATGGCTGGGTTGCCTCCCAGCAAGCGCTTCTTTACTGTCTTTAGCTGGACTTTACTGAGCTTTAATCTAGTCTCAGTCTTGAGCATTCTTGCTCAACACTGCCTTCAAGATAATGCTTGACTCTCTATCCATTAACAATGAACTTTTTGTCAGAGTCAATATGCTGAAGCTCTACATATCCATATGGTGACACACTTGTAATCACATATGGTCCCTTCCACCGAGATTTTAATTTCCCAAGAAATAATCTGAGCCTAGAGTTGAACAACAGAACCTTCTGTCATGGCTCAAAGACTCTAGATGACAGCTTTCTGTCATGCAACCTTTTTGCTTTCTCCTTGTAAATTTTAGCATTTTCGAAAGCATTGAGTCTAAACTCCTCTAGCTCATTCAACTGGAGTATTCTTTTCTCTCCAGCTACCTTAGCATCAAGGTTTAGGAACCTGGTTGCCCAATAGGTCTTGTGTTCCAGTTCCACTGGTAGATGACAGACTTTTTCATACACAAGCTGCTATGGAGAGGTCCCTATAGGAGTTTTGAATGCAGTTCTGTATGCCCACAGGGCATCATCCAGACTTCTTGCCCAATCCCTTCTACGAGTATTTACAGTCCATTCCAGGATTCGTTTTAGTTCTATATATGAGACTTCAGCCTGCCTATTTGTCTGTGGGTGATATGGAGTTGCCACTTTGTGGTTAATTCCATATCGGATCAGAGCAGAGTCAAGCTATTTATTACAGAAATGAGTGCCTCCATCACTGATCAGTACCCTAGGGACATCGAATCGGCTGAAGATATGCTTCTGGAGGAACTTCATCACTATCTTGGTATCATTAGTGTGTGTTGCAATTGCCTCTACCCACTTAGATACATAATCTACTGCCACTAGAATATAAGTGTTTTAAGTATGATAGCGGGAAAAGCCCCATAAAGTCAATACTCCATACATCAAACAACTCAATCTCTAAGATTCCTTGCTGAGTATGGCATAACTATGAGGTAGATTACCAGCTCTCTAGTAACTGCCACAATTATGTACAAACTCTTGGGAGTCTCCATAGAGAATAGGCCAGTAGAAGCCACATTGGAGAACCTTTATGGTTGTTCACTCACCTCCGAAATGTCCTCCATATTGTGATCCATGGCAATGCCATAGGATCTTCTTTGCCTCTTCTCTAGGCACACATCTACGGATTATTTCATCTGCACATCTCTTAAAGAGATATGGTACATCCCACAAGTAAAACTTTGCATCAGAAACCAATTTTTTTGTTTGCTGCCTACTGTACTCTTTGGGTATGAATCTCACAGCTTTATAGTTTGCAATTTCTACAAACCACGATACTTCCTGAATGGTAAAGAGTTGCTCATCCGAAAATATTTCAGAGATCTCAGTAGGAGGGAGGGACGCTCCTGCTACTGGTTCTATCTGGGACAGGTGATCGGCTACTTGGTTCTCTGTCCCTTTTTTGTCTCTTATTTCTATATCAAACTCTTACATAAGTGATGATTGGATTTTTGACAGTTTAGAATTTCACCAATGAAATCTCGTTGTAAAGTATAGTCTCTAAACCAACAATAATCCTTTCATACAAAAATTTGTTTGTCACAAGTACAAACCCCTAAAATCTATAAACCGAAGTATTTAAATCTCGGGTCATCTCTCAAAGGAATTACAATAAAGTGTCTTGTTATTGGTTATGAGTTATTTTGGGGTTTTTGAGATAATAGACAAGAAATGAAAATTGCAAAAGAAATAAACTAACAACTAACAAAGCTCTTGGCAAGGTATGAGAACTAGAAGTCCTATCCTAGTTATCCTCCTCAATTATGACCACAAATTGTTCATTGCTACCACTTAGTTAACCGCTAACCATGGAGAAAAGTCAAGTGAATGAATCAATTTGATTCCTCAAGTCCTAATCAACTCCTAAAGGAAAGACTATCTTTAGAGGCATTCAAATCAATTAGCAACTTCTAATTATCAATCAACAAAGGAATTAGATAACTCGAGAGTCACTAATTACTCAACCAAAGCCAAAAGGAACAAAATCTAGACTAAAACCAAAAGAAGCATTTTGTCAAACACATAAGAGGCATAGAAGGAAAGCACATGAAATCTTCAACAAGAATGAAATTTAACAACAATTATTGAAAGGAATTAACAACAACAATCAAAAGAAACACAATTATTATGAATTACCTTGAATTGAATTGAAAGAAAATGGAAGGAACAATAGTAGATCTACAACAAAGTATAAGAACAACATAAAGGAAATTACAACAAAAGAATAGAAGAATGATGAATGTAACAATAAGGAATTGAGAAGAAGAAGTGGAAGAAGATATGAATTAAACCCTAGATCTAAGAACTAAGCCTAATCCTAATCCTAGATAGAAGTGAGAGCTTCTCTCTCTAAAACTAACTAAAACTAATCCAAATGAGTGTGAATGATGCTAAGTGTTGATTCCCTTCAATTCTATGTCCTTTAAATGCATTTTGGCGCTAAAGTTGGTTGCAAATTGGGCCCCACAGCTCTCAAAAATTGCTGGGCACGTTTTGTATTTAAAAAATCACGTGCGGCCTTCGGCGCGGATGTGCACGGTACGCGTACGCATCCCTGGCCGATTTCGTGAGGTGTGCGTGAGCGCCTGGTGTGCGTGCGCGTCCTTGGCCGGGATCAATTCTTTGGCTTTTTATGCTTCTCTCCACTTGCATGCTTCCTTCCTTGCTCCTTTGATCCATTCCAAGCCTATTTCATCCTGAGATTACTAGCAAACACATCAAGGCACCTTATGGAATCAAGAGAGAATTAAAATTATCAAATTAGAGGCCTAGAAAGCATGTTTTTACAATTAAGCACAAATAAGGGAGAGATCACAAAATCATGCTAATTCATTGGCTAAATGTAAGAAAAGGTTAGCAAAATACTCTAAATTGAACACAAGATAAACCCTAAAAATGGGGTTTATCAACCTCCCCACACTTAAACCAAGCATGTCCTCGTGCTTAAACCAAGAGAAAGCAAAGGAATCAACATTTATTCGATGAAATCTAACTAAATGCAATCTACCTATATGTAACTATCTAAATGAATGCAATTGTTTAATCAAAATAAATCAATTCCCAAGAGAACATGTATGCATAAGGGATACGGGTGTTAGCAACCATGCCAAACCACAATTGAATTGAGCTATTAAATATTTTTACAAACTTGCATGAAGAATGATGATCATATGGGAAAACATGTAATTGAGCAATCGAACCCTCACCGGAGTGTTTGCGCTCTATTCGCTCAAGTGTTTAGGGTCGATTCTCTCAATTCTCCTCTATTTCATGCTTTTTCCAAGATTTGATCTTCTTCTAACAATCAACACTTAATCCATGCATGCATACATTCATCATGAGGTCTTTCATAGGTTGTAATGGGGTTAGGGTCAATGTAGGATCATATATGGCTAGTGGACTAGGAATTGAATTTTTGATTAGCTTAAACTTTTCCACTTAACCTATATAATGACCTATACAATTAAGTGCTAATCTAACTACCCATTCCTCACTTTTTCACATACTCATGCATTTTCTTTTGATTACCACATATATGCATTGATTTTATTTAAACTTTACTTTGGGGTATTTTGTCCCCTTTTATTGCTTTTCTTTTCCTTTCTTTTTCTACATATTTTTTTCTTTCTTTTTCGCTTTTATTTTTTTCTTTTGTTTTTCCCATTTTTCTTTTTCTTCAAACTATATACAAGAACATCAATGCATAAGGTCTTTGCATTTAATCAATACACGAGTATGTACCCAATTCCCAAATATAAAAATACAAACACACCCTTTTATCCCAACCAATGTTCCCAATCCTAACTAAACTTGAAAATAAGCACTCTCACTAGCCTAAGCTAATCAAAGATCCAAATAGGACATTTATTGTTTTTCGCTTTGGGGCTTGTAATGTGCTAAATTGAGAAACAAGTGGGTTAAGCGTAGGCTCAAAATTGGCTAACAAAGGTTGATAAAAGGTAAGGTTATTTAGGTAAGTGAGCTAATGAATTAATGGCCTCAATCATATAAATGCATGAATATAAGGAGTAAATGGACATATAGAATCAAGCAAACCAAGGATCACAGTCATAGAAAGGGAATAATTGCACACAAGAAGGGAAAATAGGTGGTTATAAAATGTAACCACACCATTAGGCTCAAATCTCACTTGCTTGTGTTCTTAGCTCAAAACATGATCCATAATATATATAATTCAAGCAAGTTCTAGGAAAAAGTTTCACTCAAATCAATTGAGGTGCCCTATAGATAGAAATCTTGAAAAATTTTGTTATTTTGACTAAGCTTATTTTGTATATGTACGCAAAAAATAGAAAAAATGCAAGTAAAAATCCTAAAAACCTAAGATGAAATGCAAAAGTGTTGGAATTAGAAATTTGTCACCCAAAATCGCCGATTGGTCGGACGACCTCCCCACACTTAAAAGTTTGCACCGTCCTCGGTGAATTTAAGGATGAGCAAGGGGGTACGGCGAATCTCCGGATCGCTACCTTCAGCTGGTAAGTCAACCGGTGCTGCGTGTTCTTTGTCTTGCTTCTGTTATTGCTTGTGGTGCATCAGTCATAAAAAATAGAAAATGACATCATAAGGGGAGAAAATACAAAAGCAAGGAAGCATACATTGTTAGAATGAGGTAGGTCACTAGGATTGAGTGAGTGAATTAGCGTGACATTTATGAAAATAGGAATGTGAATTCTAAATTGCGCGCCTTTTAGAACACACATTAGCATGAAAATCGATGTCACAAAAGAAGCATGCACTTCACTTGTCCTAGTGTGCTCGAGATGCTTTAAGTGAACTTGTAAGGTAAAACAAGCATTGAAGAAGCAAGAAAACATTCAAGTCAAACACATATGGATGCATATAATCATGAAACACAATGCATTAAGGTAAATGCACAACATCATCTATCAAGAGATTGCCCAATCAAGGAGAGATTAAAAGATTAAACATGCAATTCAAAAAGATTAAACATGCTTGAAGGCAAATCTAGTATACTTGGTATTCATCAATTGAAGCACGAAGAACCCAAAACCAAGTAACGAAATGTAACCTCAACAATGGAATCCAACAATGGAAATTCACAACAATTATGCTAAAAAAGCATGTGGTTAATGATAAGCAGCAATGAATGGCAAACAGAGTTAGTAATCCAACACTTATAATGCGCGCGAGCGCCTGCTGCGCGTGCGCGTCCTTGGCTGGGATCAATTCTTTGGCTTTTTATGTTTCTCTCCGGTTGCATGCTTCCTTCCTTGTTCCTTTGATCCATTCCAAGCCTATTTCATCCTGAGATTACTAGCAAACACATCAAGGCACCTTATGGAATCAAGAGAGAATTAAAATTATCAAATTAGTGGCCTAGAAAGCATGTTTTTACAATTAAGCACAAATAAGGGAGAGATCACAAAATCATGCTAATTCATTGGCTAAATGTGAGAAAAGGTTAGCAAAATACTCTAAATTCAACACAAGATAAACCCTAAAAATGGGTTTTATCAATAAGCAACACCCATCTTATGAGTTTGGGTTTTGAATCTTGCTTTGTGAGGAGATATTTTAGAGCAGCATGGTCAGTGTACACAATCCCTTTTGATCCTACTAAGTAAGATCAAACTTGTTAATAGCATAAACCACTGCAAGCAACTCCTTTTCTGTGATTGTGTAATTCTTCTGTGCGTCATTTAAAACACGGCTAGCATAATAAATGACATGCAAAAGCTTGTCATGCCTCTGTCCCAATACTGCACTAAAGGCATGGTCACTGGCATCACACATTAGTTCGAATGGTAATATCCAGTCTGGTGCAAAAATGACTGGTGCTAGTCAGTGGGAAAGGCAAATGGCCCAACGTTGACCATCATGTCCTCAATTACGCCTGATAGAATTTTAATGGAGCCATCAGCAAGTTGGAGACATATTCGGGTTGGTTTGACTTCTTCATCAAACCAAGCTTTTTGATAGTAGATGCAGGTATTAGGTTGATACTTGCCCCAAGATCACATAAAGTTATCTTGGTACAAGCATCCTCTAATGTGCATGGTATCATAAAGCTTCCAGGATCCTTAAGCTTCTCTGGTAAGCTTTTTAAAATGACTGCACTGTATTCTTCAGTGAGAAAAACTTTTTCAGTCTCCTTCCAATCCATCTTATGACTTAAGATCTCTTTCATGAACTTAGCATAAGAGGGTATTTTCTCAAGTGCCTCTGCAAACAGAATCTTTATTTCAAGAGTCCTGAGATAGTTTGCAAAGCGGGCAAATTGTTTATCCTGTTCCACTTGATGGAGTTTTTGAGGATAAGGCATCTTGGCTTTATATTCTTCAACCTTAGTTGCTGCAGGTTTATTTCCTATAGAAGTGGTTGGAGAAGCCTGCTTAAGGGGGTTGTTATTAGCACTTGCAGGTGTCTGATCCCTCATTGACGTTTGAACACCATAATTGGGTGCTCTATGGGCGTTTAACACTAGATTGCCACCCTTTTCTGGCATTTGAACGCCAGAATTGGCTGCTTTATGGGCGTTTAACACCAACTTCTGACCCTTTTCTGGTGTTTGAACCCAGAATCATTACTCTCTAGGCTCTTACTGTCCTCAGAGGGATTTTGGGCAGTGAATTGGTCATCCTCTGTCAGATGTTACTTTCTTGGCTTTCTGATGCTTTGAGTTGAGACATTCAATGTCTTTCCACTCCTTAAAATGAACAGCTTGGCATTCTTCTGTAATCTGTTTAGATAACTGCTATTTTGTCTGATTCAATTGTTTTTCCATATTTTGGTTAGCATCTTTGGTTTCTTGTAGCATCTCTTTAAATTCTGATAACCGTTTTTCTATAGAAAATAGTTGCTGATTGAGTTCAGCAACTTCTTCTGGAGGACTAAGTTTAGTGGATACTGCTTTAGCCTCTTCTTTTATGGAGGACTCACTACTTAAGTAGAGATATTGATTTCTAGCAACCGTATCTATTAGCTCTTGAGCCTCTTCAATTGTCTTTCTCATGTGTATCGATCCACCAGCTGAGTGGTCTAGAGATATCTGGGCCTTTTCTGTAAGCCCGTAGTAGAAGATGTCTAACTGCACCCATTCTGAAAATATTTCAGAGGGGCATTTCCTTAGCATCTCTATGTACCTCTCTCAGGCATTATAAAGAGATTCATTATCCTCTTGTTTAAAGCCTTGGATGTCCAGCCTTAGCTGTGTCATCCTTTTTGGAGGGAAATATTGATTCAGGAATTTGTCTGACAACTGTTTCCATGTTCGTATGCTGGCTTTGGGTTGGTTGTTTAACCACCTCTTAGCTTGGTCTTTTACAGCAAATGGAAACAGCAATAATCTGTAGACATGTAAGAACTGTGCCAGAAACTCAGCAGGTTCTTCCTGTGGAAGACCGGAATACTGGCAATTTTGCTGCACCATGATAATGAGCTGAGGGTTTAGTTCAAAATTGCTAGCTCTGATGGGGGGTATGTAGATACTACTCCCATATGAATCAGTAGTGGGGTTAGCATATGACCCCAGAGTCCTTCTGGACTGTTCATTTCCACTTAGGTCCATGATGGAGAAAGGGAGATGATGTGGATTGTAAATAAAAATCTTATTCCCAACTCTTTTTTTATTAAAGAAATTAAAATAAAGTAAATAAAAAGAAATTTATGCAAGTTTCAAAAATTAAGAAAAGAAAAAAATAAAAGAAATTAGAAAACTAAATTAATTAATTAATTAAAAGGATTTGAAAATTTTTGGTGTGGATTTTCAAAAAAGAAGAGAGAGAAAGTAGCTAGGAAGTTTTGAAAAAGATATGTCTTAAAATCAAAGATACTTGTAAGAAAATAAATAAAAGAAAAGATTTGAAAAAGATATGATTTTAAAATTTTAAAGATTGAAACTTTCTTAACAAGAAAACACCAAACTTAAAATTTTTCAATCAAAATAATAAAATAGGACAAGTAATTCGAAAATTATAAAAAAAAAAAGATTTTGAAAAATTTTATAAAAGATTTTCGAAAAATATAAAAAGAAAATTGAAAAAGATTTTAAAAGATAAATATTTAAAATTAGAATTTTGACTTGACTAATAAGAAACTACCAAATTTAAAAAATTTTGACTAAGTCAACCTAAGAAATTCGAAAATGATGAGAAGAATAAGGAAAAGATATTTTTTTACTTTTGAATTTTTAATGAGGAAAGAGAAAAACAATAAAAAGACACAAGACTTAACAATTTTGGATCAAAACAAAGAAAACAACCAAGAATACCTTGAATGTCAAGATGAACACCAAGAACACTTTGAATGTCAAGATGAACACCAAGAACTAATTTTTCGAAATCTTTAAGAAAATAAAAACACAAAGGACACTAAACTTAAAAATTTTTATACTTTGGACACTAATAATTCGTAAATGCATAAGAAAAACAAGGAAAGACACAAAACAAGAAAAACTAAAGATCAAACAAGGAAAATAAACAAGAACAACTTGAAGATCAAGAAAGAACAAGGAACATAAAACTCGAAAATATGAAGAATAAAAAGAGCATATAATTCAAAAAATTGAAAGAAAATAAAAACATGCAATTGACACCAAACTTAAAACATGAAATAAAACTCAAACAGAAGACTCAATTATTATTTTATTGTTTTTTATCTATTTATTAAAAATTTTTGAAAAAATCTAGAAAAAGAAAACAAGGATTTTAAAAATTTAACAAAAACATTAATAAAAGACTCAAAGAAAAATTAAAGATTGATAAAGAAAAATAAGATTTTTGAAAAGAAAATAAAAGACTCAAATTTAGTGACTCTAAACCAACAAAAATAAATTATTCCTAATCTAAGCAACAAGACGAACCGTCAGTTGTCCAAACTAGAAAAATCCCCGGCAACGGCGCCAGAAACTTGGTGCACGGAATTGTGATCACACTTTTCACAACTCCGGTACAACTAACCAGCAAGTGCACTGGGTCATCCAAGTAATACCTTACGTGAGTAAGGGTCGATCCCACGGAGATTGCCGGCTTGAAGCAAGTTATGGTTATCCTATAACTCTTAATCAGGATATTAGTGATAAAAATGTTTTCGTTTGTAAAAAGTAAAAGAGCATGAAATTAATGATACTTGTTGTTCAGTAATGGAGAACGGGTTGAGATTCAGAGATGCTCTGTCTTCTGAATTTTAGCTTTCCTACTGTCTTCTTCTCTAAATACGCATGACTCCTTCTATGGCAAGCTATATGTTGGTGGATCACTATTGTCAATGGCTACCATCCATCCTCTCAGTGAAAATGGTCAAGGTACGGTTTCTATACGTCTAATCAACTGTCAGATCTCTCGTCTCAGATGAAAAATACTAGGCACAGCTATCGCACGGCTAATCATCTGTCGGTTCTCACTTGTTTCAGAATAGGATCTCTCTATTCTTTTGCACATTGTCACTGCGCCCAACATTCTTGAGTTTGAAACTTGTCACAGTTATCCCGTCCCAGATCCTACTCGGAATACCACAGACAAGGTTTAGACTTTTCAGATCTCAGGAATGCTGCCAATTGGTTCTAGTCTCTACCACAAAGGTTTTGATCTCATGAGTTTGAATGCTCTATTGTCAGGAGATGCAAGTCAAACTCGTGGATTAGAAACTTAAGAGATACGCACTCATGCTGTCGCCCAATGACTACGTTGAGCTCAGATAGAACGGGAGTGGTTGTTGATAGCGCGAAATTGTGATTAATACTTTTCACAAATCAAATAATCCCTGGTAATGAATCCAAAAACTTGGTGTTCAATACCATGGCATAAACACAACTTCGCACAACTAACCAGCAAGTGTACTGGGTCGTCCAAGTAATAAACCTTACGCGAGTAAGGGTCGATCCCACAGAGATTGTTGGTATGAAGCAAGGTATGGTCACCTTGTAAATCTTAGTCAGGCAAACTCAAATGGGTATGGTGATAAACGCATAAAACATAAAGATAAAGATAGAGATACTTATGTAATTCATTGGTAGGAATTTCAGATAAGCGTATGAAGATGCCTTCCCTTCCGTCTCTCTGCTTTCCTACTGTCTTCATCCAATCCTTCTTACTCCTTTCCATGGCAAGCTTAAGCAAGGGTTTCACCGTTGTCAGTGGCTACCTCCCATCCTCTCAGTGGAAATGTTCAACGCACCCTGTCACGGCACGGCTATCCATCTGTCGGTTCTCGATCAGGCCGGAATAGAATCCAGTGATTCTTTTGCGTCTGTCACTAACGCCCCGCCCTCAGGAGTTTGAAGCACGTCACAGTCATTCAATCATTGAATCCTACTCAGAATACCACAGACAAGGTTAGACCTTTCGGATTCTCTTGAATGCCGCCATCAGTTCTAGCCTATACCACGAAGATTCCGGTTAAAGAATCCAAGAGATATTCACCCAGTCGAAGGTAGAACGGAGGTGGTTGTCAGTCACACGTTCATAGGTGAGAATGATGATGAGTGTCACGGATCATCACATTCATCAAGTTGAAGAACAAGTGATATCTTAGAACAAGAACAAGCGGAATTGAATAGAAGAACAATAGTAATTGCATTAATACTCGAGGTACAGCAGAGCTCCACACCTTAATCTATGGTGTGTGGAAACTCCACCGTTGAAAATACATAAGTGATAGTGTGATCATTGGTTTCGGCCCCAGAGAGGGAACCAGAAGAACCAAGATGAAAATACAATAGTATAATGTCCTACTTATAGAAAACTCGTAGCCTAGGGTGTACAGAGATGAGTAAATGACATAAAAATCCACTTCCGGGCCCACTTGGTGTGTGCTTGGGCTGAGCATTGAAGCATTTTCGTGTAGAGACTCCTCTTGGAGTTAAACGCCAGCTTTTATGCCAGTTTGGGCGTTTAACTCCCATTTTGGTGCCAGTTCCGGCGTTTAACGCTGGGATTTCTGAGGGTGACTTTGAACGCCGGTTTGGGCCATCAAATCTGGGGCAAAGTATGAACTATCATATATTTCTGGAAAGCCCAGGATGTCTACTTTCCAACGAGGTTGAGAGCGCGCCAATTGGGCTTCTGTAGCTCCAGAAAATCCACTTCGAGTGCAGGGAGGTCAGAATCCAACAACATCTGCAGTCCTTTTTGGTCTCTGAATCAGATTTTTGCTCAGGTCCCTCAATTTCAGCCAGAAAATACCTGAAATCACAGAAAAACACACAAACTCATAGTAAAGTCCAGAAAAGTGAATTTTAACTAAAAACTAATAAAAATATATTAAAAACTAACTAGATCATACTAAAAACATACTAAAAACAATGCCAAAAAGCGTACAAATTATCCGCTCATCACAACACCAAACTTAAATTGTTGCGTGTCCTCAAGCAACTGAAAATCAAATAAGATAAAAAGAAGAGAATATGCAATGAATTCCAAAAACATCTATGAAGATCAGTATTAATTAGATGAGCGGGGCTTTTAGCTTTTTGCCTCTGAATAGTTTTGGCATCTCACTCTATCCTTTGAAATTCAGAATGATTGGCTTCTTTAGGAACTTAGAATCCAGATAGTGTTATTGATTCTCCTAGTAAAGTATGATGATTCTTGATCATAGCTGCTTATTGAGTCTTGGCCGTGGCCCAAAGCACTCTGTCTTCTAGTATTACCACCGGATACATATATGCCACAGACACATAATTGGGTGAACCTTTTCAGATTGTGACTCAGCTTTGCTAGAGTCCCCAATTAGAGGTGTCCAGGGTTCTTAAGCACACTCTTTTTGACTTGGATCACAACTTTATTTCTTTCTTTTTCTCTTTCTTTTTCTTTCTCTTTCTTTCTCTCTTTTTTTCGAAAATTTTTTTTTCATTGCTTTTTCTTGCTTCAAGAATCATTTTTATGATTTTTCAGATCCTCAGTAACATGTCTCCTTTTTCATCATTCTTTCAAGAGCCAACATTCATGAACCACAAATTCAAAAGACATATGCACTGTTTAAGCATACATTCAGAAAACAAAAGTATTGCCACCACATCAAAATAATTAAACTGTTATAAAATTCAAAATTCATGCAATTCTTTTCTTTTTCAATTAAGAACATTTTTTATTTAAGAGAGGTGATGGATTCATAGGACATTCATAACTTTAAGGCATAGACACTAAGACACTAATGATCACAAGACACAAACATAGACAAACATAAGCACTAAAATTCGAAAAACAGGAAAATAAAGAACAAGGAAATTAAGGAACGGGTCCACCTTAGTGATGGCGGCTCTTTCTTCCTCTTGAAGATCCTATGGAGTGCTTGAGCTCCTCAATGTCTCTTCCTTGTCTTTGTTGCTCCTCTCTCATGATTCTTTGATCTTCTCTAATTTCATGGAGGATGATGGAGTGTTCTTGGTGCTCCACCCTTAGTTGTCCCATGTTGGAACTCAATTCTCCTAGGGAGGTGTTTAGTTGCTCCCAATAGTTTTGTGGAGGAAAGTGCATCCCTTGAGGTATCTCAGGGATCTCATGATGAGTGGGGTCTCTTGTGTGCTCCATCCTCTTCTTAGTGATGGGCTTGTCCTCATCAATAGGGATGTCTCCCTCTATGTCAACTCCAACCGAATAACAGAGGTGACAAATGAGATGAGGAAAGGCTAACCTTGCCAAGGTAGAAGACTTGTCCGCCACCTTATAAAGTTCTTGAGATATAACCTCATGAACTTCTATTTCTTCTCCAATCATGATGCTATGAATCATGATAGCCCGGTCTATAGTAACTTCGGACCGGTTGCTAGTGGGAATGATTGAGCGTTGGATAAACTCCAACCATCCTCTAGCCACGGGTTTGAGGTCATGCCTTCTCAATTGAACCGGCTTCCCTCTTGAATCTCTCTTCCATTGGGCGCCCTCTTCACATATGACTGCGAGGACTTGGTCCAACCTTTGATCAAAGTTGACCCTTCTAGTGTAAGGATGTTCATCTCCTTGCATCATGGGCAAATTGAATGCCAACCTTACACTTTCCGGACTAAAATCCAAGTATTTCCCCCGAACCATAGTAAGATAATTCTTTGGATCCGGGTTCACACTTTGATCATGGTTCTTGGTGATCCATGCATTGGCATAGAACTCTTAAACCATTAAGATTCCGACTTGTTGAATGGGGTTGGTAAGAACTTCCCAACCTCTTCTTCGGATCTCATGTCGGATCTCCGGATATTCACCCTTTTTGAGTGAAAAAGGGACCTCGGGGATCACCTTCTTCAAGGCCACAACTTCATAGAAGTGGTCTTGATGCACCCTTGAGATGAATCTCTCCATCTCCCATGACTCGGAGGTGGAAGCTTTTGCCTTCCCTTTCCTCTTTCTAGAGGTTTCTCTGGCCTTGGATGCCATAAATGGTTATGGAAAAACAAAAAGCAATGCTTTTACCACACCAAACTTAAAATGTTTGCTCGTCCTCGAGCAAAAGAAGAAAGAAGAGAGTTAGAAGAAGAAGAAATGAGGAAGAAGGGAATGGCTTTGTGTTCGGCCAAAAGGGGGAGAAGTGGTGTTTAGGTTGTGTGAAAATGAAGGAGTGAAGATGGGTTTATATAGGAGAGGGGGAAGGGTAGGGTTCGGTCAATTGAGGGTTGGTTTGGGTGGGAAAGTGGTTTGAATTTGAATGGTGAGGTAGGTGGGTTTTATGAAGGATGGATGTGAGTGGTGAAGAGAAAGATGGAATTTGATAGGTGAAGGGTTTTTGGGGAAGAGGTGTTGAGGTGATTGGTGAATGGGTGAAGAAGAGAGAGAGTGGTGGGGTAGGTGGGGATCCCGTGGGGTCCACAGATCCTGAGGTGTCAAGGAAAAGTCATCCCTGCACCAAATGGCATGCAAAAATGCGTTTTTAGCCATTTCTGGCGTTAAACGCCGGGCTGGTGCCCATTTCTGGCGTTTAACGCCAGCTTCTTGCCCTTTTCTGGCGTTTAACGCCAGTCTGGTGCCCCTTTCTGGCGTTAAACGCCCAGAATGGTGCCAGACTGGGCGTTAAACGCCCATCTGCTAGCCTCAATGGCGTTTAAACGCCAGTGCGCTCTCCTCCAGGGTGTGCTGTTTTTCTTTCTGCATTTCATTCTGTTTTTGCTTTTTTCATTGATTTTGTGACTTCTCATGATCATCAACCTACAAAAAATATAAAATAACAAAAGAGAATAGATAAAATATAACATTGGGTTGCCTCCCAACAAGCGCTTCTTTAATGTCAGTAGCTTGACAGAGGACTCTCATGGAGCCTCAAAAATGCTCAGAGCAATGTTGGAACCTCCCAACACCAAACTTAGAGTTTGAATGTGGGGGTTCAACACCAAACTTAGAAGTTGGTTGTGGCCTCCCAACACCAAACTTAGAGTTTGACTGTGGGGGCTCTGTTTGGCTCTGTTTTGAGAGAAGCTCTTCATGCTTCCTCTCTATGGTGACAGAGGGATATCCTTGAGCCTCAAACACAAAGGATTCTTCATTCATTTGAATGATCAATTCTCCTCTATCAACATCAATCACAGCCCTTGCTGTGGCTAGGAAGGGTCTGCCAAGGATGATGGATTCATCCATGCACTTCCCAGTCTCTAGGACTATGAAATCAGCAGGGATGTAATGGTCTTCAACTTTTACCAGAACATCCTCTACAAGTTCATAGGCTTGTTTTCTTGAATTGTCTGCCATCTCTAGTGAGATTTTTGCAGCTTGTACCTCAAAGATTCCTAACTTCTCCATTACAGAGAGAGGCATGAGGTTTACACTTGACCCTAAGTCACACAAGGCCTTCTTGAAGGTCATGGTGCCTATGGTACAAGGTATTGAAAACTTCCCAGGATCCTGTCTCTTTCGAGGCAGTTTCTGCTTAGACAAGTCATCCAGTTCTTTGGTGAGCAAAGGGGGTTCATCCTCCCAAGTCTCATTTCCAAATAACTTGTCATTTAGTTTCATGATTGCTCCAAGGTATTTAGCAACTTGCTCTTTAGTGACATACTCATCCTCTTCAGAGGAAGAATACTCATCAGAGCTCATGAATGGCAGAAGTAAGTCCAATGGAACCTCTATGATCTCATTTTGAGCCTCAGATTCCCATGGTTCCTCATTGGGGAACTCATTGGAGGCCAGTGGACGTCCATTGAGGTCTTCCTCAGTGGCGTTCACTGCCTCTTCCTCCTCTCCAAATTCGGCCATGTTGATGGCTTTGCACTCTCCTTTTGGGTTTTCTTCTGTATTGCTTGGAAGAGTACTAGGAGGGAGTTCAGTAATTTTCTTGCTCAGCTGACCCACTTGTCCCTCCAAGTTTCTAATGGAGGACCTTGTTTCAGTCATGAAACTTTGAGTGGTTTTGATTAGATCAGAGACCATGGTTGCTAAGTCAGAGGTATTCTGCTTAGAACTCTCTGTCTGTTGCTGAGAAGATGATGGAAAAGGCTTGCTATTGCTAAACCTGTTTCTTCCACCATTATTATTGTTGAAACCTTGTTGAGGTCTCTGTTGATCCTTCCATGAAAAATTTGGATGATTTCTCCATGAAGGATTGTAGGTGTTTCCATAGGGTTCTCCCATGTAATTCACCTCTTCTATTGAAGGGTTCTCAGGATCATAAGCTTCTTCTTCAGATGAAGCTTCCTTAGTACTGCTTGGTGCATTTTGCATTCCAGACAGACTTTGAGAAATCATATTGACTTGTTGAGTCAATATTTTATTCTGAGCCAGTAGGCATTCAGAGTGTCAATCTCAAGAACTCCTTTCTTCTGATTGGTCCCATTGTTCACAGGATTCCTTTCAGAAGTGTACATGAATTGGTTATTTGCAACCATTTCAATCAGCTCTTGAGCTTCTGTAGGCGTCTTCTTCAGATGAAGAGATCCTCCAGCAGAGCTATCCAAAGACATCTTGGATAGTTCAGAGAGACCATCATAGAAAATTCCAATGATGCTCCATTCAGAAAGCATATCAGTGGGACACTTTCTGATTAATTGTTTGTATCTTTCCCAAGCTTCATAGAGGGATTCTCCTTCCTTCTGTCTGAAGGTTTGGACTTCCACTCTAAGCTTACTCAATTTTTGAGGTGGAAAGAACTTTGCCAAGAAGGCATTGACTAGCTTTTCCCAAGAGTCCAGGATTTCTTTAGGTTGTGAGTCCAACCATGTCCTAGCTCTGTCTCTTACAGCAAAAGGGAATAGCATCAGTCTGTAGACCTCAGGGTCAACCCCATTAGTCTTGACAGTGTCACAGATTTGCAAGAATTCAGCTAAAGACTGATGAGGATCTTCCAATGGAAGTCCATGGAACTTGCAATTCTGTTGCATTAGAGAAACTAATTGAGGCTTAAGCTCAAAGTTGTTTGCTCCAATGGCAGGGATAGAGATGCTTCTCCCATAAAAGTCGGGAGTAGGTGCAGTAAAGTCACCCAGCACCTTCCTTGCATTGTTGGCATTGTTGTTGTTTTCGGCTGCCATGTGTTCTTCTTCTTTGAAGAATTCAGTTAGGTCCTCTACAGAGAGTTGTGACTTGGCTTCTCTTAGCTTTCGCTTCAAGGTCCTTTCGGGTTCAGGATCAGCCTCAACAAGAATGCTTTTGTCCTTGCTCCTGCTCATAAGAAAGAGAAGGGAACAAGAAAATGTGAAATCCTCTATGTCACAGTATAGAGATTCCTTTAGGTGTCAGAGGAAAAGAAAAATAGAAGACAGAAGTAGAAAATTCGAACTTATCAAAGAAGATGGAGTTCGAATTTTGCATTAAGGAATAGTGTTAGTCCATAGATAGAAGGATGTGAGAAGAAGGGAAGTAATTTTCGAAAATTAATTAGAAGATTTTGAAAACATTTTTGAAAAACACTAATTGATTTTCGAAAATGAAAGTGGAAAAGAAATCAAGTGATTTTTGAAAAAGATTTTAAAATTAGAAATCAAAAAGATTTGATTGAAAACTATTTTGAAAAAGATGTGGTTAAGAAGATATGATTAGTTTTAAAAAGGTGTGATTGAGAAGATATGATTTGAAAAACATTTTAAAAAGATTTGATTTTGAAAATTAATGACTTGGCTAACAAGAAAAGATATGATTCAAACGTTAAACCTTTCTCAACAGAAAAGGCAACATACTTGAAATGTTGAATCAAATCATTAATTGATAGCAAGTATTTTTTTTTTAAAAATAGAAAGAAATTGATTTTGAAAACATATGATTGAAAAGATATGATTTGAAAAAGATTTGATTTTGAAAAAGTTTGAAAACTGAAAAAAATTGCATTGAAAAAACAGAATCTTCCCTCTTGTGCCATCCTGGCGTTAAACGCCCAGAATGGTGCACATTCTGGCGTTTAACGCCCAAAACTATACCCTTTTGAGCGTTAAACGCCCAACCAGGTACCCTGGCTGGCGTTTAAATGCCAGTCTGTCCTTCTTCACTGGGCGTTTTGAACGCCCAGCTTTTTCTGTGTAATTCCTCTGCTGTATGTTCTGAATCTTCAATTCTTTGTATTATTGACTTGAAAAGACACAAATTAAAAATATTTTTGGATTTTTAATAATAAGGAATAATCAAAATGCAACTAAAATCAAATAATAATGCATGCAAGACACCAAACTTAGCAGTTTGTATACTACTGACACTATATGAGACACATAAACACTCAAGTCAAGAGAATTCAAAGATCAAAGCAATGAAATCATCAAGAACAACTTGAAGATTAATGAGACACATGAATGAATGCATGCAATTAACACCAAACTTGACATGAGACACTAGACTCAAACAAGAAATTTTTGGATTTTATGATTTTGTAATTTTTTTTTTGTGCTTTTTCGAAAATTAAGTGGAAAAGAAAATAAAGATATCAAAATTCTTAATGAGAATTCCAGGAATCATGCAATGTTAGTCTAAAGCTTCAGTCTAAAGGAATTAGACATGGCTAGCCAAGCTTCAGCAGGACATTGCATTCAAGAGCTAAATTGATGAAAATCAATCAGCTTTAGTGATGATAAGAACATCACCTTGAAACACTAGAATTCATTCTTAAGAATTCTGAAAAAAAAAATACCTAATCTAAGCAACAAGATGAACCGTCAGTTGTCCAAACTCAACAATCCCCGGCAACGGCGCCAAAAACTTGATAGCGCGAAATTGTGATTAATACTTTTCACAAATCAAATAATCCCCAGTAATGAATCCAAAAACTTGGTGTTCAATACCATGGCATAAACACAACTTCGCACAACTAACCAGCAAGTGTACTGGGTCGTCCAAGTAATAAACCTTACGCGAGTAAGGGTCGATCCCACAGAGATTGTTGGTATGAAGCAAGCTTTGGTCACCTTGTAGATCTTAGTCAGGCAAACTCAAATGGGTATGGTGATAAACGCATAAAACATAAAGATAAAGATAGAGATACTTATGTAATTCATTGGTAGGAATTTCAGATAAGCGTATGAAGATGCCTTCCCTTCCGTCTCTCTGCTTTCCTACTGTCTTCATCCAATCCTTCTTACTCCTTTCCATGGCAAGCTTAAGCAAGGGTTTCACCGTTGTCAGTGGCTACCTCCCATCCTCTCAGTGGAAATGTTCAACGCACCCTGTCACGGCACGGCTATCCATCTGTCGGTTCTCGATCAGGCCGGAATAGAATCTAGTGATTCTTTTGCGTCTGTCACTAACGCCCCGCCCTCAGGAGTTTGAAGTACGTCACAGTCATTCAATCATTGAATCCTACTCAGAATACCACAGACAAGGTTAGACCTTCCGGATTCTCTTGAATGCCGCCATCAGTTCTAGCCTATACCACGAAGATTCCGGTTAAAGAATCCAAGAGATATTCACCCAGTCGAAGGTAGAACGGAGGTGGTTGTCAGTCACACGTTCATAGGTGAGAATGATGATGAGTGTCACGGATTATCACATTCATCAAGTTGAAGAACAAGTGATATCTTAGAACAAGAACAAGCGGAATTGAATAGAAGAACAATAGTAATTGCATTAATACTCGAGGTACAGCAGAGCTCCACACCTTAATCTATGGTGTGTGGAAACTCCACCGTTGAAAATACATAAGTGATAGTGTGATCATTGGTTTCGGCCCCAGAGAGGGAACCAGAAGAACCAAGATGAAAATACAATAGTATAATGTCCTACTTATAGAAAACTCGTAGCCTAGGGTGTACAGAGATGAGTAAATGACATAAAAATCCACTTCCGGGCCCACTTGGTGTGTGCTTGGGCTGAGCATTGAAGCATTTTCGTGTAGAGACTCCTCTTGGAGTTAAACGCCAGCTTTTATGCCAGTTTGGGCGTTTAACTCCCATTTTGGTGCCAGTTCCGGCGTTTAACGCTGGGATTTCTGAGGGTGACTTTGAACGCCGGTTTGGGCCATCAAATCTGTGGCAAAGTATGGACTATCATATATTGCTGGAAAGCCCAGGATGTCTACTTTCCAACGAGGTTGAGAGCGCGCCAATTGGACTTCTGTAGCTCCAGAAAATCCACTTCGAGTGCAGGGAGGTCAGAATCCAACAGCATCTGCAGTCCTTTTTGGTCTCTGAATCAGATTTTTGCTCAGGTCCCTCAATTTCAGCCAGAAAATACCTGAAATCACAGAAAAACACACAAACTCATAGTAAAGTCCAGAAAAGTGAATTTAACTAAAAACTAATAAAAATATACTAAAAACTAACTAGATCATACTAAAAACATACTAAAAACAATGCCAAAAAGCGTACAAATTATCCGCTCATCAGTTGTCAAGCACGCATTCATAAATTTGAGAATGATAAGGAGTGTCACGGATCATTACATTCTTCATATTGAAGTACGAGTGAATATCTTTGAACAGAAACACGCGTGATTGAATAGAAAACAATAGTAATTGCATTAATCCATTGAAACACAGCAGAGCTCCTCACCCCCATCTATTGGTTAGAGACTCATGCCGTAGAAGATACAATATGAGATGTAAAATGTCATAACTCATCAAATGAATCTCTAAAAGTAGTTTTTATACTAAACGAGTAACCTAGGTTTACAGAAAATGAGTAACTAAGTGCAGATAGTGCAGAAATCCACTTCTGGGGCCCACTTGGTGAGTGTTTGGGCTGAGCTTTGAAGCTTTCACGTGCATAGGCCATTCTTGGAGTTAAATTCCAGCTTGGGTGCCAGTTTGGGCATTTAACTCCAGCTCTGGTGCCAGTTCCAGCGTTTTATGCCAGAAAAGGGTCTCTGGCTGGCATTTAAATGCCAGTTTGGGCCATCAAATCTCTGACAAAGTATGGATTATTATACTTTGCTGAAAAGTCCAAGATGTTAGCTTTTCAGCCCAATTGAGAGCGCGCCAATTGGAATTTTGTAGCTCCAGGAAAACGCGTTTGAGTGCAGGGAGGTCAGAATCCAACAACAACTGTAGTCTTTTCTCAGCCTTTGAATCAGATATTTGCTCAGGTCCCTCAATTTCAACCAAAAAATACCTGAAATTACAAAAAAACACACAAACTCATAGTAAAGTCCAGAAATGTGATTTTTGCATAAAAACTAATAAAAATATAATAAAAAGTAACTAAAACATACTAAACACTACCTAAAAACAATGCCAAAAAACGTATAAATTATTCGCTCATCATGGTGCCATTGAGAAAGGCATTATCAAAATTAAACTATCTCAATGGCCAATTTGATGAAACACCAAAAGTTAAGATAACTCTAATAGTGGAAGGTCTTACCACTGGACTATAAATTTGATCATAGTCTATACCTTCCACTTGATGAAAACCCTATCCAACAAGTCTTGCCTTATACCTCAGAATATCACCTTTAGCATTTTTCTTTATAGCAAACACCCACTTACTTCCAATAATTGTGGCATTAGCTGGTGGTTCTGTTAATTCCCATGTTTTGCACTTCTGAAGAGCAGCAAACTCTTTATCCATTGCCTCTCTCCAGTGAGAACATTGTAACGCTTCAGCCACACTCCTTGGAATATTATGTAGTAGATCAGTTTGTTAAACAATCAAGGCTTTTGGTTTCAACACTCCAGATTTTGATCTTGTTGTCATCGAATGAGCATTTGTTGAAGAAATGGAAGGAAGGCTAGTTTCAATACCACTAATAGGAATCATGTCCGGAGAAGAATTAGTAGGAGATGCTAAAGGTGGGTGACGTTCTGAAATTCTGATCTCCTCATTCTCATGACTAGAAGTAGTGTCATGAGTGTCCAAGCCTGAGTGAGAAGGAGATGCTGTATCGTGCAATGGTTCACTTGTAATTTGTAATCCAGTATCTGAATGTATACTCAAAGACTTCGTAGCTTGATTAGATGAGAACATTGATGGTGGAGTTGAATCAATGATAGTAAATGCAGGGGCTTAAGCTGGCTACCATTCTCTGGATTATTCTTGGAAGAATCATCTCTGTCCAAGGTGTTAGAAAACAATTTTTAATATAGAAAAGTATACTTATGAAAGAGCCATATAAATTTTACCATCTTGTGCCATACACTTATAGCCTTTAAAATTTGAATCATATCCTAAAAATAAACATGGTTCAGATTTGTAATTAAATTTAGTTTTTACTATAAGGCCTTAAGAAAGGAAAACACATACATCCAAAAATTTTAAAGAAAGTATAATCTAGTTGATGCTTAAAAAGAACCTCAAAAGGACTTTTGTTATCAAGAACTGGGGTAGGGAGTCGATTAATAATATAAATAGAACTCAAAAAGGCATCTTCCCAAAATTGCATAGGCAAAGAAGCTGTAGCTAAGAGGGAGAGACCCACTTCTGTAATATGCCTATGCTTCCTCTCAACACTTCTTTGTTGATGATGAGTATAGGGGCATGATTTTCTATGACGTATACCTTTATTTGCAAGAAAATCAGTGAAAGCACATGACATAAATTCCATTCCCAAATCCATTTGTAAAGCCTTTATTTTCTGTCCAGTTTGGTTTTCTATAAATGTTTTATAATTCTGAAAAGCTATAAAAACTGAGATTTATTTGTGAGTAAGAAAATGCATGTATATTTAGAATGTGCATCAACAAAAGAAATATAATATCTAAATCCACTTCTTGATATTATAGGAGCAGGCCCCTAGATATCCACAAAAACAAGTTCTAAAGGTGTCATATACATAGTATCATTTAAAGAAAAATGTAATCTATATGCATCTTAGCTAAAGGACAGATTTCACATACATGATTAGCAGCAGAATGAAAACTAAAATGCAAAGAAATTTTATTCATAACATTCATTACAGTTTTAAGAGAACTATGGCCCAATCGTTTATGCCATAAATCCAGTGTTATTCTGATTACATTTGGAAATATGATATACACTAGAATCTAAAGACTGATTAGCTAGCTGTATAATAGTAGTATAAGCACTAGAATACTGAGATCTAGAACTAGACAGGTTATCAGGGATCTGTATTGAGGTATTAGACAAATTTTTTGGTACTTGAAGGTTGTCAAAAGAGTAAGTGCCATTTCTAGACATGCTTTGTAGGAGAAGTTCTCTAGTATCCTGATCATGAATAGCACAATAATCAGGCTAAAATTTAAAGTAGGCATGGTTATCAGCTGCGAATTTAGAAACACTCAATAGATTTTGAGTAATTTGTGGTACAAGAAGTAAGTTCTTTAGACGAAAAGCAATATTTAAGGAGGAATAAAAAAGAATTGAAGAACCAGAATGAGTAATTGGAATGCCTGACCCATTACCTACAAAGAGCTTATCATTATCTGAAGGAATTGGTGATGTTGTGAGGAGATTTCCTGGATCTGAAGTGACATGATGACTCGCTCCTCTATCTGGTAGCCAAGAAGCTTCACTTACTGAAGAAGAATGGTTAAGATATGTCCTAGGTTGATGAAAATTGGAGGATGGAGGGGGTGGTTTTGTATTATTATATGGAATTTACATTGGGGTAGAGTTGGTTGTGGAATTAGGCTAAAAAGCAGTATCAAAACGATGGAAACAGTTCCACACAACATGTGCTTGCCTTCCACATAATTGGCATTGAGGACGATTTTGGGTGTATCCAAAACGTCCTCCACGATTACTGCGTTCACCACGGCCTCTTCGAAAGCCTCCACCTCTTTGATATTCAAATGATGAGGAAGATTGAGCATAATGAGCTACAGGCATACCTACATCAGGTTTCTTGAACCTGTCCAACATATCATCAAATGCAAGCAGATAAGATTCAGCCTCTGCAACCTTGAAGGTTCCAAGCCTTGATATTACCGAACCAATGTATACAGTGTAATCTTCATTAAGACCATCGATTATTGCTTGTATGTGATCTGAGTCAGGTACCTCATAGCCGAGAGCAAAAAGGGCGTCGACCACATTCCGAATCTTGTTCAGAAAATCAGAAACAGTTCCATTTTTCTTACATGATTTGAGTTAGGATTTCAAACTCTGAATTCGTGAAGCGGAAGCATCTTCAAAGTATTTTTCAATTCTTTTCCAAACTTCATAAAATTGTGAAAGATGAATTACCTTGTTCTTGATGCTGGTAGTCATCGATTCTACAAGCCAAGTAGTGAGAGTTAAATCTTGTAATTTCCTTATCTTGTACTTCGCCAATTCAGAAATTGTTTTGGTCGCTTCAGCAGTCACGAACTGCGGCGGAATCTTGGAGCTGTATAGATGATCTTCCATGGAGAGGCTCGAAATTATTAACATAGCCGTGTGTCTCCATGTGCTATATATAATTGTCTTGAGTGAGTTTGTCTGAGATAGGTGAGAAGGTCTTTTTGGAAGAGTCAGAGAGGATAATCTCCATGACAAAGATGAGCAAGATTATAGGCTCTGGATACTATAAAAGAAGAATTGAAAACCGTAGAAAATTATTTTGCAGTGAACCCAAGCAGAAAAAAATTGAGAAGCAGAGAATTCTAGAATAAAAAAGATTTCTTAAGAAAAATAAAACAATGAATTCTATTAAAAAATATAAAATGAAAAGCACACTAAAAAACACAAATCTACCTTTTTTACACCTATTTATAACTCTTTAACTATCCACTAAATAATTCTCTCAATAAGTTGGGTCCCAAATAATAATAATAAAAAAAACACATGACTCTTCAATATCGATGGATAAAAATAAAGCAAATACGTTATAGAAATCTTTTCAAAAGTTAAAACTCTAAATTAAATAATCTTCTGAACAGAAGTATAATAATAATAGAGACAATCAATAATAATCCTTTCTAATAATTTTGAAGCCAAAATCTTTCCAACAATATGAATACAACGACGTTTATCTTTAATTTTTTTTCTTATACGAACCACAACTTGCGTGAAGGTAATTCTACCGTGAAAAGTAGCTCTTAGCTTGAGAGTTTACCCAAGAAATTATGAAAGTTTTTAGACTTTATTTTTAAGTAATATGATACTCTTAATTACCATATATAGGTCAACCTTATCTTGAGATATTATAAGATGTAATTTTCATCTTAAGTAATATGATCCGTGATCAAATTCGTTCTTGTCACATCCTATATATTACGGAAATTAAACTTTAAAAATCTTGATCAAAAGTTTAGTAGTGACCTCATATCGAAGATAGTGTTTGTTTCGGTATGGTACTGAAATTAGTTCAATCTTTTAGGGTTAATGTTAATTAATTATTTTTAATTGACAAATTCCTTTCATGATAGGTAATATATATGCATCAAACTCCGTTTAATGTAACTGGAAGTCTGGAAGTATGGACAGGTGGAACCAGAACTACATTATTATCATCATTTTGTTGGTTCTCACTTGGTTCCTTGTTTTCATTATCATCATGATAATATATCTTACGCATTGTAAAAGAAACAAATAATCAAATATATAGGAACCTTTGTATATATTAGGAGCCTACTAATAGAAGTCTATAACAAACTGAATCCCGGAAGGCACTGAAATTAGGGGCACCGCGTTGATTTGATCGAAGGCTAAGTTTTGTAATTTTTTTCCCACGAGAAATTTTGGACTAACACTTTGTTTTGTAATAAATTTTTATATTTTAAAAAATTTACTTTAGTCAAATATATAAAATCTTCTATCGTTTCGAAAAAGGGATTAATTTGTCTTAGAATATATTTTTTTAGAATCTAATTATCTTATAATAAAATTTATTAAAAATTTGTTTATTTTTATGTATATTAAATTTGATTGAAAGTAATAAAAAAAAATCAATCTATTCGAAGAAGATAATTCTCAAAAATTTTTAAAAAATAAAAATTTATTAAAAATTAAAGTATTTAATCTAAAATTTTTTGGATATCAATTTAAATGTTTATTATTTTTAATGCTAAGTTATTACATCTTATAATTTTTTTGGACAACTGTTTTTTTCCTTTATACTTACTCTTTTTTCTTCATAAATTAATTATTTCTTTCATTTTTTTAGTTTATTAACAAAATAGTATATTTAAACACATTTTATTTAAATACATTAATTTCTAGTTAACGTAAAAAATTAAAGTAACATTTAAGTTAAAAGGAATAAAGTAAATGCTGTAAGTGTTTTGGCACTAATTAATTAACTTACCAGACAGGCAGACAGGAACAATGTGTTACTATAAATAAATACTAAAGAAATATTTACTACCTTTTATGAACGGACAGCTCATAACAAAAAAAGGATTATTTAAAGAATAATTACAATATAGAAATGTCACATAAAAATTTTTATTCTCTTGATAAATAAGTGGTATACACTTTCTTATCATTTATTCTCTTTATCACTTACTATTTTGCTGCATGTTTAGAGTCATTAATATTCTTTTCAAAACCAATTTCAGTTTCTCTCAAATCAAATCCCTAACATCTCTTAATCACATTAATATCCATTAAAATATAATAATTCTTTACAAAAATTATGGAAATCAAATTAAAAATTTTTAACAACTTCTACTATACAATTTATATTTTACATATAGACTATTAAAAAATAAAATATAAAATATAAAATATAAACAAAAATTAAAAAATAAATTTTTAAAAATAATTATTAACTCGTCATATTAAAATCAATAAATAAGCATACATATAAATATTAAATAAAAATATTAAAATAATTAAAATCATGACTTATTAGTGCATATATGAGATAATTTAAAAAATATAATAAGATGTATAGTTTAAAATTTGATAATATTAATTATAAACATCATAGGTATGAAATTATGAATATTATAAGTACAAATTATGGATGTTATTAACATAAAATTATGGATGTTATGTGTATAAATTTATGGATGTTATGTGTAAATTTATCAATTGAATAAATTAATTTAAAAATTTGATATTTTTTAAATTCAATTATGATAAAATTTAAAAACATCTATGTTAATTTTATAGTTACTTATGCAATAACTAAAAAATGATACATGTATGGATGTAATATATAATAAACATGAATTTAATTTTTAGATGTTAGTTATATGTAATTATGGATGTTATGTATACGAACGTATGAATGTTATGTGTATGAACTTAGTTAGTATAATATAATTATAAATGCACATAAAGTACAAAAAAAAAATTAAATCAGTTTATTACCATATCTCATCAAAGGTAGTGCGATTTTTCATATTCTTAAAAATTGGTTGACTGACAACAATTTCGTCGAGTGAGTCCGTTGTTCAAATTCTTCATCAGCACCTTCTACCATAGATACCGTATTAAGGTCGAATTCAAATGTCATACTATTTACAATGATAAATGTAACTTCTTGTAAAATTCCTTGGCTTATACATTATTGTGCTTGCAATAGTATTATAGTCATGATTTTTGAACGATCATAATCGAATTAATGAAATGTATATATTACAAAGAATCAAGTGCAATTAAATGTCTTAACGAAAACAAAGAATTAATGATTTTTTCATATCTCCATTGATTGATATTAAATACCTTAAGAGAAACAAAAAATTAAGTGCAATTAACTTAATTAATATATATTATTATTACCATCCATTCTTATTATTATTATTAATACTTAATGTATTCTTAAATATAAAAATTAAATTATAAAAAGAAATATTAAATATTAATTATAAGAATGCCTAGCTAATAATAAAAAATATAATGTTATAATTAATATTATTAATAAATAAAATTGATAAGAATATGATAAGTAAAATGATAAAAGAATAAAATAAAAAATATTATTATTAAATATTATAAATAAAATAAATTATAAAAAATTTTAGCCAATTATGACCGAAAATTTGTTGTTACCGAAATTTTTCCTTATTCAAATCACGTCATATGAAATACATTTCAATATGTTTAATGTTTATATGTAATCCCATAGGATTTTCTCTAGACAAAACTATCACAAAACTACTTATACTAACGAAAAAAATACATAAATAGTTAAAACTTTAACACACTTTTTTAACTCACGCAGGAGCCTTTTTTAAACACGGAGTGTGATTATTGTGCATTAGCTTTTTTTTTTTTTTTGGGTTTAGCGTAGGGCACATGATAATTTATTATTAAAAAAAATTTAATATTTTTATTTAATAAATATAAAATAAATATATTAAAAATTTAATTTTTTTATATTTTTAATAAATTTTTTATTTTATAATCTTAATATGTGTCCTAAAAGCACATGATAGATAAATCTCTTTTTTTTAGTTTGTCGTGTATATATATATCATGATACAATTTTCTTTTTAAATTTTAAGTTGATAAAAGAAGATACATCAATGATTATATTTTTATTATTATGCTTTTTCAAACAAAAGTCTTCTTTTTTTTTATGTCTTATGTTTTCTTTTCCTTTAAGAAGATAATAAAAATTCAATTCTAGATTTTTTTTATCATAAAAATTTTAATATTATGTCATGATACTATTTTAAAAAATTTAATCTAATATATAAAAAGAGATATATAAATAATTATATCTCTAACTATATATATATATAATATCAAACTTTAGATTTTATGGTCATATATAAAAACTTTAACATTATGTTATAAAATTACTTATCCTAAAAAATTATACTAATAATAGATAAAATTGCCTAAATAATTACATCTTTAATAAAGTCTTTTAATATGTATTCAAACTAACTCTAAAATAAGTTGGCTAGCTAGATGAAGATGGTCATATAATCTTTAGGTGAAGATAATAGTTAATATATGAACATTCGTGTTACATTAAATAAGTAATTTTGTCAAACATGTAAAATCATCTATAACTTTTAGATATTATTTTCTGATAAAAATTACTCCAACCATCTTTATATATGGCAGTCATCAAACTAAATATATTATTATTTAAATTTTTTGTTGGATCTTATATTATTTTGTAAGGAAAAATTATCTTTTATTACAATATAAAAAATAGACTATTTATAAAAATACTTTTCATTTCAATCTAGGTAATGCTAGCTTAAAAATAAAGCACAATATTTCTCTTAACTTAAGTTTTTTTTTTGAAAAAAAGTGAATATTGTGACTCTTGTTCTAATAATATTACATCCTATTTAATATATATAAGAATTAAAAACATGAAAGTAAATATATCGGTCAGCTCATTATAATTTTAAGTTGCACCTGAACCCTCTAAATTATTGAGCTTTAAGTTTACTCAAAAGAAATCTATCCGGATCGGATTAGGTTGTGAATGTGATTGGCATTGCTAATAAGTAATAACAATTAAAAGCAAATGAAAGTTTTCTACGCGTGTTGGGCCATGGCACATTGGCACGTTGCTCATTAACTTAGCAGCAAATTTAAATTTTAAGAGTAATATTAAATAATTATTTTTTTCAATTAATATTAGTTAACTTTTTAAAATTTTTTTGTTTTTTTTTTTAAATTTAAAATTTATATCATAAATTCTTAATCATATACTCTAAATTCTAAGTCTTAAATGTTAAAATTGACTAACTAAAACTTAGCTTTTTAATTATATATACCTAATTTGTCTAATTTTAATAATACGGTGATATATATATAACAACTAATGAGGGAGTCACGGGCTTCGTTTAGCAAAAGGGGGGTCCCACACAGCGAATTTACCTAATTTCAATTAAGAAATCAATGGCAGCTAGCGCATGCATAAGGCCAAAGATCTCAATGCCCTAACGTTTTGACTCTCTTTTAATTTATACAAAAAGGGGGAAGAAAAAGGTTGAAGAATAGGTTGTGCTGCCTCACTAGTTCACCTGTCATGTTCTTACTACAATCTGGTACCTTCCAATTCATACGGATTGAATTAAATTGAGATAATGGACCTAACATTTAACCTTTTTACGTGAACGTATTGAGATCATGAGTGAGTTATTGAGAGAAGTAAGATAAAAAGATGGACACTAATTGCCGAAGCTGATCTCTTGTATGTGCCTATGTGAGTAATATTAGTATTAGATATTATATTAGGTTCAATCATATTATATGCACACAAAAATTTGATCACCCAAGAAAAATATATGTTTATAATCATGTTGCTATAATACAGGTTGATTATTTTTTTGGACTAGATTTGATTATTCTGTTGTGAAATCTTTAATTATTCTAGTAGTAAATTATTTTATCAAAAATATATAAAATAATATATATAAATATACACAAATATATCTTGAATAATTTTTGGTATTCATGACTACTTTTATATTAAGATTTGAGAATAATATGATTAGTAGTTAAACTAATTACATGAACTTAAGTTTTAGATAATTAGCTAAGTACAGAAAATTTTCGTAAACGAAATAAAATATTTAACTTTTAAGAATGTAATTTTAAAATAGATTACTAATTGATATTTTGAAATTTGGGATGATGAAAATTTGGTATCCATTTTAGTATGTTTAAAGTTATACTTTAAAGTAACCACTGAGATAGGCTGCATGCACTATAATGATCTTTTGAGATGTCGATTACACCACAAATATTTACAAGATTTAAAAATTGTACCACATTAATCTTCTGCCCTTTTTTTATTAAATTATTTCTCATACTGTTATAAGAAGATACTTACCTTTTTATGTTGGACTATGTAACGACTGGTTGAACTGAATCTTATTTTTTTATTAGATAGAGCTCGCATGTATTCTATAGTACTTCTTGTGGGTAATTATTTAAAATTATAAAAGGTATTTTTAGCATTTTGAGTTGATGTCTAGTCTGAATATTAATTATGACAAATCCAGTCTGATTTTGGTAAATTGTGATACAGATTGAGTGTATCGGATGTGTGATTTATTGGGGTATAAGGAGGCAATATTTTGCGAATGAAGTATCTTGGGATATACTTGAGAACAAATTCTAGTCAAAACTTAAAAACCAGTCATTAACGAAGTAGAAGAGAAATCGCTTCTATGAAAAGCGAAGATTTTGAATAAAACAGATAAGTTAGTTCTTATTAAGTTTGTTCTTAATAGTTTGTCAATTTTTTTTATTTAAGGCTGTATAAGATGTTAAAGACGGTTGTAGAAAAATTGATTATTTTACAACAAAAATTTTTCTGCGGTAATAAGAAGGATGAAAAATCTGGGATTGCTTAAGTTAGATGGGACATAGTATAAATTCTTAAAAAGTTTGGAAATCTAGGGGTGGAAGATGCTATAGTTTAAAATTCTACACTTTTGTTTAAGTGGTGGTGGAGATTCTCTAAAATGGAGGTTCTTTATGAAAAAATGTTGTTTGCTCATGAGATATTATTGACTCAGATACTTTCTCTTAGAGGTGGTCAATAAAAAGATATTTGTCAATTTTAGATTAAGGAGCAACGGGTGAAGAAAAAAATGATCAATGGAATTTCAATAAAATTTGGAGATGGTGAGTAGATTAGATTTTGGAAAAATACATGACTACATAGTAGTAGTTTGAAAGGCATCTTTCTAAGACTTTTTTTGATTTCAAACAAAAAAAAGATCTATCATAAAGGAATGTGAATTTTGAGATGGAATAAATTGGGTTTGGAACTTCGGTTGTAGAAGAGAATTATACCAATAGAGTTAAAACTATTAAATCAACTAATAGTGTCTTGCAATTGACAAAGCTGGCAAGAGAAAAAAATGATATTATGGTGTGAAAATTTGATAAAAACTATATTTTTATTACTAACTTCTTTGTACAAGTATTATAGGAAAAGATAATACCAAAAGACATGTCAAGTTTTAGATTCACTAAAGATATATGGAGATGATTGATTTTGCTACGAGTTGAATTATTTACTTGATTTGTCTTAGTAAATAGAGTTAATACTAAGTACAGATTGAATAGATTGGGTATAATTGAGTAAAATAATACTGTATGTGTGTTGTGATGTTAAAAGTATATACCATTTGTTTATTACGTGTGAGTTTTTCTAACGGATATAGTGTGCTTAGATAGTTGATGCTAGACGCGTTGCATAATACAAAGAACAATAAAAAAAGTACTTCAAAAGTTGGTTTAAAATATCATTGAGCAAGGAATAGCAAAAGAAATGATTGATTGGATTCTTTTTCATTATTGGTGTGTTTGGCTAAAGAGAAAACAATGATTTTTAACAAAAAACTACAAATATTACAATAGTTGTTACTGACTCTTTTGAACGCTATAGAAAATGAAATTATTTTGATTCTTTTCGTTGTTAATGGTAATATTGGATATGATGAAAAAATTAAAGTTGTTATTTTACTCTTTTATTTTTATTTTTATTTTTATCTTTTATTTTATGGTCTATTTTATTATGTAGAGCTATTTTTTGTTTCAAAAAATACTCCCTGTGAATATTTTACTTGTAAAATAAGTTTTTAATGTTAGTTGAATACCAAATTTTTTTAATTGATTACTCCGCAATAATATCTACAGCTTCGTTTAATTTTATTAAGTTTTTATGATTAGGTCTTTGCTTATAATATAATAGATAGACAGATCCAAAATGTATTTCTACAGGTAAAAGAAGTTCAAATAGATATTAATTATGTTTAAAAATTAATTAAACAATTGATTAAAGGACAATTGAAATTTGGTGAATCGATATGATTTACTCTTTTTTTAACTGATCTCTATATTGTTCTCTCTTTATTAATGTGAATCAGCCAAGTAAGCATTGAGCATCCAATAAACAGAGACACAGTCAAGCGGAATAAAAATAAAAAGTACAAGGTATAACTTGAAGATAAAAAGTAGTAGGTAACAACATCAAACAATGAAACACCACACTACCCAAACACTTTTGCATCATCTAGATCATCAAAGTTAGAACTAAAAAGTATACATTTTTAATATCTGATTTATATATATAAGTTGAACTACAATTACAAGATAATATTCATGTCAACAACACTATTTTCGGTAGTATAATCATACAAATTTATTTAATAATATATGCTATTTTAATGTAAAGAAATAATATGTGTATCCCTCTATATATCTCTATCATAGGGTAAAAAATCCAAATAAGCCAGACTGAAAAACATATTACCCAAATCAGTCAAAATGAAAATTTTTTCAGCATTCAACCAAAGATCACTTTAATGTAATTCGAATCAATATAATTCGAACTACTATTGCAAGTAATTCGAATCAACTAGCTTCGAATTAAGAGCATAGAAATTTGCATGTAATTCGAATCAAGTTCTCTCGAATTACAATAGCATAATTCGAATCAAATCGATTCGAATTAGTAGGGGAAAACGAGTTAAACACAATTCGATATATCTTGATTCGAATTAGTAAGAAAAATAAATCAAACCTTAAAGTCTTTTTCTTATAGTTGCTAACATGGATAGCTCAACGCTGTGTCCCTGTCCCATATACTGATATACCTTCCATTACTTTGAATAATAAAACTTATTTTGAACAAAATAATAATAATAATAATAATAATAATAATAATAATAATAATAATAATAATGATGATGATGATGATGATGATGATGATGATGATGATGATGATGACGAGATTTCTTTAAAATATTAATGAGCTATCAATTCGAATTTTATACAATACACTTTTGTCTAATTTTAATAGCTCATAAATATTTTTTAATAAATTTTTTAATAAATTTATTTAAATTATACTACAAAAAATATTTTATTCTATGCAAAATAATTTAAAAAAATGGCTTAAAAAATGTTAGGAGTACTATAAAAATTTGTAATGTTTTAACGACTTAGGTACTCAAATTTTAAATAAAGTACTCTACATAGTCATTAATAATTTAGAAATTAAAGAAAATATTTTATTCCATACAAAACAATTAAAAATATATTTCATTTATTTTTTCACACATATTTCCTGTCATTATGTTGCCATTGGAATCTTCGTATATTTCTAATTTCTCAACCTAACCTTTATAAATTCTAACACAATCTTCATATAATTTTACTTGAGATATGTGTTTCATTTCTTGTGATTTGTATAAGTGAGTCAATATATATAAATGGGTAATAAACGTATCAGTACAAGTTTTATTATTGACTAATAATAACTCTATTTATATTAATATAGAGAGTAAATCAAATAAATATTTAAATTATTGGTCTCTAAAATTTGAAAAAAAATATTATTCTTCGTTATAAATATGTTTATTATATTTTTTTTAATTTTTAAAAGCTGTTTTACCAAACACACTTATAGTACTTGTGCTTATTAAAAAATATTTATGAACTATTAAAAATGGACAAAAGTATATTGTATGGAGTTCAAATTGATAACTCATTAATATTTTAAAGAAATCTCATTATTATTATTATTATTATTATTATTATTATTATTATTATTTTGTTCAAAATAAGTTTTATTATTCAAACTAATGGAAGGTATATCAGTATATGGGACGGGGACACAGCGTTGGGCTATCCATGTTAGCAACTATAAGAAAAAGACTTTAAGGTTTGATTTATTTTTCTTACTAATTCGAATCGACATATATCAAATTATGTTTAACTCGTTTTTCCCTACTAATTCAAATCGATTTGATTCGAATTATGCTATTGTAATTCGAGAGAACTTGATTCGAATTACATGCAAATTTCTATGCTCTTAATTCAAAGCTAGTTGATTCGAATTACTTGCAATTATAGTTCGAATTATATTGATTTGAATTACATTAAAGTGATCTTTAGTTGAATGCTGAACAAAATATCATTTTAAATGATTTGGGTAATATATTTTTCAACCTGACTTATTTGAGTTTTTTATCCTAACGAAATTATTGATTTATCTTGACTTTGACCTCTACTAGATATACATATGCATAAATTATAACTAACATACCATGAATACAAAGGGATTATCTTTCACATGCATGATGGCCAACTCTATATTTTGTATCTCTCTGACCCAACAGCTTGCGTCTATAATCATTTCAAATAGTACAGACTACTCATCACAAGTTGTTATAGTTTTCAATTGATGGTGAAAGGAAGGTTGACAGTCTGCATTATGTGTAGATTATAAAATTCGAAAAAATATTAATTAATTAATTATATAATTAAAATTTAATTAAAAAAGATTTAAATTGTATGATTTGAGTTAAAAATTTAGAAATCATAATTTAAAAATTTATAGATAAAACTTAAACTCAGAAAATTATTTGGAGTGCGAAAATATAACTATTTATAAAAAAAAACATATATCAATGTCGTAATTAACTGTATACGTTTGGGACTATCCGAAATAATATTTAGAATATTTAGAAATGTAAAAATCAGAAAAATATTTAGAATACAAACCAAAACACTTATCTTTAAAAATTTGGTCTTAGGTAGAGCTAATGGACGAAAGAACGAAAATACCCCTCATTTAATTAGCTTTAAAAGTGACTTAATCCCCAATTCTTACCCACATTTGGCAAAAAAAAGAGATGAAGCATGAGAGTGAGCGAGAGGAAAAGAGAAAACCCTAATTGTCACTATTTACTTCCATCTTCAAATTCACTTTTCTCACAAACATGATCTATATAGCTTTTGCGGTGAGTACTCACGAAAATTCTGTCCTATTTTTCTTTCCCACTAAAATTGCATTTTGGTTAGAGTGGTTGTTGAAGTTTGTGATTCTGATGTTTTAGGGGAAGCTCAATCTTAACTTCTAGTGGAATTTTGACTCAAGATAATGTAGAACAAGGTAAAGGAACTCTTTTCTTCTATTTTTTTCAATTTTGTGTAAAAATCCTAGTGTAAATAATTAAAATTGGATATAATTAGATTGAATAGGATTGTTTGGCTTGAATTTGGAGTGGAATAGACTGCTTGGCTTGATTTTGGTTCAGGTTGATTGCGTGGATCGATTGGTGAGGATTTGGTGGAGGCTTGGGTGACCGGAGAAAGATTCACGAGGTTGGAAACTGCTATCAATAAAGGTACGAATTTTGGTTCCAAGTAAATATCATATAAACGTTATATGAAAACCTAGGCTAGATGATCTTAAGATAATGTTGAATTGATATGATTAGTGTTGTTGATGGCATTGGCTTAGGGTCAATGTTAAAGTTAGTTAACTGTTAATTGTTGAGTGAATTTGTGGCCGGAGGTCTTAATGTATTGAATTATGTGCTTTGGTATGTGTTAAATTGTTACGGTATATTAATGAGATTGGATTATTATTAATGAAGTATCAAATTGGGTTGTTGATTTATGTTTGTCTGGGAGTTATATGAAGAGAGAATTAATGAGGAGGTAAAATTGAGATATTGATGAGAATTTTATTGGTTTTGAGTTTTGGATGAGAATGATTGTTGAAATGTGTGAATTTGATTGATTAATGGCTATTGAATGAAAATTGGGGCGGAGGCTATAATTGGATAAGTGTTGGTAAGTTTGGTGGTAATGATATGTTGTGATGTGTTATTGAGGTATGAAATTGGTTTCGATGATTAAATTGTGGGTTTTGATTTTTAAAGAGAAATGATGTGGTTTTGATAGTAAAGACTTAAGTTTGGCGAAGAATGGAGTATTTGATGAATGGGTGGAGTGTTAATAATGATTAAGGTTTAATTCATATGAGTGTTAAAAGATAAAGATTTTGGATATGGCAAGAAACTGAATTATGCAGAATTTTGGGCAAAATTAGAATTTTGACCAAATTCGACGGGTCATAACTTGGTACTCGGAGTTCAGAACGAATTTAATGAAACTTATCTTGAATCAAAACTAGAAACGAATACTGTCAAACCATCGAAGAATAGAGGAAAAATTAAATTTGCAGCAAAAGTTATGAAAATTTGAAAATTGGTGTTGAAAACTAAAAATGTGCAAATTCTGCAGAACTGGAGCATATCCAAGTCCCGTGCGTACACACCTATCATGCATACACATCACTTTGAAGGGGGCAGTGACAAGTTTTTTGCGTGTACGTAGCCCTCATGCGTATGCATGAAGAAAGAGTTGCGGGAACGCAACATGCGAGTGTACGTATCGTTTGACAAACCCAAATGGGCAATGCTTGGTTTCCTGCGTATGCATGAGGTGCGCGTACGCACCACTATGCAGAATTTTACAAAATGTTAAATTTCAACTGTTTAGCCTTTCTAGTATGTTTATAACCCTTTGTAACCTTTGAATGGAGTTGAATAATCCATTTTTAAGCTTTGAATATACTGGGGAATATAATGAATTAAATTAATTCATTCCCAGATAAAAACTTTATTAACTAGATGAAATTGTAGTGGGAATGTTGGTTCGTTGGTGCGAAATTTCAAACCACAACTTACCGACAAGTGTACCAGGTCGTACCAAGTAATAAACTCATGGTGAGTGAATGTCGATCTCATGAGAATTCACGGATTAAACAAACAATGGTCAATTGATTATTCTAGTCAGACAATCAAAATTAAGTGTTTCAATAGTAAATAACATGAAAATAGAGAAATAAATAAAATCAACCTAAAATAGGTTAAGAAAATAATATGTTAAAGATAGTTAAAGTGTCAGAGATATTCAAATTTTAGGATTAAAAATTATTGCTATCTACTTTGATCATGCAAAGATTGAGTTTATGACAAACCCTAAGTGCTTCAATTCCTTTTCCTAGACAACCCAATCTCCTCTAATCCAACCAACCGTCAATTCCTTGATCAATCAGTTGTATTAGAGGGTTAAGTCTATTTTCTGATTTAAAAGCCACACAAACCCTATAATCCCAAGAATGATGCAGTTATATATCATGTGCTACATTAAACCCAGATAACAATTAAGAATTTATGAGAAAGTGGTTTCAAGCCGTAATTCTAATGATATAGCTTTTTCAAGATTCAACAGAATTCAAGTTAGATTAGAGTTATTTTCCAATACTCATTGATCCGTAGGATGAAGAACGAAACCAGGCCAATTCTTAAACAATAATCAATGCATTAATCAAGACTAGAAGAACATATAATTATTAATCCATCAAAATACACAGAGCTCATAACCTTAACAATGGAGGTTTAGTTGCCCATAATACAAAAAATTAAATCCTCATAATATAGAAAATTGAAATTATAATCTAATGTGTAAAACCTAAAACTAAAGAATGAGAGAACTGAAGAGGGATTGTGTAGAAAGGGGGGAGAAAAAGGAAAAAAAAAGAGCCAATCTCTCCCCTTTTTATAGTAAAACTTAATTGTTCAAAAATCCAAAAGAAATCCTCCGTATTAATGCAAGGAAATTGGATCTTGTGCTGCAAATCTGGTCACTGCCGCTAAATGCCGGGTTAGTGGCATTTAGCGCCACTTTTGATGCAATTCGCGCACTCCTTGCTGCTCACCTGGCGTTTAGCGTTAGTTTCTAGCATTTGGCACCGAGACTGTCGCATGGAATGGTGATGCTAGACGCGGTTTGGCGCTAGACGCCAATGTCGTAGCGTTTAGCACCGTGATGCTAGAGAGAAAGCATAGACTATTATATATTGTTGTAAACTCTAGAAGTTGGCTTTCTAATACCATTGGAACTGCATCATTTAGACCTCTATAGCTCACGTTAGACTCATTGAAATGTGAGGAGGTCATGGTTGACAGTATTCACGAATTCTCTTTGCACTTATTTTCAATTCTTGGTTCCTCCTTGTTCTTTTGCTTTTGTTTTCCTAAATTTTCCTACAAAAATCATGAAACCAAGAAAATCAAACTACTAATAAAATAACCTTGAAAATAATATAATTATCAAGCAAAAATTCACAACTTTTCTATAATAAATGCCAATGAAGTGCTTAAGATGCTCATGCATCATAAGATCAAACTTAAGCTCTTGCTTGTCCTCAAGCAAGCAAAGAATCATGGCTTAGTTATCAATCTTTCCAATCTTAACATTCAAGGGTGAATGGTTGCAATTCAAATGAGTTTGGTTAGCCGTTTCACCTATGCACAATTCTTCCACATCTTATTTTCTTTGGGTGCTTTGTACCTTAAGCCTAGTCATGACTCTAAATGTTTTGTCTCAGGTTTTGCTCGACACAAAAATACCACAAGCACTTAATTGGGAAACTCTTTGAGCTTACCATGTCCTTTTAACATTCCCCATCACTGGTTCTTAGAGCCTTTGACTTTCTCTACTTTTGGGGGGAGGGGATGCTTTGCACCTTGATCCTAGCCATGACTATAAAGGCTTTGGTTTCAAGCTTTTACTTGATACATAAGCACTGACGAACGGACTTTTGTGTGGTTTAGAATTCACAAATAAAGGCTCGTTGAAGGTATAGCTTCTAAACCAACTAAAATTCTTTCGTACAAAAGATTGTTTGTCACAAGTACAAATCCCTAATAAATAATAACCAAAGTATTTAAACCTCGGGTCGTCTCTCAAAGAATTGCAGGGAAGTATGCTTATAATTGGTTATGGAAAAGTGTGTTTTGGGGTTTTTTAAGATAAGAAGCAAGAATAGTAAATGGTAATGAAAATCAAATGATTGGAAAAGCTCTTGGCAAGGTATGAGAACTGGAAATCCTATCCTAGTTATCCTTATCAATTGTGACGAGAATTATTCATTGCTCCCACTTAGTTAACCCTCAAAGAATGAAGGAAAGTCAAGTGGACTAATCAATTTGATTCCTCAAGTCTTAGTCAACTCCTGAGGAAAGACTAGCTTTAGTGGAATCCAAATCAATCAGCAACTTTCAATTATCAATCAACAAGGAGTTTGATAACTCAATTGTTACCAATTACTCAACCGAGCCAAGAACATAAAATCCTATTCTAACATCCTTCTAAGCATTTTGTCAAGTACTTGGAGGGCATAACATAAAAACATACAAAAGCAATAAGAGATAATAAAATCCAAACAATCAATTGCATTAATATGGAAATTGAATCTAACATCAAAAGTTCACAAACTAAAATAATAACAATGAGTAATCAATAAGAGTAGAAGGGAAATCATAAATCCTAAAACCTAGAGAGAGGAGAGAGCCTCTCTCTAAAAACTACATCTAAAACCTAAAATTGTGTGAATGAAGGTTATTGAATGAATGAATGAATGGATTCTCCCACTCTGTAGCCTCTAATTTGTGTTTTCTGGGCCAAAAATTGGGTCAAAATAGCCCAGAAATCGCCCCCAGCGATTTTTGATATGTCCAGCACCTATCTTTGTCACGCGTACGTGTCGTCCACGCGTACGCGTCGTCCACGCGTATGCGTCTTCCACGCGTACGCGTGGATTGAACTTTTGCTAGGTCATGCGTACATGTAATCCACGCATGCGCGTTGCCTAACAGCATAACAACTATAGTAAATTATATATCGTTGTGAAGCCCCATATGTTAGCTTTCCAACGCAACTAAAACCGCTCATTTGAATCTCTGTAGCTCAGGTTATGGTTGATTGAGTGCAAAGAGGTCAGGGCTGACAGCTTTGCAGTTCCTTTAACTTTTTGTATTCCTTCCACTTTTCCATGCTTCCTTTCCATCCTCTACGCCATTCCTGCCCTGTAATCTCTGATAACATTTAACACACATATCAAGACATCGAGTGGTAATGAAAGAGGATTAAAATTAGCTAAATTACGGCCAAAGAAATATGTTTTCAATCATAGCATAAAATCAGGAAGGAAAATATAAAACATGCGAATTCAATGAATAAGTGTGAGATTAGTGGATAAAATCCACTCAATTAAGCATAATATGTACCACAAAATAGTGGTGCATCAAATCTCCCCACACTTAAACATTAGCATGTCCTCATGCCAAGCTCAAGAGAAGCTATAAGAGTGAAGAGGAATGGTAGAAAGTATGAAATGCAACCTATCAGTATGAATGTAGCTAAATGCAAAATGTTTCTACCTACTTGGTGAAAAGTAAATAAACCTTTCAAGAACAAATATGAATTGGATTTTACTAATTCAAATCATAAAAATGAAGTACAAATAGACTTGCAAGAAGAAGATAGCTCATGAAAGGTGGGAACAAAGAATCGAGCATCGAACCCTCACTGGAAGTGTATACACTCTAATTGCTCAAGTGTCTAAGGTTTGATTCTCTCAATTCTCTACTAATCTTGCTTTCTAAGGCTTGCTCTTCTTCTACCAATCAACAGAGAATTAATGCACAGATACACATATCAAGAGGTCTTTTAAGAGTTGTAATGGGGTTAGGGTCAATGTAGGATTGTATTTGGTCAAGTGGACTAAAATCTGAATCCTTAATTAACCTAAACTTTCCACCTAACTTAAGACAATCCATGTAATCATAATGCAAGATCTAACTGCCCATTAACTATGTTTACCACATATTCATGCATCCCAAATTTAAGTACAACTCATATGCATTGCTATCATTTACTTTGGGGCATTTTGTCCCCTTTAGCATTTTCTCCTTTGCTTTTCTATTTTTTCTTTTTTTTGTATTTTTTTCTTTTTTTTTTGTTTTTCTCAATGCATATGATTAAGATATTGAATGCAAGAATATATGCTCAACATTTTTTTCACATTTTCACAAAAAAAGTCTAACATACTTAATTCCCAAACCAAACGTTTCCAAACCCACTTTCCCCACACTTAATTCATGAGCACTCTCACTAGTCTAAGCTAACCAAGGATTCAAATTAAGGACATTATTTTTTTTCGCTTAGAGTTAGTGATGAGCTAAAGTAAAGAACAAAAGGGTAAAATAGGCTCAACATTGGTTTGCAAAGAATAATGAAAAGGTTAAGGCCATATGGGTATGTGAGTTAAGTGAAGCAAGGCCTCAATCATATAAGTATATGCATACATTAAACCATGGAAATATAGAATCAAGCAAGACAAAGATCACAATTATAGAGAGAACAACACACACAAAAATAAAATATATTGGTTGATAAAATGCAACCAATCAAATAGGCTCAAAATCTCATTGGTTTTGTGTGTTCGAGCTCTAAACCATGTTCCAAAATAATATTTCTTCAAACAAGTTCAACAAAAATTTTTTAATTCAATTTAGTGAAATGCTATAAAAGGTTTCTTGAAAAAGAAATTATTACTTCAACCAAGTAGTGGTAAAATACGCACAAAATGTAACAAACATGCAATCAAATATGCAAATGTAACAACTAATTTAACAAAGAAAATTTAAAATTGGTGTTGAGTCAGAAAGTAGCTACCCGCGGAAGTCGGTATCGACCTCCCCACACTTAAAGATTGCACCATCCTCGGTGCATGCAAAGATGTGCAAGTGAATGGGTGGCTCCAACTGATGCTTTTTCTCTAAAGAATGTGCGCCAGACTGTTTACTGCTTCTGTTAGAAACTTTTTCTTTTCCCTCTTGGTGGCCATCCTGAAAAAGGGAGGAAGGAAAGGAAAGAACCCACAAGCAAATATATGAAAAGAAATAAAACATATGTGGTCTAGCGCCAAATAACAATGTTCTCAACCACATGGTCATGACAACATGTAAGTGAGAAAATAATAGAAGCACAGGGCATGTCAACTAAATAGCAAACAAGTCAAGGTGCACCCAAAATAATGCAAAAAAAAATATGCAACAGTTGAGTAAGAGAATTTTAACACCAATGTGAAAACAACAAGCATAGAAAAGAACGGGAGAAGAAAAGGAAGAAGAAGGGAAGGAGGAGAGAAGAAAGGAGTAAGATGGAAAACGGGACGCGACGTGTACGCATCGCTCACACGTACGCGTGGGTGAGCAGAATCACAAATGACACGTAAGCGTCGGACACGCATACGCGTGACCAATCGTCGTGCTAGACGCGTGACTCCAGCCTGATTTCCGCCCAACTCTCTGTTCAAATTGCCAATTACGCCGATTTTTAATCCCACACGTACGCGTCGCTGACGCTTACGCATGGATTGTCAAAAGTGCATGTGACGCGGATGCGTGGGTCACACGTACGCGTGCTGTGGGCTGTTCGCTAGGCACCCTTCCCGCGCAGTTCCAGTGCAACTTTCTGTTCATTTTTCAATAGCGCGAACCTACCTATGACGCGTGCGCGTCATTGACCTTTACGCGTCAGTGGCACCTTTTTTTTGCAGAATGCAAATGCTGATGTAGAATGCAGATGCTGATGCAGAATGTATAAATTAACACTGATGAAAATAAAACAAAATAAAACTAAGAATGAAAAGGAACGATCATACCATGGTGGGTTGTCTCCCACCTAGCACTTTTAGTTAAAGTCCTTAAGTTGGACATTTGGTGAGCTCCTTGTCAGGGCGGCTTATGCTTGAACTCGTCCAGGAATCCCCACCAATATTTGCAATTCCAAAAGCCTCCGAGGTCCCAAACTAGGCACATAAAGCCTTCAAGCAAGTTAAAGCTAGTGACAAGACCCCAAGATTGTTGATGGCTGGAATGAATTCCGGGGTCCCAAACCTTGCTTTTGCACCCGTCTTCTTGTTGATCATCATCTTTCCAACCAGGTGGCAAGCAATTTGAATTCTCACTGAAGTGTCCAAACAACTTTCTAGACCCATTCAATCGAGCTCTACACCAACCTTTGCATTTAGACTTTGAGCTTTCAACCATAATGAACCGATGATTATGTTGCCAACCACTAACAATTTCTCTTTTGCTCTTAAAGCCACAAAGAGCTCGAAGCTGACCATCTGTCTCAAGTAAACCATATTCAAGTGGGAAATTAAAGGTCAAGGATAGGAGTTTTACCCACTTGAATGTTGTATTGTATGGTAATGGCTTTGGGGGGGGGGGGGAGGTCTCCAATAGCTTTGGCAAGGTAATTTCAAGCTCTATTCCCTTGTGCTCTCCCTTGGCAACTTTCACCTCTTTGCCAGCTTCTTTAATTTCAATCTCTTCCTCTTGGTAGCTTTCTTCCAATTCAATCTCTTCTTCATTGCTCACCAAGGGCATAGGAGGTTGTGCTTCTTCTTCTTTAATCTCCATGTCAGGTTCAATGGGGGAGGATTCAATTGTAGATAAGGATTCATCAATGATTGAATCCATCTCTTGATCGACCTCCTCAAGGTCTTCAGCCATGATATGCCTTGGAGGTTGTACACCCTCCTCAACATCAATTTCAAGTGTCTTGGAAGGAGGCTCTATGACTTGACCTTCCCATGGAGGTTTCGCATCTCCTAAGTCTTCAACCACTTCTTCTTTAACTATTGCGGCTTCGTCCAGTTGTTTTAGCATAAAATCATACTCCTCCTTGATGATTTCCTTTCTATGACAACTCCCTTCAACTACTCCTTCATCTTCAAGGGTCTCTCCTACCTCCACATTTTTAGCCTCCTCTTGCTCATCTGGAAATAAAGCCGCATGTAACCGATCCATTGCGATTGCATCCCTAAGACGATCCCTTCTCTCTCGTTCCATGTCAGTAGCATTATTGGGATCATATTGCTCTTGGATTGATGGATACATGTATTCTTGCATGGAGGCTGGCGGTGCACTGAAGCTTGAGGGTTGAATATGGAGGTGGAGGGTTGGTCCATGCGGGATATAAGATTTTGGAGTTTAGAGGTGAGACCAATGAGAGAGGTAAGTGTGTTCTCCATGGAGGTTTGGGGTGGATAGGAGGGTTCATTTATTGGGAGAAAGGACTCATGATAGGAAGGTGGTTCATCTTGATAAGAATATGGAGATGGTGTATATTGAGGTGGTGGTTCTAAGTATGGCTCATAAGGCTCTTGGTATGGTAGGTAAAGGATTAGGGTCATATGGTGGTGTTCGGTGGTAAGGTGCTTGAGAGTGTGGTGGTTCAAGATTATGTTGAGGAGGTGATTCATAAGCATATGGTGGTGGTTGTTGATAATCAAGAGAGTGCTCATCATAGCCGTCATCTTGATATGCTTCTTGGAATGGCTCTTGGTTATAGTATGTTGGTGGAGGTTGTTGCCAAGAGGATTGATCAAATCCTTGTGGCTCCTCCCATCTTCGATTGTTCCAACCTTGATGCCTGTTCCTATTATAGCTTCCATTCCCTACAACAACATTGGAACCAAACTCATAGCGACATAGGTGAGAATTCATGGTAGCTAATAAAAATTAAAACAAAAACAAATAAACAAGCAAAAAGAAAAAATTTATAATAACCAATAATAAGGGACACGTTTGCAATTCCCCGGCAACGGCGCCATTTTGACGAACGGATTTTTGTGTGGTCTAGAATTCACAAATAAAGGCTCGTTGAAGGTATAGCTTCTAAACCAACTAAAATCCTTTCGTACAAAAGATTGTTTGTCACAAGTAGAAACCCCTAATAAATAATAACCGAAGTATTTAAACCTCGGGTCGTCTCTCAAGGAATTGCAGGAAAGTATGCTTATAATTGGTTATGGAAAAGTGTGTTTTGGGGTTTTTTAAGATAAGAAGTAAGAATAGTAAATGGTAATGAAAATCAAATGACTGGAAAAGCTCTTGGCAAGGTATGAAAACTGGAAATCCTATCCTAGTTATCCTTATCAATTGTGATGAGAATTGTTCATTGCTCCCACTAGTTAACCCTCAATGAATGAAGGAAAGTCAAGTGGACTAATCAATTTGATTCCTCAAGTCCTAGTCAACTCTTGAGGAACTAGCTTTAGTGGAATCCAAATCAATAAGCAACTTTCAATTATCAATCAACAAGGAGTTTGATAACTCAAGTGTTACCAATTACTCAACCGAGCCAAGAACATAAAATCCTATTCTAACATCCTTCTAAGCATTTTGTCAAGTACTTGGAGGGCATAACATAAAAACATACAAAAGCAATAAGAGATAATAAAATACAAACAATCAATTGCATTAATATGGAAATTGAATCTAACATCAAAAGTTCACAAACTAAAATAATAACAATGAGTAATCAATAAGAGTAGAAGAGAAATCCTAAATCCTAAAACCTAGAGAGAGGAGAGAGCCTCTCTCTAAAAATTACATCTAAAACCTAAAATTGTGTGAATGAAAGTTATTGAATGAATGAATGGATTCTCCCACTCTGTAGGCTCTAATATGTGTTTTCTGGGCCAAAAACTGGGTCAAAAATAGCCCAGAAATCACCCCCAGTGATTTTTGATACGTTCAGCACGTGTCTTTGTCACGCATACGCGTGTATTGAACTTTCGCTAGGTCACGCGTACGCGTGATCCATGTGTGCGCATCACCTAACAGCATGGAAACTATGGCAAATTATATATCGTTGCGAAGCCTCGGATGTTAGCTTTCCAACGCAATTGAAACCGCCTCATTTGGATCTCTGTAGCTCAAGTTATGGTGGATTGAGCGCAAAGAGGTCAGGGCTGATAGCTTTGCAGTTCCTTCAACTTTTTGTATTCCTTCCACTTTTGCATGCTTCCTTTCCATCCTCTACGCCATTCATGCCCTGTAATCTCTGAAAACACTTAACACACATATCAAGGCATTGAATGGAGGATTAAAATTAGCTAAATTAAGGCCAAAGAAACATGTTTTCAATCATAGCACAAAATTAGGAAGGAAAATGTAAAACATGCAAATTCAATGAATAAGTGTGAGATTAGTGGATAAAATCCACTCAATTAAGCACAAGATGTGCCACAAAATAGTAGTGCATCAAGCACCACAAGCACTTGACTCGGATCCTTAGTCAGTGGTACTTAGAGCCTTTGGCTTCTCTTTTAACCCCTTTTTTTCTTCTCATAACATGTTGCTCCTTTAAGAATTTGTCAAGTGTAAAAATCCCATAATAGTCGTCTAGAGTAAGGCCTGAAGCAATTTGGCTCAGCCTGTGTTGAACATTCTTAGTTAGTTTTTCCTTCCAAACTCACATTGTCATATTCTTTATGATCAATCCCTTTTTCTATTTGTTCTTTCTGGCACATGATCCTTGCCCACATTTAGGAGCAAGCACAATTATAATTATGGGTTGTGATGGACAAGTAATGATATCCACTTGACTAACAAGAATACAGAAGAAGATAACATATGCATATAATTAAAAAGAAAGGAAGCAAATAGAAGTCAACAACCATAGTTCTCATTGTCATTATCTTCCTCATCTTCCTCTTCATTATCCTTTTAGGCTATGTATAGCATAGCCTCCAACACCGAACTTAGAATGATTTTTTGTCTTTAAGCAATAAAGAAAAATAGTGGTGATTGAAACAGAAATAATCATGATTGTCTAGTGGAAATAAGGAAGCAAGGCAGAAACTCATTCAAATAAAACAAACAAAATTAAAAGAAAACAAAAGAAAAGACAAAATAAAGCAAAATAATCATGTTACTAATGTATTGGCATAGGGGCTGGACCTTGCATAGGTTAAGTATCTCCACTAAATTTGTTGTGAGAATACCAAACTTAGTATGACACAATCAATGAGAGGCTAGGCCAAGTACCCAGTGAAATGCAAGCATCATGTTGGTGTAGCAACACCAAGCTTAATCCATGAATGACATATGCAACATGAAGCAAAGAAAAAAAAGAAAAATTAAAAGAAATTACCTAATGTTGGGTTGCCTCCCAACAAGCGCTTATTTAACATCACTAGCTTGATGGTTGGTTCTTGATTTTTTTTCCTCTTTTTCCAATTGGTTAAGAGAAATGACTTTAGTAGACATGAGGAAAAAATAATACCAAAAAGCAACTCTCATACAACTCTCTGATTCACTAGGACCAAAGAAAGCATATTTAAGTGTTGGGGGAGAAGACTTCAATTCAAATGTGGGTGGTGCATTCAAATTTTTCCTCCCGAAAGCTTGCATGCATAGTTATGATGGGACTTGTATGGATTCCTCCTTAATTATTGGAATGTGCAGATATGGAGTGTACATGTCTTCCTCCTTTGTTTGTGCATCTTCTTCCTTTGTCTGTGCATCTTTCTCTTCTTCCATGTGTGAGGGTGGAGAGTTATCTAATTCACTGGAGTATGAACTCCTTTGATTAACTCCCTCACATTCTTTCGTAGGATCTTGCATTGTATCTCTTGGGAAGGCCATTGCATATTCCTTTGTCACCTCTTGTAGCCTCTGAGGATATGGAATCTTAGGCTTTTATTCCTGCACTACCTCATTCTTCATTGAAAATTTACTTGGTACAAGGTTTTCTTGGTCTTGCTCATGCACTTCTAACTCTTCTTCTTTTTCGGGACTTGAGTGTTGTGTAGTGTTTGGAAGGACCCCTTCATCAAGAACTTCTTGGATTAATGGTTCAATTAAATCAACCCCCATGTAGCTCTCTGATTTACTGGAGGATGGGCTCCTTTGGATGATTCCCTCACATTCTTTTGTAGGAATTTTCATTGCTTCTCTTAGGAGGGAGTTTGCTTGTTCCTCTGCTAAATGCTTGGTAATCAACTCCACATGTTTATCTATATTTTTGACACGCATTTATATATCATGTGTGCAACCTTTAGCAGTGTTCTTTAGTTCTTTCATGGCAAGCTAAAGAGATGATGGTTCTTGGTACGGATATAGAGGTGGTGGTTCTTGGTATGAATAAAAAGATGATGGTCCTTGATATAAATAGAGAGATGATGGTTCTTGATATGAATAATTGGAGGATGGTTCCTGATATGAATAAGGAGATAATTGTTCTTGGTATGAATAGAGAGATGATGGTTCTTGGTATGAGTAAAGAGATGATGGTTCTTGATAGATGGAATGTGGAGCACTCTAGTTTCCTTGGCCTTGACATTCCCAACCAAAATCTAGATAGTTCCTCCATCCATAATATTATGAATCATTCCTTGAGTGTGTGTAGTAACCCATGTGATCTCTCTCTATTATTTTTCTCAGCATAAAACACAAAACTGAATCAAACGCACCATGTGGTAAAAAAAAGAGGAAAAGAAGAAAGAATAGAAATATATATATATATATATATATATATATATAAATTTTTTTAAATATATTTTTTCAAATAAATTAGAAAAAGAAAAAAATGTCTAATCTAGGTAATCAATTAACCGGTAGTTTGTTAATCACAATTAATCTCTGGCGACAGTGTCAAAAACTTGGTGCAGAATTTTAAACCCCAACTTACCAGCAAGTGCACCAGGTCGTACCAAGTAATAAACTCAGTGTGAGTGAATGTCGATCTAACAAGGATTAACGGATTAAGCAAACAATAGTCAATTGATTATTCTAGTCAGACAATCAAAATTAAGTGTTTCAATAGTAAATAACATGAAAATAGAGAAATAAATAGAAACAAACTAAAATTGGTTAAGAAAATAATATGATAAAGATAGTTAAGGTGTTAGAGATTGATGAGCAGATAATTTGTACGCTTTTTGGCATTGTTTTTAGTATGTTTTTAGTATGATCTAGTTAGTTTTTAGTATATTTTTATTAGTTTTAAGTTAAAATTCACTTTTCTGGGCTTTACTATGAGTTTGTGTGTTTTTCTATGATTTCAGGTATTTTCTGGCTGAAATTAAGGGACCTGAGCAAAAATCTGATTCAGAGACTAAAAAGGACTGCAGATGCTGTTGGATATTGACCTTCCTGCACTCGAAGTGGATTTTCTGGAGCTACAGAAGCCCAATTGGCGCGCTCTCAACGGCGTTGGAAAGTAGACATCCTGGGCTTTCCAGCAATATATGATAGTCCATACTTTGCCCAAGATTTGATGGCCCAAAACGGCGTTCAAAGTCACCCTCAGAATTCCCAGCGTTAAACGCCGGAACTGGCACAAGGATGGGAGTTAAACGCCCAAACTGGCATAAAAGCTGGTGTTTAACTCCAAGAAGAGTCTCTACACGAAAATGCTTCAATGCTTAGCCCAAGCACACACCAAGTGGGCCCAGAAGTGGATTTTTACGTCATTTACTCATCTCTGTAAACCCTAGGCTACTAGTTCTCTATAAGTAGGACCTTTTACTATTGTATTGAGATATCGGGGTAGTTATCTTTGTTCTGATGCTATCTTAGATCATTGGGAGGCTGGCCATTCGGCCATGCCTAGACCTTGTTCTTATGTATTTTCAACGGTGGAGTTTCTACACACCATAGATTAAGGTTGGGTGAATATCTCTTGGATTCCTGATACACGATGCATGGTTGATCGCCTGACAACCGAGCGCTCGCCTGACAACCGAGCCAGCCATTCCGTGAGATCAGAGTCTTCGTGGTATAGGCTAGAACTGATGGCGGCATTCAAGAGAATCCGGAAGGTCTAACCTTGTCTGTGGTATTCTGAGTAGGATTCAATGATTGAATGACTGTGACGAGCTTCAAACTCCTGAGGGCGGGGCGTTAGTGACAGACGCAAAAGAATCACTAGATTCTATTCCGGACTGATTGAGAACCGACAGATGGATAGCCGTGCCGTGATAGGGTGCGTTGAACATTTCCACTGAGAGGATGGGAGGTAGCCACTGACAACGGTGAAACCCTTGCATAAGCTTGCCATGGAAAGGAGTAAGAAGGATTGGATGAAGACAGTAGGAAAGCAGAGAGGCGGAAGGGACCAAGCATCTTCATACGCTTATCTGAAATTCCCACCAATGAATTACATAAGTATCTCTATCTTTATCTTTGTGTTTTATTCGTATATCACCCATATCCATTTGAGTTTGCCTGACTAAGATTTACAAGGTGACCATAGCTTGCTTCATACCAACAATCTCTGTGGGATCGACCCTTACGCGCGTAAGGTTTATTACTTGGACGACCCAGTACACTTGCTGGTTAGTTGTGCGAAGTTGTAGTGATCACAATTTCGTGCACCAAGTTTTTGGCGCCGTTGCCGGGGATTGTTCGAGTATGGACAACTGACGGTTCATCTTGTTGCTTAGATTAGGTATTTTTTTCTTCAGAGTTCTTAAGAATGAATTCTAGTGTTTCATGATGATCTGTTGAAGTCTGGCTGGCTGTGAAGCCATGTCTAATTCTATTGGACCGAGGTTTCAACTTATCATCACAAGAGCATGTTGATTTCTATCAATCTTGCTATTAGAGCAGTGATCTGCTAAGGCTTGGCTGGCCATTGGCCATGTCTAGTGTTTTGGACCGAAGCTTTCTTTGAAAGCTTGGCTGGCTGTGAAGCCATGTCTAATTCCTGGACCGGAGTCTTAGACTAAACATTGCATGATTCCTGGAATTCTCATTAAGAATTTTGATACCTTTATTTTCTTTTTCCACTTAATTTTCGAAAAAAAGCACAAAAAAATTTACAAAATCATAAAAACCAAAAATATTGTATGTTTCTTGTTTGAGTCTAGTGTCTCATTTTAAGTTTGGTGTCAATTGCATGCATTCATTCATGTGTCTTAAGGATCTTCAAGTAATTCTTGATGATTTCTTACTCTGATCTTTGAATTCTCTTTACTTGAGTGTTTATGTGTCTCATATGCATTCTCATTTTGTCAGTAGTATACAAACTGCTAAGTTTGGTGTCTTGCATGCATTGTTATTTAGTTGCATTTTGATTATTAAAAATCCAAAAATATTTTTAATTTGTATCTTTTCAAGTCAATAATACAGAGAATTGAAGATTCAAAATATACTGCAGAGGAATTACACAGAAAAAGCTGGGCGTTCAAAACGCCCAGTGAGGAAGACAGACTAGCGTTTAAACGCCAGCCAGGGTGCCTGGCTGGGCGTTTAACGCCCAAAAGGGTAGAGTTTTGGGCGTTAAATGCCAGAATGTGCACCATTCTGGGCGTTTAACGCCAGGATGGCACAAGAGGGAAGATTTTGTTTTTAATGCAGATTTTTTTTAGTTTTCAAAATTTTTCAAAATCAAATCTTTTTCAAATCAAATCCTTTCAATCAAATGTTTTCAAAATCAATTTCTTTCTATTTTCAAAGATACTTGCTATCAATTAATGATTTGATTCAACATTTCTAGTATGTTGCCTTTTCTGTTGAGAAAGGTTTAATGTTTGAATCATATCTTTTCTTGATAGCCAAGTGATGAGCGGATAATTTATACGCTTTTTGGCATTGTTTTTAGTATGTTTTTAGTATGATCTAGTTAGTTTTTAGTATATTTTTATTAGTTTTTAGTTAAAATTCACTTTTCTAGACTTTACTATGAGTTTGTGTGTTTTTCTGTGATTTCAGGTATTTTCTGGCTGAAATTGAGGGTCCTGAGCAAAAATCTGATTCAGAGACTGAAAAGGACTGCAGATGCTGTTGGATTCTAACATTCCTGCACTCGAAGTGGATTTTCTGGAGTTACGGAAGCCTAATTGGCGCGCTCTCAACGGCGTTGGAAAGTAGACATCCTGGGCTTTCCAGCAATGTATAATAGTCCATACTTTGCCCGCGATTTGATGGCCCAAATCGGCGTTGCAAATCAGCCTCAGAATTCCCAGCGTTTAACGCTGGAACTGGCATAAAAATTGGAGTTAAACGCCCAAACTGGCATGAAAGCTGGCGTTTAACTCCAGAAAAAGTCTCTACACATGAAAGCTTCAATGCTCAGCCCAAGCACACACTAAGTGGACCCAGAAGTGGATTTTTACGTCATTTACTCATTTCTGTATACCCTAGGTTACTAGTTCACTATTAATAGGATCTTTTGACATTGTATCTGGACATCATGACACTTTACACGTTTCTTTGTGTACCTTCTACGGCATGAGTCTCTAAACCCCATGGTTGGGGGTGAGGAGCTCTGCTGTGTCTTGATGGATTAATGCAATTACTATTGTTTTTCATTCAATCATGCTTGCTTCCATTCTAAGATATCACTTGTTCTTAACCCGGATGAATGTGATGATCCGTGACACTCATCATATTCTCAACTATGAACGCGTGCCTGACAACCACCTCCGTTCTACTTTAGATTAAGTAGATATCTCTTGGATTCCTTAATCAAAATCTTTGTGGTATAAGCTAGAATTGATGGCGGCATTCAAGAGAATCCGGAAGGTCTAAACCTTGTCTGTGGTATTCTGAGTAGGATTCAATGATTGAATGACTGTGACGAGCTTCAAACTTCTGAGGGCGGGGCGTTAGTGACAGACGCAAAAGAATCACTGGATTCTATTCCGGCCTGATTGAGAACCGACAGATGGATAGCCGTGCCGTGACAGGGTGCGTTGAACATTTCCACTGAGAGGATGGGAGGTAGCCACTGACAACGGTGAAACCCTTGCATACAGCTTGCCATGGAAGGAGCCTTGCGTGCTTGAAGAAGAAGACAGTAGGAAAGCAGAGATTCAGAAGATGGAGCATCTCCAAAACCTCAACCTATTCTCCATTACTGCAAAACAAGTACTTATTTCATGTTCTTTTACTTTTCACAATCAACCCTGATAATTATTGATATCCTGACTAAGAGTTACAAGATAACCATAGCTTGCTTCAAGCTGACAATCTCCGTGGGATCGACCCTTACTCACGTAAGGTATTACTTGGACGACCCAGTGCACTTGCTGGTTAGTTGTGCGGGGTTGCAAAAGTGTGATTGCAATTTCGTGCACCAAGTTTTTGGCGCCGTTGCCGGGGATTGTTCGAGTTTGGACAACTGACGGCTTATCTTGTTGCTTAGATTAGGACTGTTTTATTTTTGTTGGTTTAGAGTCTTTTAGTTGAGTCTAGTTTCATATTTTAAGTTTGGTGTCAATTGCATGCTTTTGTTTTTCTTTTAATTTTCGAATTTGCATGTCTTTAGTCCCTTTTTGATCCTTAAAAATTCTAAGTTTGGTGTCCTCCTTGTGTTTTTCCTTTAAAATTTTCGAAAATTAGTGCTTGATTTTCTAAAAATTTTAAGTTTGATGTCATTTTGTTGTTTTTTTCTTTCCTCATTTCAAAAATCAAATCTTTTTCATCAAATTTTTCAATCATATCTTTTTAATTGCTAATCTCAAAATCTTTTTAATTAACTAATTGATTCAATTTTCAATTTGCTTTGATCTTATTTTCTTTCAATTTTCGAATTTTTTATTTTTATTTTCCTTTTGTTTTTTTTATTTTGTTTTTCGGTTAATTCAAAAAAAAATAAAAATACTTTGCTTGTGAATTCATATCATATTCCCTTTCTCCATTATGGACCTAAGTGGAATTGAGCAGTCCAGAAGGACTTTGGGGTCATATGCTAACCCCATTACAGCTGCATACGGGAGTAGCATCTGTACACCTCCCATCAAAGTAAGCAGCTTTGAGCTAAATCCTCAACTCATTATCATAGTGCAGCAAAATTGCCAGTATTCCGGTCTTCCACAGGAAGAGCCTACTGAGTTTCTGGCACAGTTCTTGCAAATTGCTGACACAGTACATGATAAAGAGGTGGATCAGGATGTCTACAGACTATTACTGTTTTCATTTGCTGTAAAAGATCAAGCTAAGAGGTGGTTGAATAACCAACCTACAGCAAGCATAAAGACATGGAAACAGTTATCAGACAAATTCCTGAATCACTTTTACCCTCCAAAGAGGATGACACAGCTAAGGCTGGACATCCAAGGCTTTAAGCAAGAGGATAATGAATCCCTTTATAATGCCTGGGAGAGGTATAGAGGTATGCTAAGAAAATGCCCCTCTGAAATGTTTTCAGAGTGGGTACAGTTAGACATCTTCTACTATGGGCTTACAGAAAAAGCTCAGATGTCTTTAGACCACTCAGCTGGTGGATCTATACATATGAGGAAGACAATTGAAGAGGCTCAAGAGCTTATAGACACTGTTGCTAGAAATCAATATTTGTACTCTGGCAATGAGTTCTCTCCAAAAGAGGAAGTCATGGCAGTAGCCACTGATCCTAATCCTCAAGAACAGATGATTGAGCTTAATCAACAATTACACCTGATGACAAAACAGTTAGTAGAATTTAAAGAAATGCTCCATGAAACTAAAACTGCTAACAAGAACATAGAACTGCAGTTGAATCAAGCAAAACAGCAGATATCTAAACAGATAACAGAAGAATGTCAAGCAGTTCAACTAAGGAGTGGGAAGACATTGAATAACACTGCTCAAGGTAGCAAGAAGCCAAATAAGGAACAATTGACAGAGGATAACCAAACCACTGTTCAAAATCCCTCTGAGGACAGTAAGAGCCCAGAGAGGATTACTTTTGGCGTTCAAACGCCAGAAAGGGGAGGAAAGCTGGCGTTAAATGCCCATTCCCTGCCCAGTTCTGGCGTTCAAACGCCAGAGAAGGGAGAGAAGTTGGCGTTAAACGCCCAATCTTCACCCAATCCTGGCGTTCAGACGCCAAGGGAGGATCAGACACCTGAGAGTGCTGACAGTAATCCCTCTAAAAAGGCTTCTTCAACCACTTCTGTAAGGAATAAACCTGCAGCATCTAAGGTTGAAGAATATAAAGCCAAGATGCCTTATCCTCAGAAACTTCGCCAAGCGGAACAGGATAAGCAATTTGCCCGCTTTGCAGACTATCTAAGGACTCTTGATATAAAGATTCCGTTTGCAGAGGCACTTGAGCAAATACCTTCTTATGCTAAGTTCATGAAAGAAATCTTATGTCATAAGAAGGATTGGAGAGAAACTGAAAAAGTATTTCTCACTGAAGAATGCAGTGCAGTCATTTTGAAAAGCTTGCCAGAAAAGCTTCAAGATCCAGGAAGCTTTAGGATACCATGCACATTAGAAGGTTCTTGCACAAAGACAGCCCTATGTGATCTTGGAGCAAGCATCAATCTAATACCTGCATCCACTATCAGAAAGCTTGGGTTGACTGAAGAAGTCAAACCAACCCGGATATGCCTCCAACTTGCTGATGGCTCCATTAAATATCCATCAGGCATAATAGAGGACATGATTGTCAAGGTTGGGCCATTCGCCTTTCCAACTGACTTTGTGGTGCTGGAAATGGAGGAGCACAAGAGTGCAACTCTCATTCTAGGAAGACCTTTCCTAGCAACTGGACGAACTCTCATTGATGTACAAAAAGGGGAAGTAACCCTGAGAGTCAATGAGGATGAGTTCAAGTTGAATGCTGTAAAAGCTATGCAGCATCCAAATACACCAAATGACTGCATGGGCGCTGACATTATTGACTCTTTGGTGGAAGAGATCAATATGACTGAAAGCCTAGAATCAGAGCTTGAGGACATCTTCAAATATGCTCAGCCTGATCAAGAAGAGTCAGAGGAAACAAAGGAATTTTCGAAAATTCCTCAGGAGGAAGATAAGCCTCCCAAACCTGAACTCAAACCACTACCACCATCCCTGAAGTATACATTTCTGGGAGAGGGTGACACTTTTCCAGTGATTATAAGCTCTGCTTTAAATCCACAGGAAGAGGAAGCACTGATTCAAGTGCTAAGGACACACAAGACAGCTCTTGGGTGGTCCATAAGTGATCTTAAGGGCATTAGCCCAGCTAGATGCATGCACAAGATCCTGTTGGAGGATAATGCCAAACCAGTGGTCCAACCACAGAGGAGGCTAAATCCAGCCATGAAGGAGGTGGTGCAGAAAGAGGTCACTAAATTACTAGAGGCTGGGATTATTTATCCTATTTCTGATAGCCCCTGGGTGAGCCCTGTCCAAGTTGTCCCAAAAAAGGGAGGCATGACAGTGGTTCATAATGAAAAAAATGAACTGGTTCCTACAAGAACAGTCACAGGGTGGCGTATGTGTATTGACTACAGAAGGCTCAATACAGCCACCAGAAAGGATCATTTTCCTTTACCATTCATAGACCAAATGCTAGAAAGACTAGCTGGTCATGATTATTACTGCTTTTTGGATGGCTATTCAGGTTACAACCAAATTGCAGTAGATCCTCAGGACCAAGAGAAAACAGCATTTACTTGCCCTTCTGGCGTGTTTGCCTACAGGAGGATGCCTTTTGGTCTGTGTAATGCTCCTGCAACCTTTCAGAGATGCATGTTATCCATCTTCTCTGATATGGTGGAGAAATTCCTGGAAGTCTTCATGGATGACTTCTCAGTATATGGAGACTCATTCAGCTCCTGTCTTAATCACCTAGCACTTGTCCTGAAAAGGTGCCAAGAGACTAACCTGGTTTTAAACTGGGAGAAATGTCACTTTATGGTGACTGAAGGAATTGTCCTTGGACACAAAATTTCAAGCAGGGGAATAGAGGTGGATAAGGCAAAGGTAGAGGTAATTGAAAAATTACCACCGCCTACCAATGTTAAGGCAATCAGAAGCTTTCTGGGGCATGCAGGATTCTACAGAAGGTTTATAAAGGATTTTTTGAAAATTGCAAAACCTCTGAGTAATCTGCTAGCTGCTGACACACCATTTGTGTTTGACACACAGTGCATGCAGGCATTTGAGACCCTGAAAGCCAAGCTGGTCACAGCACCAGTCATCTCTGCACCAGACTGGACATTGCCATTTGAACTAATGTGTGATGCCAGTGACCATGCCATTGGTGCAGTGTTAGGACAAAGGCATAACAAGCTTCTGCACGTCATTTATTATGCCAGCCGTGTTCTAAATGATGCACAGAAGAATTACACAACCACAGAAAAAGAGTTACTTGCAGTGGTCTATGCCATTGACAAGTTTAGATCCTATCTAGTGGGATCCAAAGTGATTGTGTACACTGACCATGCTGCTCTTAAATACTTACTCACAAAGCAGGATTCAAAACCTAGGCTTATAAGATGGGTGTTGCTTCTGCAAGAGTTTGATATAGAAATAAGAGACAGAAAAGGGACAGAGAACCAAGTAGCTGATCATCTGTCCCGAATAGAACCAGTAGCTGGGGCATCCCTCCCTTCTACTGAGATCTCTGAGACTTTCCCAGATGAGCAACTCTTTGCCATTCAGGAAGCTCCATGGTTTGCAGATATTGCAAATTATAAAGCTGTGAGGTTCATACCCCAGGAGTACAGCAGAGTGCAAAGAAAGAAATTAATTTCAGATGCCAAGTACTACCTATGGGATGAGCCATATCTCTTTAAGAGATGTGCAGATGGAATGATCCACAGATGTGTACCCAGAGAAGAAGCACAAAGGATCCTATGGCACTGCCATGGATCACAGTATGGAGGACATTTTGGAAGTGAGCGAACAGCCACTAAAGTCCTCCAATGTGGCTTCTACTGGCCTACTCTCTATAGAGATGCCCGAGAGTTTGTGCGTAACTGTGACAGCTGCCAAAGAGCTGGTAACTTACCTCATGGATACGCCATGCCTCAACAAGGGATCTTAGAGATTGAGTTGTTTGATGTATGGGGAATTGACTTTATGGGTCCATTCCCACCATCATACTCAAACACTTACATTCTGGTGGCAGTGGACTATGTATCTAAGTGGGTAGAAGCAATTGCCACACCCACTAATGATACTAAGACCGTGTTAAAATTCCTCCAGAAACACATCTTCAGCAGGTTTGGTGTTCCCAGAGTACTAATCAGTGACGGGGGCACTCATTTCTGCAATAAACAGCTATACTCTGCTATGGTTAGATATGGAATTAGCCACAAAGTGGCAACTCCGTATCATCCACAGACAAATGGGCAAGCTGAAGTCTCTAACAGAGAGCTAAAAAGAATCCTAGAATGGACTGTGATAGCCCGAAGAAAGGATTGGGCAAAGAGTATGGATGATGCTCTGTGGGCATACAGAACAGCATTCAAGACTCCTATAGGAACCTCTCTATACCAACTGGTGTATGGGAAGGCCTGTCATCTGCCCGTGGAACTGGAACATAAAGCCTACTGGGCAACCAGGTTCCTAAACATGGATGCTCAGTTAGCTGGTGAAAAAAGATTGCTCCAGCTAAATGAGCTAGAGGAGTTCAGACTTAATGCCTTTGAAAATGCAAAGATTTATAAGGAAAAGGCAAAGAAATGGCATGACAAGAAGTTGTCATCCAGAGTCTTTGAGCCAGGACAAAAAGTTCTGCTATTCAACTCTCGGCTCAAATTGTTCCCAGGAAAGCTTAAATCTCGTTGGAGGGGTCCGTATGTGATTACAGGAGTATCACCATATGGATATGTTGAGCTCCAGGATGCTGAGTCTGACAAAAAGTTCATTGTTAATGGACAGAGGATCAAGCATTATCTTGAAAATAATTTTGAGCAGGAATGCTCAAAACTGAGGCTGGAATGATCCTCAGTAAAGGTCCAGCTAAGGACAATAAAGAAGCGCTTGTTGGGAGGCAACCCAGTCATTAGCAGGTTATATGTTTTATTTCTACAGAGGCAATTATCAAAATTGAAGGAATTTACAGAGTTACAGAAGGATTCAGTGCAAAAAGCAAAGAAAAAGAGCTTATTGGTGAAAAAACGCCAGTAAGGGGCATTTTGGGCGTTAAACGCCAGAATGGGCACCATTCTGGGCGTTTAACGCCAGTAAGGGTGCCATTTTGGGCGTTAAACGCCAGAATGGGCACCATTCTGGGCGTTTAACGCCAGGTGTGCAGCATCCTGGGCGTTTAGCAAAACGCCCAGTGACAAAGGGAATTCTGGCGTTTAACGCCAGCCAGGGCACCTGGATGGGCGTTAAACGCCCACATTGGCTAGCAAATGGGCGTTAAACGCCAGAATGGATGCCATTCTGGGCGTTTAACGCCAGAAAGGTGGGGGACCAAGATTTTGTTTTCCGATCAATTTTTTTTCAAACTTTCCTTTTTTGACCCATACTTTTCTACATAAACACATTTCAACCTTTCATCATTCACCTTCAAATCTTCAAAAATCAAAATCATTCTTCAAATCTCTCTCAAATCAAACCCAAATCTTGTTCAAAAACTCACCCTTCTCTCAAAATCTCTCCACATCTTCTCAAATCTCCTTCCAATTTTTCGAAATCTCTTCTCCCCCCTTATAAAAACACGTTCGGCCTCCTCATTCCCCCACACCATTCGAATTTGCTCTTCTCCTCTCTCTCTTCCTTCCTTTCTTTTGCTTGAGGACAAGCAAACCTCTAAGTTTGGTGTGCTTTTCCGTGATCACTAAGCCAAGATTCATCAAGATCATGGCTCCTAAGGGAAAACAAACCAATTTAAGAGGAAAGAAAGAGAATAATCCAAAGAATCTTTGGAATCAAGAGAAGTTCTCAACCAAAGAACATGAAGACCATTATCACAAAATAATGGGTCTGAGGTCAGTGATCCCGGAAGTTAAATTTGATCTGAAAGAAGATGAATATCCGGGGATCCAAGAGCAAATTCGAAACAGAGGATGGGACGTTCTTTCCAATCCTGAGATAAAGGTTGGAAGAAATATGGTTCAGGAATTCTACTTAAATCTGTGGCTGACAGATAAGCAGAGAATGACTGGAACTGCTTACCATACTTACAGAACCATGGTCAGAGGGAAAGTTATCTACTTCCATCTGGACAAAATAAGAGAAATCTTCAAATTGCCTCAACTGCAAGATGATCCTGAATCCTTTAATAGGAGAATGGTGAGAGCAGATAAAGGGTTGGATCAAGTTCTAGAGGACATATGCCTCCCTGGAACTAAGTGGATAACCAATTCAAAGGGTGTCCCAAACCAACTCAAGAGGGGAGACCTCAAACCAATTGCAAGAGGTTGGCTAGACTTTATTGGGCGTTCCATCTTGCCCACTAGCAACCGTTCTGAGGTCACTATCAAGAGAGCAGTGATGATTCATTGCATTATGCTTGGAAAAGACGTGGAGGTTCATCATCTGATTGCTTGTGAGATCTACACAATTGCAAATAAGAATTTCACTGAAGCCAAACTGGCTTACCCAAGCTTGATTTCCTTGCTCTGTAAAGAGGCTGGGGTAAAGATGGGAGTAGATGAATTCATACCCATTGAACATCCAATCACCAAGAAGTCAATGGAAGGACAAATGCAAGACAACTCTATCAAAAGGAGGGCGCAGGAGTTCCTCCCTGAATTTCCTGAAATTGGCTACTGGGCCAGCCTAGAAGCATCTATCACCAAGTTGCAAGAAACTATGGAGCAACTTAAGGAAGAACAGCAGAATCAGAACTGCATGCTCTGCAAATTGCTGAAGGAACAAGAGAAGCAGGGGCGTGAACTTCAAGAACTGAAACGCCAAAAATTCTCCCCTCAATTTGAGGGAGCATCCACTTCTCAAAATCAAGGTTGTTGAGTCCTAACTCTGTGAAAACCTCTATCATTAGGAGCCTATTTAAATTTTTGTTTTCTATTTTTTAGTTTCATCTTATATCTATTTTTGAGTCTTGTTCTTAATTCATAGTTAATAAAATTTAAAATTCATGTCTTAAAGCTATGAATGTCCTATGAATCCATCACCTCTCTTAAATGAAAAATGCTTTAATCACAAAAGAACAAGAAGTACAGGATTTCGAATTTATCCTTGAAACTAGTTGAAATAGTTTGATGTGGTGACAATACTTTTTGTCTTTCGAATGAATGCTTGAACAATGCATATGTCTTTTGAATTTGTTGTTTTGAGAATGTTAAAATTGTTGGCTCTTGAAAGAATGAGGGAAAAAGAGAACTGTTATTGAGGATCTGAAAAATCATCAAATTGATTCTTGAAGCAAGAAATAGCAGTGATTCAAAAAAAAACGAAAAAAAAAGAAAGAAAAGAAAGAGAAAAAGAAAAAGAAAGAAATAAAGTTGTGATCCAAGGCAAAAAGAGTGTGCTTAAGAACCCTGGACACCTCTAATTGGGGACTCTAGCAAAGCTGCGTCACAATCTGAAAAGGTTCACCCAAATATGTGTCTGTGGCATGTATGTATCCGGTGGTAATACTGGAAGACAGAGTGCTTTGGGCCACAGCCAAGACTCATACACTAGCTATGTTCAAGAATCATTATACTTAACTAGGAGAATCAATAACACTATCTGAGTTCTGAGTTCCTATAGATGCCAATCATTCTAAACTTCAAAGGATAAAGTGAGATGCCAAAACTGCTCGGAAGCAAAAAGCTACTAGTCCCGCTCATCTAATTGGAGCTAAGTTTCCTTGATATTTTGGAGTCTATAGTATATTCTCTTCTTTTCATCCTACTTTGGTTTTCAGTTGCTTGGGGACAAGCAACAATTTAAGTTTGGTGTTGTGATGAGCGGATAATTTATACGCTTTTTGGCATTGTTTTTAGTATGTTTTTAGTATGATCTAGTTAGTTTTTAGTATATTTTTATTAGTTTTTAGTTAAAATTCACTTTTCTGGACTTTACTATGAGTTTGTGTGTTTTCTGTGATTTCAGATATTTTCTGGCTGAAATTGAGGGTCCTGAGCAAAAATCTGATTCAGAGACTGAAAAGGACTGCAGATGCTGTTGGATTCTGACCTCCCTGCACTCGAAGTGGATTTTCTGGAGCTACAGAAGCCCAATTGGCGCGCTCTCAACGGCGTTGGAAAGTAGACATCCTGGGCTTTCCAGCGATATATAATAGTCCATACTTTGCCCGCGATTTGATGGCCCAAACCGGCGTTGCAAATCAGCCTCAGAATTCCCAGCGTTTAACGCTGGAACTGGCATAAAAATTAGAGTTAAACGCCCAAACTGGCATGAAAGCTGGCGTTTAACTCCAGAAAAAGTCTCTACACATGAAAGCTTCAATGCTCAGCACAAGCACACACTAAGTGGACCCAGAACTGGATTTTTACGTCATTTACTCATTTCTGTATACCCTAGGTTACTAGTTCACTATTAATAGGATCTTTTGACATTGTATCTGGACATCATGACACTTTACATGTTTCTTTGTGTACCTTCTACGGCATGAGTCTCTAAACCCCATGGTTGGGGGTGAGGAGCTCTACTGTGTCTTGATGGATTAATGCAATTACTATTGTTTTTCATTCAATCATGCTTGCTTCCATTCTAAGATATCACTTGTTCTTAACCCGGATGAATGTGATGATCCGTGACACTCATCATATTCTCAACTATGAACGCGTGCCTGACAACCACCTCCGTTCTACTTTAGATTAAGTAGATATCTCTTGGATTCCTTAATCAGAATCTTCGTGGTATAAGCTAGAATTGATGGCGGCATTCAAGAGAATCCGGAAGGTCTAAACCTTGTCTGTGGTATTCTGAGTAGGATTCAATGATTGAATGACTGTGACGAGCTTCAAACTCCTGAGGGCGGGGCGTTAGTGACAGACGCAAAAGAATAACTGGATTCTATTCCGGCCTGATTGAGAACCGACAGATGGATAGCCGTGCCGTGACAGGGTGCGTTGAACATTTCCACTGAGAGGATGGGAGGTAGCCACTGACAACGGTGAAACCCTTGCATACAGCTTGCCATGGAAGGAGCCTTGCGTGCTTGAAGAAGAAGACAGTAGGAAAGCAGAGATTCAGAAGATGGAGCATCTCCAAAACCTCAACCTATTCTCCATTACTGCAAAACAAGTACTTATTTCATGTTCTTTTACTTTTCACAATCAACCCTGATAATTATTGATATCCTGACTAAGAGTTACAAGATAACCATAGCTTGCTTCAAGCCGACAATCTCCGTGGGATCGACCCTTACTCACGTAAGGTATTACTTGGACGACCCAGTGCACTTGCTGGTTAGTTGTGCGGGGTTGCAAAAGTGTGATTGCAATTTCGTGCACCACCAAGTCATTAACTTTCAAAATCAAATCTTTTTAAAATGTTTTTCAAATCATATCTTCTCAACCACATCTTTTTCAAAATAGCTTTCAATCAAATCTTTTTGATTTCTAATTTCAAATTCTTTTTCAAAAATCACTTGATTTCTTTCCCACTTTTATTTTCGAAAATCAATTAGTGTTTTTCAAAATGTTTTCAAAATCCTTTACTTAATTTTCGAATACTACTTCTCACATCCTTCTATTTATGGACTAACACTATTCCTTAATGCACAATTCGAACTCCATCTCTATTGATAAGTTCGAATTTTCTACCTCTGCCTTCTATTTTTCTTTTCCTCTGACACCTCAAGGAATCTCTATACTGTGACATAGAGGATTCCACATTTTCTTGTTCTCTTCTCTTTCTTATGAGCAGGAGCAAGGACAAAAGCATTCTTGTTGAGGCTGATCCTGAACCTGAAAGGACCTTGAAGCGAAAGCTAAGAGAAGCCAAGGCACAACTCTCTGTAGAGGACCTAATAGAAATCTTCAAAGAAGAAGAACCCATGGCAGCCGAAAACAACAACAATGCAAGGAAGGTGCTGGGTGACTTTACTGCACCTACTCCCAATTTCTATGGGAGAAGCATCTCTATCCCTGCCATTGGAGCAAACAACTTTGAGCTTAAGCCTCAATTAGTTTCTCTAATGCAACAGAATTGCAAGTTCCATGGACTTCCATTGGAAGATCCTCATCAGTTTTTAGCTGAATTCTTGCAAATCTGTGACACTGTCAAGACTAATGGGGTTAACCCTGAGGTCTACAGACTTATGCTATTCCCTTTTGCTGTAAGAGACAGAGCTAGAACATGGTTGGACTCACAACCTAAAGAAAGCCTGAACTCTTGGGAAAAGCTAGTCAATGCCTTCTTGGCAAAGTTCTTTCCACCTCAAAAATTGAGTAAGCTTAGAGTGGAAGTCCAAACCTTCAGACAGAAGGAAGGAGAATCCCTCTATGAAGCTTGGGAAAGATACAAACAATTAATCAGAAAGTGTCCCTCTGATATGCTTTCTAAATGGAGCATCATAGGAATTTTCTATGATGGTCTCTCTGAACTATCCAAGATGTCTTTGGATAGCTCTGCTGGAGGATCTCTTCATCTGAAGAAGACGCCTACAGAAGCTCAAGAACTAATTGAAATGGTTGCAAATAACCAATTCATGTACACTTCTGAAAGGAATCCTGTGAACAATGGGACTAATCAGAAGAAAGGAGTTCTTGAGATTGACACTCTGAATGCCATATTGGCTCAGAATAAAATATTGACTCAGCAAGTCAATATGATTTCTCAAAGTCTGTCTGGAATGCAAAATGCACCAGGTAGTACTAAAGAAGCTTCATCAGAAGAAGAAGCTTATGATCTTGAGAACCCTTCAATGGAAGAGGTGAATTACATGGGAGAACCCTATGGAAACACCTATAATCCTTCATGGAGAAATCATCCAAATCTCTCATGGAAGGACCAACAGAGACCTCAACAAGGTTTCAACAATAATAATGGTGGAAGAAACAGGTTTAGCAATAGCAATCCTTTTCCATCATCTTCTCAGCAACAGACAGAGAGTTCTAAGCAGAACACCCCTGACTTAGCAACCATGGTCTCTGATCTAATCAAAACCACTCAAAGTTTCATGACTGAAACAAGGTCCTCCATTAGAAACTTGGAGGCACAAGTGGGTCAGCTGAGCAAGAAAATTACTGAACTCCCTCCTAGTACTCTTCCAAGCAATACAGAAGAAAATCCAAAAGGAGAGTGCAAAGCCATCAACATGGCCGAATTAGGAGAGGAGGAAGAGACAGTGAACGCCACTGAGGAAGACCTCAATGGACGTCCACTGGCCTCCAATGAGTTCCCCAATGAGGAACCATGGGAATCTGAGGCTCAAAATGAGACCATAGAGATTCCATTGAACTTACTTCTGCCATTCATGAGCTCTGATGAGTATTCTTCCTCTGAAGAGGATGAGTATGTCACTGAAGAGCAAGTTGCTAAATACCTTGGAGCAATCATGAAGCTAAATGACAAGTTATTTGGTAATGAGACTTGGGAGGATGAACTCCCTTTGCTCACCAAAGAACTGGATGACTTGTCTAGGCAGAAATTACCTCAAAAGAGACAGGATCTTGGAAAGTTTTCAATACCTTGTACCATAGGCACCATGACCTTCAAGAAGGCCTTGTGTGACCTAGGGTCAAGTGTAAACCTCATGCCTCTCTCTGTAATGGAGAAGCTAGGGATCTTTGAGGTGCAAGCTGCAAAAATCTCACTAGAGATGGCAGACAACTCAAGAAAACAAGCTTATGGACTTGTAGAGGATGTTCTGCTAAAAGTTGAAGACCATTACATCCCTGCTGATTTCATAGTCCTAGAGACTGGGAAGTGCATGGATGAATCCATCATCCTTGGCAGACCCTTCCTAGCCACAGCAAAGGCTGTGATTGATGTTGATAGAGGAGAATTGATCATTCAAGTGAATGAAGAATCCTTTTTGTTTAAGGCTCAAGGATATCCCTCTGTCACCATGGAGAGGAAGCATGAAGAGCTTCTCTCAAAACAGAGTCAAACAGAGCCCCCACAGTCAAACTCTAAGTTTGGTGTTGGGAGGCCACAACCAAACTCTAAGTTTGGTGTTGAACCCCCACATTCAAACTCTAAGTTTGGTGTTGGGAGGTTCCAACATTGCTCTGAGCATCTGTGAGGCTCCATGAGAGCCCTCTGTCAAGCTACTGACATTAAAGAAGCGCTTGTTGGGAGGCAACCCAATGTTATATTTCATCTATTTTCCTTTGTTATTTTATGTTTTTTGTAGGTTGATGATCATGAGAAGTCACAAAATCAATTGAAAAAGCAAAAACAGAAAGAAAAACAGAAAGAAAAACAGCACACCCTGGAGGAAGAACCTACTGGCGTTTAAACGCCAGTAAGGCTAGCAGATGGGCATTTAACGCCCAGTCTGGCACCATTCTGGGCATTTAACGCCAGAAAGGGGCACCAGACTGGCGTTAAACGCCAGAAAAGGGCAAGCACTTGGCGTTAAACGCCAGAAATGGGCACCAGCCCGGCGTTTAACGCCAGAATTGGCCAGAAACGCATTTTTGCATGCCATTTGGTGCAGGGATGACTTTTCCTTGACACCTCAGGATCTGTGGACCCCACAGGATCCCCACCTACCCCACCACACTCTCTCTTCTTCACCCATTCACCAATCACCTCAACACCTCTTCCCCAAAAAAACCCTTCACCTATCAAATCCCATCTTTCTCTTCACCACTCACATCCATCCTTCATAAAACCCCACCTACCTCACCCTTCAAATTCAAACCACTTTCCCTCCCAAACCCAACCATACATGACCGAACCATGAGCCCCCCCACTCCTATATAAACCCATCTTCACTCCTTCATTTTCACACAACCTAAACACCACTTCTCCCCCTTTTTGGCCGAACACAAAGCCATTCCCTTCTTTCTCATTTCTTCTTCTTCTACTCTCTTCTTTCTTCTTTTGCTCGAGGACGAGCAAACCTTTTAAGTTTGGTGTGGTAAAAGCATTGCTTTTTGTTTTTCCATAACCATTTATGGCATTCAAGGCCGGAGAAACCTCTAGAAAGAGGAAAGGGAAGGAAAAAGCTTCCACCTCCGAGTCATGGGAGATGGAGAGATTCATCTCAAGGGTGCATCAAGACCACTTCTATGAAGTTGTGGCCTTGAAGAAGGTGATCCCCGAGGTCCCTTTCAAACTCAAAAAGGGTGAATATCCGGAGATCCGACATGAGATCCGAAGAAGAGGTTGGGAAGTTCTTACCAACCCCATTCAACAAGTCGGAATCTTAATGGTTCAAGAGTTCTATGCCAATGCATGGATCACCAAGAACCATGATCAAAGTGTGAACCCGGATCCAAAGAATTGGCTAGAGGATGGTTAGAGTTTATCCAACGCTCAATCATTCCCACTAGCAACCGGTCCGAAGTTACTATAGACCGAGCTATCATGATCCATAGCATCATGATTGGAGAAGAAATAGAAGTTCATGAGGTGATATCCCAAGAACTCTATAAGGTGGCGGACAAGTCCTCTACCTTGGCATGGTTAGCCTTTCCTCATCTCATTTGTCACCTCTGTTATTCAGTTGGAGTTGACATAGAGGGAGACATCCCCATTGACGAGGACAAGCCCATCACTAAGAAGAGGATAGAGCAAACAAGAGACCCCTCTCATCATCAAATCCCTGAGATGCCTCAAGGGATGCACTTTCCTCCACAAAACTATTGGGAGCAACTAAACACCTCCCTAGGATAATTGAGTTCCAACATGGGACAACTAAGGGTGGAGCACCAAGAACACTCCATTCTCCTCCATGAAATTAGAGAAGATCAAAGAATCATGAGAGAGGAGCAACAAAGACAAGGAAGAGACATTGAGGAGCTCAAGCACTCCATAGGATCTTCAAGAGGAAGAACAAGCCGCCATCACTAAGGTGGACCCGTTCTTTAATTTCCTTGTTCTTTATTTTTCTGTTTTTCGAATTTTAGTGCTTATGTTTATCTATGTTTGTGTCTTGTGATCATTAGTGTCTTAGTGTCTATGCCTTAAAGTTATGAATGTCCTATGAATCCATCACCTTTTTTAAATGAAAAATGTTCTTAATTGAAAAAGAGAAGAATTGCATGAATTTTGAATTTTATAACAGTTTAATTATTTTGATGTGGTGGCAATGCTTTTGTTTTCTGAATGTATGCTTAAACAGTGCATATGTCTTTTGAATTTGTGGTTCATGAATGTTGGCTCTTGAAAGAATGATGAAAAAGGAGACATGTTACTGAGGATCTGAAAAATCATAAAAATGATTCTTGAAGCAAGAAAAAGCAGTTAATACAAAAAAAGAAAAAAAAAAGATTTCGAAAAAAAAAGAAAGAAAAAGAAAGAGAAAAAGAAAAAAAAAGGGGAGAAAAGAAAAAAAAATAAAGTTGTGATCCAAGGCAAAAGAGTGTGCTTAAGAACCCTGGACACCTCTAATTGGGGACTCTAGCAAAGCTGAGTCACAATCTGAAAAGGTTCACCCAATTATGTGTCTGTGGCATGTATGTATCCGGTGGTAATACTGGAAGACAGAGTGCTTTGGGCCACGGCCAAGACTCAATAAGTAGCTGTGGTCAACAATCATCATACTTAACTAGGAGAATCAATGACACTATCTGGATTCTGAGTTCCTAAAGAAGCCAATCATTCTGAATTTCAAAGGATAGAGTGAGATGCCAAAACTGTTCAGAGGCAAAAAGCTAAAAGCCCCGCTCATCTAATTAATACTGATCTTCATAGATGTTTTTTGAATTCATTGCATATTCTCTTCCTTTTATCTTATTTGATTTTCAGTTGCTTGAGGACAAGCAACAATTTAAGTTTGGTGTTGTGATGAGCGGATAATTTGTACGCTTTTTGGCATTGTTTTTAGTATGTTTTTAGTATGATCTAGTTAGTTTTTAGTATATTTTTATTAGTTTTAAGTTAAAATTCACTTTTCTGGGCTTTACTATGAGTTTGTGTGTTTTTCTATGATTTCAGGTATTTTCTGGCTGAAATTAAGGGACCTGAGCAAAAATCTGATTCAGAGACTAAAAAGGACTGCAGATGCTGTTGGATATTGACCTCCCTGCACTCGAAGTGGATTTTCTGGAGCTACAGAAGCCCAATTGGCGCGCTCTCAACGGCGTTGGAAAGTAGACATCCTGGGCTTTCCAGCAATATATGATAGTCCATACTTTGCCCAAGATTTGATGGCCCAAAACGGCGTTCAAAGTCACCCTCAGAATTCCCAGCGTTAAACGCCGGAACTGGCACAAGGATGGGAGTTAAACGCCCAAACTGGCATAAAAGCTGGTGTTTAACTCCAAGAAGAGTCTCTACACGAAAATGCTTCAATGCTTAGCCCAAGCACACACCAAGTGGGCCCGGAAGTGGATTTTTACGTCATTTACTCATCTCTGTAAACCCTAGGCTACTAGTTCTCTATAAGTAGGACCTTTTACTATTGTATTGAGATATCGGGGTAGTTATCTTTGTTCTGATGCTATCTTAGATCATTGGGAGGCTGGCCATTCGGCCATGCCTAGACCTTGTTCTTATGTATTTTCAACGGTGGAGTTTCTACACACCATAGATTAAGGTTGGGTGAATATCTCTTGGATTCCTGATACACGATGCATGGTTGATCGCCTGACAACCGAGCGCTCGCCTGACAACCGAGCCAGCCATTCCGTGAGATCAGAGTCTTCGTGGTATAGGCTAGAACTGATGGCGGCATTCAAGAGAATCCGAAAGGTCTAACCTTGTCTGTGGTATTCTGAGTAGGATTCAATGATTGAATGACTGTGACGAGCTTCAAACTCCTGAGGGCGGGGCGTTAGTGACAGATGCAAAAGAATCACTGGATTCTATTCCGGCCTGATTGAGAACCGACAGATGGATAGCCGTGCCGTGACAGGGTGCGTTGAACATTTCCACTGAGAGGATGGGAGGTAGCCACTGACAACGGTGAAACCCTTGCATAAGCTTGCCATGGAAAGGAGTAAGAAGGATTGGATGAAGACAGTAGGAAAGCAGAGAGGCGGAAGGGACCAAGCATCTTCATACGCTTATTTGAGATTCCCACCAATGAATTACATAAGTATCTCTATCTTTATCTTTGTGTTTTATTCGTATATCACCCATATCCATTTGAGTTTGCCTGACTAAGATTTACAAGGTGACCATAGCTTGCTTCATACCAACAATCTTTGTGGGATCGACCCTTACTCGCGTAAGGTTTATTACTTGGACGACCCAGTACACTTGCTGGTTAGTTGTGCGAAGTTGTAGTGATCACAATTTCGTGCACCAAAGATATTCAAAATTTAGGATTAACAATTATTTCTATCTACTTTGGTCATGAAAGTTTTAAGTTTATGGCAAACCTTAGGTGCTTGAATTTCTATTCCTATGCAATTCAATCTCCTCTAATCTAACCAACCATCAATTCCTTGATCTATTAGTTGTATTAGAGGGTTAAGTCCAATTTCTGATTTTAAAGCCACACAAACCCTAAAAACCCAAGAATGACGCAGTTATATGTTTGATGCATGAGCATCTTGTACCCATTTTTCCCTTACTTTCTAGTTGTTTTTTGTTAGAATTTGTTAAGTTTTATTATATTTTAATGCAAAAATCCTCTTTGAATGCTACTTTGAGTTGTTTTAGTATTTTTATAATTTCAGGTGAAATTCGGAGCAATTTGACAGAGTTTTGTGCGGAAAGGAAAAGAGTTGAAGCAGCCTCTCTGGGTGCTAAATGCCTAACTGGTGTTTAGCGCCAGCAAGTTTCACAAAATAGATAGTCTCTCCCCTTTCTGGGCATTAAACGCCCAACTGGCGTTTAGCGTTAGGCAGTCTAAACCGAATCCACCTTCTTGGAGCATCACTAGTTGGATTTAGCTTTTATTAGTTATCTTTTATTTTATTTTTTATAATTTTTAATTACAAACAATATCTTTTAGTTTTAGGATTTAATATTTTATTTTAATTTTAAATCAAGTTAGGTTAGATATAAAAGGGAAAAGATTCACCTTTTAGGGGGGATATTCTCACTTCTGCATTTACACACTTTTAAGAATCCTTGTTTTCTCTGTAAGTCATGAGCCACTAAACCTTCTTGGTTAAGGTTAGGAGCTCTATTTATTTCTATGTATTAAGACTATTATTTTTCTATTTTAATTAATGTATTGATTCAGTTTCAAGGATTACTTTCGTTCTTAATTTTATGGATATGGGTGGAACGAGAGTATGACCCTTATTCTACATGTGTTCTTGTGACCATTGGGAGAGGTCTCTCACCTGAACACAGCTTGAAAGTAAATTCCTTCTAAATTGCTAATTACTTGAACTAATCTGGATACATGACATATAATCCGTTTAGCTTTGGGTAATTAGATTTTTTGTAGCCATAAACTAGATTTGTACTTAACCTTCTAATCTGAATCAAGTGACCAATAGATCGGCGGTTGATGAAGGTTAGAAGAGGCTAAATCACTAAGAGATTAGGGTTTAGTCAATCACACTCTACCATGGAATGAATCTTACATGATTAAAATAGTTGGTAAGAAAACTTGATCTAAAAAGGTAAACATCTCCGATACGTTAACTGTTTCTCTCAGTGATTTCTACACCAAACTCATTACTTGCTTTCTTTACTCTTGACTTATTCTTTAATTCATTTAAAAGCCACCAAACCAACTTTTATGTTTGCCTGACTAAGCAAATCAGTTGACCATTGTTGCTCAGTTTCTCAGTCCTCGTGGGATTGACCCCTTACTTACCTGTGGTATTACTTGGATGACTCGGTGGACTTGTTGGTTTAGTTGTGGACATTCTAAATCCTCACCAAGTTTTTGGCGCTGTTGCCAGGGACTGACGGTGATTGACAACTACCAGTTGTCTAATTGCTTAGATTAGGTATTCTTAGTTTTGTTTGTTTACTTTTTCTTAGATTTTTGAATTTGGTTCTGTTTACTTTTTCTTAGTTTTTTATTTTAAATTTGGTGTCCCGTTAGTGATTTTTTCCTTTCTAAATTTTTCGAAATTATTAGTATTCTTCCTTATTTAATTTTTGAATTAGTAGTTTAATTTTTTTTAATTATTTTTGAAACTTTTAGGTCTATATCTTGCTTTATTTTATTTTATTTTATTTCTGTTTACATAGGATACCTCATTGGGAGTTCTCTATACTCTGACATAGAGACTCTAGTTTTCTTTGCCTTCTGTTTGTTTATGAGCAGGAACAGGGACAAAGAACGCCTTATTGAATTTGATCCTAAACCAGAGAGGACCTTGAGGTAGCGTTTGCAACAAGCTAGAGCTTACAAAGCTTGTGAGAATCTCAGGGATACTTTTGAGAAGGATGCCATGGATCTCAACAATCCTAATAATGTTGTTAATGATAATGGTGGGAATCCGAATGGTAATGAGCAAGCTAGGAGGACGCTGACCTCCTACACTGCTCTCACTTTTGACTTTTATGGGCGCATTATCTCAGTATCTCCCATAGGTGCTAACAATTTTGAGCTGCAGCCACAATTGATTACTCTGGTGCAACAAAACTGTCAGTTTCATGGACTCCCGCAGGAAGACCCGAATTTGTTTATTTCTAATTTCCTGTAGATCCGTGACAGTAAAGATTAGTAGAGTGAACCTTGATCTCTACAAGCTCATGCTCTTTCCATTTATTGTGAGGGATAGAGTGAAGTAATGGTTGGACACTTAGTCTAAGGAGAGCTTGGACTCCTAGGACAAGGTGGTCAATGGATTTCTGACCAAATTCTTCCCATCTCAAACTCTTACTAAGCTGAGGGTAGATGTTCAGACTTTTAGGCGGAAAGATGGTGAGTCCCTCTATGAAGCATGTGAAAGATGCAAGCAGATGATCAGGAAGTGTCTCCCACATATGTTTTCAGATTAGGCCAAGCTGCAGATTTTCTATGATGGCCTCTCATAGATGACAAAAATGTCTCTGGAAAATTCTGCAGGAGGTTCTTTACACATGAAGAAGACGCCTGAAGAGGCTAATGAGCTTATTGAGATAGTTGCTAACAACCAATACCTTTACTCTTTTGAGAGGAACCTTGTAAATCCTAGGAATCTGATGAAGAAAGGAGTTATGGAGGTGGACACCCTGGATGCCATTCTAGCTCAGAGCAAGATCATGTCACAGCAGATCAATATGTTTTCTCAGCACTTGAGTAAAATGTAAGTCTCAGCTGTTAATACTTAAGATGCCTCTTTTGACATGAGTGGTGGCTTCAACCAAGTGGAGAACTATGACTATGCTCAAACCACTCCTGAGCAAGTTAATTATATGAGAAATTCCTCCAGAAATTTCAATAATAATTCTTATTCAAATACATTCAATCAAGGATGGAGGAATAACCCTAACATTGGGTGGAGAGAGCAACTCCAGAGGCCCCAGCCAAATTTTAACAAGACCTCTCGGGGAGGTTTTAATAAGAATAAGTTCAATAATTTTAACAACTACCGATTTTATGCTTCTCAGCCACAACAGATGTCCACTCAGTCTCAAGGCAATTCTGACTTGGCCTCTTTAGTTGTAGAACTTTCCAAGAGTACTCATAGCTTTATGCAGGAGACTAGAGCTTTCATTCAAAATTTGGAAGTACAAGTGGGTCAGTTAAGCAAGAGAATACCTGAGAGACCTCCTAACACTCTTCTTGGTGACACAGAGGTAAATCCAAGAGAAGAATGTAAGGCCCTTGCAATGAATAAATGAAACCATGCCTAAGAAGGTGCGATTTGCTAAAGGGTCAGAAGAGAAAGAAGCTCCATAAAAGGCCGAAGCTACACTGTTACACACCCCACCTAGGGCGCCTATACAAGAGCCTGAAACACCACACCTTCAGAAGTTCCAAGAGGAGACCACGAACGAGCAGTATTCTCAGTTCTTGGAAGTCTTTAAAAAGCTACAAAATAATATCCTTTTTGCTGAGATTTTGGAGAAAATCCCTTGCTATGTAGCATTCATGAAAGACTTGCTCTCTGAGAAGAAATCCTTGAATGGAGATGAAACAGTGGTCCTGACCAAGGATTGTAGTGCACTCATTCAGAGAAAGCTACCAAAGAAGATGCCAGATCTTGGGAGCTTTCAAATCCCTTGTACTATTGAGAATATCACTTTTGACAAAGATCTTTGTGATCTTGGCTCAAGTATCAATATAATGCCTTTGTTTGTAATGAGGAAGCTGCAAATTCAAGATGCACAGCCTAAAAAGATAGTACTACAGATGGCTGATAAGTCTCTAAGGCAAGCACATGGGCTAGTGAAAAATATCTTGGTCAAGGTTGGAGAGCTTTTCCTCCCTGCAAATTTTGTAGTACTTGACATCGGAGAGGATGCAATTGACTCTATCATTCTAGGAAGACCATTCCTAGTAACTGGGAGAGTTCTTATTGATGTTGAGATAGGTGAATTGGTTCTGAGGCTGCAGGAATACTATTTGGTATTTGATGAGTCCATATTTTACGATATATTTTGGTTTGATTTGAGTGGATTTCATCACATAAACCCACATTTATTCATCTAAATAGCATGCTTTTAAGATTTCTTCCTAAATTATGCTTAATTGTGAAAATATGCTTTTTAGGCCTTAAAATAGCTAAAATTAATTCACTTTAATCCCATTTGGTGCCTTGATGTATTTGTTGAGTGATTTCAGGTTTCCAAGGCAAGTATAAGATGGAAGAAGTGAAGAGAAAAGCATGCAAAAGGGAGAAATCATGAAGAAAATGAAGTTTGGAAGCTGCTGCAAAGGTGCGTACGCACAACGGTGACTTCGTGCAAAGATGCATACGCACCAAGTATCGTGCGTACGCACGATGGGAATTCTGTGCAACTGTGCGTACGCACAGTAGGTCGTGCGTACGCATGCGTGCATATGCGTGAGGTCATTAATGCAAATCACTGGAGGCGAATTCTGGGCCTCCAAAATCCAGTACAACTTATTTTCTGAAGCTATTTAAGGCCAAAGTGAAGAGGAATGAAGGGGGCAATTAGGTTTATATTTTATCATGTTTTAGTATAGTTATCTAGAGAGAGAAGCTCCCTCCTCTCTCTAGAATTAGGGTTTTCTTATTTTAATTTCCTTTAATTTCAGTATTTAATTCTTGTTTTAATGTAGTTTCATTTATGTTTCTATGCTTTCTTGTCTTTACCTTCTTCATCTCTTTTGTTATTTTCTCTTTTATGTCAATTTTCATGTTATGAACACTTTTGTTATTTTAATTCCAATTAATGCAAATTTATGTTTTCATTCCATTTATTGCTTTCTCTAGTTGTTATTGTTACTTTCTTGCTTTGGTAGTTTTAGAATTTATTTTATTGCAATTTAATATTATTTTATTCTCATGCATACCAAGTGTTTGATAAAATGCTTGGCTTAGTTTTCACTTAGTTTTTCTCCATTCTTGGTTTGAAATTGATGACTTTGGTGACCCTTGAGCTATTGATGTCCATTCTTGTTTGATACATTAGAGTACTTAGTTGATTGGGTCTCCCTTGACTCTTTGTGACCCCTTAGTGTTGACATAGGACTTGGGGATTGAAATCAACTATGCCTACTTGACGTATCTTCGATGTAAGGGTGACTAAATAAGATTAACTCTTCATAATCATCATGTATTTATGGTCAATGGCTAGGATAGGTAACCTTAGCTCTCGATTACTTGCCAAGAGGTTTTCTTGCATTTGAAGATTCCTTTCCATGCATTTTATTGCTTTTGACTTTTATTGCTTTGATGTTTAATTTCTTGATGTTTAGTTTTCGCACTCTTGGTTGAGAAATTGGTTGTTTGGGTGGAATTGAGTTGTGGATGTCCATTCCGCATTATGTGGGAATGGCTAATTGGCTTGGTTTCCATTGACGCTTGTCTTTCACTAAGTAGTTAGTGTGTTGACTAGGACTTTTAGATTGAGATCAATTACACTCTTTTGACTAATTCTCAAGGAGGATTGACTAGTTTCGATTGATTCCACACAATTGTCATGTTTGTGCTCCACAACTAGGATAGGAATCCCTAATTACCCAATTCTTGCCAAGAGTCCTTTTTAGCATTTAATTTCCACTTGTATTGCTTTTACTTGCTTTGACTTTTGCTTTCTTGCATGCTGGTGCACGAAATTGTGATCATCAATGGCGCCATCAACATGGTACGCACAATTGCAATCTCAACTCTTTATCATAACTTCGCACAACTAACTAGCAAGTGCACTGGGTCGTCCAAGTAATAAACCTTATGCGAGTAAGGGTCGATCCCACGGAGATTGTTGGTATGAAGCAAGCTATGGTCATCTTGTAAATCTCAGTCAAGCAGATTCAAATGGTTATAGATGATTTATGAATAAAGCATAAAATAAAGATAGAGATACTTATGCAATTCATTGGTGAGAATTTCAGATAAGCGTATGGAGATGCTTTGTCCCTTCCGTCTCTCTTCTTTCCTACTGGCTTCATCCAATCCTTCTTACTCCTTTCCATGGCAAGCTGTATGTTGGGCATCACCGTTGTCAATGGCTACAGTCCCAACCTCTCAGTGAAAATGTTCAACGCGCTCTGTCACAGCACGACTATTCAGCTGTCGGTTCTCGATCATGTCGGAATAGAATCCAGTGATTCTTTTGCGTCTGTCACTAACTCCCCACAATCGTAAGTTTGAAGCTCGTCACAGTAATTCAATCCTTGAATCCTACTCAGAATACCATAGACAAGGTTTAGACCTTCCGGATTCTCAAGAATGCCGCCATCAATTCTAGCTTATACCACGAAGATTCCGGTTAAGAAATCCAAGAGATATCCACTCAATCTAAGGTAGAACGGAGGTGGTTGTCAGGCACACGTTCATAGGTGAGAATGATGATGAGTGTCACGGATCATCACATTCATCAAGTTGAGGAACAAGTGATATCTTAGAACAAGAATAAGCTGAATTGAATAGAAGAATAATAGTAATTGCATTAATACTCAAGGTACAGCAGAGCTCCACACCTTAATCTATGGTGTGTAGAAACTCCACCATGATCTATGATAGCATAAGAACAAGGTCTAGGCGTGGCCGAGAGGCCAGCCCCCATGATCTATGATAGCATAAGACTACTCAAAGATAGCTACCAAGATCTCAAATACAATAGCAAAAGGTCCTATTTGTAGAGAACTAGTAGTTTAGGGTTTACAAAGATGAGTAAATGACATAAAAATCCACTTTCGGGCCCACTTGGTGTGTGCTTGGGCTGAGCATTGAAGCATTTTCGTGTAGAGACTCTTCTTGGAGTTAAATGCCAGCTTTTGTGCCAGTTTGGGCGTTTAACTCCCATTCTTGTGCCAGTTCCAGCGTTTTACGCCAGAATTCATGAGCTGACTTGGAACGCCTGTTTGGGCCATCAAATCTCGGGCAAAGTATGGACTAGTATACATTGCTAGAAAGCCTAGGATGTCTACTTTCCAACGTAGTTGAGAGCGCGCCAATTGGGCTTCTGTAGCTCTAGAAAATCTACTTCGAGTGCAGGGAGGTCAGAATCCAACAGCATCTGTAGTCCTTTTCAGCCTCTGAATCAGATTTTTGCTCAGGTCCCTCAATTTCAGCCAGAAAATACCTGAAATCACAAAAAAACATATAAACTCATAGTAAAGTCCAGAAAAGTGAATTTTAACTAAAAACTAATAAAAATATAATAAAAACTAACTAAAACATACTAAAAACATACTAAAAATAATGCCAAAAAGCGTATAAAGTATCCGCTCATCACAACACCAAACATAAATTGTTGCTTGTCCCCAAGCAACTGAAGATCAAATAAGATAAAAAGAAGAGAATATGCAATGAATTCCAAAAAACATCTATGAAGATCAGTATTACTTAGATGAGCGGGGCTTTTAGCTTTTTGCCTCTGAACAGTTTTGGCATCTCACTTTATCCTTTGAAATTCAGAATGATGGGCTTCTATAGGAACTCAGAATCCAGATAGTGTTATTGATTCTCCTAGTTAAGTATGATGATTCTTGAACATAGCTACTTTATGAGTCTTGGCTGTGGCCCAAAGCACTCTGTCTTCCAGTATTACCACCGGATACATACATGCCACAAACACATAATTGGGTGAACCTTTTCAGATTGTGACTCAGCTTTGCTAGAGTCCCCAATTAGAGGTGTCCAGGGTTCTTAAGCACACTCTTTTTGCCTTGGATCACAACTTTATTATTTCTTTTTCTTTTTTTTCTTTCTCTTTTTTTTTGTGTTCACTGCTTTTTCTTGCTTCAAGAATCATTTTTATGATTTTTCAGATCCTCAGTAACATGTCTCCTTTTTCATCATTCTTTCAAGAGCCCACATTCATGAACAACAAATTCAAAAGACATATGCACTGTTCAAGCATACATTTAGAAGTCAAAGTATTGCCTCCACATCAAAATAATTAATCTGCTATAAAATTCAAAATTCATGCAATTCTTCTCCTTTTCAATTAAGAACATTTTTCATTTAAGAAAGGTGATGGATTCATAGGACATTCATAACTTTAAGGCATAGACACTAAGACACTAATGATCATAAGACACAAACATAGATAAACATAAGCATAAAAATTTGAAAAACAGGAAAATAAAGAACAAGGAAGTTAAAGAACGGGTCCATCTTAGTGATGGCGGCTTGTTCTTCCTCTTGAAGATCTTATGGAGTGCTTGAGCTCCTCAATGTCTCTTCCTTGCCTTTGTTGCTCCTCTCTCATGACTCTTTGATCTTCTTTAATTTCATGGAGGAGAATGGAATGGTCTTGGTGCTCCACCCTTAGTTGTCCCATGTTGGAACTCAATTCTCCTAGGGAGGTATTGATTTGCTCCCAATAGTTTTGTGGAGGAAAGTGCATCCCTTGAGGCATCTCAGGGATTTCATGGTGTGTAGGATCTCTTGTTTGCTCCATCCTCTTCTTAGTGATGGGCTTGTCTTTATCAATGAGGATGTCTCCCTCTATGTCAATTCCAACTGAATAACAGAGGTGACAAATGAGATGAGGGAAAGCTAACCTTGCCAAGGTAGAGGACTTGTCCACCACCTTATAAAGTTCTTGGGATATAACCTCATGAACTTCTACTTCCTCTCCAATCATGATGCTATGAATCATGATGGCCCGGTCTATAGTAACTTCGGACCGGTTGCTAGTGGGAATGATTGAGCGTTGGATAAACTCCAACCATCCCCTAGCCACGGGCTTGAGGTCATGCCTTCTCAGTTGAACTGACTTCCCTCTTGAACCTCTCTTCCATTGAGTGCCCTCTTCACAAATGTCTTTGAGGACTTGGTCCAACCTTTGATCAAAATTGACCCTTCTAGTGTAAGGGTGTTCATCTCCTTGCATCATGGGCAAGTTGAATGCCAACCTTACATTTTCCGGACTAAAATCTAAGCATTTTCCCCGAACCATTGTAAGCCAATTCTTTGGGTCCGGGTTCACACTTTGATCATGGTTCTTGGTGATCCATGCATTGGCATAGAACTCTTGAACCATTAAGATTCCAACTTGTTGAATGGGGTTGGTAAGAACTTCCCAACTTCTTCTTTGGATCTCATGTTGGATCTCTGGATATTCACTCTTTTTGAGTTTGAAAGGGACCTCGGGGATCACCTTCTTCATGGCCACAACTTCATAGAAGTGGTCTTGATGCACCATTGAGATGAATCTCTCCATCTCCCATGACTCGGAGGTGGAAGCTTTTGCCTTCCCTTTCCTCTTTCTAGAGGTTTCTCTGGACTTAGATGCCATAAATGGTTATGGAAAAACAAAAAGCAATGCTTTTACCACACCAAACTTAGAAGTTTTGCTCGTCCTCGAGCAAAAGAAGAAAGAAGAGAGTAGAAGAAGAAGAAATAGAGGAGATGGAGGTGGCTTTGTGGTTCGGCCAAGGGGTAGAAGTGGTGTTTAGGTTGTGTGAAAATGAAAGAGTGAAGATGGGTTTATATAGGAGTGGAGAGGGGGTGTATGGTTCGGCCATTATGGGTGAGTTTGGGAGGGAAAGTGGTTTGAATTTGAATGGTGAGGTAGGTAGGGTTTTATGAAGGATGGATGTGAGTGGTGAAGATAATAGTGGGATTTGATAGGTGAGGGGTTTTTGGGGAAGAGGTATTGAGGTGATTGGTGAATGGGTGAAGAAGAGAGAGAGTGGTGGGGTAGGCAGGGATCTTGTGGGGTCCACAGATCCTGAGGTGTCAAGAAAAAGTCATCCCTGCACCAAGTGGCGAGCAAAAATGCTCTTTATGCCAATTCTGGCATTAAACGCTGGTCTGGTGCCCATTTCTGGCGTTTAACGCCAACGTTTTGCCCTTTTCTGGCATTTAACGCCAGTCTGGTGCCCCTTTCTGGCGTTAAACGCCCAGAATGATCGATTCTCCTCTGTCAACATCAATCACAGCCTTTGCTGTGGCTAGGAAGGGTCTGCCAAGGATGATGGGTTCATCCATGCACTTCCCAGTCTCTAGGACTATGAAATCAGCAGGGATGTAATGGTCTTCAACTTTTACCAGAACATCCTCTACAAGTCCATAAGCTTGTTTTCTTGAATTGTCTGCTATTTCTAGTGAGATTCTTGCAGCTTGTACCTCAAAGATCCCTAGCTTCTCCATTATAGAGAGAGGCATGAGGTTTATGCTTGACCCTAGGTCACACAGAGCCTTCTTGAAGGTCATGGTGCCTATTGTACAAGGTATTGAGAACTTCCCAGGGTCCTGTCTCTTTTGAGGTAGTTTCTGCCTAGACAAGTCAGCCAGTTCTTTGGTGAGCAAAGGGGGTTCATCCTCCCAAGTCTCATTACCAAATAACTTGTCATTTAGCTTCATGATTGCTCCAAGGTACTTAGCAACTTGCTCTTCAGTGACATCTTCATCTTCTTCAGAGGAAGAATACTCATCAGAGCTCATGAATGGCAGAAGTAAATCCAATGGAATCTCTATGGTCTCAGTGTGAGCCTTAGATTTCCATGGTTCCTCATTAGGGAACTCATTGGAGGCCAGTGGACGTCCATTGAGGTCTTCCTCCGTGGCGCTCACTGCCTCTTTCTCCTCTCCAAGTTCGGCCATGTTGATGGCCTTACACTCTTCTTTTGGATTCTCTTCTGTATTGCTTGGAAGAGTACTAGGAGGGAGTTCAGTAACTTTCTTACTCAGTTGACCCACTAGTGCCTCCAAGTTTCTAATGGAGGACCTTGTTTCAGTCATGAAACTTTGTGTGGTTTTGATTAGATCAGAGACCATGGTTGCTAAGTCAGAGTGGCTCTGCTTAGAATCCTCTGTCTGTTGCTGAGAAGATGATGGAAAAGGCTTGCATTGCTAAATCTGTTTCTTCCACCATTATTGTTGTTGAAACCTTGTTGAGGTCTCTGTTGATCCTTCCATGAGAGATTTGGGTGATTTCTCCATGAAGGATTATAGGTGTTTCCATAGGGTTCTCGCATGTAATTCACCTCTTCCATTGAAGGGTTTTCAGCATCATAAGCCTCTTCTTCAGATGAAGCGTCCTTAGTACTGCCTGGTGCAGCTTGCATTCCAGACAAACTTTGAGAAATCATATTGACTTGCTGAGTCAACATTTTGTTCTGAGCCAATATGGCATTCAGAGTATCAATCTCAAGAACTCCTTTCTTCTAATTTGTCCCATTGTTTACAGGATTCCTTTCAGAAGTGTACATGAATTGGTTATTTGCAACCATTTCAATGAGTTCTTGAGCTTCTGCAGGCGTCTTCTTCAGATGAAGATATCCTCCAGCAGAGCTATCCAATGACATCTTGGACAGTTCAGATAGACCATCATAGAAGATACCTAAGATGCTCCATTCAGAAAGCATGTCAGAAGGACACTTTCTGATCAATTGTTTGTATCTTTCCCAAGCTTCATAGAGGGATTCACCTTCCTTCTGTCTGAAGGTTTGAACTTCCACTCTAAGCTTACTCAATTTTTGAGGTGGAAAGAACTTTGCCAAGAAGTCATTGACTAGCTTTTCCCAAGAGTTCAGGCTTTCTTTAGGTTGTGAGTCCAACCATATCCTAGCTCTGTCTCTTACAGCAAAAGGGAATAGCATAAGTCTGTAGACCTCAGGGTCAACCCCATTGGTCTTGACAGTGTCACAGATTTGCAAGAATTCAGCTAAAAACTGATGAGGATCTTCCAATGGAAGTCCATGAAACTTGCAATTCTGTTACATTAGAGAAACTAATTGAGGCTTAAGCTCAAAGTTGTTTGCTCCAATGGCAGGGATAGAGATGCTTCTCCCATAGAAGTCGGGAGTAGGTGCAGTAAAGTCACCCAGCACCTTCCTTGCATTGTTGGCATTGTTGTTGTTTTCGGCTGCCATGTGGTGCACGAAATTGCAATCACACTTTTGCAATTCCGCACAACTAACCAGCAAGTGCACTGGGTCGTCCAAGTAATACCTTACGTGAGTAAGGGTCGATCCCACGAAGATTGTCGGCTTGAAGCAAGCTATGGTTATCTTGTAACTCTTAGTCAGTATATCAATAATTCTCAGGTTTAATTGTGAAAAGTAAAAGAACATGAAATAGATACTTGTTTTGCTGTAATGGAGAATAGGTTGAGGTTTTGGAGATGCTCTATCTTCTGAATCTCTGCTTTCCTACTGTCTTCTTCTTCATGCACGCAAGGCTCCTTCCATGGCAAGCTGTATGTAGGGTTTCACCATTGTCAATGGCTACCTCCCATCCTCTCAGTGAAAATGTTCAACGCGCTCTGTCACAGCACGGCTAATCATCTGTTGGTTCTCAATCAGGTTGGAATAGAATCCAGTGATTCTTTTGCGTTTGTCACTAACGCCCAGCCTTCAGGAGTTTGAAGCTCGTCACAGTCTTTCAATCCTTGAATCCTACTCAGAATACCACAGACAAGGTTTAGACATTCCGGATTCTCTTGAATGCCGCCATCAATTCTAGCTTATACCACGAAGATTCTGATTAAGGAATCCAAGAGATATTCACTCAATCTAAAGTAGAACGGAGGTGGTTGTCAGGCACACGTTCATAGGTGAGAATGATTATGAGTGTCACGGATCATCACATTCTTCAAGTTGAGGAACAAGTGATATCTTAGAATAGAAGCAAGCGTGATTGAATGAAAAAACAGTAGTAATTGCATTAATCCATCAAGACACAGCAGAGCTCCTCACCCCTAACCATGGGGTTTAGAGACTCATACTGTAGAAGGTACAGTATCAAACGTGTGAAGTGTCATGAGGTCCAGACACAATGTCAAAAGGTCCTATTAATAGTGAACTAGTAACCTAGGGTATACAGAAATGAGTAAATGACGTACAAATCCACTTCCGGGGTCCACTTGGTGTGTTCTTGGGCTGAGCATTGAAGCTTTCATGTGTCAAGAGACTTTTCCTGGAGTTAAACGCCAGCTTTTGTGCCAGTTTGGGCGTTTAACTCCAATTTTTGTGCCAGTTCCGGCGTTAAACGCCGGGAATTCTGAAGCTGATTTGCAATGCCGGTTTGGGCCATCAAATCTCGAGAAAAAGTATGGACTATTATAGATTTCTGGAAAGCCCAGGATGTCTACTTTCCAACGCAATTAAGAGCGTGCCAATTGGGCTTCTGTAACTCTAGAAAATCCACTTCGAGTGCAGGGAGGTCAGAATCCAACAGCATCTGCAGTCCTTTTTCAGCCTCTGAATCAGATTTTTGCTCAGGTCCCTCAATTTCAGCCAGAAATTACCTGAAATCACAGAAAAACACACAAACTCATAGTAAAGCCCAGAAAAGTAAATTTTAAATAAAAACTAATAAAAACATACTAAAAACTAACCAAAATATACTAAAAACATACTAAAAATAGTGCCAAAAAGCGTATAAATTATCCGCTCATCACAACACCAAACGTAAATTGTTGCTTGTCCCCAAGCAACTAAAAATCAATTAGGATTAAAAGAAGAGAACATACTATAGACTCCAAAATATCAATGAAACTTAGCTCCAATTAGATGAGCGGGACTAGTAGCTTTTTGCTTCTGAACAGTTTTGGCATCTCACTTTATCCTTTGAAGATTAGAATGATTGGCATCTATAGGAACTCAGAATTCAGATAGTGTTATTGATTCTCCTACTTAAGTGTGATGATTCTTGAACATAGTTATTATATGTGTCTTGGCTGTGGCCCAAAGCACTCTATCTTCCAGTATTACCACCGGATACATACATGCCACATACACATAACTGGGTAAACCTTCTTAGATTGTGACTCAGCTTTGCTAGAGTCCCCAATTAGAGGTGTACAGGGTTCTTAAGCACACTCATTTTGCCTTGGATCATTTTTTTTGAATACACTGCGTTTTCTTGCTTCAAGAATCAATTTGATGATTTTTCAGATCCTCAATAACATTTCTCCTTTTTCATCATTCTTTCAAGAGCCAACAAGTTTAACATTCTTTAATCAACAAATTCAAAAGACATATGCACTGTTCAAGCATTCATTCAGAAAACAAAAAGTATTGTCACCACATCAAACTAATTCAACTAGTTTCATAGATGAATTCGAAATCCTGTACTTCTTGTTCTTTTGTGATTAAAGCATTTTTCATTTAAGAGAGGTGATGGATTCATAGGACATTCATAGCTTTAAGACATGAACCTTAAATTTTATTAATCATGAATTAAGACAAGACTCAAAAATAAATATAAGATAAGACTAATAATAATAGAAAACAAAAAATTAAATGACTCTAAAATAGATTCCTAATGATAGAGGTTATCACAGAGCTAGGACTCAACAACCTTGATTTTGAGAAGTGGATGCTCCCTCAACTTGTGGGGTATTTGACCCTTCAAGGGAGAGCTTCTGGCGCTTCAGCTCCTGTAGCTCACGCCCCTGCTTCTCTTGTTCCTTCAGCAATTTGCAGAGCATGCAGTTTTGATTCTACTGTTCTTCCTTAATTTGTTCCATAGTTTCTTGTAGCTTGGCAACAGATGCTTCAAGGCTGGCCCAGTAGTCAATTTCAGGAAGTTCAGGGAGGAACTCCTGCACCCTCCTTTTGATAGAGTTATCTTGCATTTGTCCTTCCATTGACCTCTTGGTGATTGGATGTTCAATTGGGATGAATTCGTTTACTCCCATCCTCACCCCGGCATCTTTACATAGCAAAGAGATTAAGCTTGGGTAAGCCAGTTTGGCTTCAGTGGAATTTTTGTTTGCAATTGTGTAAATCTCACAAGTAATCAGATGATGAACCTCCACTTCTTTTCCCAGCATAATGCAATGAATCATCATTGCTCTCTTGATGGTGACCTCAGAACGGTTGCTAGTGGGCAATATAGAACGCCCAATGAAGTCTAGCCAACCTCTTGCAATTGGTTTGAGATCTCCTCTCTTGAGTTGGTTTGGAACACCTTTTGAATTAGTTGTCCACTTAGTTCCAGGGAGGCATATGTCCTCTAGAACTTGATCCAACCCCTTATCTGCTCTCACCATTCTCCTATTAAAGGATTCAGGATCATCTTGCAGTTGAGGCAATTTGAAGACCTCTCTTATTTTGTCCAGATGGAAGTAAATAATTCTTCCTCTGACCATGGTTCTGTAGGTATGAAAAGCAGTTCCAGTCATTCTCTGCTTATCTGTCAGCCACAGATTTGAGTAGAATTTCTGAACCATGTTCCTTCCAACCTTTGTCTCAGGGTTGGTTAGAACTTCCCATCCTCTGTTTCGAATTTGCTCTTGAATCTCTGGATATTCATCTTCTTTCAGATCGAATCTGACTTTCGGGATCACTGACCTCAGACCCATTATTTTGTGGTAATGGTCTGCATGTTCTTTGGTTAAGAACTTCTCTTGATTCCAAAGATTCTTTGGAGTATTCTCTTTCTTGCCTCTTGAATTGGTTTGTTTTCCCTTAGGAGCCATGATCTTGACAAATCTTGGCTTAGTGATCACGGAAAAGCACACCAAACTTAGAGGTTTGCTTGTCCTCAAGCAAAAGAAAGGAAAGAGGAGGGAGAGGAGAAGAGCAAATTCGAATGGTGGGGAGAGGGGGGTGGCCGAGCTTTATTTATAAAGGGAGGGGGAGAGATTTCAAAAATTTTGGAGGAGATTTGAGAAGATATGGAAAGAATTTGAGAAGATAATTGAGTTTTTGGAGAAGATTTGGAAAGGATTTGAAGGAGATTTGAAGAATGATTTAGAAAATTATTTAATTTTAGAAATTGAGAGTGAATGATGATAGTTTGTAATGTATTTATGCAAAAAATTATGGATCAAAACAAGAAAGTTTAAAAAAATTTGAAGTGGAAAGCAAAATCTCCTCCCCCTGCCTTTCTGGCATTAAACGCCCAGAATGGTATCCATTCTGGCGTTTAACGCCCACTTGGTGGCCATTATGGGCGTTTAACGCCCAGCCAGGTGCCCTGGCTGGCGTTAAACGCCAGAAACCCCTTTATCACTGAGCGTTTTGCTAAACGCCCAGGATGCTGCACACCTGGTGTTAAACACCCAGAATGGTACCTTTACTGGCGTTAAATGCCCAGAATGTTATCCATTCTGGCGTTTAACGCCCAGAGTACCCCTTACTGGCATTTTTTCGCCAGCAAGCTCCTTTTCTCTACTTTTTGCACTGAATCCTTCTGTAACTCTGTGAATTCCTTCAATTTTGATGATTGCCCTTTGAGAAATTGTATATCAAACTTTTAAAGAACAATTAACCTGCTAATGACTGGGTTGCCTCCCAGCGAGCGCTTCTTTATTGTCTTTAGCTGGACCTTTACTGAGACTCATTCAAGCCTCAGTTTTGAGCATTCCTGCTCAAAATTGCTTTCAAGATAATGTTTGATTCTCTGTCCATTAACAATGAACCTTTTTTCAGAATCAATATCCTGAAGCTCAACATATCCATATGGTGAGACCCCTGTAACCACATACGGACCCCTCCACCGGGATTTAAGTTTTTCTGGGAATAGTCTGAACCTAGAGTTGAAGAGTAGAACTTTTTGTCCTGGCTCAAAGACTCTGGATGACAACTTCTTGTCATGCCACTTCTTTGCCTTTTCCTTATAAATTTTTGCATTTTCAAAGGCACTGAGTCTGAACTCCTCTAGCTCATTTAGCTAGAGCAATCTTTTTTCACCAGCTAACTTAGCATCCATGTTTAGGAATCTAGTTGCCCAGTAGGCTTTATGTTCCAGTTCCACGGGCAGATGACAAGCCTTCCCATACACAAGTTGGTATGGAGAGTGATCGGGATAAAACTTGTCTCTCAACAAATTCCCATTCGGCAAGTGTACCGAATTTGTCGTCAAGTAAAAACTCACAATAGAGTGAGGTCGAATCCCACAGGGATTGATTGATCAAGCAACTTTAATTAGAGGAATGATCTAGTTGAGTGAATCCATGAATAGAGTTGATAATTGCAGAAATTAAAATGACGAAAAAGTAAATGACTGAAAGTAAATAGCAGAATTGTAAATGGGAATGGGGGAATTGCTCCTAAAAGTAAATTGCAGAAAATAAAGAGAATGGGTAAGATCAGAAATGGGGAGTTCATTGGGCTTAGGAGATGTTGCATTCTCCGGATCAATTTCATTTTCATCTCTTCCTCAATCAATGCACTCATTGATCTCCTTGGCAATCTTAAGTGATTGAACCACAATTTCTTGCAATTCAATCTCTCAAATCTTGATCAATAGCCAATTCCTTGGTCAATTGCTCATGAGAAGAGATGAAGTGTGGTCACTGATTATACCACATGCACTTCCCAAATCAAGTGTTTAGAGGGTTATAGCCACATACCCATCCACACTCAATTTGGTCCAACATGAGAAAGCATTTCTAGCTAATCTCTTCATTCCTCTTTCAAGGATCCGAAGAGATCCATGTTTGAATAGCTTCTTTTCCAAGATCACTATCCAATTGGATGAAGATCGAAGGCTTTCAAGTAAAATCAAAAGGAAAGATAGAAGAAGAATAAGAAAATTAGTATTGATCCATCAAATTACAACAGAGCTCCCTAACCCAATGAAAGGGGTTTAGTTGTTCATAGCTCTAGAAAATGAAAACAAAGATAGTGTGTGAAGGGGGGGGGGGAAGTACGAAGACCCCTCGTCAATCCCCCATTCCAGAATTAGTCCTCTCCAGTCCCCTTTCAAAGTAAAAACTAAGGCCTTTATATAGGCTCTCCTAAATTTCAAAGCAAATTACAATTAAATGAAATTCCTATTCTAGATGCTTCTTGTGGTATTGATTGGTTGACAATTGTGGGCTTGCTTGCTTGGGCTTTGAAGTGGACTTGAGAGAGAAGTGAGTAAAGTTGAGGTTCAGGTGCCAATGTTAGTGCTACCGTTAACCACACTAACACTACAAGTGTGGCGTTAGTGCTGAAGTTAGTGTGGCTAACGTCACACTTGCTACCAGTTGGTATTTTTGGGGCTTAAAAGATGCTTCTGGTTCGTGCTTCAATTTCATGCCCACTATAGAGTATTATATTTCGTTGGAAAGCTCTAAATGTCAGCTTTCTAACGCAACTAGAGTCACCTCAATTGGACCTCTGTAGCTCAAGTTATGCTCCTTTGAAGTGGACATGGTCGCTGGCATGGTCGCCAACGTTAATGAAAATGTTGAGTCTCAATAACGCTAGCGATTTCCCGTTTTTGAAGCTCAAACTTAGTGTCCACCCCATACGATTATATATTGTTGGAAAGCCCTAGATGTCTACTTTCCAATGCCGTTGGAAGCGCATCATTTGGAGCTCTGCAACTCGAGTTATACTTCTTGGAATGTGAAGAGGTCAGTTGGCCTTAATACAGGTTGATACCATGTTCATCATTGCACTTTCGGGGCAAGGTTTCTCCCTCAACTTTAGTGTCAACCATGTAGTGCCATATATGCTTGGAAAGCTCTGGAATCCTACTTTCCAATGCCACTAAAAGAACCTCATTTGGAGCTTTGTGGCTCAAGTTATGCATGTTTGAAGAAGGCATGGTCAGGCTGCCAGGTGGGACTTTTGCCCACGTTAACTTCCACGTTAACTAAGTTAACGTGGGAGTTAACGTGGCTCAGTGTGGCTCGTGTGGCTCCTTCCAATGTTAGTGACAATGTTGAGTGTCACTAACGTTGGCCATCACCTTCTTTCATCCACGTTAGCTTCCACGTTAACTAAGTTAACGTGGAAGTTAACGTGGCTTCCTTGGGGGTTGTGTGGTTGCTTTCAACGTTAGTGATAATGTTGGGTGTCACTAACGTTGTCAACCACCCTTGCCTCTTACGTTAGCTCCCACGTTAACCAAGTTAACGTGGGAGTTAACGTTGCATTTTGCACTTAGGCCAACGTTAGTGACAATGTTGAATGTCACTAACGTTGGCTTCCTTCCCCCTTTTAACGTTAGAGGCCACGTTAACTAAGTTAACGTGGACTTTAACGTGGCCACTTATGAGCTTGGTCCAACGTTAGTGATAATGTTAAGTGTCACTAACGTTGGCTCCATTTCCTTTCTTCAAAGTTAATGCCACTAACGTTCCAACTTTCCTTCCTTCCACGTTAGTGCCCACGTTAGTGTAACTAACGTGGCTCTTCTCTGCTTCTTTTTGCCTGAAATCAAACAAACAGAGTGCATCAAAGTCTTGCTCTTAATCATGGGATCATGCATCATCCAATTTATCATATAATTCATGCAAAATCCTCATGAAATCATGTAAAGTGCACAATGTATACTTGAATCAAGAAGTAACTGAAATTCTACCCAAAACTAGCTTATTTCCTAAGAAAATGCATGAAACTACCTTAAAAATAGTGAAGAAAAGGTCAGTGAAACTGGCCAAAATGCCCTGGCATCAGAGAGGTTCCTATAGGAGTCTTGAAGGCTATTCTGTATGCCCACAGAGCATCATCCAAGCTCTTTGCCCAATCCTTTCTATGGGCAATAACAGTTCGTTCCAGGATTTTTTTTAGCTCTCTATTAGAGACTTCAGCTTGCCCATTTGTCTGTGGGTGATACGGAGTTTCTACTTTGTGGCTAATTCCATATCGGACCATGGCAGAGTATAGCTGTTTATTGCAGAAATGTGTGCCCCCATCACTAATTAGTACTCTGGGAACGCCAAACCTGCTGAAGATGTGTTTCTGTAGGAATTTCAGTATGATCTTGGTATCATTATTGGGTGTGGCAATTGCTTCTACCCATTTAGACACATAGTCTACTGCCACTAGAATATAAGTATTTGAGTATGATGGGGGGAAGGGACCCATGAAGTCAATTCCCCATACATCAAACAATTCAATCTCTAGAATCCCTTGTTGAGGCATGGCGTAACCATGAGGCAGGTTACCAGCTCTTTGGCAATTGTCACAGTTACGCACAAACTCCCGGGCATCCCTATAGATAATAGGCCAGTAGAATCCGCATTGGAGGACCTTAGTGGCTGTTCGCTCACCTCCGAAATGTCCCCCATACTACGATCCATGGCAATGCCACAGGATCCTTTGTACTTCCTCTCTGGGTACACATCTGTGGATTATTCCGTCTGCACATCTCTTAAAGAGATATGGCTCATCCCATAGGTAGTACTTGGCATCTGAAATTAATTTTTTTCTTTGCACCCTGCTGTACTCCTGTGGTATGAACCTCACAGCTTTATAATTTTCAATATCTGCAAACCATGGTTTTTCCTAGATGGCAACGAGTTGCTCATCTGGAAAGGTTTCAGAGATCTCAGTAGAAGGGAGGGACGCCCCAGCTACTGGTTCAATTCGGGACAGATGATCAGCTACCTGGTTCTCTGTCCATTTTTTGTCTCTTATTTCTATATCAAACTCTTGCAGAAGCAATACCCACCTTATGAGCCTGGGTTTTGAATCCTGCTTTGTGAGTAAGTATTTAAGAGCAGCATGGTCAGTGTACACAATCACTTTTGACCCTACTAAATAGGATCTAAACTTGTCAATGGCATAAACCACTGCAAGTAACTCTTTTTCTATGGTTGTGTAATTCTTCTGTGCGTCATTTAGAACACGGCTAGCATAATAAATGACGTGCAGAAGCTTGTTATGCCTATGTCCCAACACTGCACCAATGGCATGGTCACTGGCATCACACATTAGTTCGAATGGTAATGTCCAGTCTGGTGCAGAGATGACTGGTGCTGTGACCAGCTTGGCTTTCAGGGTCTCAAATGCCTGCAGACACTGTGTGTCAAACACAAATGGTGTGTCGGCAGCTAGCAGGTTGCTTAGAGATTTTGCAATTTTTAAAAAATCCTTTATGAACCTTTTGTAGAATCCTGCATGCCCTAAAAAGCTTCTGATTGCCTTAAAATTGGCAGGTGGTGGTAATTTTTCAATTACCTCTACCTTTGCTTGATCCACCTCTATTCCCTTGCTTGAAATTTTGTGTCCAAGGACAATTCCTTCAGTCACCATAAAGTGACATTTCTCCTAGTTTAAGACCAGGTTAGTCTCTTGGCACCTTTTCAAGACAAGTGCTAGATGATCAAGACAGGAGCTGAATGAGTCTCCAAATACTGAAAAGTCATCCATGAAGACTTCCAGGAATTTCTCTACCATATCAGAGAAGATGGAGAGCATGCACCTTTGAAAGGTTGCAGGTGCATTGCATAGACCAAAAGGCATTCTTCTGTAAGCAAACACGCCAGAAGGACAGGTGAATGCTGTTTTCTCTTGATCTTGAGGGTCCACTGCAATTTGATTATAGCCTGAATAGCCATCCAAAAAGCAGTAATAATTATGACCCGCTAGTCTTTCTAGCATTTGGTCTATGAATGGTAAAGGGAAATGATCCTTCCTGGTGGCTGTATTGAGCCTTCTGTAGTCAATACACATGCGCCACCCTGTAACTGTTCTTGTAGGAACCAGTTCATTCTTTTCATTATGAACCACTGTCATGCCTCCCTTTTTGGGGACAACTTGGACAGGGCTCACCCAGGGGCTATCAGAAATAGGATAAATAATCCCAGCCTCTAGTAACTTAGTGACCTCTTTCTGCACCACCTCCTTCATGGCTGGATTTAGCCGCCTTTGTGGTTGAACCACTGGCTTGGCATTATCCTCCAATAAGATCTTGTGCATGCATCTTGCTGGGCTAATGCCCTTAAGATCACTTATGGACCATCCAAGAGCTGCCTTGTGTGTCCTTAGCACTTGAATTAGTGCTTCCTCTTCCTGTGAGTTTAAAGAAGAGCTTATGATCACTGGAAAAGTGTCATGTTCTCCCAAAAATGCATACTTCAGGGATGGTGGTAGTGGCTTGAGCTCGGGTTTAGGAGGTGATGAGCGGATAATTTATACGCTTTTTGGCATTGTTTTTAGGTTGTTTTTAGTAAGTTTGAGCTACTTTTAGGGATGTTTTCATTAGTTTTTATGTTAAATTCACATTTCTGGACTTTACTATGAGTTTGTGTGTTTTTCTATGATTTCAGGTAAATTCTGGCTGAAATTGAGGGACTTGAGCAAAACTCTGAAAAAGGCTGACAAAAGGACTGCTGATGCTGTTAGAATCTGACCTCCCTGCACTCGAAATGGATTTTCTGGTGCTACAGAACTCCAAATGGCGCGCTCTCAACGGCATTGGAAAGTAGACATCCAGAGATTTCCAGCAATATATAATAGTCTATACTTTATTCGGAAATTGACGACGTAACTTGGCGTTGAACGCCAAGTACATGCTGCTGTCTGGAGTTAAACGCCAGAAAAATGTCATGATCCGGAGTTGAACGCCCAAAACACGTCATAACTTGGAGTTCAACTCCAAGAAAAGTCTCAGCTCGTGGATAGATCAAGCTCAGCCCAAGCATACACCAAGTGGGCCCCAGAAGTGGATTTATGCATCAATTACTTACTCATGTAAACCCTAGTATCTAGTCTAGTATAAATAGGATAAGTTACTATTGTATTAGACATCTTTTGACAGTTTAATCTCTTGATTGTTTAGCCTTGATTATTCGGTCTCTTGATCACTCAAGGGGGCTGGCCATTCGGCCATGCCTGAACCTTTTACTTATGTATTTTCAACAGTGGAGTTTCTGCACACCATAGATTAAGGGTGTGGAGCTCTGCTGTACCTCAAGTTTCAATACAATCACTATTACTTTTTATTCAATTCTCTTTTATTCTTATTCCAAGATATACGTTATACTTAACTTGATGAATGTGATGATCCGTGACACTCATCATCATTCTCACCTATGAACGCGCGTGATTGACAACCACTTCCGTTCTACCTTAGGCCGGGCGCATATCTCTTAGATTCCCCAACAGAATCTTCGTGGTATAAGCTAGATAGATGGCGGCATTCATGAGGATCCGGAAAGTCTAACCTTGTCTGTGGTATTCCGAGTAGGATTCCGGTATTGAATGACTGTGACGAGCTTCAAACTCCTGAAGGCTGGGCGTTAGTGACAAACGCAAAAGAATCAATGGATTCTATTCCAACCTGATTGAGAACCGACAGATGATTAGCCGTGCTGTGACAGAGCATAGGAACGTTTTCACTGAGAGGACGGGATGTAGCCATCAACCAAGGGTGATGCCTCCAGACGATTAGCCGTGCAGTGACAGCGCATAGGATCATTTTCCCGAGAGGATTGAAAGTAGCCACCGATGATGGTGATGCCCTACATACAGCTTGCCATGGAAAGGAGTAAGAAGGATTGAAGGAAGAGTGAGTAGTGAAGTAGAGTTTCAAGAGGAGCACAGCATCTCCATACACCTATCTGAAATTCTCACTATTGATTTACATAAGTATTTCTATCCCTTTTTATTTTCTTTTTATTATTAATTTTCGAAAACCCATAAACCAATTTTAATCCGCCTAACTGAGATTTACAAGGTGACCATAGCTTGCTTCATACCAACAATCTCTGTGGGATCGACCCTTACTCACGTAAGGTATTACTTGGATGACCCAGTACACTTGCTGGTTAAGTTGAATGGAGTTGTGAACTATGGTATTGGCATCATGTTTTTGGCGCCATTACCAGGGAATGAAAAGCAATGAATTTTGCAAAATGGAATAACAATTGAATCACAATTTCGTCCTCCAAGTTTTTGGCGCCGTTGCCGGGGATTGTTCGAGTATGGACAACTGACGGTTCATCTTGTTGCTCAGATTAGGTAATTTTCTTTTCAAAAATCTTTTTCAAAATTTTTCTTTTTCTTTTCGTTTTCTCCAAAAATATTTTCGAAAAAAATCAATAAAAATCCAAAAAAATATAGAAAATCATAAAAACCAAAAATATTTTGTGTTTCTTGTTTGAGTCTTGAGTCAATTTTTAAGTTTGGTGTCAATTGCATGCTTTTAAAAATTTTTCTTGCATTTTTCGAAAATCCCATGCATTCATAGTGTTCTTCATGATCTTCAAGTTGTTCTTGATAAGTCCTCTTGTTTGATCTTGATGTTTTCTTGTTTTGTGTTGTTTGTTGTTTTTCATATGCATTTTTTGTTTGTTAGAGTCCATGCATTAAAGATTTCTAGGTTTGGTGTCTTGCATGTTTTCCTTGCATCAAAAAATTTTTCAAAATTATGTTCTTGATGTTCATCATGATCTTCAAAGTGTTCTTGGTGTTCATCTTGACATTCATAGTGTTCTTGCATGCATCTTGTGTTTTGATCCAAAATTTTCATGTTTTGGGTTATTTTTGTGTTTTTCTCTCTCATCATTAAAAATTCAAAAAAATCAAAAAATATCTTTTCCTTTTTTCTCTCAAAATTTCGAAAATTTGAAGTTGACTTAGTCAAAAATTTTCAAAATTAGTTATTTCTTACAAATCAAGTCAAATTTTCAATTTAAAAAAAAAATCTTATCTTTTCAAAATCTTTTTCAAAAATTATATCTTTTTCATTTTTTTTCCATTTTTCGAGAATTCCAAAAATCTTTTTCAAAATTTTTTCAAAAATCTTTTTCTTATCTTTACATCTAATTTTCGAAAATTAGCTAACAATTAATGTGATTGATTCAAAAATTTGAAGTTTGTTACTTTCTTGTTAAGAAAGGTTCAATCTTTAAGTTCTAGAATCTTATCTTGTAGTTTCTTGTTAGTGAAGTAAGTAATTTCAAATTTTTAAATTAAATCTTTCTTATCTTTTATCTTATCTTTTTCAAAAATTTTATCCTTTTCAAAATTTGATTTCAAAATATCTTATCTAACCTCCTATCTTCTTATCTTTTCAATTTTGATTTTAATATCTTTTTCAACTAACTATTTGACTTTGTGTTTGTTTCTTATCTTTTTTCAAAACCACCTAACTACCTTTCCCTCTCTAATTTTCGAAAATATCTCATCTCTTTTTCAAAAATTCTTTTTGTTTTAAATTTTAATTTTAATCTCATCTTATCTTTGATTTTCGAAAATTACTAACCTCTTTTTCAAAAATTATTTTCGAAATTTCCCTTCTCTTCTCTTATTCTATTTAATTAATTAATCACTAACACTTCTCTTCACCTCGCTTCATCTAAAAATCCGAACTTCTTATATCTCTTGTGTTTGGATTCTCCTACCCCTTTCTCCTTTTACTAACATAAAGGAATCTCTATACTGTGACATAGAGGATTCCTCTTTCTTTTCTTGTTTTCTTCTCTTTCATATGAGTAGGAACAGGGAAAAAGGCACTCTTGTTGAAATTGATCCAGAACCTGAAAGGACTCTGAAGAGAAAATTAAGAGAAGCTAAATTAAATTATTCTAAAGTTAACCTTTCAGAAATTTTCGAACAAGAGAAGGAGATGGCAGCCGAAAATAATAATAATGCAAGGAGAATGCTTGGTGACTTCACAAAGCCAACATCCAAGTTTGATGGAAGAAGCATCTCCATTCCTGCCATTGGAGCCAATAACTTTGAGCTGAAACCTCAGCTAGTTGCATTAATGCAACAAAACTGCAAGTTTTATGGACTTCCATCTGAAGATCCTTACCAGTTTTTAACTGAGTTCTTGCAGATTTGTGAGACTGTAAAGACGAATGGAGTTGATCCTGAAGTCTACAGACTCATGCTTTTCCCTTTTGCTGTAAGAGACAGAGCTAGAATATGGTTGGATTCACAACCTAAGGATAGCCTGGACTCCTGGGATAAGCTGGTCACTGCCTTCTTGGATAAATTCTTTCCTCCTCAAAAGCTGAGCAAGCTGAGAGTGGATGTTCAAACCTTCAAACAAAAAGATGGTGAATCCCTCTATGAAGCTTGGAAAAGATATAAGCAGCTGACCAAAAGATGTCCATCTGACATGTTTTCAGAATGGACCATATTAGATATATTCTATTATGGTCTCTCTGAATTTTCGAAAATGTCATTGGACCATTCTGCAGGTGGATCTATTCACCTGAAGAAAACGCCTGAAGAGGCTCAAGAACTCATTGATATGGTTGCAAACAACCAATTTATGTACACCTCTGAGAGGAATTCCGTGAATAATGGGATACCTCAGAAGAAAGGAGTTCTTGAAATAGATGCTCTGAATGCCATATTGGCTCAGAACAAAGTGTTGACTCAACAGGTCAACATGATCTCTCAAAATCTGAATGGATGGCAACATGCATCCAACAGTACTAAAGAGGCAGCTTCTGAAGAAGCTTATGATCCTGAGAACCCTGCCATGGCAGAGGTTAATTACATGGGTGAACCTTATGGAAATACCTATAACTCATCATGGAGAAATCATCCAAATTTCTCATGGAAGGATCAACAAAAGCCTCAACAAGGCTTTAACAATGGTGGACGCAATAGGCTGAGCAATAGCAAGCCATATCCATCATCTTCTCAGCAACAGACAGAGAATTCTGAACAAAACACTTCTAATTTAGCCAATCTAGTCTCTGATCTGTCAAAGGCCACTTTCAGTTTCATGAATGAAACAAGATCCTCCATTAGAAATTTGGAGGCACAAGTGGGCCAGCTGAGTAAGAAAGTCATTGAAACTCCTCCCAGTATTCTCCCAAGTAATACAGAAGAGAATCCAAAAGGAGAGTGCAAGGCCATTGATGTGATCAATGTGGCCGAATGCAGAAGGGAGGAGGAGGATGAAAATCCTAGTGAGGAAGACCTCCTGGGATGTCCTTCAAGCAAGAAGGAGTCTCCTATTAAGGATCCAAAGGAATCTGAGGCTCACATAGAGACCATAGAGATTCCATTAAATCTCCTTCTGCCATTCATGAGCTCTGAAGACTATTCTTCCTCTGAAGAGGATGAAGATGTGACTGGAGAGCAAATTGCTCAATACTTAGGAGCTATCATGAAGCTGAATGCCAAGTTGTTTGGTAATGAGACTTGGGAAAGTGAACCTCCCTTGCTCATTAGTGAACTAGATACTTGGATTCAGAAAACTCTACCTCAAAAGAAACAAGATCCTGGCATGTTCTTAATACCTTGTACCATAGGCACCATGAGCTTTGAAAAAGCTCTATGTGATCTGGGGTCAGGGATAAATCTTATGCCACTCTCTATAATGGAGAAGCTAAGGATTATTGAGGTACAACCTGCCTTATTCTCATTACAATTGGCAGACAAGTCCTTGAGACAAGCTTATGGAATAGTAGAGGACGTGTTAGTAAAGGTTGAAGGCCTTTACATCCCTGCTGATTTCATAATCTTAGACACTAGGAAGGAAGAGGATGATTGCATCATCCTTGGAAGACCTTTCCTAGCCATAGCAGAAGCTGTGATAGATGTCAACAGAGGTGAATTAGTCCTTCAATTGAATGGGGACTACCTTGTGTTTAAGGCACATGGCCATCCCTCTGTGACAAAAGAGAGTAAGCATGAAGAGCTTTACTCAGTTCAGAGTCAAGAAGAGCCCACACAGTCAAACTCTAAGTTTGGTGTTGTGAGGCCACAACCAAACTCTAAGTTTGGTGTTAAGACCCCATATCCAAACTCTAAGTTTGGTGTTGGGACTACACAAACATTGACCTGATCACCTTGTGGCTCCATGAGAGCCACTGTCAAGCTATTGACATTAAAGAAGCGCTTGTTGGGAGGCAACCCAATTTTATTTATCTAATTTATATTTTATTTTGTTTTATTGTTATTTGGTGTTTTATTAGGTACATGATCATGAGGAGTCATGAAAAAATCATAAAAATTAAAAACAGAATCAAAAACAGCAGAAGAAAAAAAATTCACACCCTGGAGGACGCACAGGCTGGCGTTCAACGCCAGTAAGATGCATCTGGCTGGCGTTCAACGCCAGAACAGAGCATCATTCTGGCGCTGAACGCCAGAAACAAGCAATATTCTGGCGCTGAACGCCAGGAATGTGCCCAGAGAAGAAAAGCTGGCGCTGAACGCCAGTAACAAGCATGAAACTGGCGTTCAACGCCAGAAACATGCTTTACATGGGCGTTGAACGCCCAGAACGTGCACCAATGGGCGTTTAAACGCCAGAATGGTGTGCAAAGGCATTTTACATGCCTATTTGGTGCAGGGATGGAATTCCTTGACACCTCAGGATCTGTGGACCTCACAGGATCCCCACCTACCCCGCCCTCTCTCTCTCCATTCATGGTCATCCCTTCTGTTTTTCATTCACCACCTACATCTATCCACTCTTCCCCATACACCCCACCTACCTTTACAATTCAACTTCTCTTTCCCACCCAATCCCACCCATATAGCCGAATCCATCTCCCCTCACTCTCCTCCATTTTCTTCTTCATCTTCTTCTCTTCTTTCTTCTCTTGCTCAAGGGCGAGCAATATTTTAAGTTTGGTGTGGTAAAAGCATAGCTTTTTTGCTTTTCCATTACCATTAATGGCACCTAAGGCCAGAAAAACCTTAAAAAAAAAGAGGGAAGACAAAAGCTTCCACCTCTGAGTCATGGGAGATGGAAAGACTCATGTAAAGGGTTTATAGCTCAGTGGTAGAACATGTGGCTGCAAATCAAGAGATCCCTGAGATACCTCAGGGGATAAATTGTCCTCCACACAAATTTTGGAAGCAACTAAGGGTAGGAACACCAAAATTACTAGGAATCATTCAACAGAAGCAAGGAAGAGACATAGAGGAGCTCAAAGAGCACCATTGGACCTTCAAGAAGGCGCCACCCTCACTCAGGTGGATTCATTCCTTGTTCTTATTTCTTTCTGCTTTTCGGTTTTTATGCTGTGTTTATCTATGTTTTGTGTCTCTACTTCGTGATCATTAGTAGTTAGTAACTATGTCTTAAAGTTATGAATAATTCCATGAATCCTTCACCTCTCTTAAATGAAAAATGTTTTAATTCAAAAGAACAAGAAGTACATGAATTTATCCTTGAATTTAGTTTAATTATATTGATGTGGTGCCAATACTTTTTATTTTCTGTATGAATGATTGAACAGTGCATATGTCTTTTGATATTGTTGTTTATGAGTGTTAAAATTGTTGGCTCTTGAAAGAATGATGAACAAAGAGAAATGTTATTGAGGATTTGAAAAATCATGAAATTTATTCTTGAAGCAAGAAAAAGCAGTGAAAAAGCAAAAGCTTACAAAAAAAAAATGGCGAAAAAAATAGAAATAAAAAAAAGAAAAAGCAAGCAGAAAAAGCCAATAGCCCTTAAAACCAAAAGGCAAGGGTAAAAAGGATCCAAGGCTTTGAGCATCAATGGATAGGAGGGCCCAAGGAAATAAAATCCAGGCCTAAGCGGCTAAATCAAGCTGTCCCTAACCATGTGCTTGTGTCATGAAGGTCCAAGTGAACAGCTTGAGACTGAGTGGTTAAAGTCATGATCCAAAGCAAAAGAGTGTGCTTAAGAGCTCTGGACACCACTAACTGGGGACTCTAGCAAAGCTAAGTCACAATCTGAAAAGGTTCACCCAGTTATGTGTCTGTGGCATTTATGTATCCGGTGGTAATACTGGAAAACAAAGTGCTTAGGGCCACGGCCAAGACTCATAAGTAGCTGTGTTCAAGAATCAACATGCTTAACTAGGAAAGTCAATAACACTATCCAAAATTCTAAGTTCCCAGAGACGCCAATCACTCTGAACTTCAAAGGAAAAAGTGGGATGCCGAAACTGTTCAGAAGCAAAAAGCTACAAGTCCCGCTCATCTAATTATATTTATATTCATTGATATTCTGGAATTTATAGTATATTCTCTTCTTTTTATCCTATTTGATTTTCAGTTGCTTGGGGACAAGCAACAATTTAAGTTTGGTGTTGTGATGAGCGGATAATTTATACGCTTTTTGGCATTGTTTTTAGGTTGTTTTTAGTAAGTTTGAGCTACTTTTAGGGATGTTTTCATTAGTTTTTATGTTAAATTCACATTTCTAGACTTTACTATGAGTTTGTGTGTTTTTTTGTGATTTCAGGTAAATTCTGGCTGAAATTGAGGGACTTGAGCAAAACTCTGAAAAAGGCTGACAAAAGGACTGCTGATGCTGTTAGAATCTGACCTCCCTGCACTCGAAATGGATTTTCTGGAGCTACAGAACTCCAAATGGCGCGCTCTCAACGGCGTTGGAAAGTAGACATCCAGAGCTTTCCAGCAATATATAATAGTCTATACTTTATTCGGAAATTGACGACGTAACTTGGCGTTGAACGCCAAGTACATGCTGCTGTCTGGAGTTAAACGCCAGAAAAACGTCATGATCCGGAGTTGAACGCCCAAAACACGTCATAACTTGGAGTTCAACTCCAAGAAAAGCCTCCGCTCGTGGATAGATCAAGCTCAGCCCAAGCATACACCAAGTGGGCCCCGGAAGTGGATTTATGCATCAATTACTTACTCATGTAAACCCTAGTAGCTAGTCTAGTATAAATAGGATAAGTTACTATTGTATTAGACATCTTTTGACAGTTTAATCTCTTGACTGTTTAGCCTTGATTATTCGGTCTCTTGATCACTCAAGGGAGCTGGCCATTCGGCCATGCCTGAACCTTTTACTTATGTATTTTCAACAGTGGAGTTTCTGCACACCATAGATTAAGGGTGTGGAGCTCTGCTGTACCTCAAGTTTCAATACAATCACTATTACTTTTTATTCAATTCTCTTTTATTCTTATTCCAAGATATACGTTATACTTAACTTGATGAATGTGATGATCCGTGACACTCATCATCATTCTCACCTATGAACGCGCGTGATTGACAACCACTTCCGTTCTACCTTAGGCCGAGCGCATATCTCTTAGATTCCCCAACAGAATCTTCGTGGTATAAGCTAGATAGATGGCGGCATTCATGAGGATCCGGAAAGTCTAACCTTGTCTGTGGTATTCCGAGTAGGATTCCGGTATTGAATGACTGTGACGAGCTTCAAACTCCTGAAGGCTGGGCGTTAGTGACAAACGCAAAAGAATCAATGGATTCTATTCCAACCTGATTGAGAACCGACAGATGATTAGCCATGCTGTGACAGAGCATAGGAACGTTTTCACTGAGAGGACGGGATGTAGCCATCAACCAAGGGTGATGCCTCCAGACGATTAGCCGTGCAGTGACAGCGCATAGGATCATTTTCCCGAGAGGATTGAAAGTAGCCACCGATGATGGTGATGCCCTACATACAGCTTGCCATGGAAAGGAGTAACAAGGATTGAAGGAAGAGTGAGTAGTGAAGTAGAGTTTCAAGAGGAGCACAGCATCTCCATACACCTATCTGAAATTCTCACTATTGATTTACATAAGTATTTCTATCCCTTTTTATTTTCTTTTTATTATTAATTTTCGAAAACCCATAAACCAATTTTAATCCGCCTAACTGAGATTTACAAGGTGACCATAGCTTGCTTCATACCAACAATCTCTGTGGGATCGACCCTTACTCACGTAAGGTATTACTTGGTTGACCCAGTACACTTGCTGGTTAAGTTGAACAGAGTTGTGAACTATGGTATTGGCATCATGTTTTTGGCGCCATTACCAGGGAATGAAAAGCAATGAATTTTGCAAAATGGAATAACAATTGAATCACAATTTCGTCCACCAGGAGGCTTATCCTCTTCCTTAGGAATTTTTAGAGGTTCTTTTATTTCCTCTGGTTCCTCCAGGTCATGCTGAACACCTTTAAAGATATCCTCTAGCTCTGATTCAAGACTCTCAGTCATATAGATCTCTTCCACCAAAGAGTCAATAATATCAGCGCTCATGCAGTCATTTGATGTGTCTGGATGCTGCATAGCTTTGACAACATTCAACTTGAACTCATCCTCATTGACTCTCAGGGTCACATCCCCTTTTTGTACATCAATGAGAGTTCGTCCAGTTGCTAGGAAGGGTCTTCCTAGGATGAGAGTTGCACTCTTGTGCTCCTCCATTTCCAGCACTACAAAGTCAGTTGGAAAGGCGAATGGCCCAACCTTGACAATCATGTCCTCAATTATGCCTGATGGGTATTTAATGGAGCCATCAGCAAGTTGGAGGCATATTCGGGTTGGTTTGACTTCTTCAGTCAACCCAAGCTTTCTGATAGTAGAAGCAGGTATTAAATTGATACTTGCTCCAAGGTCACATAGGGCTGTCTTGGTACAAGCACCTTCTAATGTGCATGGTATCATAAAGCTTCTTGGATCTTGAAGCTTCTCTGGTAAGCTCTTCAGAATGACTGCACTGCATTCTCCAGTGAGAAACACTTTTTCAGTTTCTCTCCAATCCTTCTTATGACTTAAGATCTCTTTCATGAACTTAGCATAAGAAGGTATTTGCTCAAGTGCTTCTGCAAACGGAATCTTTATTTCAAGAGTCCTGAGATAGTCTGCAAAGCGGGCAAATTGCTTATCCTGTTCCGCTTGGCGGAGTTTCTGAGGATAAGGCATCTTGGCTTTATACTCTTCAACCTTAGTTGCTGCAGGTTTATTTCCTACAGAAGTGGTTGGAGAAGCCTTCTTAGAGGGGTTACTATCAGCACTCTCAGGTGTCTGATTCATCATTGGCGTTTGAACGCCTGGATTGGGTGAGGAATGGGCGTTTAACGCCAACTTTCCCCCTTTCTGGCGTTTGAATGCCAGAACTGGGCAGGGAATGGGCGTTTAACGCCAAATTTTCCCCCTTTTCTGGCGTATGAACGCCAGAAGTATTCCTCTCTGGGCTCTTACTGTCCTCAGAGGGATTTTGGACAGTGGTTTGGTTATCCTCTGTCAGTTGTTCCTTTCTTAGCTTTCTACTGCTTTGAGTTGATACATTCAATATTTTCCCACTCCTTAATTTAACAGCTTGGCATTCTTCTGTTATCTGTTTAGATAGTTGCTGTCTTGTCTGATTTAATTGTGCTTCCATATTCTTGTTAGCAATTTTAGTTTCTTGGAGCATCTCTTTAAATTCTGCTAACTGTTTTGTCATCATGAGTAATTGCTGATTAAGCTCAACCATCTGTTCTTGAGGGTTAGGATCAGTAGTTACTGCTATAGCTTCTTCTTTTATAGAGGACTCACTGCTTGAGTATAAATGTTAATTTCTAGCAACTGTATCTATGAGCTCATGAGCCTCTTCAATCATCTTCCGCATGTGTATAGATCCACCAGCTAAGTGGTCTAAAGACATCTGAGCTTTTTCTGTAAAGCCCATAATAGAAGATGTCTAACTGTACCCACTCTGAAAATATTTCAGAGGGGCATTTTCTTAGCATACCTCTGTACCTCTCCCAGGAATTATAAAAGGATTCATTATCCTCTTGTTTAAAGCCTTGGATGTCCAGCCTTAGCTGTGTCATCCTTTTTGGGGGGTAAAATTGATTCAGGAATTTGTCTGATAATTGTCTCCATGTTTTTATGCTTGCTGTGGGTTGGTTATTCAACCACCTCTTAGCTTGATCTTTTACAGCAAATGGAAACAGTAATAATCTGTAGACATCCTGATCCACCTCTTTATCACGTACTGTGTCAGAAATTTGTAAGAACTGTGCCAGAAACTCAGTAGGTTCTTCCTGTGGAAGACCAGAATACTGGCAATTTTGCTGCACCATGATAATGAGTTGAGGGTTTAGCTCAAAGCTGCTTGCTTTAATGGGAGGTATACAGATGCTACTCCCATATGCAGCTGTAATGGGGTTAGCATATGACCCCAGAGTCCTTCTGGACTGCTCAACTCCACTTAGGTCCATGATGGAGAAAGGGAGATGATATGGATTGCAAGTAAAGTAAATTTTTTTTTCATTTTTAATTAAAGATGACCGAAAATAATAAAATAAATGAGAAGGAAAATAGAATAAAATTTTGAAAACTAAAAGAGAATAAAATCAAAGCAAATTGAAAACTGAATCAATTAATTAATTAAAAAGACTTTGGAATTAGCAATTAAGAGATATGATTGAAAATTATTTTGAAAAAAGATTTGATTTTTGAAATGAGGAGAGAGAAAAACAACAAGATGACCCCAAACTTAAAATTTTTAGAAATCAAACACAAATTTTCAAAAATTTTAAAGGAAAACACAAAGAAGACACCAAACTTAGAACTTTTAAAGATCAAGAAAGGACTAAGAACATGCAAATTCGAAAAATTAAAAGAAAACAAAAGCATGCAATTGACACCAAAATTAAAATATGAAACTAAACTCAAATAAAAGACTCTAAACCAATCAAAAAGAAAACAGTCCTAATCTAAGCAACAAGATAGACCGTCAGTTGTCCAAACTCGAACAATCCCCGGCAGCGGCGCCAAAAACTTGGTGCACGAAATTGCAATCACACTTTTGCAATTCCGCACAACTAACCAGCAAGTGCACTGGGTCGTCCAAGTAATACCTTACGCGAGTAAGGGTCGATCCCACGGAGATTGTCGGCTTGAAGCAAGCTATGGTTATCTTGTAACTCTTAGTCAGGATATCAATAATTCTCAGGTTTAATTGTGAAAAGTAAAAGAACATGAAATAGATACTTGTTTTGCAGTAATGGAGAACATGTTGAGATTTTGGAGATGCTCTATCTTCTGAATCTCTGCTTTCCTACTGTCTTCTTCTTCATGCACGCAAGGCTCCTTCCATGGCAAGTTGTATGTAGGGTTTCACCGTTGTCAATGGCTACCTCCCATCCTCTCAGTGAAAATGTTCAACGCGCTCTGTCACAGCACGGCTAATCATCTGTCGGTTCTCAATCAGGTTGGAATAGAATCCAGTGATTCTTTTGCGTCTGTTACTAACGCCCAGCCTTCAGGAGTTTGAAGCTCGTCATAGTCTTTCAATCCTTAAATCTTACTGGTGCACGAAATTGTGTATGCCAATATTAATGGACTATTTAACACAGCTTCGTACCACTAACCAGCAAGTGCACTGGGTCATCCAGGTAATACCTTACGTGAGTAAGGGTCGAATCCCACGGAGATTGTTGGATTGAAGCAAGCTATGTTTATTTTATTAATCTTAGTCAGGATATTAATAGGATTCTTTAGCCTTGTATAAAGTAAAAAGGGCATAAAATAAATAGTTGTTACTTTAATAATGGAGAATATGTTGGAGTTTTGGAGATGCTTTGTCCTCTGAATTTCAACTTTTCCTTGAAATCCTTTTCCCACACGCAAGGTTCCTTCCATGGAAAGCTCTATGTAGGGTGTCACCGTTGTCAATGGCTACTTCCCATCCTCTCAGTGGAAATGGTCCAAATGCTCTGTCACAGCACGGCTAATCATCTGTCGGTTCTCAATCAGGTTGGAATAGAATCCATTGATTCTTTTGCGTCTGTCACTAACGCCCAGCCTTCAGGAGTTTGAAGCTCGTCACAGTCATTCAATCCCAGAATCCTACTCGGAATACCACTGACAAGGTTTAGACTTTCTGGATTCTCATGAATGCCGCCATCAATCCGGCTTATACCACGAAGATTCTGATTAAGGAATCTAAGAGATACTCATTTAATCTGATGTAGAACGGAGGTGGTTGTCAGGCACACGTTCATGGATTGAGGAAGGTGATGAGTGTCACGGATCATCACCTTCTCCATAATTAAGCGCGAATGAACATCTTAGATAAGAACAAGCGTGTTTGAATGGAAAACAAAAGTAATTGCATTAATTCATCGAGACACTGCAGAGCTCCTCATCCCCAACAATGGAGTTTAGAGAATCATGCCGTCAAAGTGTATAAAGTTCAAATCTGAAAATGTCATGAGGTACAAGATAAGTCTCAAAAAGTTGTTTAAATAGTAAACTAGTAACCTAGGTTTACAGAATATGAGTAAACTAAGATAATTGGTGCAGAAATCCACTTCTGGGGCCCACTTGGTGTGTGCTGGGGCTGAGACTAAAGCTATCCACGAGCTGAGGCTTTTCTTGGAGTTGAACTCCAAGTTATAACGTGTTTTGGGCGTTCAACTCCGGATCATGACATGTTTCTGGCGTGTAACTCCAGACAGCAGCATATACTTGGCGTTCAACGCCAAGTTACATCATCTATCTTCGCGCAAAGTATGGACTATTATATATTGCTGGAAAGCCCTAGATGTCTACTTTCCAAAGCCGTTGAGAGAGCCCCAATTGGACTCCTGTAGCTCCAAAAAATCCATTCCGAGTGCAGGGAGGTCAGGATCCAACAGCGTCAGCAGTCCTTTTTCAGCCTAGCTCAGATTTTTGCTCAGCTCCCTCAATTTCAGCCAGAAATTACCTGAAATCATAGAAAAACACACAAACTCATAGTAAAGTTCAGAAATATGATTTTTGCCTAAAAACTAATAATATTCTACTAAAAACTAATTAAAACATACTAAAATCTACATGAAATTACCCCCAAAAAGCGTATAAAATATCCGCTCATCACAATACCAAACTTAAACTGTTGCTTGTCCTCAAGCAACTAGATAAATAAAATAGGATTAAAAGAAATTAAGAAGTAATAATATTTTAGAGTTTTTAAGTGGAGCTCAGATTCTTATTAGATGAGCGGGGCTTGTAGCTTTTTGTTTCTGAACAGTTTTGGCATCTCCCTTTATCCTTTGAAATTCAGAATGATTGGCATCCATAGGAACTCAGAATTCAGATAGTATTATTGATTCTCCTAGTGTAGTATGTTGATTCTTGAACACAGTTACTTTATGAGTCTTGGCCGTGGCCCTAAGCACTTTGTTTTCCAGTATTACCACCGGATACATAAATGCCACAGACACATGACTGGGTGAACCTTTTCAGATTGTGACTCAGCTTTGCTAAAGTCCCCAGTTAGAGGTGTCCAGAGCTCTTAAGCACACTCTTTTTGCTCTGGATCACGACTTTAACCACTCCGTCTCAAGCTTTTCACTTGGACCTGCATGCCACAAGCACATGGTTAGGGACAGCTTGATTTAGCCGCTTAGGCCTGGAATTACTTCCTTGGGCCCTCCTATCCATCGATGCTCAAAGCCTTGGATCCTTTTCACCCTTGCCTTTTGATTTTAAGGGCTGTTGGCTTTTATTCCTTTTCTTGATCCAATGATTTCTTGTAAAATTTTTTTTTCACTGCTTTTTCTTGCTTCAAGAATCAATTTCATGATTTTTCAGATCATCAATAATATTTTTCGTGTTCCTCATTCTTTCAGGAGCCAATATTCATAAAATTCCAGATAAAAATTTTGCACTGTTCAAGCATTCATTCAGAGAGCAAAAAGTGTTGCCACCACATATAGTTAATTATAATTTTTATTATTAAGAACTCGAAAAAATAAATTACTTCTTTATTCTAATTATCTACTGTTTTATTCATGCCTGATGATGATGAGAAAAATAAATTATAACTTAATTGGAAATAAAACCAGAATAGATATACTAATTACTACTACTACTACTACTATATATCTCCTAAGGTAAATTTCTATAATAACACTATCACAGAGTTAAAGCTAAAATTAGAACTCAACAACCTGTGTTTTGAGAAGTAGATGTTCCTCTGATCTGTGGGGTGCTTGGTCCTTCAAGGATTAATTTCTGGCGCTTCAGCTCCCTTAAATCACGCCCTTGCTCTTCCTGTTCCTTAAGCAGTTTGCAAAGCATGCTACTTTGATTGTTCTGTTCTTCCTTTATTTGATTCATAGCTTCTTGCAATTTGGAAATAGATGCTTCAATATGTTCCCAATATTCGAATTGAGAAAGTTCTGGGAGGACTTCCTGTGCTCTCCTCTTGATTGGATCATCCTGCAGCTGTTGTCTGTCCTTTGATATTCTAGTGATTGGCCTTTCAACTGAGATATACTCTGTTATTCCCATCTTCACTCCGGCATCTCTGCAGAGCATAGAAATTAGGCTTGGATAGGCCAATCTGGCATCCTTGGAATTCCTGTTTGCTATTTTGTATAGTTCACACGAGATCAGTTGATGGACTTCTACTTCTTTTCCCAACATGATGCAGTGAATCATCACTGCTCTTTTAATGGTAACTTCAGAACGGTTGCTGGTGGGCAATATGGAACGCCCAATGAAATCCAGCCAGCCTCTGGCTACTGGTTTGAGATCTTCTCTTTTGAGTTGATTTGGGATGCCAGTCGTGCTGGTGGTCCACCTGGCTTCGGGGATGCATATATCCTCTAGAATCTTGTCCAGACCTTTATTTACCCTCATCATTCTCCTATTAAAGGAGTCTGGGTCATCTTTTAGTTGAGGAAGCTTAAAGATCTCCCTGATTTTGTCAGGATGGGTATGAACAATCTTTCCTCTGACTAAGGTCCGATGGTCATAGAGGGCAGCTCCAATTATTCTTTGCCTGTCTGTCTGCCATAGATTAGCATAGAACTCCTGAACCATGTTCCTTCCCACTTTTGTTTCAGGATTAGCTAGGATTTCCCAGCTCCCGTTTCGAATTTGTTCTTGGATCTCCGGATATTCATCTTCCTTCAGGTCAAATTTGACTTCCGGAATCACTGATCTGTGACTCATTATTTTGTAGTAGTGGTCTGAATGTTCTTTAGTTAAGAACTTCCCTTGATTCCAAAGTGGCTTTGGAATATTCTCTTTCTTGCCTCTTGGGTTGGGTTGTTTTCCTTTAGGGGCCATGATCAAAGTGAGAATGTTTTTGTGATCACGGATAAGCACACCAAACTTAGAGGTTTGCTTGTCCTCATGCAAAAGAAAAGAGAGAAGAGGAATAGGAGGAGATCAAGTGTGGAATGGTGGATGGTGAGAGGGGCGCCGAAAGTGGATATAAAGGGAGGGGGTGGGTATTCGAAAATAAGAAAAAGATATAAGATAAAAGATATGATTTATAAAAGATAAATATGACAAGAAAAGGATATAATTTAAAAAGATATGAATGAGATTTAAAAATAAATTTGAAATTTATAATTTAAAAAAAAAGATTTTAAAAGATAATTAAGTTGGGAAAGAGCTTGGAAAAAGAGTTGGATTGGATTGAAAATCAACTGTCTTTATGGATTAAGATGCATGTAAAATCTTTGAAATAGGGATTTCAGAAATTAGAGATTTTAGAAATTAGGATTAAAATTTTTGAAATCGAAGGATGATATTTGGAAACATGTTTATGCAAGAAATCATGAATTGAAACATAAAAATTAGAAAATTTTTGAAGAAAAATGAATTTTACCTCATCCCCACCATCCTGGCGTTAAACGCCCAAACGCTGCATGTTTTGGGCGTTTAACGCCCAATTGATGCTTCTCCTGGGCGTTCAACGCCCAGCTGTTGCTTCTTTCTGGCGTTGAACGCCAGGAAGTCCTTTGTCACTGGGCGTTTTTCTGAACGCCCAGGATGCTATGATTCTGGCGTTAAACGCCCAGAAGGAGCTTCTTTCTGGTGTTCAACGCCCAGAAGATTCTCCTTTCTGGCGTTCAACGCCCAGATTGCTACCTTTACTGGCGTTGAACGCCCAGTGGATGCTTCTTTTGGGCGTTCAACGCCCAAAACGTTTCTCACTGGTTTTCCATGCTAGTGAGCTTCCAAATTCCCTTGTAACTCTGTGAACTCAAACAATTGCTTTTTTACCTTTTGGATATACTTGACACATACCTGTAAAGAAAAGGAAATTTATTTAATTAGTAAATAAACTTGTAAATGGCTGGGTTGCCTCCCAGCAAGCGCTTCTTTATTGTCTTTAGCTGGACTATTACTGAGCTCTAATCAAGTCTCAGTTTTGAGCATTCTTGCTCAAAATTACTTTCAAGATAATGTTTAATTCTCTGTCCATTAACAATGAACTTTTTGTTAGAGTCATTATCCTGAAGCTCTACGTATCCATATGGTGATACACTTGTAATCACATATGGACCTCTCCACCGGGACTTTAATTTCCCGAGGAATAATTTGAGCCTAGAATTAAATAGCAGAACTTTCTGCCCCGGCTCAAAGACTCTGGATGGCAGTTTCTTATCATGCCACCTTTTTACTTTCTCTTTGTAAATTTTTGCATTTTTGAAAGCATTGAGTCTAAATTCCTCTAGCTCATTTAACTGGAGCAATCGTTTTTCTCCAGCTAATTTGGCATCAAGGTTCAGGAATCTGGTTGCCCAGTAGGCCTTATGTTCCAGTTCCACTGGCAAGTGACATGCCTTTCCATACACAAGCTAGTATGGAGAGGTCCCTATAGGAGTCTTGAATGCTGTTCTGTATGCCCACAGAGCATCATCCAAGCTTCTTGCCCAATCCCTTCTACGGTTAATTACACTCCGTTCCAAGATTCTTTTGAGTTCTCTGTTTGAGACTTCAGCTTGCCCATTAGTCTGTGGGTGATATGGAGTAGCTACCCTGTGGCTAACTCCATAACGAACCAAAGCAGAGTAAAGCTGTTTATTGCAGAAATGAGTGCCCCCATCACTGATTAATACTCTAGGGGTACCAAATCTGCTGAAGATGTGTTTCTGGAGGAATTTTAACACTGTTTTAGTGTCATTAGTGGGTGTTGCAATAGCCTCCACCCATTTGGATACATAATCCACTGCCACCAGAATATAAGTGTTTGAGTATGATGGTGGGAAAGGTCCCATAAAGTCAATACCCCATACATCAAACAACTCAATCTCCAAGATTCCTTGTTGAGGCATGGCATAACTGTGAGGCAGATTGCCAGATCTTTGGCAACTGTCACAATTAAGTACAAACGCTCGGGAATCTTTATAGAGAGTAGGCCAGTAGAAGCCACATTGGAGGACTCTTGTGGCTGTTCGCTCACTTCCAAAATGTCCTCCATACTGCGATCCATGGAAGTGCCATAGAATCTTCTGCGCTTCTTCCTTAGGCACACATCTACGGATTACTCCGTCTGCACATCTCTTGAAGAGATATGGTTCATCCCAAAGATAGTACTTTACATCTGTGATCAATTTCTTTGATTGCAGCCTACTGTACTCTTTGGGTATGAATCTCACTGCCTTGTAGTTTGCAATATCTGCAAACCATGGCACTTCCTGGATGGCAAAGAGTTGCTCATCCGGAAAGGTTTCAGAGATCTCAGTAAGAGGGAGGGACGCCCCTTCTACTGGTTCTATTCGGGACAGGTGATCTGCTACTTGGTTTTCTGTCCCTTTTCTGTCTCTTATTTCTATATCAAACTCTTGCAGAAGTAACACCCATCTTATAAGTCTGGGTTTTGAATCCTGCTTTGTGAGTAGATATTTAAGAGCAGCATGATCATTGTACACAATCACTTTTGATCCTACTAAATAGGATCTGAATTTGTCAATGGCGTAAACCACTGCAAGTAGCTCTTTTTCTGTGGTTGTGTAATTCTCCTGTGCGTCATTTAGAACACGGCTGGCATAGTAAATGATGTGCAGAAGCTTGTCATGCCTTTGTCCCAATACTGCGCCAATGGCATGGTCACTGGCATCACACATTAGTTCAAATGGCAGTGTCCAGTCTGGTGCAGAGATGATTGGTGCTGTGACCAATCTAGCTTTCAGAGTCTCAAATGCCTGTAGACACTCCTTATCAAAGACAAATGGCGTGTCAGCAGCTAGCAGGTTGCTCAAAGGTTTGGTGATTTTTGAAAAATCCTTTATAAACCTCCTATAGAATCATGCATGCCCCAGAAAGCTTCTGATTGGCTTAACATTGGCAGGTGGTGGTAATTTTTCAATTACCTCTACCTTAGCTTGATCCACCTCTATTCCCTTGTTCGAGATTTTGTGCCCAAGGACAATTCCTTCAGTTACCATAAAGTGACATTTCTCCCAGTTTAAAACCAGGTTAGTCTCTTGGCATCTCTTTAGAATAAGTGCTAGATTGTCAAGACAGGAGCTGAATGAGTCTCCAAATACTGAAAAGTCATCCATGAAGACTTCCAGAAATTTTTCCACCATATCAGAGAAAATTGAGAGCATGCACCTCTGAAAGGTTGCAGGTGCATTGCACAGGCCAAATGGCATCCTTCTGTACGCAAATACTCCAGATGGACATGTGAATGCCGTTTTCTCTTGATCTTTTGGATCTACTGCAATTTGATTATAACCTGAATATCCATCCAGGAAGCAGTAGTATTCATGACCTGCTAGTCTTTCTAGCATCTGGTCTATGAATGGTAAAGGAAAATGATCCTTTCTGGTGGCTATATTGAGCCTTCTGTAATCAATACACATACGCCACCCAGTAACTGTTCTTGTAGGAACCAGTTCATTTTTTTTCATTGTGAACCACTGTCATGCCACCTTTCTTAGGGACGACTTGGACAGGGCTTACCCAGGGGCTATCAGAAATAGGGTAAATAATCCTAGCCTCTAGTAACTTAGTGACCTCTTTCTGCACCACCTCCTTCATGGCTGGATTCAGCCACCTTTGTGGTTGAACCACTGGCTTGGCGTCACCCTCCAATAGGATCTTGTGCATGTATCTAGCTGGGCTAATGCCCTTAAGATCACTGATGAACCACCCAAGAGCTGTCTTGTGTGTCCTTAGCACTTGAATTAGTGCTTCCTCTTCCTGTGGCTCTAAGGTAGAGCTTATGATTACAGGAAAGGTATCACCTTCTCCTAGAAATGCATATTTCAGGGATGGTGGTAATGGTTTGAGCTCGGGTTTGGAAGGTTTCTCCTCTTCCTGAGGGATTTTCAGAGGTTCTATTATTCTCTCTGATTCCTCCAGATCAGGCTGAACATCCTTAAAGATGTCCTCTAGCTCTGATTCGAGACTCTCAGCCATATTGACCTCTCTTACCAGAGAGTCAATAAGATCAACATTCATGCAGTCATTTGGGGTGTCTGGATGTTGCATGGCTTTGACAACATTCAACTTGAACTCCTCCTCATTGACTCTCAAGGTTACTTCCCCTTTTTGGACGTTAATGAGGGTTCGGCCAGTTGCTAGGAAAGGTCTTCCTAGAATGAGAGTTGCACTCTTGTGCTCCTCCATTTCCAGCACCACAAAGTCAGTAGGAAAGGCAAATGGCCTAACCTTGACAATCATGTCTTCAATCACGCCTGATGGGTATTTAATGGAGCCATCAGCAAGTTGAAGACATATCCGGGTTGGTTTGATTTCTTCAGTCAAACCAAGCTTTCTGATAGTAGATGCAGGTATTAGGTTGATACTTGCCCCAAGATCACATAAAGCTTGCTTGGTGCAATTACCCTCTAATGTGCATGGTATCATAAAGCTCCCGGGATCCTTAAGCTTCTCAGGTAAGCTTTTCAAAATGACTGCACTGCATTCTTCAATGAGGTATACTTTTTCAGTTTCCCTCCAATCCTTCTTATGACTTAAGATCTCTTTCATGAACTTAGCATAAGAGGGTATTTGCTCAAGTGCTTCTGCAAATGGAATCTTTATTTCAAGAGTCCTGAGATAGTCTGCAAAGCGAGCAAATTGCTTAACCTGTTCCGCTTGGCGGAGTTTTTGAGGATAATGCATTTTGGCTTTATATTCCTTAACCTTAGTTGTTGCAGGTTTATTACCTACAGAAGTGAGTTGGGAAGCCTTTTTAGAAAGGTTGTTATCAGCACTTGTATGTGACTGATCCCCCACTGGCGTTTGAATGCCAGGGGTGGAAGCTGGAGTGGCGTTAGACGCCACCTCCTTATTTGTTACTGGCATCTGAATGCCAGAACTGTGCTCCCTTTGGGCGTTCAACACCGGATTCATGCTTGTTTCTGGCGTTGAACGCCAGGAATGAGCATGGTCTGCGCGTTCAGCGCCAGCATTATTCCTCTCTGGGCTCTGATTGTCCTCGGAGGGATTTTGAGTAGTCATTTGTTCATTTCTTGGCTTCCTGCTGCTTTGAAGTGGAGTATTTAATGTTTTCCCACTTCTTAATTGAACTGCTTGGCATTCTTCTGCTATTTGCCTTGACAGTTGCCTCTCTGTTTGCTTTAACTGTACTTCCATATTCCTGTTAGCCATTCTTGTTTCCTGTAATATTTCCTTGAATTCGGCTAGCTGCTTGGTTAGAAAGTCTAATTGCTGATTGATTTCATTAGCCTGATCCACAGGACTGAGTTCAGCAGTTACTGTTTTAACTTCTTCTTTCATGGAAGGTCCACTGCTTAGGTACATATGCTGATTTCTGGCAACTGTATCAATAAGCTCTTGAGCTTCTTCAATTGTTTTTCTCATATGTATAGATCCACCAGTTGAGTGGTCTAGAGAAATTTGAGCTTTTTCTGTAAGCCCATAGTAGAAAATGTCTAATTGCACCCACTCTGAAAACATTTCAGAGGGGCATTTTCTTAGCATCTCTCTGTATCTCTCCCAGGCATCATAAAGGGATTCATTATCTCCTTGTTTGAAGCCTTGGATGCTTAGCCTTAGCTGTGTCATCCGTTTTGGAGGGAAATAGTGATTCAGGAATTTTTCTGACAGCTGTTTCCATGTTTTTATGTTGTTCTTAGGCTGGTTATTGAACCACCTCTTAGCTTGATCTTTTACAGCAAATGGAAACAGTAATAATCTGTAGACATCCTGATCTACTTCCTTATCATGCACTGTGTCAGTAATTTGTAAAAATTGTGCCAGAAATTCTGTACGTTCTTCATGTGGAAGACCAGAATACTGGCAGTTTTGCTGCACTATGATAATGAGCTGAGGATTCAACTCAAAGCTACTAACTCCAATGGAGGGTATACAGATACTACTCCCATATGAAGCAGTAGTGGGGTTAGCATATGACCCCAGAGTCCTCTTGGACTGTTCATTCCCACTTAGTTCCATAATGGAATAAAGGAGATGATATGTATGTTAATATTATAAAGAGAAAAACACACAAAAGACATAAGACTAAAAATTTTTAGATCCAATGCTCCTTATTTTCGAAAATTTTTTTGGAGGGAAAACACCAAGGAACACCAAACTTAAAAATTTTAAGATTAAAACATAAGAAAGACTCAAGAACACCTTAAAGATTCACAAGAACACGAAGAACAAAAGAAAGAACACCAAACTTAAAATTTTTAGAAAACCAAGACAAATTTTCAAAAAATAAAGAAAGATCAACAAGAAAACACCAAACTTAGAGTTTGGCACAAGATTCAATCAAAGAAAAATTATTTTTGAAAAAGATTCCAAAGAAGATACCCAATTATCAAGAACAACTACTAAAACTCCAGCCAATTGGGCAGCAACTTCATTGTTGAATTTAAAGATGTATTATATTTATGGATAAAAGTAAAAAATTTTTGAAAGTTAATGTTTTGAAAAAGTACAAGAAAAACAAGAAAAGACACAAAACAAGAAAAACTCAAGATCAAACAAGAGAAATAAACAAGAACAACTTGAAGATCAATGAAGAACAAAGAACACAAGTTCGAAAATTTAACGAAAAATATAAAATATGCAATTAACACCAAACTTAGAACAAGACACTAAACTCACGAAAATTAGCAATTAATTAAGAAAAATAATATTTTTGAAAAGAAATTTTTGAAAAGAAACTATCCTATCAGGATTTAATGACTCTATAATAATAAAAATAAATTATTCCTAATCTAAGAAATAAAATAAACCTTTAGTTGTTCAAACTCGAACAATCTCCGGCAACGGCGCCAAAAACTTGGTGCACGAAATTGTGTATGCCAATATTAATGGACTATTTAACACAACTTCGTACCACTAACCAGCAAGTGCACTGGGTCGTCCAAGTAATACCTTACGTGAGTAAGGGTCGAATCCCACGGAGATTGTTGGATTGAAGCAAGCTATGTTTATTTTATTAATCTTAGTCAGGATACCAATAGGATTCTTTAGCCTTGTATAAAGTAAAAAGGGCATAAAATAAATAGTTGTTACTTTAATAATGGAGAATATGTTGGAGTTTTGGAGATGCTTTGTCCTCTGAATTTCAACTTTTCCTTGAAATCCTTTTCCCACACGCAAGGTTCCTTCCATGGCAAGCTCTATGTAGGGTGTCACCATTGTCAATGGCTACTTCCCATCCTCTCAGTGGAAATGGTCCAAATGCTCTGTCACAGCACGGCTAATCATCTGTCGGTTCTCAATCAGGTTGGAATAGAATCCATTGATTCTTTTGCGTCTGTCACTAATGCCCAGCCTTCAGGAGTTTGAAGCTCGTCACAGTCATTCAATCCCAGAATCCTACTCGGAATACCACTGACAAGGTTTAGACTTTTCGGATTCTCATGAATGCCGCCATCAATCCGGCTTATACCACGAAGATTCTGATTAAGGAATCTAAGAGATACTCATTCAATCTGATGTAGAACGGAGGTGGTTGTCAGGCACACGTTCATGGATTGAGGAAGGTGATGAGTGTCACGGATCATCACCTTCTCCATAATTAAGCGCGAATGAACATCTTAGATAAGAACAAGCGTGTTTGAATGGAAAACAAAAGTAATTGCATTAATTCATCGAGACGCTGCAGAGCTCCTCACCCCCAACAATGGAGTTTAGAGACTCATGCCATCAAAGTGTATAAAGTTCAGATCTGAAAATGTCATGAGGTACAAGATAAGTCTCAAAAAGTTGTTTAAATAGTAAACTAGTAACCTAGGTTTACAGAATATGAGTAAACTAAGATAATTGGTGCAGAAATCCACTTCTGGGGCCCACTTGGTGTGTGCTGGGGCTGAGACTAAAGCTATCCACGAGCTGAGGCTTTTCTTGGAGTTGAACTCCAAGTTATAACGTGTTTTGGGCGTTCAACTCCGGATCATGACGTGTTTCTAGCGTTTAACTCCAGACAGCAGCATGTACTTGGCGTTCAACGCCAAGTTATGTCGTCTATCTTCGCGCAAAGTATAGACTATTATATATTGCTGGAAAGCCCTGGATGTCTACTTTCCAACGCCGCTGAGAGCGCGCCAATTGGACTCCTATAGCTCCAAATAATCCATTCCGAGTGCAGGGAGGTCAGGATCCAACAGCATCAGCAGTCCTTTTTCAGCCTAACTCAGATTTTTGCTCAGCTCCCTCAATTTCAGCCAGAAATTACCTGAAATCACAGAAAAACACACAAACTCATAGTAAAGTCCAGAAATATGATTTTTGCCTAAAAACTAATAATATTCTACTAAAAACTAATTAAAACATACTAAAATCTACATGAAATTACCCCCAAAAAGCGTATAAAATATCCGCTCATCACTTACTCAGAATACCACAGACAAGGTTTAGACCTTCCGGATTCTCTTGAATGCCGCCATCAATTCTAGCTTATACCACGAAGATTTTGTTTAAGGAGTCCAAGGGATATTCACTCAATCTAAAGTAGAATGGAGGTGGTTGTCAAGAACACGTTCATAGGTGAGAATGATGATGAGTGTCACGGATCATCACATTCTTCAAGTTGAGGAACAAGTGATATCTTAGAATAGAAGCAAGCGTGATTGAATGAAAAACAGTAGTAATTGCATTAATCCATCAAGACACAGTAGAGCTCCTCACCCCAAACCATAGGGTTTAGAGACTCATGCTGTAGAAGGTATAGTATCAAACGTGTAAAGTGTCATGAGGTCCAGATACAATGTCAAAAGGTCCTATTAATAGTGAACTAGTAACCTAGGGTATACAGAAATGAGTAAATGACGTAAAAATCTACTTCCGGAGTCCACTTGGTGTGTGCTTGGGCTGAGCATTGAAGCTTTCATGTGTAGAGACTTTTCCTGGAGTTAAACGCCAGCTTTTGTGCCAGTTTGGGCGTTTAACTCCAATTTTTGTGCCAGTTCCGGCGTTAAATGCCGGGAATTCTGAAGCTGATTTGCAATGCCGGTTTGGGCCATCAAATCTTAGGCAAAGTATGGACTATTATACATTTCTGGAAAGCCCAGGATGTCTACTTTCCAACGCAATTGAGAGCGCGCCAATTGGGTTTCTGTAGCTCCAGAAAATTTACTTCAAGTGCAGGGAGGTCAGATCCAACAACATCTGCAATCCTTTTTCAGCCTCTGAATCAGATTTTTGCTCAGGTCCCTCAATTTCAGCCAGAAATTATCTGAAATCACAGAAAAACACACAAACTCATAGTAAAGCCCAGAAAAGTGAATTTTAAATAAAAACTAATAAAAACATACTAAAAACTAACCAAAACCTACTAAAAACATACTAAAAACAGTGCCAAAAAGCGTATAAATTATCCGCTCATCACCATGTCTTCTTCTTTGAAGAATTATGCTAGGTCCTCTACAGAGAGTTGTGCTTTAACTTCTCTTAGTTTTTGCTTCAAGGTCCTTTCAGGTTCAGGGTCAGCCTCAACAAGAATGCTTTTGTCTTTGCTCCTGCTCATATGAAAGAGAAGAGAACAAGAAAATATGGAATCCTCTATGTCACAGTATAGAGATTCCTTGAGGTGTCAGAGAAAAAGAAAAATAGAAGGAAGAGGTAGAAGAATTCGAACTTAGAAAGATAGAGTTCAAACTGTACATGTTAGTCCATAAATAGAAGGATGTGAGAAGAGGGGAAGAAATTTTCGAAAATAAATTAAAAAGATTTTAAAAACATGTTGAAAAATTGAAGAATGATTTTCGAAAAATATGATTGGGAAAGAGATAAAGTGATTTTTGAAAAAGATTTTGAAATTAGAAATAAAAAAGATATGATTGAAAACTTATTTTGAAAAAGATGTGATTAAAAAGATATGATTGAGAAGATATGATTGAAAAACAATTTAAAAAGATTTGATTTTTAAAATCAATGACTTGGCTAACAAGAAAAGATATGATTCGAACATTAAACCTTTCTCAACAGAAAAGGCAACATACTTGAAATGTTAATCAAATCATTAATTGTTAGCAAGTATTTTTGAAATTGGAAAGAAATTGATTTTGAAAATATATGATTGAAAAAGATTTGATTTGAAAAAGATTTGATTTTGAAAAATTATGAAAACTTGAAAAAAAATTTGAATTAAAATCAAAATCTTCCCTCTTGTGCCATCCTGGCGTTAAACGCCCAGAATGGTATACATTCTGGCGTTTAACGCCCAAAATGCTACCCTTTTGGGCGTTAAACGCCCAGCCAGGTGCCCTGGCTGGCATTTAAACACCAGTTTTTCTTCTTCACTGGGCGTTTTGAACGCCCAGATTTTTCTGTGTAATTTCTCTGCTGTATGTTCTGAATCTTCAATTCTCTGTATTATTGACTTGAAAAGACACAAATAAAGATTTTTTTTTGGATTTTTAATTATGAGGAAAAATCAAAATGCAACTAAAATCAAATAAACAATGCATGTAAGACACCAAACTTAGAAGTTTGTATACCACTGACACTAACAAATTGAGAATGCATATGAGAAACAAAACACACAAAACAAGAGAATTTAAAGATCAGAGCAAGTAAATCATCAAGAACAACTTGAAGATCAATGAAGACACATGATAAATGCAAGAAGAACAGAAACATGCAATTGACACCAAACTTAAAATGAGACACTAGACTCAAACAAGAAATATTTTTGGTTTTTATGATTTTGTAATTTTTTTGGTTTTTTCGAAAATTATATGGAGAAGAAAATAAAGAGATTCAAAATTTTTAATAAGAATTCCAGGAATCATGCAATGTTAGTCTAAAGCTTTAGTCTAAAGGAATTAGACATGGCTAGTCAAGCTTCAGCAGGACATTGCATTCAAGAGCTAAATTGATGAAAATCAATCAGCTTTGGTGATGATAAGAACATCACCTTGAAACACTAGAATTCATTCTTAAAAATTCTGAAAAATACCTAATCTAAGCAACAAGATGAACCGTCAGTTGTCCAAACTCAAACAATCCCCGGCAATGGCGCCAAAATTTTAGTACACGAAATTGTGATCATCAATGGCGCCATCAACATGGTACGCACAATTGCAATCTCAACTCTTTATCACAACTTCACACAACTAACCAGCAAGTGCACTGGGTCGTCCAAGTAATAAACCTTACGCGAGTAAGGGTCGATCCCATGGAGATTGTTGGTATGAAGCAAGCTATGGTCATCTTGTAAATCTCAGTCAGGCAGATTCAAATGGTTATAGATGATTTATGAATAAAGCATAAAATAAAGATAGAGATACTTATGCAATTCATTGGTGAGAATTTCAGATAAGCGTATGGAGATGCTTTGTCCCTTCTGTCTCTCTGCTTTCCTACTGTCTTCATCCTCCTTCTTACTCCTTTCCATGGCAAGCTGTATGTTGGGCATCACCATTGTCAATGGCTACAGTCCCGTCCTCTCAGTGAAAATGTTCAACGCGCTCTGTCACAGCACGGCTATTCAGCTGTCGGTTCTCGATCATGTCGGAATAGAATCCAGTGAATCTTTTGCGTCTGTCACTAACGCCCCACAATCGCGAGTTTGAAGCTCGTCACAATCATTCAATCCTTGAATCCTACTCAGAATACCACAGACAAGGTTTAGACCTTCCAGATTCTCAAGAATGCCGCCATCAATTCTAGCTTATACCACGAAGATTCCGGTTAAGGAATCCAAGAGATATCCACTCAATCTAAGGTAGAATGGAGGTGGTTGTCAGGCACACGTTCATAGGTGAGAATGATGATGAGTGTCACGGATCATCACATTCATCAAGTTGAGGAACAAGTGATATCTTAGAACAAGAATAAGCTGAATTGAATAGAAGAACAATAGTAATTGCATTAATACTCGAGGTACAGCAGAGCTCCACACCTTAATCTATGGTGTGTAGAAACTCCACCGTTGAAAATACATAAGAACAAGGTCTAGGCATGGCCTAGAGGCCATCCCCCATGATCTATGATAGCATAAGACTACTCAAAGATAGCTACCAAGATCTCTAATACAATAGCAAAAGGTCCTATTTGTAGAGAACCAGTAGCTTAGGGTTTACAAAGATGAGTAAATGACATAAAAATCCATTTCCAGGCACACTTGGTGTGTGCTTGGGCTAAGCATTGAAGCATTTTCGTGTAGAGACTCTTCTTGGAGTTAAACGCCAGCTTTTGTGCCAGTTTTGGTGTTTAACTCCCATTCTTGTGCCAGTTCCGGCGTTTTACGCCAAAATTCTTGAGCTGACTTGGAACGCCTGTTTGGGCCATTAAATCTCGGGTAAAGTATAGACTATTATACATTGCTGGAAAGCCCAGGATGTATACTTTCCAACGCAGTTGAGAGCGCGCCAATTGGGCTTCTGTAGCTCCAAAAAATCCACTTCGAGTGCAGGGAGGTCAGAATCCAACAGCATCTGCAGTCCTTTTCAGCCTCTGAATCAGATTTTTGCTCAGGTCCTTCAATTTCAGCCAGAAAATACCTTAAATCACAGAAAAACACACAACTCATAGTAAAGTCCAGAAAAGTGAATTTTAACTAAAAACTAATAAAAATATAATAAAAACTAACTAAAACATACTAAAAACATACTAAAAACAATGCCAAAAAGCGTATAAATTATCCGCTCATCACATGCTAAGTTACTTTCTTGCTATTTACAATACTTGCTCTTTCTTGCATTTCTAATCCCCCATGCTTCTCCCATAGCAAATAAATGTACATTTCATTGCAACTCCTAGGGAAGATGACCCGAGGTTTAAATACTCTCGATCTCAGTTATTATAATTTGGATTTAAAACATTTGATTTGGGAGTTAATTGTTGGTCTAGACTATACTTTCAATGATGGAATTCTACTTTGTAAAATCTAGATCGACGATAAATTCTTCCTTATCAAATTTGGCGCCATTGCTGGGGAGTTGCAATGGTGTATGTTTTTGGCTATTGTAAATATGTTAATCTGTAAATAGCTTATTTTTGGTTGATTGTACATATGTTGCTTACTTGTTTTTGGATTTTGTGAATATGTTAGTATGTGAATATCTTGCTTTTTATTTGCTATTGTAAATATGCTTCCCTTGTTTGCTTTTTGTTTTTCTTGTTGGGAGCTCATAGCTTGTTGGACACTCCACTAAAGCTTGGTGCAATCAATGGAGAATATGGAGACCCAAGCATTGTTAGAGCTTCTCAATAAAGTCCAACTTAAGGACTCTAAAAAAAAGTGCTAGGTGGGAGACACCCCACTATGGTAACACCTTTTTAACCCTCTCTTTGTACATAGTTTCAATTTATTGCATTTTGTCTCTTGTAGATAGCTTAGCTTAGTTTAATTTCAAGCTTAAATTGATTAGATTTTAGTTTAGATCATGTGTTTTTGATGAATAATAGGTTTTGGGGTTGAAAAACTATTTTGGACATCAAGTTTGGTGCCTTAGAGCACTAAATTTTTTTTTAAAAAAAAAACAGAGCATGTGCGTGCGCACACACCTGTGCGTACACACACAACCCCAATTTTTGTGTTTTGTGTGCGCGCGCACACCAGCTTGTGCCTCCTTTGTTGAGAGCGTTCGCACTCCTTATACGTCTGCACCCCTCTCTTTTTGCCTCTGAGCATGCGCACGGACCTGTGTGCGAACGCACAGAAGGCGTGATAGATGGCAATGTTGACGCTTCATTCCATGTAAAAAAAGTGTTCTATGCGTACGCACACGCTTGTGCATACGCACACCTTCTAATCCCCTCTCTATTTAGAGCGCTCGCACACACTTGTGCGTCTGCTCACCCTCCATTTCTTTACCTTCCCTACGTGTGCACACCTAGGTGCGTATGCACGCATCTTGATGACCCTCTCTGCTCAGAGCGCTCGCACGCGTTGTGAAAGCGCACACCCCCCTGATTGGCCTAGTGTGCGTACGCACACAACCCTGTGCGTTCGCACGCCCCTATTTTCGCACCATTACATCTCCTTTTCTTTTCTTCTCTCTACTTCTTCTCTCCTTCTTTCTTCCACCCCTTTCTTCTCTTGCTTTTGCCCTATTCTCTACTTGCTCTACTCTGTTTTGTTTGCTTTTTATTCTCCTTTAGTGATTGTATTAGTTTTGCTTTAGTTGTTTATTAATTGAATAATTTGTAAGTGTTTGCTTGTTGTTTGATTGGGTTGCTTATTGATTGAATTTCATCAATGCACTTATACTTAGCCTTAAATTACTAGCACCTAATTGGATTTGCATATTTACATGTTGCATATTAGGTGAAACTTTTATAAGTGCACATGAAATTTAGTGAATTGAATTGAGTTGCTTGTTCATCATGGTTTTTAAGTCAATATAATCACATCACAAGGTCTTTGTTTCTAGGGAAGACGACCCGAGGTTTAAATACTCTCGATCTCCGTTATTATAATTTGGATTTAAAACATTTGATTTGGGAGTTAATTGTTGGTCTAGACTATACTTTCAACGATGGAATTCTACTTCGTGAAAATCTAGATCGACGATAAATTCTTCCTTATCATGGTTTTTGCTTGATGTGAAGGTGTCCTTGCGCGAAGTCACCATTGTGCGTACGCACGCATCACTGTGCATACGCACCTTTGCAGCAGCTTCCAATCTTCATTTTCTTCATGATTTCTCCCTTTTGCATGCTTTTCTCTTCACTTCTTCCATCCTATACTTACCTTGGAAACCTGAAATCACTCAACAAATACATCAAGGCACCAAATGGGATTAAAGTGAATTAATTTTAGCTATTTTAAGGCCTAAAAATCATGTTTTCACAATTAAGCACAATTTAGGAAGAAATCTTAAAAGCATGCTATTTAGATGAATAAATGTGGGTTTATGTAACGAAATTCACTCAAATCAAACCAAAATATATCGTAAAATATGGACTCATCAATTCCTCCACACTTAAACCAAGCATGTCCTCATGCTAAACCCTATCAAAGGAGATGAATGAACGGGTAAACGATTTATTCAATGCAACTACTTATGTGCATGTAAGTATGCATATACTATATATACCTATATATACTATGGTATCCTATTGAATTGGTGAAAACAAACAATCAAACTCCCAAGCAAGTATATAGACATATAAGGCTATGCAAAGAAGTAGCTCAATGCAATCAAAATCCAAAGAATTGATTTAACTCACCAAAAAAGAAGCAACTTACAAGAATGTAGGGGTGTTCATGGTTTGGTTAATCCAAAAACCAAACCAGTTTTTTGGTTAACCAAAAATATAGTATTGGTTAATTAACCAAATTGATTTTACATGATGAAACTGGTTATTAACCGGTTAGTAAAATTTAAAACCGGTTTTTAACCGGTTATTAAAGCAAAAACCGGTTTTAAAAAATAACCGGTTTTTATACCAAAAAACTGGTTTTTACACAAAAAAACCGGTTTTTATACTAAAAGATTGGTTTTTATACCATAAAATTGGTTTTTACATATTAAAATAGATTTTTACACAAAAATTAATATTTTTACATGCAAAAATCCACATTTTTAAACATTTTTTTAATCTAATTTTTTTTTCTTTCTAAATGATACGAGTAACATTTGTAAATAATGAAATCCATTCCATTGCTTTCGTTCCTTTTTCTTTCTTATCTCTTTTCAACATTTTCTATAAATATTTTTTTCTAATTAAATAATTTTCTTTCTAAATGATACGAGTAACTTTTTCTTATCTCTTTCTTTCCATCTCTCTCTTTTTCTCTCTCCCTCCTCTTCTCTCTTCCTTCTCTCTCTCTCTCTCTCTCTCTCTCTCCCCCTCCCCTCTCTTTCTCTTCTCCTCTCTCCCATTTCTCTCTCCCCCTCTTCTCTCTCCTATTCTCTTCCTTCTCTCTCTCTCTCTCTCCCATTTTTCTCTCTCTCTCTCCCATTTTTCTCTCTCTTCCTCTCTTTCTTTTTTCTCTCTCCCCCTCCTCTCTATCTATCTCTCTCTCCCCTTCCCCTCTTTCTCCCCCTCCCCTTTCTTTCTCTCTATCCTTCTCTCCCTCTCTCTTCCCATGCTCTCTCTCTCTCCCCCTTCCCTCTTTCTCTCTCCCTTCCTCTCCCTCTCTCTTTCTCTCTCCTCACTTTTCTCTCTCTTTCTCTTTTTCTATCTCTCTCTCTCCTTTTCTCTCTCTCCATCCTCTTTCTCTCTCTCCCCCTTCTCTTTTTCTCTCTTTTTGTCCCCTTTCTCTTCCTCTTTCTCTCTCTTCTTCTCTCTTCTTATCTTTCTCCTTTTTTCTCCTCTTCTATCTTCTCCTCTTCTCTCTCTTCTCTCACTTTAGAGAAAAGAAGAGAAAAGAGATAGAAGAGGGATAGAGATTGGAAAAGGTTGAGAGAGAAAGAGAAAAGAGAGAGTAAGAAAAGAAAGAGGAAAAGAAGAGAAAAGGAAGAGAGGAAGAGGAAGAGAGAGAGAAAGAAGAAAAGGAAAGAGGAAGGAGTGAGAGAGAGAGAAAGAGAGAAAAGAAAAAAAAGAAAGAGAGAAAGAGGGGAGGGAAAGGAGAGAGAGAGAGAGAGAGAGAGAGAAAGAAAGGAAAAGAGAGGAGAAATGAGAGAGAGAGAAAGAGAGAGAGGAGACAGAGAGAGAAGGAGAGCGAGATAGAGAGGGAGAGAAAGAGAGAGAGAAAGAGGGAAGATGAGAGAGAGGGAGAGAAGGATAGAGAGACAATGGAGAGAGAAAGAAAGATGAGGTGGAGAGAGAGAGAGAAGGGGAGGGGAGAGATAGAGAAGAGAGAGGGGAGAGAGAGAAAGAGAGGAAGAAAGGGAAAAAGAGAGATAGGGGAGAGAGAGAAGGAGAAAAAGAGGGAAAAGAGAGAGAGAGAGAGAGAGGGGAAAGAGATGATGGAAGAGAGAGAGAGAGGGGAGAAAGAGGGAGAGAGAAATGAGAGAAGGGATAAAGAGAAAAATGAGTGAGAGAGAGAAGGGAGAGAGAGGGGGAGAAGGAAGGGGGAGATAAAGTAAAAGGGAAGAGAAATAGGGGAAAAGAAGAGAGAGAAGGGAGAGAGAGAGAGAGAGGGGATAGGGAGAGAGAAAAGGAGAGGACAAAGAGGAGGAGGAGAAAGAGAAAAATCTGATGGAGAGGAGGGAGAGAAGGGAAAAAGAGAGAGAGAGAGAGAGAGAGAGAGAAAGAAAGAGAGAGAGAAGAGAAGAGAAGAGAGGAGAAAGAAGGGAGGGAGAGAGAAAGAGAGAGGAAGAGAGAGAGAGAGAGAGAGAAAGAGAGAGAGTATGTAATTTGGTTTTGCAATTAGGTTTTGATTTTAATTTGGTTTTGGTTTTGGTTAACCGGTTAAAAACCATTTTTTTTTAATTTGGTTTTGGTTAACCAATTCTAAAAAATATGGATATGATTTTTAAAATTATTTTATTAAACAGGTTAACCAAAATGTGGTTATGGTTTTTTAACCGGTTAACCACATTTTGGTTTTTTTATGAACATCCCTACAAGAATGCATGATAAGAAGTGTGGAAATTTAGAGTTGAGTGATCGAACCCTCACTAGGTGTGTATATACTCTAATCACTCGGTGTCTAGGGGTCAATTCACTCAAGTCTCCTCTAATCATGCTTTTAAGGTTTTGCTTTTGATCTAACAATCAACAACCATGTGATGCATGAATGCAATTATCATGAGGACTTATTAGGATTGTAATATGGTTAGGGTTATGGTGGGATAGATATGGCTAAGTGGACTAAAGAATTGGATCTTTGATTAGTTCAAGTATCTCACTCAACCTATATCAACCAAATCACAAAAATGCATTCTAACCACCCATTACTTCTTTTCAGGTACATTCATGCCTTAGTTTTTATTCAAAACACATATGCATTTCTTATTCATTTTTTTCTTTTCTTTGGGACAACATTTGTCCCATCTTATTACTATATTTTCTTTTTTTTCTTTCATTTCATTTTTTCTTCTTTTGTACTTCTTCTTTTTTTTTTCTCTGACAAATGCATATGGTTAAAGTAAATTGATACATGAATGTGAATCTATTTTTCCAAATTTTTCAATAAGTACCCAAAATATAATTTTTCTCTACCAATGATTCCCAAAATTCCCCCCACACTTAAATGACACACACTCCTCAACCTAAGCCAATCAAGGATACAATCTAAGGTAAATTCATGGTTTTCCGCTTAAGGTTGTAATGTGGTGATATTACAAACAATGGGGCCAAATAAGGCTTAAAGGGGTTAACAAAGGTAGATGCAAGGGTAGGTGTATATGGGTAAAGTAAGCTTTTTTCAAAGATGGCCTCAATCATGCTCAATGCAATTCAAAACATCAATCGTTGGAAATAAAGAATCAAGCAAAACCAAGATCACAATCATAGAAGGAGAAAAATTACACTATGAACAAAATTAGTGGTTAGAATGTGTAACCACTCATTAAAGCTCAAAAAACCTCACAAAGCATTTTGTTCTATCTCTCTTCTATGTTCCACAAAAATTCATTCAAGTAAGTTTAAAACCAATTTTCCAAATCAATTCAATAGAGTTCCCTAAAAACAAAATTCTTGGAAAATTCTTGTTTGTTTTTCACCAAAATTATTTCCTATATATATATGTATGATGTGATGGATGCAATTTCAAAAATTTCTCTAGTTCTATTCCTAATTTTCAACATCCAAAAATTAACATGAACAATTAGGACAAAATTGAACTAGGCACTATGATATTCACATCGTCCAATCACAACTTTATCTATCAAATATATACTAATAAAAAGATGCGAAAATGCAATACGCAATAGCTAGATATAAACTATGATATATATACCAAAAGAAAATGCAATGCAACAGTCAAAAACACTACAAATATATACAAGAAACCTAAAGAAATAAAAATAAAGTGCAAGTGTTCAGAAAAGAAAGTTTACGCCCCAAATTGATGAATCCTCCCCCACACTTAAGCGTTGCACGGTCCTCCGTGCACAAACAAAATCCGGGAAAAATGTCTCTCAAGAGTTCCACCTTCGGTTGGGGGATGCGGGCGCTTGGATTGTGTGGAAATTGCCAAGTCCAATGTGTGCTCGACATCTCCATCCTCAGTGTCCTCCTCCTCTCCTGGTTTCTTGCTTCACGTCTCATCCTAAAAAAGAATGAATAAAGTATAATTAAGAATCATAGGGCAAGTGACACAAAAGGGTAAAGGAGTGAGCAAATAAGCATCTAATTGAGGAAGTTTGCCTAGTTGTGTGGTAGGATGAAGAGATGAGCCATGTGTGTATTCCAAGTGTGCACGTGGTTAGAATACACACAACGGCCGGTTAAAATGGCATCCACACAATCAAAAAGTAAGAATGAGTTCCTCAATTAAATGTCCTAAGTTGCAAGTAAGAGGTGAGATCAATTAAACACAAGCAATCTTAGGCAATTACAACAAGAGTGAATTGAATGTAGAAAATATTGGATATTGAAGGTGTGCAAGTGAAAGAGCAAAAGTGATGTAAATTAGCACAACAAACAATAACCAATACAATGATGAAAAGAAAATTACTTATTCATCCTTAGGAAAAATCAAATAATCACATGCTTAAGGTGTTTGTTACAAAAAGTGACAAGTCTTGATAGAATCAAGCCAAGTCAACTCAAACAAATGCAAAGCATTAATCAAACCAAGTGTCATGTGTACGCACGATGGGAATGCTGCGCAACTGTGCGTATGCACAGTAGGTCGTGCGTACGCATGCGTGCATATGCATGAGGTCATTAATGCAAATCACTAGGGGCAAATTCTAGGCCTCCAAAACCCAGTCCAACTCATTTTCTGAAGCTATTTAATGCCAAAGTGAAGAGGAATGAAAGGGGGCAATTAGGTTTAGCTTTTATCATGTTTTAGTGTAGTTCTCTAGAGAGAGAAGCTCCCCCCTCTCTCTAGAATTAGGGTTTTCTTAGTTTAATTTCCTTTAATTTCAGCAATTAATTCTTGTTTTAATGTAGTTTCATTTATGTTTCTATGCTTTCTTGTCTTTACATTCTTCATCTCTTTTGTCATTTTCTCTTTTATGTCAATTTTTATGTTATGAACACTTTTGTTATTTTAATTCCAACTAATGCAAATTTATGTTTCCATGCCATTTATTACTTTCTCTAGTTGTTATTGTTACTTTCTTGCTTTGGTAGTTTTAGAATTTATTTTATTGCAATTTAATATTATTTTATTCTCATGCACACCAAGTGTTTAATAAAATGCTTGGCTTAGTTTTCACTTAGTTTTTCTCCACTATTGGTTTGAAATTGATGACTTGGGTGACCCTTGAGCTATTGATGTCCATTCTTATTTGATACATTAGAGTAGTTAGTTGATTTGGTCTCCCTTGACTCTATGTGATCCCTTAGTGTTGACACAGGACTTAGGAATTGAAATCATCTATGCTACTTGACTTATCTTCTATGTAAGGTTGACTAAGTAGGATTAACTCTTCATAATCATCATGTGTTTGTGGTCAATGGCTAGGATAGGTAACCTTAGCTCTCAATTACTTTCCAAGAGGTTTTCTTACATTTGAAGTTTCCTTTCCATGCATTTTATTGCTTTTGACTTTTATTGCTTTGATGTTTAATTTCTTGCATGTTTAGTTTTTGCACTCTTGGTTGAGAAATTGATTGTTTGGGTGGAATTGAGTTGTGGATGTCCATTCCGCATTATGTGGGAATGGTTAATTGGTTTGGTTTCCATTGACGCTAGTCTTTCACTAAGTAATTCGTGAGTTGACTAGGACTTTTGGATTGAGATTAATTACACTCTTTTGACTAATTCTCAAGGAGGATTGACTAGTTTGGATTGATTCCACACAATTGCCATGTTTGTGCTCCACAACTAGGATAGGAATCCCTAATTACTCAATTCTTGCCAAGAGTCCTTTTTAGCATTTAATTTCCACTTGCATTGCTTTTACTTGCTTTAACTTTTGCTTTCTTGCATGCTTAGTTACTTTCTTGCTATTTACAATACTTTCTCTTTCTTGCATTCCCAATCCCCCATGCTTTTCCCGTAGCTAATAAATGTACATTTCATTGCAACCCATAGAGAAGACGACCCGAGGTTTAAATACTATCGATCTCAGTTATTATAATTTGGATTAAGACATTTGATTTGGGAGTTAATTGTTGGTTTAGACTATACTTTCAACGATGGAATTCTACTTTGTGAAAATCTAGATCGACGATCAATTCTTCCTTATCAGTATTCAAGGTTTTTAAATCTTCACCAATCTATGGAGTAGAAGGTACTCACATGCAGAGCTCATTGCTTAAGCCTCCTCTTTTGGTGGAACCAATACAATCCCCCTGAAATCAAACCTATGTTTGGTGTTGGGAATTCACCACCCACCAAGGAGGGAGGATATCCCAAGAAGAAGGTACCTAAGGGCTGGAGGAACAGGAAGATTCCTACTAAAGACTTCTCACCTGGGATAAAAGTGGTGTTCACTAGAAGTCCAGTCCTACCTCATACTGTAAATAGGATCTTGTCTCTTGAGCATATTGAGTTGATGCATGAGAACACAGGAAAGAAGTTCACTGTGAGGGAAGTGGATATGAGCCCCTATGATCCTCCTCTTTAGAGGAGCTAACCGCCAAGCTTGTGACGGTAAAGAAGCGCTTGTTGTGAGGCAACCCAACCAATAGTATCCTTTAGTTTTATTTCAGTTTGATTTTCATTTTTATTTTCATTGATTTTCATAAGTTTTCCTAGGTTTAATATTATTTTTGATCAGGCACAGTACTTAGAACAGGGACATGAGGACTCAGAAGGAAGAACATAACACCCTAGAGAAAAGAGCATTCGAAGGGCTCTGGCGCTAAACGCCAAGCTGGGCGTTTAGCGCCATGAATGGAGCAAGAGATTCTAGCGTTAAACGCCAGGAGGGTATTTAACACCCAGAATGGTGCTAATGAGTCGGTCTTTAACGCCCAAGATGGGCTCTCCTTCAAGAATTTTCACTCCATCCAGGGCGCTAAACGCCAAGCTGGCATTTAGCGCCACCTATCTCGTCCAGAAAAAAAGTCCCATTGCTGGTGCCCAGTACACCAGTTTCAAAAATGAAAGAGGGGGTTTAACCAACGATTAAAATCCCGACCCCTACCCACTTTGACCATTGATTTACGAAAAATTGTCGTGTCGGTCTAGAATTTCACACAAAATAATTCTCGTTGCAAGTATAGTTCTATACCAACAAACAATCCTCCTAATAAAAAATTTGGTTGTCACAAGTAACAAACCCTAAATAAGAATTAACCGAAGTATTTAAACCTCGGGTCGACTCACAAGAAATTGCAATAAAGTGAATTATTATTGGCTATAAAGATGCAAGGGGTTTTGATTGATGATGGGCAAAGAAAGTAAATGAACAATTACTAATAAAATAAAGGTAAGATACTCTTGGCTAGACATAGAAAAATTGAGATCACCATCCTTGTCTACAAACCATACATTGACAATTATGAGGGGCCAACCTATTAAGTCTACCTCCAAAAGCTTTAAGTACGTATAATCTACTCCTAAGCTTGAGATACGTCAAATAGGCTTGATCAATATCAATCCATAAGTCCTAACCTAGCTACTAATTAACTTAGTAGTAGGCTAGAGTCAATGGTTATCAAATTGACCACATAGGGTTCTCAAATCATCAATTCATTGAGACCCAATGACTCAAGGTCACTCAATTCTCTTGGTCTAGGCCGAGAGTGAAGAAAACTACTCAAAAACTAAAGGAAACTTTCTATCAAACAACTAGAGTGCAAGAAAATTAAACATCACAAAATGCACGAATTAATGAAATCCAAAACTAATATAAGCAAGAAATCAACAATAGCAATTAAGATAAACATAAAAAAATACATGGAAACATAAAATTGCATTAGAAGAAATTAAAATCCAACAATGGTTCATCAACATGAAAGAGAGCAAAATAAGGAATTAACAAGAGATCAAGAGAATTAAGGTACTAGAACAAGGACTTGTGAAGAAAATAAGATGAAATCAAGAAATCACACGTAGATCTAAAAGAATTTAACCTAGTCCTAACCTAATTCTAGAGAGAAGGGGGAGCTTCTCTCGCTAGAAAACTAACTTAAGGCTCATGTTGACTAACTAGGTGCTCCCCCTTACTCTAGCTTGAATTCTGCATGAAATAGCTTCAGGAATGAGTTGGATTTGGGCCTGGACAGCTCAGAAATCGCCCCCAGCATTTTGACTTTAAGTGAGTCACGTGCAAACAATGACGCGTACGCGTGGGTCACGCGTACGCGTTGCTTGGCAACATTCCTATCCACGCGTACGCGTACACATCGCCATGCAACGTCACTTCTACGCGCGCGCGCATGCTACGTGTGCGCGTCCATTGATGTACTCCCAATCCTTGTTTCCTCATGCATTCTCCACTTTGTATGCTTTTCTCTTCACTTCTTCCATCCAATACTTGCCTTATGAACCTGAAATCACTAACGAACACATCAAGACATCAAATGGAATTAAGGTGAGTTAAAATCACCAATTTAAGGGCTTGAAAAGCATGTTTTCACATTTTATCACAATTTGAGGGAGAATTACAAAACCATGCTATTTCATTGAACAAATGTGGGAAAAGGGTGATAAAATTCCCTAAATTAAGCACAAGATAAACCACAAAATCGGGGTTTATTAACGATTCAACCACCTTCTTTCTCTCTCACCCTTAACCACTCTTCCATCCATATTCATCCACCCCATTTACCCAAATCACCTTCCATGCATCAATGAAATCACATTCATTTTTCAACTCACCCCCACTACACCCAATCACTACTCATCGTTTCCATCAATCTCTCTCTTCCCCATGAACCAAATTCAAATTTCTTTTCCCTTCCACCCTTCTCCCATTACCGAACCCCTCTCCCTTATCCTCTATATATACCCACCTCTTCCCCTTTCATCCTTACATCTCAAATTACCATCTTTTATCCTAAGCCCTTGGCGCGCGAATTAGGATTTTTCATAGCTTAACCGGCAAGTGCATCGAGTCATCCAAGTAATACCTCAGGTGAATGACGGTCAATCCAATGAGGATTGTCGGATTGAGAAAGCAATGGTTGTCAGGTTGGACTTAGTTAGGAGAATCAAATAGGGGTTTAATGAGTTGTAATTTGCATAAAAGATAAATAAGAAAATAGAGGAAGCAATTAACAGTTGGTGTGAAAACAGTATGAGAAAATAGTTAAAGTTTCAGAGATGTTTATCTTTCCAGATTAAAAGTTCTTACAAACTATTTTAATAATGCATGATTTATTCCATGGTGGACCATAAGTGTCTAAACCCTAATCTTTTAGTGATTTAGCCTCCTCTAATCTTCATTAATCATGACTCTCATGGTCACTTAATTCTGATTAAAGGTTTAAGTTCAAAAGCTAGTTTATGGCCACAAAACCCTAATTACCCAAAGCTAACGGGATTATATGTCACATATCCCAATTAGTCTTGAAATTAGAAATTTAGGGGGAGTTTGTTTTCAAGATGTAGTTCAAGTGAGATAATTCTCTCGAGAATCACAAGAACTCATGTAGAAAATGTTCATACTCTTGTTCCACCCAGTTCATAAGATTAAGAATGAAAATAATCCTTAGAATTGAATTAAAATATTAATTAAAATAGAAGAATAACAGTTCTAATCCATAGAAATAAACAGAGCTCTTAACCAACCAAGGAGGTTTAGTTGCTCATAACTTACAGAGAAAACAAAAGTATGTCGTCTAATGATGCTTGATTGATGCCCTAGAAAGGGTGCATCTTATTCCTTAAATAGTAACCTAATTTGATATCGAAATAAAATAAAATAATAAATTCTATATCTAAAAGATATTGTTTGTGTTTAAAAATTTCAAAAAGAAGCTACAATAAAACTAATAAGTGCTAAATCCACTTGAGAGGCCCACATGAGTGTGAATTCGAATAGTTGCTGGCGTTTAACGCCAGTTTGGATGTTAAATGCCCTAAGGGGAGTCAAAATCGTGCAAGCTAAAGTCCCTTGCTGGCACTAAACGCCAGTTGGGGGTTTAGCGCCCAGGGAGGGTGCTGACAGCTTCCTTCTTTTTAGCTCCAAACTCTGCCAAATTGCTCCGAATTTCACCTGAAATAACACCAAAACAACTCAACGTAGCATCCAAAGAGGATTTTTGCACTAAAATCAAGTAAAAGTAAATAAAATCTAACTAAAAACAACTAAAAAATGATATGAAAAGGGTATAAGATGCTCACGCATTGAAGAATATTAGGAGGACTCTCATGTATCCTCTTGCTCAAATGACCCACTTGCAATTCCAAGCTCCAAATTGAAGAGCTTGTCTCTTGCATAAAGTTGTGGGTTGTCTGAGATGCTTTGTGTCTGAGATGGCTGCAATTGTCAGTTGTTGAACCTGTTCTGATTGGATCCACCCTGGTTGCTATTGAAGCTTTGTTAGAGCTTCTGTGGCTGCTCTCTCCACCCAAAATTAGGGTGATTCCTCCATCCCTAATTGAATGTATTCGAATAGGGATCATTGTTAGGATTTTTAGAGGAATTTCCCATGTAATTTACTTGTTTCGTGGTGGGTTGAGCATTGTCATAAGCATCCCCTTGGGTGTAGCTTCTAGTCATGTCATAGGATGCATCTTGAGTGTTGACAGCTGAAACTTGCATCCTGGCCAAGTGTTGAAAGATCATGCTAATCTACTGGAACATGAGCTTGTTCTGAGCTAAAATGGCATCCAGTGTGTCCACCACTATGACTCCTTTATTCTGAGTAGTCCCAATGTTCACAGGGTTCCTCTCAGAAGTGTAAAGATACTGGTTTTTGGCAACCATCTCAAAAAGCTCATTCGCCTCTTCAGGCGTCTTCTTCATGTGCAGGGAACCACCTGCAGAGTGATCCAATGACCTCTTGGCCATCTCAAAGAGGCCATCATAAAAGATCTATAGCCTGGCCTACTTAGAAAACATGTCAGGACGGCACCTCTTGATCATCAGCTTGTATCTCTCCTAGGCTTCGTAAAGGGACTCCCCATCTTTCTGTCTAATGGTCTGGAAGTCAACCCTAAGCTTGGTCTACTTTTGAGGTGGAAAAAATTTGGTTACAAATCCAATGACCACCTTGTGCCACGTGTCCAAGCTCTCCTTGGGCTGAGAGTCAAGCCACTGCTTTGCTCTATCTTTCAGAGCAAAGGGGAAGAGCATGACCCTGTTGACTTTTGGATTCACTCTATTCGTCTTAACAGTGTTAAAGAATAACCGGCAAGTGCACTGAGTCATTCAAGTAATAGCTCAGGTGAGTAAGGGTCGATCCCACGAGGATTGACAGATTGAGCAAGCAATGGTTGTCAGGTTGGACTTAGTCAGGAAAATCAAAGAGGGGTTTGGTGAGTTGTAATTTGCATAAACAATAAACAAGAAAATAAAGGAAGCAATTAACAGTTGGTGTGAAAACAGTTAAGGTTTTGGAGATGTTTATCTTTCCGGAGTAAAAGTTTTTACCAACTATTTTAAGAATGCACGATTCATTCCATTGAAAACCATAAGTGTCTAAACCCTAATCTCTTAGTGATTAATGGGTTAAGTTCAAAAGCTAGTTTATTGCCACAAAAACCCTAATTACCCAAAGTTAACAGGATTATATGTCACATTTACCAATTAGTCATGTAATTAGCAATTTAGGAGGAGTTTGTTTTCAAGCTGTAGTTCAAGCGAGATAACTTTCTCGAGAATCACAAGAACTCATGTAGAAAAGGGTCATATTCTCGTTCCACCTAGTTCATAAGATTAAGAACGAAAACAATCCTTCGAATTGAATTAAAACATTAATTAAAATAGAAGAATAATAGTTCTAATCCATAGAAATAAACATAGCTCCTAACCTTAACCAAGGAGGTTTAGTTGCTCATAACTTAAGCAGAAAACAAAAGTATTCCGTCTAATGATGCTTGATTGATTCCCTAGAAAGGTTTCATCTTATTCCTTAAATACTAACCTAATTTGATATGGAAATAAAATAAAATAATAAATTCTAAACCAAAAAGATATTGTTTGTAATTAAATTTTTCAAAAAGAAAATAAAATAAAACTAATAAGTGCTAAATCCACTTGAGAGGCCCACATGAGTGTGAATTCGAACAGCTGCTGGTGTTTAATGCCAGTTTGGATGTTAAATGCCTCAAGGGGAGTCAAACTCATGCAAGCTGAGGTCCCTTGCTGGCGCTAAACCCAGTTGGGTGTTTAGCGCCCAGGGAGGGTGTTGACAACTTCCTTCTTTTTAGCTCCAAACTCCGCCGAATTGCTCTGAATTTCACCTGAAATCATAAAAACACCAAAATAACTCAAAGTAGCATCCAAAGAAGAATTTTGTACCAAAATATAGTAAAGGTAAATAAAATCTAACTAAAAAAACTAAAATATGAAAAAGGGTATAAGATGCTAATGCATCACCCCTCCTTACTTTCATACCCTATTCCCTTGCTCTTTCTTTCTCCCTTCAAACCTGTGGCAAAAGCCCCCCTCCTTCCACTGTTCCTTCTTCTTTTCTTCCATTTTTCCACATTCTTTTCTTATCTTTTTTCTCTATTATATCTTTTATTTTGCTCGGGGACGAGCAAAACTTTAAAGTTTGGAGTGGGCGCTCTGATGTGAGCAAAACCGTCAGTTAAGAATTCCTTCTCAGTAAAAGAGAAATAACCTCGTTGCAAGTATAGTTCTCAACCAACAAGTAATGCCCGATCAAAGTTTACAATTTCTAATTAAACCGAGATTAGTTTAACCTCGAGTCGTCTTCCCTAGGAACTAATGCCAATGAGCGCACAATTTTGGTTGCAAGAGGCAAAGGGGTTTTCAATAATGAAATCAAACAAAATAAAGGAATTAAAGAACATGCCAAACTTGCAATTAATAAACTAATAAAGGAATAAAAGAACTATGTATGTAATATAAATAAGTAATGCTATAAAGCGATGAAAAGATTATTCAAAACATAAATGAAACCTTGACTTGGGATGAGTTATGGAATCCCTTCCTTGTTATAACCACAACTATGATAATTATGATGGATTAATTCCACTAAGTCAACCTTTAACATCGAAAGATAAGTCAAGTGAGCATAATTGTTGTTAATCCACAAATCCTAACTAACTTACCAAACTAGTTGGTAAAAAGCTAGTGTTAATAGAAACAATAACAACTAACAACCCAAGAGTTATCACTAAATGTTGGACATTATGGCTCTAGTAATCCATAAACTCATTTTTCCCAAGTAAAGGAGTGAAAATCTATCCTATAACTAAAATTGGCATTTCATTGAACACATGGAGGGCATAATCATAAAATATGGCAAGATTGGGAAAATGATAAAAGCTATATACCATAATTGATCAAAATCAATAAAAGCAACTCAATAAATATAAAATATGCATCAAACATCAAATTTAACAACTAGAAATCCAAATATGCAAACTATGCATAAATCAACAAATTAGAGCAAAATATATGAAAGTGTAGAACAAGTAGTGTAATTAAAAGAGGAATTAAAGAAATACTTACAATGCAATTGCTAGAATCCAAAATCAACTTGAAGTATAAAATGCTACAAAATCCTAATGTAAAGCCTAAGAGAGAATTTCCTATACTACCTTACTCCTACTCCTACTATGTGTTTTTTATATTCTAAGATGGCTCCCCTTGTTATGTGTTGTTGCTCCTTCATATAGCCCTTCATTTTTCCTTCAATATGAGCTAAATGGATTTAGAAATGGGCCTCCAAACCCCCAAAATCGCGAGTCACATGCCATTTTAATGAAGGCATGTGTGGACACCTGTGTGTACGCACAGACTTGTGCGTCCACACACTTTGCGAAAATCTCTTCCTGTGTGTACACACAAGTAGCTGTGCACACGCACACTAGGTGATACTCTGAATGACCGTGCGATGCGCTCGAAGCAATCCACGCACTCTGATTGGGCGGCTATGCGTACGCACGCAGGTCTGTGTACACGCACACTTCTCTATGCTCATCTCCTTTGATTCTTCATGCTTCCTCTACTTTGCATGCTCTTCTTCCATTTTCCCCAAGCCATTCCTACCTTATACACTTGAAATCACTCACAAATAACATCAAGGCATCGAATAGAAGGAAAATGGAATAAAATAGATTAAATTAGGCACAAAAGAGCATATTTTCCTAATCAAGCACAAATTGGGAGGAAAGTTCAAAAGCATGCTATTCAAGGGAATAAGTGCAAGTTTATATGATGAAATCCATTCATTTCTAACAAAAAATCATCATCAAATTCATTCATCACGCTCCGCTTTTTCTCTCCTTTCACTATCCTATAACACCCAAAACTGGTGAATCCTCTTCTAGGAAGAGAAAATAGAAGGCACCTACCTCCGGTCCTTATGACTTCATCCGGTTTTTCTCCAAGACCCATGAGGATCACTTCCAGGAGATAGTGAGTAAAAAGAAGGGGATATTCGAGGTCCACTTTGATCTACAATCAGAGGATTACACGGAGATCTGGGAACAGAATTTGAGGAGGGGTTGGAAAGTTTTGACTAACCCTGTGACTGACGTAGGCATGCTTATGGTCAGGGAGTTCTACGCCAACGCATGGATGACCTACAAGCATCCCACTAGCGTCAACCCGGATCCGAAGAACTGGCGTACCATGGTCCGAGGGGAGATTATAGAGTTCAGTCTTGAGAGGGTGAGGGAGATTCTTTATCTGCCACCATCCCGAGACGACCCTCACTCTTATACTTAGAGGGTCAATACTTATCAGAGTATGGACCGAATCCTCACAGACATATACCTCCCCGAAACTTAGTGGAGGAGAGAAACCAGAGGCCAACTGTACCAGCTGGGTAGGGATGATCTGAAGCCAATTGCTAGAGGATGGTTGGAGTTTATTTAGCACTCTATGATCCCCACAAGCAACCAGTTCTTGGTTACAGTGGACCGAGCAGTGATGATCCATTTCATCATGCTCGGTAATGAGGTCGAGGTACACCATGTGATTCCTCAGGAGCTGTACTGGATAGCTGAGAAGGCCTCCACCTCTGCAAGATTGGCCTTCTGTCACCTAATTGCCCGCTTGTGTGATGAGGCTCGAGTCCGCATTAATGGCGATACCCATATTGACGTTGACTGATCTATCACTAGGAGGAGTATGAAGTATGCTAGGGAGCATGGGCATGGACAACCAGTTCCTCCTCCTCAGCAAGAGCTTTCGTAGATGCCTCAGGAAGTCTATTTCCCTCCCCATGACTACTGGGACCACTTGACCATATCCATTAGGGAGCTGACGTCTTCTCTGGATCAGCTAAGAATTGAGCACCAAGACCACTCAGCCCTCCTCCATCAGCTAGTGGAGGAGCAGCTGAAGTAGAGGCACGACATAGATGAGCTGAAGCGCCAAAGAGGATTTCTATGAGGGAGCAGTAGCTGCCATGACTGAGGTGGTTGAGTTTCTTTATCTTCTATTTTCCTTATGTTCCGTTCTTCAGTATTTCTATCCTACTTCCTGTTCTCTATTTGAATCTTTACATGATCATTAGTAGTCTTTTATTGCTTTCTAGTTTAGTTATTTATTTTGTTATTTTATGTTTATTTTAAAGATATCTCATGTATTACTCACTAAGCTTAAAGAAAATTTGAAAGGAAAAGAAATAGCAAAATGCAATATATTATGAATTTTTCTAGTTACTTTGATGTGGTGGCATTATCTTTAATTCTGAATGTATGATTGAACAATGCATATTTGATGTTGAAGTTGAGAATGTTAGTTCTTAAGGCACAGAAATTTAGAGAAGTATTATGAATTCTCTGGAATAAGTAAGACATTGATCCTTGAGACAAAACAAACAGCAAAAAGGAAAAGAAAAAAATATATATGTTTGAAAAATAAAATGAAAGGTCCAAGACTCTGTGCATCAATGGTTAGGAGAGTCAAAATTGATCTAAAGCTCAAAAGAGTCGTTTTTCCTAAACATATGTTTGTGGTGAAATGTGTCAAGTAATCCTTGGGATAGAACGCCAAGAGTTGTGACCAAATGCAATTACAAAGTATGCCAAATGCTTTAAACACCACTGACTGAAAGGAATTAAAAGAAAAAGTAGAACTCAAGGAGTTCTTCAGTTAAGTGCTTGTGGTGTTCTTGTATCAAGTTAAGGATGAGGACAAAATACCTAGAGTCACGACTAGGCTCAAGGTGCATAGCACCAAAATAAAAAAAGAAGAGAAAGCTATGTTCAAGGACCAATCAGCACTTCAAGAGAAAGAGAATCCATAATATCATCCGAGTTCTAGTGCTGAAGGTTATCAACATTTCTGAGCTTCAAAGGATAGTGAGATACCCAACCTATTCAAAATTAGAGTGTCTTTAGCCCCACTCAGTACTTAAACACGAGCTTAAATGAACACTCAAGTCTTGGGTGTTTTTCTCTTCTTTTCTCAGTCATATATTGTTTAAGTTGCTTGAGCACAAGCAACAGTTTAAGTTTGGTATTGTGATGCGTGAGGATCTTGTACCCGTTTTTCCCTTGCTTTCTAGTTGTTTTTAGTATTTTTTGAAGCATCTCTAGTTAGATTTATCTTTTATTTTATTTTTATAATTTTTAATTACAAACAATATCTTTTAGTTTTAGGATTTAATATTTATTTTAGTTTTAATAATATTAATAATAATAATTTTTTTGGATGGAAGACTGTTATATCTGACGGGGAAAAAATATTGGGAATTAATTTGTATATTAATTTTTTTTGTTGGAAACTAAAATTTTCTTTTCTAAATTTCTTAGGGACTGATCTGAGTAATTACTTTACCGGAAAATGAACTGGGGACTGATTTCTCTGTCGGAGTAAAACCTTGGGGATTGATCTGTGCATTAATTTTTTTGGGGACTAAAATGTCCGCTTTTAAAATCCTTAGGGACTGATTTGGATAATTACTCTTTATTTTATTTACAAATCAAATTAGGTTGGATATAAAAGGGAAAAGATTCACCCTTTAGGGGAGATCTTCTCACTTCCGCAATTACACACTTTTCAGAACCATTGTTTTCTCTGTAAGTCCTGAGCCATTAAACCTCCTTAGTTAAGGTTAGGAACTCTGTTTATTTCTATGGATTAAGACAATTACATTTCTATTTTAATTAATGTACTGATTCAGTTTCAAGAATTACTTTTGTTCTTAATTTTATGGATCTATGTGGAACGAGAGTGTGACCCTTATTCTATATGCGTTCTTGTGATCCTTGGGAGAGGTCTCTCACCTGAACACAACTTGAAAGTAAATTTCTCCTAAATTACTAATTACTTGAACTAATCTGGATAGGTGACATATAATCTGTTTAGCTTTGGGTAATTAGGGTTTTTGTGGCCATAAACTAGATTTGCACTTAACACTCTAATCGGAATCAAGTGACTAAGAGATTGGCTATTGATGAAGGTTAGAGGAGGTTAAATTACTAAGAGATTAGGGTTTTGTCAATCACAGCTTGCCATGAAATGAATCTTACATGATAAAAATAGTTGGTAAGAAATCTTGATCCGAAAAGGTAAACATCTCCGATACCTTAACTAATTCTCTCATTGATTTCTACACCAGACTCATTACTTGCTTTTTTTAAAAACCACCAACTTTTCTATTCGCTTGACTAAGCCAATCGGTTGACCATTGTTTCTCAATTCCTCAGTCCTAACCTTCACACTGGAGGTTTAGTTGCCCATTGTGCAAAAAATTGAATCCTCATAGTGTAGAAAATTGAAATCATAATCTAATGTGTAAAATATAAAACTAATGAATGAGAGAACAGAAGAGGGAGTGTGTAGAGAGGGGGGAAAAGAAGGAAAAAGCAGAGCTAGTATCTTCCCTTTTTATAGTAAAACCTAATTGTTCAAAACTCCAAAAAAATCCTCCGTATTAATGCAAGGAAATCGGATCTTGGGCTACAAATCTGATCATTGGCACTAAACGCCGAGTTAGTGGTGTTTAGCGCCACTTTTGATGCAATTCGTGCACTCTTTGTTGCACGTCTGGCGTTTGGAGCCAGTTTCTGGTGTTTGGGGCCAAGACTCCAGTTTGGAATGGTAATGTTGGACGTGGTCTGGTGTTAAACGCCAATGTCGCAGCGTTTAGAGCCATGAAGCTAGAGAGAGAAAGCATAAACTATTATATATCGTTGAAAAGCTTTAAAAGTTGGCTTTCCAATTCCATTAGAACCATGTCATTTGGACCTCTATAGCCCAACGTATGGTCATTAGAGTGTGAGGAGGTCAGTATTGACAGCATCTACGAATTCTCTTTGTACTTGTCTTCAATTCTTGGCCCCTCTTAGTTCTTTTGCTTATTTTTTCATAATATTTTCCTACAAGAATCATGAAACCAAGAAAATAAAAGTATTAATAGAATAGCCTTGAAAGTCATATAATTATCAAGCAAAAGTCGTAACTTCTCTATAATAAATGTCAATGAAATGTGCTTAAGATGCTCATGCATCATTCGTCCCACCCACGGTGAGGACGGTGGCACTATCTCGCTCATGTATAAACAAGTTGAGGTTGAGGATTCCATCTCTTATGTAATGGTGGACAAGTGGAGTTGAGGATTCCCTCTCTTGCTACATCGAGAGATTGGATAGAAGGTTGAGTATTTTCTTCGATTCAATTTCTGACTATGGTGTGAAGGAGTTAGGTTGAGAATTTTCTACTATTGCATCACAGTCTCTCTTTGATTGTGAAGTTGGCGGGTACTGTATTCCGAGAGTGTGGCGGACACTATATCCTAGATAGTACCACCTCCAGTGAGATGGTGAAAGGTTGAGGATTCTCTTCTTTATGTTCCTCCTGGAGAAGCACGACAAAGAGACAATGTCTGGGTTAGCTATCAGATGTGTCGGATCTGACAGTTTAACCGACATGTGAGCTGAAGGCCAGTAGGACAGACATGCATCATGTATATTTTTTTGCTATTGTTTGAGTGTGCATAATTGTTTTGGTTTGTCTAACTGATTATCCTGCTTAACTGTTAGCTGAACTACTTGTTCTAATTGTGCTTAAATGTGATTTCTTTGTATTTGTTTTGTGATTGTGATTGATCCTACTGAATTGAATATATGACTAAGAGATCTTAAGATTGAGGAAACACAATGCTAATGTACTGGAAACAAATGAGACTAGAGGTGTATGTATAGATGAGACTTTAGAAGTTTTAACCCTGTATGGATTAGTTAAAACCCCATGGTTTGAACTTCTATGGAGTCAGAGATTCTGATTGCCTAGAGGGTTCATATTTCTTTATGTAGTCTTTATTTGGAACTATTACCCTACTGGAACCTTCGAGTTCTCACCTATCGTGGATTTATTTTTCAGATGCAGGACGCAACACACCTCGTTGAGAGTGCGAGATTTCACGTAATGAAGCAAAGATGATTGCTTTTGGAAATTTTATTTTGATTTTAGAATTATCTCCCTTTTGAAATTTTACTGTATATTCTGTATTTTCCCTTAAAGGCTTTTTGTTGGAGAGATAGGTTGTCTATTTTGAAAATTCTTAAGTGTTGTAATATTCTAGCCGGCCTTCTCTTCGCAGGTTGAGACTACAAATTTATTATGTATACACTCTATTATGTATCCTTGATGAGCGGATAAATTATACGCTTTTTGGCATTGTTTTTAGTATGTTTTAGTTAGTTTTTATTATATTTTTATTAGTTTTTAGTTAAAATTCACTTTTTTGGACTTTACTATGAGTTTGTGTGTTTTTCTGTGATTTTAGGTATTTTCTGGCTGAAATTGAGGGACCTGAGCAAAAATTTGATTCAGAGGCTAAAAAGGACTGCAGATGCTGTTGGATTCTGACCTCCCTGCACTCGAAGTGGAATTTCTAGAGCTACAAAAGCCCAATTGGTGCGCTCTCAATTGCGTTGGAAAGTAGATGTCCTGGGCTTTCTAGAAATTTATAATAGTCCATACTTTTTTCGAGATTTGATGGCCCAAACAGGCGTTCCAAGTTAGCTCAAGAATTCTGGCGTAAAACGCCGGAACTGGCACAAGGATGGGAGTTAAACGCCCAAACTAGCACAAAAGCTGGCGTTTAACTCCAAGAAAAGTCTCTACACATGAAAGCTTCAATGCTCAGCACAAGCATACACAAAGTGGGCCCGAAAGTGGATTTTTATGTCATTTACTCATCTTTGTAAACCCTAAGCTACTAGTTCTCTACAAATAGGACCTTTTGCTATTGTATTTAGAAAGATCTTTCGATCATGTTTTGATGATTGAACCCTTTTTGGGAGGCTGGCCATTCGGCCATGCCTAGACCTTGTTCTTATGTATTTTCAACGGTGGAGTTTCTACACACCATAGATTAAGGTGTGGAGCTCGGCTGTACCTCGAGTATCAATGCAATTACTATTATTCTTCTATTCAATTCAGCTTATTCTTGTTCTAAGATATTCATTCGTACCCAAGAACATGATGAATGTGATGATTATGTGACGCTCATCATCATTCTCACTTATGAACGCGTGCCTAACAACCACTTCCGTTCTACAAGCAAACAAGGCTTGAATGTTTATCTCTTGGCTTCCTTAATCAGAATCTTCGTGGTATAAGCTAGAATTGATGGCGGCATTCAAGAGAATCCGGAAGGTCTAAACCTTGTCTGTGGTATTCTGAGTAGGATTCAAGGATTGAATGACTGTGACGAGCTTCAAACTCCTGAAGGCTGGGCATTAGTGCAGACGCAAAAGAATCACTGGATTCTATAACAACCTGATTGAGAACCGACAGATGATTAGCCGTGCGGTGACAGAGCGCGTTGAACATTTCACTAAGAGGACAGGACTGTAGCCATTGACAATGGTGATGCCTAACATACAGCTTGCCTTGGAAAGGAGTAAGAAGGATTGGATGAAGACAGTAGGAAAGTAGAGAGACGAAAGGGACAGAGCATCTCCATATGCTTATCTGAAATTCTCACCAATGAATTACATAAGTATCTCTATCTTTATTTTATGCTTTATTCATAAATCATCTATAACCATTTGAATCTGCCTGACTGAGATTTACAAGATGACCATAGCTTGCTTCATACCAACAATCTTCGTGGGATCGACCCTTACTCGTGTAAGGTTTATTACTTGGATGACCCAGTGCACTTGCTGGTTAGTTGTGCGAAGTTGTGATAAAGAGTCTAGATTGCAATTGAGCGTACCATGTTGATGGCGCCATTGATGATCACAATTTCATGCACCAAGTTTTTGGCGCCGTTGCCGGGGATTGTTTGAGTTTGGACAACTGACGGTTCATCTTGTTGCTTAGATTAGGTATTTTTCAGAATTTTTAAGAATGAATTCTAGAGTTTCAAGGTGATGTTCTTATCATCACCAAAGTTGATTGATTTTCATCAATTTAGCTCTTGAATGTAATGTCCTGCTGAAGCTTGGCTAGCCATGTCTAATCTTTTTAGACTGCAGCTTTAGACTAACATTGCATGATTCCTGGAATTCTCATTAGGAATTTTGAATCCTTTATTTTTCTTTTTCCACATAATTTTCGAAAAATCCAAAAAAATTACAAAATCATAAAAAAAAACCAAAAATATTTTATGTTTCTTGTTTGAGTCTAGTGTCTCATTTTAAGTTTGGTGTCAATTGTATGTCTTTATTCTCCTAATTTTCGAAAATTACATGCATTATGTTCTTCATTGATCTTCAAGTTGTTCTTGATGATTTCCTTGCTCTGATCTTTAAATTCTCTTGTCTTGAGTGTTTTTTTGTTTCTCATATGCATTCTCAAGTTGTTAGTGTCAGTAGTATACAAGCTTCTAAGTTTGGTGTCTTGCATGCATTGTTTATTTGATTTTAGTTGCATTTTGATTATTCCTCATCATTAAAAAATTCAAAAAAATTCTTAATTTGTGTCTTTTCAAGTCAATAATACAGAGAATTGAAGATTCAGAACATACAGCAGAGGAATTACACAGAAAAAGCTGGGCGTTCAAAATGCCCAGTGAGGAAGGAAAACTGGCGTTTAACGCCAGGATGGCACAAGAGGGAAGATTTTGTTTTTAATGCAAATTTTTTTCAAGTTTTCAAAATTTTTCAAAATCAAATCTTTTTCAAATCATATCTTTTCAATCATATCTTTTCAAAATTAATTTCTCTTCATTTTCAAAAATACTTGCTAGCAATTAATGATTTGATTCAACATTTCAAGTATGTTGCCTTATCTGTTGAGAAAGATTTAATATTTGAATCATATCTTTTCTTGTTAGCCAAGTCATTAATTTTAAAAAAATCAAATCTTTTTAAATTGTTTTTCAATCATATCTTTTCAATCATATCTTTTTAAAACCATAACTTTTCAATCATATCTTCTTAATCACATCTTTTTCAAAATAGTTTTCAATCATATCTTTTTGATTTCTAATTTCAAAATCTCTTTCAAAAATCACTTTATTTCTTTCTCAATCTTAGTTTTAGAAAATCATCAATCAAATTTTTAAAATTTCTTTTAATTATTTTAAAATCTTTTACTTTAATTTCAAAAATTCTTCCCCTCTTCTCACATCCTTCTATTTATGGACTAACACTCCTCCTCAATGCACAATTCGAACTCTATCCCACTTGATAAGTTCGAATTCTTCTACCTCCTCTTTCTATTCTTCTTTTCCTCTGACACCTCAAGGAATCCTTATGCTGTGACATAGAGGATTCCATATTTTCTTGTTTTCTTCTCTTTCATATGAGCAGGAGCAAAGACAAAAGCATTCTTGTTGAGGCTGACCCTGAACCTGAAAGGACCTTGAAGAGAAAGCTAAGAGAAGCTAAAGCACAACTCTTTGTAGAGGACCTAACAGAATTCTTCAAAGAAGAAGACATGTGGTGCACGAAATTGTGATCACTACAACACAAATAATCCAAAAACTTGGTGTTCAACACCATGGCATAAACACGACTTCGCACAACTAACCAGCAAGTGTACTGGGTCGTCCAAGTAATAAACCTTACGCGAGTAAGGGTCGATCCCACAGAGATTGTTGGTATGAAGCAAGCTATGGTCACCTTGTAAATCTTAGTCAGGCAAACTCAAATGGTTATGAATGATGAATAAAACATAAAGATAAAGATAGAGATACTTATGTAATTCATTGGTAGGAATTTCAGATAAGCGTATGAAGATGCTTGGTCCTTTTCGTCTCTCTGCTTTCCTACTGTCTTCATCCAATCCTTCTTACTCCTTTCCATGGCAATCTGTATGCAAGGGTTTCACCGTTGTCAGTGGCTACCTCCCATCCTCTCAGTGGAAATGTTCAACGCACCCTGTCACGGCACGGCTATCCATCTGTCGGTTCTCAATCAGGTCGGAATAGAATCCAGTGATTCTTTTGCGTCTGTCACTAACGCCCAGCCCTCAGGAGTTTGAAGCTCGTCACAGTCATTCAATCATTGAATCCTACTCAGAATACCAAAGACAAGGTTTAGACCTTCCGGATTCTCTTGAATTCCGCCATCAGTTCTAGCTTATACCACGAAGATTCCGGTTAAAGAATCCAAGAGATATCCACCCAATCTAAGGTAGAACGGAGGTGGTTGTCAGGCACACGTTCATAGGTGAGAATGATGATGAGTGTCACGGATCATCACATTCATCAAGTTGAAGAACAAGTGATATCTTAGAACAAGAACAAGCGGAATTGAATAGAAGAACAATAGTAATTGCATTAATACTCGAGGTACAGCAGAGCTCCACACCTTAATCTATGGTGTGTAGAAACTCCACCGTTGAAAATACATAAGAACAAGGTCTAGGCATGGCCGAATGGCCAGCCTCCCAATGATCTAAGATAGCATAAGAACAAAGGTAGCTACCAAGATGAAAATACAATAGTAAAAGGTCCTACTTATAGAGAACTAGTAGCCTAGGGTTTACAGAGATGAGTAAATGACATAAAAATCCACCTTCGGGCCCACTTGGTGTGTGCTTGGGCTGAGCATTGAAGCATTTTCGTGTAGAGACTCTTCTTGGAGTTAAACGCCAGCTTTGGTGCCAGTTTGGGCGTTTAACTCCCATCCTTGTGCCAGTTCCGGCGTTTAACGCTGGGAATTCTGAGGGTGACTTTGAACGCCGGTTTGGGCCATCAAATCTTGGGCAAAGTATGAAGTATCATATATTGCTGGAAAGCCCAGGATGTTTAATTTCCAACGCCGTTGAGAGCGCGCCAATTGGGCTTCTGTAGCTCCAGAAAATCCACTTCGAGTGCAGGGAGGTCAGAATCCAACAGCATCTGCAGTCCTTTTTAGTCTCTGAATCAGATTTTTGCTCAGGACCCTCAATTTCAGCCAGAAAATACCTGAAATCACAGAAAAACACACAAACTCATAGTAAAGTCCAGAAAAGTAAATTTTAACTAAAAACTAATAAAAATACACTAAAAACTAACTAGATCATACTAAAAACTTACTAAAAATAATGCCAAAAAGCGTACAAATTATCCGCTCATCACAACACCAAACTTAAATTGTTGCTTGTCCTCAAGCAACTGAAAATCAAATAAGATAAAAAGAAGAGAATATACAATGAATTCCAAAAACATCTATGAAGATCAGTATTAATTAGATGAGCGGGGCTTTTAGCTTTTTGCCTCTGAATAGTTTTGGCATCTCACTCTATCCTTTGAAATTCAGAATGATTGGCTTCTTTAGGAACTCAGAATCCAGATAGTGTCATTGATTCTCCTAGTTAAGTATGATGATTCTTGAACACAGCTACTTATTGAGTCTTGGCCGTGGCCCAAAGCACTCTGTCTTCCAGTATTACCACCGGATACATTCATGCCACAGACACATAATTGGGTGAACCTTTTCAGATTGTGACGTAGCTTTGCTAGAGTCCCCAATTAGAGGTGTCCATGGTTCTTAAGCACACTCTTTTTGCCTTGGATCACAACTTTATTTCTTTCTTTTTCTTTTTCTTTTTTTTTTCGTTTTCTTTTCTCTCTTTTTTTTTGTATTCACTGCTTTTTCTTGCTTAAAGAATCATTTTTATGATTTTTCAGATCCTCAGTAACATGTCTCCTTTTTCATCATTCTTTCAAGAGCCAACATTCATGAACCACAAATTCAAAAGACATATGCACTGTTTAAGCATATATTCAGAGAACAAAAGTATTGCCACCACATCAAGATAATTAAACTGTTATAAAATTCAGAATTCATGCAATTCTTCTCTTTTTTCAATTAAGAACATTTTTCATTCAAGAAAGGTGATGGACTCATAGGACATTCATAACTTTAAGGCATAGACACTAAGACACTAATGATCACAAGATACAAACATAGATAAACATAAGCATAATTTTCGAAAAACAGAAAAATAAAGAACAAGGAGATTAAAGAACGGGTCCACCTTAGTGATGGCGGCTTGTTCTTCCTCTTGAAGATCCTATGGAGTGCTTGAGCTCCTCAATGTCTCTTCCTTGTCTTTGTTGCTCCTCTCTCATGATTCTTTGATCTTCTCTAATTTCATGGAGGAGGATGGAATGTTCTTGGTGCTCCACCCTTAGTTGTCCCATGTTGGAACTCAATTCTCCTAGGGAGGTGTTCAGTTGCTCCCAATAGTTTTGTGGAGGAAAGTGCATCCCTTGAGGCACCTCAGGGATTTGATGATGAGAGGGGTCTCTTGTTTGCTCCATCCTCTTCTTAGTGATGGGCTTGTCCTCATCAATGGGGATGTCTCCCTCTATGTCAACTCCAACTGAATAACAGAGGTGACAAATGAGATGGGGAAAGGCTAACCTTGCCAAGGTAGAGGACTTGTCCGCCACCTTATAAAGTTCTTGGGATATCACCTCATGAACTTCTATTTCTTCTCCAATCATGATGCTATGAATCATGATAGCTCGGTCTATAGTAACTTCGGACCGGTTGCTAGTGGGAATGATTGAGCGTTGGATAAACTCCAACCATCCCCTAGCCACGGGCTTGAGGTCATGCCTTCTCAATTGAACCGGCTTTCCTCTTGAATCTTTCTTCCATTGGGCGCCCTCTTCATAAATGACTGTGAGGACTTGGTCCAACCTTTGATCAAAGTTGACCCTTCTAGTGTAAGGATGTTCATCTCCTTGCATCATGGGAAGTTGAATGCCAACCTTACATTTTCCGGACTAAAATCCAAGTATTTCCCCCGAACCATAGTAAGCCAATTCTTTGGGTCCGGGTTCACACTTTGATCATGGTTCTTGGTGATCCATGCATTGGCATAGAATTCTTGAACTATTAAGATTCCGACTTGTTGAATGGGGTTGGTAAGAACTTCCCAACCTCTTCTTCGGATCTCATGTCGGATCTCCGGATATTCACTCTTTTTGAGTTTGAAGGGGACCTCGGGGATCACCTTCTTCAAGGCCACAACTTCATAGAAGTGGTCTTGATGCACCCTTGAGATGAATCTCTCCATCTCCCATGACTCGGAGGTGGAAGCTTTTGCCTTCCCTTTCCTCTTTCTAGAGGTTTCTCCGGCCTTGGATGCCATAAATGGTTATGGAAAAATAAAAAGCAATGCTTTTACCACACCAAACTTAAAAGGTTTGCTCGTCCTCAAGCAAAAGAAGAAAGAAGAGAGTAGAAGAAGAAGAAATGAAGGAGATGGATGGGGCTTTGTGGTTCGGCCAAAAGGGGGAGAAGTAGTGTTTAGGTTGTGTGAAAATGAAGGAGTGAAGATGGGTTTATATAGGGGTGGGGGGAGGGTTATGGTTCGGTTATGGGAGGGTGGGTTTGGGAGGGAAAGTGTTTTGAATTTGAATGGTGGGGTTTTATGAAGGATGGATGTGAGTGGGAAGAGAAAGATGGGATTTGATAGGTGAAGGATTTTTGGGGAAGAGGTGTTGAGGTGATTGGTGAATGGGTGAAGAAGAGAGAGGGTGGTGGGGTAGGTGGGGATCCTGTGGGGTCCACAGATCCTGAGGTGTCAAGGAAAAGTCATCCCTGCACCAAGTGGCGAGCAAAATTGCTCTTTGTGCAAATTCTGGCGTTAAACGCCGGGCTGGTGCCCCTTTCTGGCGTTTAACGCCAAGTTCTTGCCCTTTACTGGCGTTTAACGCCAGTCTGGTGCCCCTTTCTGGCGTTAAACGCCCAGAATGGTGCCAGACTGGGCGTTAAACGCCCATCTGCTAGCCTTACTGGCGTTTAAACGCTAGCAGGTTCTTCCTCCAGGGTGTGCTATTTTTCTTTCTGTTTTTCTTTCTGTTTTTACTTTTTCAATTGATTTTGTGACTTCTCATGATCATCAACCTACAGAAAACATAAAATAACAAAAGAGAATAGATAAAATATAGCATTGGGTTGCCTCCCAACAAGCGCTTCTTTAATGTCATTAGCTTGACAGTGGGCTCTCATGGAGCCTTACAGATGCTCAAAGCAATGTTAGAACCTCCCAACATCAAACTTAGAGTTTAGATGTGGGGGTTCAACACCAAACTTAGAAGTTGGTTGTGGCCTCCCAACACCAAACTTAGAGTTTGACTGTGGGGGCTCTGTTTGGCTCTGTTTTGAGAGAAGCTCTTCATGCTTCCTCTCCATGGTGACAGAGGGATATCCTTGAGCCCTAAACACAAAGGATTCTTCATTCACTTGAATGATCAGTTCTCCTCCATCAACATCAATCACAGCCTTTGCTGTGGCTAGGAAGGGTCTGCCAAGGATGATGGATTCATCCATGCACTTCCCAGTCTCTATGACTATGAAATCAGCAGGGATGTAATGGTCTTCAACCTTTACCAGAACATCCTCTACAAGTCTATGAGCTTGTTTTCTTGAATTGTCTGCCATCTCTAGTGAGATTTTTGCAGCTTGCACCTCAAAGATTCCTAGCTTCTCCATTACAGAGAGAGGCATGAGGTTTACACTTGACCCTAGGTCACACAAGGCCTTCTTGAAGGTCATGGTGCCTATGGTACAAGGTATTGAAAACTTCCCAGGATCCTGTCTCTTTTGAGGTAATTTCTGCTTAGACAAGTCATCTAGTTCTTTGGTGAGCAAAGGGGGTTCATCCTCCCAAGTCTCATTTCCAAATAACTTGTCGTTTAGCTTCATGATTGCTCCAAGGTATTTAGTAACTTGCTCTTCAGTGACATACTCATCCTCTTCAGAGGAAGAATACTCATCAGAGCTCATAAATGGCAGAAGTAGGTCCAATGGAATCTCTATGGTCTCATTTTGAGCCTCAGATTCCCATGGTTCCTCATTGGGGAACTCATTGGAGGCCAGTGGACGTCCATTGAGGTCTTTCTCAGTGGCGTTCACTGCCTCTTCCTCCTTTCCAAATTCGGCCATGTTGATGGCTTTGCACTCTCCTTTTGGATTTTCTTCTGTATTGCTTGGAAGAGTACTAGGAGGGAGTTCAGTAATTTCCTTGCTCAGCTGACCCACTTGTCCCTCCAAGTTTCTAATGGAGGACCTTGTTTCAGTCATGAAACTTTGAGTGGTTTTGATTAGAGCAGAGACCATGGTTGCTAAGTCAGAGTGGTTCTGCTTAGAACTCTCTGTCTGTTGCTGAGAAGATGATGGAAAAGGCTTGTCATTGCTAAACCTGTTTCTTCCACCATTATTGTTGTTGAAACCTTGTTGAGGTCTCTGTTGATCCTTCCATGAGAGATTTGGATGATTTCTCCATGAAGGATTATAGGTGTTTCCATAGGGTTCTCCCATGTAATTCACCTCTTCCATTGAAGGGTTCTCAGGATCATAAGCTTCTTCTTCAGATGAAGCCTCCTTAGTACTACCTGGTGCATTTTGCATTCCAGACAGACTTTGAGAAATCATATTGACTTGCTGAGTCAATATTTTGTTTTGAGCCAATATGGCATTCAGAGTATCAATCTCAAGAACTCCTTTCTTCTGATTAGTTCCATTGTTCACAGGATTCCTTTCAGAAGTGTACATGAATTGGTTATTTGCAACTATTTCAATTAGTTCTTGAGCTTCTGTAGGTATCTTCTTTAGATGAAGAGATCCTCCAGCAGAGCTATCCAAAGACATCTTGGACAGTTCAGACAGACCATCATAGAAAATACTTATGATGCTCCATTCAGAAAGCATATCAGAGGGACACTTTCTGACCAATTGTTTGTATCTTTCCCAAGCTTCATAGAGGGATTCTCCTTCCTTCTGTCTGAAGGTTTGGACTTCCACTCTAAGCTTACTCAATTTTTGAGGTGGAAAGAACTTTGCCAAGAAGGCATTGACTAGCTTTTCCCAAGAGTTCAGGCTTTCTTTAGGTTGTGAGTCCAACCATATTCTATCTCTGTCTCTTACAGCAAAAGGGAATAGCATAAGTCTGTAGACCTCAGGGTCAACCCCATTAGTCTTGACAGTGTCACAAACTTGCAAGAATTCAGCTAAGAACTGATGAGGATCTTCCAATGGAAGTCCATGGAACTTGCAATTCTGTTGCATTAGAGAAACTAATTGAGGCTTAAGCTCAAAGTTGTTTGCTCCAATGGCAGGGATAGAGATGCTTCTCCCATAGAAGTCGGGAGTAGGTGCAGTAAAGTCACCCAGCACCTTCCTTGCATTGTTGGCATTGTTATTGTTTTCGGCTACCAAGGGTTCTTCTTCTTTGAAGATTTCTGTTAGGTCCTCTACAGAGAATTGTGCCTTAGCTTCTCTTAGCTTTCGCTTCAAGGTCCTTTCAGGTTCAGGATCAGCCTCAACAAGAATGCTTTTGTCTTTGCTCCTGCTCATATGAAAGAGAAGAAAACAAGGAAATATGGAATCCTCTATGTCACAGTATAGAGATTTCTTGAGGTGTCAGAGGAAAAGAAAAATGGAAGGAAGAGTCAGAAAATTCGAACTTATCAAGAAAGATGGAGTTCGAATTGTGCATTAAGGAATAGTGTTAGTCCATAAATAGAAGGATGTGAGAAGAGGGGAAGTAATTTTCGAAAATTAAGTAAAAGATTTTGAAAACATTTTGAAAAACTTCAATTGATTTTCGAAAACCAAGATTGAGAAGGAAGTAAAGTGATTTTTGAAAAAGATTTTGAAATTAGAAATCAAAAAGATTTGATTGAAAACTATTTTGAAAAAGATGTGATTAAGAAGATATGATTGGTTTTAAAAAGATGTGATTGAGAAGATATGATTTGAAAAACATTTTTAAAAAGATTTGATTTTAAAAATTAATAACTTGGCTAACAAGAAAAGATATGATTCAAACATTAAACCTTTCTCAACAGAAAAGGCAACATACTTGAAATGTTGAATCAAATCATTAATTGATAGCAAGTATTTTTGAAAATGGAGAGAAATTGATTTTGAAAAAGATTTGATTGAAAAGATTTGATTTGAAAAAGATTTGATTTTGAAAAGATTTTGAAAACTTGAAAAAAATTTGAATTGAAAACAGAATCTTCCCTCTTGTGCCATCCTGGCGTTAAACGCCCAGAATGGTGCACATTCTGGCGTTTAACACCCAAACTACTACCCTTTTGGGTGTTAAACGCCCAGCCAGGCACCCTGGCTGGCGTTTAAACGCCAGTTTGTCTTTTTTACTGGGCATTTTGAACGCCCAGCTTTTTCTGTGTAATTCCTCTGCAATATGTTCTGAATCTTCAATTCTCTATATTATTGACTTGAAAAGACACAAATTGAAAATATTTTTGGATTTTTAATAATGAGGAATAATCAAAATGTAACTAAAATCAAATAACAATGCATGCAAGACACCAAACTTAGCAGTTTGTACACTACTGACACTAACAAAATGAGAATGCATTTGAGAAACAACAAAACACTCAAGTCAAGAGAATTTAAAGATCAGAGCAATGAAATCATCAAGAACATCTTGAAGATCACTTAAGACACATGAATGAATGCAAGAAGAACAGAAACATGCAATTGACACCAAACTTAAAATGAGACTCTAGACTCAAACAAAATTTTTTTTGGATTTTATGATTTTGTAATTTTTTTTTTTGATTTTTCGAAAATTAAGTGGAAAAAGAAAATAAAGATACCAAAATTCTTAATGAGAATTCCAGGAATCATGCAATGTTAGTCTAAGACTCCGGTCTAGGAATTAGACATGGCTTTATAGCCAGCCAAGCTTTCAAAGAAAGCTCCGTTCCAAAACACTAGACATGGCTAATGGCCAGCCAAGCCTTAGCAGATCACTGCTCCAACAGCAAGATTGATAGAAATCATCAAGCTCTTGTGATGATAAGTTGAAACCTCGGTCCAATAAAATTAGACATGGCTTCACAGCCAGCCAGACTTCAACAGATCATCATGAAACACTAGAATTCGTTCTTAAGAACTCTGAAGAAAAATACCTAATCTAAGCAACAAGATGAACCGTCAGTTGTCCATACTCAACAATCCCCGGCAACGGCGCCAAAAACTTGGTGCACGAAATTGTGATCACTACAACACAAATAATCCAAAAACTTGGTGTTCAACACCATGGCATAAACACAACTTCGCACAACTAACCAGCAAGTGTACTGGGTCGTCCAAGTAATAAACCTTACGCGAGTAAGGGTCGATCCCACAGAGATTGTTGGTATGAAGCAAGCTATGGTCACCTTGTAAATCTTAGTCAGGCAAACTCAAATGGTTATGAATGATGAATAAAACATAAAGATAAAGATAGAGATACTTATGTAATTCATTGGTAGGAATTTCAGATAAGCGTATGAAGATGCTTGGTCCTTTTCATCTCTCTGCTTTCCTACTGTCTTCATCCAATCCTTCTTACTCCTTTCCATGGCAAGCTGTATGCAAGGGTTTCACCGTTGTCAGTGGCTACCTCCCATCCTCTCAGTGGAAATGTTCAACGCACCCTGTCACGGCACGGCTATCCATCTGTCGGTTCTCAATCAGGTCGGAATAGAATCCAGTGATTCTTTTGCGTCTGTCACTAACGCCCAGCCCTCAGGAGTTTGAAGCTCGTCACAGTCATTCAATCATTGAATCCTACTCAGAATACCAAAGACAAGGTTTAGACCTTCCGGATTCTCTTGAATGCCGCCATCAGTTCTAGCTTATAGCACGAAGATTCCGGTTAAAGAATCCAAGAGATATCCACCCAATCTAAGGTAGAACGGAGGTGGTTGTCAGGCACACGTTCATAGGTGAGAATGATGATGAGTGTCACGGATCATCACATTCATCAAGTTGAAGAACAAGTGATATCTTAGAACAAGAACAAGCGGAATTGAATAGAAGAACAATAGTAATTGCATTAATACTCGAGGTACAGCAGAGCTCCACACCTTAATCTATGGTGTGTAGAAACTCCACCGTTGAAAATACATAAGAACAAGGTCTAGGCATGGCCGAATGGCCAGCCTCCCAATGATCTAAGATAGCATAAGAACAAAGGTAGCTACCAAGATGAAAATACAATAGTAAAAGGTCCTACTTATAGAGAACTAGTAGCCTAGGGTTTACAGAGATGAGTAAATGACATAAAAATCCACCTCCGGGCCCACTTGGTGTGTGCTTGGGCTGAGCATTGAAGCATTTTCGTGTAGAGACTCTTCTTGGAGTTAAACGCCAGCTTTGGTGCCAGTTTGGGCGTTTAACTCCCATCCTTGTGCCAGTTCCGGCGTTTAACGCTGGGAATTCTGAGGGTGACTTTGAACGCCGGTTTGGGCCATCAAATCTTGGGCAAAGTATGAAGTATCATATATTGCTGGAAAGCCCAGGATGTTTACTTTCCAACGCCGTTGAGAGCGCGCCAATTGGGCTTCTGTAGCTCCAGAAAATCCACTTCGAGTTCAGGGAGGTCAGAATCCAACAGCATCTGCAGTCCTTTTTAGTCTCTGAATCAGATTTTTGCTCAGGACCCTCAATTTCAGCCAGAAAATACCTGAAATCACAGAAAAACACACAAACTCATAGTAAAGTCCAGAAAAGTAAATTTTAACTAAAAACTAATAAAAATACACTAAAAACTAACTAGATCATACTAAAAACCTACTAAAAACAATGCCAAAAAGCGTACAAATTATCCGCTCATCAACATGGCAGCCGAAAACAACAACAATGCCAACAATGCAAGGAATGTGCTGGGTGACTTTACTGCACCTACTCCCGACTTCTATGGGAGAAGCATCTCTATCCCTGCCATTGGAGCAAACAACTTTGAGCTTAAGCCTCAATTAGTTTCTCTAATGCAACAGAATGGCAAGTTCCATGAACTTCCATTGGAAGATCCTCATCAGTTTTTAGCTGAATTCTTGCAAATCTGTGACATTGTCAAGACCAATGGGGTTGACCTTGAGGTCTACAGACTTATGCTATTCCCTTTTGCTGTAAGAGACAGAGCTAGGATATGGTTGGACTCACAACCTAAAGAACGCCTGAACTCTTGGGAAAAGCTAGTCAATGCCTTCTTGGCAAAGTTCTTTCCACCTCAAAAATTGAGTAAGCTTAGAGTGGAAGTCCAAACCTTCAGACAGAAGGAAGGTGAATCCCTCTATGAAGCTTGGGAAAGATTCAAACAATTGATCAGAAAGTGTCCTTCTGACATGCTTTCTGAATGGAGCATCATAGGTATCTTCTATGATGGTCTAAGATGTCATTGGACAGCTCTGCTGGAGGATCTCTTCATCTGAAGAAGACGCCTGCAGAAGCTCAAGAACTCATTGAAATGGTTGAAAATAACCAATTCATGTACACTTCTGAAAGGAATCCTGTGAACAATGGGACGAATCAGAAGAAAGGAGTCCTTGAGATTGATACTCTGAATGCCATACTGGCTCAGAACAAAATATTGACTCAGCAAGTCAATATGATTTCTCAAAGTTTGTTTGGAATGCAAGCTGCACCAAGCAGTACTAAGGATGCTTCATCTGAAGAAGAAGCTTATGATCCTGAGAACCCTTCAATGGAAGAGGTGAATTACATGGGAGAACCCTATGGAAACACCTATAATCCTTCATGGAGAAATCACCCAAATCTCTCATGGAAGGATCAACAGAGACCTCAACAAGGTTTCAACAACAATAATGGTGGAAGAAACAGGTTTAGCAATGGCAAGCCTTTTCCATCATCTTCTCAGCAACAGACAGAGAATTCTAAGCAGAGCCACTCTGACTTAGCAACCATGGTCTCTGATCTAATCAAAACCACTCAAAGTTTCATGACTGAAACAAGGCCCTCCATTAGAAACTTGGAGGCACAAGTGGGTCAGCTGAGTAAGAAAGTTACTGAACTCCCTCCTAGTACTCTTCCAAGCAATACAGAAGAGAATCCAAAAGGAGAGTGAAAGGCCATCAACATGGCCGAATTTGGAGAGGAGGAAGAGGCAGTGATCGCCACTGAGGAAGACCTCAATGGACGTCCACTGGCTTCCAATGTATTCCCTAATGAGGAACCATGGGAATCTGAGGCTCACACTGAGACCATAGGGATTCTATTGGATTTACTTCTGCCATTCATGAGCTCTGATGAGTATTCTTCCTCTGAAGAGGATGAAGATGTCACTGAAGAGCGAGTTGCTAAATACATTGGAGCAATCATAAAGCTAAATGACAAGTTATTTGGTAATGAGACTTGGGAGGATGAACCCCCTTTGCTCACCAAAGAACTGGATAACTTGATTAGGTAGAAATTACCTCAAAAGAGACAGGACCCTGGGAAGTTCTCAATACCTTGTATTATAGGCACCATGACCTTTGAAAAGGCTCTGTGTGACCTAGGGTCAAGCATAAACCTCATGCCTCTCTCTGTAATGGAGAAGCTAGGGATCTTTGAGGTGCAAGCTGCAAGAATCTCACTAGAGATGGTAGACAATTCAAGAAAACAAGCTTATGGACTTGTAGAGGATGTTCTGGTAAAAGTTAAAGACCATTACATCCCTGATGATTTCATAGTCCTAGAGACTGGGAAGTGCATGGATGAATCCATCATCCTTGGCAGACCCTTCCTAGCCACAGCAAAGGTTGTGATTGATGTTGACAGAGGAGAATTGATCATTCAAGTGAATGAAGAATCCTTCGTGTTTAAGGCTCAAGGATACCCCTCTGTAACCATGGAAAGGAAGCATGAAGAGCTTCCCTCAAAACAGAGTCAAACAGAGCCCCCACAGTCAAACTCTAAGTTTGGTGTTAGGAGGCCACAACCAACTTCTAAGTTTGGTGTTGAACCCCCACATTCAAACTCTAAGTTTGGTGTTGGGAGGTTCCAACACTGCTCTGAGTATCTGTAAGGCTCCATGAGAGCCCACTGTCAAGCTACTGACATTAAAGAAGCGCTTGTTGGGAGGCAATCCAATGTTATATTTATCTATTTTCCTTTGTTATTTTATGTTTTCCATAGGTTGATGATCATGGGAAGTCACAAAATCAATTGAAAAAGCAAAATCAGCATGAAAAATAGAAAGAAAAACAGCACACCCTGGAGGAAAACTAGCTGGCATTTAAACGCCAGTAAGGGCAGCAAATGGGCGTTTAACGCCCAGTCTGGCACCATTCTGGGCGTTTAACGCCAGAAAGGGGCACCAGACTGGCGTTAAACGCCAGGAAGGGGCAAGAAGCTGGCGTTAAACGCCAGGAATGGGCACCAGCTCGGCGTTTAACGCCAGAATTGGCAGAAGGAGCAGTTTTGCTCGCCACTTGGTGCAGGGATGAATTTTCCTTGACACCTCAGAATTTGGGACCCCACAGGATCCCCACCTACCCCACTACTCTCTCTCTTCTTCACCCATTCACCAATCACTTCAACACATCTTCCCCAAAAAACCCCTCACCTATCAAATCCCACTATTCTCTTCACCACTCACATCCATCCTTCATAAAACCCCACCTACCCCACCATTCAAATTCAAACCACTTTCCCTCCCAAACCCACCCATTATGGCCGAACCATACACCCCCTCTCCACTCCTATATAAACCCATCTTCACTCCTTCATTTTCACATAACCTAAACACTACTTCTCCCCCTTGGCCGAACCACAAAGCTACCTCCATCTCCTCTATTTCTTCTTCTTCTACTCTCTTCTTTCTTCTTTTGCTTGAGGACGAGCAAACTTTCTAAGTTTGGTGTGGTAAAAGCATTGCTTTTTGTTTTTCCATAACCATTTATGGCATCTAAGGCCGGAGAAACCTCTAGAAAGAGGAAAGGGAAGGAAAAAGCTTCCACCTCCGAGTCATGGGAGATAGAGAGATTCATCTCAAGGGTGCATCAAGACCACTTCTATGAAGTTGTGGCCATGAAGAAGATGATCCCCGAGGTCCCTTTCAAACTCAAAAAGAGTGAATATCCGGAGATCCGTTATGAGATCCAAAAAAGAAGTTGGGAAGTTCTTACCAACCCCATTCAACAAGTCGGGATCTTAATGGTTCAAGAGTTCTATCCCAATGCATGGATCACCAAGAATCATGATCAAAGTGTGAACCCGGACCCAAAGAATTGGCTTACAATGGTTCGGGGGAAATGCTTAGATTTTAGTCCGAAAAATGTAAGGTTGGCATTCAACTTGCCCATGATGCAAGGAGATGAACACCCTTACACTAGAAGGGTCAACTTTGATCAAAGGTTGGACCAAGTCCTCATAGACATTTGTGAAGAGGGCGCTCAATGGAAGAGAGATTCAAGAGGGAAGCTGGTTCAACTGAGAAGGCATGACCTCAAGCCCGAGGCTAGAGGATGGTTGGAGTTTATCCAACGCTCAATCATTCCCACTAGCAACCGGTCCGAAGTTACTATAGACCAGGCTATCATGATTCATAGCATCATGATTGGAGAGAAAGTAGAAGTTCATGAGGTTATATCCCAAGAACTTTATAAGGTGGCGGACAAGTCCTCTACCTTGGCAAGGTTAACCTTCCCTCATCTCATTTGTCACCTATGTTATTCAGTCGGAATTGACATAGAGGGAGACACCCTCATTGATGAGGACAAGCCCATCACTAAGAAAAGAATGGAGCAAACAAGAGATCCCACTCATCATGAAATCCATGAGATGCCTCAAGGGATGCACTTTCCTCCACAAAACTATTGGGAGCAAATCAACACCTCCCTAGGAGAATTGAGTTCCAATATGGGACAACTAAGGGTGGAGCACCAAAAACATTCCATTTTCCTCCATGAAATTAGAGAAGATCAAAGAATCATGAGAGAGGAGCAACAAAGGCAAGGAAGAGACATTGAGGAGCTCAAGCACTCCATAATATCTTCAAGAGGAAGAACAAGCCGCCATCACTAAGGTGGACCCGTTCTTTAACTTCCTTGTTCTTTATTTTCCTGTTTTTCGAATTTTCATGCTTATGTTCATCTATGTTTGTGTCTTATGATCATTAGTGTCTTAGTGTCTATGCCTTAAAGTTATGAATGTCCTATGAATCCATCACCTTTCTTAAATGAAAAATGTTCTTAATTGAAAAAGAGAAGAATTGCATGAATTTTGAATTTTATAACAGATTAATTATTTTGATGTGGTGGAAATACTTTGACTTCTGAATGTATGCTTAAACAGTGCATATGTCTTTTGAATTTGTTGTTCATGAATGTTGGCTCTTGAAAGAATAATGAAAAAAGAGACATGTTACTGAGGATCTGAAAAATCATAAAAATGATTCTTGAAGCAAGAAAAAGCAATGAATACAAAATAATAATAATAATAATAATAATAATAATAATAATAAAGTCATGATCCAAGGCAAAAAGAGTGTGCTTAAGAACCCTGGACACCTCTAATTGGGGACTCTAGCAAAGCTGAGTCACAATCTGAAAAGGTTCACCCAATTATGTGTCTGTGGCATGTATGTATCCGGTGGTAATACTGGAAGACAGAGTGCTTTGGGCCACGGCCAAGACTCATAAAGTAGCTGTGTTCAAGAATCATCATACTTAACTAGGAGAGTCAATAACACAATCTGGATTCTGAGTTCCTATAGAAGCCAATCATTCTGAATTTCAAAGGATAGAGTGAGATGCCAAAACTGTTCAGAGGCAAAAAGCTAAAAGCCCCGCTCATCTAATTGATACTGATCTTCATAGATGTTTTTGGAATTCATTGCATATTCTTTTCTTTTTATCTTATTTGATTTTCAGTTGCTTGGGGACACGCAACAATTTAAGTTTGGTGTTGTGATGAGCGGATAATTTATACGCTTTTTGGCATTGTTTTTAGTATGTTTTTAGTATGTTTTAGTTAGTTTTTATTATATTTTTATTAGTTTTTAGTTAAAATTCACTTTTTTGGACTTTACTATGAGTTTGTGTATTTTTCTGTTATTTCAGGTATTTTCTGGCTGAAATTGAGGGACCTGAGCAAAAATCTGATTCAGAGGCTGAAAAGGACTGCAGATGCTGTTGGATTCTAACCTCCCTGCACTCGAAGTGGATTTTCTGGAGCTACAGAAAACCAATTGGCACGCTCTCAATTGCGTTGGAAAGTAGACATCCTGGGCTTTCCAGCAATGTATAATAGTTCATACTTTTCCCGAGATTTGATTGCCCAAACAGGCGTTCCAAGTCAGCTCAAGAATTCTGGCGTAAAACGCTGGAACTGGCACAAGGATGGGAGTTAAACGCCCAAACTGGCACAAAAGCTGGCGTTTAACTCCAGAAAAGTCTCTACACATGAAAGCTTCAATGCTCAGCCCAAGCACACACCAAGTGGGCCCGGAAGTGGATTTTTATGTCATTTACTCATCTTTGTAAACCCTAAGCTACTAGTTCTCTACAAATAGGACCTTTTGCTATTGTATTTAGAGAGATCTTTCGATCATGTTTTGATGATTGAACCCTTTTTGGGAGGCTGGCCATTCGGCCATGCCTAGACCTTGTTCTTATGTATTTTCAACGGTGGAGTTTCTACACACCATAGATTAAGGTGTAGAGCTCTGCTGTACCTCAAGTATCAATGCAATTACTATTATTCTTCTATTCAATTCAGCTTATTCTTGTTCTAACATATTCATTCGTACCCAAGAACATGATGAATGTGATGATTATGTGACGCTCATCATCATTCTCACTTATGAACGCGTGCCTGACAACCACTTCCGTTCTACAAGCAAACAAGGCTTGAATGTTTATCTCTTGGATTCCTTAATCAGAATCTTCGTGGTATAAGCTAGAATTGATGGTGGCATTCAAGAGAATCCGGAAGGTGTAAACCTTGTCTGTGGTATTCTGAGTAGGATTTAAGGATTGAATGACTGTGACGAGCTTCAAACTCCTGAAGGCTGGGCGTTAGTGACAGACGCAAAAGAATCACTGGATTCTATTCCAACCTGATTGAGAACCGACAGAAGATTAGCCGTGCTATGACAGAGCGTGTTGAACATTTTCACTGAGAGGACGGGACTGTAGCCATTGACAACGGTGATGCCCAACATACAGCTTGCCATGGAAAGGAGTAAAAAGGATTGGATGCAGACAGTAGGAAAGCAAATAGACGAAAGGGACAGAGCATCTCCATACGCTTATCTGAAATTCTCAGCAATGAATTACATAAATATCTGTATCTTTATTTTATGCTTTATTCATAAATCATCTATAACCATTTGAATCTGCCTGACTGAGATTTACAAGATGACCATAGCTTGCTTCATACCAACAATCTCCGTGGGATCGACCCTTACTCGCGTAAGGTTTATTACTTGGATGACCCAGTGCACTTGCTGGTTAGTTGTGCGAAGTTGTGATAAAGAGTTGAGATTGCAATTGAGCGTACCATGTTGATGGCGCCATTGATGATCACAATTTCGTGCACCAATCCTCCTTGATTCTATGTATGTATATAACTATTTTTCTTTTGTACACAGTATTTACTACGTTAACGTACTTCATGTGTGATTAACGGCTATCGACGTTTACTTTTCTTAACAGGCTCTTAGTTATAATATTATTCTTTTAAGTATTATGTATGTATTTCTCTTTTTAAGTGTCATAATATCTCACCACGTTTGATTTACAACTATAGCATAAAGATTTGTGTGGTAGGGTGTTACATAGGTGATGGACACTCCCTAAGGAATCCAATAATTTGACCTAATTTGTTGTATTTAGAGAATTGAGATGAATTTGAATTGATGATTTGCCACAAAATAGTTGATATAGCATTACCGCCGGCTAAGAATTTCTTCTCGGTTAGAGGAAATTACTTCGTTACAAGTATAGTTCCCAACTGACAAGTAATGCTCAATCAAAGTTTTAATAATTGGTTGTCACATGTACAAACCCCAATGAAAATAAACCGAAGCATTTAAATCTCGGGTCATCTCACAAGAAATTGCAATGAAGTGATCAATTATTGACAATGAAGGGGCAACGGGATTTGATTTGTAATTGGCAAGAAAATATAAAAGCAAGAAAGTAAAGCAAACAACTAAAGAAAGCAAGTGATAAAGAGAGACATTCATGGTAAGGATTGAGAATATAGGATTTCTATCCTAGTCACTAATCATAACAATAATTAACAAGAGGTTATCCTATTTAGTCATCTCCAACAATGGAAGAAGGTATAATGTTATCTTCACACGAGAAAAAGTCAAATAAGACTAGTTAATCTCAATCCAAAAGTCCTAGTCAACTTACTAATTGAATTAGCAAAAGACTAGCGTCGATGGAAACAATATTAACTAACAACCCAAGATCACTAACATGAGTTGGGTCTTAATGACTCAAGATTACCCAATTTCTCTTTCGAAGCCAAGAATGCTAAAAAATCTACTCTAACATCCAACCAAGCATTTTGTCAAACACTTGGAAGGCATAAAAAGAAAGCATTATAAAAGTGCAAGAATAATAAATCTATCAACTACCAATTGCAAGAAAATAACAATAACAACTCAAATCAACAATAAAAGAACATCAAACATCAAAATGCATTAAATGAAATCCAAATCCAACAATGGTGTTCATAAAACTAAAGAGAGACAGAAAAAGGGAAATTAACACTACAAACTAAGAGAATGAAGATGTATGAACAAGAAATTTTAGAGACAACTAGATGAAAACAAGAAAATAAATCTAGATCTAAAATGGAAACTAACCTAAGAACCCTAATTCTAGAGAGAAGAGGGAGCTTCTCTCTCTAGAAAACTAACAACACGATACCTAAGCTACACTAATTGCTCTCCCTTTGTCCAAGCTAAAATTCTGCATGAAATAGCCTTAGGAATGAGTTTGATTTGGGCCTGAGCAGCTCAAAAATTGCCTCAAGCATTTTCACTTTAATGAGGTCACATTCTGGATGTGACGCGTACGTGTCGTCTGGCATTTTCCTTATTACGCGTACGCGTCATGTCACGCGTACGCGTCGCCTGGACGACCTCATCTTCACGCGTGCGCGTCTGTCACGCATGCACATTGCTCTAAGCACTCCAAATCTTTGTTTTTCCATGAATTCTCCACTTTGCATGCTTTTCTCTTCACTTCTTCCATCCAATACTTGCCTTATGATCCTGAAATCACTCAACAACCATATCAAGGCATCGAATAAAATTAAAGTGAATTAAATTTAGCTATTTTAAGGCTTAAAAAGCATGTTTTCACTCTTAAGTACAAATTTAGGGAGAATTACAAAACTATGCTATTTCATTGAATAAATGTGAGATAAGCTGATAAAATTCCCCAAATTAAGTACAAGATAAACCACAAAATTGGGGTTTATCAATAGTTATAGTGTTTTTCAATAAAAAAAATTGGTGTTACGTATGCATGTGTAGATTATATATCAATTATCTTCTTCTCAAGAAAATCAAATGATCACATCACTAATCAGTTGCCTAAGAATGAGTGAGAGCAAGAGAGTAATTGTGGTATAGATATTCCTTCTTAACAATGTCACATTGCAGAACCAGCTAGGACGATAATTACCCAAAGTTTATCCTTATAAAAGGAAAATATAAATACAAAAATATGTTTGCAAAATATTTAAACTGATAAGTACATGAATGGTTATTCGCTAATGTAACGACTCAACTTCCTGCGTGTCATGATCACACTAAAAACTAAGTATTACTGACTTACTTCCCTTAACTTTAACTATTATTTATTATATTAGCTTGATTCGTGTTAGAATGTAGTTATGTTGCGGGGCAATTTTTTTTTGAAAATGTTGAACGATAAACACAGAGAGACAGTTGCCTAAGAATGAGTGAGAGCAAGAGAGTAATTGTGGTATAGATATTCCTTCTTAACAATGTCACATTGCAGAACCAGCTAGGACGATAATTACCCAAAGTTTATCCTTATAAAAGGAAAATATAAATACAAAAATATGTTTGCAAAATATTTAAACTGATACGTACATGAATGGTTATTCGCTAATGTAACGACTCAACCTCCTGCGTGTCATGATCACACTAAAAACTAAGTATTACTGACTTACTTCCCTTAACTTTAACTATTATTTATTATATTAGCTTGATTCGTGTTAGAATGTAGTTATGTTGCGGGGCAATTTTTTCTTGAAAATGTTGAACGATAAACACAGAGAGGTATATAAATAAAATCACAAATAATAACGGATAGAACAGTTTAAAACTGTCACGTATATACATTGCACGATGATTAACAAGGAGTAGCTAGCTATTAACTATATATATGAGATCTCCTAGTCCCTCAAAACTACAAAAGTGAGGGAATAACACTCTAAGTCTTCAAAAATTTGAGCCAAGTTGATGTCATCAAAATGCAAGATATCATCCATCACTTCTCCGCACGATCCTACATCCTTACTGGGCCGTTGGTGCTCCATCTGAAAGGGAGGAGAGGGTAAGAACTTAGGGTTCTTGGTAAGGTCAGGGTTGTTGGTTAAGTTTATTAATTCTTTACTTGTTACCAAATAAAAGTACTTGAACAAAACATACAAGAAATAGCAGATCGACAAATAATAGAAACAACCAGAGAATATAAAAAATAGAATACAATAAAGAAATCACACACACATATAGAATGCACATCAAAAAATATGTGGCAAATAAGTATGATGCATGTTTGACCCTATTGCAAGTCATGAGCTCATGTGTTAGTTGCCTACCCACTCCCGATATTACCCAGCAAAAATCCCGAATATTGGTTTTCCAGAGATGTGCACATTACAACATCTCATCTCATTATTACACTTTAGACATTCAGTAACATTTATCTCTTAATATTTGTTAAGATATTAGTAGTTATGACAAAATTACATATTAAGTAACATTTATGCTAAAATATTACTTAATACATTTAATTTTTTTTTTAAAATGTTACCTATTCCTAATTACATATTCATATTTACAGAAAACAAGCAAAACTCCCTACTCACAAAATTAAAATCTCTCACTTCTCACATCTAAATCTCGCTCACACCTCATGCTTTTGCTTCGATCACGATCTTGCTTGATTTCAATCTTAATCACGCTCTTAATCGATCTCGATCATACTTGATTCTCGATTTTGATCTTGATCTTAACCGATTTTTTATCTCGCCCAGTTCGTGATGTCGCTCTTGCTCGCACTTTGCCTCTTTAATCTCCCACTCTGCCATCTCAATCTCACGGTCTTCCTCCTTAGTTTCATCATGGTGATTGCAATGCTTAGTACTTCCCGCAAAATTAATAAATTATTAGCTAATAAATAAATAATTATTCAAAGAAATTAGAAAATTAAATTATATAATCTAGAGGAATAGAAATATTAAAAATATGAATTTTAACACTAATTTTAAATATTTTGCCCAAAATTAGACTGTTGGGCCGATCAAAACGAGCCGACATTGGGCCCAATGCCCAACCCATTTAAGCCAAACTTAGCCACTTCTCTTCCCCATATCAAATAAAACACGCTGAACAAGGGAAAGGGAAGAGAAGGAACCCCAAACCATGTCTCAAAATTCAAATGCTTCTAACTTTCAATCGGAGCTCCAATCATCGCACCATCTGTGGCCACGCGACCATTGCCTCGAGCTCTGCCAATCCATCTAAATAAAGTGGTAAGAACTTCATAATTTCTCACCCAGCCTCTTTCTTCTCCAATTTCAAAAATCTTTGGGGTTTTGGTAATGTTAGGTGTGAATTAGCTTTGGGAATTTGTTGGGTCTTTGATGCACCACTAATTCGTGGTACATCTTGTGCTTAATTTAGTAGATTTTATCCACTATTCTCATATTTATTCATAGAATCTGCATGTTTTACACTTTCCTTCCTGATTTTGTGCTATGATTGAAAACATGCTTCTTTGGCCTTTAATTCACTATTTTTAATTACCTCTTATTACCATTCGATGCCGTGATATGTGTGTTAAGTGTTTTCAGGTTTTATAGGGTAAGAATGGTTTAGAGGATGGAAAGGAAGCATGCAAAAGTGGAAGGAATACAAGAAATTGAAGGAATCGCAAAGTTGTCAGCCCTGACCTCTTCATACTTAATTGATCATAACTTGAGCTATAGAAATCCAAATGAACTGGTTTTAGTTGCGTTGGAAAGCTAACATCCGGGGCTTTGAAATGATATATAATTTGCTATAGTTGACCTGGCGTTTAAGGATGCGCATGCGCAAAGCACGCCTACGCATGAATGGTGCAAAAGTTTAGCGTATCAGAAATCGCTGGGGGTGATTTCTGGGTTGTTTTTGGCCCAGTTTTAAGCCCAAAAATACTGATTAGAGGCTGCAGAGTGGGAGAATCATGGGAACACTTCTCATTCACACAATTTAAGTTTTAGATGTAGTTTCTAGAGAGAGAGAAGCTCTAGGTTTTAGGATTCTCTTAGTTTTAGGTTTATTTCTTCATCAAATTCAGGTTCAATGTTCCTTTAATTTAATTTCTCTTCTACCCTTATTTGTCTTAGCATTCTAGTTTATTTATTTCCCTTGTTGATTACTTTATCTTCTCAATTAGTTTATGAATTCTCATGTTAGATTTGATTTTTTATTTAATGCAATTTGAGGTATTTCATATTTATGATTGCTTTCTTCAATTTAGGTTATTGATGCTTTCAATTGGTTGTTTGGATTTTATTATCTCTTATTGTTTTTCTATGCTTCTATTTTGTGCCTACCAAGTGTTTGATAAAATACTTGGAAGGATTTTAGAGTAGGATTTTATGTTCTTGGCTTGGGATGGTAACTTAGGAACTCTTGAGTTACTAATGTCCAAGTAATTGATGATTGGGAGCCATTAAATCTAGTTCTCACCAATTGAAGTGGTGGAGAGCTAGGACTTATAGATTTGGTTCAATATAGCTCATTTAACTTTCCTTTACTATTAGTTAGAGGATGATTTAATGGGATTGATCCTTTCCAATTCTCATGTTGTGGTTAGTGATAAGGATAGAGATCCTCGACCACTAACCCTTGACAAGACCTCTTTATCATTTGATTTTCATCACCATTTACTTTTTCTTGTTCCCTTGTTCAAAAAATCCCAAAATATACCTTTACATAACCAATCATAAGAACACTTCCCTGCAATTCCTTGAGAGAAGACCCGAGGTTTAAATACTTTGGTTATTAGTTTTATTAGGGGTTTGTTACTTGTGACAAACAATTTTTTTGTATGAAAGGATTCTTGTTGGTTTAGAAGCTATACTTTCAACGAGCACTTATTTGTGAATTTCTAGACCACACGAAATCCGTTCATAAAAAAATGGCGCCGTTGCCGGAGAATTGCAAACGTGTGCCTTATTATTGGTTATTGTAAATATTTGCTTTTTACTTATTTGTTAGGTTTTTTTTTGTTAGTTTTTAGGATTTAGTTGCTTATTTTCATTAGTTTTTGTTTTTTTTTATTTGCTATTATGAATTCTCATCACTTTGGCTATGAGTTTGGTTCAAATTATGTTGTAGGAAATGGATGCTACAATGAGGATATGCATCAAGGATGGAACAATCAAGGTTGGGAGGAGCCACAAGCTTATTGATGACATGTTATCATGTCATGTTTTTCTATGCTTTTTCATACAAGAAATTGATGAGTTGTGCTTAAATATTGAATGCTTTTGTGCTTAAATGGTATATTTCCTTGATCTTTTAATTTTATAAATTTTGTAAAAAATAAGTGGAAAAAGAAGAAAAATGGCACAAAATAAGCTAAAAAGAAGAAAAGAGGAATTTTGGGCACATTTTGGAATTGAGGCACACTTTGGAACCTTAAGCCACGCTTTTAAAAGCGTGGCCCATGACCATGAATGCCACGGCCACATTAAAAGCATGCATGCCATCATGAACCATGCATTATTAAATTGGCATTATTAATGAGCTTTACGGCATGCAAGTAATATTATATCAATCCTTTGAACAAGGCATTAATGAAAGCGTGCATGCATTCAATTATTAATGCCTTATGCATGCATGAATTAATATCTAATGCCTTATGCATGAATTATTAATGCCTTATGAATGCAACGTTAATACATTGGCATTAATTAATAAAGCCAATAATGCATGCATGAATCATTTGAATATTAAAGCTTACTAGTACACGAAATCGTGAGTTCACACTTCTCTCATAATTTCGCGCAGCTGACTAGCAAGTGTACTGTGTCGTCAAGTAATACCTTACCTGAGTAAGGGTCGATGCCATGGAGATTGTCGGCTTGAAGCAAGCTATGGTCATCTTGTAAATCTCAGTCAGGTGGATTCAAATGGTTATGAGGTTTTGATAATTAAAAGAGAAATAAAACATAAAATAGGATAGAGATACTTATGCAATTCATTGGTGGGAATTTCAGATAAGCGTATCGAAATGCTTTGTTCCCTCTGAGCCTCTGCTTTCCTATTGTCCTTATCCAATCATGCGTACTCCCTTCCATGGCAAGCTGTATGTTGGTGGATCACCGTTGTTAATGGCTACCATCCCTCCTTTCAGTGAAAACATGTCTGCTACGGTTTCCCGCATAGCTAATCAGCTGTCGGTTCTCAATCGTCTTGGAATAAGATCCATTGATCATTTTGCACACTGTCACTGCGCCCAACAATCACAAGTTTGAAGCTCGTCACAGTCATCCCATCCCAAATCCTACTTGGAATACCACAGACAAGGTTTAGACTTTCCGGATCTCAAGAATGCTGCCAATTGATTCTAGCTTATACCACAAAGACTCTGATCTCACGGAATGGAAGGCTCTATTGTCAGGAGAGGCAACCATGCGTCATAAACCAGGAGGCCAAGAGACACACACTCAAGCTCTCGCAGATAGAACGGAGGTGGTTGTTAGGCACGCGTTCATAAGGAAGGATGATGATGAGTATCACGGATCATCACATCCATCAGGTTGAAGTACGAGTGAATATCTTAGAACAAGAATAAGCGTGAATTGAATAGAAAAACAATAGTACTTTGCATTAATTCATGAGGAATAGCAGAGCTTCACACCTTAATCTATGAGGTGTAGAAACTCCACCGTTGAAAATACATAAGTGATGAAGGTCCAGGCATGGTCGAATAGCCAGTCCCCAAAACGTGATCAAGAGATCAAAAGTGATCCAAAGATAGTCTCAAAAAATGATCTAAAGATGTAAATACAATAGTAAAAAGTCCTATTTATACTAAACTAGTTACTAGGGTTTACAAAAATAAGTAAATAGCGCAGAAATCCACTTCCGGCACCCACTTGGTGTGTGTTTGGGCTGAGCATTGAAGCTTTCACGTGCATAGGCTCTTCTTGGAGTTTAAACGCCAGTTTTGGTGCCAGTTTGGGCGTTTAACTCCAGCTTTGGTGCCAGTTCTGGCGTTTTACGCCAGAAAAGAGTTTCTGGTAGACGTTTGGACGCTAGTTTGGGCCATCAAATCTCAGGCAAAGTATGAACTATTATACATTGCTAGAAAGCCCACGATGTCTACTTTCTAACGCAATTGAGAGCACACCAATTAGGTATCTGTAGCTCCAGAAAATCTACTTCAAGTGCAGGGAGGTCAGAATCCAACAGCATCTTCAGTCCTTTCTCAGCCTCTGAATCAGATTTTTGCTCAGGTCCCTCAATTTCAGCCAGAAAATATCTGAAATCACAGAAAAACACACAAACTCATAGTAAAGTCCAGAAATGTGATTTTTTCATAAAAACTAATAAAAATATACTAAAAAGTAACTAAAACATATTAAAAACTATGTAAAAACAATCCCAAAAAGCGTATAAATTATCCGCTCATCACAACACCAAACTTAAATTGTTGCTTGTCCCCAAGCAACTGAAAACAAAATAAGATAAAAAGAAGAGAATATACAATAAATCCCAAAATATCAATGAAACTTAGTCCCAATTAGATGAGTGGGGCTAGTAGCTTTTTGTCTCTGAACATTTTTGGCATCTCACTTTATCCTTTGAAGTTCAGAATGATTGGCATCCATTAGGAACTCAGAATTCAGATAGTGTTCTTGATTCTCCTAGTTCAGTATGTTGGTTCTTGAACACAGCTACTTTATGAGTCTTGGCCGTGACCCTAAGCATCTTGTTTTCTGGTACTACCACCGGATACATAAATGCCACAGACACATAACTGGGTGAACCTTTTCAGATTGTGACTCAGCTTTGCTAGAGTCCCCAGTTAGAGGTGTCCAGAGTTCTTAAGCACACTCTTTTGCTTTGGATCACGACTTTAACCACTCAGTCTCAAGCTTTTCACTTGGACCTTCATGACACAAGCACATAGTTAGGGATAGCTTGATTTAGCCGCTTAGGCAAGGATGTTATTCCTTTGGGCCCTCCTATCCATTAATGCTCAAAGCCTTGGATCCTTTTTTTACCCATGCCTTTTAGTTTAAAGGGTTATTGGCTTTTTCTGCTTGCTTTTTTTTCGCCTATTTTATTTTATTTTATTTTATTTTTTTTCGCAAGCTTGTATTTTTCACTGCTTTTTCTTGCTTCAAGAATCAATTTTATGATTTTTCATATTATCAATAACATTTCTCTTTGTTCATCATTCTTTCAAGAGCCAACAAATTTAACATTCATAAACTTCACTATAAAAAATATGCACTATTCAAGCATTCATTCAGAAAACAAAAAGTATTGCCACCACAGCAAAATAATTAAACTAGTTCCAAGATAAAATTTGAAATTCATGTACTTCTTGTTCTTTTATAATTAGGAACATTTTTCATTTAAGAAAGGTGAAGGATTTATGGGACATTTATAGCTTCAAGGCATAGACACTAGACACTAATGATCATGTAATAAAGACACAAACATAGACAAATATAAAGCACAAAAATCAAAAAACAGAAAAATAAGAACAAGGAAATTAAAGAACGGGTCCACCTTAGTGATGGCGGCTAGTTCTTCCTCTTGAAGATCTTATGGAGTGCTTGAGCTCCTCAATATCTCTTTCTTGCCTTTGTTGTTCTTCCCTCATGGCTCTTTGGTCTTCTCTAATTTCTTGGAGGATGATGGAATGCTCTTGGTGCTCCATCCTTAGGTGCTCCATATTGGAACTCAAATCTCCTAGAGAAGTGTTGAGTTGTTCCCAATAGTTGTGTGGAGGAAAATGCATCCCTTGAGGTATCTCAGAAATTTCTTGATGAGGGACTTCCTCATGCGTTTGCTGAGGTCCATGAGTGGGCTCTCTTGTTTGCTCCATCCTCTTTTTAGTGATGGGCTTGTCCTCTTCAATGAGGATGTCTTCCTCTATGACAATTCCAGCTAAATTGCATAGGTGACAAATGAGATGAGGAAAGGCTAACCTTGCCAAAATGGAGGGCATGTTAGCCACTTTGTACAGTTCTAGAGGTATAATCTCATGAACTTTCACTTCCTCTCCAATCATGATGCTATGGATCATGATAGCCCGATCCACAGTTACTTCGGATCGGTTGCTAGTAGGAATGATAGAGCGTTGGATGAACTCCAACCATCCTCTAGCCACAGGCTTAAGGTCAAGCCTTCTTAGTTGAACCGGCTTGCCTTTGGAGTCTCTCTTCCATTATGCTCCTTCCATACAGATGTCCATAAGGACTTGGTCCAACCTTTTATCAAAGTTGACCTTTCTTGTGAAAGCATGAAGATCTCCTTGCATCATTGGCAAGTTGAATGCCAACCTAACATTTTTCGGACTGAAATCTAAGTATTTTCCCCGAACCATTGTGAGCCAATTCTTCAGGTCCGGGTTCATACTTTGATCATGGTTCTTAGTGATCCATACATTAGCATAGAACTCTTGAACCATTAAGATTTCGAATTGTTGAATAGGATTGGTGAGGGCTTCCCATCCTTTTCTCCGGATATTCTCTCCTTTTGAGCTTGAAGGGGACCTCGGGGATCACCTTCTTCTTGGCCACAACTTCATAGAAGTGGTCTTGATGGACCTTTGAGATGAACCTTTCCATCTCCCGTGACTCAGAGGTGAAAGCAATTGCCTTCCCTTTCCTCTTTCTTGATGTTTCTCTGGCCTTAGGTGCCATAAGTGGTTATGGAAAATTAAAAAGCAAGGCTTTTCTTCCACACCAAACTTAAGAGATTTGCTCGTCCTCGAGCAAAAGAAAAAAAAGAGAGTAGAAGAAGAAGACAAAAAGTGGGAGATGGAGGCTTGAGAGAGTTTGGCCAATGGGGTTTTGAGTGTATGTGATGTGTAAAAATGAAGGAGTAAGGAGGGCTATATATAGGGAAAGAGAGAGAGTTGGTTCGTATGAGAAGGGTTGGGTTTGGGAGGGAAATGGTTTGAATTTGAGTGGGTAGGGGTAGGTGGGTTGTATGATGGGTTTATGGGAATTAGGGAATGGATGTGAGTGGTGAAGAGAATATGGGGAAGAGGGTAAGATTTGATAGGTGAATAGTGGTTTGGGAAGAGTGTTATGGAAAGGTGTGAAGGGGAAAGAAAGTGAGTTGAGGTAGGTGGGGATCCTGTGAGATCCACAGATCCTGAGGTGTAAAGGATTTTGCATCCCTGCACCTTGCTGGCGTTAAACGCCCCTCTGTGTGCCTTTCTGGCATTTAAACGCCAGGTTGCTGCCCTTTTCTGCTGTTTAAACGCCAGTCTGCTGCCCTTTTTTGGCGTTTAAACGCCCAAAAAGGTGCCAGATTGGGCATTTAAACGCCCATTTTTATACCTTTACTGGCGTTTAAATACCAGTTTGCCTGCCAGTTCTGGCGTTTAAACGCCAGACTGCTGCCCATTTCTGGCATTTAAACGCCCAAAATGGTGCCAGGCTGGGCGTTAAACGCCCATTTTGGTATCCTTACTGGCGTTTAAACGCCAGTAAGCTCATCCTCCAGGGTGTGCCATTTCTTTATGCTATTTTTTATTTTTCTTTAATTTTTGTAGTTGTTTTTGTGACTCCACATGATCATGATCCTAAAGAAAACATAAAATAACATAGATAAATAAAATAAAATTGGGTTGCCTCCCAATAAGCGCTTCTTTAATGTCAATAGCTTGACAGTGAGCTCTTTTCAGAGCTTCACAGATGCTTAGAGCACGATTGTGGCCTCCCAACACCAAACTTAGAGTTTGAGTGTGGGAGCTCTGTCTGACTCTGTATTGAAAGAAGCTTTTCATGCTTCTTCTCCATGTTCACAGAAGAAGATCCTTAAGCCTTAAACATAAGGTAGTCCTCATTCAGTTGAAGGACTAACTCCCCTCTGTCCACATCAATCACAGCCCTTGCTGTGGCTAGGAAGGGTCTTCCATGTATGATGGATTCATCCTCATCCTTCTCAGTGTCTAGGATTATGAAATCAGCAGGGATGTAAAGGCCTTCAACCTTTACCAAGACATCCTCTACAAGTCCATAAGCCTGTTTCTTTGATTTGTCTGCCATCTCCAGTGAGATTCTTGCAGCTTGTACCTCAAAGATCCCTAGTTTCTCCATTACAGATAGTGGCATGAGGTTGATACTTGATCCTAGGTCGCATAGAGCCTTTTCAAAGGTCATGGTGCCTATGGTGAAAGGTATCAAGAACCTTCTGGGATCCTCTTTCTTTTGAGGTAACTTCAGCTGAACCAAAGCACTTAGTTCATTGATGAGCAATGGAGGTTCATCCTCCCTAGTCTAATTACCAAATAATTTGGCATTCATCTTTATGATTGCTCCTAGATATTGAGCAACTTGCTCTTCAGTAACATTTTGCTTTCTTCAGAGGAAGGATATTCGTCAGAGCTCATGAATGGTAATAGTAAGTTCAGTGGAATCTCTAGGGTCTCTAGATGAGCCTCAGATTCCTGTGGTTCCTCAATAGGGGACTCCTTGTAGTCCAGTGGACATCCCATGAGGTCTTCCTTACTGTAAATCACGTCCTCCTCCTCTTCTATAGGTTCGGCCATTTTGGTTGTATTAATGGCCTTGCACTCTCTTTTTGGATTTTCTTCTGTATTGCTTGGGAGAGTACTAGGAGGAGTTTCAGTGACTCTTTCACTCAGGTGACCCACTTGTGCCTCCAAATTTTGTATGGAGGACCGTGCCTCAGTCATGAAATCGAGGATGGTCTTAGATAGATCAGAGACTATGTTTGCTAAGCTAGAGAGGCTCTACTCAGAATTCTCTGTCTGTTGCTGAGAAGATGATGGGAAAGGCTTACTATTGCCAAACCTGTTTCTCCCACCATTATTGTTATTGAAGTCTTGTTGAGGCTTCTGTTGATCCTTCTATGAGAAATTTGGGTGATTCCTCCATGAAGGATTCTAAGTATTTCCATAGGATTCTCCCATGTAATTCACCTCCTCCATTGCAGGATTCTCAGGGTCATAAGCTTCTCCTTCAGAGGAGGCTTCTTTAGAACTACCGGATGCAGCTTGCAATCCAGTCAGATTCTGAGAAATCATATTGACTTGCTGAGTCAGTATTTTATTTGTTCTGAGCCAATATAGTATTCAGAGTATCAATCTCAAGAACTCCTTTCTTCTGAGTCACCCCATTATTCACAGGATTCCTTTCAGAAGTGTACATGAACTGGTTATTTGCAACCATCTCAATGAGTTCCTGGGCTTCTGCATGTGTTTTTAGATGAAAGGATCCACCAGCAGAATGGTCCAATGACATCTTTGATAACTCAAACAGACCATCATAGAATATACATATGATGCTCCATTCTGGAAACATGTCAGAAGGACACCTTTTGGTTAATTGCTTGTATCTTTCCCAAGCTTCATAGAGGAATTCACCTTCCTTCTGTCTGAAGGTTTGGACATCCACTCTGAGCCTACTCATCTTTTGAGGTGGAAAGAATTTGGTCAAAAAAGCATTGACCAGCTTGTCCTAAGAGTTCAGGCTTTCTCTAGGTTATGAGTTTAACCATGTCCTAGCTCTGTCTCTTACAGCAAAGGGGAAAGCATAAGTCTGTAGACCTCGGGATCAACCCCATTGGTCTTAACAGTATCACAGATCTGCAAGAATTCATATAAGAACTGATGAGGATCTTCTGATGGAAGTCCGTGAAACTTGTAGTTCTGCTGCATTAGAGAAACTAATTGAGGCTTAAGCTCAAAGTTGTTTGCTCCAATAGCAGGAATTGGGATGCTTCTTCCATAGAAGTTGGAAGTTGGTGCAACATAGTCACCAAGCATCTTCTTTGAATTGTTGGCATTGTTGTTATTTTCGGCTGCCATGTCTTCTTCTTTTTCCAAAATTTCTGTCAGGTTCTCTCCAGAGGTTTGTGCTTTAGCTTCTCTTAGCTTCCTCTTCAGAGTCCTTTTAGGTTCAGGATTGACTTCAACAAGAATATCCTTATCCTTGTTCCTGCTCATGTGAAAAAGAAGAGAACAGAAAAGAAGAAGAATCCTCTATGTCATAGTATAGAGATTCCTTTATGTGAGTAGAAAAAGAGAAGACGAGAAGAATGAGGTAGAGAGAAAATAAAGAGAATTCGAACACAGAGAGGGAGTGTGGGTTCGAATTTTGAGAAGAGAAGTGTTAGTAAATGAATAAAATAAATAGAAAGAGAGAGAGGGAAATTCAAAAATTAGAAAAAATAAAATAAAATTAGGATTTAAAACACTTAGTTAATTAAAAAGAATTTTGAAAAAGTGGTTAGTGATTTTCGAAAATTAGAGAGAGAAAAGTAGTTAATTGAAAAAGATTTGAAAATAAAGTTTGAAAAGATAAGAAGTTAGAAAAAGAATTTTGAAATTAAGTTTTGAAAAAGATTTGATTGAAATTTATCTTGAAAAAGATTTGAAAAAGAAATTTAAAAAGATTTGATTTTCAAAATTGAAGTTGATAAATTGACTAACAAGAAACTAAAAGATATGATTCTAGAATTTAAAGATTGAACCTTTCTTAACAAGAAAGTAACAAACTTGAAATTTTTTGAATCAAATCCTTAATTGTTAGCAAGGTTTTTATGAAATAAAAATAAGAAAAAGATTTTGAAAATCAAATTTTAAAATTTTCAAAAATATTAGGAAAAAAATGAAAAAGATTTGATTTTTAGAAAAGGTTTGAAGAGATAGAAATTTTAAATTGAAATTTTCACTTGACTTAACAAGAAACAAATAAATTTTAAAAATCTTTGACTACGTCAACCCAAAAATTTCGAAATTTATGAGTCAAATACGGATAAGATCTTTTTTTATATTTGAATTTTTAATGAGGAGAGAGAAAAACACAAAAATGACTCAAAACGTGAAAATTTAAGATCAAAACAAAAAATGCTTGCAAGAACACTTTGAATGTCAAGATGAACACCAAGAACACTTTGAAGGTCATGATGAACATCAAGAACATATTTTTGAAATTTTTTTGGAAAAGAAACACATGCAAGACACCAAACTTAGAAATTTTTAATGTTTAGACACTAACAAATTGAAAATGCATATGAAAAACAAGAAAAGACACAAAAAAAGAAAATCACAAGATCAAACAAAGACAATCATCAAGAACAACTTGAAGATCATGAAGAACACCATGCATGAGTTTTCAAAAAATGCTAGAAAAATAAAAACATGCAATTGACACCAAACTTAAAATTTGACTCTAGACTCAAAAAAGAAACACAAATTTTTTTTGTTTTTATGATTTTAAAATTTTTTTTTGAAAAATTTTTGGAAAAACGAAAAAGAAGAAAGATTTTTGAAAACTTTTTTTGAAAATAAAATAAAGGTTGAAACAAGAAGAAAATTACCTAATCTAAGCAACAAGATGAACCGTCAGTTGTCCAAACTCGAACAATCCCCAGCAACGGCGCCAAAAACTTGGTGCACGGAATTGTAATACACAACTCCGATACAACTAACTAGCAAGTGCAATGGGTCATCCAAGTAATACCTTATGTGAGTAAGGGTCGATCCTACGGAGATTGTCGGCTTGAAGCAAGCTATGGTCATCTTGTAAATCTTAGTCAGGCGGATTCAAATGGTTATGAGGTTTTGATAATTAAAAGAGAAATAAAACATAAAATAGGATAGAGATACTTATGCATTTCATTGGTGGGAATTTCAGATAAGCGTATGGATATTAGTGAGCACTGAATCAAGACAAGCAAATTTGCATCTCGAAGGGGGGAACGCTGAATCAAGACAAGCGCGCACCAAATTTGCACCAAGGCCAGCGCTCACTTAGTGAGCCCTACGCTCACTTAGTGAGCATTTTCGTGACTCAACCAAAAGAAAATCAAGGCATGACACACACAATTGAAGCCACCAAGGCTCGAAAGGGGGACCTTGTGCAAGCAAATAAAGGCGCTACGTTAACTTGGTTAACTGCGCGCTACACCCACAATGCTTAGCACGGGACAGATTGAAGCTTGACACAAGGCATTGGGTGCTGCGTTGCCTTACATGACCGAGTGCTCCCCTGGAAGGTTCCCACACCTCAAACCAAATTGAACCTAGCAACCTTGATCCATGCTCCAAACCAATTGAACCAAGGCTAACCGGACCCATCTCTCTTCAAATCCAAAGCAAGCAAAGCCCATATCATCACTCAAAGGCACAAGAACAAACTAGATTAGGAATTTTATTTAATTGTAATTTGTTTTCAATTTCAATTTCATTTTTCATTTTGTAAAAAGCCTATAAAGGCATCTGTTCCATTTTAGAAAGGAGGCTACCTTCAATAGGGAGCAAGTAGAATAGAGAGCTCTCTTTTAACTTTCCTTTTTGAATTCTAGAGAAATGAGATTGGATTGGAGATTGTTTCCTATTTTCATTTTCTTTCTTCTGCAACCTTTGCTTTCTGATTCTGAGTTTGTGAACTTTGATTGAAGAATTCTTTGGAGTTCTTCCTCTAGGAGTTCCACTGTTTTTCTACTTTTTGAATTGAAGAATTAAAGATCTGATCTCAATTATTTCTTTAAGTTTCAGTCTGAAGCAAGTTTCCACTTCTGATTTTCAATTCTTCTGCAACTTTCATTTCTGTTTTAGAATTTCTGCAAATCTACTTCATCTTTTACTTCTCTGCACTTTACAATTCCAGTTTTATTTTGAATCCCAGTTCCTAAATCCTTTATTCTTCAAGCAATTTAAGTGTCTCAGCACTTTAGATTCAAGCAATTTATATTTCTTGCATTTTAAGTTTCTGCAATTTACTTTTCTTGCAATTTAAGTTTTAGCTCATTTACATTTCTCGCTCTTTAAGTTTCTGTTAAATTTACTTTCTGCACTTTATAATTTATGCTCAATTTACCTCCTGCACCTTTATTTTCATGCAATTTACATTATGTTGTTCAATTTCACCCAATCCATCAATGTTAGCTTGACTAGACTAATCACCCACTAAAGTTGCTTGATCCATCAATCCCTGTGGGATCGACCTTACTCTAAGTGAGTTATTACTACTTGATGCGACCCGGTACACTTACCGGTGAGTTTGTGTTGGAATCTAATTTCCACTCATCACCACAGACATGGAACCTTGCTTCAGCTGTATTAGCTCCATCTCCTTTGCTTCCCTTGCAGACTCGGGGAAGTATTTCTTATAGAAAGCCGTTTGGAACACCTCCCATGGAATGTCAGCGTTCTGAAGCTGTAGCAAATGACACTCAGCTTGCCACCAGAGCTGGGCCTCTCCCGCTAGTTGATAAGTGGCAAACTCAACATATTGATTGAGGGGAACATGTTGCACCTGTAAAGCACGCTCCATAGCCTGGAACCAGTTGTCAGCTTCAATAGGATTTGTGGATCCTCAGAAAGCTAGTGGATGAACCTTGAGGAACGTCGCCAAGGTCATCGAAACTCCTCCTATGTTATCGCCGTTACCCTTAGCATTATCATTGGTGTTCCTTTCGCCATTCTCATTGCCATTTCCATTCTCGGCCGGTTGGACCAATCTCTGCACAGCTTGCAGAGTCGTAGCAACATTAGCTTCCATGGTATTAGCGAGATTCGCCATGGCCGCCATGAATTCGGCATGATTGTCAGCTGGTTGCTCATTCCTACTTTCTCGCGTACGTGTTCGACCTCGTCCACGAGTAGCCATATAGGGTTCCTGTCTACACGAAACAATCGATATCAAGGTGATCAGTCTCAATATCAAAAGCCTAGTGCTTCAATTATCCCAAACAGGCACTCACAAGCAAGTATGCTATGCAATATCAAACAGATAACCTAATAGCATCAAAGAAAAAACACACAGAGTATGACAATCAGTCCATCCCTCAGGCTCACGAGGACGAACCGCTCTGATACCACTAAATGTAACACCCTAATTAGCATAAGCCTTACCTCGCGTCGTAAAGCAAAGGTTAATCAGAGTTTACGACAGTTTTAAGCTCATACATATCATATATAGAAGGAATTATTAATATCTAGAAGCCCGATGAAGAATATAGCTCAAAATAGGATTTAAAAGCGCAAAGCGTACTAGATCAGCTACTAACTTAAGGCACAAGATATAGATGAAATATAAACAGGATAATAGTATAATAGGGTATATCATAAGGAACTAGCCTCGACTCACGGAGTTTAAGCTAGCTAGCCACATACAGACCATATAGAAACTTGACAGTTTAAGAAATAGCTTATACAAGTTTAGTTCTCTCATATACAAGCCTCTAGGCAAGGACAAAATACAAAAGTGAGAGATGCATATACAAAAATAAACAAAAGACTCCAAAAGAATCCAAGATTCTCTGCTGCTGTCACCATCCAAAGCAACTCACCAAGGTGGGTTGCGACCTGCATCTGAAAAACACAACAAAGATATGGTATGAGAACCGGAGGTTCTCAGTATGGTAACAGTTCCCAATGATGTAGGATATAAGACCTCGGGATGCCAAAGGCAATCCTAAGCTCCATATCCATCACAAAATTTAACTTAAAAGCGTTCTAAAACAAATAAGCATAATATACCAACATTGACTAAAATAAACCAGGTTATCTATATTAGGGGATTTCTATTCCACTCAAACACCACTATCCCACAGCCTTCACCAACCGATCCTCCATGCGATCCCATCGCCACCGCCTTCCAAACCTCCTCAATCCCAGCAGAAAACACAAGTAATATACAATGCAAGTAAAACACAAGTAGAAGGATATAAGGCAATTAATTCAGATAGCAAGTAAACATGTTATTCAATTATGCAAGCCATTACAAGTAAACAAAGCATACAAACAGATAGAAATGCATATGATGAATGCCTGTCCTACTGGCTGTGATATCACATTGTCGGTTCAACTGCCAACCTGACACATCTCCATGGAGACGTCGCCCTTCGGATTTCTCATACGGGAACCCCTGAGATATAGTGCCCGGATCACTGTCCAGGTATCGGCACCTGCTCGCCCTCTAGATCCGAAGAAATGTGAGCGGGACACTCTTGCCTCAGACCTCACATCTCAACATAGCGGGATTAACCACCGTCCTCGCCGCCGCTACCTCGACAGGCGAGATTAACCACCGTCCCTGCCAGGCGCATAGCGTCTCATAATATCATATAAAAATATTATTTCAGTGGTTTTTCAAAAGCATTTTCAGTATATAGAGATCCATCTCTTCAATCCGAGTCCACGACTCATCTCAACCACTGTCCATTCATAACTCAGTATCCACATATCAACAGTTCATCATTCCTCATCTCATATATCAATCATCTTTCACCTAACGTCAAACCCTTCTCAGCACACCAGAAACCTAGGCCTCCGTTTTCTAATTTATCATGAAATCATATACTAGAACCCTTAAGTTATATCCCACATTCTAATATTCAAAACTAGGCCTAAAAGTTTTAAAATGCTGTTATAGGAGCTTGCAACCTTGTTGAGAAGATAGAATAGTTGAAAACAAGTAAATTTGAGAAATAGGACGTGTGCGGCTGCACAGGGGTCTGTGCGTGCGCACGCCCAGGAAAATTTAAAATGTGTGCGTACGCACAGGGGTGTGCGTATGCACAGGTGGTAAAACTTTCAGAATCTGTTCACTCGCACAACCTGTGCCAGCGCCCCCAACAGATTGGCCTTCCCAACGTGTGCGTCCATACAGGTTGAAATTTTTCCTTATATATGTGCGCGCTCAAGCTGTGCTAGCGCTGTAAACAGAATGCACTCCCCTGCCTGTGTATGTACATAGGTGTGTGCGTCCGCACAGGTCAAAATTTCAGCAAGTGTGCATCCGCACATATCAGAAATCATAAAATTCTGCAACTTTATAGAATTTCAGATTTTTAACACCAACTTTGAATGATCATAACTTCCTCTACAAAATTTCAAATTTTGTAAACTTTATATCGATTTAAAGGGTTTTCAAAGATCTTTATTTCTAAACAAATTTCAATCAATTTCAAAATCCGAGCCAAAAGTTATGATCAAACAAAGTTCACCAAAAACCAATTTTACCAAACTTCACCATTTACACATTTTCTTACCATACACATTCTACATCATACCAAACCATTTAAAATCCTTATATTTCATCAAAATTTACCTGTTAGACCATAATACACCAACTTCACCACATTTCCCTTCACAGTTCATCATCCTCAACATTAACACCAATATATCACACTTTTACAACCATAATGCCAAATCATCAAATTCAACGTCACTTACGTCATCATTACTCCTTTTCAAGTTGCACAAATCAATCATCATTATCATATTACCATCATCCATCAAAATCAAAACCATAAATCATTAATTCCTCATAAATCATCATATACCATCATTTAACAACTTAACAACCAATTAAATTCAATCCTATCCTATAGGTCACTAGCCTAAGTGTCCATGAATATTATATACTACATAGAGGAAACCGAAACCATACCTTGGCCAATTCCCTTTATGCACCCAAAATCCAACTTAGCACAACCAAGCTTCCTACCACAAACCAAGCTTTCAATTTCACTCCAAGAAGCACAAATAGGTTCCAAGAGCTCCCAAAGCCACAATAATCAAACTATATACATATAAATCACCCCAAATCAACCTAAGGTTCCAAATAAACAAGGGTTTAATGGCTCTTACCTTCTCCCACAGATTTGGATGTCAAAACACAAAGCTAATCAAGGCTAAAAGCAAACCAAAACATCCAAAATCACAAAAACTCATTTAACCAAAAACCCTATTTACCCGAAATTTTAAGGAGAGAAAATGAGAATGATTTGAGCTTTCCTTACCAGTTTCTTATATGGGTTTTATAGAGCTTGTCGCAAGGAACGTGTAGCTGCTGACGGCATGTAAATCGGAGCACCGTAGATCAAGATATTGGGAAGAAAAGATATGGGTGAATAGTATTTCTTCTTCCTCTCCTCCCCTTTCTCTTTTCAGCATGAGTGAGTGTGTTGAGTGTGTTGTGGCTGAAGTGAGTCATTAATGACTCTATTTATATGTTGGGCTTGGGCCCAACTTGGGCCCGGTCCAACCATTAGCATTTTTAGCGCGTTTGGTCCAACTTCGGGGCAAACCTTTAAAATTAACACCCGGTTTTCAATTTCTAATATTTTTCTAAGGTTTTTGATGATTTTCACTTTTCTTGTATGGTACTGGGCAGACTTGAACTGGTTTAACAGCCGATTCGCGGTTTTTCACAGTTTTTTCGCAGAAAGCACATTTTCTGACTCAGAAAGACCCACTAAGTCCAAAAATCACCTTTAAATCCTCAAATTCTCTCTCTAACTTTTCGAAATCTAACTTGGGCAATTAATTACTTAATTAATCAGTTGATTAGTTGTGGTTCTTACACTGCCTCTTTTACACACATCAGTATGGAAACTAATTGAGAAAAAGAACATCAACATTTCTTTTGCAACAGCAGCGGGGGTAGAGTGGCATCCGAGAGACATCATGTTTAGGGTCCTTATAGGCAACAAGTACATTCCGAGGGGAGATTTGGAGAGAAGAACAACCACCACACCCTCTAAGAGGAAGACATCCACAGCACCACCACCAAGACTACCAACTTCGTCAACTGTTTTACCTTTTCTTCATTCTCTTCCAGAAGTATTCGAAGACATCTTGCACTATATCCACCACAAGGAGCATTTGGAGCAACCCACTTCTGAGTCCACTAGCTGACAGTGGCCCCTCTTCATCCTCCCGGAGCATAAGCATGCACGGAGGACCGTGCACAAACTAAGTGTGGGGGAGGATCGATGATTCCAAGGGGGTAAAAATTTCTCTTTTCAAATCACTTTTGCAATGTTTCTTGTAGTACGTTTTTTATTTTGAGTAGTTTTATGTATATTTTATCTTGTTTGGTTGCTTGTAAATATTTCTTTATCGTTTATAGATATTTAGTAGTTAGTACTTGCATGTTGCATGTTAGAATGAATAAGTTAGTGAAACACCAAGGAATTTCCATGAAGTCTTTTTCTAGGGCGTACCATTGATTGAATTGAAGGAAATATTATGTTTTCCAACTTGCTTAGAGTAAATTGTTTGTAGAACATGGAAAAGAGCTCGAACAACATACCTTGTGAGTCTTGAGCTTTAATAGATGGTTGCATCTTTTCAACCATAATATTGTTCTTGTGTGTGATTATTACTCCTTTTTTATTGTAATCATTGATTTGCATGATTCTTTATGTCCTGTATTGGTGTTTGAATGCATTTAGCATGATTGAGGTCATTTTTTATGATAAACTCACTAACATATATGGCCAACCCTTGCATGCACCTTTGTGAACTACTTTGAGCTTATGAATCCCCTTTTGTTCTGATGATAGCACATTATTACTCCCCTTAAGTGGAAGACCATTGATGTCCCCAAATTACTCTTTGATTACCTTGAGTGGATTAGTGTGTAAAGTCTAAGTGTGGGAGAATTTTGGGAAACATTGGTGATGGAGGCATAAGCTTATTGTGAAAAATCTTTTGGCAATTAGGTAATGCTCATGCATTTCATTAATGAAGACATATGCATTCGTAGTTCGAATTGTGCTTCTTCCAAAAAAAAAAACTTGTGCATAACAAAGTATAAAATAAAGAGCTAAATAAAGGATGCATATGCCATGTTTGAAAAGAAAATACATGAGTGAGGTGAGATAGAAAAAGAAAAGGGAATGGGTAGATAGGTTATATTGTTAAGTGTATATAGGTGATATAAGAATAGGTGGACACTCAAGCTAATCAAAGAACTAATTCTTTAAGTCCACTTAGCCTTATTTCATCCTACCTCAACCCTAGCCCCATTACATCCCTCAAAAGACCTCATGATAATTGTTATTCATGCATTAAATACTAGTTAATTGTTAGATGACTTGCAAATCTTTGAAAAGCAAGATAAAAGGAGAATTGAGTAGTTCAACCCTAAACACTGAGCAAATTGTTATTCTTGCTCCTTATATTGTATCTTCTTGCAAGTTGTTTGATTGAATAATTTTGAAATTTCGATTCAATTTTTTGGACATTGATCTTAATGCATGAACTCTTTACATTAGCCCTCAAGCTTTCTTATGATGGATTGGAATTTCATGGTTTGTTTTTACCAACTCTCATCGTAGCACATTTTTTGCTATTAGCCTTAGGATAGTTGCATGTATTTAAGTAGTATATAGCATAAGTCATTTTCCCTTTCATCTACCTCCTTTGAGTGTGTTTAGCATGAGGATATACTAGTGTTTAAGTGTGGGGGAATTGATGAATCCATATTTGATGGTGAATTTTGGTTAGAATTGAATGGATTTCATCATATAAACTTGCACTTATTCCCTTTAATAGCATGTTTTTGAATCTTCCTCCCAAATTGTGCTTGATTATGAAAATATGCTCTTTTGTGCTTAGTTTGATCTATTTTTATTCCATTTGCCTTCCATTCGATGCCTTGATGTGTTTGTGAGTGATTTCAGGTGTATAAGGTAGGAATGGGATGGAAAAAATGGAAGAAGAGCATGCAAAGTGGAGGAAACTCGAAGAATAAAAATAAATGAGCTCAGAGACCTGTGCGTGCGCACAGCCTCTTGTGCGTCTGCACAGGAGTCCAAGCAGAGCGCGTGGATCATTTCGAGCGCGTCGCGCGTCCTGTCAAGCATCGCCTAGTGTGCGTGCGCACAGCTACTTGTGCGTACGCACGGGTTGGGAATTTTGCAAAGTGTGCGGACGCACACGTCTGTGCGTCCGCACAGGTGTCCACGCATGATCTCATTAGAAAAGCACGTGACTCGCGATTCCAGGGCTTTGGAGGCCCATTTATGAAGTCTTTTAGCTCATATTGGAAGGGAAATGAGACACACAAGATAGCATAGCATTAGTATAGCTTTAGGAGTAGAATAGAAAGTTTTTTAGATTTAGTTTTCTCTAAGTTTTCTTATCTTCTCCATTAGGGTTTTATTAGGGTTTTACATTCCAAGTGCCATTTCCATTTTTGATCATTGGATTTGCTAATCTCTTTGTAAGTATTCTCTTGTTATTACTCTTTATAGTTATATTGTCATTACTCTTTCTTTTAATTCAAGTTATAGTTCAATTTTGCTTCTCTCTTGCAATTTTATTTTCTTGTTGATGAATTTGATGTTTGATGTTTGTTCTATGATTTCTTATGCTATTCTTGTTGATTGAGATCAATTGTTGCTCTTGGTTTCAAGTCTTTTCTCATTTTTCTCATGTTTAAGCTTTTTTCCCGCCAAGTGTTTGACAAAATGTCAAACATGGTTTTAGGCTAAATTTTTGTCTCTTGGCTTGTATAAAGTGAGCAAGTGGGTTCCTAGAGTTGGAATGTCCAACATTTAGTGTCAATCCTTGGATTGTTAATTGTTCTTGTTCCCACTAACGCTAAGTTGTTGCTAAGGCAATTAGCAAGCAATTTAGGATTTGTGGGTTAAGAACACTTATGCTCATTTAACTTAGCTTCCGATGTGAGGGTTGATCAAGTGAGATTAATTCAACATAATTGGCATAGTTGTGGTTCCAACAAGGAAAGGATCCTTAGCTCACTCCAAGCCAAGACCCCTTTTTATGCTTTCAATTTTCCATACATTGCTATGTTAATATCCTTTATACTTTACTTGTTTATATTACATAGTCGGTTCTTTAATTTCTTCATTAGTTCAATCATTACAATTTTGCATGTTCTTTTATTGCTTTATATGTTCATTTCTTCATTGACAACCCCTTGATCACTACAACCGGAATTTGCACACTCATTGCCTCTTAAGTGAATCCTTGGGAGATGACCCGAGAGTCAAATACTCTCGGTTTAAATTGGCTTTGAGTTGTGACATATCTTGTGAACTTTCAAATTTGATCGGCAACCGATTGTCGGGTTTGGGTCTATACTTGCAACGTTAGTCCTATTTTGAGAAATCCCAACTTATACGATTGACGTCCGTCACTGTTATATACTTCAGTCCGTGAGGCTTATTTTAAAGTAGCGAAGACCTCTATCGTAGATCATCATGCTGTATGATTTGTAGCTAAGATTTTCTCAATTCATTGTTTTTCTTTCTTCTAATTCCATTTTATCTTTGTTAATAAGTATAGCCTTACTACAATATCATACTATTGCAGGCAGTGGATAGTGGTATCCTATTAAAGCTTCCTTTCAGCACCATATTTGAGTATCTTTAGGTTAGCTTCACTCCACTGTAATTTCTTTGTATTAATTTCATGTAAAAATGCAGTGCAATCTATTACGTGGTGTATATAGTTTCTTCCTTTCTTGGTGTTTGCCAGCAATAATTTGTTTATTTGTTCATTTTTCATTTCCATGGGTTCATCAGATTGCTAGAGCCACTTGTTATTTTGTAGCTTAACAATAAGTGCTTAATAATTATATATCTTGGCACAAATTGATCATTGATAAATGTTTTTTATTTTGTAGATGCTGCAAAAAATTTCAAAGCCAATGAAGGATATTGGCCCATGTGCAACGTTCTATCTTATCTGACTTTTATGTTCCTTGGAAGGACATGGTATAAAATTGATATTTTGGTTCTTCTTTCCTTGAAAGTTTCATCCCTTGTTAACTTCAATTTTGGCTTGAATAATTTTGTAATATGTTAAGATACAAGAATATTAACCATGTCAATTTCAACATCCGTGCTAGAGTTAGTTATTATTTAGAGAATTATCATACAGATAACACTGCATAACTTAATTAGTCCTGCTTAGATTGTGAAAACTGAAAAGTATAAGCAGAAAGAAATTTATTGTATTTTAAAAAAATGATGATATAATGTGATTGTGGATCTTACGACAATTTTTATAAGTCAAATTTGATGGGAAATGTTTAATTATTTTTTCTTTAGTAATTTGATTCAAATAGTTTAGATTATTTATTGACACTAAATTAAAAAAAAGTTGGAACTAATTGCATTCATGAGAAAATTATTATAAATAAAGAATTATATATTACAAAAACCCGTTGTCAAAAGTCACATAAGGCAATGGTGTTAAAACCGTTGTCAAAGACGATTACAAAATGGCAATGGTATATTAAAACCATTTCCAAAAATGAAACCAACGGTAATGATTTAAAACCGTTGTCTTAGACGACTACAAATTGGCAATGGTATTAAAACAATTGCCAAAAAAGGATACCAACGGTAACGCTTTAAAACCGTTGGCTTTGTGAATAATAAAACTACAATAGTTTAAAAACGTTGCCTATCTAATTATTGTTTTAAACCGTTGCATCATGAAAGAGAATAGTTTAAAACCGTTGCTTATCGAGTAATGGTCCGAAACCTTCGTTTAAAATTTTCTTTCAAAACCGTTGTCTATGCCAATAACTAAGGCAATGGTTTTTTTTGTTACCGTTGCCTTGGGTAAAAAATGGTTCCCTTTGAGCACTGTCAACGGCCACATATAGCAGAGGTAAAAAACCGTTGCCAAAGCGTTGTCTAAAGTTTTAGGAACGGTTTTTCAATCTACGGCAACAGTTTTTGACCATTGCAAAAACCCTTATTTGTTGTAATGTGATATCCTTTAATTGTGGGGAAGCTTGGAAACAATGGTTGAGATAAAAGTGTATCTTGTAGCTTTGTTAAAGATCTTGGGAATTGGGCACATACTCATGCATTGAATGTTGAACCATATGTATTCTAGTCTCTCTTGTATATATTATGCTATATGTTCATACACTGATCCAAGCTACAAGGTCTGGGTTGGTCGAAGACAACAAGACTGACCTCTTGAAAGGATGGCCCATTACTGACCTCTTCACAAAGAGTTCGGAAGATCGCCACAGAGGCCCAAAGAGGCCCAGAACGAAGAACTGCCGCCTACTAAGACGCGGTTAACAAAAGATTTGACTTTACCCACAAAAGATAAGATAAGATAACAAACTTATCTCAAGGAAGGTTGCCCAGCACTACTATAAATACACTGGAGCATCCAGGTATAACTCATACTCTAATTTTACAAAAAACTAGCCTAAAGCCTGTACTGACTTAAGCATCAGAGTCTCTTGCAGGTACCACCCCCCTCTGGTGGACAAGGATCAGCAACACATCCTACTCCAACAAGTCAGACGCGGCAGCCTCGATTAGGCTAGAAGATCTCATCCGAGATCGACCTCCCTGTTTTAGCTAACCTCCGGAACATTGGCGCCATTGCCGGCGAACCTGGAAGACATCCCATCGAATATGGAAAATAACCCCCCCCCCCCCACCAACGACCATACCTCCAGACTAGAAGTAGGAATGCCGAGAAAAGACACGGATGCCACGCAAACCTCCCCAAAGGATGCATACCACTCTAAAGGAGATAAGCAAACCCATAATGCAGAAATCCTAGGTGCCATTCGTGAACAACAGGATCACCTCAAACAGCTCAAACAAGAAGCCGAATGACAACGAGAGGCCGAGCGAGACCTTCGGAGAGAAACAAGATGACGTCGAGAGCTAGAAGAAAAACTCCTAAAGCTCGAAGCCGACCTCAAAACCGAAGCCACTCGATCCGACCACGAGGATAGCCCCCACAAGGATCAAGATTTGTTCACTAAGGAAATCATGAAAGCTAAAGTACCAAAGGACTTCAAAGCTCCTGACATGACCTCATACGATAGTACAACCGACCCCAGCCATCATCTCAGCAACTTTAGAAGCCGGATATATCTCACGGATGCCTCAGACGCAACCTGCTGCAAAGCCTTCCTGGTGCGGGCCCAAAGTGGGTTAGGAATTTTTTCCCAAAATAAAATTGGCGTTGCAAGTATAGTTTCCAACCCAATAATAGGTCAACAACCAAAGTTTGAATTCAGAAGATGTCACTATTTAAAACCAATTCAATTCCGGGAGTTTTCAATTCCCGGGTCGTCTCCCAAGGACTCTTTGAGAACAATGAGCGTACAATTCCGGTTGTGAAGCACAAGGGGTTTTGAATGAAGAGATGCACATATAATAAAATAAAAGAACATTCAAAAATTATAACAAATGAACTAATAAAGGAATTAAAGAACTAGCTTTATACTATAGACAATTAACATATAAAAAGATTAACGTATGTCTGTGTGTAAATGAATTAAAGCATAAATGGAATCTTGGCTTGGAAGGAGGCAAGGGTCCTTTCCTTGTTGGAACCACAATTATGACAATTATAATGGATTAATCTCACTTGATTAACCCTCACATCGAAGAGTAAGTTAAGTGAGCATAAATGTTCTTGACCCACAAATCCTAGCTTGCTTGCTAATTATCTAAGCAACAAATTAGCGTTAGTGGGAACAATAACAATTAACAACCCAATAATCATCACTAAATGTTAAACATTCCAACTCTAGGAACCCACTTGCTCACCTTTCCCAAGCCAAGAGATGGAAAATTAGTCCATAATCAAAATTGACATTTTGTCAAACATTTGGTGGGCAACAACACTAAACATAGGAAAAATGAGAAAATGCTTGCAAGTATGAGAGAAAAATGATCAAAAGCAACAATACTAACTCAAACAAGCATATAACAATCATTAATCATCAAAATAATCAACAAGAACTCAAAAATGCAAAAAGTATATATATATGAGCTATGACTTTAATTACAAGAAAGAGTGTAAGGAAAATATAACTATAAAGAGTAGTAACAAAGAGATACTTACAATGGAAGCTAGCAAAATCCAAGATCAGAAATGGAAATGGCACTTGAATGTAAAACCTACTATAAACCTTAATAGAGATGATGAAAAACTTAGAGAAAAACTATACTAAAGCTTCCTACTACTACCCTTAAAACTATCCTAATGTTATGCTATCGTATGGTATGGTTTTCCCCCTTCATTATGAGCTATTGGCTTCAGATTGGGCCTCCAATCCACCAAAATCGCGAGTCACGTGTAATTTTAATGGAGGCATGTGCAGGCACCTGTACGTACGCACAGACATTTGCATACGCACACTCGGCCAAAATATTTGCTTGTGCGCGTGCACAAGAAGCTGTGCGCATGTACAGGAGACGATGCTCTGGGGTCGCGCAATGCACAGGATGCAGCTCGCGTGCACGCCTTGCTCCGCTTTGATGGCTGTGCGTATGCACACATTGCTTTACTCTTCTCCTTTGATTTTTTTTCATGCTTCCTCCTCTTTGCATGCTCCTCTTCCATTCTCTCTAAGCCATTCCTACCGTATACATCTAAAATCACTCACAAACAACATCAAGGTATCAAATGGAAGGTAAATAGAATAAAATAAGCTAAATTGGGCACAAAAGAGCATGTTTTCATAATCAAGCACAAATGAGGAGGAAACTCAAAAGGATGCTATTTAAGGGAATAAGTGCAAGTTTCTATGATGAAATCCATTTAATTTCCACCAAAAATCATCATCAAATATGGTTTCATCACTTCCCGACCACTCTAACCTAGGCGGCAATAAAGTGGTTCAACAGCCTACCACCAAGATGGATCACAAGCATCGATGACCTCGCCAAGAAGTTCCTTGCCAGGTTTTCCATCCAGAAGGACAAAGCCAAATACGCTTCAAGCCTGCTAGGAATTAAACAAAGAGATCGGAAAAGCCTCCACAACTTCATGGAAAGATTAAACAAAGCATACCTCGATGTACAGAACCTTCCTACAGAAGCAGCCATCATGGGACTCATCAACGATCTGCGAGAAAGACCCTTCAGCCACTCCATATCTAAGAAACACACCACATCCCTGAATGAGGTACAAGAATGGGCTGAGAAATATATCAACATGGAGGAAACTCCTGATTGGGAGAGACCACCAAAGTCGGGTTTTCCTACCCATCTCGGGACAAAGATAGGGAATCAAAGAAAAAGGAAGACCCATCCACAGAAAAGCCCAAAAAATACCATAGCTACATCCCTCTTTGGGTATCCTTAGTAGATGTCTACCGGGAGATATGCAACACAGAAAAGATCCCGCCCCTTCGCTCGATTAAACACAAGAGAGGAGGAAGTCGGACCGAATACTACGAATACCACAAAATCTACGGGCACTCCACTAACGAATGCTACGACCTGAAGAACGTCATAGATAAACTAGCCCGAGAAGGAAGAATAGATCGATTCATAGCCAACAGAGCAGACGAGCCAAAAAAGAGAATGAGAGATGACGAGGGCGGACGGGCTGAACGTCCCCCTCACACCCCAGAAAGGCACGTTCATATGATCAGCGGAGAATTCGCAGGAAGAGGAATCTCTAAATCATCCCGAAAAAAGACACCTTAAGGAGGTATACCATGTCGGAGAAGGGGATAAGTCGCCCAAACTCCCCACCATCACCTTCACCAAGAAAAATGCCACGGGCATCATTCCTGGGCATGATAACCCCATGGTCATTACTATCATACTGGCTAATGCCAACTTCCACCGAACACTTGTGGATCAGGGAAGCTCCGTGGACATCTTATTCAAATATGCCTTTGACAAGCTCAAACTAAAAGAAAAAGAGCTCAGAGCATATCTCCATAGCCTGTTCGGGCTCGGATACACCCCGATCCAGCCCCTCGGGTACATCCCGTTACATACAACTTTCAAAAAGGGAACCCGGACCAGAATACTGAGCATCGACTACATCGTTGTCGATGTGAGCTCCGCATACAACGCCCTAATAGGTCGGACAACGCTAAATCAGCTCGCCGCAGTAGTCTCTATTCCACACCTATGCATGAATTTTCCAACCCCTAATGGGATAGCCATCATAAAAGGAGACCAAAAACTCGCGTGACACTGTCACAACGAAAGTCTAAATCTTAAATGTGATTCTGGAGCAAAAGAGACCAACACTATAGAACTCAGAGGAGCTCGAGCCCGTGAAAAACATTGCCCTTGACTAGAAGGCGAGACCGAAGGAATCCAAGTCAGAGGTACTCAAAATAAAATAACAAACATAGGTGCGAACCTAAAAGGAGACCTAAAGAAGCTACTGATAATTTTCTAAAGGAGAATTCTGACCTATTTGCGTGGAAGGCCGCATATATGCCCGGCATAGATCCCAGCGTAATGAGCCACAAACTATCAGTGTATCCTAGATCTCGGCCAGTACAATAAAAGCGCAAAAAGCTTGGCCCAGAAAGATCACAAGTCATGGAGGAACAAGTACAGGCCCTACATGAGGCAAGATTCATAAGGGAGGTCAAATACCCACTATGGCTAGCCAATGTCGTGCTGGTAAAAAAAGTCAAAGGGAAAATGGCAAATGTGTGTCGACTACACCGACCTCAATAAAGCCTACCCAAAGGACCCTCATCCCCTCCCGAAGATCGACACCCTAGTCAACGCCTCGTCAGGGTACAAGTACCTTTCCTTCATGGATGCCTACTCAGGATACAACCAAATCCCGATGGATCAACCCGATCAGGAGAAGACCTCGTTTCTGACCCCAAAAGCAAACTACTGTTACGTAGTCATGTCATTCGGACTCCAGAATGCGGGGGCTACATACCAGAGGTTGATGAACAAAGTTTTTGCCAACCACATCGAAAAGCTGATGGAAGTCTACGTAGACGACATGCTGGTAAAGACACAAGGAGAAGAAATGCTGTTACCCGACATCGCTGAAGTATTCAGCACCATAAGAAAGCATAGGATGAGACTGAATCCCATGAAGTGCACTTTCACGATAAAAGCTGGAAAATTCCTAGGGTTTGTGCTCACCCAGAGAGGGATTGAAGCAAACCCAGACAAATACCAGGCCATACTTGACATGAAAAGCCCGACCTGTGTCAAAGAGGTACAGCAGCTAAACAGAAGACTAGCGGCCCTGTCTAGGTTCCTAGCCGAATCAGTTTTGAGATCTGTCCCTTTCTGTGCTTTTTGCACGTGGCGCATGTCAGCGTACGCGTCAGTCACGCATACACGTCGATGGTCTTCTTTGCGTGTCACGCGTACGCGTCAGGTACACGCACGCGTCGCTCCTCGCTGGTTATCTCCTCTAATTCTTGTGCTCCTTCCATTTATGCAAGCTTCCTCTCCATCCTCTAATCCATTCCTACCCTATATAGTCTGAAACACTTAATGCACGGATCACGGCATCGAATGGTATAGAGGGGAATTAAAAATATACAATTTAAAGGCTTAGAAAGCATGTTTTCAATCATAGAATAAAATTGGGAAGAAACTGCAAAATCATACAAATTGTATGAATAAGTGTGAGAATAGTGGATGAAATCTACTCAATTAAGCATAAGATGTACCACAAAATAGTGGTGCATCAAATCTCCCAACACTTAAACATTAGCATGTCCTCATGCTAACCTCAAGGAGTTAGAAAGAATGAATGGGGAAAGTAAGACTCATGCAATGCAACCTATATATGTGAATGTAACTATATGATGAAATGTCTATGCCTACTTGGTTAAGGAAATGAACAAGTTCTCCAAGATAAATAAAATTCATATTCCACTAACTCAAATCACACAATAAAATATAAGTAAGCTTGTGAGAAGATGGCTCATGAAAGCTGGGAACATAGAGTCAAACATTGAACCCTCACTGGAAGTGTATACGCATTCTAATCACTCAAGTGTATAAGGTAATCCGCTCTAGTCTCCTCTACTCATGCGTTCTAAAATTTTTTCTTCATCTAACCAATCAAAAAATATTTAGTGCACACATGCAAACATCATGAGGTCTTTTTCAAGGTTGTAATGGGGCTTAGGTAAGGGTGAGGATAAATGTATGACCAAGTGAGCTAAGAATTGAATCCTTGATTAACCTAAGTTTTCACCTAACGCACACACATTTCCTATGCCTCTAAATTCATGCCTAACTACCCACAGTCTCACATTGTGTTTTTCACCTACTCATGTATTTAAATGTTCTTCTATTTTATCTCATATGCATTGATCTTCTTATTGAACTTAGCATTGGGGTGCTTTTATTCCCCTAAATTTGGATTTTTTTAGGTAAAAATAACATTTCAATGCATATGGATTTTCTAGTTTCATATGAATAGGCACCCAAATTCTCTATATTTAAATGAAGTGAAAATACAACACATTCATATTAACCTAGGTTCCCACAGTTTCCCACACTTAATCGATACACAATCTCTATCTTTAGCTAACCAAAGATTCAATTGGAGTAATTAATTATTTTTCTGCTTAAGGCTAGTGATGTGGTGACATATAGAACAAATGGGGATTAAAAGGCTCAAAGTGGTAAACAAAGGTAAATGGGGGTGGTAGGCCATTTGGGATAAGTGAGCTAATAACAAATGACGGCCTCAATCACATATAAGCATGAAAATACACAAAACAATGGACATATAGAATGGAACAAATGATAGATTGCAATCATAGAGGAGAGAAAATACACAAGAATAAAAATAATGGTCAAATCATGTAACCATACAATTACGCTCAAAATCTCACTGGGTTGTGTATTCTAGCTCTAAACCATGTTCCAAATTACAATCTTCAGACAAGTTGAACTTAGAATAGGTATTTGAATTAGTGAAATTGTCGAAAATAGGGTCTTGAAAAGAAACTTATTATTTTTCAACCAAGTAAAACATACATGCAAAAACTTATTACTATGCAATCTATCCTATCTAACAAAAGAGAAATAACCTATTGGTGTTAAGAAAAAGCAATTACTTCCAGAAGTCAGGTACTGACCAACTTCCCCACACTTAAAGCTTGGCACCGTCCTCGGTGACATCAGTCAGGAAGAAAGGGGGGCTGGTAACAGCATCTCCACAGTCGGGATCGTCATGGCTCCCAGTGCTGGTAGGTGAAGTGGAGTCCAGAGTGTCTGGTTCTGCTTCCGATGGGTAGTTCCAAACAATCAGCTCCTTGAGGTATATAAATCGGCGCTTGTTATGGTGCTCTATTCGCTTTGCCTGCCAGTCTAGCCAGTCCAACTTTTGAAGTATCTGAAGGAGCAGGTGATTTGTTTAAGGTGCTTGTGATGTGGAAGGAGAAGGAATATCTCTGGCCAAGTTTACAGTCTGGCTGGTAGTGGCTGCTGAGGGTCTGATGTACTTTCCGTTGGGGACATACTAATCATCCCACAGAATTATGGCCTTGGTGTCTCCAGCTCTGTAGGAGACTCCGGCTGCTGACACTAGATCTGAAACCAAGGCGGGAAAGGGTAGGTTGCCCGCAATCTGTACGTGTCCCATGGCTTGCCAAAGATGTCGCGTTAAATTGAGAGGCTGGTCTATAAGGATACACCAGATGAGAACAGCCATGTCTGTAGTGAAGGAGGACTCGTAAGTGCTCAAAAAGACATAGTGGGACATAATCTGCGCCCACACTCGAGCCTCCAAGGTAAGTGCTGAAGCCAATATGCCTTTAGGTCGGGATCGATGGTATCCATAGATCCATCTGCCGCCAGGTTGTGCTATAACTCTAAGGACATCATCCCAATCAAATTGGTATGTCTGGCACTTGACAGAGGCTTCTTGGTATGCGTCCAATCCTTCTGGAGCAGGGGAGAGCTCTAAAGCTCGCTGAATGGCCCCTTCAGATATAAGGACTAGCTTCTGATGGACATAGACAGACTGCAGGGCTGGTATGTAAAAATTAGAGTAGAATTCAACTACCCATGAGAAGTTGACCTGTCGTGGCTACCTCCGTAAAAATCCCCATTGTCTGCACTCAATGCGAGGCTCTACAGGATCAACAATGTGGGTAGGGAGGATGAGTAGGTGCTTATTGTTGTAGTTTCGCTCAGCCAGGATAGAGAACATCTGCTCACAGTAGCGGTTAGTGATCCGCAGTGTCCTTTGTTGGAAAGGCTTTTTTGATTTCATCGACCTTGATGATCCTCTTGACCCGCTTTATTGATGGCTTGACTGATGTTGAGGATGGTTCCACAGCTGGTGCTCTTTTCGTTTCTCTCCTTGCCAGTGGCTTGTTAGAGGCTTTCTCTTTACCCTTCCTGGTGGCCATCCTGAAAAGGGAGAAAAGAAAGGGACATGAAATCAAATAGCTCGAACCGGGATCAGGAATATACAAGTGATAATCAATGCGAAGGTAAAGAAGAATGTTGTAAACACATATTCGCGAATCCATGTAATTAGGACATCAATGGAAATATAGCATGAGAAATTGAGACCATTAGATGCAAGATGTTTATTAGTGATGAGCGGATAATTTGTATGCTTTTTGGCATTGTTTTTAGTATGTTTTTGGTATGATATAGTTAGTTTTTAGTATATTTTTATTAGTTTTTAGTTAAAATTCACTTTTCTGGACTTTACTATGAGTTTGTGTGTTTTTCTGTGATTTCAGGTATTTTCTGGCTGAAATTGAGGGACCTGAGCAAAAATCTGATTCAGAGACTAAAAAGGACTGCAGATGCTGTTGGATTCTGACCTCCCTGCACTCGAAGTGGATTTTCTGGAGCTACAGAAGCCCAATTGGCGCGCTCTCAACGGCGTTGGAAAGTAGACATCCTGGGATTTCCAGCAATATATGATAGTCCATACGTTGCCCAAGATTTGATGGCCCAAACCGGCGTTCAAAGTCACCCTCAGAAATCCCAGCGTTAAACGCTGGAACTGGCACCCAAATGGGAGTTAAACGCCCAAACTGGCACTAAAGCTGGCGTTTAACTCCAAGAAGAGTATCTACACGAAAATGCTTCATTGCTCAGCCCAAGCACACACCAAGTGGGCCCGGATGTGGATTTTTATGTCATTTACTCATCTCTGTACACCCTAGGCTACTAGTTTTCTATAAGTAGGACCTTTTACTATTGTATTTTCATCTTTTGATCACTCTAGATCTCTAGATCATCTTTGGACACCTAGTTCTTAGATCATTGGGAGGCTGGCCTCACGGCCATGCCTAGACCTTATACTTATGTATTTTCAACGGTGGAGTTTCTACACACCATAGATTAAGGTGTGGAGCTCTGCTGTACCTCGAGTATTAATGCAATTACTATTGTTCTTCCATTCAATTCCGCTTGTTCTTGTTCTAAGATATCACTTGTTCTTCAACTTGATGAATGTGATGATCCGTGACACTCATCATCATTCTCACCTATGAACGTGTGACTGACAACCACCTCCGTTCTACCTTCGATTGGGTGAATATCTCGTGGATTCCTGATTGCACGATGCATGGTTGATCGCCTGACAACCGAGTGCTCGCCTGACAACCGAGCCAACCATTCCGTGAGATCAGAGTCTTCGTGGTATAGGCTAGAACTGATGGCGGCATTCAAGAGAATCCGGAAGGTCTAACCTTGTCTGTGGTATTTTGAGTAGGATTCAATGATTGAATGACTGTGACGTGCTTCAAACTCCTAGCAGGCGGGGCGTTAGTGACATACGCAAAAGAATCGCTGGATTCTATTCCGGCCTGACCGAGAACCGACAGATGATTAGCCATGCTGTGACAGAGCATAGGAACGTTTTCACTGAGAGGATGGGAGGTAGCCACTGACAACGGTGAAACCCTACATAAGCTTGCCATGGAAAGGAGTAAGAAGGATTGGATGAAGACAGTAGGAAAGCAGAGAGACGGAAGGGAAGGCATCTTCATACGCTTGTCTGAAGTTCCTACCAATGAATTACATAAGTATCTCTATCTCTATCTTTATGTTTTTATGCGTTCATCACCATATCCATTTGAGTTTGCCTGACTAAGATTTACAAGATGACCATAGCTTGCTTCATACTAACAATCTCCGTGGGATCGACCCTTACTCGCGTAAGGTTTATTACTTGGACGACCCAGTGCACTTGCTGGTTAGTTGTGCGAAGTTGTGTAATGCCATGGTATTGAACACCAAGTTTTTGGGGTTCATGACCGGGGATTATGAGAGTTGTGAAAAGTATTGTTCACAATTTCGCGCACCAAGTTTTTGGCGCCGTTGCCGGGGATTGTTCAGTTTGGACAACTGAAGGTTCATCTTGTTGCTTAGATTAGGTATTTATTTTTTTTCGAAATTCTTGAAGAGGAATTCTAGAGTTTCATGATGATTTGTTGAAGTCTGGCTGGCTGTGAAGCCATGTCTAATTTCATTGGACCGAGGTTTCAACTTATCATCACAAGAGCTTGTTGATTTCTATCAATCTTGCTTTTGGAGCAGTGATCTGCTAAGGCTTGGCTGGCCTTTGGCCATGTCTAGTGTTTTGGACCGAAGCTTTCTTTGAAAGCTTGGCTGGCTGTGAAGCCATGTCTAATTCCTGGACCGGAGTCTTAGACTAGCATTGCACTGATTCCTGGAATTCTCATTAAGAATTTTGATACCTTTTTCCATTTAATTTTCGAAAAACACAAAAAAATAAAAAAAAATCATAAAATCCAAAAATTTCTTGCTTGAGTCTAGTGTCTCATGTTAAGTTTGGTGTCAATCGCATGCATTCGTTCATGTGTCTTAAGGATCTTCAAGTAATTCTTGATGATTTTCGTGCTCTGATCTTTGAATTCAATTGACTTGAGTGTTTTGTGTGTCTCATATGCATTCTCATTTTGTTAGTGTCAGTAGTATACAAACTACTAAGTTTGGTGTCTTGCATGCATTGTTATTTGATTCTTATTGCATTTTGATTTGTCCTAATTATTAAAAATCCAAAAATATTTTTACTTTGTGTCTTCTCAAGTCAATCATACAGAGAATTGAAGATTCAGAACATACAGCAGAGGAATTTTACAGAAAAAGCTGGGCGTTTAAAACGCCCAGTAAGGAAGACAGACTGGCGTTTAAACGCCAGCCAGGGTACCTGGTTGGGCGTTTAACGCCCAAAAGGGTATAGTTTTGGGCGTTAAACGCCAGAATGTGCACCATTCTGGGCGTTTAACGCCAGGATGGCTAAAAGGGAAGATTTTGTTTTCAAATCAAATTTTTTTTAAGTTTTCAAAATCTTTTTAAAATCAAATCTTTTTCAAATCAATTTTTCAATCAAATCTTTTTCAAAATCAATTTCTTTCCATTTTCAAAGATACTTGCTACCAATTAATGATTTGATTCAACATTTCAAGTATGTTGCCTTTTCTGTTGAGAGAGGTTTAATGTTTGAATCATATCTTTTCTTGTTAGCCAAGTTTTTAATTTTCAAAATCAAATCTTCTCAATCACATCTTTTTTTTAAAACTAATCAAATCTTCTTAACCACATCTTTTTCAAAATAGTTTTCAATCAAATCTTTTTGATTTCTAATTTCAAAATCTTTTTCAAAAATCACTTTATTTCTTTCCCACTTTCATTTTCGAAAATTAAGTAATGTTTTTTCAAAAATGTTTTCAAAATCTTTTACTTAATTTTCGAAAATTACTTCCCTTCTTCTCACGTCTCTCTATTTATGGACTAACACTATCCCTTAATGCAAAATTCGAACTCCATCTTCTTTGATAAGTTCGAATTTTCTACTTCTGTCTTCTACTTTCTTTTCCTCTGACACTTCAAGGAATCTCTATACTGTGACATAGAGGATTCCACCTTTTCTTGTTCTCTTCTCTTTCTTATGGGCAGGAGCAAAGACAAAAGCATTCTTGTTGAGGCAGACCCTGAACCTGAAAGGACCTTGAAGAGAAAGCTAAGAGAAGCCAAAGCACAACTCTCTTTAGAGGACCTGACCGAATTCTTCAAAGAAGAAGAACCTATGGCAGCCGAAAACAACAACAATGCCAACAATGCAAGGAAGGTGCTGGGTGACTTTACTGCACCTACTCCAGATTTCTATGGGAGAAGCATCTCTATCCCTGCCATTGGAGCAAACAACTTTGAGCTTAAGCCTCAATTAGTTTCTCTAATGCAACAGAATTGCAAGTTCCATGGACTTCCATTGGAAGATCCTCATCAGTTTTTAGCTGAATTCTTGCAAATCTGTGACACTGTCAAGACTAATGGGGTTGACCCTGAGGTCTACAGACTTATGCTATTCCCTTTTGTTGTAAAAGACAGAGCTAGGACATGGTTGGACTCACAACCTAAAGAAAGCCTGGACTCTTGGGAAAAGCTAGTCAATGCCTTCTTGGCAAAGTTCTTTCCACCTCAAAAATTGAGTAAGCTTAGAGTGGAAGTCCAAACCTTCAGACAGAAGGAAGGAGAATCCCTCTATGAAGCTTGGGAAAGATACAAACAATTAATCAGAAAGTGTCCTTCTGATATGCTTTCTGAATGGAGCATCATAGGTATTTTCTATGATGGTCTCTCTGAACTATCCAAGATGTCTTTGGACAGCTCTGCAGGAGGATCTCTTCATCTGAAGAAGACGCCTACTGAAGCTCAAGAACTGATTGAAATGGTTGCAAATAACCAATTCATGTACACTACTGAAAGAAATCCTGTGAACAATGGGACTAGTCAGAAGAAAGGAGTTCTTGAGATTGACACTCTGAATGCCATATTGGCTCAGAATAAAATATTGACTCAACAAGTCAATATGATTTCTCAAAGTCTGTCTGGAATGCAAAATGCACCAAGCAGTATTAAGGAGGCTTCATCTGAGGAAGAAGCCTATGATCCTGAGAACCCTTAAATGGAAGAGGTGAATTACATGGGAGAACCCTATGGAAACACCTATAATCCTTCATGGAGAAATCATCCAAATTTCTCATGGAAAGATCAACAGAGACCTCAACAAGGTTTCAACAACAATAATGGTGGAAGAAACAGGTTTAGCAATAGCAAGCCTTTTCCATCATCTTCTCAGCAACAGACAGAGAGTTCTAAGCAGAATAACTCTGACTTAGCAACCATGGTCTCTGATCTGATCAAAACTACTCAAAGTTTCATGACTGAAACAAGGTCCTCCATTAGAAATTTGAAGGGACAAGTGGGTCAGCTGAGCAAGAAAATTACTGAACTCCCTCCTAGTACTCTTCCAAGCAATACAGAAGAAAATCCAAAAGGAGAGTGCAAGGCCATCAACATGGCCGAATTTTGGGAGCAAGAAGAGGCAGTGAACGCCACTAAGGAAGGCCTCACTGGGCGTCCACTGGCCTCCAATGAGTTCTCCAATGAGGAACCATGGGAATCTGAGGCTCAAAATGAGACCATAGAGATTCCATTGGACTTACTTCTGCCGTTCATGAGCTCTGATGAGTATTCTTCCTCTGAAGAGGATGAGTATGTCACTGAGGAGCAAGTTGCTAAATACCTTGGAGCAATCATGAAGTTGAATGACAAGTTATTTGGAAATGAGACTTGGGAGGATGAACCCCCTTTGCTCACCAAAGAACTGGATGACTTGTCTAGGCAGAAACTGCCCCAAAAGAGGCAGGATCCTGGGAAGTTTTCAATACCTTGTACCATAGGCACCATGACCTTCAAGAAGGCCTTGTGTGACTTAGGGTCAAGTGTAAACCTCATGCCTCTCTCTGTAATGGAGAAGTTAGGGATCTCTGAGGTGTATGCTGCAAAAATCTCACTAGAGATGGCAGACAACTCAAGAAAACAAGCCCATGGACTTGTAGAGGATGTTCTGGTTAAAGTTGAAAACCATTACATCCCTACTGATTTCATAGTCCTAGAGACTGGGAAGTGCATGGATGAATCCATCATCCTTGGCAGACCCTTCCTAGCCACAGCAAAGGCTGTGATTGATGTTGATAGAGGAGAGTTGATCATTCAAGTGAATGAAGAATCTTTGGTGTTTAAGGCCCAAGGATATCCCTCTGTCATCATGGAGAGGAAGCATGAAGAGCTTCCCTCAAAACAGAGCCAAACAGAGCCCCCACAGTCAAACTCTAAGTTTGGTGTTGGGAGGCCACAACCAAACTCTAAGTTTGGTGTTGAACCCCCACATTCAAACTCTAAGTTTGGTGTTGGGAGGTTCCAACATGGTTCTGAGTATCTGTGAGGCTCCATGAGAGTCCTCTGTCAAGCTACTGACATTAAAGAAGCGCTTGTTGGGAGGCAACCCAATGTTTTATGATTAACTATTTTTCTTTTGTTATTTTATCTTTTTTTGTAGGTTGATGATCATGAGAAGTCACAAAATTAATGAAAAAAGCAAAAACAGAATGAAAAACAGGAAGAAAAATAGCACACCCTGGAGGACACACCCACTGGCGTTTAAACGCCAGTGAGGTTAGCGGTTGGGCGTTTAACGCCCAGTCTGGCACCATTTTGGGCGTTTAACGCCAGAAAGGGGCACCAGACTGGCGTTAAACGCCAGAAATGGGCAAGAAGCTAGCGTTAAACGCCAGAACTGGGCACCAGCCCGGCGTTTAACGCCAAAATTGGCACAAAACAAGATTTTGCTTGCCATTTGGTGCAGGGATGACTTTTCCTTGACACCTCAGGATCTGTGGACCCCACAGGATCCCCACCTACCCTACCACTCTCTCTCTCTTCTTCACCTCAATACCTCTTCCCCAAAAACCCTTCACCTATCAAATCCCATCTTTCTCTTCACCACTCACATCCATCCTTCATAAAACCCCACCTACCTCACCATTCAAATTCAAACCACTTTACCACCCAAACCCACCCTCAAATAGCCGAACCCTCACCACCCCCCACTCCTATATAAACCCCTCTTCACTCCTCCATTTTCACACAACCTAAACACCACTTCTCCCCCCTTTGGCCGAACACAAAGCCATTCCCTTCTTCCTCATTTCTACTTCTTCTACTCTCTTCTTTCTTCTTTTGCTCGAGGACGAGCAAACATTTTAGGTTTGGTGTGGTAAAAGCATTGCTTTTTGTTTTTCCATAACCATTTATGGCATCCAAGGCCGGAGAAACCTCTAGAAAGAGGAAAGGGAAGGCAAAGGCTTCCACCTCCGAGTCATGGGAGATGGAAAGATTCATCTCAAGGGTGCATCAAGACCATTTCTATGAAGTTGTGGCCTTGAAGAAGGTGATCCCCGAGGTCCCTTTTTCACTCAAAAAGGGTGAATATCCGGAGATCCGACATGAGATCCAAAGAAGAGGTTGGGAAGTTCTTACCAACCCCATTCAACAAGTCGGAATCTTGATGGTTCAAGAGTTCTATGCCAATGCATGGATCACTAAGAACCATGATCAAAGTGTGAACCCGAATCCAAAGAATTATCTTACTATGGTTCGGGGGAAATACTTTGATTTTAGTCCGGAAAGTGTAAGGTTGGCATTCAACTTGCCCATGATGCAAGGAGATGAACATCCTTACACTAGAAAGGTCAACTTTGATCAAAGGTTGGACGAAGTCCTCACAGTCATATGTGAAGAGGGCGCCCAATGGAAGAGAGATTCAAGAGGAAAGCCGGTTCAATTGAGAAGGCATGACCTCAAACCCATGGCTAGAGGATGGTTAGAGTTTATACAACGCTCAATCATTCCCACTAGCAACCGGTCCGAAGTTACTATAGACCGGGCTATCATGATCCATAGCATCATGATTGGAGAAGAAATAGAAGTTCATGAGGTTATAGCCCAAGAACTCTATAAGGTGGCGGACAAGTCCTCTACCTTGGCAAGGTTAGCCTTTCCTCATCTCATTTGTCACCTCTGTTATTCAGTGGGAGTTGACATAGAGGGAGACACCCCCATTGATGAGGACAAGCCCATCACTAAGAAGAGGATGGAGCACACAAGAGACCCCACTCATCATGAGATCCCTGAGATACCTCAAGGGATGCACTTTCCTCCACAAAACTATTGGGAGCAACTAAACACCTCCCTAGGAGAATTGAGTTCCAACATGGGACAACTAAGGGTGGAGCACCAAGAACACTCCATCATCCTCCATGAAATTAGAGAAGATCAAAGAATCATGAGAGAGGAGCAACAAAGACAAGGAAGAGACATTGAGGAGCTCAAGCACTCCATAGGATCTTCAAGAGGAAGAAAGAGCCGCCCATCACTAAGGTGGACCCGTTCCTTAATTTCCTTGTTCTTTATTTTTCTGTTTTTTTTTTTCGAAAATTAATGCTTATGTTTGTCCATGTTTGTGTCTTATGATCATTAGTGTCTTAGTGTCTATGCCTTAAAGTTATAAATGTCCTATGAATCCATCACCTTTCTTAAATAAAAAAATTTTGTGCTTAATTGAAAAAGAAAAGAATTGCATGAATTTTGAATTTTATAACAGTTTGATTATTTTGATGTGGTGGCAATACTCTTGTTTTCTGAATGTATGCTTAAACAGTGCATATGTCTTTTGAATTTGTAGTTCATGAATGTTGGCTCTTGAAAGAATGATGAAAAAGGAAACATGTTACTGAGGATCTGAAAAATCATAAAAATGATTCTTGAAGCAAGAAAAAGCATTTCTATTCAAAAAAAAAAATTCGAAAAAAAAGAGAAAAAGAAAGAAATAAAGTTGTGATCCAAGGCAATAAGAGTGTGCTTAGGAACCCTGGACACCTCTAGTTGGGGACTCTAGCAAAGCTGAGTCACAATCTGAAAAGGTTCACCCAATTATGTGTCTGTGGCATGTATGTATCCGGTGGTAATACTGGAAGACAGAGTGCTTTGGGCCACGGCCAAGACTCAATAAGTAGCTATGTTCAAGAATCATCATACTTAACTAGGAGAATCAATAACACTATCTGGATTCTGAGTTCCTAAAGAAGCCAATCATTCTGAATTTCAAAGGATAGAGTGAGATGCCAAAACTATTCAGAGGCAAAAAGCTAAAAGCCCCGCTCATCTAATTAATACTGATCTTCATAGATGTTTTTGGAATTCATTGCATATTCTCTTCTTTTTATCTTATTTGATTTTCAGTTGCTTGAGGACAAGCAACAATTTAAGTTTGGTGTTGTGATGAGCGGATAATTTGTACGCTTTTTGGCATTGTTTTTAGTATGTTTTTGGTATGATATAGTTAGTTTTTAGTATATTTTTATTAGTTTTTAGTTAAAATTCACTTTTCTGGACTTTACTATGAGTTTGTGTGTTTTTCTGTGATTTCAGGTATTTTCTGGCTGAAATTGAGGGACCTGAGCAAAAATCTGATTCAGAGACTAAAAAGGACTGCAGATGCTGTTGGATTCTGACCTTCCTGCACTCGAAGTGGATTTTCTGGAGCTACAGAAGCCCAATTGGCGCTCTCTTAACGGCGTTGGAAAGTGGACATCCTGGGCTTTCCAGCAATATATGATAGTCCATACTTTGCCCAAGATTTGATGGCCCAAACCGGCGTTCAAAGTCACCCTCAGAAATCCCAGCGTTAAACGCTGGAACTGGCACCCAAATGGGAGTTAAACGCCCAAACTGGCACTAAAGCTGGCGTTTAACTCCAAGAAGAGTCTCTACACGAAAATGCTTCATTGCTCAGCCCAAGCACACACCAAGTGGGCCCGGAAGTGGATTTTTATGTCATTTACTCATCTCTGTACACCCTAGGCTACTAGTTTTCTATAAGTAGGACCTTTTACTATTGTATTTTCATCTTTTGATCACTCTAGATCTCTAGATCATCTTTGGACACCTAGTTCTTAGATCATTGGGAGGCTGGCCTCACGGCCATGCCTAGACCTTATACTTATGTATTTTCAACGGTGGAGTTTCTACACACCATAGATTAAGGTGTGGAGCTCTGCTGTACCTCGAGTATTAATGCAATTACTATTGTTCTTCCATTCAATTCCGCTTGTTCTTGTTCTAAGATATCACTTGTTCTTCAACTTGATGAATGTGATGATCCGTGACACTCATCATCATTCTCACCTATGAACGTGTGACTGACAACCACCTCCGTTCTACCTTCGATTGGGTGAATATCTCGTGGATTCCTGATTGCACGATGCATGGTTGATCGCCTGACAACCGAGTGCTCGCCTGACAACCGAGCCAACCATTCCGTGAGATCAGAGTCTTCGTGGTATAGGCTAGAACTGATGGCAGCATTCAAGAGAATCCAGAAGGTCTAACCTTGTCTGTGGTATTCTGAGTAGGATTCAATGATTGAATGATTGTGACGTGCTTCAAACTCCTAGCAGGCGGGGCGTTAGTGACATACGCAAAAGAATCGCTGGATTCTATTCCGGCCTGACCGAGAACCGACAGATGATTAGCCATGCTGTGACAGAGCATAGGAACGTTTTCACTGAGATGATGGGAGGTAGCCACTGACAACGGTGAAACCCTACATAAGCTTGCCATGGAAAGGAGTAAGAAGGATTGGATGAAGACAGTAGGAAAGCAGAGAGACGGAAGGGAAGGCATCTTCAAACGCTTGTCTGAAGTTCCTACCAATGAATTACATAAGTATCTCTATCTCTATCTTTATGTTTTTATGCGTTCATCACCATATCCATTTGAGTTTGCCTGACTAAGATTTACAAGATGACCATAGCTTGCTTCATACTAACAATCTCCGTGGGATCGACCCTTACTCGCGTAAGGTTTATTACTTGGACGACCCAGTGCACTTGCTGGTTAGTTGTGCGAAGTTGTGTAATGCCATGGTATTGAACACCAAGTTTTTGGGGTTCATGACCGGGGATTATGAGAGTTGTGAAAAGTATTGTTCACAATTTCGCGCACCAATTAGCATGCCAGAAAAGGCATAAGTAGCATAGATCAAGCATTAATAACTCAATTTGATTATCAAATGTAACAAACTAACAACTACGTTTGTATTGACAATTATATTTAAACAATAAAATATTGCAACAGTTTTGTTAAAAGCAGGCAGTATAGTAGAAGAGTAGAATAATTAAGAATTCACAATGTCATATGGGCTTTTTCACAAACACTTGGTATGCATGTAAAATATATTCGGGAAAGTATGGAATCCATCATGCATGCAATCCAAAAATTAATGTTAATTGTCAAATCACTCCTTAATATATCCAGAAGCAAATATAGAAGAAAACAATTACCCATTTAAATTGTGAACACCAATTAAAAGAATACAAAAGGAAGAGATAAATAGTAAGAAGGAAAGAAAGAAGATAGGAAGAAAGAACCTTGAGAAGAAGATGAAAAGAGAGGGGTAATGGAGGGTCTGAGTGGGAAAGAAGTAAGAGAAAAAGAAGAAGAAGATAGAAAAGATAGAAGAAGAAAGAAGGAAGAAGAAAGAAGAAGAAAGAAATTAGGATTGGGGAAAGGATAAGAAATATGGGCGCCGTGCTGTTTCAATTGTGTGTCGCGTGCAACGCTTACGCGTGGGGCACACTAATTTCAAGTGAGCATACGCATTTGGGATGCGTGCGCGTGATATTGGTTGTGTGAATGTCGCGAAGGCAGCCCCGCGCACACACAACTCTCTGCTTGATATGCATGAGAGCCAAAATTGCATATGACATGTGTGCGTCAAGGCCGCACACGTGTGACTGGCCATTGTGGGAAAGCGACGCGCACGCATCAGGGACGCGTCCACGTGATATGGCTTGTGCTCCCAGTCCCATTCCAGCGCTACACCATCATAAATCTCTGGCCATACACACATGTATGCCGATTTCCAGGGCGACGCATACGTGTCAGGGATGCTTACGCATGGACTACTGAAAGCACAAGCGACGCGTACGCATGATTGTATTTGTGCTTCTAGCACGCTTCCAGCGCCACTCCTACCCAACTTTCTATTTAATCCTTCTTATTCTCACACTCACATACGACGCGTACGCGTCGAGGTGCCATTTTTTTATGATGAATGCAGGTGATAATGCAGAATGTATGCAGTGATAATGAGAAGACTCACTAAAATAAACTAAAAAGAGAGGAACGATCATACCATGGTGGGTTGTCTCCCACCTAGCACTTTGCTTTAACGTCCTTAAGTTGGATGGTCCACAAGCTCAGTCTTCTACTGTTGGTGGATCCTCCAAGAGGAAGATCTCTATTCTTTATTGTTCTTCATCTTCTCGCCATGTTACAGCTTCATGCGATGTCCATTGACTTTGATGAAATTGGAGCTTGAAGGATGACTCAGGTGAAAGACTCCGTATGGCTCTGCCTTTTCTGCTCTGTAGGGACCTTCCCATCTAATCTCAGCTTGCTTGGCATGAGAATCAACCTGGAGTTGTAAAGAAGGACCAAGTCCCCAGGTCGGAACTCTCTCCTCTTGATGTGCTTGTCATGCACAGCATTCACCTTTTCTTTGTAGAGCCTGGAGTTGTCATATGCTTCGAGGCGAAGGCTCTCTAATTCTTGTAGTTGCAGCTTCCTTTTAGCTCCGGCTTTCTCAAATCCCATGTTGCATTCTCTCACTGCCTAGAAAGATTTGTGCTCTACCTCCATTGGAAGGTGACAAGCTTTGCCATAGACCAGGCGGAATGGACTCATTCTTATGGGTGTCTTGTATGCTGTCTAGTAAGCCCAGAGCGCATCAACAAGTCTGGTGCTCCAGTCCTTCCGATGAGGCTTGACTATCTTCTGCAATATGCGCTTTATCTCTCTGTTAGACACCTCGGCTTGCCCATTGATTTGGGGATGGTAAGTTGTTGCTGTCTTGTGAATGATGTCGTGTTTCTTCAGTAAGCCTGTTAATCTCCTGTTACAAAAGTGAGTGCCTTGATCACTCACGATTGCTCGTGGTGATCTGAAGCGACAGATAATATGATTTCTAACAAAAGAGACAACAGTGTTAGCATCATCAGTACGGATGGGAATAGCTTCCACCCATTTAGAAACATAATCCACAGCTAACAGTACATATAAGAAACCATTAGAGTTTGGAAATGGACCCATAAAGTTAATGCCCCAAACATAAAAAATTTCACAGAATAGCATAAGCTGCTGGGGCATCTCATCCCTCTTGGATATATTACCAAACCTTTGGCATGGGGGGCAAAATTTATAGAAGGCAGTAGCATGCTTAAAAAGAGTGGGCCACCAGAATCCATAGTCTAATATTTTTCTAGCTGTTTTTTTATGGCCAAAATGCCCAACACTCTCAGAGGAGTGTCAAGCCTCTAAAATTGACTGAAATTCTGATTGAGGCACACACCTTCTAATTATCTGGTCAGCACCATACCTCCACAAATATGGGTCATCCCATATTTAATATTTGGACTCACTTTTCAACTTGTCCCTTTGATGCTTAGTAAAATTAGGAGGGAATGTATGACTAACTAGATAATTAGCTATAGGTGCATACCAAGGGATTACTTCAGATATTGCCTGCAAGCTATCAAATGGAAAAGCATCATTGACAGGAGTGGAGTCATCCTTGATGTGCTCAAGGCAACTCAAGTGGTCTGCCACTAAATTCAGGGAACCACTCCTATCTTTAATCTCTAAATCAAATTCTTGCAGTAACAATATCCAACGTATCAACCTTGGTTTGGACTCATTTTTAGCTAATAAAAATTTTAGAGCTACGTGGTCTGAGTACACTACCACCTTAGTACCAAGTAAGTAGGCTCGGAATTTATCAAAAACAAAAATAATAGCTAGAAGCTCTTTTTCAGTGGTAGTGTAATTAGACTGAGTAGCGTCTAGTGTCTTAGAAGCATAAGCAATTACAAAAGGATCCTTACCTTTGCGTTGAGCCAGCGCTGCTCCTACTGCATGGTTGGAGGCATTACACATAATCTCAAAAGGCTGGCTCCAATCTGGTCCTCTCACAATAGAGGCTTGAGTTAAAGCGATCTTCAGCTTATCAAACGCTTCCATATAGTCCCTACTCATCTCGAACTCAACATCCTTCTACAACAGTCTGGATAAAGGCAAAGCTACCTTACTAAAGTCCTTGATAAATCTCCAGTAAAAACCTGCATGGCCAAGGAACGCATTGACTTCCCTCATGGAGGAGGGGTAAGGTAGACTAGAAATGACATTTACCATTGCTGGATCTACAGAAATACCAGTATTAGAAACGTGTCCTAGAAAAATACCTTGTTTAACCATAAAATGACATTTTTCAAAATTCAATACAAGGTTTGAACTGACACACTTGCCTAATACTCTAGCTAAACTATCTAAGCAAAGGTTGAAAGAATCACCATACACACTAAAATCATCCATGAAAACTTCCATACAGTCTTCAAGAAGATTTGAGAAAATGCTCATCATGCATCTTTGGAACGTAGCCGGTGCATTACATAGGCCAAAAGGCATTCTCTTGTATGCATACGTTCCAAAGGGACATGTAAAAGTAGTCTTTTCTTGATCCTCAGGAGCTATATGAATCTGAAAATATCCAGTGTACCCATCTAAAAAGCAGTAGTGTGATTTACCTGACAGGCGATCAAGCATCTGATCGATAAAAGGCAGGGGGTAGTGATCCTTGCGGGTAGCCTGGTTGAGGTGCCTATAATCAATGCACACCTTCCAAGCATTCTACACTCTAGTTGTTATGAGCTCTCCTTGCTCATTCTTCACTATTGTGACTCCAGACTTCTTGGGCACCACTTGTACTAGGCTGACCCATTCACTATTTGAGATATGGTAGATGATGTCTGCTTCAAGTAATCTGGTTACTTCTTTCTTGACAACTTCCAAAATGGTGGGATTAAGCCGCCTTTGAGGTTGACGGACAGGCCTTGCTCCCTCTTCTAAAAATATTCGGTGTTCACAGATTTGGCGGCTGATGCCAACTAGATCTGCCAAGCTCTACCCAATTGCTTTCTTGTGTCTTCTCAGCATACTAAGCAGCTGCTCCTCCTATTGGGAAGTGAGTTCCCTTGCAATGTTGACTGGGAGCTTCTGATTATCCTCATAGTAAGCATATTTGAGGTGGGGTGGAAGGGGCTTTAGTTCTATTTTCTACTCCTGGCTAGGCACTTGATCATTTGGGGCTATGTGTGGTGGTATGACATATTCAGGAAGCTCAGAGGGCTTTCCCACACTTGCACCTTGCTCCATGTGCATCTCTTCTATTTCTTCCTGATGGACTGCAGCCACGGCCTCATCAATAATATCGCACTGGAAGATGGAATGATCCTCCGGTGGGTGCTTTATAGCTTCATCCAGATTGAAGCTCACTGTTCTGCCACCTATCTCAAAAGAGTAAGTTCCTAAGAAGGCATCCAACTTGAACTTTGAAGTTTTCAGAAATGGCCTTCCTAGCAGGAGGGATGATGGTCTTCCTGAGTCATTAGGGGGCATCTCCAAAATGTAAAAATCAATAGGAAATGTTAGCCCCTTAATGCTCAGTAGCACGTCCTCAGCAATCCCAATCACCGAGATTATGCTTTTATCTACCAAAACAAAGTGTGCTGCCGACCTTTTTAAAGGAGGTAGCCTCAAAGCATCATATACAGATAATGGCATAATACTCACACATGCTCCTAGATCACACATGTAGTCAGAAATTGTTACACCCTCAATAGTACAGCTAACCATGCATAGACCTGGATCACTATATTTTTCTGGTATATCACCCATTAAAGTAGATATAAAGCTACCTAAAGGAATAGTTTCTAATTCATTAATTTTATCCTTATGCATGCACAAATCTTTTAGAAATTTTGTATATTTAGGTACTTGCTAAAAAGCATAAAAAAGGGAATAGTTACTTCAACCTTTTTAAAGATCTCTACCATTTTGGGATCGAGCTCCATCTGCTTTCTGGACTTCCTTGCAAGGTGTGGAAAGAGGATATGGATGGCATCACGTGTAGCTTTAGCTGTCCTTGATGCGCCATTCTCTGGTTGAGTTGCTTCTTCTGCAACCATGTCTTGTACTTCCTCTTTATCTTTAGCATCTTCTATTTCAACAACATCTTCAACTTGAATATTCTTCTTTGAGCTTGGCTCCTCATGACTCCTCCCTTTCAGTGTAGTTTCGGACCTCAAAGTGATGGCATTGATGCTTGGGGTTGGGTAAAGGTTGAGATAGAAGTGCATTAGAGCTTGCAGGTTAACTGTTGGGGGTATTCATAGATCCAATCTATAAAACGAGAGCTTGTACAGCAAAGTTCAGACCGTTCAAGGTAGAGCTAAGTGTGTTCTCCATGGTCTTTTGTCTTTGCTCAATAGATTGAAGCAACTCATCATTGGAAGAGGAAGGTGGGTAAGTGACTTGAGGGGCTTGCTGTTAGTTGTTCTGAGATCCCTAGGCTTGCCTTTGGTGAGGTGCTCGGTAAGGCTGGTTTTGGTTTTGCTATCTGTTGTTGTTGTTCCATCTCTGATTCCCAGTGTTGTCTCTGCCTCCTTTGTTGTATTTGTCCCTCCATCCTTGGTTGGAATTATCTCTCCATCCCTAGTTGGAGTTGTCTTGCCAACCTTAATTGTAGTTTCCACCTTGGTTATAGTTACCGCCTTGTTGATAGTATCATTGATTCGGGCGGTCATAGAAATTATGAGTAGCTGCCAAGGTGTTTTCTTCTTGTTGGAGCTGCAGACACTCATCAGTGTAATGAGTATAATTGGCACATATTCCGCATACTCTTTGAGGAACCAACTGTTGACTCTGTTGTGCTGGGGGAGGCTGAGGTTGTTGTTGATTCAGCTTTATCTGCTTCAGTAGGTTGGTTATCTCACATAGAGTCTGTGTGAGAGCAGTAGTATCACTGCTAGAGGAAACCTTTGCAATAGCCTTGGGATGGTTGTTCCTGTGCCTGTGATTCCAAGTAGACTCAGCTAGGTCGCTAATCCATTGCCATGCTTCATCTGCGGTCTTGTACTTTTTCAGAGAACCATTACTCGCACCATCCGATGTAGTCTTATCCTGAGGCTTCATGCCTTGTGTGAAGTAGTTGATCAACATCAACTTATCAATCATGTGGTGGGGGCATGCATCCAAAAGATTCCTAAAGCGCTCCCAATACTCATAAAGGGTCTCTGATTTGCCTTGAATAATGCAGGAAATTTCTTTCCTCGGTCTATCAGTAACTTCAGCTGGAAAGTATTTTTCCAAGAATTCCCTCCTGAGCGTATCCAGTTAGTAACAACTGCTTCTGGTTAAGTGTAGTACCACTCCTTCGCCTTTCCCTCAAGAGAAAACGGGAAGGCGGTTAGCAGAATAGAAGTCTCATCTGCACCATGACGCCTAACAGTAGAACAGCCTATCTGAAAATCCCTAAGGTACTTTATAGGCTCCTGAGTAGGTAAGCCGTGAAATTTAGGTATCAAGTTGATTAGTATAGTCTTTAGTTCAAAATCTGCAGCCAGATTTGGGTGACGCACTTGATACGGCTGCAGTGTAAAGTCTGGAGCTCCTGCCTCCTGGAAAGTAATCCTTCCGGGCTCCGCCATATTACTTGCAGGTAAATCAACCGAATTAGTAGAAGAGGAGCTTGTTTCTTCCTCAAATGACATTTCAGATTCGCCTTCAGATAAGATTGGTGAATTGGTAGTAACCACTTCACCACTCTCAGAGGCTAGCCTACACCGAGCTCGCCTAATACATGAAATAGTTCTTTCAATTTCAGGATCAAATGCAGCTAAGCTCGGATCACAGGCAGAGAACGCGTCATTCAAAAATATGCAAAAATTAAAAATTAAAAATATGTACACTAATCAATAACTAAGCACACTATTGCAACTCCCCGGCAATGGCGCCAAAAATTGACGTGGCGGAAATTAGTCGATTAAGAAATTAGTATAGTAAACTAACATTGCGAGTACAGTTCCTAACCGGCGAAAATCTGCTTATCAATTTAGAAAGGGTTGTCACAATATAAGAATAAAAATACTGGGAGTATGAATCCCAGGTCGTCTCTCAATGAGTTGCTAAGAGAGTGTTATTTCTTGAACATGAGGTTTTTGAGAAATTTGAAGTTGGAGAATAGAATTGGAGCGAATAAAATGAACAAGAGATTTAATTAATTCTGATGAAAAGTGGTACACGAAATTGTGATCATCAATGGCGCCATCAACATGGTACGCTCAATTGCAATCTCAACTCTTTATCACAACTTCGCACAACTAACCAGCAAGTGCACTGGGTCGTCCAAGTAATAAACCTTACGCGAGTAAGGGTCGATCCCACGGAGATTGTTGGTATGAAGTAAGCTATGGTCATCTTGTAAATCTCAGTCAGGCGGATTCAAATGGTTATGGAGGATTGATAATTAAAAGATAAATAAAACATAAAATAAAGATAGAGATACTTATGTAATTCATTGGTGAGAATTTCAGATAAGTGTATGGAGATGCTTTGTCCCTTCCGTCTCTCTGCTTTCCTACTGTCTTCATCCAATCCTTCTTACTCCTTTCCATGGCAAGCTGTATGTTGGGCATCACCGTTGTCAATGGCTACAGTCCCGTCCTCTCAGTGAAAATGTTCAACGCGCTCTGTCACAGCACGGCTATTCATCTGTCGGTTCTCGATCATGTCGGAATAGAATCCAGTGATTCTTTTGCGTCTGTCACTAACGCCCCACAATCGCGAGTTTGAAGCTCGTCACAGTCATTCAATCCTTGAATCCTACTAGGAATACCACAGACAAGGTTTAGACTTTCCGAATTCTCAAGAATGCCGCCATCAATTCTAGCTTATACCACGAAGATTCTGATTAAGGAATCCAAGAGATATCCACTCAATCTAAGGTAGAACGGAGGTGGTTGTCAGGCACACGTTCATAGGTGAGAATGATGATGATTGTCACGGATCATCACATTCATCAAGTTAAGGAACAAGTGATATCTTAGAATAAGAATAAGCTGAATTGAATAGAAGAACAATAGTAATTGCATTAATACTCGAGGTACAGCAGAGCTCCACACCTTAATCTATGGTGTGTAGAAACTCCACCATTGAAAATACATAAGAACAAGGTCTAGGCATGGCCGTGAGGCCAGCCCCATGATCTAAGATAGCATAAGACTACTCGAAGATAGTTACCAAGATGAAAATACAATAGCAAAAGGTCCTATTTATAGAGAACTAGTAGCTTAGGATTTACAAAAATGAGTAAATGACGTAAAAATCCACTTCCGGGCCCACTTGGTGTGTGCTTGGGCTGATCATTGAAGCTTTCATACGTAGAGACTTTTCTTGGAGTTAAACGCTAGCTTTTGTGCCAGTTTGGGCGTTTAACTCTAGCTTTTGTGCCAGTTCCGGCGTTAAACGCCAGAATTCTTTGAGCTGACTTGGAACGCCTGTTTGGGCCATCAAATCTCGAGCAAAGTATGGACTGTTATATATTGCTGGAAAGCCCAGGATGTCTACGTTCTAACGCAATTAAGAGCGCACCAATTGGGCTTCTGTAGCTCCAGAAAATCCACTTCGAGTGCAGGGAGGTCAGAATCCAACAGCATCTGCTGTCCTTTTTCAGCCTCTGAATCAGATTTTTGCTCAGGTCCCTCAATTTCAGCCAGAAAATACCTGAAATCACAGAAAAACACACAAACTCATAGTAAATTCCAAAAAAATGAATTTTAAATAAAAACTAATAAAAATTAACTAAAACATACTAAAAACATACTAAAAACAATGCCAAAAAGCGTATAAATTATCCGCTCATCAAAAAGCCTTGACTCGAAGAAGATTAATAAGAAGTTCTATCCTTATTGGTTTTTCCAAGATTAATAATTATTGGTTGTTGTTCTACTTAGTTATCCTTTGCAGAATAAAGGAAAGTCAAGTAACTAACGAATCACTCTATCCTCAATTCCTAATCCTCTCCTAAGGAAGAATTAGAGTCAGAGACTAGAGAGTCAGCCAACACTTTCCAATTAAAATTAACACTTGAGTATTCCCAACTCAAGGTTCTCTTCTAAATCAACTTCCAAGTCAAGTGGGAGAGTCTACTCCATTGACATGAATACTACGTTCACATGCATATAAAGGGAATAAGAAGAAGACATGATAAATTAAATAGTAACTGAAAATTGATTAAAGGTAAAATTAGTTCTTTGCATTAATAAATTCCAAAATCATAAAAATACGTATCTGAACAAGGTGAATGGGCAATTAAAAGAGTAAAGGAATAAGGAAACAAACTAGAATAAAGGAAACTTCAATGGAGGTAGTAATTCTTCTCAATATCCAAATCAAAAGCAAAAAACTCTAAAACTATGAATATGAAGAACCCAAAAGGAAGTAGCGATTTTTCTCCCAGGTTCAAAAACTAATCTATGAGCTCATGTGTGTATGTCTCTTGAGTCCCTGCTATTCCATGGCTCTATTCTGTGTTTCAGGGCCGAAAACTGGGTCGAAACTTGGCCCGAAATCACCCCCAGTGTTTTCTGTATTTTCTGCACGTGGCGCATGTCACGCGTACGCGTCGATTGTCTTCTTTGCATGTCACGCGCACGTGTCAGGTACGCGCATGCGTCAGGTACGCGTACGCGTCGCTCCTTGCTGGTTATCTCCTTTAATTCTTGTGCTCTTTCCATTTATGCAAGCTTCCTCTCCATCCTCTAAGCCATTCCTGCCCTATATACTCTGAAACACTTAACGCACGGATCACGGCATCGAATGGTATAGAGAGGAATTAAAAATATACAATTTAAAGGCTTAGGAAGCAAGTTTCCAATTATAGAACAAAATTGGGAAGAAATTGCAAAATCATGCAAATTGTATGGATAAGTGTGAGAATAGTAGGTGAAATCCACTCAATTAAGCATATGATGTACCACGAAATAGTGGTGCATCAACACCCCAGGAACCCCCATTGACTGGAACCTCTACGTTACGACTCATCAAACAAAGCCAGAAGCGGAGCGTGCGTTATTCTAGAAAGTGATCAAGGAACCCAGCTCGAATTCTCCCTAAGGTTCGAGTTTTCTGTCTCAAATAACCAAGCCGAGTGCGAAGCCCTAACGGCCGGTTTGAAGCTGGCTAGGGAAGTCGGAGCCCAAAAGCTTACCATCTTTAGTGATTCGCAAATAGTCACCTCACTAATAGAGGAAAGTTACCAGGCAAAGGATCTCACCATGAAAAAATATCTAGAAAAGACCAGAGAGCAGCTCGGAAAATTCATGGGATATGAGATCTGACATCTACCTCGGGAACAAAACGCTTGAGCTGGTGCACTTTCGAAACTAGCTAGCACCAAACCAGGAGGCAACAATAGAAGCCTCATTCAGGAAACACTACCAAACTCATCAATCTCAGAAGAAGAGAAGGTCCTAAACATATCAGACTAGGACCAGGGGTGGATGACCCCTAAAATCAACTACCTCAGGTCAGAAACACTCCACACAGATAAAAAGGAGGCAAAAAGGATCGTACGAGAAGCACAGTACTACACCATAGTGCCCGACGTCCTATACAGGAGAGGAATCTCAACACCCCTCCTGAAATGTGTCCCAACATCCGCTACAAAAGAAGTCTTAGAAAAAGTCTACGTGGCATGTGCGGCAACCACTTCGGGGTGCGAGCTCTTTCCAAAAAGGTACTCCGAGCTAGCTTCTACTGGCCGACCTTACAAAATGAAGGAACAGAGTTCGTCAAAACGTGCCCCCATGCCAGAAGCACGCCAACTTTCATATTGCTCAACCCGAAGAGCTCATCTGCGTTACTTCACCCTGGCCGTTCACAAAGTGGGGGCTCGACCTCCTCGGACCATTCCACCAGGGATCACGGCAAGTCAAGTTCCTCATTATAGGAATAGACTACTTTACAAAGTGGATTGAGGCAGAGCCATTGGCCGCTGCCACCTCCCAAAGAAGTCGGAAGTTCCTATACAGAAACATTGTCAAAAGGTTTGGGGTCTCATGCTCCATCACCACGGACAATGGTAGTCAATTCACCGACACGGGATTTAAGAACCTGATAGCTGATCTAAAAATCAAGCACCAGTTTACCTCTATGGAACATCCACAAGCCAATAGACAGGCGAAAGCCGCTAACTAAGTCATATTAGCCGGGTTAAAATGGAGACTACAGGACGCAAAAGAAGCCTGAGCTGAAGAGCTTGCGCAAGTCCTATGGGCATACCGACAACGCCACACTCCACCAATGGGGAATCACCCTTCCGACTTGCTTACAGAATAGAGGCAATGATTCTCGTAGAAGTAAAAGAAAGATCCCCTAGGGTGATCCTCTATAATGAAGATACCAACTCCTAAGCACAAAGGGAAGAGCTCGACCTACTTCCAGAGGTCCGAGAAAAGGTTTGGATTAGAGAGGAAGCACTAAAGCGTCGAATGGCTTCAAGGTATAATCAGAAAGTAATCTAGCGAAGCTTCACTACCGACGACCTCATCCTAATCCAAAATAATATTGGAGTAGGTCGGTCAAGAGAAGGTAAGCTAGCAGCCAACTGGAAAGGGCCATACCGAGTTACGAAAGTACTAGGAAAAGGTTAATATAGGGTGGCCAACCTCCAAGGGCGGGAGCTCCCGAGGTCATGGCATGCCTGCAACCTAAGGAGGTGCTACAGCTAGAGAAAAAAGGTCTTAGGCCAAGGCGCGCTCTTTTTCCCTAAAGGGTTTTTTAATGAGGCACCAGGCCAAGACCTAAAAGCTACCCGACTCATAGGGTAAGCACTCATATGTACATACTTTTAGTTATACTTTCCATTTTACTACGAGAATAAAATCATAAGATTCCTTAAAAGGTTTCCTACCAAGACACATTAATTTACGCTCAAAATAAACCCAAAATTCATCACCCGACCAGGAAAGGTCAGCAAGGTGAAGCAGTAAAGCCCAAGTTAATGCAAGAAGTTATAAAAAGTAACCCATATAAAGCGACCTGACAAGATCGGACAAAAATGAGATTACTAGAAAGGATCACTTTAAAGGGAACAACCCCATGCAAAGGCCAAAATGGTTGAAAAAACTAGGGCCTAAATGCTTAGCTAGAAGGTACAAGTCCTAAAAAGAGACGTTACTTAGAAAGCAAAAACACGACCTCGGAACAGGGCTAAAAAGTCATCCAAATAAACTAAAAAGAAAAGGTTCCACATGAGAACACTACCTAAAAAGTTATTGGAACTCGACTGAAAAGCTTGGACAACAAGCCGTAAGGACAACGTAGCTAAAACAGAAGGTTGTCAATACAACCAAAGGAAAGGCGTGGTCCAAAAACCAAAGGTAGAAGTCCACGAGGCGAACACTACCTCGAAAGGTGTCAAACCAAGTAGCTCCGAACATCTAAACGCAAAGGGCATAAGAGCCCGCAAAAGGGTGTCACCAAAACACAAGGCCATACGCAGGCTAAAAGAACAGTCTTATAACAAACGCACAACTAGGCGCAAAAATTAAAACATTAAAGGCTCAAGGGCTGGCCGATGGCAACCCAAGAGAAAAAAGTGTTTTGATTAAAACCAAAAGTTGCTAAGAAGCAACTAGGAAATGTCAAGAAACCACCCAAATAAGGTTACAAAACCAGAAGTTCAAAAGGTCCACATGTCGGACCACATCAAACACATATTAAAAAAGAGATATGAATAAGAGAATTATAAAGGATCCAGCTTCGCCCCGGTGGCGACATCTTTAGGAGAAGGAGGGATAAAGGAGATCGGGGTAGCTCCAACAACTCCGTCCGGGCCGTTCAAGATCTCCACGTCAGGCTCAGGCTCAAGAGGGACCTCCTCAGCGAAAAGAGTTGTAGAAGCCTTAACTGTCGACACAGAAGGAGGAGCCTCATCATTATCAAGGGCAGGCACAATCTATCCATCCTCCACAATATTTATGCTGAACAAACTGAGGTCGGCGTCGAGAGCAATAACTCAGACCTGGGCCTTCAGATTTTCATATAAAGCAGTCATACCATTCACCACATGGCCCTGGAGCTCGGCACAGTCATCCTGAGCAGACTGAAGCCTCTCCCTAGTCTCCAACAGCTCGCCATAGGTTCGAGTATAGCTCTTCTTAGCCTTTTTGGCCATATCTTCAGCCAAGTTAGCGGCTGCCTCCGTAGTTGTGGCCCTAGCCTTCTCCTTTTCCACAATAAGCTCCAATACAACACTCTTCTCCAATACAGCCTTTCATAATCAGACTTGGCCTCCTCAAGGAAAGCTTTAGTGACACGGACAGGAGACTCTTTAACAACCCGAGACAAGGCAGCATCGAGATTAGCCATTCGGATACTATTGCTTGATATAAAGTCAAGGTGGTGAAAGATCAACACATCATCAGTAGGAACCCTACCATAAAGAGCAATAAGTTCTGAAGTGAAAGCCATACCATCAAAGTCTTTATCATCCAAATTATAAGTCCCGGCAGTCCTCGGCTTCTTTGGAGGGGGACCGGATGAAGTAGGGGAGGAAGCAACACCAGAAGCCGCCAAGGGAGGCTCAGTAGAAACCGTCCGAACTCGAGGGGCCGGGATGACCTTCCTCGGACGCTGAGGGTCGAACTCCGGCTTCTTTGGAGGAACCTGGCTAGAACCCTCCCCCAACATCTTGTTCTGAATATTTTGGCCATCTACTGTTTTCTTGGTCTTTTAAGGACCTTCATCGAATCAGAATGGGCCACCATCTTTGAAAAAGAGAAAAGGAAACCATAAAGATAGTTACGCAATAGAGGAATACAAGAATTCAAACAAATAAACAAAAAGATTGCCTTATAAAGAAGTCGGGCGCTCTGCCTAGTTCGGAGCGAAGGAGAGACGGATTCCATAAAAATTTCTTTGTGTCCAAATGAGGGGGCTCCCCCCAATGCTCCTCCAAGACGCCTATGAAGGCCCTCTCTACCACATCTAGACTCTCTCATGGGTACTTAAGGACAACATCTTATTGCCACCACAGGGAAAAGGTCGGCTCATCATTTTTATCTGAGAAGAAGGGGTGAACACCCTCAACAGCCCGGACTTTGAAATAAAAATTCTTAAAATATCGAAAAGAATCATCGAACATAGAGAAACCTTCTTCCCTTGGGTAGGCCAGAAGGAGATCCAAGAAGCCTTCTCCTTGACTACTCCCGGTTTAGTCATCAAAAACAAATAAAGGAAGAGGGAAAGAAAAGGTCAGACACCCAATTCTTGACACATCAACTGAAAAATCTTCATAAAGGCCCAGGAGTTCAGGTGAAGCTGTGAAGGGGCCACATTACAGTTTCACAAAATTTCGATCTCAAAAGCAGTAAAAGAAAAGGTAATTGATGAGTCCATATTTGATGGTATATTTTGACTCAATTTGGATGGATTCTAGCAAATGAACTCACACTTAGGAACCAAAATAGCATACTTTTGTGTTTGATCCCTAATTTAATCTTAAATGTGAAAACATGCAATTTTGTGTTTTAATAGAGCAAATTAATCCCACTTTTATGTCATTCGATGCGGTGATATGGTTTGTGAGTGATTTCAGGCCTTGAAGGCAAGAATGGATGGGCAAAAGTGGAAGAAATCATGTACAAGAGAGAAAACATGAAGAAAACAAGGAAAAGCACACACAGCGAAGTGTGCGTGCGCACAACCTTGCTTGCATGCGCACAAGCGAGTATTTCTATGTGTGCGTACGCACAAGCACCTGTGCGTACGCACAGGTTAATTTTCAGCCAAGTGTGCGGACGCACACATCTGTGTGTTTGCACAGCTCCCTGCACATGACTCCATTAATGAAGCACATGTCTCTCGAATTCTGAGGACTTTTGGGCCATTTTCGAAGGCTTGTATGTTGATTTTCAAGTGCTATATAAGGTGAGAATCAATACATTAGCACACATTAGGTTTTACTTTAGTTTTTCTTAGTATTAGGAAACTTCCATAGGTGTAGGAGTAGGAATTGTGTAGCATTGCTCTCTTAGGGTTTTTGCAATTTCAATTGTAGCATTTTATAGCAAGCTTTAATTTTGGATGTTGATCAACTCTTTTGTAAGTACTCTTAATTTCCTCTTTAATTACATTGTCTTTATTTTCATTTCCTCTTGGTTCAAGTGCTTTGTTTATATTTGCAACTTTGAGTTCTTGAAGTTTTGATTGTTGAATTTACTATTTCATGCTTCCTCTATGTTTGATTACTTGTTTATCGTTTATATTGTTGATAGTTGGATATAGTTTTATAATTTTCCTTGCAATTTTCCATACGTTACTTTCATGAACACAAGGTGTTTATGAAAATTCCAACATTAGATTTTAAATAGATTTTTACACCTTGGCTTGTGGTTTGAGTTCCTAGGATACTAGAGTCATAATGTCCGACATTTAGTGGTAATTCTTGGGTAGTTAGTTGACTCTTGTTTCCATTGACGCTAGCCTTTTATCAACTAGTTTGATAAGTTGGTTGGGACTTATAGATTAAGGTCAATTATGCTTGCTTGACTTACTCCTCGATGGTTGGGGTTGACTAGGCGAGATTGACTTATCATAATTACCATAGTTGTGGTTATGGCAATGATAGGATTCCTTGGATACTCATTCCCAAGTCAAGGCTCTTCATTTGCATCGAAAGTATTTTCACTAGTTTTAATCTTATCTTGTCTGATTTTACTTGCATTAAATTTCGGTTTTAAGCATTCCTTAGTTCTTTTATTGCTTAGTTCTTTTAATCTTTCATTTCTTGCTTGAAAACCCCCCATTTTGCCTTAACAACCAAGAAAGTAACACACAATTTCATTCCTAGGGAGAACGACCCGAGGTTAAAAGACTCTCGGTTTATTTTGTATTGAATTTATTATTTGATTTCGAGAGTTTGTTGTTGGTTTGGACTATGCTACCAACGAATTGATTCTTGTTTTAATTGGTTCCAAACTATACAACAACAATTCTCTTCGTCAAATTTGGCGCCGTTGCCGAGGACATGCAAACGGTGTTATATCTTTTGGTTGTTGTGAATTTGTTAATAGTGTAAATAGCACTTTTTGGTTGTTTGTTTGCTTTTGTTAGTAGATTTTTGTTTATGTTTTCTTGATGACTTTTTTAACACTATCACCGCAATGCACCCCAATGGAACCCTAAACACTTACCTTTTTAGTCACCAATCTTATACACCATTACCCCACTACATACAAAACCAAAACCCTTACCCTCATGAGCTTGTTTGTCAACTCTCATCACCTCAATCTTCATCTTCATATATGGATCAAGCCACACAAGAAGTACTTTTCGTGCTCATCCAAGAACAACAAGAGTTCTAGAAGAATCAAGAGTAAGTCATGTCTACCTTAGCAAAAGCTTTGGATCATTTAGCTTCATTGCATTTATGCCACAAGCAAGAAACTCTGGTGGATGAATGTGTGGAACTGGGTGAAAAGTGTGGAATGAAAGAAAAATTGCGAAATCAAGAAGATGATGTCAAGTCACAACATGAATTGCAAAAACAGACAAATGAAGAGTTATTAGGAATTGATCAAGAGGATTCCATCATTCAAGATTTTTTGTCCGACTTAGGTAATTCCTTCAATGACCTACAAGAGCTTTCCTTGTTAGATTTGGAGGGAGATGTTGATGTAGACTTCACACAACCTCCAATTTTTTACTTGAGTGATGATGAAGAAGATTTAGAAGGGGTTGAGAAGGATTTTTGTTGCCAAGAGGTGAAGGCATCTATGCAAGACGAGTGGGTGAAGAATTCTCCAACAAGCTTTCTAGGCCCACATTAACATGTCGTTCTAGAAACGGATGGTCAACTTCGAACCTTTCTTGGAGTAGTGGATGATGATAGGAAGAATGTTAATTGGCAATGGAATGGGAAGTTCATCACAAAGGTCAACTTATCATTTAGAGCTCAATTTTGGTGCGAAAGTCAAATTAGTGGATCCGGGAAGTGCACAAGCATGTCAAAGGTGATGGAAGAACTCAAGTATGGGATCCGAGCATTGGTTTTATGGGCCAAAACTTATGGATCCTAGTTACTAGCTTGAAGTCTCTTGAGAGTTTGATGAATTTCATATGGGACCCCAGAGGTCAAATCAATAGCAAACTTGGTTGGAGATTCAAGGAGGAGTGGAAGCATAAGCCACCCTAACAAAGATCTCCTTACCAAGTCTAACTTAGGACTATAAACCAAAGTATTAGGTGGGAGACACCCCACCATGGTAATATCCTTCCAACTTTCTCTCTTTCACTTTTTGTCTCATGAATAAATTGGTTATGTTTCTTGGTTAATTAGGTTTATTTTGATGTTTGTTGGGTAATTTTACTAAAATAATGTGTTTTTTGGAGTTTTGTGATGTTTTGGGACTTGAAAACCTGTTTGGGATGTCAAGTTTGGTGCCTTAGAGCCAAAATTTTTGTTGCAGGAACAAAGACCTGTACGTGCGCATAGCCTTGTGCGTCCGCACAAGTCCCCTGTTTTTCCAGTTCCCGTACGTACGCACAGCAACGTGCGCACGCATACCCCTAAACATCCCCCTGTTCCCAGCACGCGCACAACCTGTGCTTGGGAACACCACCCTTCTCATTCCATGAGTCCGCACAACATGCGTGCGGCCACACACATGCCCCCTCTCTTAAAAAAAAGAAGAAGAAGAAGAGCTCCTCATGCGAGTGCATCACTCTGTGCACCCGCACAGCTTGAACAACACCCCCTGGCCGCAGCGCATGCACAGGTTGTACGTGTGCACCCATCCCCCTTCCCTCTTCAGTGCGCACGCATGCTACCCTGTGCACCCGCACAGGACGCGTTCCACCTTCTGCCCGTAGCGACCACACGACAATGTGCGCGCGCGTACCTCTTCTTTCTCCTCGTGTGCGTCCGCACACGGCCTTGTGCGTCCGCACAGGTCACTTTTCGAACGTTAATTCAAAAAGAAAGGGGACTGGCGCTTCAGTTTCCTCCCACCACCCCAACCATTTCCTTTTCTTCTCTCTGAACCCACATCACCACCCAACCCCTTTTAGCCCTTTTTCCTCCACCGCGACCCGCCACCGCCGACGAGCACCGCATCGTCGTCGTCCTCCTCTCTCTCTCTCTCTCTCTCTCTCTCTCTCTCTCTCTCTCTCTCTCTCTCTCTCTCTCTCTCTCTCTTCCTTTTTCCTTTCTTCTTCTTCTTCTCCATTCCCTTCTCTTTCTTCCCTATCTCTGTTACCACGCCAACGCTAACCCTAGGCCGTGCACCTTCAGTCTGGCAACCAGCCGCCAGTGGCGGCGATCTTCTGTGCCGCCGCAACATCCACCATCTCCCTTCTTTCCTTCTGCATTATAGGTTCAAGCCCTGTTTCCCTGCCCTATTTCCTTCCTTTTTGTTTCATGTTATTGCTTTTTTTTTACTTCTGCTTTTTTATTTTGCTTTAGTTATTAGGTGGTTATAGGCTAGATGACTTGTGCTTTCTAGACTGAATATATGTGACTGGCTTATTGTTGAATGTTGCTGAGACTGAATGTTGTTGCTTTTCCTGCACTGTGAATGTTATCAGTAGTGAACTGTGATGGCTACTGCTTATTTTTGCACATATTATACTTGTTGAAATGCTGAATACGACTTTTTAACTCATCTTCTGTGTCTGATCAACACAGATTTTGAAGTTTGTTTTGACTCTGCATTATTGCTTTATAATTGTGCAAGCTCCTATTGATTTGAAATGCTGCCTGAGATGATTAATGCACTTTATGTTCATGCTGAAATATCAAACTGATCTTTATTTTGTTGTGTGATTATCTTGTTTGATATCAATTTTAATGTGCATATCATCCTCCGCTGATTAGTTTGCTAACTATGCACTTCATTGCCGATTTTGTTCTTGAGACCAAATGGGACTGAAATTTACAGTTTTGACCATTCCAATCGATACTTCTAAGTGCATACTATGCTGAATTGCTGCATTAAGTACTGAATGCTCTTTTCTTTTGGCCTAAAACACCAAACCAGCATTAAACTTGAAAAATTGAAAACTTGTTTGGTGTCAGGAGCAGCAGTACATACATTGCTTTCTTTGTGAATTGACCAATTTCATATTCGTATTTCTTTAACATTCTTAACCCTATACATAGCAACTTGTTTCTTTAAGTTTTTGAGCAATGCAATCAATTTTTTCAATCAGATATTGCTTTGGACAAGAAACTATGCATATGCTATAATTTCTTTTACTTTTAAACATGAATATGTCATGCTCTCACTGCAATCTTTGATTATTGCCCCTTGTGCTCATTTCTGCAAACTTTTCCAAATCCCAAAGCACAATTGGAATAGTCAATTCCTTTTCAAATCAATTCACTTACGTAAAGCACCTAAATCACACATATGCTTTAATTGTTGTTCATTCTCTTTTATATTACTTAGGTTGCTTGATTTGGGAAAACATATTTCTTTCTTTGATCATTTCATTGCTGCATACATGTTTTTCCTTTGATTGAGTATCTGTTTACCTCATTGGCTCTTATTTAAATTGGTTGATCATATTCTTCTTCCTTCTATGATTTCCTATCTATTTTTCGTAAATTATATCCTGTTGTTTATCTTTTTCAGGATGGCCCGCAAAGGAAAGGAAAAACCGAACCCCTTGGCTCGTCCTCCTCCCGTGCCCCTAAGTAACCAACCAGATACGTTCATTAATTCTAAAGCCCAAGAGCAATATAAGAAATTAGAAAAATATGCCTTTCATTATGAGAGAAAAGCTAAACCTGCTTGAGAAATAGGCGGATGCGATCCTTAATCGACTTGATTTTTATCATTGGGGATTCGTAAAATCCGACCCGGTGGAAGTAAATAAATACCAGGTCAAGAAATTTTATGCAAATCTCCTAAAAAGGGATGCCAAAATTGTTTTTCTAAGAGGTGTCACGTTGGACACCTCTGATACTGCTTTAGAGGCCCTCTTGGATATTCCGCGTATTCCTCTGGCTCGTGACGCTTACACTCAAGTAATGAGGGACGTCTCAACGGACAAGATTTATTTGGATGTGGTCTTGGAGAAGATAGGCCAGCCTGAAGCTAGATGGGAGTACAGTAAAGGGGACAACGCAGTTCCGTTGAGCATTGCGTGCACTGACCTCAACCCAGAGGCAAAGATCTAGCAGCAGATCATCGCCGACTACATTCTTCTGAGCACGCATGCCGCACATATCGTTTGGTTGGCAGTGATACTATGGGCTATTCTTGAGAGGAAGAGAATTTCTGTTCTTCCCCTTATAAGAGAGTCTATGATAAAGGTGAACCAACAGCTGAAATTCAACATTCCCTTTCCATCATTGATCACCAGATTTGCAGCCTTATTTGGTGTAGAGAGCCGCCCAACAGACCGGACATCTGTCTACATCAGTAAGCAGTCGTTTTTGCCATACGGAGACTACGACAGACTGCCACCGAAGAAGGGGAAGACCTCTGAGCCAACATCAGCAGCAGCAGAGCCTTCAGCACCACTCCAAACGCCTTATGAGCTAGGTCAAGAGATCTTGCAAACTCTACACTGCATTGAGTGCCAAAACGCTCGTTGCTTCCTGTGGATAGTGGCAAAGTTTGATGGTCGCGACCCTGGGCCACCTCCTCTAGATACACCAGAGCCTGAGGACGAGGAGCCTGCATCTAAGGAGCCAGCAGCTGAAGCTGGCCAGGCAGCCCAGACACCTGAGCATAGACCTGAAGAGCATAAAGATAAGGAGCCTAGAGTTGAGAGGCCATCAGTTGTAGCTGAGACGAGAGCTGAGATAGCATCAAAGCCCATTGGCCACACAGTTGAGCAGCCGAGAGCTGAGACCACCACACAGCCATCTAGCGCCATTATTGTTTACCAGCGTCACCACCACCCACACCATCTGATAGTGGAGCTTCTCATGGTTGATTTCCCCCCGATTGACTATTTTGGCACTGAGGACAGTGCATGACTTAAGTGTGGGGGAGGATCCACAATATTTTGGGTGTAAACATTCTCTCTTGAACATTTTTAGTTAGTTTATTTTGAGTTTTATCATGTTTTTTTCGTGGATATTTTTAGTACTTTAACTTATGCACCTTTTATTTTGGGTATATATATAGTAGTTGCTTATGGTAATATATAGCATTACACGTTTATTTTGGTGTATATATATACATATTGCATTTTATATTTCTTGGTACATAGTATAGATATAGATTGTGATTGGATGATGTGAATAGCTTATGCCTAGTTTATCTTGATCCTAATTGTTCATGTTATGTTTTTGCTTGTTGAAAATTAGGGAAAGAACTAGGAAATTTTGAAAAATTTTGCATCCATCACAACATACATACATACATACATACATATATAGGAATAATTTTGGTAAACAACAACATGACTTTCCAACAATTTTGGGCTTTCTATTGAATTGATTGGAAAACAGTTTTTCAAACTTGCGTGAATGAACTTCTTTGGAACATAGAAGAGTAAAGAACAAATACCTTGTGAGCTTTTGAGCTATGTTGAGTGGTTACACATTTTAACCACTAATTTTGTTCATTGTGTGACATATCTCTTCTATGATTGTGATCTTTGTTTTGCTTAATTCTTTATTTTCAATGATTGATGTTTTGAATTGCATTGAGCATGATTGAGGCCATTTTTTGTCTAAAAGCTTACTTTTTCCATATAGCCTACCCTTTGCATTTACCATTGTTAAACCCCTTTGAGCTTTATTTACCCCATTGTTCTTGATTTTAGCACATCACAACCCTAAGCGGAAAACCAAGAATTACCTTGGATTGTATCCTTGATTAGCTTAGGTTGGAGAAGTGTGTTTCATTTAAGTATGGGGGAATATTGGGAAACATTGGTAGTGATTGAAAATATTAGTTTTGGATATTTACTAAATATCTTGGAAAATGGGTGCATTCATGTATGAGTTACTAAAATCATATGCATTTCCACTTTTATATATAAAAAAACATTATCATCATAAAAAAGGGATGAAAGTTATCCCAAAGAAAAGAAAAATGAATAAGAAATGCATATGTGATATGAATGGTGAGCCATACATGAGTGGTTGTGAAAAAGAATTGATAGAAGGTTAGGATTGCCTTTTGTTTTGATTTGGTTGATAATGGTTGATGTGGAGACTTAAACTAATCAAGGACACAATTGCATAAGTCCACTTGGCTATATCTATCCCACCTTTACCCTAACCCCATTACAACCTTATGAAGTCCTCATGATAATTGCATTCATGCATCACTTATTGTTTATTGTTAGATGAAAAGCAATTCCTTGAAAGCATGTTTAGAAGAGACTTGAGTGATTGAAACCCTAAACACCGAGTGATTAGAGTGTATACACACCTAGTGAGGGTTCAATTACTCAACTCTATGTTTCCATGCTTCTTATCATGCATTTTTGCAAGTTGCTTCGCTTTAATGAGTAGGATCAATTCTTTAGATTTTGGTTGCATTGGATTATTTCCTTACTTTTCCCTAATTGTCTATACTTGTTTGAGAATTTGATTGTTTGTTTTCACCAATTTTATATAGATACTATAGATAGATATATAGGTATAGATAGTATTTACATACTTGCATGCATATAGATAGTTGCATTCAATAAATTGATTACCCCTTTTGATCATTCTCCTTGTTAGTTTAGCATGAGGACATGCTATCGTTTAAGTGTGGAGGAATTGATGAGTCCATATTTGATGGTATATTTTGACTCAATTTGGATGGATTCTAGCATATGAACTCACACTTAAGCACCAAAATAGCATACTTTTGTGTTTGATCCCTCATTTTATCTTAAACGTGAAAACATGCAATTTTGTGCTTTAATAGAACAAATTAATCCCACTTTTATGTCATTCGATGCCGTGAAATGGTTTGTGAGTGATTTCAGGCATTGAAGACAAGAATGGATGGGCAAAAGTGGAAGAAAGCATGTACAAGGAAAAAAACATGAAGAAAACAAAGAAAAGCACACACAGCAAAGTGTGTGTGCACACAACCTTGGGTGCGTGCGCACAAGCACCTGTGCGTACGCACGGGTTAATTTTCAGCCAAGTGTGCGGACGCACACATCTGTGCTTCCGTACAGGTCCCTACACGTGACTCCATTAATGAAGCACATGTCTCTCGAATTCTGAGGCCTTTTGGGCCATTTTAGAAGGCTTGTATGCTGATTTTGAAGTGCTATATAAGGGGAGAATCAACACACTAGCACACATTAGGTTTTAGTTTAGTTTTTCTTAGTATTAGGAAGCTTCCATAGGAGTAGTGTAGCATTGCTCTCTTAGGGTTTATGCAATTTCAATTGTAGCATTTTATAGCAAGCTTTAATTTTGGATGTTGATCAACTCTTTTGTAAGTACTCTTAATTTCCTCTTTAATTACATTGTCTTTATTTTCATTTCCTCTTGGTTCAAGTGCTTTATTTATATTTGCAATTTTGAGTTCTTGAAGTTTTGATTGATGAATTTACTATTTCATACTTCCTCTATGTTTGATTTCTTGTTTATTGTTGATATTGTTGATAGTTGGATATAGTTTTATAATTTTTCTTGCAATTTTCCATACTTCACTTTCATGCACACAAGGTGTTTGTGAAAATGCCAACCTTAGATTTTGAGTAGATTTTTACACCTTGGCTTGTGGTTTGAGTTCTTAGGATACTAGAATCATAATGTCCAACATTTAGTGGTAATTCTTCGGTAGTTAGTTGACTCTTGTTTCTATTGATGCTAGCCTTTTATCAACTAGTTTGATAAGTTGGTTAGGACTTATGGATTAAGGTCAATTATACTTGCTTGACTTACTCCTCGATGGTTGGGGTTGACTAGGCGAGATTGACTCATCATAATTACCATAGTTGTGGTTATGGTGATGATAGGATCCCTTGGATACTCATTCCCAAGTCAAGGCTCTTCATTTGCATCGATAGTATTTTCACTAGTTTTGATCTTATCTTGTTTGCTTTTACTTGCATTAAATTCCAATTTCGAGCTTTCCTTAGTTCTTTTATTACTTAGTTCTTTTAATCTTTCATTTCTTGCTTGAAAACCCCCTTTTTGCCTTAACAACCAAGGAAGTAACACTCCAATTGCATTCCTATGTAGAACGACCTGAGATTGAAATACTCTCGGTTTATTTTGTATTAAATTTATTATTTGATTACGAGAGTTTGTTGTTAGTTTGGACTATGCTACCAACGAATTGATTCTTGTTTTAATTGATTCCAAACTATACAACAATAATTCTCTTCGTCAGTAATACCTAGTTGGGTCAAGAAATAGTCATAGGCATAAAAGAAAGGATGCTCTGCCCGACTTAAGGGAGGGAAACTAACCCTCTCCTCGGGGTTGGGTGACACTAGCTCAGTTCTTCTCATCCTCCCTATGCTCACAAATCCTATGAAATCTCCTAAGCTTCTCACAATACTCCGGGTTAGCTACAGTAACACACATTAAGACTATGGAATCTAACCAGTCAGCCATACCACCAGGAACCTTTGTAGACATCTCGACAATATTCTTACGAGAAGACATAAGAAACTATACCTACAACAAGGAAATAAAAGGAATGTCACACCGAACAACTCGGACAGAAACAGAAAACAAAAAAACAACCAGCATCCAATAAGTATAGCAGCAAAAGGGTACCCCACATGGTTCACAAAAACAAAAAATCACCACCAAAACCCAAAGGCACCCTTTGGAGGCAATACAAACACAGAAAGAAGAGAGAGTCGAAGAAAATCAAAAGCCCTAAAGTGCTAACTTTTTCAACAACAAGGAAATAAAAAGATCAGAACTTTTCAAGAAAGAAAAGCATCCAGCACCACCAGAAGCAAGTGCAACTATCAACAAAACAAGAAGAGAACGAAATGCATAAACAGAAACCAACCTAGAAAAAGAAAAGCAGAAGCAACGACAGATGCGCAGCAGAACATGGACGATCCACACCAACAAGCGCCTCGAAGCTCCAGAGAAAGAAGAAAGCTCGTGGCAAATCGAAGGAACAAGACCAGGGAAAGAAGCTTTCCTTCAGAAATCTAAAAGTAAAGCAGATGGAAGTAAGAAACTGAAAAAATCAAAAACCTCTTTGATTTCAAATTACAGGAGGGAACGAAACGGCAAAAAGGAATCAAAGCCCAATTAAAAGGCTTTAAAATTGCTCGCTTAAATCCAAGAAAACTGATGCACTCGAAAATGACGCCGCATTTAAAAGCAAAAATGCTTCGCGTTTCGAAAGCATTAAAAATGCGAAATTTGCCCGAGAAGGACCAAACCGGGCGTGACCAGGAATATGCTTGAACACGACTTCTTCAAATAGGTCAAAGCTTAGAAATGAGCACAACCTCATGGAAAGGTCGAAGCTCAACCAAGGGAATTCTTCATACACTGATCCGAGCTACAAGTTCCGGGTTGGCCAAAGATAATGGGATCGACCTTTTGAAAGGATGGCCCATTATCGACCTCTTCATAAAGAGTTTGGAAGATCACCACAAGGACCCAAGGAGGCCCAGAATGAAGAACCGCCGCCTACTAAGACGTGGTTAACAAAAGATCTGACCTTACCCATAAAAGATAAGATAAGATAACAAACTTATCTCAAGGAAGGTCGCCCAACACTACTATAAATACACTGGAGCACCCAGCTGTAACTCATACTACAATTCTACAAAAAACCTGCCTAAAGCCCATACTGACTTAAGCATCAGAGTCTCTTGTAGGTACCGCTCCCCTCCAGTGGACAAGGATCAGCAACATCTCCTACTCCAACAAGTCAGACGTGGCAGTCTCGACCAGGCTAGAAGATCTCGTCCGAGATCGACCTCCCTATTTCAGGTAACTCCCGGAACATTATATAAAAAAAAGAGAAAAAAAAAAGAAAAAGAGAAAAAGAAAGCAAAAAAACGAGAACAAAATGCCCAAAAGTAAAGTAATAATAACAATGCATATGTGTTGTGATTAAAAAGGGAATGCATGGGTGTGTGGAAAAGTAAAGAATGGGTAATTAGGTTTCGCATTAGAGTTAAGTAGGTTGTAGGTTAGGTGAGTGTTTAAGTTAATCAAGGATTCAAATCTCAAGCTCACTTGACCATATATAACCTTACTGATGACTACGCATCATGATATATTTTTCTATGCTTTTTCATATAAAAAATGAGTACATAATGACCAATTCTTGAGTATTTGTGTGCTTAAGTTGAATATTGCTTTGATTGCTTGAGTTAATGAATTTTGTGGGAAATGGTGGAAAAAGAAGCAATAAAAGCACTAATAGAGGAAGCACACTCCCAAGGTGGCAAAAGAGTTGGAAACAAACTCAAAGAGAAGCAAAGAGGATTTGCAACCCTGACCTCTTCACACTCCAACAAGAATAACTCGAGTTTTAAAGCTCCAAATAAGGTGATCTCAGTGTCATTGGAAAGTATACTTCCAGAGCTTTCCAACCATATATAACACTTTATAGTGGACACTGATTTGTGGGGACAAATTGCTATTCATTTAGCTTCATAATTTCAGCGTAAAACAAGTCCCTGCACTTCGCCAAACTGACCTCTTCACCTTCAAAAGATCATAACTTGGGAAAAAGATGTCCAAATGACATGCTTTCAGCGGTGTTGGAAAGTTGAGATCCAGGACGTTTCAATAATATATAATAGTCTATAATGGGCATTCATTTTGAGGACGCAATAGACCAATCATTCAGCGAGCAAAGTTTTCCAAACCTTCACAAGCCCAAAATGCCACTTCAATGACACTCCACATTGGGCCACTTCCAAATACTCCCATTCCTTCATTTATTCTTCAATGTTTCAAGCTTCTATGAAGAGAATTAAAAGTTCACAAGCCCAAGTCAAGCCACAATTAACAATCATTCAAGGCCACAAGAATCATCTAGAAGTAACTAGGAAATTTGCATTTGATTGTAATTTCATTTGAATTTGTAATTTAGGTAGCTTATAAATAAGGCCTTAGATTCATCATTTTACACACACCATGGAGGGGTGGAGGTGACTCCACTCTCCTTTCACTCTCATTCTCTTCTCTTCTTCCATTTTCTTTCATACACACTTTTGTAAATATTTTTGCTATAATGAGTTTCTAATTTCCAACATTGGAAAAGAGAGCTCTATTGCAATTTAATGGGTTGATTTATTTTCATTCTTCATCTTCAATTCTTGTTTCATTGCTTCTTTAGAGAGGGTCTTTGTGCTTCAAAGATCTAATTACTATCGAAAGAGGGATTAGATCTATTTGAATTCTATGATGAACTTGAGAAATGAGTCATAGAATTTAGTTTGAGGCTCTTCTCTCACAACTCCCTTGATTGATAATTCTTAGCTTGATATGTGAGATATAATCACTTTGAATTAAAATCTTGAGGGTTGTATGGCACTAAATTAGAGACCATTCTTCATCTCTTCTCATGAGCAATTAGATCAAGAGATTGGCAATTGATCAAGTTAAGAGAAATCAAATCACCAAGAGATTGGAGTTTGATTACTTATGATTTGTCAAGAGATCAATGATTGCATGATTAAAGTGGAGATGAGAATTTTTTATCTTGAGAATGCAATATCTCTTGATTCCAATGTTAATTTCATTCTTACTTTTTGTTATTTACTTTTTGTCTTTAATTCTTGTCATTTACTTATGCACATTTATGACTTTATTTACTTTTACACATTTGTGCCTTCCAAGTGTTTGTAGAAATACTTCACTTGGTTTTACTTTCTAGTCATTTACTTTCTTGCACTTTACTTTCTTGTACTTTCTATTCCTTGCAATTTACATTCTTGTACTTTAATTTTCAGCACTTTAATTTCTTGTCATTTACTTTCCTTGCACTTTATTACTTTCATTTAATTTCAAGTCATTTATATTTCTTGCTTGATTATCACCCAATTGTGCTTGTCTAACTAGAATAATCAATTAACTATTGATTGCTTAATCCTTTAATCCTCGTGGGATCGACCTCACTTTAAGTGAGTTTTACTACTTGATACGACCCGGTATACTTGCCAGTGGTTATACGTGAAATTAATTTTTACGTATCACTTACGTTTGCCCAAGCCCCATTACAACCATAAAAAGTCCTCATGATATTTGTATGCGTGTATTGAATAATTGTTGATTGTTAGATGAAAAACAAATCTTGGAAAGCATAATTAAAAGAGAATTGAGTGAATCAACCCTATACACTTGAGTGACTAGAGCATATACACATCCAGTTAGGGGTTCGATTGCTCAATTCCATGTTTTCACCTTTGATTATCTCCTTTCTTGCAAGTTATTAAATTCTTTTCAATAACTCAATTCAATTATGGATTTGCTTTGATTATGATTTCTTTAGCCCTTATGTTCATATATGTATTATTGGAAATTGATTTATTTTAACCAAGTAGTTACATGCATCTAGATAGATTGCATATAGGTAGTTTACTTGCATTGAATAAATATTGGTACCCTTTTTATTGTATCCTTCTTGAGTAAAGCATGAGGACATACTATTGTTTAAGTGTGGGGATGTGATGAATCCATATTTCATGGTATTTATGTGCTTTAATTGAGTGGATTTTATTGACTTTTCTCATATTTATTCATTGAAATAGCATAGTTTCATAATTTCTTCCTAAATTGTGTTTGAAAGTAAAAACAGCTTTTTAAGCCTTTTAATTGCTAAATTTTATTCACTTTAATTCTATTCGATACCTTAATGTGTTTGTTAAGTTATTTCAGCCTTATAAGGCAAATATAGATTGAAGAAATGAGGAAAAAGCATGCAAAAGTGAAAAATTCATGAAGAAATGGAGTTTGGAGCTTTTTCAGCAAGTGTGCATATGCATACTGATATGTTCATATGCACATTTGGAAGTTCATGCAGTCATGCATATGCACAGTGATGCGTGCGTACGAATGAGAAGAGAATCAGCAAGTGTGCGTATGCACAAGTCCTGGCACGTGACTTCATTAAATGCAAAACACTGGCAAAGATTTTGGGGCTTCTAGAGTCCAATCCAACTCGTTTCTGAAGCTATTTCAAGCCTAATTCAAGAGGAAACAATGGGAGAGCAATTAGGTTTTAGCTTTAGTAACATGCTTTAAGTTATTCTAGAGAGAAAAACTCTCTCTTCTCTCTATAATTAGGTTAGATTTAGTTAAATTTCTCATAAATTGATGCTTTAATTCTTGTCTTGATTTAGTTTCTTTACTGTTTCTTGTTCTAGCATCTTGCTTCTTTTAGTTTCATTTATTATTTTCTTTTATTTGATTATTTATTGTTGATGAACTCTTGTTGATGTGAATTTTTATTAATGCAATTTAATATTTATTTATTTATTGTTATTTAATTGAGTTGTTATTATTATTTTCTTGCTTTTGGTAGCTTTAGATTTTATTTTTATTGCAATTTAAGATGCTTTTATTTTCATGCACACCAAGTGTGTGATAAAATGCTTAGCTTAGATTTATTCTAGTTTTCCACACTCTTGGCTTGGAATTGAGGATTTTGGTAATCTTGAGTCATTTATGTCCATTCTTGGTTGATATATTAGGGTAGTTAGTTGATTTGGTTTCCACTAACGCTAGTCTTTCACTAAGATAATTAGTGAGTTGGCTAGGACTTGTGGATTGAGATCAATTATGCCTATTTGACTTATCCTCGATGTTAGGGTTGACTAAGTAGGATTAACTCTTCATAATTATCATATGTTTGTGGTCAATGGCTAGGATAGGTAACCTTGACTCTCACTCCTTGCTAAGAGATTTCTTAGCACTTGAATCTTCCTTTATCTTGATTAATTTCCTTGAGTTTAATTCCTTTTGATATTTAGTTATTGTTTGTTTCTTTCACTCTTTGCTATTTACATTCCTTGTCTCTTACAATCGAAACCCCCTACTCCCCTACAGCCAATATTTGAGCACTCTATTACAATTCCTAGAGAGAACGACCCAAAATTTAAAACTTTCAGTTATTTTATGTTGATTGTGACATCTTTTAATTAAACTTTAATGTTAGCCAATTATTATTTTGGACTATACTTACAACAAAAAAATTTTATTTTATGAAATTCCAAACCTACCTCTTGGTCTTCATCATAAATCTCAATCAATAATTAGTATATCACGTTGCAAATCCCAAGACCAAACCGATAATAAAATTGGAATACAAGGAAGGAGAAGTAATAAATAAATAGCAAATTCAATCTTTAGCACTTGAAGAACTAATACATTTTTAGTAATAACTAATAGCTACTCTTTCACTAACACGCTTATATTAATATCTTAAAAGCCTTCAAACATATAGGTAAATTGCATATTTATAAATAACGTGGAAAATAAAAAAAAATCATAATATATGTTTAAATGTTTTACTTAGTTGTTGCCTAATATTTGGTGAAGGGTGAGGATTATCTCCTCCTTTTGTTTGCTGAATAAACCCCTATTCAATTCTGGCCTTACATAGTTTATCCACCTCAGACTGCAACCTTTTTCCACTTCTTTGTAAACTTGTATGCACATGTATTTGTACTTGAAGGTTTCATAGTAACTTGAGAAGGAGGTTAAATCAAAGAAATACAAATTATAACCACTTTTTACTGATTATATATAATCCAAAAAATAGGAGATTATTTCATATTTATCTTATAACGAAAATGTAGAGAAGAGAAGGGTAAAGAGAAGGACACCATGATATATCATTCTTCAATTTCAAAGTACAAAAAAACAATGAAGAACTTTACCATTGTGATGCTCACTAGAACTGGAGGAAAAATCACCAGAAGCATAATTATACCCAGAAGATGCTCCTCTCTTTATAGTAACTTGACTTAAAAAATGAGCAACAGTTACTCCCTTTATAGTAACACTGGTGTAACATCACATGCATTTTCACAAATACATAGAGAGCAATGAGAAAGTTCAAGGGGCCAGCACTTTTGTTGAAATTTGGCCAGCACTTAACCATCAAAACGAAAATGATTAATCCTATACCATTAGATGTCATCTCACACCATTAAAAATATTGATGATGGTTAATTGATGGCAAAACATCACAAATTCTGCTGTCCCCTCACTACAACATTTTGGGTCTATGGTCACAGTTTTTTTGGTCACGGTAAAAAATCGTGACCATAGACCCTCTATGGTCACGGTTTTTTAGGGTAACCAAAAAAAAAGCTATGGTCACGGTTTTTTTGGAAATGGTGACCATAGAGTACCTATGGTCACGGTTTTTTAAAAAAGGATGGCCTAAAAGAGTCTATGGTCACTGTTTTGAGGGGTGACTTAAAGGGGTCTATGGTCACGGTTTTTTACAGTGACCAAAAAAGGTATATGGTCACGGTTTTTCAAAAGAGGGTGACCTAAAAGGGTCTATGGTCACGGTTTTGAGGGGTGGCCTAAAGGGGTCTATGGTCACGGTTTTTTGGGGTGGCCTAAAAGGGTCTATGGTCATGGTTTTGGGGGTGACCTAAAGGGGTCTATGGTCACGGTTTTTTACAGTGACCAAAAAGGGGCTATGGTCACGATTTTTCAAAAAAGGGTGATCTAAAAGGGTCTATGGTCACGGTTTTGGGGGGTGACCTAAAGGAGTCTATGGTCACGATTTTGGGAGTGGCCTAAAAGTGTCTATGGTCACGGTTTTAGGGGGTGGCCTAAAGGGGTCTATGGTCACGGTTTTGGGGGTGGCCTAAAAGGGTCTATGGTCACGGTTTTAGGGGTGACCTAAATGGGTCTATGGTCACGGTTTTTTACAGTTACAAAAAAGGGGCTATGGTCACGGTTTTTCAAAAAAAGGTGACCTAAAAGGGTCTATGGTCACGGTTTTGGGAGGTGACCTAAAGGGGTCTATGGTCACGGTTTTGGGGGATGGCCTAAAAGGGTCTATAGTCACAGTTTTGGGGGGTGACCTAAAGGTGTCTATAGTCACGGTTTTTACAGTGACCAAAAAGGATCTATGGTCACGGTTTTTTGGAAAGGTGACCTAAAAGGGTCTATGATCACGGTTTTGAGGGTGACCTAAAGGGGTCTATGGTCACGGTTTTTTACAGTGACCAAAAAGTGTCTGTGGTCACGATTTTGGGGAATGACCTAAAGTGGTCTATGATCACAGTTTTAATCATTTGAATTTAAATTAATTAAGATTTTTATGTATTTTTTATAATTTTAAATATTTGATCTTTTAAAGATTTTAATAATTAAAAACTAATAATAATTTATATGATTTATTTTAAATATTAAAATTTTAAATTTAATTTTATAAATAAAAATTAAGTTGAATACTATTAATTTTAAATTAAAAAAATATTTAAAATTTAATAACATAAAAAATAATTTAATAACTTAATAATGGAAGTGTTATATAATTAAATTTAAAAAATTTTTATTATGAATAAATTATGGTTCATTTATTAAATTGAGTTTTTAGAGTTAGAAATTAATTTATTAAGAATAATTAAATAGAAAAATAATGAAAGGTCATATAATTTAATTTAGGTAATTGATATTTTGAATTTAACCATATTTTATAAAATGTAATTAGTATGTTTACTTTATAATTTAAATTAAAAATAATTATTTGAACTCAATAATATCTTAATAAATAAAATCTTGTGCATTTTAAAAGCAATCTTTATAGTATTATATTTAATTTTTGAATTATTATTTTATCTCAAATATTTTATAAAATTGTTATATTACTTGTATATATTTTTCTCTAATCCTAAAATTTCTAATAAAAACCTTAATATCCCCAAATTTTCCCATTTGTGCCCTAAACCTACGAATACACATATACAGAAGAAAAGAAAGGGGGAAGAAACGAGAAACAGGGGAAGCTTGAAGGGGATGAGGGAGAAAAGAAGAGAGGGAGGAGGAAGGAATGGCGCCGGTTGAGACCTCGCCGCCGTCGCCGTTGCCATCGTTGCACGAGAAGGGAGAGGCTCGCAGTGGAGGAGTCGAGAGAGAACCTGACGCGAAGAGAGGACGACGCACGAGAGGGAGACAGAGGTCGCGATGGAGCTGTCCCGCCGCCTACGCCGCGCCCTACCACCGTCGCCGAGCTTTCATAGCCGCCGCGTTTCACCGCCAATTTGGGTGTCTCCACCACCAAACCTTGGTCGATGCTACTGCGACTGTACGCGAGAGGAAGAGGAGTGATGAGACAGAACACGATTGAGCAAGAGAAAGGGGGTTGTCGTCGCCGCCGGAATTCTTGGGCGCCGTCGTTCATACCTGTCATTTCTCGAGCTCGCCGTCGCTGCGTCTTCAAGGAAAGGGTCTCTCTGGAAGAACTTCCTTCCGCCATTTCCTCCTTGACTCACCTCACTGACATTGCCAACCTCTGTAGTCTTCAAGGCAGGTTGCTAACTTTTTACTATTTTGCTTCTTGTTCATTGCATACTTATCACATCTTAGATCCAACAATAAAATGGAGTTCTACAATTAATATCAGATTCGTCAAAGTACTGAATACTTTAGTCACTTAACAGTGGTTTTGGATTTAAGTTCTGAGTTTGAAAAATTTGGTGGTCCAATTTTGACAATAAGACAAGAGTTATTGATTTTGTTATTATTTATCTATTTTATTATTGATTTTGTTGAAATTATTGCCTTCAATTTAAATCGTTAGTACACAATTACACAATTTGATGCAAAAGTTTTCCAGCTTCCTCACTTTTTGATTTACTGCTCTTCTTCTTCTAGGTCCATTTGTTCTACATAGTGTGCTAGCTCCAGTACTGGGCCTACCACTTAACCCAAAAGCTGCTGCAAAAGCAGAGAGAATTTTGATATAGGTGAGTTAAATTAAATTAGAAAGAAATTAAATTAAATTTACAACTTAAAGCATATTGCCAGGTTGTATAATATTAGTTTGCATTGAGTTGAAGCTTGCCTAAAATCAAGTTCCTATGAGCATACGTGATGGAAATTTGTGCAAATCAAAGTGGCCATATAGCCTTAAGTTTTGAATGAATAAAATTAAATGTAATGATGATTAGAGAGTGCATGTTAGAGACAAGTGCCTTGTAGCTACTCATATTAATTATCCTAGGAAAACTGCCTTGCAAAATGTTAGTTTGTCTCGTGATACTTCATTTTAATTTGACAGGTTTTGGTAGAGCAAAAGTCGTTTACAAGGGTTATCATACTGAACAGGACAAGACAATTGAATGCCCTCTCTTTTTATATGGTACAGTAATCCACTATGATGTTGCACAATGCATTATCATCTGAAATTAAACACTTATTTATAGGGCAATAACTTGCTGAAATGCTTTTTCTGATAAATGGTTTTCACTCAAATGTTACTAGAAACACTTGAACCTTTGAGCTAAGCTTTCCTTTTAAAATTATCATCTTTGATTGTTAAATTTTTGTATAGACTTGTAAGTTATAATTTTTTCTAACCTTTTATCAATTAATTTGATGTGGCAGAATGGGGATTCCAGCCATGTTTTAAGGATCTTTGACGAGGCGGCATAAGCTATGCAATCGGTTCGAAACTCAAAGCTTGAGCTGCAGAATTCTACTGCACTTGGGGAAACCACCCTTTCATCAATACATGGGCAAAGGGAACGCTTGAAGGTATTTTCATTCTTCCCTTGCCTTCCTTTCATACATTTAATACGATGATGATATACCTGATCCATGGCTAGAAAGATATGAAAGATAGGATCAACAAACACTTAGATTAAAACTATTGTTTATATTTAGCTATAATCTCCTTTTTTTATTATCTGTTATGAATGTTAGATTATATGTATTAGTATATTTTTTGAACTTTCACGAAAACAACTAGTTTTTGAAAGATGTTTAATGGAACGGCATAACAAGTTTGAAACAAACATCTCATTTACTTTTTGTATAGTTATATATAGTTGTCAAAACTGTTGTTTACATAGCACTCTTTGAAGAAATAGTTCATTTTCTTCAAAATTTCATTTGTGACTAATAAGTTGGTTCTGAACAAGTGTAACTTCTATCCCTTCTTTGGTGAAAAGCTAAATTTAAAATGTTGCTTTAGATTTCGTTTCTAGCAATGCTAACACTAAATGATTCTGCAGAGTGCTCATAGGAAAGCATTGGATATGCTGAACACAGTGGGGATGCCAAATTTAGTTTTGAGGCTAGCTGAGCGATGTGCTAAACAAAGTGCTGAACACAGTGGGGATGATATGAAGAAAACATTTTCCATAGTAATATATTTTACATGTAATGAATAAATTACACTGTATTTTTATTTGTGTTGTTTGGACTAAAAACATATTCAGTTTATAATATAAATTTTATGATTTAGATTTTGAGTTTCTATTTTTAGATTTATTTTGTGATTCTCATAAATTTGGAATGTGATTATTATGCTTTAAAAAAATAAATCTCATAAAATAAAGTAGGCTATGGTCACGGTTTTAAGGAGGGGTGACCATAGAGGCTATGGCCATGGTGAAAAACCGTGACCATAGATAGGGCTATGGTCACGGTTTTAAGGAGGGGTGACCATAGAGGCTATGGCCACGGTGAAAAACCGTGACCATAGATAGGCTATGATCACGGTTTTAAGGAGGGTGACCATAGAGTCTATGGCCACGGTGAAAAACCGTGACCATAGATAGGACTATGGTCACGGTTTTAAGGAGGGGTGACCATAGAGGCTACGGCCACAGTGAAAACCGTGACCATAGATAGGGCTATGGTCACGGTTTTAGGTGGGGTGACCATAGAGTCTATGGCCACGGTTAAAACCGTGACCATAGATAGGGCTATGGTCACAGTTTTAATGAAGGGTGACCATAGAGGCTATGGCCACCGTGAAAACCGTGACCATAGCCTTATCTATGGTCACGGTTTTAAGGAGGGGTGATCATAGAGGCTTTGGTCACGGTGAAAACCGTGACCATAGATAAGGCTATGGTCATGATTTTTTACCGTGACCATAGATTAACCTATGGTCACGGTAAAAAAATGTGGCTTAAAGTGTCAGATTTTGAAAATTGAAACCGTGACCATAAAAATCGTGACCATAGCTCAAAAAACCGTGACCATAGACCTATGGCCACGAGAGAATAGGCCACGGTAAAAAACCGTGATCATAGGTCCAAAACCGTGTCCATAGATCTATGGTCACCCTTTTTACTAGCTATGGTCACAGTTTTTTACCGTGGCCATAGGCCTTTTTTTTGAAGTGCCTAAACACTCCTCGAGAGCAATAACAACAAGAAGCAGGAATGATGAGTACCTTGAGATCTTTATATCCTGGCCTAAAATTAGCACAATCAGCCGCGTCAAGCCGCCATTTTTGAAGTTAATTCTTCATCCTTGCAATGATCAAGGAAAATAATTAAACTAAATTAAAAATAGACAATGGCTTCCTTAAATTAGAAAAGGCCATTTTAGAAGCCAATACACATCAAGAAGCTAAAACCCCAAAATTAAAAACCTTAAAATTAAAACCCTAAAACTCTCACATTTCACGGACAACGATTACCTGGTGAGCGCACAGATGACAATGGTGAGTAGCGACGTTGAGCACACAGACAACGATGGTAAGCGGTGACACTGATCGCACGAGATGATGATGGTGAGCACGGTGAGTGGTGAGCAAAGGTGAAGATGAGAAGCAAAGATGGTGAGTCGTGAGCGAAGGTGAAGACGAAGGAAAATGGCGACGGTGAGTGGTGGTGAGTGAAGGTGAAGAAGAAGGGTGAAAGCGACAAAGAAGAAGGTGAACTCTAATATCTGAACAAATGAGAAGGGCGAGGGTTTTTGAAAAGGAAAAAAATTAAGTGTTATAGTGCGCTTTAATTAGAAATACTTTGAAGTGTACGAAAACAGAATGAATATGTGGTAATTTGGATTTTTTTAATTAAAAACGTTTTTTTAATAAAATATTTTTATTTAATTTTAAATCTATTTAGATATACTTATTAAAAAAAAGTAGTCTTATTGAAAAAATAATTTTTTTAAAAAAACTAACAATATCTTGCTTTGCCAACGAGCTATAGCTCTAATGGCATAGTCTTTCCATACTCACCTAGAGGTCGCGTATTCGAGTCTCACTCCTAATTTTTGGAAAAAAAACAATACCTTGCTTTTAAAAATAAACAAAAGGCGTTTTTAATATTTTAAAATTTTTTTTGAAAAACTTATCCAAATGTGGAATAGCTTTTTGTCTATTAAAAAAATCTTTTTAAAAAATATGAAAAATATGTATTTTTTTCATAAGTCAATCCAAACTGACTCTAGGGCTGTGTTTCGTTATGAGAACTAGACAAGACAAGACAAAGAAAATAAGACACAAAAGATAGAGACACAAAAATTAATGTTCTTGTATCTTATTTGGTGAAAAATTAAAAGAAATTATGAAAGTCTAATTTATTCTATTTTTTCATTCAAAAAATCTAGAAAGAAAAATAGAACAATAAAAGAATATAATCAGAAAAACTTAATAAAAAGAATAAGAGAAAAAATAAAAAATAAGTTGTGTCTCTTATTAGTGTCTCTACATTCTTCCTGTGAGGATGGACACAAAATACACTAATTCAGTGTCTTTAGACACGATGTCTCTGTCTATGTCTCATCTGTCAAACATGACTTTGTGTCTCAATGTCCTTGTCTTAATATCTCATGCCTATAAATAAATGCAGCCTAGGTTACTCTTCAAAAGCATTCTTTTGGTTAGAAAAGTGTATCCATAAATATTAAGATAAGGATACGCCTTATAAGTAATCTTTTTAATATCTAAGGAGACAATTTTCAAATGATGCCATAATTGTGTTTCCTATTCTCTTATAAAAGGGTAACACAATGAAAAACATAGCCCATTTTATGAATAGGCTATGCATTTTAAATTTAGCTTAAAAAAGTGTTGTTGAATGGGTGATTTTTTTGTAGTGTGTGTTACTTTTTTTTTAGGGTTCGGTCGGATATTAAGTCGAGTCCACAAAATAATATATATATATATATATATATATATATATATATATATATATATACTAGCTTATTTAAAAAAAAGCATCTGTTTGGCCCGAAAGTCAGCCAGCTTAATTCGCGATTTTTTCTGTTTAATCGAGCTAAGTTGCTTAGACTTTGATAAACCACAATTTTATGGTTTATCTTGTATCGAATTTGGTAGATTTTATCAACTTTTCCTACATTTATTCAATGGAATAGCATAGCTTTGTGAATTTCTCCTAATTTGTGCTTAAGATTGAAAACATGTTTTTTAAACCCTTAATTTGCCAATTTAAATAACTTTAGTTCCATTTGATGCCTTGATGTATTTGTTTAGTGGTTTCAGGCATAGAAGGCAAAGATTGGATTGAAAAAATGAAGAAAAAACATGTAAAATTGGAGAATTCATGAAGAAATGAAGTTTTGGAATTCGGCCCAGTTGCGCATACGCATGCCTTCTGCGTACACGTAACACGAAGCACGTGACCCACTTAAAGAAAATATGGCTGGTGATTTCTGGACCTCTTCAAGCCCAAATCCAACTCATTTCTAAAATATTTGAGGCCAAATTCAAGAGAGGACAAGCGGAAGAGCAATTAGGTTTAGTTTAGAAGATGTTTTAGGTCATTTTTATAGAGAGGAATTTAGGGTAGATTAGTGAAATCTTTATTAGATTTAGGTTTTTAATTGTTTTGATTTAGTTTTCTTTGCAATTTCTTGTTATTACATCTTTGTTCTCTTGGTGTTACTTGCTATTTCCTTTATTTTGTTACTTTCATGTTTATGAACTCTTGTTGATTTTGATTTTCTATTAATGCAATTTGAGGTATTTCATGTTTAATGTTATTTATTTGATTGTTTATTGTTATCTTCTTGTTTTGGTAGTTGTCGCTTTTATTATTCTTGCAATTTACTATATTTCACTTTTATGCATGTTAAGTGTTTATGAAATGTCTCCTTCGGTTTTAGAGTAGATTTTTATACCCTTGGCTTGGGTTGGTAACTTAGAGACTCTTAAATTGTCAAAATCTCTTGTTGATTGATAATTGAAGGTTGCTAGTTGGCTTGAATTCTACTAAAGCTAATCTTTCATTAGGATTTGATTAGGACTTGTGGACTAGAGTCAATTTTGCTCACTTGACTTTCCTTCAATTGTTAGAGGATAACTAAGTGAGAGGAAATTACACTTACCATCACAATTGAGGATGATAATAAGGATAGGAATTTCAATTCTCAATCCTTGTTAAGACCTTTCTTAGTTGTTAGCTTTACTTTCTTGCTCATCAATCTAAAAAACTCCAAAAATACCACATAACCAATAATATGCATACTTTCCTGCAATTCCTTGAGAGACGACCCGAGGTTTAAATACTCTCGATTTTTATTAGTTTGCACTCGTGACAAACAAATTAAACTTTGATTAAAGGTTGATTGTCGGTTTGGATCTATACTTCGACGAGATTATTTTTCTGAAAATTCTAAACCGACGGTTTTCTTTTATCAAGCTTGCATATTTACGAGTTTGATTTAAAAGTCAAATACACACGACTTTGGGACTTTAGTTATTCTCTCGTTTAAAATAGCTTTAAATTAGTGACAAAATTGTGACAAATTATATTATCGTGTTTGGAAAATTTGCTTCAAACTTTTCATGAATTTTTATATAGAGGTTAGCGATTAGTAGCAATATGAAATAAGGACAGAATAAGGACTAACGTTTTCCTCACAATTTAGTAGCAACATGAAAAGAGTTAGGAAAGTCTATCAGTTGTTAAGCAGTTGCTAATTCCTGACTAAATAAGCTTTTGATTAGTGACTCAATTGCGACCAGTTACTTCTAACATTTTCTCGGTTAGCTTTAGATTTGTTATAATTCTACAACGGATTTCCAACTAGATTAGCGAGTAATTTGCTATAAAATAAGTAGGATATAGCTTTTGCTTTGCGACAAGATTGCGATTGCCAAGTCGCTCACTAAATTAAACTTGCGATAATTTAGTGACAAATGTATTTCGCCCGCTAATCAGCGACTTGAAATTAGCAAACGAAGTGTGTCAGTTGTTAAACAGTCGCAAATTCCTCGCTACTTAAGTCCTAAGCGCTCAAATCCGTATTTCCACTTTAGCGACTAATTAGCAAGGAACACTTCCCTAACTGAATGGTTTATCCGTCGCGATGAGTTAGTGACGACTGTTTTCTATCGTTACCTTAATTTTGAATTTTACAATATTATGCGACAAATTAGCGAGAAACTAGTTGCTCGCTAAAAATAAAACTTTGGTGACAAATTAGCTAGGAAATTGTCCATCACAAAATGCATTTCAAGTCCTTGTGATGGATTAGCTAGTAACATTATTCTTCATTAATTAGCCTTTTCGCACAAAATTTATTTAGCGACGAACTAGTGTGTGAGTTGTTTCTCGCTAATTGTATATCAAACATTTGCGACGGAATAGTAACTATAATATCTCTTGCTACTTTACTTTTATTCGATTGAACCTCTAAGTGACTAATTTGGTAGAACATTGTCACTTGCTAATTAATTTGTAACAAATTAGCGAAAAAAAATTTTCTGCTCTTTTTTAGCTACGAAAGTCAATTTGCGAGAAACAAACTTACTCGTGAATCTCTCGCTAAAATTTGTCGCTAATTTGTCAAATTCTTGTAGTGAGATAATAGAGTAGGTATGGTAAAGGAATGAGAAAGATAAAAAAAAGAGAGAAGAGGATAAAACTCTTTAATTTTAGTAGAAAAAATTGGATCTTAACTGCAATAAAAGAATGACTTGTGGTACATTTTAGTTATAAAATTAGTAATATATAATAGATATAATAGATTTTTTACTATCAATTTTATCGCTAAAAAATTTTCTAACAAACGACAAATTATGTCACAAATTATATTTTGCGTCACATTAGCAATAATTTTTTAATTATTTTTGTGGTTATTCTTAACTACCTCTATTAGAATTTTTTTTCTATCCTAAACAAAACGATCTTTACTCTTCACCAATACTTCACTCTTTACCTTAGTATTATCTCTGAATTAATTACTTTCAAAACTTCCTTTCCAACTTAGAAAAAATATTTCATCCATTATTTTATGTAATTGTTCGGCCCATTGGTTTGCAGGTGTCCCATTTCTTTTCTGTTTCCCATTCAAATACAGATCCAAAAACTGATAACCTTGAAATAAAATATACAATAGAAATGGCAAAACTGAAAGATCCGTGAGAATGAGACAAACAGAAATTACGAGCCGAATTGATTGATTATATATATCTTAGTAGGTTTTTTTATGCATCCTTTGTGTGAACATGTATTATTTGCACATTAAAAAGTATAATAGTTTTAAAGTTTTAAATAATTTTAAAATAAAAATTATATCAAAATATAAGAATGATAGATTAAGTTATTTATTTATTTATTGGCATCACATATACAAAAAAAAAGGGAAAATGACACTCCCCTCTCCCAAGAGATACTAAAATGACACTCCCCTCCTCTCTATTTGTAAAATGTACAGTTTAATCCATTTAGTTAAAAATATTAACAGAATATTTCATTTAAAAAAATTAAATATTTTATTCAATAAAATTAATATTCTAATTTACCATACTATCCCTTTATATTTATTTACTAACTAAACTCAATTTTTGAGCTAGGATTCCAATTCCCTCACAGTCGCGTTCCAGCGCTATTTCTTTTTCAATCTATTCAATTTCCTTTGGTTGTCTCTGCCATCGCTACCTAGGTGCTGCCATTGCTGTATAGCTTTGTGTAATCATCGCCGTTATTATCAATTCAAGTAATAAGGTTTGACATCCTTTTCTCAAACTCAATTAATTTACAAAAAAAAATTCATATCATTGGCAATTCTGGATATATTCCAAAACCCTTCATTTTTGCTATCCCTAAATCCTTTTCTTCGTCGTTTCTGTTATAGTTATTCATTATTAATTACGCCAATTTTTTTTTCATATTAGGAAAATGTCTACCAATATTGAAGCTATATCTAGTGTTAATGAGTACGATGGAACTGAACCCCCTATTGAACAATTATTTACCGATAGTGATGAAGAATATGATGTTAATAAGGATCAATGCATAGAGAGTTATTTGGATGATGAGGAGTGGAATGAGGATGACTACACTTCAGAGGAAGAAAGTGAAGTAGAAGTTAACATAGAGAATGAAGGTGAGATAATGAAAAGATTTGATATTGAAGATAATGAAAAAATTAGTCTAGAAAAGTTTATGATATTTGTTGACGTACATGAGTTTAGGAGTGTATTGAGAGATTACATAATTCAAGAGAATTTTGATATAATAAGAGTGAAAAATGAGAAAGCAAGAGTGACTGCCATTTGTGCTTCTGAAGGTTGTCCTTGGAGCATTCATGCTTCTCCTTCTCCAGATGGTATTGCTTTTATGATCAAGAGTTATGAGCCAAGGCATACTTGTATTAGAAAATCTGAGAAGAGAAATGCTAATTCTACATGGATAGCAAAAAAGTTAAAACAATCTTTAAATGCTGATCCAAATATGAGCTATGAACTCATGTCTAATGAATTGATTACCAAGTTTGGAGTTGAAACCCATCCTAAGCAATTATATAGGCTAGAAGAAAAGGAAGGGAAGAAGTTGAAGGTTCTCATGCTTTAAGTTATAAGAAAATAGTTATGTTTGCTAATCTGTTACTAGAAAAAAACAGGGGGAGCATAGTAAGATTGGAGTACTATGATCAAATGATATTAGAAGAGGAAAATCGTACTTTCAAAAGGATTTTTGTGTGTCTAGCTCCTTGTATATCAGGATTTTTAAATGGTTGTAGACCATTTTTTGGTTTAGATGGTTGTCATTTGAAAGGTCCATATGGAGGAGTATTGCTATGTGCAGTTTCTCTTCATGCAAATAATGGATTATTTTCCATAGCATTTGCTATAGTGGGGGCAGAGTGTAGAGACTCATGGAGCTTTTTCTTAAACTGCTTACATGATGCACTAGAAGATGATCGTTACACAATAATGAGTGACAGACAAAAGGTAATATATTTTAATTTGTATTATTTTGACATATTATTCATTATTAATAATTTATTTTAATTTGTTTCTATTTAATGTCAGGGATTGACACGTGCAGTTTCTGAGTACTTTCCAAATTCATGGCATAGACATTGTAGTAAGCATTTGTTGAATAATTTCAAAGCAAAATATCCATTATTGATCTTACAAGATCTTTTTTGGATGGCTGTCAAAGCTCCAAATGAATTTCTTTTTAAAAAGGCAATGGAAAAGATGAAAACATTTGATAATAATGCCTACCAATATTTGATGGATATCCCATTACACACTTGGTCTACACATGCATTTTACACAAATCATAAAAGTCCACATATTACTAATAATGTGTGTGAATCGTTTAATGCTTGGATAGACAACTTAAGAAGCATGACTGTGTTGAAATTAGTGGATGGGCTAAGAGTCAAAATCATGATGAGATTCTACACACAGTTTTCTTCTACTGCATCTTGGTCATATAATGTTGGACCAAGAATTGCAACTGAAATAAATAAAACTACTGAAGATGCAAGATATTGCAAAGTATATGATGGTTTTACAAGATTCCCTGTGAATTTAGTATTGCATACATGTGAATGCAAAGCATGGCAAATAAGTGGGTTGCCATGCAAACATGGTGCGGCGGCCATTATTTACATACGGGAAAAAGTGGAGAATTATTGTGATGCATATTACCACAAAGATAAGTACATCATAGCTTATTTTGGACTACACAGTCCCTTACCAGATCTGGATACTTTGGATGATACAAATGTGTTTCCACCACCATTGCGTAGACTTCCGGGGAGACCAAGAAAAAGTAGGATAAGGGAAAAAGATGAAGATGCACCATCAAATGCAAGGAGAATTTCAACAGTTAGATGCTCTAATTGTAAAGATTTAGGACATAATAGAAAAGGCTGTCAAAGGGCTCCAGTAAGAGCCAAGAAAGCAAGACAGGTATTCTACTATTCTATTTTTAAATAAATACAATTTAACACACACTTTATATATACAAATGTATTTTTTTACCTTTTTAAATTACAGGAAATTTCAGCAAGTGAATCACAAACTTCAATGATAAAACAAACTCAACAACATGCTTCAGCACAGGCCAAAGCAAAGTCACAACTACAAGCCAAACAAATAAAAAGGGTTAGATTTAGCTAACTTTACAACAAATATATGTTTATTAATAGCTTTTGTAAAAGCAAAAAATTAAAATGCACTATTTATTTGATGTTGCAGGATATTAGGAAAGATAAACTTCTTAGAAAGCATTCTTCAAATTTGACGATTCAATGAGTATTTAGAAGTTTCAAGAGCTGGGTATTGGAGATTGCAGCTTGTACAAGGGACAATACACCAATATAAAAACATATTCTATTATGCACAATGCTCTTTATTTAGATTAAGAAACTTACTTTGTAGAGATGTGAATGAATGAGATGTTGATTTTTTAAATTTGGGATTTATTCATCTCGACTTGTTTTTAAATTTTGATAAAGTTGTTAACAAATTTCAATAGTTTTATGAAACAAATTATTTATCAATATTAATTGTTATACATATTAGCAATGGTAAGATTTTTTATTTAATGTTAAAATAATAGTAAAATATAAAAATAATTATTAACAAAAATTTTGGTAAAATCACAATTTAATAATTAAAAAATTATTGAAGGGTATATTAGAAAAAATAATTTAATTATTAATTTTTTAAAAATATTTTAGTAAAAATATAATTTAATCAATAAAAAAATAATTTATTAAAGGGTATTTTAGTAAGTAAAATTTAATGACAAAAAAAAATTTTTTTACTAAAGGATATTTTTATAAAAATAATTTTATTTTTCAAAAAAAAATGAATAAAGTTAACATTAGTTAACACAAAATTTAAAATGGATTAAAAAAAATTTTTTTAAAGGTTATAAAGGAGAGAAATGTATATTTTATAAATAGAAAAGAGAGAAATGTCATTCTAACATCTCTCAGAAGAGGAAAATGACATTTTCTCTAATAAATGGTCAAAAACACTACTGTATCATACGTTCCAAAATGTGGAGTTGTGGTGGTCAATTACGTCAATTGAGAATGACCGGGAGTCAACACTTAGACCATTAAGTTTTAAATCATAAATCTAATATTTATTTTTTTAATAAATGAAAATAATAATGATTTTCTAATAAACAATTGAAATCAGCCATCATATATATTACATATTTTTTTAATAAAATATCCAACTATAAAATAATCAAACTTTTATATCAAACTGATTAAATTTTTGGTAGAAGAATAACAAATTTTTTCATTATAACCAAACTTTTCAATACGCATCACTATATATAGATTTTTTTTTCCTTAAAAAATTAAACAAAGTATCGAACTCAAAATAAAAGGAGAACAAAATTTTCTCTAGATATTGGGAATCAGATAGATCATCATGCACAAACTGTTTTTTTCGCGCATCATCGTGATAAATGGCTATTGAAGTTCACGGGATAGCTTAACTATGTTAATTTCCACGAACTCATATAATAATAATAATAATAATAATAATAATAATAATAATGGCAACCTAAAAATATTATCAGTATTTAATCAGTAATAATTTACCCTCATATTTACAAAAATTTTACATACAAAAAATATATAATTTACACTTATATTTATCAAAATTTTACATACATAAATTAATACAATTTAAATTCATATCTTTTTAAAAATAATGAACAAAACTAATGAACAAATTAATAAAATTTATTTGTAAAAAATAATTTAATATTTATACTAATTAAATAATGAATAAAAATATTAAAAATTGCTGCCCACAAAAATTGCTTAAAAATTCCAATGAGAAATATTGACACTCCAATACTATATTAAAATTTCAAAAAATTCAACAATTTTTTTGAACTAATTTATAACCACGTTTAAAAAGCGTAACCATACTGTACACTAATACTCAACAACCACGCTTAATAAATATAACCATAACATGAAAATTGGCATACTTCAAAAGCATAGTCATATTTTCAGCTATTGACACGCTATTTAGGTGTAGTCATAACTTCTTGTAGTCATCAACAGTCACGCTTATTAAGCCTAGTCATATCTTTTTTTTATTGGCACACTTTTGAAGCGTAGCAAAAACCAAACCCAAATGAGCACGTTTTTAAAGTGTGGCTATATGTCTATTTTTCGGCATGTAACATCTTCACTATCAGAATGTTACGCTTCCGGTTGCACCACTCTGATAGTAAGAAGTATTACGACGACTTCATATACTTAATAATAAAATAAGAGCTTTTGATTCGAAACCGTATTGCTGTATTCTTTGAGAAGTTGGAAAAATTCCATATCCTTAAAACAAACAAGCATACACATATATACAAAATTTCTTACATAAGTAACTTATGAACATAATATACATACAACACAAATAATTCCTATCCCTCTTACAAAGATAATATTGATGGTGAGGGATTAATAAATAAAAACTAAAACAACAACATCGAATAAGCGAAACGCAATAGAACCCTTCGTAAGCCTCTTCATCTATCTCCTGAAAAGAGAAAGTTGTAGGGAGGTGAGAACCTAACCACACGGTCAAATCACGGAGTTTTAGAATTGTCATCAGAAGATATTTAATAAGAAAACTACTTTTCAAGCTCAGTGATTATCATTGTCTTATGAATCTTTTAAAAACCAACAGTTTAACCACCCAAAAGTCCAAAACCTCTTTAAAAGAAACCAGTTAATTATCCAAAAAATCCAAACTCACTTTCTTTATAAAAGAATCTTAAAAGTTTCCTATCAGTATGAATGACCAACCTATTCCAAGTATAGGTTCATTAAGTCTATGCTGAACCAGCTTGATATTTCATACTCCACTAAATCTTAATCAGAAACCAACCATGAAATCAATCAACACTATCATCAATTCAACATCGATACTCAATCAACAAAAGTACCACACCATAACAAATACAAACAAAACTGACAAGAAAAACACAGGTATAGATTGCAGTTACAGCAAATAGCTCAAATAGCAGTTAATAACAGTTAAACAATTAGGCAAACCAAAACAAATTCAAACTCAAAAAAATCATGCAAATGCATATGATGCATGTCTACCCTATGGCTAATGAGCTCATCTGTCGGTTATACAACCAACCCGACATGTCCTAGTAACTAACCATTGGGTAGTCCTTTTGTACGCGCATCCCCAAGCTCAATAATATCCATGGAAAAAATTTCAATCTCATCCATGGGAAGAGACAAAGCCCCAATCTCAAATTCATATATATATGCATGCCCATGGGAGAATCCGGGGAGTTAAAGTGTCCGGTCACATCGTACATATAGAGGGTCAATAATTTATCTCAATTTTGCAAGTCTTAGTTACTTTTAATTCCTTTTCATCATCAATTCATATCTCATTTCCAAATTCATTCCAAAAATCATATATTAAAATGAATCCTCATCATCCTTCTTTCAAAATTCAATCATCATCAGCGATCCTCCCATTCCGTTGAGCAACAATCCAAATTCAATCATTCTTTTCTAAATAAAGCAAACATAAAACATACTATAATCCTTAAAATAAAATCTTTTTAAATAATTACTTCAGGCAAAGCTTTCTAATTTTTATAAAAATTTCCTACAACATCTCCTCTAAAATTCAGACTCTGCCACCTTTTTCGGGTCCTATCTAAACATTCCTCAACCGCCTCTCAATCATTTCCAAATCTCAATCATTTTCCAAAATCCAACCATTTCTAATATCAAATTATTTTCAAATCCAATCAATTCCACTAATAAATCTTTTTTCAAAATCAAATCACCTCCAATATTTAATTACTTATAAAATCAAACTAATTCAAAATCAAACTGCTTCCAAAATCAATTTATTTTCATATCTCAAATCATTTCCAAAGTCAAATCTTCTACATTATTAAATTAACTCAAAAACCAAGAAAAATTACTTTTCATAATATTCAACTAAATAACTTTACAAACCAATTTCTCATCAACAACTGCATACCACTCAAGCAAGCAGTAATTCAGTCTAACAAATAACCACATCCACAAGACAAACATAATTACAGAAACCACAAAGCTATACATCGCATCAAAACCCTTTCCTCTCAGCTTGTAACCTTAGCAGCTGCAACCTCAATTCCAAACTACTTCCGCAACAACCACAGCAACTCTAATCGCAACATATAATAACTGGAACTCAAAACTATAGCAATTAATGCCGCTAAAACCTCAACTAAGATAATATTACAGTGACAAAAGAACTTTTTGTAACAAAAAGCTTACCACAACTATTTAAGAAACTGAACCAAGTAGCGGCAGAACGGTTCAACGACGACAAAACGGTGATAGAGCACAACTCCTTGAACGGAAGGAGAAGAAGCTCACTACGGTAGAGGACAACATCAACGGCAGTGAAGGTGGTGGAGATGGTGACGGATCTGCGGCGATGGAGGCACGGTAGTGACGGGCTCATCCCTCCTCCACGATGGTTCTGTCCTCCAACGGAGGCAATGGATGCAAACTCCCTCTCTCTTCCCAATCTCCGTCTTCTTGGCGACTCAACGGCAGCGACCGTGGAGGTTTGGCGACGAAGCAACTCGGCGGTGCCAGTGTTGGCGCGGACCCTCGATTGCAGTGACTTGGCGGTACGGAGGCAACGCGAGATGGATAGCGGCGAGGCTTGGCTAGTGTGGTGGCTCGGTGTGGGCAGCGCAGCTGGCAGTGACACGCTCGCGATGAAGACGACACCAGCAAGGTCCTCTGCGAAGACGTCGATAGAGCAGAACATGGCGTCTCCTCCTCTTCTTCTCGACTCTCCTCTGTTCCCTCGCTCGCTCGATCTCCATCTCTCTTCCTTTGCTATCTCCTTTCCCCTTTTTTCTTTCTTTCTTTCTTACCTGTTTCCTTGTCACCCTCTATGTTCTTCCCTTTCTTTCTTTTGTTTCTTTCCTTTTTTTTGAAAGAAGAGTTAGGATTTTGTGTTTTATTTGTAGGGTTAGAATAGAATTTGGGGCAAAATGTGAAATTATGAGTTTTTGGGCAAATTAGAGTCTGTAAATTGTAAATCAAATTAGGTTGTATAGTAATAATTTTGAAATCTAATTTAATCCGTCAAAATTACTTTGAAAATATTATTTGATTATCAATTTACTATTTGGCTTCTAATTAAGTGTTTAAATTTAAAATTAGGGATAATATAATTAATTTTTTTTACTTACAAAAATCACAGTATTAAATTCTAAAATCTCAATTATTTAAACTAAATCATATAAAATTCTTATTATTTTGCAACTATTAAGCTTTACAATTTAAATATAAAAAGTTATTTAATAATTATGAAATTAAATAAAATTTCTATTTTTAATTATCAAAACTGATTTAATTATTTTCAATGAAAAATTTTTGAAAATAAAATCTCTAATAAATACATAAAATTTAAAATCAGCTCATAATAAGATTTTTCAAAAGTTTTGGGTCTTACACGACACACTTTAAAATCGTGGCTATAAGGTTATTGATGAGCGGATAATTTATACGCTTTTTGGCATTGTTTTTAGTATGTTTTTAGTATGATCTAGTTAGTTTTTAGTATATTTTTATTAGTTTTTAGTTAAAATTCACTTTTCTGGACTTTACTATGAGTTTGTGTGTTTTTCTGTGATTTCAGATATTTTCTGGCTGAAATTGAGGGTCCAGAGCAAAAATCTGATTCAGAGACTGAAAAGGACTGCAGATGCTGTTGGATTCTGACCTCCCTGCACTCGAAGTGGATTTTCTGGAGCTACAGAAGCCCAATTCGCGCGCTCTCAACGGCGTTGGAAAGTAGACATCCTGGGCTTTCCAGCAATGTATAATAGTCCATACTTTGCCCGCGATTTGATGGCCCAAACCGGCGTTGCAAATCAGCCTCAGAATTCCTTAACGCTGGAACTGGCATAAAAATTGGAGTTAAACGCCCAAACTGGCATGAAAGCTGGCGTTTAACTCCAGAAAAAGTCTCTACACATGAAAGCTTCAATGCTCAGTCCAAGAACACACTAAGTGGACCCAGAAGTGGATTTTTGCGTCATTTACTCATTTCTGTATACCCTAGGTTACTAGTTCACTATTAATAGGATCTTTTGACATTGTATCTGGACATCATGACACTTTACACGTTTCTTTGTGTACCTTCCACGGCATGAGTCTCTAAACCCCATGGTTGGGGGTGAGAAGCTCTGCTGTGTCTTGATGGATTAATGCAATTACTACTGTTTTTCATTCAATCATGCTTGCTTCCATTCTAAGATATTACTTGTTCTTAAACCGGATGAATGTGATGATCCGTGACACTCATCATCATTCTCAACTATGAACGTGTGCCTGACAACCACCTCCGTTCTACCTTAGATTAAGTAGATATCTCTTGGATTCTTTAATCAGGATCTTCGTGGTATAAGCTAGAACTGATGGCGGCATTCAAGAGAATCCGGAAGGTCTAAACCTTGTCTGTGGTATTCTGAGTAGGATTCAATGATTGAATGACTGTGACGAGCTTCAAACTCCTGAGGGCGGGGCGTTAGTGACAGACGCAAAAGAATCACTGGATTCTATTCCGGCCTGATTGAGAACCGACAGATGGATAGCCATGCCGTGACAGGGTGCGTTGAACATTTCCACTGAGAGGATGGGAGGTAGCCACTGACAACGGTGAAACCCTTGCATACAGCTTGCCATGGAAGGAGCCTTGCGTGCTTGAAGAAGAAGACAGTAGGAAAGCAGAGATTCAGAAGATGGAGCATCTCCAAAACCTCAACCTGTAACCCATTACTGCAAAACAAGTACTTATTTCATGTTCTTTTACTTTTCACAATCAACCCTGATAATTATTGATATCCTGACTAAGATTTACAAGATAACCATAGCTTGCTTCAAGCCGACAATCTCCGTGGGATCGACCCTTACTCACGTAAGGTATTACTTGGACGACCCAGTGCACTTGCTGGTTAGTTGTGCGGAATTGCAAAGGTGTGATTGCAATTTCGTGCACCAGTTATATATATGATAACTTTTTTAAGCGTGCCAATAGATGAAAGTGTGACAAAAAATAAAGCGTGCCAATTGGTGCGGTATTTGTAACCTACTAACTCACCGGCAAGTGCACCGGGTCGCACCAAGTAATACCTTACGTGAGTAAGGGTCGATCCCACGAGGATTG